>NC_055997.1:129297738-130743988 GCF_018446385.1 Zingiber officinale
ATCCAAGAGTTTTTCCTTTTCCCTTTTTATTTTTCCTTTTCTTTCCTCTTGATTGAATTAATCACCAATCAATGGTTGTGATCAATCCTATATGGTTTAGGATTAAGTTTGGTCGGCCCCTTGCTTGGGAACCAAGCAAGGTGGCCGACCACCATATTTAGGAAAGGAATAATAATTTTTTTTATAAAATTTTACAAGAGAAAAAACTCTTATAAAATTTTACAAGCTTTCTTTCCTAAAGTAGGAGTTATAAAAGGAAAGTTTCTAAAAAATTAAAACCATGTTTTAAATTTAAAAACTCTCTTATAAAATTTTCTTTTTTAACATGATGATAGAAAATTTTAATTTTAAAACTTATCTCCCTTTTTTTTCTTAAACCATGAGGATGGTTAAAAAAGGAAAGTTTTATAACTTTTAAAACTCTCTATTAAAACATGTGGCCAAATTCAAATAAGGAAAGTTTTTAAAAGATTAAAATCTCTCTTTTAAAACTTATAGTTTTCTACAAAGAGAAGATTTTAAAAATTCAAAAACAACCCTCCTTGTTTGAATATTATGGTCGGCCCCTTCATGCTTGGTCACCAAGCAAAGGGCCGACCCCTATAGGAGAGGATGTGGCCGACCCTTGCTTGGTCACCAAGCATTGGACCGGCCCACTTCTTGGACACCAAGAAGAGCCTTACATTTGGATGGACTTGAGGCTATAATGAGGCTACGATAGGGATCTAGAGGAGAAATTGGTTTTGGCCTTCCGATGAGCTTGAGTATCCCATGTTCGCCCCGAACACACAACTCATGTTCATCGATAATAACTCATTCCACTAGAGAGTTATTACTGCACAACTGCACCAATCCCAAATTACATTATGGGCTCCTTCTTATCATGAGTGCGTTAGTATCCCTGTGTTTAAGATTACGAATGTCCACTAATTAAGTAAATTACTGACAACTCGCTTAATTAATACCTAGCTCCAAGAGTAGTACCACTCAACTTTATTGTCATGTCAGACTAGGTCCGCCTGCAAGGTTTAACATGACAATCTTTATGAGCTCCTCTTGGGGACATTCTCAACCTATATAACAAGGATACAGATTCCTTCTATAATCAACAACACACAATATAAGTAATATCATTTCCCAACTTATCGGGCATATTGATTTATCGAGCTAAACCTCACCCTTTGATAAGTCAAAGAAATAAATATTAAATATATGTGCTTGTTATTATATTAGGATTAAGAGCGCACACTTCCATAATAACTAAGGTTTAGTTCTTTTACTAAGTCAGTACAAAAAGAACTTACCTAAATGATCCTACTCAATACACTTAAAGTGTATCAGTGTAATTTATTAGTCAAGATAAACTAATACTTAATTACACTACGACTATTCTGATGGTTTGTTCCTTTCCATTTTAGTCGCGAGCAACTGTTTATAATTTATAGAGAACCGACAACATGATCTTCTGAGTGTGACACCACACTCCATGTTATCTACTATATAAATTAATTGAATAATTACATTTAACAAATAAATGCAGATATTGACCAATGTGATTCTTTTATTTCAACAAATAAATGTTTACAAAAGCTAGGCTTTTAGTATACACTCTAACAAGGTCACCCCCAATTTCGATTCCTCTCTACAAGGTTAGTTACACAAGCGGAATACGAAAACTAAAGCAATGAAAATAAACAAGTAACAACAAACGCTAACACAAATCCTTTACGTGGTTCGGAGATTGCTTGTTCCTACTCCACGGCGTGCCCTTGAGGTGGACGAACCCTTGATCCTTCGGTGGATCAATCCCCGACAATCTCCGGCTAGCTCTTACTCCTTCTCGGTGGAGTACAACCTCTCACAAAGCTCTCTTCCTCTTACAAGATGAAGACTTAGATTAGGAGGAAGAGAATGGCTTGGAAGCTTTGGACAATTGCTAAGGAGTTATTCAACAAGCATGAGTGAAGTCCTTCAAGCCCCAAAGCTTCCTATAAATAAGAGGAGATAGTTGATCATCATATCAACTTATCTCGACACCAGTCGACTGGGAAAACCATCAATCGACTGGTGTTACCGTTGGAGGTAGCCAACGACTACTTCGCAGCACTAACAGTATGCCAACAGTCATTTACCAGTTGACTGCTAAAACATGCAGTTGACTGGTGCAGTCAACTACTAAAACATGCAGTCGACTGGTGCAGTCGACTGCTAAAACATGCAGTCAACTGATCCACACTGACCGAACGAACAGAACCATTCTGTTCGCACCCAGTCGACTGCGCGGTCAACTGCACCAATCGACTGCTAAAACATGCAGTCGACTGCTACAGTAAAACCCTAAAACTAGGATTTTACTCCGAGTACAATTTCTCATGCACTCGTACCCTCACCCTTACGACTCATTTGACGCTTCCTTTGCAGCTTTAACCTCTTGCCTTCAAGCCTATTTCCTTTGGCTCTCGTCCCTCAGATGCATTCAAGCCCGCGACTCGTTCCCAATGTCATCCTTCGCGTATGCCTCGAAGTCACTTCCCTCGACCCTTGTCCTCGCTGCCTTATCCACGGTCCCTCGGATGCTTCATCCTTCACCGGACCCGAAGCCATCAACCTGAGTCATATGTGTATCCTGGAAACCTGCACAACTCAAATACACATACAAATACAAGGGTGAACCTAACTTAAACTCTTTGGCACACACATCAAAACTATGATCGTACCGATCAAAACCTAGGTCGATTGCACCAACAAAGAAGTCACAACAGGTCAAGGTTGACCAGATGCTAGGCATGAAAAAGTTTCAACAGGTCACGATTGACCGGAAGTCAAGGGTGGTCAATCGATCAGCCAATCGATTGGACCAGAGTCCAATCGATCAGTCGATCGATTGGAAGTGCATCGCGAGTAGATGTTGGCCAATCGATCGGTCCATCGATTGGGAAGCATTATCGCGAGCACAAAGAGGTCCCTAATCGATCAGTCAATCGATTGGGCACCACCAATCGATCAGTCAATCGATTGGGGCTGGTTTCTTGCGAAGACGCGAGGAAGGCTGAACCGATCAACCGATCGATTCAGGTCTTTTCCAACGAGAACACAGAGGCGCTCTGAATCTATCGGTCAATCGATTCAAGCCTCCCCAATCAATTGACCAATCGATTGGGATGTGACTATTGCACAGGATGCAAGTTTTTGATGGCTGAGATTGTTGATATCTGACGTGGCAATCGATTGGGAGTGAGTACAATCAATTGAGAGCCCTAGAAGTGCAGATATAAGAGGTGACAGCGAGTTTAAGCAGAGCATCCTTTCTCCCGATCTTTACACGACATCTCACACCAGTTCTTGGAAGCTCTTGGGGATAAATGCTAGTGCACTTCCAAGGTTTAAGAGGCAACAATAGGCAACAAGTGAGCAAGAAGAAAGGTGTTCATTTGTATTCATTGTATTTTTCTTCTTACGTTGAGTTGTTGTATGTGTGAGTGTTGTACGAGGTTTCTCCACCTCTGGTAGTTACCCAGAAGGAGTGTTTTTATTAGTGGAGTGAGCATTGTGTGTAGATCCTTGGATTAGTCACCTCTTCTTGATGTGGATACCAAATAAATCCTTGTGTTAGCATTGTAAAAGTGCTACGATTTCCATTTCGTTGAGCAAACGAGCTCGACGAGCTATTCACCCCCCCCCCCCCCCTCTAGCTACAATTCAATCCTAATAGATACTGAGGATATGGAAAGTTTATATGTGATATTGCTCCAGTTAATCGAATAAGGTCACTGATTCAAAGCTGGTCTACTAGTTGTTGGGAGATTTTTGGTGCAATTATTTCCCCATTCAATGTTAACCATTTTGACTAAGCTTGAGAGCATTCAAGCTTAAGTTTTGATGTTTAGACAATATGTTGTGGATAACATGTTTGGACAATATGTTATTAGACAATATACGAGAAAGGTCAAGTAGGTCAAGAAGGATCGGTACTTGACTGGTAAAGTCCTAACTGGAGGTTAGACAAGGTAAGTCCTAACTTGAGGGTTAGGCAAAAGAAAGTCTAAGTGAGTCAGGGATTCCGCATGTTGACAAGGAAAGTCCAAGTGGGTCAAGGAGGACCGCACGTTGGCAAGGAAAGTCCTAACTGCGGTTAGACAAAGGAAAGTCCAAGTGGGTCAAGGAGGACCGCACGTTGGCAAGGAAAGTCCTAACTGTGGTTAGGCAAAGAAAAGTCCAAGTGGGTCAAGGAGGATCACACGTTGACAAGGAAAGTCTTAATTGTGGTTGTTAGTTGGTCCTAGGAAGATCGTACCGGTTCCCCTGTACAAAAATTTTGTACAAGTCCTGAACCTATCCTAACAACCTATTGTGTTCTTTAGAAATTAAATTCAGAATCGCAAACAGAACTTAACATTATTGATTCCAAATTCAACTTATCTGTTCTTAGAGGTTTAGACTTGGATCGCAAACGATACATAACATTATAGATCCAATTCCACCTATGTTACAAATTCAATTAAATATTAATTTAGGAAATCGGCTCCCATGTCAAACATGCGAGCCACTTGGCCTTCTTGGGTATGGGAACATCCACCACTGCCTCGACAAAACCTCTTAACGAAATTCAATATTTAATTTCCTTATATAACTCTAGGTTTAACCAAAAAAAATAATCGAATCATAAGATCGAAAAATAAAGAAACACAAACTCAAAACAAATATGAATATCTAGAATCTCTAGCCTCATGTGTTTGGTATTTCAAATCTATACAAAGAAAACTAGCATGATGCGGAATAGAATTACTAGTTATACCTTTCTTTGTAAGCAACAACCTCCTGATCTTCTACCGTATTCCTCTTCTTATTTCGGACGTCGTGTGGGCGACGATCTTCCAAGACGAGAACCACCCAAGCCCTTCTTCTTCCTTCTTCCAAGTTTCGGCCAAGCAAATTTCTCCAAGAGATACCAAGTCTCGGCCACCACCACCAAGCTCCAAGGGATGCTAGAAACAAAACCTCCTTTTCCTCCTTCTTCTCCTAGCAAGATCCTACCACCTTCCAAGCTCCAAGAGATGATGAGGTTCGGCCAAGGAGAAGAAAGAAAAAGGAAAAGGGAGAATAAGAGGGTCAGCCACACCAAGGAAGAGAGGAGAGGAATAGAAGAGAGTTCTCTTTTTGTGAAGGCACCCCCTCCCTCTCTTTTATAATCCTTGGTCTTGGCAAATAAGGAAAGTTTTAATAAAAACTTCCTTATTTTCTTTGCCATGAAAAGGAAAATTTAATTGATAAAAAACAATTTCCTTTTCTTTTATTAAAGTGGTCAGTCACCTCTAATTCTCCAAGCAAGGAACGTTTTAATCACTAGAATTAAAACTTTCTAATTTATTTCCAGAAATTTTTAAAATAAAAATTTCTCTATTAATTTTCCCTTCATGGTTGGTTATAAGAAGAAACTTTTATAAATTAAAATTTCTCTATTAAAACATGTGGATGATTTCCAAAAAAGGAAAATTATCTTTAAAATCTTCCTCTCAATCTACAAATAAGGAAAGATATCAAATCTTGTCTTAATCTTTTGTAGAAACTATAATAGGAAATATTTAATTTTAAAACTCTCTTTTAAAATCATGAACATGGTTTCATAAAAGGAAAGCTTTATCAAAAATTAAAATTTTCCTTTCAATCTACAACTAAGGAAAGATATCAAATCTTTTCTTAATCTTTTATAGAAAGCTATAATAGGAAAGATTTAAATTTTAAACTCTCTTTTAAAATCATGAACATGGTTTCATAAAAGGAAAGTTTTATCAAAAATTAAAATCTTCCTTTCAATCTACAAATAAGGAAAGATATCAAATCTTTTCTTAATCTTTTGTAGAAAGCTATAAAAGGAAATATTTAAATTTTAAACTCTCTTTTAAAACCATGAGGATGGTTTCATAAAAGGAAAGTTTTATCAAAAATTAAAATATTCCTTTTAACTACAAATAAGGAAAGATATCAAACCTTTTTCTTAATCTTTTGTAGAAAACTATAAAAGGAAAGATTTAAATTTTAATCTCTCTTTTAAAACCATGGCTTCCACATAAGAAAGATTTAAAAAATAAAATCCTTTTTAATTTAATGTGGTCGGCCACACTAAGCTTGGATTCAAGCTAGGGCTGGCCACACAACTTGGTGTTGGGATCTTAGATGGCTAGAGGGGGTGAATAGCCTCTTTAAACAATACTAAACACAAATTTCTTCACGAACTTTGTTAGCACAGCGGAATTAGAAAACTAAAACAAAGAGAGAACACAACACACTAACTCAGAGATTTACGAGGTTCGGGGATAACTTGCCCCTACTCCTCGACGTATCCGTAAGGTGGACGACTCCTTGATCTTTCAGTAGATAACACCCCGGACAAAATTCGGCTAAAGATGTCTCCTTCTCGGTGGAGCAACCTCTCAACAGAGTCTCAGATGATTATAGAATTAAGCACAAGACTTACAGTGGCTGAGAAGAATAATCAGATGGGCTTACAGCCACGCGAAGGAAAGCAAACAGAGCAGAGAGCGCACTACAACCTTCTTCGCAAGGAGCTCACAGCTTCACCAACTTGCTTTCTCAAAAGATTGATCGCTTAGAAAAACAGAGAGTTCTCTTCCTTTTTGAACCTCTCTTCTTCCTTCTTATTTCTCTCTGCTTTACTGGCTCGAATCACCGCCGCCTGCAGAATCGCTGCTGCCAACAAGGCGTAGCCAATCACCTCTCCTCCTCATCTGGTTCTCTGAACCCATGCCAATGGAAATCACTGGCATCTCTGGATACGAACCAATAAGTAGAGGTCAAACTGAGCGCAGCCCCATCGCAATCAGATTCGTCAGTGAACGTTGATGCCTCAAATGCATCTGTTGCAGCAAATCACAGTGAAAAGAGCACTTGTCTTCTTCTCTTAATGAAGCTCAATTTGAATTTAACCATGAGAGTGTGACCTGCAACCTGCAAGCTAAAAAAGACTCACAGCAGATGGTTAAAAACAGATGGGTGAAAACAAATACGGCAACCAGAAAAAGTGCATGCAAAACAAACAATACCGTGGGTCGGTCTGCAGACCGATCCATGCTTTCTGGATCATCGCTGATCGGTCTGGCAGACCGATCAGGAACTAATCTGATCGGTCGTAGAGACCGATCAGATGTCGCTTTTTCAAATGCGCACAGCTTCTGATCGGTCTCCAGACCGATCAGTAAAATCACAGTAGACTACTGATCGATTTCTGATCGGTCTGCAGACCGATCAGTAATCGCTCAGTAGCCACTGATCGATTCCTGATCGGTCGCCAGACCGATCAGGAACTAATCTGATCGGTCGTAGAGACCGATCAGATGTCGCTCTTTGGACGCACAGCTTCTGATCGGTCTCCAGACCGATCAGTAAAATCACAGTAGACTACTGATCGATTTCTGATCGGTCTGCAGACCGATCAGTAATCGCTCAGTAGCCACTGATCGATTCCTGATCGGTCGCCAGACCGATCAGGTGTCCAAGGTTTCACTGGATCGGTCTGCCGACCGATCCAGCTTCTTGACTCAGTCCGGGTCGAGCCCTCTCTGACCTAGTCCGGAGAAACGAGCTCCCTAGCCCTCTCCGACTTCATCTGGTCCTAGAGAACGAGCTACCGAGCCCTCTCTGACTTTGCATGCCAAGCTTCCTTCTTGGACTTTTCATCACCAGATGTCCGATCACCCTTGATCCATCTGGATTTTCCCTTGCGCCACTCACCGGGACTTGCACCTAGCTTCACTCACTAGGGTTTTCACGCTTCACTCACATCGCAGTTTGGTCACTCACCAGGACTTTCAATCTGCCTGGCTTCACTCACCAGGACTTTCCAACTGCCTAACATCCCAGTTAGGACTTTCTCAATCAGGTCAACCTAGTCAACCTAGATTAGTAATTAATCTGAGTTAAATATCTGATACAAACTTAAATCAGTGTCAACAGCAAAACAACATCCAGGTCAGACTGTATCAACAATCTCCCCCTTTTTGTTGTTTGACAACACGATTTAAGTTTAGATCAGAAATGCTCATATACCCATAATTTTAGGGAAATCAGGATCCTCCCCCTAAGACGGATATACCTTAGTTATCTTCTCCCCCTTTTTCATATTGACTTGATGAAGTCAATTCATCACTTAACTTAACTTAGTAGAATAGGTGCGAATTAGGTAAGAGGATTCAAAAAGACTCAAAATCAACCTTTCATTCATTTCTAAACTTAGTTATCTCTCCCCCTTTGTCAAACACCGAAAAGGTGTGAATGGGGTGATGAGACTCAAAAGACTCCCCCTTAACCCATACTGTCGTTTCTTAATGTACCTAGAGTTCCCTCGAAGTGTATTATATGACAGTAAGAGATAAAATACAATCAAGTCATGGCATAGAAACAGCATATGAATATGAACTGAAGCATAATGAAAAGCAAGAAATAGACAAATGAATAGTAAAAATATACGAGTAGCATAAGTATCCAGGTCAGACAAAGATATCCAACAAGTAGCATCCAAAATACAGAATGTATCAATCAATATCCTCAACATGAGGAAACTCATCACCATCCGCGGGAGGCTCGTAACCCTGGGACGGCATGCTGGAGCTCGAAGGTGGATGGCCCGAAAAATGCTGCGGAGGTGGGTAGTTGGCCATCCAGCCCAGAAGTAGCTGCTGCGTCACCAGCTGCTGACTGCGCAAGTCATCGTAGCGCTGGTCGATCCGAACACGCAGTCCATGGAGCTCAGCAGCCAGCAGCTCATCGTGTCGATCAAAGCGACTCTCCAACTAAGCGATCTGCCAGCGCAGATCAGGATCGGCCTCTCCATCGTCAGCAGCAGGAGGAGCAGCAACAGGAGCAACCTGTCGTGGAGGTCCCCGTGGTAACTCACCTAGAGCTCTCCCATTCTTCCACCGAACATCCCCATTTTGTCCTATGATTCCAGACTTGGAAAATGCCCGCTTCCCAAGTCTGCAATCCTGTCTGACCATCTTAACTATTCTACCCTTAGAGACATCAATTTGAAGGGTCTCGAGCCAATCGGTAATTATATGCCCATAAGGCATATAAACGGTGGAGCTGCTAGGCTGAGAATAGGAGATGATCGAAGTATAGATGCTGGACATAATATCAAAATCGAGACGCCGACGTAAACCATAAAGCATAAGACAGTGGTATGGTCGGATCTCTGATAATGGTTTAGATGTGATAGGTAGAAGGCAGTTCGTGACAATCTTAAAAAGAATGTAGTCTTGAGGAGATAATCTCAAGGCTGCAAAAGTAGGGAAATCAACATCTAGCTCATCTAGTCCATCAGGTCTAGGATGTCCAAAGAAATACTCATAGATAGAGTCAGGTGATACATCAAGTGGAGGAGGTAATGACTCTGGTAAATCAGGATAGATGGAAAAAAGATCTCCTGAACACATCCGACAACCTAGATACCCAAAGAATTCGCTGATGGAGAAATCGATAGTTCGTTTAGCGACTCGGGTTTTATAAACACCATCACTATTCTGATGAAGATTATTATAGAACTCAGAAACTAGGTCAAGGTTGATGTCCCTTTCTAAGTAGACTACCGAGTCAAGTTTATAATAGGCTAGGGTTTCGGATACAGAGGGACAAAATTCATCCATGTACTTTCGATCCACAGATCGACATGGAAGCAACTTGAATGTCCTCTGTTGAAATGCTTGCTCAAACTGGCGGTTCGGGAATCTTGAAGAAGAAGAAGGTTGAGGTCTGGAGGGTGCCTGGGACTTGGATTTCTCAGGTGACTTAGATTTAGAGGTCACTTCACCCACTACTTTCTTTCTAAGGGTTATCAAAGTGGTAAAATGGGGCAATGAGTGAGCACCGGAGCCACCAGCACCAAAAAAAAACATATATGGTGAGAAATGAAACCGAACTGCCAAAGTTTTATAGAGGTAGAGAGTTACCTTGGTGCCATTGAACGTTTGGCTAGAGTTTCGGAGAGTTAGAGCTTCAGCTAGGGTTCGGCTAGAGGTCCGTGTGCAACGAGAAGAGAAAGAGTGAGGTGAGGGAAGGAGTCGGCTAGGGTTCCGCGTGAAAGAAGAAAAGAAGGGTTCGGGAAGTTTTAATGGTTTACTGATGGGTATACAGTTGATGAAATGATCGGACGGCTGTCCGATTAGGAGAAATCCTGACCGATCAGGGAACGTCCTGATCGGTCAGGGAGTGTCCTGATCGGTCGTGGAGACCGATCAGGAAGCCTCCTGATTGGTCCCTGGACCGATCAGAGGTGGATGCGTGCCAAAGCCTCCTGATCGGTCGTGGAGACCGATCAAGGAACCTCCTGATCAGTCCCCGGACCGATCAGAGGTTGATCAGGAACTAGTGATACGGGCCAGAGCCACTGATCGGTCTGCAGACCGATCAGATATCGAAGAACACTCCTGATCGGTCGTAGAGACCGATCAGATATCATCCTGATTGGTCCCTGGACCGATCAGTGTCTGATAATAGTGACTTCAGTCTCTGAAATTCGTATCGAAGACTCTGAAACTTTGTTCAACAACTTCTAAGGTCAAAACCTAGAATTTGGAGAGCCCGCAGACTATATTCAGTGATACCAATGAATATTTTCTAAGGATTTGTTCTCCTGGTTTGGAATCATCCAGGGCTCGAAAATTTCAGATACTTAAACTTCTTCTTGAATCTGAAAGTCTCAAAACCAGAGAACTTTCAAGACTTGAGAAGTTTGTGTTATTTATTTGCTGAAACTATAATCTATAGTGAACCAAGGTACCAAAATGAACTTAGGCTATCTATAACCTGGTCCAAAATTCGTCCTTTCTATGAATAATTTCAAGTTTATCAAAATATGTCTAAATTGCTGATATTTCTTCACCAACTTGTCCTATTTTCAATCAAGGTCACGAAATGTATCAAGCAAAGGTATCAATCAACCACATCAACCATGTTAGATGTTTTTTTTTTATTGGGCAAATGTCCAACCAAGATTCCTTGGTTGGAATATATGAGTAAGATCTAGGAACCAAATATACATAAATTATGTAATGGTCTTCCCCATACTCAATTTATATCTCGTCAACCTCATTATTCAAGGGATGCATGATACATTTTGAATAATTTGGTTGATCCTAGCATCTCACCCCATTTCTAGCAAGCAAAAACATTTTGTTCAACCTTATAGTTTGTGTGAGATGTTCCCAAGTTGCCCAAAATCATTCCCAATTTCTCTTGTCATTTTAATTGTCCTTATTGATCATGATGAAGTCCTAAGGACCTAAGGAGCCAAACACATTCCCAACTCCCTCCTTAAATGACTAAATTCATTCTCCGGAAGGGGTTTGGTGAAAATATCAGCTAGGTTTGACTTTGACTCAACATATGTGAGTGCAATGTCTCCCCTAGCTATGTGATCTCTTATGAAGTGATGACGCACTTCAATGTGTTTGGTCCTCGAATGATGGACTGGATTTTTAGTTAGGTTGATCGTGCTAATGTTGTCACATAGCACTTGTACACCCTTATAAGAAAGTCCATAATCCTCTAGGGTGTGTATCATCCACAGCAACTGTGATACACTCTCTCCCATGGCAATATATTCGGCCTCGGTCGTGGAGAGAGCAACACAATGTTGCTTCCGACTTGACCAACTAACTAAAGATGAACCTAAAAATTGGCAGCCCCCACTAGTACTTTTCCGATCCAATTTGCACCCAGCATAATCGGAGTCGGTATAACCTATCAAGTCAAAAGACTCAGTACGTGGGTATCAAAGACCTACTCTAATTATGCCTTTAAGGTATCTCAGAATTCTCTTAACTGCAATTAAGTTAGATTCCTTGGCACAGACTTGATACCTAGCGCACATGCCCACAGCAAAGAGTATGTCCGGTCGACTAGCTGTGAGATATAGAAGACTACCAATCATGCTTCTATATTGCGTTAGATCAATTGGTTTTCCACTCTCATCATTGTCAAGGCGAGTGTTTGTTGCCATTGGAGTGGACACTTCCTTAGAGTCACTCATATTGAATTTTCTAAGCATCTCTTGAGTGTATTTTGTCTGATGAACATAAATTCCATCTCGAGTTTGTTTGATTTCAAGTCCGAGGAAGAATGTCAATTCTCCTACTAAACTCATCTCAAACTCACTTTCCATGTGAGAAATGAATTCATTCAAATAGCCCTTGTTATTTGAGCCACAAATTATGTCATCGACATATACTTGGGCGACAAAAATGTTTTCACCATCTCTACGTAGAAATAGTGTTGGGTCTATTTGACCTCTTACAAATTCCTTCTCTAGTAAATAAGTTGACAGCCTTTCGTACCAAGCTCGAGGTGCTTGTTTAAGCCCATAAAGAGCTTTCTTGAGCTTGTATACGTGGTTTGGAGCTTCGGTACTCACAAACCCCGGTGGTTGTTCAACATAGACCTCTTCTTTAATAAAGCCATTTAAGAAGGCAGATTTAACATCCATTTGATAGAGCTTGAAACCTCTATGTGCAGCAAAAGCTAGCATCAAACGAATGGACTCTAATCGGGATACAGGAGCATAAGTCTCATCATAATCGAGACCTTCGACTTGACTATAGCCCTTGGCTACAAGTCTTGCCTTGTTTCTTACAACTTCTCCCTTTTGATTTAACTTATTTTTGAAGACCCATTTAGTTCCAATAATGGTGGTCTTCTTAGGTTTAGGAACTAAGTCCCACACTTGGCTCCTTTCAAATTGACCTAACTCATCTTGCATAGCTATGATCCAATCAGGATCGCGCAATGCCTCATCAACTAATTTTGGTTCAATCTCTGAAATCAATGCGACTTCATTAGACTCATTTCTAAAGAATGACCTAGTCCTAACCCCTTGTTGAATGTCTCCCACAATTTGGTCTTGGGGATGACTAGTGGCTATCCTAGATTGTCTTGGTGTTGGTGGTGCCTCATGAATGGTCTCACTAGGCACAGGCAAGGACTCAATATGAGGCAAAGGATCAGATTGAGTTCTTTGTTGCCTTTGTTCATCAACATCAGAGTCAACTTCGACTCTTTCTATGTTTCGATCATTCAAATTTAGCCTTCTAAGTTCAAATTGAATTTCTCCTACATCCCTTGATTGATCATTTAAGTTAGGGATTTCTTCAAAAGCTACATCAGAGGACTCTTCAATCAATTTAGTCCTATTGTTGTAGACTCGATAGGCTTTGCTGGTGAGGAAGTACCCGACCAGTATCCCTTCATCAGCTTTGGCCGAAAATTTTCCAAGATGGTCCTTGGTGTTCAAAATAAACACCTTACAACCAAACACCCTAAGATGTTTAATTGTAGGGGGTTTTCCAAACCAAAGTTCATGGGGAGTCTTTCCTAAAAACCTATGTATCAGGATTCGGTTTTGCACATAGCAAGCTGTATTTACAGCTTCAGCGCATAAGTAACTCGGTAGTGAGTACTCATTGAGCATACTTCGTGCAGCCTCTTGTAAGACTCGGTTCTTTCTCTCCACAACCCCATTTTGTTGTGGGGTCCTTGGAGTAGAGAACTCATGCCTATATCCCTTTTCTTGACAAAACTCTAAAAACCTATGATTTTGAAATTCCCCACCATGATCACTTCTAATGGTTTTAATTGTTGCCGATTTTTCATTTTCGGTTCTTCTACAAAAAGAAATAAAAATATCTATAGTTTGGTCCTTATGTTTCAAGAAGAAAGTCCATGTGTATCTAGTAAAATCATCAACGATTACCAAGCAATATCTACTTCCATTCAATGATATTACACTACTGCAATCAAATAGGTCCATGTGCAATAAATCTAAAGCAGTAGATGTACTTACAGTGCTTTTACCTTTATGAACAACTTTTGTTTGCTTACCCTTTTGACATGCATCACATAGTTTGGTCTTGTGGTACTTGATGCTGGGTAAGTCTCGCACTAGTCCTTGGTTGGCCAACTTCCGGATGTTCTTCATGTTTACATGTGTCAACCTTCTATGCCATAGCCAAGACTCTTCTTCTTTTGACATGAAACACTTAATCAAAGCATTAGTAGCACTTTTAAACGATACTTGATAAATGTTATCAACCCTTGTGCCTACTAGTACCGTGTCAAGTGTGTCAATGTGTTTAACCAAACATTGACTTGAATGAAATTCAACTGTGTAACCCGTATCACACAATTGACTGACACTTAGGAGATTAAAAGTCATCCCCTGAACTAGAAGGACATTCTTGATATGGAGACATTCGGATATATGAATGTCTCCAACTCCTACAACCTTAAGGCTACCATTATTACCAAAAGACACATTACCTCTACTTTTGTTTTGAATGGTTGTAAACAGTGATTTGTCCCCGGTCATGTGCTTGGAGCATCCACTATCAACAAACCAAGTTGATAGATGCTCCCCCTCGACCAATGCCAACAAGACACGGAAGATAGAGGTTTTAGGTACCCAAATCTTGGGACCTAATGCTTCTACAACGAAAGACCTAGGAATCCATGCCTTGGTCATACCTTTCCTAGTTCCATGAGCCCTAGAAACATGTGATCTACTATTTTGAGTTCTAGACATTAGAGAAATGAAACTCGACTCCTTGGGTTGATACCCTAGCCCTTGTTGTGAGCGCCCTTTGGGCATTTAGAATCATGTCTAGAGTCTTAGAGCTAGTTGAGAACTTCTCAAGCATTTTCTTGAGTTTCTCAACCTCACCCTTTAAAGCCTTGTTCTCATCCTCAAGGACTTCTAGATGTAGGTCATCGACCTCATCTTCCCTAAGGGTCCTTAAGGTTTTTACTTCTTCTTTTAACAATTTATTTTCTGTTTTTGACTTTTTAAGCAATGTAGATAAGTGAGTGATAGTCTTATAACACTTTTCTATATGAGAAGAGGTTACCTCTTCATCATCCGACGATGATGAAGCCGCGGTTGAAGCGTCGCTCGTATCTCCCTCACTTCCGGAGTCCGAAACCTCCCTTGCCATGAGTGCTAACTGTCGTGTGCTCTTTTCAATCTTCTCTTCTTCCTCCGATGAGCTTGATGAGGACTCATCCCAAGTGGCCTTGAGAGCCTTCTTCTTCTTGACTCTTTCCTCCTTCTTTTTGGCTCGTTCCTCCTTCCTCTTTAATTTCGGACACTCGCTCCGAATGTGTCCTTTCTTGCTACACTCATAACATATAACATTAGATTTATCAAAATTTTGATCATTAGTTTTATCTTTTCCTTTGTATCTTTGGCTTCTTCTCATAATCCTTCTTACGAAGTTCGCCATCTCACTTGATGATGATCCACTTTCATCGTCGGATTCGGAGGAAGAGGTGGATGAGGAAATCTCCCTTTCCTTCTTCTTTTCCTTCTTCCTTCTTCCATCCTTGCTCTTTGGTCCTGCAAATAAAGCAATACCCTTCTCTTTTTTACCTTTGTTAGCAAGCTCATGAAGTTCCATCTCATAGACAAATTCATCTAGTTTAACAATGGAAAGATCCTTGGATACCTTGTAGGCATCTACCATAGATGACCATAAAGCATTCCTAGGAAAAGATTTAAGAGCGTACCTTACTAGATCGCGATTCTCCACTCGTTCGTCCACAGAGTGTAGACCGTTGATGATCTCCTTGAATCTCCCATGAAGTTCACTTACCGTTTCATTGTCCTTCATGGTTAGATTTTGGAGCTGATTCAAGAATAGGTCCCTCTTGGCAATCCGAGAATCTCAAGTTCCCTCTTGGAGCTCGATGAGTTTGTTCCATAGGTCTCTTGCACTCGAGAACGGACCTACCTTGACGAGTTGGTCCTTGGCGATTCCACATTGCAAGGTGACCATAGCCTTGGCATCGGCTTGTGCTTTGCGGAGTTGTTCGGTAGACCACCTTGACAAATCGAGTTCCTTACCTTCTTCATCCTTTGGTGGTGTGAAACCCTCCTTGACTGAGAACCACATGGCAATGTCGGTCTTGAGGTAATACTCCATGCGGCCCTTCCAATATTGAAAATCTGCTCCTTCGAAGTAGGGTGGTCGATTTGTGCTAAAGCCTTCCTTCATAGCCATCATTGTTTGCTCTTTTGGGTGTTAATCCGAATCAAAGAGCCCCTTGCTCTGATACCACTTGTTGGGATCTTAGATGGCTAGAGGGGGGGTGAATAGCCTCTTTGAACAATACTAAACACAAATTTCTTCATGAACTTTGTTAGCACAGCGGAATTAGAAAACTAAAACAAAGAGAGAACACAACACACTAACTCAGAGATTTACGAGGTTCGGGGATAACTTGCCCCTACTCCTCGGCGTGTCCGTAAGGTGGATGACTCCTTGATCTTTCGGTAGATCACACCCCGGACAAAATCCGGCTAAAGATGTCTCCTTCTCAGTGGAGCAACCTCTCAACAGAGTCTCAGATGATTATAGAATTAAGCACAAGACTTACAGTGGCTGAGAAGAATAATCAGATGGGCTTACAGCCACGCGAAGGAAAGCAAACAGAGCAGAGAGCGCACTACAACCTTCTTCGCAAGGAGCTCACAGCTTCACCAACTTGCTTTCTCAAAAGATTGATCGCTTAGAAAAACAGAGAGTTCTCTTCCTTTTTGAACCTCTCTTCTTCCTTCTTATTTCTCTCTGCTTTACTGGCTCGAATCACCGCCGCCTGCAGAATCGCTGCTGCCAACAAGGCGTAGCCAATCACCTCTCCTCCTCATCTAGTTCTCTGAGCCCAGCCCCATCGCAATCAGATTCGTCAGTGAACGTTGATGCCTCAAATGCATCTGTTGCAGCAAATCACAGTGAAAAGAGCACTTGTCTTCTTCTCTTAATGAAGCTCAATTTGAATTTAACCATGAGAGTGTGACCTGCAACCTGCAAGCTAAAAAAGACTCACAGCAGATGGTTAAAAGCAGATGGGTGAAAACAAATACGGCAATCAGAAAAGTGCATGCAAAACAAACAATACCGTGGGTCGGTCTGCAGACCGATCCATGCTTCATCATCGGTCGGCGGACCGATCAGGAACTAATCTGATAGGTCAGGGCCGATCGGATGTCGCTTTCAAATGCGCGCGATCGGTCTCGGACCGATCGGTAAAATCCGATGAACTCGATCGATTTCGATCGGTGCGGACCGTCGATGTCGCTCGATAACCAATCGATTCTGATCGGTCGCCGGACCGATCAGAACAATCTGATCAGTCATAGAGACCGATCAGATGTCGCTCTTTGGGCGCGATCGGTCTCGGACCGATCGGTAAAATCACGATGACTGCGATCGATTTACGATCGATGCGGCCGTCGATGTCGCTCGATAACCGATCGATTCTGATCGATCGCCGGACCGATCAGTGTCAGAGTTTCACGGATCGATGCCGGCCGATCCGACTTCTGACTCGGTCCGGTCGAGCCCTCTCGACCTAGTCGGAGAAACGAGCTCCCTAGCCCTCTCCGACTTCATCTGGTCCTAGAGAACGAGCTACCGAGCCCTCTCTGACTTTGCATGCCAAGCTTCCTTCTTGGACTTTTCATCACCAGATGTCCGATCACCCTTGATCCATATGGATTTTCCCTTGCCTGACTTCACTCACCAGGACTTGCACCTAGCTTCACTCACTAGGGTTTTCACCTGGCTTCACTCACCAGGATTTGCAATCTGCCTGGCTTCACTCACCAGGACTTTCAATCTGCCTGGCTTCACTCACCAGGACTTTCCAACTGCCTAACATCCCAGTTAGGACTTCCTCAATCAGGTAAACCAAGTCAACCTAGATTAGTAATTAATCTGAGTTAAATATCTGATACAAACTTAAATCAGTGTCAACAGCAAAACAACATCCAGGTCAGACTGTATCAACACTTGGCTCATCCTATTTGCTTGGCCGACCCAAGCTTGGGTTCCAAGTTTGCTTGGTCGACCATCTTAGGATAGGTATAAAGGTGGGTATAATACTTTATAAATAAGAGGCTACGATAGGGACCGAGAGGAGGAATTGGTTTTGGTCTCCCGATGAAGTTAAGCTTCCCGTGTTCGCCCCGAACACCCAAATTAATTTCATCAATAATAATTCATTCCACTAAAGAATTATTATTAAACTACCGCACCAATCTCAAATTACATTTTGGGCTCCTTCTTATCATGAGTGTGTTAATATCCCTGTATTTAAGATGTCGGATGTCCACTAATTAATTGAGTTACTGACAACTCATTTTAATTAATATCTTAGTCCAAGAGTAGTACCACTCAACCTTATTGTCGTGTCAGACTAAGTCCGCATGCAGAGTTTAACATGACAATCCTTATGAGCTCCTCTTGGGGGCATTATCAACCTAGATTACTAGGACACAATTTCCTTCTATAATCAATAACACACACTATAAGTAATATCATTTTCCAACTTATCGGGACTATTGATTTATCGAGCTAAATCTCACCCTTTGATAAGTCAAAGAAATAAATATTAAATATATGTGCTTGTTATTATATTAGGATTAAGAGCACACACTTTCATAATAACTAAGGTCTTGTTCTTTTATTAAGTCAGTATAAAAAGAACTTATCTTAAATGGTCCTGCTCAATACACTCAGAGTGTACTAGTGTAATTTATCAATCAAGATAAACTAATACCTAATTACACTACGACTATTCAAATGGTTTGTTCCTTTTCATCTCAGTCGTGAGCTACTGTTTATAATTTATAAGGAATTGATAACATTATCTTCTGTGTGTGACACCGCACACTATGTTATCTACAATATAAATTAATTGAACAACTACACTTAGCTTATAAATGTAGATATTTGACCAATATGATTCTTATTTCTAAGTAAATGTTTATACAAAAAGCTAGGCTTTTAGTATACATTCCAACAGTGGTTAGGTAAAGGAAAGTTCAAGTGTGTTAAGGAGGACCGTACGTTGGCAAGGAAAGTCCAAGTGGGTCAAGGAGGACCGCATGCTAGCGAGGAAATTCCTAACTGCAATTAGGCAACGGAAAGTCGAAGTAAGTCAGGGAAGACCGCAAGTTGGCAAGGAAAGTCCTAACTGTGATTAAGCAAGCAAGTCCAAGTGAATCAAGGAAGATTGCCCATTGGCAAAGGAAAGTCCTAACTATTATTATGCAAGAGGGAAATCCAAATGGATCAAGGAGGACCACACTTGGTGATAAAAAGTCCAACAGGAAGTTGGCAAAGTCCAAGTGGGTCAAAAGGTTGACTGAACACTTGGTGGAGAAGTCCCAATAGGCCACCATTGATCGGAGATTAGGCAAGGGAACCCTAGACTTGGGTTAAGTAAGTTAGGGTTGATCAATTGATCAAGTGATCGATTGAGTGTTGTACCAATTGATCAGCTTATCGATTGACCGCACTTCTCTGCGACATAGAGGTGTTCTCAATCGATCCACTGATTGATTAAGAGTTGCGCCAATTGATCAGTGGATCGATTGGGCGCGCTTTCTTCATGATGCATAGAAGCATGGTAAATTGATCAGGTAATTGATTCACCATGAACCCAATCAATTGGTTAATCGATTGGGAAAATCTCATGATAAATAGAGAGCTTCTGGATCGATTAACCTACACCAATCAATCAGGCGATCGATTGGGTGTATTCTTGTCGTAAAGCATAGTAGCTTCCTCGTGAGGGTATGATCAATGGGGTGATCAATCAAGAGGAGCTTAATCGATCATGTGATCGATTGGGAGCCAAAGAAAAGTGTCGTTATGAGTTTGGACGGGTGGATGCACTCGGATCTTACATGGCAATCGATTAGGGGTAAGATCAATCGATTGAAAACCCTAGATTGTGAGGTATAAAGGCGTTTGTGAAAATTCAAACGTAACTCTTCTCCACTCTTCACCGCCAATCCTTGAGCTTTGGAAGACAAGTGTTGCTGTACTTTTCAACCGATTAAGAGGCATTTACAAGCTACAGGAAGCAAGCAAGGTTTTTATTTGTATTGTGTATTTTTTTCTTGTTTGCATTGTATTTCTTGTATGTGAGCTTGTATGAAGTTTCTCCACCTCCAAAGTGTTTTCGAGAAGGAGTATTTTCATAGTGGAAAGTATATTCTGTATGGATCCTTGGATTAGTCACCTCGTTGAGGTGGATATCAAGTAAATATGGGTGTTAGCATTACTTCGAATGTTTTCTGCTGCAACTCATCATTGAAGAAGCGATTGGAGCTAATCACCCCTCCCTTCTAGCTCGTCAGAGTGTCCTAACACCATAGTTTGTAGAATCATGACCCTACGCAGAATCAATTTGGCGTCATTGGTCGGGATCAGATCGTAGAATCATACGATCCTATCAAAACCCTTAAAATTTTATGATATATGATTAATAATTAGAAAAAATATCTAAAAAACTCATTTATATCTAAATAGATTACTAATTTTGCACACACACACATATATATATATATATATATATATATATATATATATATATATATATATATATATATATATATATATATATATTAATTTAACTACAATTCTCCCACTCAATAAAATTTATATTTTCATATCGAATGGATCAGTAGATCCAGATCCGATGGCTGATGACAAAAGGCGAGATCTGAGGGTCACAACTCTTCATATTTGATGGATGAGATTAAAGTGGGATATGTGAAAGGTTATAACTCTTCAGAATGGACGATCCAGATCGATCCAGCCCAAAGAACACATCCTCTCACCCAAAAGGGCATTCAACCTCTTCATTTGGTATAAATAGAACCCTCCAGATGCTGGAAAAGCCTACGAGAAGGTTCGCTGGTCTCGGAATTCGGAGTGCTACGATTCCGAGACGTTCGTCGTTGTATCTTGGGAACGAATTGCTGCTATCCGTTAGCACTGTATCGGAGCAATATCGTTTACGGAGATAGTGTTGAACACTAGCCTCGACGATCAGTATCAGTTTGTGCACTCCGGGAGATACCGGATCCAACAATTTTCAAGCATGCACTTTGGAAATAACATTATTAAGAAACAGGGACAAATTCAAGAATTAGAGATAGACTGAGATGATCTCGAATTAATTGAGTGTGAAAAGGGTGTCATAGAAGAGGTCTGAGTTCACTTCGTGCACTCACGTTATCATCCCGTCTTTCCTATATTTCACCGAATTTTAAATAATTATTAAATGTTTTTTATTATTTATGAAATTACTAAGTTAATTTATCAATAGTAATATCTAATTCGGACATTGGAAGTTTGAAGGTCATAATAGAAGGTTTGGTTGATGATGTCGGCATTAGCGAGCTTGCTGTTGATGGTGAGGTAAAGGTAGTTCGTCCATAAGTGTGATGTGAGGCTATGCTCGAATGTCTTATGCAGGACTTCAATCTATAACTGCTTGTCTCTAGTATCGACTTAAGGGTATGTTGATGCGGAAGACACATCGATCCAATCGTGACAGCTACGGTCGAGGGTAGACATGTTGATGGCTACACCTCGAGGTGAGGGCTTGGCCACAAGCGGTAATAGGAAAAGGGCATAGAGACAAGTAAGCGAGGTGAAAGAGGAAGGTGATATCGTCAGGGGAGGATGGGCAGAGGACAACGAAGGGAGGAGCGAGGTAGCTAAAGTTGGAGGAGAATTGGAGCGTGGTCTAGGTTTAGAAGACAGGAAGGGTAAAAGTAAGGGATGTCGTCCAAGCATGTTACAAGTTTAATAGAGAACATATTTATAATTATAATAAATAAAAAAAATCTAATTAGGTAAATATATAATTGAATTAAAAAATTGTAAGGTGCAAGAAAGATTTGCCGAAGATACGGAGGATGCAGAGATATGATAAATTTGTGACTATATAGATTTTGAATTAATAAAGAAAATAAAGTAACATATGTTTTTTTCTCCTTTGACTTGGCATTTACTTGATGGTTGGAAATCATTAGTCATTATTTTTTTTTCCTTCTTTCAGTACTGAAGACGGAGCCACTTAGGATTGGACTATAGTCCAAGACACAACCCAGAGTGGCTCCATCCCTGTTAAAGAATCAATTATATTGTAGAGGAACATTTATTTAGTCTGGGTGTATTATTATGGTGAGAAAAAATAGTTTCTTAAGAAAAGTAGATGTATATATTTTAGATTCGTTATCTAATTTATTAAAAGATTTATAGATTTTTTTTATGACGAGAATTTCTTGACAAGAGCAAAATTGGAGAAGTAAAATTCAGCAACAACAATAGTTTTTGACAAAAACATAATCGATAAAATTTTCCACCACCAATCGTGCATGATGAGAAGGTACAATGCCCTCTTACGAAAAATTCCAACTATATAATTGTTGTAATTGCAAAGTCTAAAAATTTAGAAATAAAGAAATAAGATGAATTAGTAATTGTATTTGGGTAAGATATTTTATTATTAGAGTGGGTCTTCATAAAAAAAATTAAAAAGATATATCGGTTTAATAATTTAAATAAAATAAGGTGCTTACAGAAATTTATTTGGCACTGCTAAGCCATTAATTGGGAAAATGAATAATAATAATAATAATAAACAGACATTGCATATCTGCTAATTAGAGTTTTTGTTTGACCACATAGGTCATCCGAGTTCGTATGTGGTAGGATGTTTGTCACATGAGGTCGCGGGGTCAAAACTCGGGGTAGTCGGGGCGTAAATCCTCAGTCCCTGTGCAACTCATTCCACCTGCCACATGTTCGCTCAGGATGTTATGATTTACCTCCCTCATGATGATCTTGGGTCGGGTGCGACAGAAACGCTGGGGACGAACGATTTCACCTTTTGCCACATAATTAGAGTTTTTGTTTAGTTGTATCGAGGCGGCCAAAGTTGATTATTAAAGAGCAGGCGATTGGTCCTTTTCGTACATGAAAGTTGACCACAAATGTCGGGAGATTTACCAAACGCAGAGGCTATCCAGATTGGCGATTGAGTCGACGATGAATGTTGACCAAAGTTTACTATAAAACTCCGCGAGCTCCCTATTCAGAATTCACTAATTCAATGGAGCTCCCTGACTATTCCTTCACCATCTCCGGCATGTTTCTCTTCTTCCTCCTCCTCCTACCACCTCCGGCAGCAAGTTCCTGCAGTCCGTCTGACCTCACGCGCATCTCTCTTGCCTTCCGTTTCGTCACCGGATTCCAACTCCCGTCTCCTACCGCCGACTGCACCGCCATCACTCTCCCGTCGTGCAACCTCACCGGCACCATCTCTTGGACGCACCTCCGCCGCGTGTCCGCACTCCGCACCATCGACCTCTCCGGCAACAACCTGCTCGGATCCATCCCCGCCCTCTTCTGGTCCGCTCCTAGGCTCCACCACGTCAACCTCGCCGACAACCGGCTCGGGGGCTCTCTCCGGTTCGACCTCTCGCTCCCAGCGTCGCCCCTCAAGTCGCTTAACCTTAGCGGCAACCAGTTCACCAGCGCCGGCACTGGCCTGGAAGCAGCGCTGCCGCACCTGGAGGTGCTCGATCTGTCCCGGAACCACCTCGGCGTTGCGACGCCGCGGATGGGGAAGTTGCCGCATTTGGACATGCCTCACAACGACGCCGACGGCGGTGAATCTGCAGCTACTAAAGCGCGATTTCTGCAAAGTGCTTCCAATCATCCTTCGACCGCCGCTTCGCGTAGGAGACACAGGGCAAGAATTAGACGCAGAAGGGTAATTTCAGGAGTCATCCCGGCGTCTGTGGTGATCGGTTTATGCTCCGTAGTGTTGATTGTGTACTTTATATGCGTGTGCTATATACGCACGGAGGACGACGGCGAAGTGGAGGAGAGAGGAGAAGGTGCCGCCGCTGCAGGAAACGGCGAGGAGGGCGGCGCTGCTGACGATGGTGTGGCGAAGGACGCCGGCGAGGAGGGTGTATTTTCGGCTGGAAAAGCTTAATTCGTCCTTGTTATATACATATATTTCAGTTCATCAATTTGCAATTCAATTTGTTCATCAATTGTCTGTAGAGTACTCTAAGGAACACTAAGCTTGAATTAATGTAATCAAGTTACAACCTGTGACAAGGACGCTAAATAAAGATAATATATATAAAAAATTATCAAACGTGTTGAGATTATCCATTTGATGATTAAAAATAGAGAAAAGAAAAATGATGGGACCTGGTTGTGCAGTTGTGCTATGTATTAAACCAGTTCTAACTGTTGTGGCAAATGCAGCCATTTGGCGAGATGTGGGTTAATGTTGGTATTAATGAAAATAGGACAAAAGTCCAGAAAGTGTATCTAGTTTTTTGAAATCATAAAAAAAGTTACTCCTTAATTTTTTTTTTTTTTTAAATCAAAAGGAGACTCTATCTTTTCAATTACAACTATATTTTTTATTTAAATCTGGTCTTGGTCGAGCATATTTTAATAGTTATAGTTTTATAATTATTATATATATATATATATATATATATATATATATATATATATATATATATATATATCTTAGCCACTAGGATTTTATAACTATTATAACAAATACTTAATCTATTAAAAATAATCATATTATTACAACTATAATTTCATAGGTACTATAATGTATATTTAAATTTATTTATGATATAATTACTATAATAATTTAAATTATAGTAATTACTATAACAATCATATTATTACAACTATAATTACTATAATAATTATAACAACTATAATTTCATAACTGTTACAATGTGAATTTAACTTGTTCATTTAATATTAACATTGTAATAACTATAAAATTATAGTTACTACAATACATTTGATCAATAATGATTTAGATAAGTGATAATAATGAAAATAGAAGTGAAAATTAATTGAAGTATAATTTACATGATTACTAGTAGAGTGGGCTGCCCTTTTAATAAAAAAAATTGTCCCTCCAATATTTAGAGAAAAATAGAGGTCCTTTCTATTTTCCCCTAGAAATTAAATTATGGAATTTATCTAAATCCGCCGATAGTTTTCTAAATTTACTGAAACACACTTTTGATTTTTTTTAAGAAAAAATAATCATTTCAAAATCACTGAAATTCACTTTGAACTCTTGCTTGTTGGTGATTGAAAATATTAATACAGTTTAGGAGTATAGTGAAATTTCTGATTAAAAAAATTGTACATGTGTGCATCGCCATCTATAGGTTTAATTTGCTTTCCTTCGCAGCTCTCTCGGCAGCCGCCTGCTCCCCTTGCTTCGCTGCGTCGTCGCCGCCTCTTCCTTTTCCGGTTGCCATTGGTTGCAGCAATTGCCAGAAATGTCACCCTATTGTCTCTCGTTAAATCCCACGAGATTTCCCTACTGCAAGATGCCGACTGGAGTATCTAGTGTTGGAAAAGGAATCATGAGAGAAGAAATAAAAAGAAATATAGAAGAAAAAAAAATAGTAGAAGAAAAAAAATTAGAAGAGGAGGAGAATTTTTACGTGGAAGAAGAGGAAAAATAAAATAAAATACTCACTTGCTTTATTCATGAAAGGAAGTAATATGTTTATAGGTTTAATGGATAGACATCAATTGAATGATTCTATCTCCACGAAACTTCTTATTTTTATCATAATTGTCACCTCATCAATTTTATCCTATCACGAAATATAGTCAAACTTACCACCTCATCATTCTATCTTTATAAACTTTTATCAACAATCTTTATCTCTAAAATAAAGTTTAATTTCCAACAACCTCTCTTAAACTTAATTTTATGACTCCAAGTAGATTCCGCATCTTGATGAAATCTTCAAATTTGAATGACTTTGTAAAGATGTCAGCAACTTGATCTTTAGTGTTCATATAAACTAGCTCCACATCTTTATTTTTCACATGTTCGCGAATAGATTGAAAGCGAACATCAATATGCTTACTTCTTTGATGACATACTGGATTCTTCCCCAATGCAATTGCTGATTTATCGTCAATGCAAATTTGAGTTGCTTTATTTTGTTCAAATTTTATCTTCTTTAGTAAGCTTTTTAGCCATATAGCATGACTAACACATGAGGATGCCGCAATGTACTCTGCTTCACAAGTGGAAAGAGTAACAATAGGTTATTTTTTTTACATCCAAGAAAATTCCGTATCTCCAACGAAAAATACAAAACCAGAAGTGCTTCTCTGGTCATCACAGTCTCCACGCCAATCACTATCCGAATATCCAACAAGTTGAGAATTGTTAGAGTGAGGATAAAATAATCCGTGATTCAGATACCTCGGACATAATGAAGGATTCACTTGGCCGCCTTCCAATGAGTCTCTTTAGGCTCCTCCATGAATCGGCTCACAAGACTGACTCCATATAATATATCTGGTCGAGTACAAGTTAGGTACCACAAGCTTCCCACCAAGCTTTTGAAATGTGTAGGATCAACCGTCTTTCCTTCGTCACTCTTGGATAACTTTGTTCCACAGTCTACCGGTGTGTTAACTGGATTACAATCATCCATTCAAAACCTCTTGAGGACCTCCTTTGCATATTGTTCTTAAGTCATAAATATGTCATCAACTCCTTGTTTCACCTCCAAGCCGAGAAAGTAGGACATAATGTTGGAGTGTATACTGAAAGCCTAAGCTTTGTAAACATTCATTATGAATAAAGAATCACATTTGGTCAAATTGTCTACATTTAGTTGTAGTTGTTCAATTAATTTATACTGTAGATAACATAGTATGTGGTGCAACATGCAGAAGATGATGTTATCAGTACCTTATAAATTATAAACAGTAGCTCACGACCAAAATGGAAAGGAACAAATTATTAGAAGGTCGTAGTGTAATTAGGTATCAGTTTATCTTGACTGTATAATTACACTAGTACACTTAGAGTGTAATGAGTAGGACCATTTGAGGTCGTTTCTTTTATACTGACTTTATAAAGAAACAAAGATCTCGGTTATTATGGAAGTGTGTGCTCTTAATCCTAATATAATAACAAGCACATATATTTGATATTTATTTCTTTAATTTATCAATGGTTGAGATTTAGTTCGATGAATCAATAAGCCTGATAAGTTGGGAAATTGTATTACTTATAGTGTGTGTTGTTGATTATAGAAGGAAACTGTGTCCTAGAGATACTAGGTTGATAATGTCCTCAAGAGGAGCTCATAAGGATTGTCATGTTAAACCCTGCAGGTGGACTTAGTCCGACATGATGATAAGGTTGAGTGGTACTACTCTTGGACTAAGATATTAATTAAATGAGTTGTCAGTAACTCACTTAATTAGTGGACATTCGATATCTTAAACACAAGGAGACTAACACACTCATAATAAGAAGGAGCCCAAAAATGTAATTTGGGATTGGTGCGGTAGTTCAATAATAGTTCTCTAGTGGAATGAATTATTATTGATAAAATTAAATTGTGTGTTCGGGACGAACACGGGATGCTTAATTTTATCGGGAGACCAAAACCATTTCCTCCTCTCGGTCCCTATCGTAGCCTCTTATTTATAGAGTTCTATACCCACCTATACCCACCTAATAGGGGTCGGCCAAGCTAGCTTGGGAACCAAGCTAGGGTCGGCCTAAGCATAAATTGGTGTGGTCGGCCCTAACTTGAACCCAAGCTAGAGGGGCCGACCATATTAAATTAAAAAGGATTTTATTTTTAATTTTTATTATGTGGAAGATATAATTTATTAAAGAGAATTAAAATTAAAATATCTCTCTTGTAAAAGATCTACAAAAGATTAAAGAAAGAGATTAGATCTCTTTCCTTATTTGTAGATTGGTGAGATATTTTATTTTCTCTTTAAAAATTATTCACATGTTGTTAAATTAAAATTATAGAAATTTCTTTTTATCAACCATGAAGAGATTTTTGAAGAGAAATTTTATTTTTAAAATTTCCGGAAACAAATTAGGAAGTTTTAATTTGTTGATTAAAACTTGTCTAATTTATTTCTTTTGATGTGGCCGGCCAATATTGTTTTAATTGGAAATTTTATTTTATTTTTCTCAATTAAATCATGTCAAGGAAATTAAGAAAATTTTATTGTAATTAAATTTCCTAATTTGCCTAGGCCAAGGAATATAAAAGAAGGGGTGGGGGTGCCTTCATGAATGAGAACCTCTATTATTTCTCTCCCTCTTTTGTTCCTTGGTGTGGCCGGCCATCATCATCCTCTCCCTCTCTTCCTCTTGTGGTGGTCGAACCTCTCTCTCCCCTTGGAGCTCTTGTGGTGGCCGGATACTACTTGGAGAAGAAGAAGAAGAAGGAGAGAAAGCTAGCATCTCTTGGAGCTTGGTTGGTGTTTTGATCTTCTTTCTTGGTGAAGCTTCCTTGTTGTGGCCGAATCTAGCCAGGAGGAGAAGAAGGTGGTTGGTGGTTTCTCATCTCGGAAGATCGTTGCCCACACAACGTCCGAGGTTAGAAGAGAAATACGGTAGAAGATCAAGATGTCTTTCTAGAAGGTATAACTAGTAGTTTTTCCTTTTCCGCATCATACTAGTTATTTATGGAAATAATACCAAATACAAGAGGCTTACGTTCTAGTATTTCGAATATGTTTTTCGAAGTTGTGTTCTTTTGTTTTATTTTTCTTTGTGATTTGATTGTTCTTTTCGGTTAACCTAAAATTATTTTAGGAAATTAAATATTAGATTTCTATAAAAGGTTTTGTCTAGTCGGTGGTGGTTGCTCCCATATCCAAGAAGACCATGTGCCTCGCCACGTCAGTACTGGGAACCAATTATGGAAATTAATATTTAATGGAAATTAATATTTAATGGAATTAATAACTTAAGGTGACTTGGGTCGAACGTGTTAAGTTCCGCAGGAGATCCAATTCAAAACCTAAAAGAATAAATAGATTAAGTTTTGGATCAAACGTGTTAAGTTCCACAGGCGATCCAAAATTTAATTTAAAAGAACACATGGTAGCTAGGAAAAGGTTCAGACCTTTGTACAAAATTTTTGTACAGTGGAACCTCTAGGCTTTCCGAGTAGTAACCAACAATTGGTATCAGAGCTAGGGTTTTGCCTCTGTGTATTTGGTATTAGTTTAATTATGCACATGTCATACATAATTTAGGCAGGTTAATAGTAGGATGCGCTAACTTTGTGGATGCAGGATCCAACTATTATGGCTTTTAGTTATTATGTGTGATTGGACCCTTGGACATGTCAAGGGCATTTATATGTGTGTGCATGATTGTATTAAAAATACAGCAGGAGCTGTATTTAGTTTTATTAGGATTTTATTTTTGATCTAGATACATGTACATTCCTTTTATGGAATATAGGATCAAAAATATAAAATTATATTTATGTCGCAGATCAAATCTTGCAAAGCGTGGAACCTTCTAAGGACCAGAGGCGCAGCGGAACTAGGAGCAAGATGGATGCAACAGCTAGACCCGGTGGCGGTGGCCAAATATGGCAGCAGCTTGGGATGACAACACACGGAGGACAACTATAGATAAAAGCCATAATAGTTGAAAATTAGCTTTTCTATTTATTGCTTTTATATTGTGCTGTGTGTGCATGTTAGTATACATGACTAGTAGGCTAGCATAGTTAAAATTCCTCGTTTATAAATAACTAAGTGGGAGAGGGATTTTAAATAAATCTCATGGTCTCCATTACTGGTTTGTAAGTGATGCAAACAAGCTTGCGCGTTGGCTCTGAGTGCCTTCCTCCATAACGGATGAGCTTGTTTGTGGATCACTAGAACAGACTTCCATTTTTGGATGACTATAGGAAGTTAATTAAGAGCGTGTGATCTTCCCCAACGGAAGGGGCATAATCTTATTAATGGACTTAGTGTCAAGTAATGGTATACACTTAGACACATCTAATAGTATCCTTCCCATCGGAGCCACTGCTATTATTTGTGTGACCAAAAGACACCAACTATTAATTTTATTTGTCAAAAAGTTAGGTTGACAAGATAATAAAATTAATGGGTTAAAACCCTCCTTTTACAAATGTTGAATTTGTATACATCCACACTAACGTGGCATACAAAATTCACGGTGTTTTGAGGTGTTGGTTAATTTAAAATAGTATTGTTTGAGGAATCAATATTATTCTAAATTTAGAGTTCTGACCAAAAGTTATTTGTGATTCTTAGGATGACTTTCAACCCACTGTCCATCATACTTCAACAGAATAGACTTACTGGACCTAATTACATAGATTGGAAGAGGAACCTGAACATTGTTCTTACTGCTGAAAGCTATAAATTTGTACTGACTGAGCCTTGCCCTGAAGCACCTACTGGTGAATCTACCCAAGAGGAGATTGAATATCATAGGAAATGGGTAAAAGCAGATGAGATGGCGCGGTGTTACATTTTGGCTTCAATGTCAAATGTATTGCAACATCAAGATTTACCCAGCCCATGATATTATGAACAATCTCAAGGAACTCTTTGGTCATCGTGATAGGGCTTCTAGACAAGAAGCCATGAGAAAGATAATGACACCACCATGCAAGAGGGTACTCCTGAGGGATCATATCTTAAAGATGATGGCTTATTTGAACGAGATACGGATCCTTGAGGAGAAATTGATGGGGAAACCAGATCGATATGATCCTCCAAACACTACCTAGAAGTTTTGAGCAATTCACCGAATTACAATATGAATAAAAGGGTATATTCATTGGCGAACTACCGACATAACTTCAGTAGAGATTGTTTCGTTACAACTCTCATATTCACTATATTGAAAATGGTTCTACTTCTAAGCCGAAAGGAAAGAAGAAGAAGAAACAAGTTGGTTCGGCAAAGAAAGTGAATAAAACTCAGAGTACAGGATTTAAAGCTGGAGTGAAGAAGTCGAAGGGCAAGTGCTTCATCTGCAAGCAGTCAGGGCATTGGAAGGTGGACTGTCCTCGTAGGAATCAGAACAACAAAGGTATATCTCATGCTCTAGTTGTTGAAACATGTTTAGCGGTGTTATCTACCAGCACCTGGTGTGTAGATACGGGAGCCACTGATCATGTATGTAATTCCTTGCAGGGGTTCCAGGAAACCCGACGACTAACTGAAGGAGAGATTACCGTCTACATGGGCAATGTTACTAAGGTGGCGGCTATTGCAGTGGGAGACGTCTACTTATCTTTTAGTAGTAATAGAAATTTGGTTTTAAGAAATTATTTTTATGTACCCAGTTTTAGAAAGAATTTAATTTCAGTTTCTAAACTGTTTTTAGATGGATATTCAGTTTCTTTCAGTAACGATGTAGTTATTAAGAGAAATAAAGTGATTATCTGTTCTGGTACATTAGTTGGCAATTTGTATACTTTAAATTCAATTTCTTCCACAAAGCAAAACATGGAAATTTATAACTCATCTTCTAACTCAAATAAAAGAAAAGAACCTTTGGAAATGAACCAAGCATATCTTTGGCATCTAAGGCTTAGGCATATTAACTTAATTAGGATTCAGAGGCTAATAGCCGATGGACTTTTGGGTTCATTAGAATTGGAAAATTTTTCAACTTGTGAATCTTGCTTGGAAGGTAAAATGACCAAGAGGTCATTCAAGGCCAAGGGGTATAGAGCCAAAGAAGTGTTGGAATTGGTTCATTCTGATTTGTGTGGTCCTATGTCTGTCCAGGCAAGAGGTGGTTTTGAATATTTTGTCTCTTTTATAGATGATTATTCAAGATACGGATATATTTACCTAATGCGCCGCAAGTCTGAGTGCTTTGATAAGTTCAAAGAATACAAGGCTGATGTGGAGAAACGATTAGGTAAAAGTATCAAGACACTATGATCTGATCGTGGTGGCGAATACCTCTTAGGAGAGTTTAGGAATTACTTATCAGAGGCCAAGATTCAATCCCAATTGTCTGCACCTGGAATACCCCAACAGAATGGTGTAGCAGAACGAAGGAATAGGACTCTTATGGAGATGGTTAGATCGATGATGAGTTATTCAGAATTACCAAATTCATTTTGGGGATATGCTCTGGAAACAGCAGTGTATGTTCTGAACTTAGTACCTTCTAAATCAGTTTCTTCTACTCCCACAGAATTGTGGAATGGGTGAAAACCTAGTCTAAGACATATTCGGATTTGGGGTAGTCCAGCACATGTGCTGAAACCAGATGCTGATAAGTTAGAATCTCGTCAGAAGTTTGGTGTTTGTAGGATATCCCAAAGGAACGAAGGTGGTTTATTTTATAGTCCTAAAGACCTGAAGGTCATTGTTAGCACCAATGCCCGGTTTTTAGAAGAAGACTATATAATGGATCACAAGCCAAGTAGTAAAGTTATTTTAGAAGAACTAAGAGAGGACACGTCTACTTTAGTACCAACAGACAAGATGAAGTACCACAAGAGACCGCAACACGTGTCACACATGATACACAACCATAGATGGCCTCGTAGTGGGAGGGTTGTGAGGCAACGAGAGATTCATGTTTTTGGGAGAGTCTTCGACTTGATCCGGTAAATATGAACCTGATCCCCTATATATGACGAAGCACTCCAAGATATAGATGCAGATTGCAAAAGCGATGAATTCTGAAATAGAGTCTATATACTCTAATAAGGTCTGGGAGCTTGTAGAACCACCTGATGGTGTAAAAGCCATTGGATGTAAGTGGATCTATAAAAGGAAAAGAGGGACAGACGGGAAGGTAGAGACTTTCAAAGCTAGGCTTGTTGCGAAAGGGTACACTCAGAAAGAGGGAATCGATTATGAGGAAACCTTTTCACTGGTAGTCATGCTTAAGTCTATCCGGATACTCTTATCCATTGCTGCTCATACGGATTATGAGATTTGGCAAATAGATGTCAAGACAGCTTTCTTTAATGGAAGTCTTGAGGAAAACATCCATATGAGGCAACCAGAAGGGTTCATTGAAAAAGGCAAAGAGCATCTAGTGTGCAAGCTCAATCGGTCCATTTATGGACTGAAGCAAGCTTCAAGATCTTGGAACATCCGGTTTAATGAAGTAATCCAGTCATATGGATTTATTCAAAGTCCGGATGAGTCTTGTGTATATAAGAAGTGTAACGGAAATGTGGTGGTATTTCTTGTACTATACGTAGATGATATTTTGTTAATTGGCAACAATGTCAAGGTATTATCAGACGTAAGGGTATAGTTGTCCAAACAATTTGATATGAAGGATTTAGGAGAGTGTGCACACATTCTTGGGATCAAAGTAATAAGGGATCGCAAGAAAAGAATGTTGTGTCTGTCCCAAGCTTCATACATAGATACAATCCTTGCTCGTTTTAGTATGCAGGATTCCAAGAAAGGTTTCTTACCTTTTAGGCATGGAATAGCTCTATCTAAAGAGATGTTTCCAAAGACATCAAAGGAGATAGAAGACATGAAAGTGGTTCCTTATGCTTCGGCTGTAGGAAGCCTTATGTATGCAATGCTATGTATGAGACCTGATATCTGCTTTGCTGTGGGCATGGTCAGTAGATATCAGAGTAACCCTGGACAAGGACATTGGACTGCGGTAAAGCATATATTAAAGTACCTGAGAAGGACTAGAGATTATATGCTAGTTTACCAAGCAGACGATTTGCTCCCTGTGGGTTACACGGATTCAGATTTCCAATCAGATAGGGACAGTAGTAAGTCTACATCATCCATGTGTTTACTATGGTAGAGTCTCACGGCTGACAATCAACACTTCACCAACCATGAAGTCTAATTACAAAACAGCCTCCGACTGTCATCACAATACGAAAAAATGGATAACAGATATCCAAACATAATTTATTGTGGTATAGCAGGCATAGCAAACCCCACCAAGCAAGCAGAAAGTATAACTAGTCCAATGCCTTAAGAAAAACCATACAAGATCCAGGGTGCAAAACCAATACAAGTCTGGAACATAGCTTCTAAGCAAATAAACAGGAAACCAAAAGACGAAAACGAAAATTCTTGTGACAAGGGGACTAGCAATTGGAACCTGTTGGAGTGTATACTGAAAGCCTAAGCTTGTAAACATTCATTATGAATAAAGAATCACATTTGGTCAAATTGTCTACATTTAGTTGTAGTTGTTCAATTAATTTATACTGTAGATAACATAGTATGTGGTGCCACATGCAGAAGATGATGTTATCAGTACCTTATAAATTATAAACAGTAGCTCACGACCAAAATGGAAAGGAACAAATCATTAGAAGGTCGTAGTGTAATTAGGTATCAGTTTATCTTGACTGTATAATTACACTAGTACACTTAGAGTGTAATGAGTAGGACCATTTGAGGTCGTTTCTTTTATACTGACTTTATAAAGAAACAAAGATCTCGGTTATTATGGAAGTGTGTGTTCTTAATCCTAATATAATAACAAGCACATATATTTGATATTTATTTCTTTAATTTATCAATGGGTGAGATTTAGTTCGATGAATCAATAAGCCCGATAAGTTGGGAAATAGTATCACTTATAGTGTGTGTTGTTGATTATAGAAGGAAACTGTGTCCTAGAGATACTAGGTTGATAATGTTCTCAAGAGGAGCTCATAAGGATTGTCATGTTAAACCCTGCAGGTGGATTTAGTCCGACATGATGATAAGGTTGAGTGGTACTACTCTTGGACTAAGATATTAATTAAATGAGTTGTCAGTAACTCACTTAATTAGTGGACATTCGATATCTTAAACACAAGGAGACTAACACACTCATAATAAGAAGGAGCCCAAAAATGTAATTTGGGATTGGTGTGGTAGTTCAATAATAGTTCTCTAGTGGAATGAATTATTATTGATAAAATTAAGTTGTGTGTTTGGGGCGAACACGGGATGCTTAATTTTATCGGGAGACCAAAACTATTTCCTCCTCTCGGTCCCTATCGTAGCCTCTTATTTATAGAGTTCTATACCCACCTATACCCACTTTCTATACCCACCTAATAGGGGCCGGCCAAGCTAGCTTGGGAACCAAGCTAGGGCCGGCCTAAGCATAAATTGGTGTGGTCGGCCCTAACTTGAACCCAAGCTAGAGGGGTCGGCCATATTAAATTAAAAAGGATTTTAATTTTAATTTTTATTATGTGGAAGATATAATTTATTAAAGAGAATTAAAATTAAAATATCTCTCTTGTAAAAGATCTACAAAAGATTAAAGAAAGAGATTAGATCTCTTTCCTTATTTGTGGATTAGTGAGATATTTTATTTTCTCTTTAAAAATTATTCACATGTTGTTAAATTAAAATTATAGAAATTTCTTTTTATCAACCATGAAGAGATTTTTGAAGAGAAATTTTATTTTTAAAATTTCCGGAAACAAATTAGGAAGTTTTAATTTGTTGATTAAAACTTGTCTAATTTATTTCTTTTGATGTGGCCGACCAATATTATTTTAATTGGAAATTTTATTTTATTTTTCTCAATTAAATCATGTCAAGGAAATTAAGGAAATTTTATTGTAATTAAATTTCCTAATTTGCCTAGGCCAAGGAATATAAAAAAAGGGGTGGGGGTGCCTTCATGAGTGAGAACCTCTATTATTTCTCTCCCTCTTTTGTTCCTTGGTGTGGCTCCATCATCTTCTCCCTCTCTTCATCTTGTGGTGGCCGAATACTTCATCTCTCTTGGAGCTCTTGTGGTGGCCGGATACTACTTGGAGAAGAAGAAGAAGAAGGAGAGAAAGCTAGCATCTCTTGGAGCTTGGTTGGTGTTTTGATCTTCTTTCTTGGTGAAGCTTCCTTGTTATGGCCGAATCTAGCCAGGAGGAGAAGAAGGTGGTTGGTGGTTTCTCATCTCGGAAGATCGTTGCCCACACAACGTCCGAGGTAAGAAGAGGAATACGGTAGAAGATCAAGAGGTCTTTCTAGAAGGTATAACTAGTAGTTTTTCTTTTTCCGCATCATACTAGTTATTTATGGAAATAATACCAAATACAAGAGGCTTACGTTCTAGTATTTCGAATATGTTTTTCGAAGTTGTGTTCTTTTGTTTTATTTTTCCTTGTGATTTGATTGTTCTTTTCGGTTAACCTAAAGTTATTTTAGGAAATTAAATATTAGATTTCTATAAAAGGTTTTGTCTAGTCGGTGGTGGTTGCTCCCATATCCAAGAAGGTCATGTGCCTCGCCACGTCAGTACTGGGAACCAATTATGGAAATTAATATTTAATGGAATTAATAACTTATGGTGACTTGGGTCGAACGTGTTAAGTTCCACAGGAGATCCAAGTCAAAACCTAAAAGAATAAATAGATTAAGTTTTGGATCAAACGTGTTAAGTTCCGCAGGCGATCCAAAATTTAATTTAAAAGAACACATGGTAGCTAGGAAAAGGTTCAGACCTTTGTACAAAATTTTTGTATAGTGGAACCTCTAGGCTTTCCGAGTAGCAACCAACACATAAGTGTAGGACCGTTGCGGCCGGCAAAAGGGGAGGGGTAAATTTCCCTACAAAAATTAAACCAAAAACCCTACTCGGATATTCAACTAATTGAAAAGACACTTGTAATAATAAAACTAAGAGACTAAAAGAAAAGAGCAGACACAAGAGATTTACTTGGTTTGCAATCAGGGAATTGCTAATCCAAGGAAAGTAAGCGCACTATCTATTTATCTCCTTCGGGCGGAGTAGCCTCTTTACAGCGTTGACAGCACAAATAAAAGAAACAGAATTGAAAGCACAGAGAAACTGATTACAAGTGAGTTAATTTAACTGTGCAGATCAGTGCTATATTTATAGCACTGGTCGGGGCGCCCCGAAGGGGTTCCGAGCGCCCTAGGGGGATAAAATTTTATCCCCCAACGATCAGATCGTGTTTGACGTGATCCTGGTCAAAATCCAAGTCCAGGCGCCCCGGAGCCTAAAGTCAACAGACGTTGACTTTTTCATCTCCGGTTCAGCTCGTCTCGGTCCGGGTATTGTTCGCTCCAGCTCCGCAGCTTGGGTGATCTCGGCCATCCGGAATAGGGCTCACTCGAACCCAAGTTTCGACCTTCTCCTCGAGCATCCTTCCTTCCCGGTTTCTTGTCCCTCGAACGCCGCACACGTTCTTCTCGTCCACCGGTGTACTCTTCCGCGGTCACCTCGTCCCTCGGACGCACCGAGCCCGTTGGCTCTCTCCTGTGTTGTCCTTCTCGCTAGCCGCGTCTTCCGCTCGACTTCCTGTGTTCCTAAGCTCTTGGACACTTAGACACAAGGGTTAGACAACGCAGGACCTAACTTAACTTGTTTGATCACATCAAAACACCTTGGGATTCCAACAATAAGTCTCATATCGGTCATATCAAATGCTTTTGTCATATATAGCTTCCTTAAAAGGTTTTATCAAATGCTCTTGAGGCGAACTTCTTGTCACAATTAGATCATCTACATATAATGATACCAATAAGATGTTATCATTATCTACTCTTACATAAAGAGCATGCTCATAAGTGCATTACATAAAACCATTTTCTTTGAAGTATGCATCAATTCTTGAATTCTACGCTCTCGGTGCTTTCTTCAAGCCATAGAGAGCTTTCTTCAATTTTAACATCTTTCTTTCTTGCCCCCTCTTGATGTAGCCAGCCGGTTGTTCAACATAGACTTCTTCTTCTAAGTAACCATTAAGAAATGTTGATTTGACATCAAGCTAAAATATTTGTGACTTTAGTTGAGCGGCTAAAGAGATTATCAATCTTATAGTCTCCATTCGGGCAACGGGAGCAAACACTTCTTCGTAGTCAATGTCGGCCTTTTGTTTGTAGCCTTTTGCCACAAGTCGCGCTTTGTACTTTTGTATTTCTCCTTGAGCATTTTTCTTCACTTTATAAACCCACTTCACACCAATGGGTTTGTGGCCATTGGGCAAAGTAGTAAGATGTCAAGTTCCATTCTTCTCAATTGCCTTCATCTCTTCACCCATGGCTTTCTTCCATTTGCTATTTTTAATAGCTTCTTCAAAAAATACAATCTCTTCATTAGCATAAAGACAAATGAGATTAAGTGGAGTTGTCACCTCATATAATTCTTGAAGACTCCTTGTCTTTTGTGGTGGAGGATCTTCTTCATCCAAGGGTGATGAAGAAGTAGGCGACGATGGTGGAGTTGGTTCTTTTTCCTTCACTTGTTCTTCTTCTTGAAACATCACCATATTAGTGCTCCAATTCCAAGCACCATATTCTTGAAATTCAACATCTCTACTTATGATAACTGGATTATAGAGTCTATAATCCTTCAATCTTGCATCATAGCCAATGAAAATGCAAGGTACGCTTTTGTCATCAAGCTTCGTTCTTCTTTGATCCGGAATATGTGCATAGGCAACACACCCAAAAATCTTCAAATGAGATACACATGGCTTGTATCCGGTCCATGCTTCTTGAGGTGTAATTCCTTCTAGATTCCTTGTAGGAGATCTATTTAGCAAATACACCGCACATTTTACGGCTTAGGCCCAAAATTCTTTAGGCACTTCTTTCATTTTTAGCATACTTCAAACCATGTCAAGAATGGTTCGGTTCTTGCTTTCAGCAACTCTATTTTGTTGAGGAGAGTAAGGTGCGGTTAAAGGCCTCCAAATGCCATGATTTTTGTAGAATTTTTCATATTCCTTTGAGGTGAATTCACCACCACGATCTGACCGCATTGCCTTGGTAGTATAACCGGATTGATTTTCTACCAATCCTTTGAATTCCTTGAACTTCTCAAAAGCATCGTCCTTATTCATCAAAAGAAAGACCCAAGTTTTCCTACTGAAATCATCAATAAACGACCTCCAAAGGAGGTCGGGGTGATTGGCTCACATATGTCCGTATGAATGAGTTCAAGAGGCTTCTTAGCTCGGTTGTGTGATTCATTCGGAAAACTTGCTCTAGGGTGTTTACCAAGAACACACCCTTCACAAATATCATCTTGGGTATTAATATGTGGAAGACCATTCACCATTCCTTTGCTTAAGAGAAGCTTTAGAGCTCTGAAGTGTTGGTTAGTCCTAGGAAGATCATACCGGTTCCACTGTACAAAATTTTGTACAAGTGTCGAACTTTTCCTAATAACCTATTGTGTTCTTTAGAAATTAAATTCGGAATCGCAAACAAAACTTAACATTATTGATTCTAAATTTAACTTATCTGTTCATAATAGTTTAGACTTGGATCGCAAATGATGCTTAACATTATTGATCTAAATCCACCTATGTTATAAATTCAATTAAATATTAGTTTCAGAAATTGACTTCCAGGTTAAACATGGCAAGGCACTAGGCTTTCTTGGATATGGGAGCAACCACCACTTCCTAGACAAAGTCTTTCAATGAAATCTAATATTTAATTTCCTTATATAACCCTAGGTTTAACCAAAAAGAATAATCGAGTCATAAATTCGAAAAATAAAAAAAAACACAAACTTGAATCACAAATTCGAAACCTAGAATCATATGCCTCTTGTGTTTGGAATTCATACAAAGAAAAACTAGTATGATGCGGAAAACAATTACTAGTTATACCTTTCTTTGTAAGCAAATAACCTCTTGATCTTCTACCATATTCCTCTTCTAATCTCGGACGTTGTGTGGGCAACGATCTTCCAAGATGATAACCATCAAGCTTCTTCTTCTCCAAGCTAGTTTCGACCACAACCAAGTCTCCAAGAGATGTAGAGGTTCGGCCACCACCACCAAGCTCCAAGGGATGCAAGAGCAAAGCCTCCTTTCTCTCCTTCTTCTCCTAGCTAGAACCGGCCACCAACAAAAGCTCTAAGAGAAGGATGATCCAACCACTAAAGAAGGAGAGAAGAGGAGGGAATAGGGCTGGCCACACACCAAGGAAAAGAGGAGGAGAATAGAAGAGATGTTGTTAAGGTGAAGATACCTCTACCCCCTCTTTTATATTTCTTGATCTTGGCAAATAAGGAAATTTAATTGTTATTAAAATTCCCTTATATTCCTTGCCTTTGGTTATTAAGGAAAAATTAATTAAACTTTCCTTTTAACCATGCTATGGCCGACCACATCACCCTGCTCCAAATAAGGAAAGTTTTAAATACAAAATTAAAACTTCCTTATTTGTTTCCAGAAATTTTAAAATTAAAATTTCTCTTAATAATTTTTCCCTTCATGGTAGGTTATAAAAGGAAATTTTATAAAGTAAATTCTCTCTTATTAAAACACGTGGATGATTTCTAAAAAGGAAAGTTTTCTCTAAAATTAAAATCTCTTTTCAATCTACAAATAAGGAAAGATATCTAATCTTTCTCTTAATCTTTTATAGAAAACTATAAAAGGAAATATTTAATTTTTAAACTCTTCTTTTAAATCATTGCTTTCACATAAGGAAAGATTTTAAAATAAAAAACCTTTTAATATGATGTGGCCGACCACATCATGCTTGGGCTCCAAGCATTGGCCGACCACCTACTTAGCTCAACCCCTTGGTCTTGGCCGGCCCTAGCTTAGGTTCCAAGCTAGCTTGGCTGGCCACCCTTGGGTTGGGTAAGGAGTGGGTATGTGGTGGGTATAAATCTTTATATACAAGAGGCTATGACAGGGACCGAGAGGAGGAATTGGTGTTAGTCTCCCGATGAAATTAAGCTTCCCGTGTTCGCCCCGAACACCCAACTTAATTTCATCAATAATAATTCATACCACTAAAGAATTATTATTGAACTACCGCACCAATCCCAAATTACATTTTTGGGCTCCTTCTTATTATGAGTATGTCAGTCTCCCTATGTTTAAGATGTCGGATGTCCACTAATTAATTGAGTTACTGACAACTCATTTTAATTAATGTCTTAGTCCAAGAGTAGTACCACTCAACCTCATTGTCATGTCGGACTAAGTCCACCCGCAGGGTTTAACATGACAATCCTTATGAGCTCCTCTTGGGGACATTATCGACCTAGATTACTATGACACAATTTCCTTCTATAATCAACAACACATACTATAAGTAATATCATTTCCCAACTTATCGGGCATTTCGATTTATCGAGTTAAATCCCACCCTTTGATAAGTCAAAGAAATAAATATTAAATATATGTGCTTGTTATTATATTAGGATTAAGAGTACACACTTTCATAACAAAGGTCTTGTTCTTTTATCAAGTCAATATAAAAAAACTTATCTTAAATGGTCCTACTCCATACACTCAGAGTGCACTAGTGTAATTTATTAGTCAAGATAAACTAATACTTAATTACACTATGACTATTCCAATGGTTTGTTCCTTTCCATCTTAGTCATGAGCTACTGTTTATAATTTATAAAGAACCGATAACATGATCTTCTGTGTGTGACACCACACACCATGTTATCTACAATATAAATTAATTGAACAACTACACTTAGCATAAATGTAGATATTTGACCAATGTAATTCTTTTATTTCAAAATAAATGTTTACAAAAGCTAGGCTTTTAGTATACACTCTAACAATCTCCCACTTATACTTAAAGACTAAGCTGTCATATCTACTACCATACATCTGATTCTCATCTCCTCCACATGCCGATCAAATGCTTTCGTCGGAAGGGCCTTAGTGAAAGGGTCTTCCAGGTTATCTGCTGATGCAATCTTGGTGACGACAACTTCTCCTCGTTTCACGATGTCTCGTATCAGGTGGTACTTGTGCTCTATATGTTTACTCGCCTTATGGGTTCATGGTTCCTTTAAGTTTGCAACTGCACTGCTATTATCACAATAAATTGTGATAATTTTGGGTAACCCGGGAATCACATCTAAGTCCATTAGAAAGTTCCTGAGCCATACAGCTTCTTTGGCTGCCTCAGAGGCTGCCACATACTCAGCTTCCATGGTTGAGTCTGAAACGCATTTCTGCTTAACACTCCTCCATGCAATGGCTCCACCTCCTAAAGTAAACACATAGCCTTATGTAGACTTACTACTGTCCTTATCATATTGGAAGTCTGAATCCGTGTAACCCACAGGGAGCATATCATTTTCTTGGTAAACAAGCATATAATCTTTAGTCCTTCTCAGGTACTTCAATATATGTTTTACAGCAGTCCAATGTCCTTGTCCAGAGTTACTTTGATATCTGCTAACCATGCCCACGACAAAATAGATATCCTGTCTCGTACACAGCATTGTATACATTAGGCTTCCTACAGCCGAAGCATAAGAAACTGCCTTCATGTCCTCTATCTCCTTTGATGTCTTCGGAGACATCTCTTTAGATAAAGCTACTCCATGCCTAAAAGGTAAGAAACCTTTCTTGGAGTTTTGCATACTAAAATGAGCAAGGATTGCATCTATATATGAAGTTTGAGATAGACACAACATCTTTTTCTTGCGATCCTTTGTGACTTTGATCCCAAAAATGTGTACACATTCTCCTAAGTCCTTCATATCCATTTGTTTGGATAATCATACCCTTACGTCCGACAACACTTTGACATTGTTGTCAATTAACAAAATGTCATCTACATATAGTACAAGAAATACCACCACGTTTCTGTTACACTTCTTGTATACACAAGACTCATCCGGACACTGAATAAATCCATATGACTGATTACTTCATTAAACCGGATATTCCAAGATCTTGAAGCTTGTTTCAGTCCATAAATGGGCCAATTGAGCTTACACACTAGATACTCTTTGCCTTTTTCAATGAATCCCACTAGTTGTTGTTGGTGCGGGAAGTATCCGACGATCGAACCTAAGTTTTGATAATGATAAAGGATTCAAAGTTAAGGTTATGTTGTGATCTAACAAGTCTGTTTAAGTGTTTCAGGAAAAGTCCTAGCTGTGGTTAGGCAAGTGAAAACCCTAGGGGGTGGTAACCCTAGGTCATAGGGGGTGGTCACCCTATGCGGAAAGTCTTGGTGGGTCGAATGCTTCCGGCAAAAGTCCTAGGGGGTAACCCTAGGTGGAAAGTTCTGGTGTCACGAACTAGGTGAAAGACTGGACCGGCCAGGAAGCGGAAGTCCAGCAGAAAGTCCGGAAGCTTCGAACGCTGAGCAAAAGTCCAGTCGATCTGGAGGATCGCACTTGCAACAGGTAAATCTCCTGAGTGGAGTAGGTGTTGACGCGTTCCCTGTAGAGGAAACAGTAGACGTCGGGTCGACCTAGGGTTTCCGGTTGGAAATATGAAGTCAGACCCGGACAGTCCGGAGACTGTCATCATATTCTATTATCATATCTATATTGTTGTTTTGTGCTAACTTTATTTTGCAGGGTATGTGTTTGGGACTAACACTTTTTGCAGGACCAAAGGAGCACAACTTAGCCTCGGATGCAAAGCTGAGTTGGCTGGGAAGCAAGCTTGGAGGCGCCTTGAAGGAAGCTCAAGGCGCCTTGGACTGGTGGATGAAGGTGCCTTGAAGGGATAAGTCACGGCCAGTTCAGGCTTGATCCACGCGGGCGACTCGGCCATCCTGGAGGCACCTTGGATGGATTTCAAGGCGCCTTCAGCACTGTATAAAAGTAGCACTCGACCAGCAACTCGACACAACTTCCTCCAAGCAACCTTTCTTTAACGTGTTGTCAACGAGACAACCTAGAAGTGCTGCGAATACTTCCCGACGACCCGGAGCTTCAAATATGATATTTCCGAAGTGTCGTTGGTATTTTTAATTACTGTTTTAAATTGTATTTAGCTTGTAATAATTTCGTGCTTATAGTTGTTGCCCGCGGAAAGCTATCAAGGATCGCGGGACTTCGAGTAGGAGTCGCTACAGGCTCTGAACGAAGTAAATCCCTTGTGTTTGTGTGTTTGTTTTTATTCCACTGCATTTATTTACTCGACTGCTTTTACGATTCCGAAACGAACGAAATAGCCACGAGCGCTATTCACCCCCCTCTAGCGCTTCTCGATCCAACAGTTGCTTCATATGGATGTTTTCTTCAAGACTTCCATTAAGGAAAGCTGTCTTGACATCCATTTACCAAATCTCATAATCCATATGAGCAATAATGGACAAGAGTATCCGGATAGACTTAACCATAGCTACCGGTGAATAGGTCTCCTCATAATCGATTCCCTCTTTCTGAGTGTACCCTTTCGCAGCAAGCCTTGCTTTGAAGGTTTCTACCTTCCCGTCTGTCCCTCTTTTTCTTTTGTAGATCCACTTGCATCCAACTGCTTTTATACCATTTGGTGGTTCTACAAGCTCCCAGACCTTATTAGAATACATAGATTCTATTTCAGAATTCATCATCTTTTGCCAAGATATTGCATTTTTATCTTGGAGTGCTTCGTCATATGTCCGGGATCAGGTTCATGATTACTCGGGATCAAGTCCGAAGACTCTCCCAAAAACATGGATCTCTCAGGTTGCCTCACAACTCTCCCACTACGATGAAGCACTGTCTGCGACTACGTATCATGTGTGACACGTGTTGCAGTTTCTTGTGGTACTTCATCTTGTACTGTTGGTACTAAAGTAGATGTGTCCTCTCTAATTTCTTCTAGAACAATTTTACTTTTGGGCTTGTGATCCATAATATAGTCTTCTTCTAAATACCGGGCATTGGTGCTAACAATGACCTTCTGATCTTTAGGACTATAAAATAAGCCACCTTTCGTTCCCTTAGGATACCCCACAAACACGTGAACTTCTGTACGAGATTCCAACTTATCGGCATCTGCTTTCAGCACATGTGCTGGACTACCCCAAATCTGAATATGTCTTAGACTGGACTTTCGCGCATTCCACAATTCTACCGTTTCCAGAGCATATCCCTAAAACGAATTTGGTAATTCTAAATAACTCATCATCGATCTAACTATCTTCATAAGAGTCATATTCCTTCGTTTTATCATACCATTCTGTTGGGGTATACCAGATGCGGACAATTGGGATTGAATCCCAGCCTCTGATAAGTAATTCCTAAAGTCTCCTAAGAGGTATTCGCCACCACGATCAGACCGTAGTGTCTTGATACTTTTACCAAGACATTTCTCCACATCAGCCTTGTACTCTTTGAATTTATCAAAGCGCTCAGACTTGCGGCGCATTAAGTAAATGTATCCGTATCTCAAATAATCGTCTATAAAAGAGATAAAATATTCGAAACCACCTCTTGCCTGGATAGACATAGGACCACACAAATCAGAATGAACCAGTTATAACACATCTTTAGCTCTATACCCCTTGGCCTTAAAAGGTCTCTTGGTCATTTTACCTTCCAAGCAAGATTCACAGGTTGGAAAATTTTTCAACTCCAATGAACCCAAGAGTCCATCAGCTATAAGCCTTTGAATCCTACTTAAGTTAATATGACCAAGCCTTAGATGCCAAAGATATGTTTGGTTCATCTCCGAAAGTTCTTTTCTCTTATTAGAATTAGAAGATGTGTTATTAATTTCTATTTGTTGCTTTGTGGGAGAAATTGGATTTAAAGTATATAAATTGCCAACCAATGCACTAGAACAGATAATAACCCTATTTCTCTTTATAACCACATTATTATTGAAAGAAACAGAATATCCATCCAAATATAGTTTAGAAACTGAAATTAAATTCTTTCTAAAACTGGGTACATAAAGACAATTTCTTAAAACCAAACTTTTATTCCTATCAAAAGATAAGTAGACGTCTCCCATTGCAACAGTTGCTACCTTAGTAGCATTGCCCATGTAGACAGTTATCTCTCCTTCAAATAGTCGTCGGGTTTCCTGGAACCCCTGCAAAGAATTGCAGACATGATCAGTGGCTCTCGTATCTACACACCAGGTGTTGGTAGATAACACCGCTAAACATGTTTCAACTACTAGAGAATGAGATATACCTTTATTGTTCTCTTTCCTACGAGGACAGTCTGCCTTCCAATGTTCCGACTGCTTGCAGATGAAGCACTTGCCCTTCGGCTTCTTCATTCCAGCTTTTGGTCCTCTCCCTAGAGGTTTATTCACCTTCTTTGCTGAAACAACCCGTTTCTTCTTCTTCTTGCCTTTCGACTTAGAAGTAGAACCATTTTTAGAATAGTGAACCTGAGAATTCTGACGAAATAGACCTTTTGCTGCCTGAAGTTCTATCAGCAGTTCCGCCAATGAATACATCCTTTTATTCATATTATAGTTCAGGCGAAAATGCTCAAAACTTTTGGGTAGTGTTTGGAGAATAATATCGATCTGGGTTTCCCCATCAATTTCACCTCCAAGGATTTGTATTTCGTTCAGACAAGCCATCATCTTAAGGATATGATCTCTTACAGGAGTCCCCTCCTGCATGTTGGCTGTCATTAGTTTTTTCATAGCTTCTTGCCTAGCGGCCCGATCCTGGTGACCAAAGAGATCCTTGAGATTGTTCATTATATCATAGGTTGTTGGTAAATCCTGATGCTGATGTTGCAGCACATTTGACATTGAAGCCAAAATGTAACACCGCGTCATCTCATCTGCCTTTACCCATTTCCTATGATTCTCAATCTCCTCTTGAGTATATTCACCATTAGACACATTAGGGCAAACCTCTGACAGTACAAACTTATAGCCCTCAACAGTTAGGACAATGTGCAGGTTTCTTTTCCAATCAATATAATTGGGACCAGTAAGTTTGTTCTCTTTCAGTATAATGGCTAGTGGGTTGAAAGTCATCCTAAGAATCACAAAAAAAAACTTTGGTCAGGACTCTAAATTTAGAATAATATTGATTCCTCAAACAATATTATTTAAATTAACTAACACCTCAAATCACCGTGAATTTTGCATGCCACGATAGTGTGGACATATACAAAATCAAACATTTGTAAGAGGAGGTTTTACCCATTAATTTTATTCTTGTCAACCTAACTTTATGACAAATAAAATTAATAGTTGATTTTCCTTCGGTCACACAAATAATAGCAGTGACTCCGATGGGGAGGATACTATTAAATGTGCCTAAGTGTATATCATTACTTGATACTTAGTCCATTAAATAAGATTGTGCCCCTTCCGATGGGGAAGATCATATGCTCTTAATTAATTTCCTCTGATACCAATTGTTGGTTAGTCCTAGGAAGATCGTATCGGTTACACTGTACAAAATTTTGTACAAGTGTCGAACCTTTCCTAATAACCTATTGTGTTCTTTAGAAATTAAATTCGGAATCGCAAACAGAACTTAACATTATTGATTCCAAATTTAACTTATTTATTCTTAATGGTTTAGACTTGGATCGCAAACGATGCTTAACATTATTGATCCAAATCCACCTATGTTGTAAATTCAATTAAATATTAGTTTCAAAAATCAGCTTCCAGGTTAAACATGGTGAGGCACAAGGCCTTCTTGGATATGGGAGCAACCACCACTTCCTAAACAAAGTCTTTCAATGAAATCAAATATTTAATTTCCTTATATAACCCTAGGTTTAACCAAAAAAAATAATCGAATCACAAATTCAAAACCTAGAATCATATGCCTCTTGTGTTTGGAACTCATACAAAGAAAAATTAGTATGATGCGGAAAACAATTACTAGTTATACCTTTCTTTGTAAGCAAATAACCTCTTGATCTTCTACCGTATTCCTCTTCTAATCTCGGACGTTGTGTGGGCAACGATCTTCCGAGATGAGAACCATCAAGCTTCTTCTTCTCCAAGCTAGTTTCGGCCACCACCAAGTCTCCAAGAGATGTAGAGGTTCGGCCACCACCACTAAGCTCCAAGGGATGCAAGAGCAAAGCCTCCTTTCTCTCCTTCTTCTCCTAGCTAGAACCGGCCACCAACAAAAGCTCTAAGAGAAGGATGATCCAACCACTAAAGAAGGAGAGAAGAGGAGGGAATAGGGTCGGCCACACAACAAGGAAAAGAGGAGGAGAATAGAAGAGATGTTGTTAAGGTGAAGGCACCTCTACCCCCTCTTTTATATTCCTTGGTCTTGGCAAATAAGGAAATTTAATTGTTATTAAAATTCCCTTATATTCCTTGCCTTTGTTATTAAGGAAAAATTAATTAAACTTTCCTTTTAACCATGCTATGGCCGACCACATCACCTTGCTCCAAATAAGGAAAGTTTTAAACACAAAATTAAAACTTCCTTATTTGTTTTCGGAAATTTTAAAATTAAAATTTCTCTTAATAAATTTTTCCTTCATAGTAGGTTATAAAAGGAAATTTTATAAATTAAAATCTCTCTTATTAAAACATGTGGATGATTTCTAAAAAGGAAAGTTTTATCTAAAATTTAAATCTCCTTTCAATCTACAAATAAGGAAAGATATCTAATCTTTCTCTTAATCTTTTGTAGAAAACTATAAAAGAAAATATTTAATTTTTAAACTCTTCTTTTAAATCATTGCTTCCACATAAGGAAAGATTTTAAAATAAAAAACCTTTTAATATGATGTGGTCGGCCACACATGCTTGGGCTCTAAGCATTGGCCGGCCACCTACTTAGCTCAACCCCTTGGTCTTGGCCGACCCTAGCTTGGGTTCCAAGCTAGCTTGGTCGGCCCCCCTTGGGTTGGGTAAGGAGTGGGTATGTGGTGGGTATAAATCTCTATATACTAGAGGCTATGACAGGGACCGAGAGGAGGAATTGGTTTTGGTCTCCCGATGAAATTAAGCTTCCCGTGTTTGCCCCGAACACCCAACTTAATTTCATCAATAATAATTCATACCACTAAAGAATTATTATTGAACTACCGCACCAATCCCAAATTACATTTTTGGGCTCCTTCTTATTATGAGTGTGTTAATCTTCCTGTGTTTAAGATGTCGGATGTCCACCAATTAATTAAGTTATTGACAACTCATTTTAATTAATGTCTTAGTCCAAGAGTAGTACCACTCAACCTCATTGTCATGTCAGACTAAGTCCACCTGCAGGGTTTAACACGACAATCCTTATGAGCTCCTCTTGGGGGCATTATTAACCTAGATTACTAGAACACAGTTTCCTTCTATAATCAACAACACACACTATAAGTAATATCATTTCCCAACTTATCGACCATTTTGATTTATCGAGCTAAATCTCACCCTTTGATAAGTTAAAGAAATAAATACTAAATATATGTGCTTGTTATTATATTAGGATTAAGAGTACACACTTCCATAATAACAAAGGTCTTGTTCTTTTATCAAATCAATATAAAAAGAACTTACCTTAAATGGTCCTACTCAATACACTCAGAGTGCACTTATGTAATTTATTAGTCAAGATAAACTAATACCTAATTACACTATGACTATTCCAATGGTTTGTTCCTTTCCATCTTAGTCATGAGCTACTGTTTATAATTTATAAAGAACCGATAACATGATCTTCTGTGTGTGACACCACACACCATGTTATCTATAATATAAATTAATTGAACAACTACACTTAGCATAAATGTAGACATTTGACCAATGTTATTCTTTTATTTCAAAATAAATGTTTACAAAAGTTAGGCTTTTAGTATACACTCTAACATAAAGTTCACATGCCCGTACCTTATGTGCCATAGCTATGTACTATTCTTTATGCATGCACTTAAACATTTTGCAGTAACATGCTTAATATCAAGAGAAAACATCCTATTTTTAGACATAGGAATATGAGCAATAAGTTTTCTTTGCTTTCTCAAACGAAGACTACCATCTTTTAGTTGTATATTAAAACCTTTCTCAAGCAATTGTCCAAGACTAATAATATTAGTTTTCATGTCGGGCGCATAATAAACATTAGTGATGTATGTGTGAGCTTCATCTTTAAGTTTGATTAGAATCTTACCAACGCCTCTTACTTGGATTTTAGGCACATCTCCAAACGAGACTTGCCCATTCACCGTTTCATCCAACTCGGCAAACATATCTTTATGCCCGCACGTATGATTACTTGCCCCAGAGTCCAAGTACCACAAATTCTTGTTTGTGGAATCTCCATCCTTTCTTGCTAGCAAAACTACAGCATTGTCATTGTCTTCTTTTGATGCATAATTAGCATTCCCTTGCACATTGTTAGAGCGGCATTCCGATGCATAATATCCAAATTTGTTGCAAGTATAACAACTTACATTTCTTTTGGCATACCTTTGGTCTCTACCTTAATTGTTGTCTTTACTTCTTCCTTGGACTCGAGCAAAGCCCCTGCCACAGCCTCTACCTCGACCACGTCCATGCAAGTTACCACGACCACCGCGGTTTTCTTGTGAACCTTCGATCTTTGACTCTTCTTTCTGGTCAATAATGGTGAGATTGGTTTGTAGAGCCTGCTCCATATGCTCTCTCCGTCTTCTTTGCATTCTTGCTTCATGAGGTTGTAGAGAGCTTAATAGTTCTTGCACATTCATTTCTTTCACATCTTTTGATTCTTCTATCGCCGCAACTACATAGTCATACCTTGGCTCCAACGAGCGTAGAATTTTCTCTACGACGTGACTATCTTCAATGTCATCGTCATTTCTTCTCAATTGATTGACAATAACCAATACCCTTGTAAAGTAGTCTGATATACTTTCGGACTCTTTCATCTCCAACGATTCAAATTCCCCTCTTAGGATTTGAAGGCGATAATTTTTGCTCTTTCATCACTTTTGTATGCTACTTATAGGATCTCCCATGTCTTTTTGGAAGTTGTAGCTTCGGCTACTTTCTCAAAAGTAGCTTCATCAAGAGCTTTATAGATAAAGAAAAGAGTTTTCTTATCTTTTCTCTTTTGTTCCGCCATTGCCGTCTTTTGTGCCTCCGTTTGGTCGACTCCTTCTTGAAGCGTTTTATAGCCTCTTTCAACAATATCCCACTAGCCTTTGCTCTCCAGTAAGGCACTCATTTGGATACTCCAATTACCATACTTCAAATCAGTAAGACGAGGAATAGGAAGCATCGACATGACTCTGATTCCACTTTGTTGGAAAAAGAATTATGAGAGAAGAAATAAAAAGAATTATAGAAGAAAAAAATGTGGAGGAGGAGGAGAATCTCTACGTGGAAGAAGAGGAGAAATAAAATAAAACACTCAACTTGCTTCATTCATAAAAGAAAGTACATATTTATAGACTTAATGAATAGACACCAATTGAATTATTCGATCTCCACGAAACTTCTTATTCTTATCATAATTTCCACCTCATCAATTTTATCATATCACGAAGTCTAGTCAAACTTGTCACCTCATCATTCTATCTTCATAAACTTTTATCAACAATCTTTATCTCTAAAATAAAATTTAATTTCCAACATCTAGTTCGTTGCATTGCTTTGTTTCACCTCTGAATCAAAGTTTCGCGGACAAGATTCAACATATTACCTCTGAGGGTGGGTATATGAGAACACCTTCATGGTTATTCTGTACTAAGAAGTACTTGATGTTCACAACTATATTTATTATCATTTATATATTTATTATTATCATATTTATCATAATATATTATTATATTTATCATTATATTTTTTATATAATATCTTCCCAACCTATATAATAGGTTTGAAGCAATTCTTCTTTAGTTGTTTTTATATTATTTCTTTTCTATGTACATGTGATCTTGTTCTATATTTCATTATGATATCAAAATCATGATTTTTTTGCACTTCCTCTCTCCTTTTTTTCCCTTTTCTTTTCCATCCATGAAGGAAAAACCCCACCGTTATACCTTTTCTTTTCCATCCATGAAGGAAAAACCCCACCGTTATATCCATGCCGATCTTCTCTTCTGCACACTCTCTTTTCAACAAGCAACAACTAAAGTCTTCCCCTTACCCATCCTAATAGCCCTTTTCCTTTTCATCACGTCCTACTGTTCTATCTTCTTTTCTATTCTTCTAATGTTAATTTTCTTTTTTATTTTATTTTTCTGTAGTGTAATGTCGTTTTTTCCCTCACCTTATCCTTGAAAGATTTAGAACCCTCTTTTCTCTTTCTTATGTGTTTTTCTCCTTTAACAAGAAATAGCTTTTTACTGAACTCATGAAATTATCAAAATATGCAGGTTAGTTGTAAAATGATGAAATCACATATGATGTACCAATTTTACCCCTATTACTATTCCTAGTGGAATCGCTATTTTTATCAGTCAAATCATTTTTTTTATCCGTGAATTTCGATTAAAATCGACTAATCAACTAATTTTGAATCATAGAGATCTCAGAATTATATATAATCAGTTCTTATGTGTTTATCTAATTTTCCTGATTATATTCATACACTCAAACATTAATTTGACATGATATATTGAGAGCAATAATTTTTTGAACATGAAAATAGATTTGAAAAACTAATTCATATTCAAAAAATTATCGCTCTCAATATATTATGTCAAATTGATATTTGAGGACATTGATATAATCATGAGAAATAGACGAACACATAAAAATTGATTTCATATCAATCAGAGATCGTTTGTCTATCAAACAATTTTCCCAAAAAGTGATCATGTCGGGAATCTTAGAAGATGGAACTGCCGGTGTGACGTGGCTGGAATGTTGATCACATCTCCATGACCCGGAGTGGAGTGAGGTGATGAGTTGTCTTCTATGTTGACCAAGTTCGGTCAATGCTACCTGCAGCCAGCGACCGGGTTGCCCCGGTCCCTGGTACCCCGATGCTCGAGGCGGATCCCACGAATATATAAGCAGCCAAATAATAGTAGAACACTGAAATAAACACAGGATGAGTACGACGACGTACCATGGCCTCGGGGGGGCCTCGGATGGATCGATAAGCTGGTTGCGATGTTGATCGAGTCGTCATGATCCGGAAGGATAGAGGAATGTGAATCAGCTGAGGAGCCGGATCTGGAGGTGACGACATGGAATCAGGTGCAGCATGGATTAAAAAGGCGGCACGTAAGCCGAAATATGACAACGACACCTAGGCCGAAATACCACAACGGCTGGCAGGCCAGATAATACCAGTAACTCACAGTCACAATAGTAGTGCGAACAGTGAAACACATTGGCTTGATGACCGACACACAACAATGGTCAGATCTGCGCCAAAAACGATGGAGATAGTGGTTGTAGAGATGCTAGAGTCGGCTGTAGGGACATCGGAGAAGAGGAGGCAGTGCTTGGGCTGCTGGCACGCCGAGGGATAGGGAGAGGTGACGCGGTGGCATTGGAGTGGAGAGGGAGATGCGGCGTGCGACGCTTGCTAACGAGAGGAGGAAGAGAGGCTGACCAGAGATGGCCAGCGTCGGAGACGATGAGGAGGAGCAGTGTCGAGGGCAAGGTTGGTGTAGAGAAGGGGTACAGTGTCCGAGGTCGAAAGGAGGCGGTCTAGCCGTTCGAGGGAGGCTAGTGGTCGGATGCGAGGATGCGCCGTCGGCTGGCTGTAGACGACAAAGAAAAATGGGTGGCTAGCAGAGGCGGCCATCGCTGGTAGCGACGCGAAGGCATGGCTAGCGGAAGAGATGTGGTGCTCACGTGAGTCGGCGGCGACGCCCTCTCGTATGTCGGTGGCGTGAGCGAAGGGCAGCGTCGACCGCTAAAGGCTTGAGGCTGGCTGCGACCCGGATCGAAGAGGAGAAAGGGGAGCAGAGGCGCTTGGTGATATGATGGCGTCCAGCTCGGGGCGAAGGCGATGAGAGGGGCTCTCGACCTCCTCGTCGTGAGAGAGAGTAGAAGAGAAAGGGAAACAGCGATTGGCCGTCGTGCGTGAGGAAAGGGAGAGAATTACCGACATTGGGTTTGGCCGGCATCGGAGGCGGTAAAGGGGGCATCGGCATCGTCATACTCCCCTACATATCTGTCCTGGCGATGGAAGAAAACCCCAAGCCCCTCCCCTCTCTTCGTGATGAACAGTATCCCTCTTAAAGCCAAAACCCGACAAATGTCAATAACCAAAATGTCCTTCCACCTCTCATCTCATCACTGTATCATTGTGTCAAATTGATATTTGAGGGCATAGATATAATCATGAGAAATAGACGAATACAGAGAAATTGATTTCATATCAATCAGAGATCGTTTGTCTATCGAACGATTTTCCCAAAATAGATTTTTCAAAAATCAATTTCGAAATCCATCATAAATAGTAATCTTTTTTTTTTTAAATTGATTAGTGTTAAAACTAACATTGTACTCAATATATTATATCAAATTGATGTTTGAGGGCATTTATATAATAAGGAAAACTAAACGAACATATAGAGACCTAGTTTCATATTATTCCGAAGTCTTTAGGTCCATTAGCTGGTTTCGGACAATTTTAGCCGAAAATGGTTGATGGACCTAGAGACCTTGGAATGACATGAAATCAATTCCTATATATTTGTCTAGTTCTATTGATTGTAAAAAAGCTCTCAAACCTAAATTTAACCCGATATATTAATAGCAATAATTTTTTAAACCTGAAAATATGTTCAAAAAATTAATTCATGTTATAAAAAATATTGCTCTCAATATATGGGTCAAATTGATATTTGAGTACATGAATATAATCAAGAGAATTAGACGAATACATAAGAATTAATTTCATGTCATTCTGAGGTCTCTAGGTCCATCAGGTCGTCCATTAGCTGGTGGATGGATTTTTTGAAAATCGATTAGATTGAAAAAAAAATCAATCAAATTGTTTTCCAATGGATTTTTCAAATAGTTTGGAAATTGATTTGACTGAATATTTTCTAGTCGAATCAATTTTTGAAAAAAATCCATCCATCAACTGATTTCAAACAAAATTGGTTGATGGACCTAGAGCTCTCGGAATGATATGAAATCAATTCTTATGCATTCGTCTAATTCTCCTGATTATAAAAATGCCCTTAAATATCAATTTGATCTGATATATTTAGAGCAATGATTTTTTGATCACGAGCATGTTCAAAAAATTAATTCATATTTAAAAAATCATTATTCTCAATATATTAGGTCAAATTAATGTTTGCGAGTATGAATATAATTATAAGAACTAGAAGAACTTATAGGACATGGTTTCACTTTATTCTCAGAGTCGGAGTATTGATGGAGCATCGCCATGTTGTCAAATTTGATGAGGTAATTCTCAAAGTCGGTTGCCCCCATGTATTCTCCGATGGTTAACGGTGGGTAGTGTCGCAGTAGCTAGTCATCTAGGATCTTCTGAGAGAATTGTCTGTTTATCCATTTGGGGGAGTCATTGAGCCTTGGGGCTTTACCCTTGCGCTCATCCCGAGCGGGCGCTTCCTCTTATGATGATCCTTGGGCCCTATCCGCTCGGCCTTGTTCATTTGAAGGGGTGTGGAATAACACCCGATGATAGGGGATTGGCGATCCGATGAGTCTCTGAATATGTTGATTGGCTTGTTGATCGGCTGACGAGTGGCGATGTTTCCCACTCGATCTCTATAATCGTCTTGTTGGCTTATCGCCGATGTTACGGGTTTATTTACTTGGCGACCGGCTATTGCCTGCTGCTGCTCCAATATTTTTGCCGCTCGCACTTGCAACAGCATGTCGAACTCCTCTTGCGTCAACTCTATCTAGGCGTTTCAGATTCAGGTAAACTTCCCACAAACAGTACCAAATATGATCCTATCTAAAACTAGCTAAGATGGCAAGTTGGGGATGTGGTTGTACGGTTGACAGGGAGAAGACTCCACGTAGCTCTGTAAGACAAAAAAATGTCAGTGCCGGGCTAAGAAGGGGTTCCGGTTTTGGCCGTCTGACGCTCAAGTTAGTGTCCGGTGATCTTAAAAAATGGGAACTGTAGCAAGTAGATGTAGAAGACAAAGTTACGCATACCTTTCCTTATAGCTAAGAACTCCCTTTTATAATGTCAGCATGGTGCTCATGCACGTATCTCAAGGCTTAGGCGATCTTCCTAGGTGTCCTAGGAAGAGACAGGTCAAAAAGTGTCACTGAGACCATACCTTAAGCAATCATGCAATCCTCGATGTGATAGGCTAAAAGCTTCTAATGTACGATTGCCTATTGGACATACCTTGCTGTCAACGATACAAACTTCCAAAAGGATATGACAAGATACTTGATGGGGTCATGCGCAGCCTATCGAGGTCCGCTCTGCTAGCTGCCTCTGCTCGGCGATGTCCTCAGGACATGCCGACTTTGTCACTTTCCTCGCTTCCTAATTGTCCACGGTTATCCCACTCTGACCGAATGTAAAGCCTGGTCGACAAGACCAGCTGCTACTTATTTATCTTTGTTATCAGAGGGCCATGTTTTGTTGGAGATCGCTACGTTGCAAAAGATTTGTAATGTTTACATTGAGGAGATGATTGGTTCATCTCCCTCAACGTATATTGCGATTAAGAGCCATCAAAGCATCGATTACAAACAGATGCTTTCATCTTATAAATTTATGAGTCCAAGAGATCACAGAGAGCATCAAGGAGGTGATCGCGGGCAAAGTGAAGAGCATTCGGGCAGCAGAGGGTTTTGGTTCGTGAACCTTACGGAGAGTTTTTCAATATTATTTCGTGATCGCTCTTCCGACATTAAGCGGTGACCAAGTTCATCTCGAGAGATCACTGTAAGTTGATTACTTGCTTTTGTGTTTGTTTCATGCTATTAGATGTTTCAATGGTATCAAAGCCATTAGTTCTAAGTGCATGAAACTCTCCCTGGATTTTTATCTGTTCTGCCCATGATTTTGTTGACAAAATCATCATCTGCATCTGTTAAATGAAATCATGGGTTGTAATTAATTGTTGGCAGGCTACCAGCTTCCGTGGCCAGTGAACACAAATAATCGTGTTTGAAAGGCTAGTGATCGATTGGCCACCATATTTGTTACATAAAAAGAAGCACGAGCGAAAAAAAAAAAAAAGGAAAAATGGGGAAGATGAATTGATAAAAACAATAATTTTTCATGTTTTTAATCGATTAATCATTCGATTCATTTAATTGAATTGAATTGATTGAATAAAATCTTAATAGAAAAAATGATGAATAGGGTTTTTGACGAAGCACGGTAACTATAAGAAATTATTTGATTTTTATAAATAAAAAATAAAATATTTTCTACGTTATTAATCAAGTTTGTTTTATTAGTAAAAAAAGGGTAAATAACGTTTTTTATTTAGATTTTGGAAATATTTAATTAATTAAATGCATATTCAATTAATTTATGGTTTAATTAATTGAAAATGAAACTAACTCTTGGTCCAATCAAACCCAGATCTGATTCAAATTATTGGTTAATTTAACAAGACCAATTTGATTCAATAATACCTAGATCGGGTTCAAACCATTAGTTGATTTAACTAGAATAGTTTATTATTGAATTAATTGGGATAATTTGATTATATGTGTCGGGCTAATCAAATTAGACCAGATTCGTTCTAATATGCTAGATTTGATCAAATGAGTCAAATTGCCTAATGGCTCAAGATTTGATTAAATGAGTTAGATATAAACCAGAACAAACATAGATAAGATATCTCTTTCCAATTAGATTAATTCTAATTGAAAAAAAAACCGAACACAGGAGTTGGTCAACAGATCCAATGTGTCAGTCACATGTGACTCCCAAATAAAAAAAAATGTTTTTCTTATTTGCTCATGTATTCTGTATATATTTGTTCTATGTATATGTAGGAATTAAATTTGACCGATTTTTGTTACCAATTTGTCGATTTTGTACTGACATCATTATTTCCAATTCTAGACACCACAAACAATATACACGTTAACAAGTCAATATGAACAACAACATGAGCTTTGGGAGGAGATCAAAGAGCTGGAATATGACCTGGATGACGGAGTCGGTTGACTTATTGGTCGGCTCGATCGGATATTCTGGAAACTCGAGTGAAAAGGGTATCCAGTCTAAGACAAAGACAGAAGATGGGCTCTTGTTTAGTCACTGCCAGAACATCTCAGTGATATAACACATCAACTATGGGATTATTCTGAATGGCGCATCTCATATTCAAAGATGTGCTGACAGTTACTTCAATTGGAATGGAATTTTGAAGAATTTGAAGAGGATCTAGATTCTGAAGAAATGAATCCTATAGAATCTGAGGAGGATCTGAAAATGAACCTTGAAAAATTTGAAGAGGATCCAAAAATATGTTAGAGTGTATATTAAAAGTCTAGCTTTCGTATAAATATTTATTTAGAAATAAAGAATCACAATAGTCAAATACCTATATTTATTTGTTAAGTGTAGTTGTTCAATTAATTTATATTGTAGATAACGTAGTGTGTGGTGTCACCACAGAAGATCATGTTATCAGTTCTTTATAAATTATAAACAGTTGCTCACGACTAAGATGGAAAGGAACAAACCATTGGAATAGTCGTAGTGTAATTAGGTATTAGTTTATCTTGACTAATAAATTACACTAGCACACTCTAAGTGTATTGAGTAGGACTATTTTAGGTAAGTTTTTTTTATACTGACTTGATAAAAGAACTAGACCTTAGTTATTATGGAAGTATGTGCTCTTAATCCTAATATAATAACAAACACATATATTTAGTATTTATTTCTTTGACTTATCAATGGGTGAGATTTAGCTCGATAAATCAATAAGCCTGATAAGTTGGGAAATGATATTACTTATAGTATGTGTTGTTGATTATAGAAGGAAACTGTGTCCTAGAAATCTAGGTTGAGAATGCCCCCAAGAGGAGCTCATAAGGATTGTCATGTTAAACCCTGCAGGTGGACTTAGTCCGACATGACGATGAAGTTGAGTGGTACTACTCTTGGACTAAGATATTAATTAAGTGAGTTGTCAGTAACTCATTTAATTAGTGGACATTCGACATCTTAAACACAGGGAAACTAACACACTCATAATAAAAAGGAGCCCAAAATGTAATTTGGGATTGGTGCGGTAGTTCAATAATAATTCTTTAGTTGTATGAATTATTATTGATGAAATTAAGTCCCGTGTTCGGGGCGAACACGGGAAGCTTAATTTCATCGGGAGACCAAAACCAATTCCTCCTCTCGGTCCCTATCGTAGCCTCTTGTATATAGAAATTTATACCCACCACATACCTGTTAGGACCAAAAGTAGCTAGAGGGGGGGTGAATAGCTCGTCGCGTGCTCGTTGCTCGGTGTTGCTTGTTTCTTCAAGAATGCGCAACGGAAAATACATAAACAAACACAAACACGCTAACACTAGGAGTTTACTTGGTATCCACCTCCAACGGAGATGACTAATCCAAGGATCCACACCACACACGCACCCTCCACTATGAAAACACTCCTTTTCGGTAACTACCGAGGGCGGAGAAGCCCTACAAGACTCTCAGTACAAGAAGAAGAAAGGGTAGTAAAGAATAAGCAAAAGCTTACAAGAAATGCAGTAAAAACCCTAGCTTCTTCTTCTTCTCGTTGCAACTCGCCTCTTGACTTGGATGAACCTCCAAGAACCTTCAAGAACTGGCGGTGAGGAGCTTAGAGAGTGCTGGGGAGGAGCTGTCGAGAGCTCTGGAGTGAATCGGAGAAAAGGATTACCGCAGCCATCGAACGCCTGCAGCTATAAACGATGTCAACGGTCGGATCCCGATCGATTCGAATGTTCTCAATCGATCGGGGAGGCTTTGGATCGATCCACGGATCGATCCAGAGCGCCTATCGAACGGCTGGATCGATCCACAGATCGATCCAGATCGCTTCTGAACCCCCAATCGATCCATCGATCGATTGGGACCTCTGATCGATCCACGGATCGATCCGACTCTGCATTGCGTCCGGATCGATCCACCGATCGATCCCGGATCGATCCACTGATCGATCCAGCACTTGGTTTTTGTCCAAAACCAAGTCCTAAACCTCCCAAACCAACATCCGGTCAACCTTGACCTGTTGGTATGTCATGCCTAGCATCTAGTCACTCCCTTGACCTGCTAGGACTCCCTTACCAAGTGTCCGGTCAATCCCTTTGACCCACTTGGACTTTTCTCTGTGCCAAGTATCCGGTCACTCCCTTTGACCTACTTGGACTTTTCTTTCATGCCAAGTATCCAGTCAATCCTTTGACCTACTTGGACTTCCCAGCACCAGATGTCCGATCATCCTTGATCCATCTGGATTTTCCCTTGCCTGGCTTCACTCACCAGGGCTTTCACCTAGCTTCACTCACTAGGGTTTTCCATCTGCCTAGCTTCACTCACTAGGACTTTCACCTAGCTTCACTCACTAGGGTTTTCGCTCTGCCTAGCTTCACTCACTAGGACTTTCACCTGGCTTCACTCACCAGGATTTCCATCTGCCTAGCTTCACTCACTAGGACTTCCTTCTGCCTGGCTTCACTCACCAGGACTTTCATTTTACCTAACATCCCAGTTAGGACTTCCCAGTCAAGTATCCAGTCAACCTTGACCTACTTGACTCTTCTTCAATCAATATCTTATTGTCAAACATCTAAACCCAAACCAAGACTCAGCTTGGTTACCCAGGTCAACCTTGACCTGAGGGATATTACACCAACAATCTCCCCCTTTTTGATGTTTGACAATACCACAATAACACTTACAATCCCATATGTAAGTTAGGCTAATCCCATAGCCTCCTTCTTCATGCCACTAGGTAATGAAAGCATAAATTAAGCTCTTCATTCTCCCCTAAGAGGGCAAACTCCCTCTAGGTAATGAAAGCCTAACTTACTCCCTTTCATGAGTCCTTTCATTCTCCCCCTATGACCTTCCCATAGGTAATGAAGGACTAAGCTTAACCATACATTCTCCCCCTATTGGCACACATCAACCCATCGTTGGACACACATCAACCCATGCTCCAATTCTGGGCACACTTCAACAAATCCATTTGTTGAAGACTCTCCCCCTGAAGAGTTGCTCATCGTTGTTCATAACATCACTCGTTGTGATCAACACGATAATGAAGGTCCCATACCCTTCATTTATCCTTAACTTCTCCCTCAATGTAGACAACTACCCAACCTTGAGCATTATCTACCACATGAGTGTCCACTTGAAATAATGAGGATATCCACTCCCCATTTCTCCCCATTTCAAGTTTAAATGCTCAACCTTGAGCAAGTTCACAACAGAAGGTTAACCACCTTCCAAGGTTCATGAAAAATAACTTTCATGTCTTTAAAGAGTCCCTCCCCCTAAAGACATGGTGGTAACTTCTGTCATTGCACCAACAATGACTTGGAATCCCTAAAACATTAGGAAACCCAAATTTGGAAGTTTTGAGGTTCAAATATTCAAAATTTGAAACAACCTCAACCTAAACTTCTACTTAGTCTTCGTTAACCAATTCATCCTTGTTTTCAACATGAAAACACCCTTTGTATGTATACAAATGTATTTAAGGGTTTGAAATGGTTACCTAGACTCAAAGAGGTTCAAAGATGCTGAAATCAGCCTTCCCACCAAAATCAGCAACTTGGATCGATCGGAGTTGGGTTCCATAGATTGAACCTTTCGAATCGATCCACGGATCGATTCAGACTCCCGGATCGATCGGCTGATCGATCCAGCGAGCTTCGGCGGGAATTGCCGCTTGAATCGATCCATTGATCGATTCATGGAACCCAATCGATCCATGGATCGATCGAGCTCTGATAGTTGCTGAAATTCCATTTCAGTCAACTTCAGAAACCCCTAGAAAATTCTACAAAAATCCAAAAATTATGAAATTTCGTGTAGACATTATTTAGGGCATACTTAATCATGGAAAAATAGCTTTCTATGAAAATACATCATATTTTCAAATATTGACACAAACTTGAAAACTTGCAAAAACTTTAGTGTTTTTCTTCAAGTTTGTGTCTAACTATTCAATGGTGATTACTATCAAAAGATAGCCTTCACCAAGGTTTTCCAAAAACATTTTAAAAACATTTTCAAAACCAATATCCCATCATGTTCCTTGGGCATAATGCACATGACTTGTACATTAGCTTTCCCAATGATGGGAAAACACATAACTATGTGTTTTGATGAATTTAAAACTCAAAGGAATGCACTAAATCAACATCTTGAGCTTTGTTCATCATCCTAACATCTCACTTGTATATAATATGCACTAAAACACATACAAGTCACCTTAGAGGTCTTTGTGAGATGTAAAATTTGGTTTTGCCCTATTCTAGGATCATGCATATCTATCTAGGCATTTTAGAAATGTTAGACATCCACCTAGGATGTCACTTGTCAATAAGTGTCGTTAAATGTCATTCGTCCTTAATTACAAGGAATTAAACTTAATGCATGATTATGTTATGGCATACATCAAAATAAAATAGCTTTCAAAAGAAAGATTTCTATAACTACATGATGTATGTATGGCATGACATGGTATTTTTGTATTTTTCATGATAAGTCATGAATGCAAAATCCAAATAAGATAAAATATGATGTCATGGCATATTATGAGCAAACAATCATGGCATGGTTTAGCATAAATAAAATATACCTAGATTACCTATCTAAGTATCATTAATCTTAGCTAATCCTAAAACTTAAACCCTAGATTGCCCTAAAGTGCTTCAAGAAAATGTCAAAGCCTGAGTTTGCATTTCTTATTCCCTTGATTAATTTATGCCAATTAAAATAAACATGTCCTCAAATGTTGGCATATTCCATTTTTCCTCAAGAGTAGCACTTTTAAATTTAAGGCCCGGATTGCCTTAAATTGCCTAAGAACATACCACAAACCCAACTTGATAGTTCTTATTAATTTTCCAATATGTGCCATTCAAGATAAAATCAATACTTCTCCAATTTGGTACATTTACTCTTTCAAGGAGTAATCAATAATTCCATTTCATTTTCAAAGGTTAACTAAAACCTTGAAAATGCTCCTTGAGTGTCAATTTCCTCAAAGTTGGGTTAACTACCCTTCTAATCGGAGTTGACACTCTCTAACCCATCTATGGGGTAGAGAAGATGCTCCTAGGAACCCAACACCTATTGGTGCTCCTTGGATGCTCTAGGTACTCACTAGGATAACTTCCTAGATACCTTCCTAGTGACCTTGTTGGGCCTCTTAGAAGCCTTGGTCACATTTTCTAGGTCAACTCTAGGGATAACCTCCCTTGTGACCTTGTTTGTGACTTTCTTAGACTTCTTAGAAGTCTTAGTCACATTTATTGCAAAAATACTCTTAGGGATGACTTCCCTAGTATTCTTGGCTTGACCACTAGACCTAGGGTTTGTTCCATAACTATATGGAACTCTATGGTAAGAGGGCACATCCTTCTTAGCCTTTGGTTTGTATCCCAAACCTCTATGGCCATTGGATGGCTTTTGTACCCCTAAACCTAGGTTATGCTCATTTTGCCCTAATAGGATATTTTCCATCCTTTTTAGGGTCTTTTCCATTTTATCAAGTCTTGACCTCAAGACTTGATTTTCCATCACTAAGTCCTTAGTTTTTGGTTTTCCATTAAGTTCATGAGCATTTTTGTTTCTAGGCTTGTATCTTACATCCTTAGAGTTATCGCCTAGGTTTTTACCTACATTCCTAGCCTTTGGGATAGTAGTTTTGGCATGTAGGGCCACATGCTTTTCCTTAAAGCCCCCATGCTTCCTATTCTTATGGTAAATCGCATTAAGATGATAAAAATTTGACCTAGCATGCTTTTTACCATTTTGCAAGGGAATAGGCTCAATGAATGTTACCTTCTTCTTTACCTTAGAGGCTCCCCCTTGACTAGTGCCTCCTTGAGCCTTGACCATCTTCTTCCCCTTGGGGCATTGACTTCGGTAATGCCCTTTTTGTTGACACAAGAAGCACACAATGTGCTCCTTGCTCTTCTTTGTCCCGGGGGTGGTCTTCTTGAGCTTCTCCTTGCCCTTTTGTGCCATTTGGCCCTTCTTCTTGGCCAAGTTGGGACACTTGCTCTTATAGTGCCCATGTTCCCTACACTCAAAACATATTATATGATTTTTATTATTAATTGAAATATTTATACCTCTGCTTGCAGGGGTGGCATCTTTTTGGATCCGGAGGTAGAAGCTTCCTCTTGATCGGACCTTGATTCTCCTCCATTTGATTTTTCTTGACTTGTGGAGGTAGAAGCTTCTTCCTCCTCTTCTTCTCTTGACCCGGATGTAGAAGCTTCTTCTTCTTCTTGCTCCGGTGTCACCAAGGATTGCTCCCCCTCAATCCTAGAGGTGGAGACTTCATCATCTTGAATGTGAAACAAGGAGTATGCTCCCTCCTTGTTCCCTTCGGTGCATTCCCTTGAGGATGAAGCTTCTTGGATTTCCTCTTCTTCGGAGGTTGAGTATCTCTCAACCTCGGAGTCCTCCTCTTGGTCTTGCTCCAAAGAGTCACCCTCTCTGGATTCTTCATGATCTTGTACAGTGGAGGGGATCTCTTCATGAAGCTTAGCCAATTTGCTCCAAAGTTCCTTTGCATCTTCAAATTCTCCAATTTTGCAAAGAATGGTGCTTGGCAATAAATTGACCAAAAGCTTGGTCACATTGTCATTTGCCTCGCACCTTTGGACTTGCTCCGGGCTCCATTTGCTTTTCTTTAGAACTTTGCCCTTTGAATTTCTTGGAGCCTTGAAACCTTCCATTAGAGCAAACCATTGCTCTATCTCCATCATCAAGAAATTTTCAATTCTTGATCTCCAAGAATCGAAGCTTGCCGATGTGTATGGTGGAGCCACCCTTGTGTCAAATCCAAGTCCATCTTGGAATTGCATCTTGAAGTTGAGCTTGATAAAATCTTGAACTTGAAGAATTTGCTCCAACTTCTTCACCCTCTAGCTTTTCTTGTTATGCTTGACCCTTCCGGCGATGATTCCGGTGAAGAGCGGCCTCGCTCTGATACCACTTGTTAGGACCAAAAGTAGCTAGAGGGGGGGTGAATAGCTCGTCGCGTGCTCGTTGCTCGGTGTTGCTTGTTTCTTCAAGAATGCGCAGCGGAAAATACATAAACAAACACAAACACGCTAACACTAGGAGTTTACTTGGTATCCACCTCCAACGGAGATGACTAATCCAAGGATACACACCACGCACGCACCCTCCACTATGAAAACACTCCTTTTCGGTAACTACCGAGGGCGGAGAAGCCCTACAAGACTCTCAGTACAAGAAGAAGAAAGGGTAGTAAAGAATAAGCAAAAGCTTACAAGAAATGCAGTAAAAACCCTAGCTTCTTCTTCTTCTCGTTGCAACTCGCCTCTTGACTTGGATGAACCTCCAAGAACCTTCAAGAACTGGCGGTGAGGAGCTTAGAGAGTGCTGGGGAGGAGTTGTCGAGAGCTCTGGAGTGAATCGGAGAAAAGGATTACCGCAGCCATCGAACGCCTGCAGCTATAAACGATGTCAACGGTCGGATCCCGATCGATTCGAATGTTCCCAATCGATCGGGGAGGCTTTGGATCGATCCACGGATCGATCCAGAGCGCCTGGCTCGATCCACGGATCGATCCAGCGCTTATCGCGCGAAGCAGCAGCGTCCCAATCGATCCACTGATCGATTGGGACCTCTGGATCGATCCAGAGGCTTTCTGTTCGCTGGGAAAGGTCTGGATCGATCCACTGATCGATCCATAGCCTGGATCGATCCACTGATCGATCCAGCACTTGGTTTTTGTCCAAAACCAAGTCCTAAACCTCCCAAACCAACATCCGGTCAACCTTGACCTGTTGGTATGTCATGCCTAGCATCTAGTCACTCCCTTGACCTGCTAGGACTCCCTTACCAAGTGTCCGGTCAATCCCTTTGACCCACTTGGACTTTTCTCTGTGCCAAGTATCCGGTCACTCCCTTTGACCTACTTGGACTTTTCTTTCATGCCAAGTATCCAGTCAATCCTTTGACCTACTTGGACTTCCCAGCACCAGATGTCCGATCATCCTTGATCCATCTGGATTTTCCCTTGCCTGGCTTCACTCACCAGGGCTTTCACCTAGCTTCACTCACTAGGACTTCCTTCTGCCTGGCTTCACTCACCAGGACTTTCATTTTGCCTAACATCCCAGTTAGGACTTCCCAGTCAAGTATCCAGTCAACCTTGACCTACTTGACTCTTCTTCAATCAATATCTTATTGTCAAACATCTAAACCCAAACCAAGACTCAGCTTGGTTACCCAGGTCAACCTTGACCTGAGGGATATTGCACCAACAATACCCACTTCTTACCCAGCTTTATACCCATCCTATTGGGGCCGACCAAGCAAGCTTGGAACCCAAGCTTGGGCCAGCCAAGTAAATAGGATGAGTTGAGTTGGTGTGGTCGACCCTAGCTTGAACCCAAGCTTGGTGTGGCCAGCCACATCATATTAAAAGAGATTTTATTTTTAAAATTTTCTTAATATGGATATCATGATTTTAAAAGAGAGTTTAAAATTTAAATCTTTCCTTTTATAACTTTCTACAAAAGATTAAGAAAAGATTTGAAATCTTTCCTTATTTATAGATTGAAAGGTGGATTTTAATTTTAAGAAAACTTTCCTTTTTTAACCATGTTCATGATTTAAAAGAGAGTTTAAAAATTAAATATTTCTTTTATAAGTTTCTACAAAAAATTAAGAAGAGATTTGATATCTTTCCTTATTTGTAGATTGAAAGGACATTTTAATTTTTAGAGATAACTTTCCTTTTTGAAAATTATCCACATGTTTAAAAGAAAGGTTTTAATTTATAAAAATTCTTTTTTTATAATCCACCATGAAGGAAAAAATTATTGGAGAAATTTTTTATAAATTTCCGGAAACAAATTAGGAAGTTTTAATTCTTGTGTTAATTAAAACTCTCCTTGTTTTGGAGTTTAAAGTGGTCGGCCATTATAATTAAGAAAAGTATTTTAATTTTAATTAATTAAAATTTTCCTTTTCATGCCAAAAGAATTAAGGAAGTTTTTATTTAAATTTCCTTATTTGCCAAGACCAAGGATTATAAAAGAGGGGTAGAGGTGCCTTCATGACTAGAGAACTCTATTCTTTTTCTCCCTCTCTTCCTTGGTGTGGTCGGCCCTTCAAGTTCTTCCCTCTCCTTTTTCTTTCTTCTCCTTGGTGGCCGAATCTCTTTAACCTTTGAAGCTTGGAAGGTGGTCGGATCTTGCTTGGAGAAGGAGGAGGAAAAGGAGGCTTTGTTTCTAGCATCCCTTGGAGCTTAGCGGTGGTGGCCGGACCTCTACTTCTCTTGGAGAATTGATGGTGGCCGAATCTAGCTTGGAGAAGAAGGAGCTTGGTGGTTCTCGTCTCGGAAGATCGTTGCCCACACAACGTCCGAGATTAGAAGAGGAATACGATAGAAGATCAAGAGGTTATTTGCTTACAAAGAAAGGTATAACTAGTAATTATTTTCCGCATAATACTAGTTTTCTTTGTATAGTTATTTTTTGAAATACCAAACACAAGAGGCATATGATTCTAGAGTTTTCGGATTTGTTTCAAATTTGTGTTTTTCTTTATTTTTCAAATTTGTGATTCGATTGTTCTTTTTGGTTAAACCTAGAGTTATATAAGGAAATTAAATATTAACTTTCCTTAAAAGGCTTTGTCTAGGCGATGGTGGATGCTCCCATACCCAAGAAAGCCATGTGTCTCGCCATGCAGTCCTGGAAGCCAATTTTGAAAATTAATATTTAATTAAATTTATAACATAAGTAGATTTGGATCAATAGTGTTAAGTTCCGCTTGCGATCCAAGTCTAAACCATTAAGAACAGATAAGTTAAATCTGGAATCAATAATGTTAAATTCCGTTTGCGATTCCTAATTTAACTTCTAAAGAACACAATAGGTTGTTTAGGAAAGGTTCGACACTTATACAAAATTTTTGTACAGTAGAATCGGTACGATCTTCCTAGGACCAACCAACAAAATGAACCTCAAAGGATTTGAAGAGGATCTAGAGATGGATTTAGAAGAATCATAAGAAGATCTAGAAGAGTGTGTAGTAGATCCAAAAATGGATTTAAACATGGATCTAAAGGATGATTTTGAGGCTGATCATGTCATTGTCGAGTCTGGGTTGAATGCGATACAATTGCCCACTGCACTAGCATTTATCCTAGTGGGAGTGGTGATAGTTTATCTATGTTACTAGTGTTCTATTTACTGTCGTATATATGAATAGTATTAGCCCATTTATTTTTGAGTCGTGTAATAATTTTTGTCATTATGTACGAACAGAGTTATGTTATAAAAAGTTATATTATGTGCTAACAAACTTGAAAATGATTAGTTTATTTTATGATTCGTTTATATATATATGATTAGTTCATATGAAAATGATTGGTTCATTTGATGGGATGTGTGTAATATAATTGATCAATATTGATTGGATTGATATATACAAATGATGAGTGGAAACATAGTTATCATTTGATTTTATAAACCAATTATAATTTACACTGAGTCAATAATTAATTACATGTATATGAATATACTAGAATAATAAATAATGTGTTTATTTATATAGATTATAGCAAATAAAAATATCATAGTTGAACTCAATAAAAGAGAAAAATTATATGGGGATAACTACAAAATATGACACCTCAAGATACAATATGTTCTTGAGGAACAAGAAGTTCTAGAGGTTGTAAACTAATTCATGGATGAACCGACTGATGGTTTTATAGCGCAACACAGGCATGACCTTGATGCCTATAAGGCATGGAAAAAGAAGGACTTCATTGTTAAGGAAATATTGATTAGTTTAATGGTGGATGACCTGATATTTGAGTATAAGCCATTACTATTGGCACATGCTATCTGGGCAACCCTTAGAGAGAAATACAGTGGAGTAAGTCTCAGTAAGCTCCGTGAGCTAACAATTAACCAACATCTCAAGGAGATGGGTAACATGATTCGAGACTTAAAAACTGTCGGTCATGAGTTGACCAATGAACAATAGGTTTAGACAGTTATCCATTCCCTTCTTGATTCTTGGGAAACGATGAAACAGAATCTGACTCACAATGAAAAATATCAAGACTTTCATTGATGTCTCATGCTATGTTGAACTTGAGGCGGAGAGGATTGAATCTGTAAAGATTTATAGTCAACCTTTTGTAGCTGAAGGTTCTGGTTCTAAAATAAGAAAAAATTGTTTAAAAAAGGAAAGGGAAAAGGAAAGGAGGCTAGTGTTGTTGTTGTTAAAAACCAAATCAAGAAGCAAGGAAAGAAATATGGACAAAGATCTAAGAGCAAGTTGACTTGCTACGACTGTGGCAAGAAGGGTCATTTTACTCGGGATTGTACTGAGTCTAAAAAGGTAGATCCATCTTTATCTTCTTTCCATGAATATTATGTTATAAGTACAGTATTGTTAGCTGATTCTTATCATTTGTGGATTGTAGATTTAGGAGCAATAAACCATGTAGCTCGTGATCGAGCTATATATGTGGAGTATCATCGGATACCAGCTGGCAACAAATAGATATATGTGGGAAACAATACAAGAATTGAAGTCAAAGAAATTGGCACTTGCAAACTCAACCTACGTGGTGGACGAACCTGTTTCTACATGATATCTTGTATGCTCTTGAGATTCGACATAATTTGGTTTATGTCACTTGTCTTCTTGATTTAGGTTATTATGTAAATTTGTATAGCCGTTGTGTAGAACTTCGAATTAATTTTATGTTAATTAAGCATGGTTATGTAACAAATGGTTTTATGATTCTTGATATAGAACCAAATGATTATTTTTCAAACATTGCTCTTACTAGTAATGCTGATGTTAATGATTAAAATTGGCATGCTAGACTAGGACATATAGGACAAGAATGAATGAATAGATTAGCTAAGGAGGGTCTTTTAAGCACTCAGGCTAAGATTAATTTGTCTATATGTGAGCATTGTTTTGCTGAAAAGGCAACCAGAAAACCATTTAGTAAGGCTATTAGGGCTGAATCACCATTGTAATTAATTCATTCGGATATTTGTGATCCAATGAATCTGAAGGCTAGAAATAGGAGTTGTTATTTTATTATATTTATCGATGACTTCACACATTTAGGTCATGTGTATTTGATTTCTCACAAATCTGAAGCATTAGATTGCTTCATTCGTTACTTGAACGAAGTTGAGAATTAATTGGAACGTAAGGTTAAAACCTTACGCACTGACCGTGGAGGTAAATATTTGTCTGATTAATTCAAGACGATATGTAATGAGAAAGAGATTATTAGACAACTAACTGTTCCTGAAACTCCATAGTAAAATGGGGTTGCTGAAAGAAGAAATAGAAATTTTCTTGAAATAATTAGGTTTATAATGGCGTAGGCTAATTTGCCAATCTCCTATTGGGCAGATGCATTATTAGTTGCGGCCTATATACTTAACAAAGTACCTTCAAAGTCAGTTTCATCTACCCCACATGAATGTTAGATAGATAAAAAACTGGATTTGAGTAATGTGAGACCTCGGGGGTCAGCTATCTATGTTCATGATAAAACTCATGAATATAGAAAATTAAGACCCAGAGGAAGAAGTATATCTTTATAAGGTATTCTGAGACTTCTAAGGGTTATATTTTCATTGGTGAGCAACTAGATGAAACCATCTCTGAAATAGAATCAAGAGACGCTACTTTTCTTGAAACTAAGTTCCCAACACGAGGTGAAGTTGATAAGACAATTCCTCTATATGAGATAGAGGAGGAGGATAATGTTCCTTTATCAACAAATCAGGAGATGTCTGATTCTAGTCAACCTAGTGGGAGTAATTTACCACTGAATGAATCAGTTTCTCAATAGTCTAACCTATGAAGAAGTAGTCATCAAATTATTTCTCGGAGAAGGTTTGACATTGAGAATGAGACATTGATGATTCTCCCAGTTGACGATGAGGAACCTCGAACAGTTGAGGAAGTTTTGAGAAGTTCAGTAAGAGAAAAATAGAAAATTACAATAGATAAAGAGATAGAGTCAATGAGAAAGAATCAAGTATGGGATTTAATCGATCTTTCTCCAGACTGAAGGGCTATTGGAAATAAGTGGATTCTTAAAATAAAGAGGAAATCAGATGGATCGATTAATCAATACAAAGCTCAATTAGTTACAAAAAGATATACCAAACTGGAGGGTATTGATTTTGAAGAGACATTCCCTCTAGTTGTGAAATTTTTGTCAATACATGTCATCCTAGCTATAGTAACACAATTTGACATGAAATTACATCAAATGGATGTAAAAATAACTTTCCTTAATAGTAATCTTAATGAAGAAATCTATATGGCACAGCCAGAAGGTTACATTGTTGAAGGTCGAATTGAGTATGTAGACTTAAGAAGTCTATATATGGGCTAAAGCAAGCATCAAGACAATGGAATATAAGATTTAATGAAGTCATTTTATCTTATGGTTTCAAAATGATCAATGAGGATCATTGTGTTTACCTAAGAAAGGACAAAGGAAAGTTTGTCATTTTATCATTATATGTTGATGATATACTAATAACTGAAAGTGACATAAAATGTGTGATAGAAGTCAAATCCTAGTTTTCATTACAATTTGACATAATAGATATGAGAGAAGCAAAAAACATCTTAGGAGTGAAGATCATTAGAGATCGATCAAAAAGGCTTTTGAGTTTGTCTTAAGAAGTTTATATCACTAAGATGCTACAACACTTCAATATGTCAGATTGCAACATTGAACAGACACCTATAGTGGAGGTACTATTTTAAGTAAAAGTATGTATCCCAAGACTTCTGAGCAAATAACCGAAATGAAGAAAAAACCATATGCTAGTGCTATTGATAGTTTAATGTACACTATGTTATGTACTCATCCTGATATGAGCTATGTTGTTGGCTTAGTTAGTTGTTTCCAGTCAAACTCATGATTGAGACATTAGAAAGCGGTGAAAAGGATATTCAGATATCTTAAAGGAGCAGTAGATTATTACCTCTGTTTCCAAGAATGAGATATGAACCTGAGTAGCTATGCAGATATAGATTGGACAGGGGACCTTGATGACAGAAAATCAACATCTGACTATACCTTCTTGCTGAATGGTGGCGTCATCTCATGGAACATCAAGAAGCAAGTTTGTGTAGCCTTGACGATAATAAAAGCTGAGTATGTGGCTTGTGCAGCGGCTGTAGAAGAGGCTGTCTGGCTAAGAAGGTTTCTGAAGTATCTGAAGATTGCTAAGGACAGTGGGAGTCCTGTTACAGTGTATTGTGACAGTCAAGCTACTATAGCTTTTTCCAACGATCCCAAATATCACAGCAAAGACAAGCATATTGAAATTAAGTATAATTTTGTAAGGGATATTGTTGATAAAAAAAAACTAATTCTTGAGTACATCCCTACACATGATATGCTTGCCAATCCTTTTACTAAGTCCTTGACTAAAGAGTCATTTTAAGGACATGTGAAGTCTTTGGAACTTCGAAGAATGTAACTTATTGTAAAGATATTTTGATAAATAAAAAATGTCATGATCTATTTAGTGTATATGTCTTGGTTATATTCGAATAAAAGTCTCGATAAGAATGTTGACAGATTGAGATAGGTTCACTCACATGGATAATCATCTCTATTTGTTAAGTATAAATAGAAGTAAGATCATTGCTTATGAGACAACTTATGTAGCTGTGAATAGAGACATACTCATAAGTTAAGATCGTCTTGATAATTGTGTCAAGATGAGATCATTTATGTAATGATCAAAATAAATGAGCTCACCATTTACTGAATCTGCTTAAGGCCAGATTGAATTCATATGTTGAATTTAGGATTAGACATTAGGTATGTTTAGATCAAAATCTGTATGATGCTAAATTTTGAGAAAAAAACATGTGCTCTTTTTAGTAAAGAGAATAAATAGTATGTGATTCATACTATATGCTATGGCGACAAGAATAGTAGTAGGAGAATGGATCCCTGTTTCTCTACTATGTGAGACCCTTGAGATTATAAGTTAATCTCAATCTTACCCTAAGTGACTATTTAGTTGTATACTTGAAGTTCTAATCAGTGTCTACTACTTCAGCATGTTTCCTATTGGCTATGGATGATTCGGTCTATGGAGCATAGTTAGGAAAGCAACTGATTAGAATGAATAGATTCTAGCTAAAAAGGAAGATTACGATTGATTTATATCTATGACATTTATTCACTAGTACCAGTTACATTTTTAGTTCAGTATATAAAATATAATTATGAATAATTGTATTGATTGGAGATGTTGAATATGCTCTTGACATAATAGTCATAATGAGGTATTAGAGATGTTCATATTGATGTAAATAATTTAATATAAGGTAAAATCAAGTTATTGATATCTCTGATTTGTTCTATAGAGCAGCTATATAAGGTGTAACAATCTTCGTAACATTTATTGCTCAGTGTGCTTGCTGTCGCACGAATCATTTACCCTAAAGTATGGAAAGAATGTTTTTGTTTGGTCTTTGTGAATGACTGTTTTACTTTGGTCTTCGTGACTTGATCATCATATAGTCTATGTGACTTATTTGGTATTTGTGACTAATTATTATTTTGCTCTGGCCTTTGTGACATGGTCATCTTGTAATCTATGTGACTGAGGTCTATGTGACCAGATAACCTTTATGGATTGACTTGGACGAGTGAGAGATGCTGGAGATCACTATGTTACAAAAGATTCGCAACGTTTACATTGTGGAGATGATTGGTTCATCTCCCTCAACGTATATTGCGATTAAGAGCCATCAAAGCATCAGTTACAAAGCGATGCTTTCATCTTATAAATTTATGCGTCCGAGAGATCGCAAAGAGCATTGAAGAGGTGATTGCTGGCAAAGTGAAGAACATTCTGGCAGCAGTTGGTTTTGTCTCGTGAACCTTGCGGAGAGCTTTTCGATATTGTTTCGTGATTGCTCTTCCGACGTTAAGTGGTGACCAAGTTCGTCTCGGGAGATCACTGTAAGTTGATTACTTGCTTTTGTGTTTGTGATAGCCTGGAAGCTTCTAACGTATGATTACTTGCTGGGCATGCCCTGCTGTCAGTGGCACAAACTCCAAAAAGGATATGACAAGATACTTGATGAGGTCATGCGTAGCCGATCAGGGTCCGCTCGCTGGGCTGCCTCTGCTCGGCGGTGTCCTCAGGACCTGCCGACTTTATCACTTTCCTCGCTTCTTGATTGTTCGTGGTTATCCCTGTCTGACTGGACGTAAAGCCCGTTCGGCGAGACCAGCTATTGCTTATTTATCTTTGTAATTGGAGGGTCATTTTACTCGACCGGGCAAGCACGACTTACTTGTCAACGTAGCTATCGCCATCCACTCGGTCATAACCGGCCCGTTTGACCATACCCGGTCCGCATAGCATTGCATGATATACTTGGCGGACTAGGATACCCCGCTTAACTTTATCTTCCACATCAGCCGATCTTCCTTACTTTGACCCACCTTTAGTGGGACCCTATATGATTACCAAATCAATTTGTCTCACTCCAAATCAATTATGAAGCTATCCAAATGCTACATCAATAGTAACAAGCTTCAATCCCTCTTTTTTATTTTTCTTTTCTCGATAGCAATTCTTCTTTTGTCACTTCCTCCCTCTTCTTCCAATATCAATCCATGAACTTTCTTAATGGCAGTAGCATGTTCCATCTCTTCTTCTTCTTCTTTTTGCTTCTTCCCATTTTTTCCATAGCAAGAGCAACACTCTTTCCTCCGCCTTAATTTTAAGGACAACAAGCTTCTTCCTCTCTTTATCTTCCTCTCCCTTTCTTCTCCTTCTCCCTCTTCCAATTCTTCCAGTAATGTCAGAACCATCAAACCTTCTCGTTCTCTTCCTCTTTTCCTCCTTTATAGTAGCAGCCGCGTTATAGCTACCTTTCCTCCATCAGGTGTTGTCTCTTTTTAGCCTTCTTTTAATCGGTCAAATAGCAAATTTTTTTTCCAAGTTTTGCAGCACACAATAGCAAATTTCCAAGAATGGCTGCTTCAGCAAATTCCAGCCATAAGAATTGCAGTCATGACTCTTCTTCTTTCGCCAAAGTTACTAAGTTTGCTACCCTTTTCTAGAAATTCATCAGTAGTAAAATTATAGTCTTCTGTTGCATTTTCTCTACTGTTGTGGTCATTATTTTAGAAGATTTGATTCATCTTATAGTTGAAGAAAATGTTTCAATAATTGGCGACCAAATTCAATGTTCAACATGTCCTCGTCGATTTTGTAGTTCATGATATTAATTAGAAATTAATTTCATATTTGTATTTATAATTATTTCTATATTTATTATTATCATATTTATCATAATATATTATCATGTTTATCATTATATTTTTTATATATTATCTTCATAGTAATATGTATAAATAGACTTATAATTATCAATAATAATAATTATTATTAATTAATTATCTTCTCTTTAGTTATCTCTCTTTTCTTTCGTTTTTATATCTGCTCCTGTTCTATATTTCAACAATTCACCTGGTAAGAAATCTGTCTAAAGTTTAATAATATATTTTTGTTATGAATTCATAGAGGGCTTTAGTTTGTCATGAATTATGCAAGAAGTCTGTTCGGTTTGTGTATGAAGTAAGATAGGATTCTTAAAGCATAATCAACTTTTCCATTCATTCAAGTAGATTTAACTTGTTACATCGGATCAATTAATTCTTGATAAGTACAACTATCAGTTTCTGGGGTTAACTATGAAGCAGATATATTGCGCACTTCACATACTCCCTCACATGGTCAAAAGGCATCTATGTATTAAACCCTGATTTATCGTTAAGCAATTGTGTCCTTTATTAGACAAAGTAATATATTAAATTAAAACGACTGTAGGACAAAAGATGAGCTCAAAATGCTATTTATCCGATAAGTCCAATTTGAAAGCGAAAAGCAACAAAATTGCTATCCCTAAGAAAAATTGTAATTCATTAGTATGAACAATTTGGTTCCTTATGCACATTGAAAGTTTTAAACATAGCAAAATTATTATTGGTTATGTGTTCTACAACCCATGATGGGTCATGTTTACCTATTCAGGATATCCACAACTTGGGGTCTGGTTTCTTTTTTACGTGTTTCTCTATTGGTGAGTTTGCTCCCAAAACTCTCTTGGTCTACCGAAACCTCTCCTTATATTACACTGTTTTTTGAATGTTGCAACTCTATGATTTTGGTTAAATGTATATAGCTACATTAGCCATTTGCCCATCTAAGATTGGATCTATCCCACCTTGAATTGATAAGATTTCTGTGCTAGACATTTAAAAAAAAAATGGAGTTGGGTTATAGCTGCCAACATGAGTTATGAGTTTTTCTCTGACTATACCAAAAAAATCATTAGTTATAATTAGCTTTATGAATCCATTGGGAGTTTTTTCTGACCATACCAAAAAGGTTATTGGTCATAATAGCTTTATCAATCCATTGGTTTAACTGAGTGCAACTAGAAAACTATTGATCCAATCCTCATTAGGTGACTTTCAGGATCAGGGGTCAAATTTTAATCCAGTCTGTCAAAGCCTCAAATTGACATAGCCATCTTACAATATGACAAGATTTGATCCATTTAGCTTCTACCCAAAGAGCAGGTATCAACTGACTAATTTGTAATTCTTCACTCTATCTGAGGTAAATAGTTTCTTTGGAAGAAGATTACAAAATGATTACTCAAGATGAATAAGAAGCTTCCTTAATATCTTCTGCATTTCCTGAATCATAAAGATAAAATTAGACTGCTTCATAAGAAACTTAAAATCTTGGGAGATAACTATCGCCGTAGGGTCAAATTTCACTCCTGATCATCAAAGGCAACAAAGATGACTCTTAGCAACAAGTGGGCAGCAACTGGGCATAATAATCGAGCAGTCATTTTAAGATTTGAGTCTCTATACTGCATACGATTGACCTCCTTTTCATTCCAGCCAATTTGATAATTATTGAGCCAATTAAGTTTATATTGCATAAAATCTCCAAATATTCAAGGATCAGAGAAAAATGGATGTTGGAAGACATGACTTTAGAAAGTATTTCTCTCTTCAGTATTTGATTACACACCATTTAGGATTCTGCCTCAGCAATGCCTTATTCAGATTCCTTGTAGAACAATTAGATATTAGGGTCCTGTTTCTAGAGGAAAGGAAACAATTAGGGATAGAAAGTGGGTAGGTAAAAGTTCATAGGGAACAATGGTTTCCATGGAGAGAAGGTTCTTTTTTATTGTTTCTGAAAGGGAAACCTAAATTTCAATTTCATATTTTCCAAGGTCAGATTTAAGCTCCATTCCAAGTAAAAGTGAGTCTTCTGCCCATAAAACCATATTGCCACATATAGAGAAAAACTGGAGAAAGATTTTTCAAGTCTTTTTTCTCATCCCCCTCTGTTGCTACTAAAGGAGACAGAACGTGACACAGGAGAAATCTTCCACTCACCTTGTTTCTGTCTTTGTTTCCTTTTCTCATAGGAAGTGCATATGAAGCCTTTTTCTGATTTTCTTCCATAATTTCTAGTTCTACTCTAGTTAATCTCTTCGTCCTATATATTTTTAGTTGTTATTTTTTGAATTAAGATATTAAAATTGTGTTATAGATAAAGAGAGCTGCTTCCCCGTCAACGCACACCCCCTCCACCTTCCCCTCTCTCCCTGCCAAAAGACACATGTAGCCTTCTCTATATATTTTTTATTTTTTTATTTCATTTAATTCTGATTTAGTTTTAATTTTTTAATTAATTTTATTTAAAAATAACTCTCATATAATTATATTTTTTAATTTTATTTTTTAATTAATTTAATTTATTATTTTTTTCAATACTTTATTTTTCATAATACTTATATTTTTTCAATTGATTTTTTTTTATTTTATTTTTTTATTAATTTTTTTAATCAATTTCTTTATCAATTTTTTATCAGTTTTATTTTTTTCAATAATTTTTTTATATGTTTATAATCTTTTATTTATTTTTAGTTTATATTTAAAACTAAAAAAAATACTACCAATTAATAATGAACACATTCATAACTTAGGAACAAACATATTTTTTTCAAATGAATAGTACATGTAATAATACAAAAAAAACATAAAAACATATAAAAATAGAAATCTTAATCAATATTGCCTCTAAATTCTACTCCCGATGCGTTTGGTGGTGGTGCATCTATTACTTCGTACCATAAATGAGCGCGTGTCCTGTAACGAGTGACCCATTTAAAGGGAGAGAAGATTATGACATGTGTTAATAGTTGGATGCGGGTAATTTAAGTGTGAAATTAGGAATGTAATTTAAAGGAAGGGAGTAATTTAAAAATTATATAAAATAAAAAAAATTAAAAATTTTGATAAAAAAAATAATAAACAAAATTGATTAAAGAAATAAAACTAAATAAATATTAAAAAATTAAAAAAATAATAAATAAAATTAATTAAAAATAAAACTAAATAAAAATTAAATAAAATTAAAAAAATATAAGTATTAATGAAAAAATAATAAACAAAATTAATTAAAAAATAAAACTAAATAAAATTAAAAATATATATAAGTATTTGTTCCTGTCTGGAAGCTGAGAAGACGAACCTGTCGGTATGACGTGTCTGGAAGGTTGACCGCATCCCCATGACCCAATTGATGATCTGTCCGCTGCGTTGACCAGATCGTCAGAAGTCCTCCTCCGGTCAATTGTACCTGTATCCAGCGACCGGGTTCCCCCGGTCTCTGGTACCTCGGTGCTCGAGGCGAATCCCACAGACATATAAGTAACCGCATAATAGTATAGCGATAAAATGAACAGATACCGAGTACGAGAACTTACCCTGGCCCAGGGGGGCGCCCTCGGATGGATGGATGAACTGATTGGGATACTGACCGAGTCGCCACGGCTCTGAATAGTAGATATATGTCCGCCCAGTGAGTAGTTGGCTCCAGTGGCTCGGAGCCTGATGCGATATGGATCCGTAGGATGACGCACTGTCCGACTGCAATCTCGGCTCGCAGGCCGGAATACAACAGCGGCACGAAGGCCGAATACCCTCTCAGCTCGCAGGCCGGCATACAGACATAGTACGTTACCTGGACGGCGGCTGCTCGGAGGGTGGAGACGGCGACAACCGCTATAGATGACGAGGACAGCTGCTGGAGGTGACAGCGCTGGCCATGGCGACATCGGTCGCTGTAGACGGCGTCGAACGCCGGAGGTGATGGCCATCAAAGACGGCTGTGGCCGTGGCTGCACGGGGCGATGGCACTGGTGGCCGGAGACGGCTGCGACTGTGGCTGCAGCGAGAGGTGCCAGCGGCGGCAGCCTCTGGAGCCCGGCGATGGTGACTGCTGAACTCAGCGGTGATCGCTGGAGTCTCCCACGCTGTGAAGAGGAGGAGGGAGGAGGTGGCCCTCTGTCACCGGTAGCTCTTTCCGGCGGCGATAGCGAGGGACTGAGAAGCCTTTGCTTCTGTCCCTGATGGTGGCTGCGGACAACAAAAGCGCTCCGAGGGGGCCATCGACGGAGAAGACCGGAGAAGAGAGGGACGGCGGCGATTTCAACAGTGCCTAAGATCAGGGCTTCCGACGAGGGGTAAAAGGGGAGAGCTCACGAGGGTGACAGCGGCGGAAGAGAAGATCACGAGCGCCAACCTCTTGTTTCACGATGGTTGCGGCTCGAAGAACACCCCGTGCCCTTCGTTTCTCCCTTCCTCTCTTTGATCTCTGCCGCCGCCTCCCAAAAATTCCCCCCGCCTCCTCCTCTTTTACTGTGAGCAGTGCTTAAAAGCACTCAAAGCCCTAAAAGCCCTCAACTACTAAATGACACCAATGCCCTCCTCCTTCTCCTTATTTCCCCTCTTGTCCTCAATTATATCCAGATCAGTATTAATGATAAATAATAAATAAAATTGATTAAACTTTAAACTAAATAAAAAAAATTAAAATATATAAACTAAATAAAATTTTTAAAATATATAAGTATGAATGAAAAAAATTAAAAATAAAATTAATTAAAAATAAAAAATAAAAATTAATTTAAAATAAAAAATAAAAAATATGTAAGTATGAATACATAAGTATGAATTAAAAAAATTTTAAAAAAATTTAAAAAAACAAAAAAAAAAAAAAGGAGGTTACATGCGTCTTTTGGCGGGAGAGAGAGGGGAGGTGGAGGGGGTGTGCGTTGACGGGGAAGCAATTTGCTAGATAAATTATTTCTTTCTTCGTCATAGGCATTAAATAATTCAAATTTAAATCGTAAAATATCTTGTTTTACTATATTTTATGTGATATCATAATCTTATTTATTTTAAATGGTAGAAATAATAAACAATTCATCTCTAAATTTGATTAGTGATTTAAGATTTCAAATTCTTTATGGGTAATAGGTAACTTGTATCATTTATAAATTAAGTAATCTGAGATTTCTAGTAATATGAGATTTCAACTGTGATTTGGAGATGGTGGGCTTCCATGGTGCAATGATTTTATCTTCCATCAAGTACATGTTTGGGTGTTGACCTTCTATCAGATTGTTCTTATTTCTATGCTCCTCAAGTAGTTTTTGATCTGCTGCTTTTGTTTGTTTTCCTTCCTGTCTCTGTTTATGAATTCCTGGCAGTCGTTCCTTGTTGTGCGTGTCTTGGATTTATGTTCCATCAGTTTGTCAGTATTCTTGTTTACTCTGTAAAACTATAATTAGGTACTGATGTATGCATGGCTATCCAGATATTGCCCGTCCTTTTTTTATAATATTTATATAAATTTTATAAAGTATGAATCAAATTTAAAGAAGATGCTAAATTAAAATTAAATTGGAATTGAATAAAATTTACTGGTAGATGTGTAGATAAAGAGCATGTTGACTTAAATTGAGATTAATTTAGATTTTATTTGATTAAGTCACGATTGAATTAAATTTAATTGAGTTAAATTATAAATTGATTTAATCATTTTAAAATAAAATGATGGAATGTTTATATATATATATATATATATATATATATATATATATATATATATATATATATATATATATATATTCTTTTCTATCTGTGCAAGCTTATGCTCGCTCACCCCAATTAGTATAACTATGGACTATTTTCGATTAGACTATGATTTAAAATTGATGATTTAATGGTTTGGAAATGATCATTTAACAGTTTGGAATCATCGATTCGACGATTCTTATGTGATCGACTCCTAACATTAATCATCTAAAACGATTATGATTTATAATTTGGATTCGTCTATTCATAGTTAGTCATGATTCATCACGGTTCAAGATTATTATATAATTTTTTTAAAAATATATAAATTTATAAAATTATTTGATAGGATTAGAATAATTATATAATAAAAAATATTAATTAGTTATTAATTAATTAATATATAATAAATGATTATAAATTACTTAATTAATAAATATATATTTATTTTTTGAATATACCTGAGAAACAGGTTATTAAATAATTAATTAACATGCTAAAACATTAATAGTAGCAGTGTAGTTGGTTAGGATTAGGGGTGAGTAAAAATTCGGTAAAATCGAATTAATCGAACCGAACAATTTAGAAATTCGGTTCGGTTAATTCAATTTTTGGTTTTTTTTTAAAAATTCGGTTCGGTTTTCGATGAATTCGATTCGGTTTTGATTTTAAGTTTTGTAATTCGGTTAAACCGAATAAAAATATTTATTAATTTATTTTTATTTAAAAATATAATAAATAAAATAAAATCTCTTATTTTTTAATTAAAATCAAATAAAGTTTTAAAATTCGATTAATTCGATCAAAAACCGAATTAACTGATCTTTTATCGGTTCAGTCAGTTCGATTTTTGTAGAGAATTCGATCGGTTCGATTGGTTGAAAAAAAATCGGTTTATTCATTTTTCGGTCAGTTCGATTTTGACCGAATGCTCAACCCTAGTTAGGATGTTTATTTTTAATATGGAAGATATTAGCTACTAATAAATTATTTTTTCCGAAATATATAGAAATTTAAAAAAAAAATCACCCCTAATCAGGTTCGGCGGTTAATCTAGGGTTGGTTACGATTTTGGCCCAAGAACTGGGTCGATAGATAATCAGTACCTCACCATGGACGGCATGCTCTCTAATTCACGTTAAAGTTTCTAAAAATGATTAATCAGATTGAGTAATGTTGAATTTGGGGTGACCAATCTGACTCATGAAAATTTTTCACTGGTTATCAGAGTAAATCAGGAAGTACTCATAGCAGACAATTTCGGAGTTCAATAATTCTTAATTACGTACCTTATTGGAGGAAAAAATTTTATAAATTTATTATAATTGACAGGGCTCGCTAAAACTTTAAAGCAAAAATAAGACATTGGTAATGATGAAATATTTGTTTCGGTGGCTTGATTAGAGATAATGTATTTGTTGATATCTCTTGCTTTTAAAAATTATTGGTTGGATGTTAAATCTATTTTTTAAAACAATTAACTTATTAATTGAATGTCTACTACTAAAACGTGGCACGCTTGTTGACACTGGGCGACCAAAGTTGACTATTACAGAGAAGCGATTGGTTCGCAATGCTGTCCGGATTGAGAATTGAGTTGACTATGAGTGTTGACCAAAGTTTTATAGAAATAGAGGAAAAATGAATCAACAAAGCAAAGAGTAGAGAATAATATTTTTGGATATAGGTAGCCAAAGACTTTAATTTTTTATACTTATAGGTCGTCTAAATAATAAATAAATAAATATGATATACATGCTATCGATTTATATTGATGTTGATTAGAATATCTATATGTTAAATCTCGATTGATTCAAATTAATTCGACGAGATTATTATCTATTATTATTTTTTTTCTATCATTATCTCCGATAAATTTACCAGAATGTTCAAATATTGAGTTTGATTACTAACTTGGTAAAGTATTATCACTATAATGACTTGATGAATATATCAATAATTTGATCTTATGTAGAGAAGTAAAAAAACTAAAAGTTGTTGAGTCACCATAAGTTCACAAATAAATGAAAATCAATCTCCATATATTTGGTAAGAACATGAAAAATTAGATTTGTCAAGATAAGTCACTCCAATATTGTCACACTAGATTTTGTGTGTAGTAGTTGGGAAAAGATGCAATTCTAAAAGAAGAAATTGTAACCCAATAATTTCGAATGTCGTGTTAGCTCTAACTTTATATTTAGCTTCAATGCTGGAGCGAGAGCTATAAATTGCTTATTTGAAAGTAAGAAAGTAAGATTTCACCTAGAAATATAAAATACCCACTAGTAGAATTTCTATCTTTAGGAGATCTCGCTTAATCTGGATCATTATAGACAATCAACTTGTGTGAGGATTGTGATGATATAGAATAGTGCGTGCCTTTGAGTTAGTGAAAAATTCTCTTAGCATTTTCCCAATGGTATTAAGTAAGAGAATGCATAAATTAATAGACACAATTGACAACGAAAGCAATATCAGATCGTGTGATGGTGACATATGTTGAAGATCTTGTGTGGTCGGCTAGAATGGGGGTTGGATAGACGCCCCCAAATGATCGCTTCCTGCGTATTGTTAGTTTATGCAGTGGAATAATACAAATAACAAATAGAAAGCTAATTTAAAAAGAAAAAGGAAATGCAAACCGCTAACACGACAATTTACGTGGTTCAGAGATAACTTGCTCCTACTCCACAACTGTCCATAAAGTGGACGATCCTTGTGATCCTTCGGTGGATCAAGCCCCGGAACTTTGGCTAGAGCTAACTCCTTCTCGGTGGAGTAAACCTCGCACAACCTTGATCAATACACCGCACTCCAATCACAACTCAAGGTAGACTACCAATAGGGGTTAACCACCTCTATTTCGTCAGCCTTAACCAAGCTCCAAAGCCTTGGTTATATAAGTCACGGGTTGAAAAATTTCGCCTACCAGTCGACTGCCAAAACCATCAATCCACTGCCCTCTGTGGATATTCAACTGTTACAATCCAACTACTCGATACCAGTCGATTGATGAAAGTACCAGTCGGTTGATCCACACTAGCTGAGCAAACAAAAGTATTCTGTTCTCTCTCAGTCGACTGCCTAGTCTACTGAACCAGTTGACTGATAAAACCACCAGTCAATTGCTACCCGAGTATATCTCTCAGCACTCAGACTCTCACCCTTACGACTCACTTGACTCTTCGTTGCAGTCTTGACCTCTTGCCTTCAAGCCTAGTTCCTTTGGCTCTCGTCCCTCAAATGCATTCAAGCCCACGGCTAGTCCCCAATGTCATCCTTCACGTATGCCTCGAAGTCGCTTCCCTCGGCCATTGTCCTTGCTGCCTTGTCTACGGTCCCTCGGATGCTCCATCCTTCACCAGACGCAAAGCCATCAAGCTGAGTCATATGTGTATCCTGCAAATCTGCACACTCACATATACATATCAAATACAAGGGTGAATCTAACTTAAACCCTTTGTCTAAATACCAAAATATATGATCGCACAGACCATTGGGATTGCTCCAACAACATATTGTAGAACACCAATAATGCTTTGATAGATCTAGGATCTACCATTGAATATGAGGATGAAGGTGCAGTGAAATCACCTTCAATGATCGGTGTGGAGTTAGGATAGTCACCATCTACTTTTGCTTGTTAAAAAGTCTGGTCGTGATGGCCTTGGGTTGGGTGTGGCGGAGGAGCTGGGGGCAAGCGATTTCGCCTTTTGCAGTTGCAGTTGTTGAAAAGTCTAGCATTATATTTGTTTTGAGAGAGAAGATAACCTTCAGAATATAAAAGAAACTCAATGCTAAAGAAAAAGTGAGTGTTTCTTGTTGGTTCCCTGACGGTCGGCTAAAGGAGAGGTGAATAACCCTAAAATGACACAAATACTCTTTCTCGATCTTCGAACTAAGTTAGGCAAATACTTGTTTAATAACAAAAAGAAAGTGTATAAAACTAAAGATAGAGGCAAGAGAATTTATTAGGTTTGTAATTAGAGGATTGTTAATCCTAGAAAAATGAAGTTCACTAAAATCTCCTTTGAGTGGAGTAGTTTCTTTACAACATTGATAGCTCACAGAAGTAGTAGAACAGAAAGAGAATTTGTTTACAAGTGTTATTCTAATTATAGAAATCAGGATTGTATTTATAGACCTGATCTGGGCACTGGAAGGGTTTCGGATGCCTAGGTGTCGATAAAATTTTATCCGTGATGCAATGGATCATATCGCAACAGGTCTGGATAAAATCTCTGGTTCGGGCGCCTGGAAGGGCTCCGGGCCCTCGAACCGCCTTCGCACAGGGGCGCCTCGCCAAGGCACCCTGGTTGGACCAGAACAGTCTGGCCGCCCAGAATAACTCCAAGTACCCACTCACTTGGGTGATTTTCGGTCATTCAGAATAGGGCTCATCCGACCTCATTTTTCGCCCTTCTCGAGCAATCTTTCGCTCCGGCTTTTCGTCTCTCGAAAATATCGCACGCCTCCTTCTCGTCTGCCAGTGTATTTATCTGCAATGCCTCGTCCCTCGGACGCACCGAGTCTGTCAACTCTCTCTCGTATCGTCCTTTTTGCTAGTTACGTCTTTCGATCGACTTCTTGTGAAGTTTTTGTACACTTAGAAACAATGTATCAAAATAACAACAAGACCTAACTTAACTTAATTGATTACATCAAAACTGTTGGAGATCGGTCGGCCGGCTTGAAGGAGGGTTGGATAGACGACACCCCCAAATACTCGCTTCTTTCTACAACGTTAGTGCGCAAGCGGAAATGCAAACAAAGCAAGTAGAAAGCTAAATACTAAAAGAAAGAATGCAAACCAAGCTACACGATCATTTACGTGGTTCGGAGATAAGGCTCCTACTCCACGGCGTGTCCTTGAGGTGGACGATCCCTATCCGTCGGTGGATTACTCCCCGGAAGACCTACGGCTAGCTCACGTAGCTCCTTGTGGGTGGAGAAATCTCACCACAACTCTTACCAAGGACTCTTGAGAAGCTAGGGCACTAGTAGACTACTAATAGGGGTTAACCACCTCTATTTCGTCAACCTCAACCAAGCTTCCAAGGCTTGGTTATATAGGCCACGGGTTGGAAAACCCCGCCTACCAGTCGACTGATAAAACATGCAGTCGACTGCCCTCTGTGGAAATTCGACCGTTACATCCCAACGGCTCAATTCCACACTAACCGAGCGAACAGAGACATTCTGTTCGCTGCCAGTCGACTGCCCCAGTCGACTGCACCAGTCGACTGCTAAAACATGCAGTCAACTGCTACAGTACTACTACAGTAACGCTACAGTAAAACCCTAAAACTAGGATTTTACTCCGAGTACAATCTCTCATGCACTCGTACCCTCACCTTTACGACTCATTTGACACTTCATTTGCAACTTTGACCTCTTGCCTTCAAGCCTACTTCCTTTGGCTCTCGTCCCTCGGATGCATTCAAGCCCGCGGCTCGTCCCCAATGCCATCCTTCGCGTATGCCTCGAAGTCGCTTCCCTCAGCCCTTGTCCTCGCTGCCTTGTCTACGGTCCCTCGGATGCTCCATCCTTCACCGGACCCGAAGCCATCAACCTGAGTCACATGTGTATCCTGCAAACCTGCACAACTCAAATACAAGGGTGAACCTAACTTAAACCGTTTGCCCAAACACCAAAACACATGGTCCCGCGGACCATCGGGATTGCTCCAACAATCTCCCCCTTTTTGGTGTTTGGTAATACGTTTAAGTTAGGGAAAACATATAGCAAATAAACATGCTAAAACAAATGGACTTACGTTGCCAAGGCTACACACTTGGACTTACACCGTCGAATGGACTTACGTTGCCAAGGCTACACACTTGGACTTACATTGCCGAATGGACTTACGATGCCAAGGCTACACACTTGGACTTACAACGCCGAATGGACTTACGATGCCAACGCTACACACTTGGACTTACACTGCCGAATGGACTTACGATGCCAAGGCTACACACTTGGACTTACAACGTCGAATGGACTTACGTTGCCAAGGTTACACACTTGGAATCGCCGAATGGACTTACGTTGCCAAGGTTACACACTTGGCAACTGCCGTAACAATGCATCATGCATTTGAACCTATCCCAAGGCTCCCCCTACACCTACGCTTCCCATGAGCTAGAATTTTTACAACATGCTTTTTAAGAACCTATCCCAAGGCTCTCCCTATACAAAGGTACTTTCAGGTTTTTCCAACTAAACCTTACTTCTCCCCCTTTGCCTAACATCCAAAAAGTTCTCCAACAATATCTCAATTATTAAAAACTTGTCATCCAAATGACCCTAAACTCATGTATGTATCCCCCATGGATCTCATACATCTATATGAGCTGACCCGGTCAAAATCCAGTGCTGAAAACACTTCCAGACTGGTATCAGTCGGCTGCAAGAAGTACCAGTCGACTGCCCCCATGAAAATGAGTTTACAAAGATATTCTGTGCTCGTGAACAGTGTTACCAGTCGACTGGTAACTGTACCAGTCGACTGGTACACTATTCATGAAAAAATCAACCTTTTCTAGCCAACTTCAAAAATGCGCCAGAAATTCCACAGACCTCTAAAAATACCCAAATTTTGTGGAGAGGTCTATTATATCAATATCTACTTGGGAAAAATATATATATAAATATATCTATCACCAATCCCAAGATTGACACAAAACACAAAACTAGCTAAAAAGTTCAATTGAACCTTGACTTAAAGTCCTAGTTTTGGCTTCCTCTTGATGTATTTGCCCATACTAACCCACAATGCATCCCTAGTATTGGTTTATATGTCATCTATACATCCAAAACTAATTATCATGCTATATGACCCCAATGTCATATTTTCAAGCATGAAACACAACCCATGTGTTCCAATTCCCTAGGTTTGAGACTCAAGTCCGTCTCCAAACCACTTAGCACATTCCATGACCTAACCTAGACTCCCAAGTAAAACCCACTTCAGATCCATTGGCCATGGGTCCCAAATTGACTCTTTGAGCTCCCCCTAGAGCTCTTAGCCTTAGCCACCTCCCTAAGTGACTCATCCACAATGGCTAGGTCATTCCGGTGCACCTCCGGTGACACTTGGCCTACAAATCTAACTTTCTTAACCTTGGACACTTTGTCCTTGGTTAATGTCTCCTTACCATTAAATGTCTTTCCCTTGCCATTTATTGGCTTCTCCTTACTATAGTCATATGCAACCCTAGCATAAGACTTTCCCTTAGCTTTGGAGGACTCTCCCTTGCCATGATCATTTGTCACCCTAGCACATGATCTCTCATTAGCCTTGGAAGAACTAGATCGGTATCCCAAGCCCGATCTATCATGGTTGGGTCTTTGGCTACCCAACACCATATTTAATTCCTTAGATCCAACATTGAATCTCTTAAGGAATTGTTCTAACTTATCAAGCTTTCCCCTTAAGGCTTGATTCTCCTTCTCTAGGTTCCTAACCCTAGAGTTAATTTGTCCAAATTGGACATTCCTAGACCTACCCTTTCTAGGCATATGTCTCCCCTTCTTGGGATTAATGTCTTGGGTCTCCTTAGGTCTACCATTTCTAGATTTTTCATGAATGGGTCTCCTAGGGTTTTGATCTACAATTACCCTACTCCTATCATGATATTTGAAACCAAAATTTTGCATGGGCATATAATGATTAACATTATTTTTCCTAACATGCATGGGAATATAAGAATTTGAATTTGAATTACACTTCAAATTAGGGTATACCTCCCTTACCCTTGAAGCTCCCCCTTGATTTGAGCTCCTCTTCTTCTTCTCCCACTTCTTTAAATGCTCCAACTTCTTGAACTCTCCCTTCCTTGAGCATCTTGTGTGGTAGTGTCCAAGTTCTCCACACGTGAAGCATCTAATGTGCTTCTTCTCCTTCTTCTTCCTACAACTCAAATTAGATTCTAAAGAGATTGAATTGAGTTTAGGAGATACCTCTTTCTTACCCATAGGACATCTACTCTTGTAGTGTCCCTTCTCATTGCACCCGAAACAAATGATGTGATCTTTTGACTTTGCTTCGGTGGAAGTGCTCACTAGGTTGACTTCTTCCAAGATTTCTTCTTCTTCTTCTTCACTTGTCTTGGATTCTTCTTCAACCTTTGAGGATGTAGATATTATATCTTCCTCATCCACACTTGTGGATGACCTTTCTTCATCCTTTTCCTCAAATGTGACCAAATTTACTTCCTCTTCTTCTTTTGATGTTGAATTGGTCTCCACATCCGATTGGTCCTTCTTCTCCTCTTGGACCACTTCATCACTTTCTTCGGATTTTTCTTCTTCTTCTTATGTAGGCAAAAATTCCTCCCATGGTAATTTCTTCACTTTGCTCCACAATTCATGAGCGTTCTCATATTTACCTACACCACTTATCGCATTAGGAGGCGATAAATCAATTAAAATTGCTATTACCTTTGAGTTTGCCTCCGATCGTGAGGTTTGCTCCTCCGTCCAATGTCGTGTTCGGAGCTTCTTTCCTTTCTTGTCCTTTGGGACTTTGAATGACTCCTTTACCACCATCATGGTGTCCCACTCCGTGTTGAAAAAGATCTCCATCTTCATCATCCAATAGGTGATGTCCCCAAGGCTTCCTCCTTCAAACTTTGGAGGTTCAATCAAGCTGGTCATCTTTTGCCTCCTTGGTGGTTAGTCCAACGGAGAGCGTTCTTGCTCTGATACCACTTGTTGGGGATCGGTCGGCCGGCTTAAAGGGGGGTTGGATAGACGACACCCCCAAATACTCGCTTCTTTCTACAACGTTAGTGTGCAAGCAGAAATGCAAACAAAGCAAGTAGAAAGCTAAATACTAAAGGAAAGAATGCAAACCAAGCTACACGATCATTTACGTGGTTCGGAGATAAGGTTCCTACTCCACGGCGTGTCCTTGAGGTGGACGATCCCTATCCGTCGGTGGATTACTCCCCGGAAGACCTCCGGCTAGCTCACGTAGCTCCTTGTGGGTGGAGAAATCTCACCACAACTCTTACCAAGGACTCTTGAGAAGCTAGGGCACTGGTAGACTACTAATAGGGGTTAACCACCTCTATTTCGTCAACCTCAACCAAGCTTCCAAGGCTTGGTTATATAGGCCACGGGTTGGAAAACCCCGCCTACCAGTCGATTGATAAAACATGCAGTCGACTGCCCTCTGTGGAAATTCGACCGTTACATCCCAACGGTTCAATTCCACACTAACCGAGCGAACAGAGACATTCTGTTCGCTGCCAGTCGACTGCACCAGTCGACTGCTAAAACATGCAGTTGACTGCTACAGTGCTGCTACAGTAACGCTACAGTAAAATCCTAAAACTAGAATTTTACTCCCAGTACAATCTCTCATGCACTCGTACCCTCACCCTTACGACTCATTTGACACTTCATTTGCAGCTTTGACCTCTTGTCTTCAAGCCTACTTCCTTTGGCTCTCGTCCCTCAGATGCATTCAAGCCCGCGGCTCGTCCCCAATATCATCCTTCGCGTATGCCTCGAAGTCGCTTCCCTCGGCCCTTGTCCTCGCTGCTTTGTCCACGGTCCCTCGGATGCTCCATCCTTCACCGGACCCGAAGCCATCAACCTGAATCACATGTGTATCCTGCAAACCTGCACAACTCAAATACACAAATCAAATACAAGGGTGAACCTAACTTAAACCCTTTGCCCAAACACCAAAACACATGGTCCCGCGGACCATCGGGATTGCTCCAACAAAAACTTCCATGGGGTATTTATATTGCTGAGATCCCGAATAGGAAACTCTTAATTAAGAAGATGAAGTAAAATAGCTAGGCCCTCTTGATCACTTTCAGTTATCAAAAAATCATCCACATAAATTAGAAAAAAGGTTATAAATTTCTCAGTACATTTGTAGAACAATAAAGAATTAGTTTTTGAGTTATAGAATCCCTAAGTAGAAGCCAATTAGATAGATGATAAATCATGCACAAGGTGCTTACCAAGACCATATATAGACTTCTTAAGTTAATAAACATGTGTCCGGAGTTGCGGGGTGGATGAATCATGATGGTTGCTCCATTAAAATAGTTTATTCAAGTTGACCATAAAGGGAAGCATTTGAAAAATCAAATTATTGTATCAGTCAATTGGAGTTAATAGCTACAGATAGTAACAATATGATAGTCGTAATTTTAATGATCAAACTAAAAGTATCATTAAAATTAAGACTTGGTTGTTGACTAAAACCTTTAGTAATGAGGTGTGCTTTGTAATGTTTAATAGAGTCATCTACGCAATATTTGGTTCAGTAAACACATTTAGAGCCCACAATATTCATCGATGGGGAAGAGAAACTAGACTCCATGTTTCATTGCGCAGAAATGCATCAAACTCTATAGCCATTGCAACACTCCAATTTAGACTTTGACTGTTAAAGCTAGTCAATTCAATTGAATTTGAAGAAGTAATTAGAGCTTGTGAAAGAGGATGATGGGTGGAAATTGTTGGACATTAGGCATAAATCTCACTTAGAGGAAGCATTAGACTGACGATAATCAATATTAGAGAAAGGAACATCACCAGTTGCTAAGTTTGCAAGAATTAGTGGAGATGGAGCAAGACTCAAATTTCTATCCTCCCTTGGACTTTGAATATGTCATGTTGAAGTAATTTATGAGGATTCTAGTATAATATTTGTTGATATCAGAAATGTGTCTTGATTATCTGAAGGAGTGCTCGACGTAACAACTATAAATGGAAAGAGAAACTCATCAAAAGTAGCATATTGAGAAATATATCCGCCAAGTTGATATGTGCAGACAACGGTACCCATGATATAAATTATTATAACTAAGGAAAAAATATTGTTGAAAGTGAGTATTTAACTTGTGTTTAGAGTAAGGTCATAACCAAGCATGTAACCAAAAATATGTAAGAATAAGTAATCAGGAGGGTGATTATAGAGTTTTTCCAAGGGGCTTTTGTTTCGAAGTAGTGGAGTAAGTAAATGATTGATAAGGTAAATAGGGATTTGGGCAGCGCCATCCCAAAATTTAAGAGGAATTGAGACTTGATTAAGAAGAGCTGAGACAATTTCAATTATATGGCGATGTTTTCTCTCTATGAATCCCTTTTGTTTAGAAGTGTAAGGACAAAAGACTTAATGAAGAATGCCAGAGGAGGTAAGATAATGATGAAGCACTAATACTCTCCTTTCCAATCAGAATGAAAGGAAAGTATTTTGCGATCAAAGTAGCACTCAACATGTTTTCGAAATGATAAAAAATATCTAAGAGATCAAACTTTTGTTTCATAGGAAAAAACCAAATAAACTTACTAAAGTTATCAATAAAAACAACATAAAAAAGAAGACCTTAATTAGATAAAATAGGAGTATGACCTTACAAATCAGAGTAAATTATTTCTAAGGCAAAACTAGATGTATGAGTGGAAGACACAAAAGGTAGCTTATAAAATTTTGCTTGTATATAAGTTTCACATAAATGAGATGAGAAAATCAAAGAAATCGGTAAACCATAATAATGAATGATATTCTGACAAGATGTAGAGAGAGATGATCAAGACGTGGATACTATTAAATACATTGGTAGAGGTGGGTTATGAGTGGAAGACACAAAAGGTAGCTTATAAAATTTTGCTTGTATATAAGTTTCACATAAATAAGATGAGAAAATCAAAGAAATCGATAAACCATAATAACGAATGATATTCTAACAAGATGTAGAGAGAGATGATCAAGACGTGGAAACTAACAAATACATTAGTAGAGGTGGGTTGAATATAATAGAGACCATCTTAATGTCTCCTCAAAGTAAAATAGTTTATGTCGTTGGATCCTTCACAAGAGAATGATAAAGATGAAGATGTAGGACCTGCTAAAAAATTTGAGTTAAACCTTCTATAACAACTTTGAGTATAATGTGTTGGCCTCTAGGCCTGGCTTAGTTGGTAAATGCATTGATTAATTGCAGCAAAAGGCGAAGCCCTCGCCCCCAGGGCCCCCACCGACCGGACCCACGATCATCGTGAGGGAGGTAAATCGCAACACCCGAGCTAGTATGGGACGGACCGGGTGGGATACAGGGATAGGGGATTTTATTCCCCCGCTGCCACTGAGTTTCGACCCGGTGGCCTCATTGCAGCAACTCCCGTCCCATACCGTCTCGGATGACCCACGGGGTCAGTAAATGCATTGATTAATGATTGTAGTGGTGGGGGTTAAAATTTAATAGGGGATTGCATCATCTCTATGGATCCCCGCCCATGCGCCTGCCAATTTGAGTTCCTGTTGAACTCCCTCTCAATGATGTGGGGCAGTCATAAGAGGGCCGCTAATCTGGCAGTACTATATTTTTTTAGCATAATATGTTGGATTGAAATAGACGAAAGAAGGGGGGGGGTGAATCTTTTCGTAAATCAAAGTAAAGTTGCAGCGAAAATAATAAAGACAAGAAAATAAGATATTATATGATTATTTTTTACTTAGTTTGTAGTCCAACAACTCCTATTTCAAGGTTTGTAATAAAGATAAGAAAATAAGATATAACATGATTATTTTTTACTTGGTTCGTAGTCCAACAACTACTACTTCAAGCTTCGACTGAAAAACCTTTTAGGTTGATTAGAAAATATTTTTTAGTTGACTAAAAATCTTTTTGGTTGCCTAAAAATCTATGTCCTACATCATAAAAATTAGTCCAAATACAAGTAATAATGATCTTACAAAATAGAATTTAGAAACATATAGTTATCCATGAATCAATATGGGCAGTTAGAGCTGTTTAATCTCAACTTAGAAACTTCCGTTAGTTTCTTTCGTCGAATCAATGCCTAAGATTGTCCCAACTGAGACATGTCATCATTGTTTTTCTTTTTAGAAAAATCACTCCACTATAAGAGCTTACCTTAACTTATCCATCAAATATCTAATCCTCTATACTATTTGGACTTCCTACATCTGATCATCAGCATGTCAAGGCTTTCGCCTGACTCAATATCTAGTTCTCGTTGACCTATCAAGTCCATCTTGCCAGATATCTGGTCCACTAACTCATTTGGAATTTCTGTCTGGTGTTCTTGATCTGCTGAAACTTTCATTAACTAGTATTCGGTCCAGCTGACCTACTAGGACTTTCCAAGTTAAACTACATGTACACTTGATTAGCACATTAGATCACAATAGGACTTAACTTTGAACTTTGACAATATCAAAACATAGGTTCGATTTTGATGCTCTCTGCGCTAAAATAATGCCCATAGTTGAGGCAAATTTGATAGCGTCCTTGACTTCGACCTCGACCTTTGTTACCTCCATTCTGATTTTGATAGTCATGCTGCGGATGATACTGAATGCGTCGATCAGGTTGTGGAGTTTTGCTAGTTATGTGTGTTGATAAATAAAAAGTATCTTACATCCTTTGAGATTTTATTTGTAGAAGTTTTCATGAGAGGATAGCATACCATAAAGTGTTTCGAACGACATTTAATCCAAGCAAGTTGTAACACTTGAAACAAAATTATCATATTGAGGGCTTAACTCTGCAAGAACATGTATAAGTAAATTTGGTTTGTAGACCAGATGTCCAATCATAGCTCAGTTGTTGACGACAGTCTTGATCGATTGTATATAGTCATTGATAGAAACGTCTTCTCATTGTACAAATTGCTTGAGAGGATAGCATACCATGAAGTATTTCGAACGACATTTAATCCAAGCGAGTTGTAACACTTGAAACAAAATTATCATATTGAGGGCTTAACTCTGCAAGAACATGCATAAGTAGGTTTGGTTCGTAGACCAGATGTCTAATCATAGCTTAGTTGTTGGTGACGGTCTTGACCGAGTGTAGTTGTAGATGAAGATGTAGAACTCTTGTTTGAGAGCGAGATACAAAAAAAAAAAAAAGTGATCCCAAACATCCCAAATTGAGCCCCGTGAACATAGGAAGTATCGACTTATTAATTGATGAGATTAAGGAAGTAATGATTAATTTATCTTTCTTGAACCAAATAACATAAGATTGTGGCAAAAAAAAAAGGCGAATACATTCGCCCCCAGCACTCCCACCAACCCGTCCCAAGGCCAACACGGAGGAAGTAAATCATGGGCGGCTACTAGCCTTTGGAATAGTGACTAGCACATAAGGGAGATATTTATCTCGACTTTGCCGAGATTCGAACCCCAGACCTCATTGTGATAACACCTCATGCGTTAACTACTAGAATCATCCGAGGGAATTATCTAGTTGAAGTGAGAGTGACGTGCCATCAACCTATCAACATGCCCAAGTAATTTTTTTTTATTATTATCCAAACATTCAACTCTTTAAATTGATTAATCTTGAAGTTGAACTATTTAAATTGATTAATCTTGAAGTTGACCAGCCTAATTTCACATAAATTTTCCACCGTGAATCAAAGTATGAGGATGATTTGTCGTCCAACAACTAATGTCATAGGTTTGTCGTTTCCTTGGAAAACAAAATATTTTATAACGTATCGTAATTAAGAATTAAACCGTAGATGCGTAAGAACCATTGAAATATTACACCATAGCTAGGGGCACATGTCCAAGTATATCGTGAATCAAAGGATGAAATTGTATTTTACAAGATAAATAATTATCTTTGCTAAGGTTGATGGGTAGAAAAGGAAGCGTATTGATAGACAAGGAAATATTTTGTGATGGAGGAGCTATGCCCCCCAGATTTGACGAAGAGATTTGAGACCCTTTTATCTGTTTTTTTTTTTTTTTTTGCTTTCTGTTTATTTGTTTTTTATCAGAGAAAGGGAGGGGGAAAACTACAATTGCAAGTGCTTCAAAGAATAGAATTAAACATTAAGGTTCGAGAAATAGAAAAAAATGAAAAGATGTGTGCTGTTGTCGACTTGATGAATCTAAGATCGTTGAATCTCAGCATGTATTTGTCCTTGATGCTCAAAGCAATGATCCAGAACGCCCTTTGAAGGAGGCATAGAGGAGGTAGAGGAAGTAACCGCGGTCGTTAAAGTGGCATAGGGGGCGGATGCTGGAAAAGAAAGGGTTGTTGTTCGTTGATGGCTGCAATTACTCACTGTTGTTGATCCTGGGAGAAGAAGGGTTGAGCTGCTGATAAAAAAAAACACAAAAGAAAGAGAGAGGAGAAAAGGAGGAGCAGGGTCGCAGCGGGTTTGAGAAGGAATAGAAGAAAAGCGGCGGCGCGGCGGTAGAGGAAGAAAGATGCGGTTGGAAAAAAAGAATACCATAATAGAAACAGAGGAAAAGGAGAAACAAACAAAAAGTATCTAATAAGTATGGCATGCCATCGGAATGATTATAATTATAACAATAAATATGATAAATTTAGAAATATTACGATGTTGATGCTAAATATGGTAAATCTCGGATTGATTGAAATTAGATTATTATATAATGTTTTCTTTGCTTTCATTAAGTTTACTATAAAAGCTCCACAATCTAGCTCCTTGTTCAGAATTCACTAATTCAATGGAGCTCCCTGACGATTCCTTCACCATCTCCGGCATATTTCTTTTCTTCCTCCTCCTCCTACCACCTCCGGCAGCAAGCTCCTGCAGTCCGTCTGACCTCGCGCGCATCTCTCTTGCCTTCCGTTTCGTCACCGGATTCCAACTCCCGTCTCCTACCGCCGACTGCACCGCCATCACTCTCCCGTCGTGCAACCTCACCGGCGCCATCTCTTGGACGCACCTCCGCCGCGTGTCCGCACTCCGCACCATCGACCTCTCCGGCAACAACCTGCTCGGATCCATCCCCGCCCTCTTCTGGTCCGCGCCTAGGCTCCACCACGTCAACCTCGCCGACAACCGGCTCGGGGGCTCTCTCCGGTTCGACCTCTCGCTCCCAGCATCGCCCCTCAAGTCGCTTAACCTTAGCGGCAACCGGTTCACCAGCGCCGGCACCGGCCTGGAAGCAGCGCTGCCGCACCTGGAGGTGCTCGATCTGTCCCGGAACCACCTCGGCGTTGCGCCGCCGGGGATGGGGAAGTTGCGGCGGTTGCGGCATTTGGACATGTCTCACAACGACCCCGACGGCGGTGAATCTGCTGCTACGAAAGCGAGATTGCTGCGAAGTGCTTCCCATCGTTCCCACGCTGCTTCGCGTAGGAGACACAGGATAAGTACTAGATACAGAACGGTAATTGCAGTAGTTATCCCGGTGTCTGTGGTGATCGGTTTATGCTCCGTAGTGTTGATTTTGCACTTGATATACTTGTGCCATAGACTCACGGAGAAGGACGGCAAAGTGGAGGAGAGAGGAGAGGGTGCCACCGCTGCAGGAAATGGTAAGGAGGGCGGCGATGCTGACGATGGTGTGGGGAAGGACGTACGCCGGCGAGGAGGGTGGATTTTCGGATGGAAAATTAACCCTTAATTTCGTCCCTGTGACCGGCCGGAGCAGCCACAAGTTTGATCGAATATATATTTTCAGTTCATCAATTGTTCGCAGAGTACTCTACAACATGAGAAGGAACACTCAGCTTGAATTAATGTAATTACTTACGATCGTTTACAACCTGTAACAAGAACACTAAAGAAAGATAAATCAAAATAAGTATCAAACGTGATGAGATGATCCATTTGATCCGATTGCAGTCGTGCCGTGCATCAAACCAGTTCAAACTGTTGTGGCAAATGTAGCCTTTGACGAGAAAATAAATTCTGGAATTTATCTAAACACGCTGATAGTTTCTAAATTTACTGAAACACACTTTGAGTGGTTTTTGGTTTGTTTTAAGAAAAAAATGATTTCAAAATTAATAACGATTTACTAAAATACACTTTCAAGTTTGAACTCTTGCAGTTGATTGTACATATCAAAAAGGTTTAGGAGTATAGTGAAATTTCTGAGAAAAAATATACATGTGTGCATCGCCTTAGGTTTTGCTTTCCTTCGCAGCTCTCTCGGCAGCCGCCTGCTCCCCTTGCTTCGCCGCGGCGTCGCCGCCTCTCCTTTTCCGGTTGCCATTGGTTGCTGCAATTGCCAGAAATGTCGGCCTATTGTCTCCCGTGCAATCCCACGAGATTTCCCTACTGCAAGATGCCGGCTGGAGTATCTAGTTCGTTGCATTGCTTTGTTTCACCACTGAATCAAAGTTTCGCGGACAAGATTCAACATATTAACTCTAAGGGCGGGTATATTAGAACGCCTTCATGATTATTCTGGACTAAGAAACTTCGATCTTGTTTCAATTGTCACTGTATTTGCATAAAGATGCCTCATCTGTTGCAGGAAATATTCTACTTCTGTGGATAACATATGTGTATCTAGGAGATCTTACTTGGCTAAAACATTGGTGCGAGCAGCTTTCGGTGATACGCCTGGCGATTCACCTTGTAAGAAGTCTCTCTAAAGCTTTATAATATATTTTTGTTATGAATTCATAGTGGGCATTAGTCTGTCATGAATTATGCAAGATTTTCAAGTCTGTTCTGTTTGTGTATGAAGCAGGATAGGATTCTTAAATCATAATAAACTTTTCCATTCATTCAGGTAGATTTAACTTATTAAATCAGATCAATGAATTCTCGATAAGGATAACTATCAGTCTCTGGGGTAACTATGAAGCAGATATATTTCACACTTCACATATTACCTTACACGGTCAAAAGACATCTATGTATTAAACCCTGATTAATTGTTAACCAGTTGTGTCCTCTATCAGACAAAGTAATATATTAAATTAAAATGACTGTAGGACAAAAAATGAGCTCCAATTGCTATTAATCTGATACATGATGGGTCATGTTTACCTATTCAGGAAATCCACAACTGGGGTCTGGTTTCTTTTTCACATGTTTCTCTATTGGTGAGTTTGCTCCCAAAACTCTCTTGGTCTACCAAAACCTCTCCTTATATTACACTGTTTTTTGAATGTTGCAACTCCTTTATGATTTTGATTAAATGTATATAGCTACATTAGCCATTTGCCCTTCTAAGATTAGATTGGATCTATCCCACCTTGAATTGATAGGATTTCTCTGCTTATTCATCTTAGACAATTTGTTTTCAGCATAGGTTGTCGTGCAAGTAATACATTTTAAAAAAAATGGAGTTGGGTTATAGATGCCTACCTGAGTCATGAGTTTTTTTTACTATACCAAAAAAGTCATTAGTTATAATAGCTTTATGAATCCATTGGGAGTTTTTTCTGACTATACAAAAAAAGTTCTTGTTCATAATAGCTTTATTAATCCATTGGTTTAACTGAGTGCACCTAGAAAACTATTGCTCCAATCCAAATCAGGTGACTTTCAAGATCAGGGGTCAATTTTAATACAGTCTGTCGAAGGCCCCAAAATGGCATAGCCATCTTCCAATATGACAAGATTTGATCCATTTAGCTGCTACCCAAGGAGCTGGTATCAGCTGACTAATTTGTAATTTCTTCACTCTATCTGAGGTAAATAGTTTCTTTTGAAGAAGATTACAAAATCATTACTCAAGATGAATAAGAAGCTTCCTTAATATCTTCTACTTTTCCTGAATCGTAAAGATAAGACTAGACTAGACTGCATCATAAGAAACTTAAAATCTCGGGACATAAATAGCGCCATAGGAAATTTCACTCTTGATCATCATAGGGATCAAAGATGACTCTTAACAACAAGTGGGCAGCAACTAGGCCTACAAATTGAACAGACATGTTAAGATTTGAGTCTCTATATCACATATGATTGACCTCCTTTGAATTCTAGCCAATTTGATAATTATTGAGCCAATTAAGCTTACATTGCATGAAATCTCCAAATATCCAAGGATCAGAGAAAGTTTGAGGAATTCCAATTAACAATACTATGACTGATGGAAATTATATAAAAAAAACTTCCTTGCTCAATTAGTATTTTGATTAGGATTAAAATTCCAGGGATAATCCTCCCAATACTTTCCCAATCTATCCAATTGCAGTGTTTGCATCTCTGGTTGTATGTGCTTGCCTAGTAACATCACAGTTTTTTTATTTTGACTTTCAAGTACTTTACACAATCATAGATTAATTATCTATGAATATAACAAGAAAAATGAAGAAGAATTTTTTAGTCACATCTAATCCTGTTTGAAATTAATTGATTTGATACGCTACTAAGGGCTATGATATACAATCAGAAATAGCCAGTCCCTCACCAACTTGTATCAATGTGTAAACGGAATTACTTGGAATGAAGCCAATGTTAGACGGAATAATCAATTTATAGCAAAACTGAGGCAGCATTGGCACTGAAATGAGTCAAAAGATGGTCCAAGTTGGATGTTGAGAAAGGATTCTTAGTGCTCTAGATGGAGGAAGGTGATGGAGCTCAGGATGCAGGATTTCAACAAATTCTAACCTGGATGGAGCTTTGGAGTGAAACTTTCACTGAAATTGAGACGTTCCACATATTGAGACATTTCACAGTGCTGGAATGATCAACAAATGGATGTTAGAAGACATGACTTTAGAAAGTATGTCTCTTGTCTCTTTTCAGTGTTTGATTACATTCCATTTTGGATTGTGACTCAGCAAGCAATGCCTTATTCAGATTCCTTGTAGAACAATTAGATATTGGGGTCCTGTTTCTACGAGGAAAGGAAACAATTAGGGATAGAAAGTGGGAAATTAAAAGTTCATAGGAATGATTAGGAATTGTTTCCTTAGCTTTGGTTTCCATGGAGAAGGTTCTTTTTGATTGTTTCTGAAAGGGAAACCTAAATTTCAAATTTTATTTTTCTAAAACATAAATCAAAATATATTTTGAATAATTCATATTTTCCAAGGTCAGATTTAAGCTTCATTGCAAGTAAAAGTGAGTCTTCCGCCCAGGAAACCATATAGAGAAAGACTGGAGAAAGATTTTTCAAGACCTTTTATCATCCCCCTCTGTTTCTGCTAAAGGAGACAGAGAACGTGACACAGGAGAAATCTTCCACTCACCTTGTTTCTAATTCTGTCTATGTTTCCTTTTCTCATAGGAAGTGCACTTGAGTCTTTTTTTGATTTTCTTCCGTAGTTTCTAATGGCCGTTCTCTAGTTATTAAAATGATATTATACTCTAGTTTATCTCTTCATCCTATATATTTTTAGTTGTTTTTTTTTAATTAAGATATTAAAATTGTGTTATAGATAAATTACTTATTTCTTCTTCCTAGTCATTAAATAATTCAAATTTAAATCATAAAATACCCTGTTTTACTATATTTTATGTGATATCATAATCTTATTTATTTTAAATGGTACAAATAATAAACAATTCATCTCTAAATTTTATTAGTGATTTAAGATTTCAAATTCTTCAATGGGTAAAGTAACTTGTATCATTTATTAATTAAGTAATCTGAAATTTCTAGTAATATGATGGTATTTGAAATTATTTATGCTGACTCTGTTGGAGCAATATGACCGATATTTTGGTTTTTGATCTGGCCAATAACAATACTGGCAGCAATTCTTTGAACTGTGATTTGGAGATGGGGGGGCTTCCATGGCGCACAGATTTTATCTTCTATCAAGTACATGTTTATGGGTGTTGACCTGCATTCTATCAGATTGTCCTTATTTCTATGCCCCTGAAGTAGTTTTTTGATCTGCTGCTTTTGTTTGTTTTCCTTCTTGTCTCTGTTTATGAATTACTGACAACTTCTACTATGTATGACATACAGTTGTTCCTTATTGTACTTGTCATGGGTTTATGTTCCATCAGCTTGTCTGTATTACTGCTTACTCTGTAAAACTATAATTCTCATTAAACAGTCATACACTCTTCAGCCAATATTTGATACTTCTTGCTTCAGCTGTGTTTCCTAGGATCCATGTTAAGGACCCATATAAGCGGCTTGGGATAAGCAGAGAAGCATCCGAAGAAGAAATTCAAGCTGCTAGAAATTTTTTGGTGCAAAAATATTCTGGACATCAACCAAGTGTCGATGCAATTGAATCAGCTTATGATAAGATCATCATGCAGAGCTTATACAATAGGAGGAGACCAAAACTAAATTTAGACAAGAAAGTGAGAGATATTACTCAATCACCAGTATATAAGGCTGTGACAAGTAGATTTGAAGCTCCATCCACTAAAGTCATCTTAAAGACAGCCTTAGCATTCATTGTGCTTGGAGTGCTCACAGTTCTCTTTCCAACTGAGGAAGGGCCAACACTTCAAGTGGCCATTTCACTAATAACAACAATATATTTCATACATGAAAGACTTAAGAGTGGCTTGCGAGCATTCTTATACGGGTATGCTTCAATGTCTTGATTTTGTGGATTCCTGCATGATTTATCTATTAGCCTGTGCATTTGTCTGGTGTTGTAGTTATTGAAAGAATGAGACGGTGATAAAAAGTAAAGGGAAATAAACATAATAGGGGAAGGATAGACATTGGAGCCTAATTCACTATAAATTTTTAGCAATGAAAGTAAAAAAACACACACTCAATCCTCAATCACCATATATTGTATGAAGAAAACCTAGTTGAGTAACATCAAGTGGATTTTATTTGATCCTACATGTCGCTCCTACCTACTTAGCTGTTGGTTAATTGAGGATGAAAATGAGTTCTGCAAGCATTCAGACAATGTTTGAACAACAAGCCTTTACTTTGTGAGTAGAAGAAAACGAAATTATGAGAGTGAGGAAGTGAAATTTGAAAAGCCATGGATTTATTCCAGAACCTTCCAGTTTCATTTTGGTGAATCTCTCTATTGAAAGAAAACACAGTTTGTTTAAATTAGAAGGTAACCGGGGTTAATCTCCTTGCCTCTTTGCATGGACCCATGTTCACAAAATTAGTCAGTTGGTGAATTAATGATCTCTCCATCTCTAAGAGATGCTATTGCTGAAGTCTTGCCTTTTCTAAACATATTAACCTGGAAGTGTTATCCTTTATTTCTTCTACTTACCTTGAAATGCCTTTGTGCCTTCGTGCCCTTGAGATCTTCAATCAATCCAAGATCACCTTTCTCATTTTTGGCAAACTTGATTATTTTGCTTTGAACTGTCTATGAACATAATGTAGAAACAAAAAAAAAATGCTGCTTAGTATGCAAATCAATCACTGCCCCCATTTAAACCTTTTGGACCTTGTACTCAAACAGAAACCAAGTTCTTGATCATGTCAAAAGAAACACATGATTATTTAAATCGCATGCATGTTTTCTCAACTCATAAGCTTATGTCACCACCTATAAAGTTGCACAAGTGTCTTTTTTGAAAACAATGATTGCCATTGATTTCTTACTAGATTTCTTTTCTCATTAATTTTAACGCTTGATCCTTCAGGGTTGGGGCTTTCATATTTTCATGGCTGCTGGGCACATTCTTGATGGTCTCTGTAATGCCACCGTTACCATTACTCCAGGGTCCTAGGAGTTTGGAAGTGAGCACATCCGTATTAAGTTACATTCTTCTGTGGGTTTCATCCACTTATTTGAAGTGATTATGTTACCTAGATCCTTTTAGTGTTAAGTAAACGAAGAACAATCATCAAACTCATGTAGTTAATATTTATCTTTTGAGAAGAGCTGTAGGAAATCAAATTGATTTGGCATGTGCACATAATCTCCGATGTGAAAAATATGTTTTCTTTTCGGGAAGAGTTGATGTAACATGTGAATTGATCCACCAAGGGAATCTTATTCCTTTTCTCCAGACACTGACATAATTACCATTTCAGTTCATAATCGGTGTTATATTATTAAGCACCTGTAGTTTTATGCTCATGTTAGCTATAATAAAATGGAGACATGAAATCATTGATAATAAAATGGATATGAGCACAAGGCAAACTGTTCCTGATTATTTATTACTTGTATCTTGCCGTGGGGATTCATGTAAGTCTCTAATATTTCAAATGAATAGGATCTAGTATTTTTTACATTGCAAAATGTTAGTTAAACATTTATGATGGAATAGAGAAATTAGAACAAAGAGCTTTAGATGTTCATCAAGGAGGAACAATTAGATATCAATTCGTCTTAAATTGGCACAAATATGCTAAATAAAATCTCTAAGGAATTATAATTAATACGGTTAAGTTTCTTTTTAGAAACTCCTTGCTAACCATTTTTTGAATGAAAGTGACCTATAACAACCCCACGAAGAACTTCTAAACTTTAGTAACTTTCACAAACAACACATCCACTTTATCAGGATCACAGGACCACCTTGCAACCCCACAAGTGCAAGCTCACAAGTATAAGCACGGATGAAAAAGAAGAAGAAAAAAAAATACATATCTATGTAAAAGATGACAATATTGTGAGAAGACAAGTGACCACAATTTTTTTTTTTCCAGTACTATGGAGATAAAAAAAAGATGAAACTGGATTTTAACTTCTAGGTAGTCGATCGATCGTGGACTAGCTATAGCTAGGCAAGGGTGACATTGGAATTTCCCCTTGACAAAACAAATGCAAAGGACATGAGTAGGAAAACAAGGAAAGGTAGGTGCACACTTAAAGGATGGATGTTGTTGATATTTATTTATTTATTTATCAATTAAATTTTAGATATCCCTTATAATTTAAAATATATTCCTCACATTATTAACTTAAGGATGGCTGATAGCACTGCATGAACACAATATTTCTCTCTAGGAATAGTACACTACGGCCCCCCCTTGTCTTTTTAAGTTATTGCAAGCGCAAAATCCCACGCGCAGAACACCATGAGCGAGCAGGCATCTACACTCGGAAGAAAATGCAATTAAGAGCTTGCATTGATTCAAGGCTGCAGTTGGCGTTGTGTATATATATGCTGATGCTGTACGTAGGTAAACAAACTTAATAGAAGTGATTCGATCCCTGATATTATTGTCATCTAGATATAATATATATATATGTATATATTAACAGTTTCTCGTGTTGAATTATGAGCTTTTCAACTGCTCCCACTGGCTTCTCCTCAAACGACGGGCACTGCTCATTTATAGGGATGGAGAGACGACGACGACGACTTTGATCAAAAAGTGGAGCAGTTTTCCAGGCATCAGCACGCATTGCTAGCTGTGGGTGTGGATTCCCAGCCCCAGCAAGAAACCACCGAGAGAGAAAAGGACATACCACCTCCTGTCCCACCTTTCCACCTATTAATCTCTAATTTTTTACTCAACATTATATTTTTCAATTTCAATTTAATTAATTTCCTTCAAGCGATCGAGATTCTTTACTGTTAATTAATTTAATTAATACACACCATTGCATGGCCATGTATGCACGCAAGCTTTTCGGTAACTCATCAAAGTCATTCAGTTGTTTTTAGTACCATCTTCATGCACGGCTGTCTATTCATGCAGATGCAGGTAAAATTTAATGACTGCATATTCATCGAGGCTATTGTGGTCGAAGACTTGAAGTTATACATATAGTTGCTGATCAGATGAAGCCAATCTAGCTAACTTAATATGTAACAACAAGTAGGGACAGTCAAGCACTCATTACAAAGGTATTGTCGGGCATTCTGGTTTGCCCATTCACATATTAAGGCTCAAGCTGAAATGGAGTACTCAGCAAATTCCGAAGATACTTAATAAATTGAAACCACAGATGAATATATATATATTAATATAAGAAATTATATATCTGAAGCTCAATCCAGTTGTCATGGACAGCAGCTATAGCATATATAGTCGTGATGTATTAATTGTTTGATCTGTCTCAACTTTGGCACCCTTTCCGAGTCCAACATCGACACTTGTTATCTTATGAACGTGTAATATATACGACACTGAAAAGAATCTGCAATAAATGGGAGTCGGGTGGAACGTGAAGGCCATTAATTAAGGCTGGACGGACCTCGGAGAGAGAGCGAATTAAATACCATCCCCGCCATTATATTATATGTATATATATTCATGCATGTTAATGTTCAATCTCAGTCCCATCCTCTCTACCGTGCTCGATCGTCGACGATGAATTAACTACACCGATATTGCTACAGTTCTTGGCTTGGGCCGGAGCAGCCGCCGGTGAAACCGGCCAGGCCCAACTTGCCCATGCATTTAGCGCACTGTCTTCTTCGCAGATGCAGGGTGCAACTTAATTACAGAATTATTCTAATTAATTCTGTGATAGACAGCCATAATCAAGAATCAAGATGAATTTGATACTTGTTGATCAACTGGTTTTGTGGCATTCTTTCTCCTTAGCAATTACTGGTAGTGATCTGAGACCCAGCTGTAGGGTTGGGCCACCTGCTGCTTAATTTATTTTGTCATTACTCCTCTCGCCTCTTCCTCCATCCCCCCCTCCTTTATTGCTATTTATCTTCCCCCTTCCAAACACCAACACCATGTACTATCTATCCATCTCTCCCCCTCTCCCCCTCTGCAACAGGTAATCATTTCACCTATCATCACACCTCTCTCTCTCTCTCTCTTTCTCTCACACAGGTTTAACCTCTCTATATCCTCTCCGGATTGCAAGCCGAGTCTTCAGGGAGAGAAAAAAATGGAAGTAGTAGAAGAAAGAAGAAGAAAATGAACTGAGAGCTAGGAAGCTTTGCCTTTGAGGGGAATGTTGTCTGGCTCGAGGCATCTCTGTGGCCTCTGAAATCTTACACCTTTCGGATCTCGGACCAGGCTTCATTCCCCCCAATAGTTGCTTCCATACTGCTCCCCCAAGATATGCCGTGTAATAACTAGTTAACTCAGGTTTGTTAGATGCATAAATCTAGTGTGCGTGGATATGATTCATCGCTTTCCTTCTTTTTGGATTTTGTTTAGTCAGTTGGTTTGATGATAATTATTAATTTTTTCTTGGTTTTCAAGATTGGGTTGGATTTATATATAGGATGAAGGGGAAACTACTGATTGGTGTAATGATGGTGGATCTTGACCAACGTATCCTTTTTGTTGTTCTTCTTCTTCTCTGACAGGATTGTTGGAGTGGAAAAAGGTTTCATCATTACCTTGTCATTAGATTCTCAAGGGATCTTGCCTTACCTTTCTCTTCTTTTTTTCCCCCCTTCTCTCTTCCTTCCACAATTTAATTTATTAAACTTTGCAGTGGGTGAAGTAAACATATCTTAATTAAGATGGAACACTTAGATCTCCATGCTCTTTCTACTAAACTGCTACTTTACTTCATTTTTTTTTAAAGCTTACTCTTTTCCTCTTCTTAAAATTTTGTTCTGCCTTTCCTAGCTAGCTTCCTACCTTTCTATTTTGATTCGAGTGCGTATATTTTCCTTTTTCTTTTAAAACTCAAGCTTATGAGCAGATCTTGAGCATATTGTAGCTTTTTACAGTTCTAGCTGGGAAAACAAGTGCAGTGCTCGCCTTTACTTTTATTGAATTTCCGTGTATTTTTCTTCCAAGATATGAACTAACTTAGTTTGTACTCTCTTTGTTTGTGCCTTTTAAACAAAGCTTGAAAAGATAATTAAGCCTTTCCATGCATGAGCTCTTTGATGATGACTAGAATCATTATTTTCACTCATTGATAAGTATTGTAATATGCTTATTTCTTACCCTGCAACAAGAAGATTTGCCATGCATCATATATCTTAATCGCTTCACTATATTTTTCACTATCTAGATTGCATTCTACACAATCTTGTAAGATTTTTTTGTGCGTGTAAAATTGTCTAAATATTGCAGGCAGAACTGATGGATCCATCCTGTAATCAAGCTTAACAGTTCAGTAATATATATATTTTTTTAATTCTCTTTAGTACTTTCCCTGACAAATAGATCACATGATCTGACACAGGTCAACATTAGTGGTACATGCATCACAGCAGATAGTGTCAATCCCTGATCACACCGTTTTGAAGAATCATTATGAAAGATTAACACAGTTGCATGCATGTTTCTTTAAATTTTTAGCACTATTTTCGGACAAACTTCGATTGTTTGTTGCATCTGATGAAGGGTTGTGAAACAATAGATGAAAATGATCAGCTTCAGCAATCAGATCACTTTAGTCACAGACTCCTCTTGTTCTCTTGTCATATCGTGTATCTCTTTGCAATCACTCAATAACACTTTAATATTATATTTGTTCGGAAGTATTCTTTGCATATAATTAAATTATTATAAGAAAATGAACTGATTTGCGGTTTTTTAGTTGACAAAAATAAAAAATATATATACTGTAAAAAGAGGTGGGTTGGGATGTGGAAATGCAAATCTTGTGTTAAAAACCTAAGTTTTACAACTTTATAGAAAAGCTTGTTGTTCTTGTATTCAAGTTGAAACAGTCCTTGATGGGGGATAAGGTTCTATGGGTTAGAATTTGAGTCCTGTCCTTGGAGGTTAGTACAAGTTATCTTTGAGTGCATGTGATGACATGAATGGAAGGCATCAAAGAGGAGCTCAAGGGTTTGATACACTCATGAACTAAAAGTATCATGATCCTAAATGATTACTATTTAATAACTATTATATCTAATATAGGTGAAATGGAGTTTTCACCTCTAAAGTACAGAATGAGTGAAAAGTGATGTCATTCCATGGAATGGATCACTTAACCTCAAATTGTTCATCCAAGCATCAAACAAAATCATAGAGGGAATGAGTCATTTTCATTCCATGAAATTCCATCCTATCAAATACACCCTAAGCTAGATTCACTTTTACCCCCACTCTCAAAAGCAAATAAGCTCATCCTATGGTTACCATAAAGTCGCATAGTTTGATTGACATCTGCCATAAGTGACGAGCTTGAATTGTCTTGACTTGCATATGTGCTCCCACATCAAAAGAAAAAAAAAGGACGTCTTTAACATATATAGACAAGCAAGCCTCAGCTATAATCGAGATCAATTAGCATTAGGAGCTAACCTTTGGGTGGCCCATGGTCGTTCTTAGTTGGGAGTGTCTTGAAGCTTCTGCATTGTGTTATGTGGATAGTGACCACCCAGTCAATCTCATCAGAGTTGTTTCAACTACATCTTGGAATCTACTAATTGAATTCAAAACTGTTTGATAATTTTTTATGGCAAACTTGTACTTGAATTTTCAGATGGAGAGTAGATTTGGATTCTGAGCTATTCATTTACAAGTTAGGGGAGAAAGGACGTCTTTAAAATAGACAAGCAAGTCTCAGCTATATATGATCGCCATGAATTAGCATTAGGAGCCAAGGGAACAACCTTAGGGTGGCCCATGGTCGTTCTTAGTTGGGATTGGTTTGAAGCTTCTTCATTGTGTCGTGTGGATAGTGACCACCCAGGCAATCTCACATGTTGGGATTGGCTTGACGCTTCTTCATTGTGTCGTGTGGATAGTGACCACCAACCAGTCAATCTCATCAGAGTTGTTTCAATTTCATCTTGGAATCTACTAATTGAATTCAAAACTGTTTGATCATATTTTATGCCAAACTTGTACTTGAATTTTCAGATGGAGAGGCGATTGGGATTCTGAGTTATTCATTTACAAGTTAGGGGAGTCTAATTTTTCAAGGCTTTAGTTGCGTCGCGGCAACTTTACACATGCACAAGAATACATTATAGGAGCTGGTGCAAATTAGTTGGGGGTGTGGCTTACTAATGTCATGTTTCATTGTTTGTTTGTAGTACAAACCAGCTGTGTGTTGTATGTTGTGTGAAGTCAAACCATCTCATCGTTGTAAAGAAACATTTTCATTCTTTCATTTTTTTTTTCTTGATGTGCCTCTAGAAATTGAGAAAAGGAAAAAGATAGTAGTATTATTGAATTCAAAATTCATTTTCAGAAGTACATAATATAAATCTTTAAATAGTGAAGTTAAGAAATTCTAAACCTAAAAGAAAAAAAGTTCAAATTACTCTAAAAAGTTATAAATAAATAAATATATATGTTTTAACATCCTCTCAAACTTACAATGCCACAGCTAGAAGCATTGAGAGTTTGTTAGACAAAAAACGAAAGCGTGAAGCGAAATGTGCCTTGGTAAACATATCTGTAATATGTAGATTTGAAGGAACAAAAGGTAATGTGATGGTGTCAATCTGAAGTTGATGACGAGTAATGTGACAATCAATTTTAATATATTTCGTCCGCTCATGAAAAATTGAATTATGCGTAATTTGAATAACACTCTGATTATCACAATATAACGGAGTAGGTTGATGAAGAGAGATACACATATCCGCAAGTAACCAACACAACCAAACTATCTCATAAGTAGTTGAGGTCGTAGCACGATACTTAGCTTCTATGGAAGATTTAGAAATAATATCTTGTTTCTTACTCTTCCAAGAAATAAGAGAATCGCCAAGGAAAATGCAGAAGCTAGTAGTAGATTTACGATCTATAGGATCACCAGTCCAATTAGCATCAGAGTATGCACACAACTCCAAAGATGAAGTAGAAGGAAATAAAATGCTTTGAAATTGAGTGCCCTGAAGATACCTGAGAATACGAAAAACAACAACCTAATGAACTGTAGTTGGTGCAGTGATAAATTGACTAACCACATGAACAGCATACGCAATATCTGAACGAGTTACAGTGAGATAAACCAAGCTTCCCATAATAGTTCTGTACAAACTAGAATCTGCTAAATGTGAGCCATCAGATGGAGAATATCGAGCATTAGTCTCAATAGAAGTATCAACGACTCTATTATTAGTAAGACGAGCATGCTCAAACAAATCAGATATATGCTTTGACTGGGATAAAAGATAATCTTTTGGGGAATAAGCGACCTCAATACACAGAAAGTAGTGTAGTGAACTAAAGTCTTTCATAGCAAAACAACGAGTCAACTCAGACTTCAAGGAAGCAATTCCATCAGAATCATCACCAGTAATAATCATATCATCAACATATAATAATAAAAGAATACGACATGCACTCGTACATCAGATAAACAATGATGAACCTGTTGGTGCGGTTAGCACTAACGGTCTAACTCAGGTTTTGATGAATGACAAATCAGGTTAAGTTAGGTTTGTTGTTGTCTGACACTTTTATCAAGTGTGCAGGAAAAGTCCAGCTAGGTCGACGGGCTGACCGGATAGCTGGCGAGAAGTCCAAGTGGGTCGACGGGCTGACCGGACGCTTGGCGAGAAGTCCAGCTAGGTCGACGGGCTGACCGGACGCTTGGCGAGAAGTCCAGACGGGTCGACGGGCTGACCGGACGTCTGGCAGGTAAGTGAGGTAAGTCACTGGAGGGGAGTGACTGTGAGGACGCGTTCCCGGGAAGGGGACATTAGGCGTCGATCCGGCTTAGATCCATTTCGGATATCTAAGTCGAGATCGTGACTAGATTCCGGTCTTGGAAAGACGGAATCTAAGTCATACTCTTTCTTATCCATCTATTGAACTTTAACTGTGCTAACAATCTGTTTTACAGGATACATATTTGCCTCGGACTAACCCTGTTTTGCAGGAAAAAGGAGCTTTCTGAAACAAGGTGGTCCGGGCGCCCGGAGGTCCGGGCGCCCGGAAGGGATCCGGGCGCCCGGAAGGCAAATTTCATCCAGCCGAGTCGTCGCCACGTGGAGCATCATGGTTCGTGCAGCTACGTCACGTTCCAGGCGCCCGGAAGGGATCCAGGCGCCCGGGACAGCATATAAAAGAAGCCCCAGGTAGGAGCTTCAAACACATCAAGTCTGCACTGAAAACTTACTGCTTGCTCTGCTGCTCTACGCTCCTGCGACGCCACGAGGCTATTCCGACAAAGCGCTTTCTTAAAGTCTAACTCTTCTTCTCTTGTCGGTATTTTATTTCTGTCAATTCTTGTACTTATTTGTAATCTTCATTCGAATTGATAGTGATTGCCCAACGAAAGTACTCACGGAGTACGGGCCTTCGAGTAGGAGTCGTCACAGGCTCCGAACGAAGTAAAAAACACCTGTGTCTATTTCAGTTTTCCGCTACGTTTATACTCATCTTTATCGAATCGATATTCACCCCCCCTATCGAATCCAACGGTCTTACAAGTGGTATCAGAGCAGGTACCGCTCTGATTTGGTGCAACCACCAATCAGACAGGGGGTGGAAAATTTTTTTTAATTCCAAACTAATATTATTATCTTTTTTTTGGAAGGTTTTTTCCCGTTGCACTTAAAATCTAAATTGGTACAACACCAACTTAGAGTTTCTATTTTTCCCCGCACTGCTAATCCAAGACGAAGTCTTGGGATTTTCTTTTTCCAGTTAATTTAGTGTATGCAGGATAAGATGTCTCAACAAGAAGGCTTCAGCACAGTACATCCTCCCCTATTCAACGGGGATGATTTTTCGTACTGGAAGAGGAGAATGGAGGTCTACATGAAGACAGACTACGACCAATGGATGAGCGTTACAAAGGCTTACAAAATTCCAGTAGACAACTCCGGGAAAATAGTAGACCCTGAAGAATGGACAAATGATTTAAAGAAAAAGGCATCAATTGAAAACAAAGTCATCAATACTCTACACTGCGGACTAACACGAGAAGAACTGAACCGGGTCGGACCGCATGAAAACGCTAAGGAGCTTTGGGATAAACTGATTGAGCTGCACGAAGGAACAAGCGACGCGAAGGTAACAAAAAGAGATTTGCTGTTAAACAAAATTTTTAATATAAAAATGCAGGAAGGAGAAACGGCAAGTCAGCTCTACGCGAGGGTCAAAGATATCCTCAACGGTCTCCACGCGATAGGCCACCAAATGGAGAACCGAGACTTAATAAGGTACGCGTTAAATGCTTTTCCGCGAAATAATTTGTGGGCATCAATTGTAGATGCCTACAAAATTTCAAAAATTTATCTAAATTAAAATTGGATGAACTCTTCGTGAATTAGAACTTCATGAGCAAACTAACGCCGGGTCGAGAAAGGTGTAGCTTTATTTGCATGTTCCTCTAAAGAAAAGAAGAACAAACCCGAATCAAGAAGATTCCGATCAAGACTCGAAGACGAAGAACCTAGTGAACTGGTAAGGAAAATGTTCACCAGAAAAGAGAAGCTTAAAAACAGGATCTTCAAGATCGGTTCGCCAACCGACTCAAGAAATGTCACATGTTTCGATGTAACAAAAAGGGGCACTACAAGAATGAATGCCCAAGATTGAAACTTGACAAACCAAAGTCAACAAAGAAGAAAGCCCTCAAAGCAACATGGGACGATTCCTCCTCAGACGAATCGGAAGGAGAAAGACAAAAGCACCAAAGTCACCTCGCGCTGATGGCTCGCGAAGCTGAAACGGAAGACGAATCAGAGGAATCGGAAGACGGGTCCGAACCCGAATCAAGCCACGAGTCCGCACTCGTTTCCGAAGGTTCCGAAGAGGTATACCTAAACTTAAATCGTAAATTCTTTAGAATTATCTCGTGTTTAAATAAAAAAGTAGTTAAGTTGGAAAATGAAAATAAATCGCTTCTTGAGGAAAATCAAAACCTCAAGGAACAATTTAAAAATTCGAATCCAACTCAAGATCGAACACTTGAGGAGGAGAATTTATCATTAAAAAATGAAATTAATAAGTTAAAAGAATTGTTGGAAAAATTCACAACAAGATCTAAAAATTTAGATTTAATTCTAAATAACCAAAAGGCATGCTATAATAAAACCGGACTTGGATATAAGTCAAACTCAAACAAAACCTTTAAATCATTATTAACCCAACACAAAGCAACTAAACAAGCTTGGGTCCCGAAAGCGTGCTTAACCACGCAAGTAGGACTTAATCAATTCTATATACCTAAAGATAAAATACATTATATAAACTTGAATAAATCAGATCAAAAACTAAAATATAAATTTAACTTAAAATCAAAATTCAAAACTCAACAAAATTTAGATTATCATCAAGTTGATTATAACTATAAAAAGAATCGACACAAACCCAAAATCTAAATTAAGGGCCAATAATTCAAGGGGAGGCTCCAGAATAGCTGGCACCTCCAAAACTAACATACCCGACAGGGTAACCCAAAACAAACTAACCCGACAGGGTAATTAGGATTAGTAAAAAGAGACCAAGTTTAACTTGACTCATGGTACTGGTGAAGTTTTTGGATGATAGTACGTTAGGGAAGCTTGGGCATCGCATGTCTAGAAAGATATGGCTTCGATCTGGTGCATTTGGCCAAGTGGAACTGACCGAAGCTACCCTTAAACGAATCCTAACCAGTTAGACCAAGATTTAGTACTAAGTTCCGTGGATAGGACTATTCGGAAAACTTCGAAAGGTTGGTTACTTCTAATGATGTCCATGAGACTCACCAAGCTTAGAAGTTTATCCGAAGAATGCCTATTTGTGGAAACCAAAGCTAAGTCTGAATCTAACACTAGTTAAACCAAAACTCTATAATCAAACCAATTTCATCTCACAAAACCATAGGTTTCCCTGATTGATAATATAGTTCGGGTGAGATGAATAAGGCTTTAAAAATTAGTTTCAAAAATTTTAAACTTAAAAATTATTTTCAAAATTTTAAACTTAAAAATCATTTTCAAAATTTTAACTTAAAAATTTCAAAATTTTAAACTTAAAAATCATTTTCAAAATTTTAACTTAAAAATTTCAATTTTAAACTTAAAAATCATTTTCAAAATTTTAACTTAAAAATTTCAATTTTAAACTTAAAAATCATTTTCAAAATTTTAACTTAAAAATTTCAATTTTAAACTTAAAAATTAATTTCAAAATTTTAATTTTAAACTTAAAAATTAATTTCAAAATTTTAAACTTAAAAATTAATTTCAAAACTTTAATTTTAAACTTAAAAAATTAATTTCAAAACTTTAAGTTTAAACTTAAAAAATTAATTTCAAAACTTTAATTTTAAACTTAAAAATTATTTTCAAAATTTTAAACTTAAAAATTAATTTCAAAATTTTAATTTTAAACTTAAAAATTAATTTCAAAATTTTAATTTTAAACTTAAAAATTTTTTTCAAAATTTTAATTGTAAACTTAGTAAAAGTAGATGACTTCACCTATACCACTAGGGCAGCAGGCACTGATATCGTATTTTCCCCTACGACTATCCGAGAGTTTTTAGAGTTGCGTCCTTCTACTTGCCCCTTTTTGTGCTATCCTCCGAGGGATCTACCATTCGACGATCCCTACTCACATATTACTCTCGATATGATGTATTCGTATTTTTTTGGGGGAGAGAGAGATCCCACTGTGACACAGTTTAGGTCAGTAGAACTTAGAGTCCAGGACTACGCTCTTTATAGGGTTGTAGTTCTTTGCATTTTACCACTGACCACTCGGGACATCGCTGTGATGCGCCCATTCCATTCATTCCTACTTTATGCCCTGATTCATAGGTTGGAGATTGACATTAGCCTACATATCTTCTCCACCATCATTTACGCAGCCGGATACGTGACTGACAGTCGAGTCCATATGCCATTTGGTCACATTCTGACAGCCTATATGTCCTCACTGCACATTGATGTCACTAGAGGAGACGTTGCCCATATGACCGAGTTCGATGTTATATCCTCTCGGAACTTTTCCCTAGCAGGCATCCGTAGATAGAGATGACGGGACTATGACTTGGCGGAGGGGGGCACAACACCACCCGATCCAGACGCATAGATGGACGAGTTCATGCTCGCACTATTTCCGGAGGAAGCCGCACCGGCTCCACCACCACCCCCAGCTCGAGCACCACGACACGCTCCCGCACTCTAGCCGACCGTATGACCGGACTAGAGAGAGCCATGGCGAGTCTCCAGCAGGAGAACTCCGATTTTCATCGGGACATACGGCGAGAGGTTACCGAGTTACGAGTTGCCGGGGACACCCGCCACACTGAGCTGATGGCACTTCTTCGATCCTTGGGATCTGGACCACCCCCTTCATCATCTCAGTAGCTTTAGTGATGACCTACTTCTGTAGCTACACTATTTGTAAAATATTTTGGATTTATCTAGTGACATTTCAAACTTACATTGAATATGTTCTATCTCAATAGCCTAGGAAATTTCAAAAATCCTTTCAAAAATGATTTTATCAACTTATAGGCTAAACTTTTTTGTTTTCAAAATTTCCATTCTTAGACTTTCAAAAACAGTTTTTGCCTTAGACTAAGTTTACCTCCTTAGAAAGCATGTACCCATAGGACTAGTTTTTGAGCATCTCACCAACACCCTAGGGTTACCTTGCTTGTGTTTGACAAACATAGAAAGGGGTGAGATGCATAGGCCAACTGTCTAGACCTAAGATGCTTATTTCAGTGCATCAGCATAAGTCTGGACGTTAAATACAAATCAGATATTAATCAGATTAAAGTTCATCAGTCAAGTCAAACACTGACTGATTATAATTAACTTAATCTGACTAACCTAGTGAACGCTACTATCTTCTGATAGTTAGTTAGTACCTAATTGGTTAGACAGCTGGTTAGAGATAGGTATCAAATTCAGGGGGAGAAATATAACTATTTAGTTTGCCAAATTGAATTTTAAACTTAATTTTGAAAATCGAAGTTTAAAAACAACTTGTTTAAAAACTGACTTTTTCAAGTATGTTAAACCGCTTTTGAATCTAATACCTTTTTGAAAATTTGATTTTGGAGAACAAATTTTATAAACACATTCTAAAAATATGTTCTTACTTTTACCAAACTCCTTTGAAAACTAAAAGTAAAGATTTAAACTTAATTTCACTTTGAAATTTGTCCTGAGTCTAGTTCTTAAAAATTTGATTTTACTCAATTTTGACAATTTGATTTGAAGGATAAATCTTACAAAATTTAGTTTACAAACTAAGCTTCTCAAAATTATTTTTCTTGATTTTGAAAAAAAAAAATAGATTTTTTCAAACTTAGTTTTGGAATTTTGGTGTTGAAAACTTATGTTTATATAGCATTTCAAACTTATGTTGAAACTTGTTTTGAAAATTTTTTTGAAATTTAATCCTTATACACTTATGTTTGAAAATTAACCTATCTACACTTAGCATTTTTTCTAAAAACTAAAAGCTAATGCTTTAAACAAGTTTTCAAACTTTAGACTCCCCCAAGTCAATTTGATCTTTTCTTGGATTTAAAAACTCAGTTATTTTTCAAAGTCTTATTGTTTTCAGTAATTCTCACTATGTTTGTTTACCCTCGTTTTTTGATGTATGCCAAAGGGGGAGGGTTAGGTTGGTTAAGTTAGACCAACTTAATGCAAACTTGAAAAACTAACTTAAACCTTAAAAACCTCAATAATCATGCTTGATTCTTGCATATTTTTTATCACTAACTTAACCAGGTTGTCATTCCATCAAAAAGGGGGAGATTGTTGGTGCGGTTAGCACTAACGGTCTAACTCAGGTTTTGATGAATGACAAATCAGGTTAAGTTAGGTTTGTTGTTGTCTGACACTTTTATCAAGTGTGCAGGAAAAGTCCAGCTAGGTCGACGGGCTGACCGGATAGCTGGCGAGAAGTCCAAGCGGGTCGACGGGCTGACCGGACGCTTGGCGAGAAGTCCAGCTAGGTCGACGGGCTGACCGGATAGCTGGCGAGAAGTCCAAGCGGGTCGACGGGCTGACCGGACGCTTGGCGAGAAGTCCAGACGGGTCGACGGGCTGACCGGACGTCTGGCAGGTAAGTGAGGTAAGTCACTGGAAGGGAGTGACTGTGAGGACGCGTTCCCGGAAAGGGAACATTAGGCGTCAATCCGGCTTAGATCCATTTCGGATATCTAAGTCGAGATCGTGACTAGATTCCTGTCTCGGAAAGACGGAATCTAAGTCATACTCTTTCTTATCCATCTATTGAACTTTAACTGTGCTAACAATCTGTTTTACAGGATACATATTTGCCTCGGACTAACCCTGTTTTGCAGGAAAAGGAGCTTTCTGAAACAAGGTGGTCCGGGCGCCCGGAGGGGATCCGGGCGCCCGGAGGTCCGGGTGCCCGGAAGGGATCCGGGCGCCCGGAAGGCAAATTTCATCCAGCCGAGTCGTCGCCACGTGGAGCATCATGGTTCGTGCAGCTACGTCACGTTTCAGGCGCCCGGAAGGGATCCAGGCGCCCGGGACAGCATATAAAAGAAGCCCCAGGTAGGAGCTTCAAACACATCAAGTCTGCACTGAAAACTTACTGCTTGCTCTGCTGCTCTACGCTCCTGCGACGCCACGAGGCTATTCCGACAAAGCGCTTTCTTAAAGTCTAACTCTTCTTCTCTTGTCGGTATTTTATTTCTGTCAATTCTTGTACTTATTTGTAATCTTCATTCGAATTGATAGTGATTGCCCAACGAAAAAGTACTCACGGAGTACGGGCCTTCGAGTAGGAGTCGTCACAGGCTCCGAACGAAGTAAAAAACACCTGTGTCTATTTTAGTTTTCCGCTGCATTTATACTCATCTTTATCGAATCGATATTCACCCCCCCCCCCTCTATCGAATCCAACGGTCTTACAGAACCATGGTTATTATGATGAAAACGAAGCGAAGTAATCACTATAGAAAACTTCTCAAACCAAGCACGAGGTGTTTGTTTGAGACCATAAAGTGCTTTACGAAGCCTACAAACTTCACCAGGTTGGTGTGAAATACCAAGAGGAGGTGTCATATAAACTTCTTCATGAAGATCACCATTTAGAAATGCATTCTTGACATCCATTTGAAATATTCTCCATCGACAAACAAAAACAACAACAATCAGAGTACGAACAATCGTCATTTTTGCAACGGGAGGAAATGTTTTCTCATAATCCATGTCATACTCCTGAGAATAACCTTTAGCAACAAAACAAACTTTGTACCGTTCGATAGATCCATTAGATTTTGTTTTGATCTTAAATATTTAACGAGAACCAATAGTGTATTTTCCTGGTGGCAACGATATCAAATCCCATGTATGAGTCTGACGTAAAGCAGTTAGTTTCTCAACTATAGCACTCTGCCAAAGTGAGTTATAAACAACTTCTCTATAGAATTCAAGCTCAGAAAGATAATGAATAGATACAATAAATGAAGCAAAAGAATGAGAATAACAAGAGTAAGTAAAATCTAGTAGTTTAGTAGACTTACGAACACGAGTGGATTGACGATAGTGGAGAGAATGATCATCCACAACCTTAGAAGATAATTGGATAGTGGCAGAAGGAGAAACATGTGGAGCGGATATCTCAGGAACTAAAGTACCAATTCAATTGAGCTACTAGTAGGATCTGTGGGTGAATCTTCCTCAGTATTGGTATTGAAAGGATCAATGCAAAGTAGATCTGAGTTTGTCATATTATGCAAACTAGATGGAATAGAAAAGAATGAAATATGCTCAAGAAACACAACATGACGAGAGACATAAAATTTTTGACTAACGGGATTAAAGCAACGATATCCTTTATGACTAACACCATAACCCAGAAAGACACAAAGAGCAGACCGAGAGGCTAGCTTATTACTCTCTACATGTGGACGAAGGATAAAGCAAGTATAATAAAAAACACACAAAAAGGAATAGACAGCAGCATACCCATACAATTTTTCAAAAGGTGACAAACCTGAATTGTGTGAAGTTGGAATTCTATTAATAACATGAGCATTAGTAAGGATTGTTTCCCCCCAAAATGCACCAGGAACACTGGCAGACAATAAAAATGAACGGGTTGTTTCAACAAGATGCATATGTTTTCATTCAACCACGCCATTTTGTTTAGGAGTATATGTACATGAAGTTTGATAAATAGTACCATCAGAAGCAAGTAAATGTGAAAATTGATTCGAAGTGTATTCGCCCTCCAAATCACAACGAAAACACTTTATGACACTAGAATGTTGAGTTTTCACAAGAGCTCTAAAGTTGTTGAAAACTGTAAGCTAATCAGAACTGTGTTTCATAAGATAAACCCAAGAGTAACGAGTGTAATCATCAATAAACGAAACATAATACCTTGACTCCCCTTTTGTAGGAATAGGAGAGAGTCTCTACATATTATAATGGATAAGATCAAATGGAGCAGAAGAAAAAGAAAGACTTTTAGAAAATGGTAAGGCATAAAATTTGACCAGTTTACAACCATTACAATTAGGAATATCAGAACTTTTTAAAGGTCCTAATGCTCCTGTAGAAGTTAAAAATTGTAAACGATGTGCTGAAATATGACCTAAGCGAGAGTGACACAAATAAAAATTAAAAGATAAACAACTCAGTTGAAAAGACGATAAATCCACACTCTAAGTTACAACTTTTGATAATTTGAGTTGATCTAAAACATAGAGTCCTCCTTGTCTATGATCTGTCCCAATCAAGCTCTGACATTGTGGGTCCTGAACATAACAATTGGATGAAGAAAAAGAGATTAGGTATCCAGACTCACATAATTGACTAACAGAAATAAGATTTAAAGTAAGACTCGGAATATAATAAATTTTAGTAAGAGATAAAAAAGATGTAACAATTGAACCAATACCTACTAATGACATAGGAGTACCATCAGTAGTCACAACAGATATAGATGAACTGGGAGAACAAGAAATAAAAGATGATAAATTAGATGATATATGATGGGAGACATCAGAGTCCAAAATCAAGAATGAAGATATACATGAAATATCATACGATAATAAACCTACATAAGAGGAAGCAAACATAGCAAAGAGCTATGAAGTAAGGAACTGTTGAAACTGCTCTAACATATACAGATCAGATTTTTATGAAGCATCTGTACGACCAAGCATGATCACAGAACGAATAATGCTCAGAATAACTAAACTGTAAGGACGCACATCTGTATGATCTGTAAAAACTGGTGTGAGGATGATCCGTAGTCACACGAAGAATCCAAGGTAGAAAAGGATGTCGGCGTAGAAATCGACAGCATAGGGCGTTGGTGTCGAAATCGACAGAAAAAAGCGTCAACGTCGAATTGACAACACAGGGCATCAGTGCCGAAATCGATAAAAAAAAAATGTCAGTGTCAAAATCGGCAACACAAAGCATCAGCGTCGAAATCGGTAGAAAAGGATATCAGCGCCAAAATCAACAGTAACAATAGGAGATGGTAGCGACAACAGAAAGCAATAATAGAAGATGACAGAAAAAATTAGGTCAGAGAAGGAAAACGAATACCATGTAGAAATTAAGAAAAGGAAAAAGATAATTATATTATTAAATCCAAAATTCATTATAAGAAGTATAGAATATGAATCATTATATAGTTAAGTTAAGAAATTTTAAATCCTAATAAAAAAAGAGAAAAAGTCTAAATTATCTAAAAAATTATAAATAAATATATATATATATATATATATATATATATATATATATATATATATATATATATATATATATATATATATATATTAACAGTGCCAAATTTAAATATTTACATGTATGTGGGCAGGCAAGTTCTCTCGTGTTGTTGTTATTGTTATTGTTATTGTTGAGATTTATACCTAACGCATAATTATAAGATCGAAGGAAGAAGGAAAAAAAAAAAAAAAAAAAAAGTTGAAGCAAGAGGAATGGAGAACTGAAGTGAGGACAAGAATACTGTGGGGAAAACATGGTTTTGATTGACTAGCTCTAAATGTAAAGCAATCGAGGAGACAACCGCTCTAAATGCCCCATGTCGCTGCACTAGGCATGCTAAAATGTGGGATCGAGTAGATTCGGCAACAGACGTCCGACATATCACATGTAACTGCATGAGGGATTTTCTTTTTCCTATCTTTAGATAAATCTAACTCAGACTTTGGTGTCCTTTCTGGGCAGAACTATCAAGACATATGAGTACATCTTCTTTTGTATTTTGACAATTGTATTGATAATTAGTAGTATTCGTGATTTATTTTTTTTATTAATTTAGAGACGAATTGACAAAAAATAGTGAAAGCAAGTGAATCAACTTTTGGACTTTGGGTAAATATTTATGTGGCACACGGTCAAACTAGGACAGCCTTAGATCAGCCAGGACCAACTTAATTGTACCAAGATCCGACCACGACTTAAAATAACATGGAGTATGCGCCCTCGGTTATAGATTTAAATAGTTATTTTTCACCTAGATACACTTATTTCTGTCTAAATTTGGATGCAAGTTCATGAATAAATTCATGAATTCACCTTGATAGACTTATATTCACAATTCAAAATGAAAGATTGAGGGACATAATCCAATATAAATAAATATGCGAAAAGTCATGAATTTTTCTTTTTCCTCCCATAAAGAATGTGTGATAAATTTACACAGCTAAAGGCCAAAACATGACCTCTAAAGAAATGAAGTTTTAAATTCTCACATAAAGAGTTAGATTTGTCATGAAATATAGCAAAAAGAAAAAGAAAAAAAAGCATAAGCTCATGATGGTCGACTTGTGGAACCGAGAGAACTGCTTCAGGATTATGTGGCTCCATATCAACTTGTCTACTACCAGGAACAATCTTCTGAATCTCTGATTCAAACCTATCAGCTTCACTGCCAAACGCTTCAACAACATCCTCGCCTTCAACCACACCGGAGAACTTAATGATTGATGTAGGATATGTAAATGACAAGCATAAACCAGAGAAAATACCATAAGCAGCCATAACATTTAGAAGTGCATTGTCGTCTTGAGACTTTGCTTCCCGAAACTGCCAATGCAAGAGTGCGAGTTTCAAAAGCATCTTATTTATATAAGTTGGAAATTGTCTAGTACAAATGGCAGCAATAGGAAATCAAAAGTAGATTAAGAATGGATAAGGCAAGTATTAGCAGTGGTCGAAAGTAATCAACAATGCTAAACCAGTAAAAATATAAAGCAGTGTGCAATGAGTGAAAGCAAATAAATCACGTTCAGTTCTTTCTAAATTGTTTTGTACCACTACATCTGTATCACAATATGACATCGGTAGAAGCCTTTGCGCTTAACCCAAAAACCTTTCAATGTGCTTCCCAAAGAGGAATAAGAAATTTACTATACAGTAAACCAATTGGTCTTTTCCCCAGATATATACATAATAAACTTCATTCGTTACACTTCATCTAGAAAAAAATTGTTAAGTGTAATTTTTTCTGAGACACCCAAGACATCTAATGATCTAAATCTTTGCAATGCCAGGCTTCAAGATAAAATATGATTGATAATCAAGCTGTCTTAAAAATACCTATTTCTGCTTTGACCAATCACCTCACTGTTGCAATCATAGCGAAAATCTACAACCTGTAAAAGATATAAATATACACACAACATGTTAGAGAAGCCTCGTGATTAAACATGTTAGGTACTGTATGTATAAGAATCAGCTTTAAGAAACCTTAATACTTTTTTCTATGTCATGATCATCAATTGCTCTACCAATTAATGCATGCTTATACCTTTGGATTAAAAATACAGCAACCTAAAATACCAGAACATAGCATCAGCTGAACTGTATTAATTATCCAAGTGGAACATAGCAGCCTCTCATGTTAAAACTATTGATCTGTTTCAAAAGAACTTATAATAAAACCATTCCAAGCAGATTTTCAACTATGATAGAACCGATTGGGTCATATATTGGATTTCCTGTCTTAAAGAGCAACTAGTGATGCTGCAGCAATTGCAATACCAGTAACCGGAGCACCATCCTGCATAGTCAACAGTAAATAAGACCTCTTTATAAAAGGAGAAAAAATAGAGTGCTCATAAATGGATGGAAGATAGATAATTGAAACAAAATATCTAAAGGATAGTAACAGTGATGATAACAATTTATTTACATAAGAAACATGGACCAGATATAAGCATTTATCAAAGAAAATTTATTTAAAAAATAGCATAGGTTCTGTAGCTGTATGGAACATTGGATAACCTCTGTCATAACAGCAACAGATGTTGGATCATGGCCGTGCCAAACATAGTCCCACAATTTCATTCCTTCTGCAGCTGCACCTTTCTTAACAGCATTAATAGCAACAAGCAGCCAAGCACCTGGGACAAGTAAAATTATCATAATGACAAATCCAAAATTATAAATATGAATGTGAGATATATACATTCTACGAGGAAGGATCCACAAATCACTAAGGCAGCATAGTGCATATTTTCAGGAGGCTGTTAAAAAGGAAACATACAAAGATAAAAGCAATGAGGTAAAATCAAGCAAGAAAATATTCTAAATGACAAAATTCCTATAAGATGTCATGTTCGACAGATTCTGAGACATACATGAGCTTTCCATAGGTTCTGCATCCCATGCACAACCCTTTGCGCCCAAACCTAAGCAAAAGATACAGACAGCAGATATTAAAGACCAGACAAATATTTCCTTTAAATAGCCATAGCTGCAGTAAGGAATACAATTAACAAAATATAAGGAGCAACTATACATGATTGAACAGGATTTAAAATGTATTAGATTTATAACAATAAACATTGCATTCCTGAAAAGATTCAGAAACCAATCTATAAATAGAAAAAAGACAAAATGTAAAGGAAAGATATAATATTCTCAAGTGAGGCACTTAAGCTCTTGGAAAGAGAGACACTACATATGGTAAGAATTTGGGATAAACCTACAGATGAATAGCATCAGAAGCACATCTTGAGCTGTTCAAACTGCAAGAAGGGCATGCAATATCAAAGTAGTTTGTAACTCAAATAGAAGTTAGGAATTCTAAGACGGAAACTAGGATATAGTACAAAATATTAGATTCCAAGACATGAGAAAAGGAGCATAAGTTCATAAAACAACAAGATGTGACTTCCAACTATTTAGGATACACCATGAATCTTATTTACCATTCAACTCTATGAAATCTTATATTAATAGTTACTTCAGAAAAGGTATAATATGGGACCAAAACAAACATTACCTGATTAGCAAGGTCTGCAGCTGAGTGCACAACTTCAGTTAACATAACATGGCTTGAAGTTGTCAGCCACATTCCAAACTTGAGAGAGAAGACAAGGAAGTTGCACCACAATGCTGCACTAACTGCTTGCTGACTGAAGAAAAAAGAATTGATTGTTAAGCAAGAAATGACAGTTAAAAGTAGCAGGATGCTCAATATTAACTGAGTGAAAACAAAACAAAAAAAAATGTAAAAAGAACAATACATACTTGATTGTAGCAAAAAAGGTGAGTACGCTCACCCTAAGTGTTCCTCATAGTCCGTCCCAGGTTATGTGAAGGGAAGTAAATCACGGGTCAGCTTATAGCCGATCGGCAAGTTGACTAGGGATGGGAGAGTTTTTTTTCCCAAGGGCATGTACTTGTCGGGAGTTAATCCCTTGCCCTATTGTAGATATAACTACATTTAGTGTGGTCTGTTGGTGCAGCCGGGCCGGCAAGAGGGGAGGGATGAATTGCCTGCAAAATAAGAATATCCTTCTCAAACTTTCAACTCTAAAATTATAGCAACAATAATAAGAAAATTAAATAAAGCAGAATAACAGAAAAGAAATAAGACTCAGCAATTTTGACTTGGTTACAACCAAGAAAGTTGTTAATCGAAGGCGGTTGGAAAGCGCACTAGAAAAGTCTCCTTCTCTGAAGGCGGAGAAGCCTTTTACACGCTAAAAGCTCTTACAGGTTGGTAGGAAGTTGTTACAGAGTTGATTCATTAATTTCCTAACTCCAGGGGCCTTTATATAGCTCCTGGAAAACTTATCCCGAGTCCTGAAGGCGCCTCCAAGAGGGTTGAGGGCACCTCCAAGGGGTTTGACCGGATAAAACTTTATCCGCGCTCAAACGGTCAAGTAGACTAGGTATGAGGCGCCTCCAATGTTCTTGAAGGCGCCTCGGACGGCCTGAAAGCACCTCGGGCAAGTCTGAAGCGTCTCCAACATTGCATGGTATAAATAGCTTCCAGCTTCTCTTTTTCCTTTCCTTTCGAAGCTCCGATCACTTGGGTGATTTCGGCCAACCGAAATAGGGCTCACCCGAACCCAATTTCCGGCCTTCTCCTCGAGCAGACTTCCGACCCGGCTTCTCGTCCCTTGAACGCCGCGCACGTTCTTCTCGTCCACCGGTGTACTCTTCCGCAGCTCTCTCGTCCTTCGGACGCACCGAGCCCATCGGCTCCTTTCCCGTGTCGTCCTTCTTGCTAGCTGCGTCTTCCGCTCGACTTCCTGCGCTCCTAAGCTCCTGCACACTTAGACACAAGAATCAAATAACAAGCAGGACCTAACCTAACTTGGTTGATCACATCAAAACAACCGCGGGATCCAACAATCTCCCCCTTTTTGATGTGCATCAACCCAAGTTCAAGTTAGGGAAAAAATAGACAAACAGTAATTTATAGAAATTACTAAACTAAGAGTTTAAGTATAAAGATTGCAATAAAAGAATTTGCAACATTAAGAAATTTTTTTAAAATTTTTAACTCTCCCTAACTTGTTCCTATCTCTCCCCCTTTGATCACAACAAAAAAAAAAATGGGTCATAATTATCAAGTAGAAGTTTTCTAAAGAAAAGTTCAAGTTTTAAAAGAAATCATTTTCAAAAATAATTTCTAAGTAGAAAAAAAAATTAACTTAGTCAATTTTTAAACAATTTTGATACCTTCTTTTTGAAAATTTTCCAAGTGAAACTTAAGGTAAGATAATTTTTCTGAAAAAAAAAATTAAACAAAAAATTATTTGAAAAATTTGTCTAAGTAAAAATTTTATGCATGAACCATTTTTCTAAGTATAAAAATATTTTTGAAAAAATTGTTTAAAAAATATTTGAAAAACTTTTTAAAGTATTATTTAATTCTAATTCTAATGCTTTGCCAGAAAGTTAATTAAACATTTTATTTCAATATTTTGGCTTCCAAGTCATGACGAGACACTAGGCCTTCTTGGTTATTGGAGCAACAACCACTTCCTTAGACAAAGTCTCATAAAGAAATTTTAACGTTTAATTTTCTCGCTGAATGCACTAAGTCTAAAGTTTTAATTTAGATCAAATGCTCTAATTTTTACATTATGATATTTAAATTTTCATTTTAGTTTATCATAATTACTCAAATCTAAAGTAAGGAAATTTGAATATGCAGAAAATTGTAGTATCTTTTCTATTGTTAGTTTGTTAAAATCCTTTAATTGACAGGTTGTTTTTAACTCACTATTAGTTAATAATTTTTCTAATTGACAGGAATATTCTGATTTGCAAAAATCTTTTGACACTATATTTTCTAATTCAAAAAAATCTTTCGATGATGTTTCTAATTTGCAAAATTCTTTTGACAAAATATTTTGTAATTCACAAAAATCTTGCAACAACGTTTTAACTAACTTAACGAATTGATCAGGAGGTGGAGACCATACCTGACTTACCTTGTCGGTCGTTGATTCTCCCCCTGTTGAGTTGTCTTCTTCCGAAGACTCTCCCCCTTCATCGATGCTTATCTGGGATGAGCTTTCTGTGTCCTCGGGATGAAATTCGGCTGTTGGGGCTGACCCGATAGTTTCCTCGATCTCGGACTCTTCTGACGGTTCAGTATCCATCGAGGAGTCGACTTCTCTTGGTTCTTCGTGGAGCTTTAAGACCTTTTCCCAAAGTTCTTTTGCACTTTGGTAGTCGACAACCCTATCAAGCTCTTCATCTGGTAGTTCGCTTAGGAGGTGAAATTCAGCCCGAGCGTTTGCCATAAACTCGTCACGTTGCTTATTGGTCCAAAGGTGTTGTTCGATGTCTTCTCCATTCGTTGTCTTTGGTGCTTCATAACCAAAATTTCATTATTAAAAAAATATCAGAGTCTGTGTTAAGATATACCTCCATTCGTTGCTTCCAGAAAGCAAACTCCCCCTCGAATACTGGTGGATAGATGTTAGCTTCGGCCATCGTCTTGACCTTTGTGCTTCAGTCGGCGGTTAATCCTTCTGAGGCGTTCTGGCTCTGATACCACTTGTTGGTGCAGCGGGGCCGACAAGAGGCAAGGGATGAATTGCCTGTAAAATAAGAATACCCTCCTCAAACTTTCAACTCTAAAATTATATCAACAATAATAAGAAAATTAAATAAAACAGAATAACATAAAAGAAAGAAGACTCAACAATTTTGACTTGGTTACAACCAAGAAGGTTGTTAATCCAAGACGGTTGGAAAGCGCACTAGAAAAGTCTCCTTCTCTGAAGGCGGAGAAGCCTTTTACACACTAAAAGCTCTTATAGGTTGCTAGGAAGTTGTTACAGAGTTGATTCATTAATTTCCTAGCTCCAGGGGCTTTTATATAGCTCCAGGGGCTTTTATATAGCTCCTGGAAAACCTATCCCGAGTCCTGAAGGCGCTTCCAAGAGGGTTGAGGGCGCCTCCAAGGGGTTTGACCGGATAAAACTTTATCCGCGCTCAAACGGTCAAGTAGACTAGGTTTGAGACGCCTCCAATGTTCTTGAAGGCGCCTTGGAAGCTTGAAGGCGCCTCGGACAAGTCTGAGGCGCCTCCAACACTGCATGGTATAAATAGCTTCCAGCTTCTCTTTTTCCTCTTCTTCCGAAGCTCCGATCGCTTGGGTGATTTTGGCCAACTGAAATAAGGTTCACCCAAACCCAATTTCCGGCCTTCTCCTCGAGCAGGCTTCCGACCCGGCTTCTCGTCCCTCGAACGCCGTGCACGTTCTTCTCGTCCACCGGTGGACTCTTCCGCAGCTCTCTCGTCCTTCGGACGCACCGAGCCCGTTGGCTCCTTTCCTGTGTCGTCCTTCTCGCTAGCTGCGTCTTCCGCTCGACTTCCAGCGCTCCTAAGCTCCTGCACACTTAGACACAGGGATCAAATAACAAGCAGGACCTAACCTAACTTGGTTGATGACATTAAAACAACCGTGGGGTCCAACATGGTCATGATTGGAACATAAGAAATCTGTAACATTTAATTGTAGTTGACATGTTTCTCTATGCACACAGATATAATACGCAAAGAAGGCATTCCTGACTAGAAGTCTGCCACATAGCCATCTAACGTGGTTTTTATGCGGCATATAATACCATATTTATGTCAATGATTGACTTTTATCTTCACCTACAAGAAATAACTTCACAAAGTCAATTAAATAACTCCGCACAAGGAAATACTAGATTGGAATCTTTATAGAATTGAGAAAAAAGAATGACAAAAAGATGGGCAAATTTTGTCGATCATAGGTCATGTAAGCTAGAAACTACAGAGATCAAGAAGTATATTCTCGATTTCTTGATTCAAACAAATGTACTGCACGAACAACTGACATATGCCCATCATCAAAAGCTATAGTTTTATCCTTTGCAAACCTGAAAGAATAATCCGCATGCACAACTATCACAAGCAACCATGAATAGGTAAAAGCTAGGGTCCCCCACTTCCATGAAAAGAAACTTAACTGCGAACGCGAGATGCCAAAGAAGCAGAAGTGCCACTTGCAGGAAGCCTCGCGGACGATGAGTACTCCCTAGCAAAATACTTCACAAGAAAGGGCCTAAAGACAACGGTGCCGGGCGGCGGGAAAGCAAAGAGGAAACTGAAAGCATGACCCGTGGCCTATTGCGATTCGTTTTCTCGCCAATGAAACCGGAACGAGGGAAGAGAGGCAGGAAGCATGAGGTGCGCCGATGCAACCGGATGAGGAGGAGAAAGGTAAGAAGGGGAAGGGCGGGGATGGGCGGAGGTCAGCGGAGAGGTGGTCCCGGAGGCGGCGGAGCGTCACCACCACCGTGAGCGGCGCACGCATGAAGAATCCTCCGCCACCGTAGCGGCGTTGTGTGTGTCAATTTCAGCAGACGGTGAGATTGCAGAGGTCCGACGAGCGAGGTATCGGAGTGATCTACGGATGAAAGACAGTACCTCGAAGGGGAACTTGACAGCTTCTCTTATAGTTTCGTGTTGTTTAGGGCTTTTGGCCCGCAGATGAAGGCGGACCAAGCCCACTTTGTTGAGCGATTAACCAATTAAACAGATTGTATGGTAATAAAATCATAAATAATCAAAAAAAAATAATCTGAGGGATGAATTCCTTAACCATTATTATTATTATTATTATTATTATTATTATTATTAGTATGTCTGAAAATCGATGAGATGGAAAACTGAGGATGTGACGCTCCCTCTGATTGTTTGTAGACTCCGCTTTGACTTACAACATAGATGACGTCAGTGCCAGCTAGGGAAGAGGTCCCGGCGTTAGCCCTCTGACGCTCAAGTCAGTCACCGACGATGAAGTATAAGGCAGAGCAACAAGAAGACTGTAGCGCAAACAGTGAATATCGCATACTTCCATCGATGCTTGGACCCCCCCCCTTTATATAGATCTCTTGTAGCGCGCGTGCACGCTCCCCAAAGTGAGCACGCTACCCAAAGTTCCCCTGAAAATACTTGTCTAAAGTGTCTCTGACACAGTACCGCAACGGGTTGAGCATATCTCTGAAGTGATAGTGAAAGCTTCCGCCGTACGATCTTCTAATTGTCCATGTCCGGTGTCGGCGGCACTAACTCCCAAAAGGATGTCGATGGACACCAGAGAGAGAGTATGCTGCTAGGCCGAGCGGGTTAGCCGCTCGACCGGAGATTCGCTGTTCCTATGTCTTGTCCGCTCGGTGGGGCTCCACTGTGTTTAGTTCGCTCGGCAGTAATTCCACCGTTCCTGTGTCTCGTTCGCTCGGTCGGAATTCCACTGTGCTTGTGTCGCGTCCGCTCGGCCGAAGTTCTACTCCGCCAATATCGAGCCTTGCTACCTGGCCGAGTGGGGTAGCGGATCAGCCCGGCTTCTGTACATCGTCTCCTCCATCCGGCGTCTGATACTCCATTGAGTCGATCATTTGACACCTCCCCGTGTCGAAGGCGGGGTCAGACTGGGACCTACTCCTCCCGGTCGGGACATGCTCACCCGACCGCCCGATGCTATCTGCGCGTTGACTGCCTTAACTTTGACCTCCACCGTGATAGTTATCCTCCGCGGGGGTGGGATCTCTCCTCATCACTGCATCACATGCCTCCCTCTCAAGTCTAATCGAACGAGAGTGTAAGTCCGACTGACTGGACAAAATTGTCTGTGAAGCTCGCCACCCGATCGACTTCGACACTCCTTGGTCTCTGATTGGGACTAACATGACCCAATGGTTAGCTTTGTGATCGCTCTTTGCTGATCGACCTATTGAGGATTGCCGATCAGCCATAGTTCTTCCCCCTTAAGCCGATCGACACAACGAGCATTCGCACTTGGCCTTTTCTTGGGCTTCTCTGGGTGAGTGCGATCCTGGCTTACGTCACTCAGATTTCTAGGAAATCATGCAAATCTCTTCACATTAAGGTTGAGCGCGCACCTATGTCTTTTAATTACCCTCATTAAATGTCGTCCCGTGGCGATGCGCCACGTGTCATGCCTGCTGTCGCCGCACGCGGCTAGCGTGACAGGATATCGATGTGACGTTTGGCGGTTTAAATTCAAAGGTCTGATCTCTGCCTGAGTTTCTGCAACCTAGATCGGACGGCTCCAGTCGGCCGCCCCCGAGGTTTATAAGCATCGTCTGCCTACGTCTTCTTCATTCTGCATCGTCGTCTTCGTCTGCAAGCCTCTCATCATTGCCATCTTTGCAACGCTTTGCTCCATCGGTCTTTCTCCGACAATCTTTGCGATCTCTCGTAAGCCCTCATCTTCCTTCGATTGAAGTTGTTCGTTGCTTGTAAAGTCCTTTTTTCTAAGTCGCCTTTCTTCCCTGTTTTCTATTGAACTTTAGTTTCGATGGCAAGCTCTTCGCAGTCGCCTATCGGTGTCCCTGGGCTTTGGTACACATCTACTGAGTTCAGGTTTGACGTCGGTGACGCTGAGAGTTTGACCACCGCCTTTGAGTTTCCTCGCGGCTATAAAGTTGTTCTTTCTTCACCTTCCGATCGATCAAATTCTTCGCCGCCCGACTGTATTTGTTTCTTTAGGGATCAGTTTACCACTGATCTACAGTTTCCTATTCACCCCTTCTTTCCCGCCGTATGTAAATACTTCCGTATCTCCCTTCATCAACTAGTGTCAAACTCCTTTCGGCTACTGTGCGGGATAGTGATCCTATTCCACCTACACGTCATTCCTCTCTCTCCCCGGATTTTTCATTACTTTTATTATCTGAAATTGTCCGAGCCGGGGACTTTTCTTTTCCAAGCCCGAGTGGGCTTAGTTTTCTTTGATAAGATGTCGACCTCCAACAAGCATTGGAAGGAATATTTCTTTTTTGTACGCCTTCCCGAGTGGTCGGACTTCCCGATCCACTGGCAACTCAAAGTGGCCACCCAGCTTCCCTTGAAACAGTATAAGAGTCGATCGGACTACCTCAACCCAGCTTCCATGTTGGTCGGTCAGAAGTATGACATCCATAAGTTGCTACTGGAGGGTGCCCTCTATATCTTCAACATGAGTTCGATTCGCACCCGGCTTCCGTTCAGCTTAGGAATGTGACTTCTGTACTTATTCATATGATTCTAACTGATTTTTCTTCCTCTTTTGCAACCAAAGTCATGCTACGCGCGCATCTGGCCGACAAGGCTAAACTTGCAGACGTCACGATCAATGCGGCTGCTACGGAGGAGTTGGAGAACCGCGACCTTCAGCCGATCGGCTATCAAGAAGACCCCCAAGATGAGAGCGAGGCGGCTCCAGTCTTGGCGAGTGGTGGAGCAACTGGTGGATCACACCCTCCCTCCGAACGACAACTGGTCGTCCAGGTTCATGGGGTGTCAGGCTCGGCTTCCTCAAGAGAGCCATTGATCAAGTGCAAGAGGCGCCGGGCGGAGACATCGTCGCGCTCCACTTCCTCAGCGATGCGGTTTGCTGAACAGGTCGAGATGTTGACCCCGCTCCCGTCCAAGAGTTTGCTGCTCCTGAGTTGTCCGATCGGACGCCATCCTTATCCGGCCTGCCCGAAGGAACTGTCTGCGCGTCGCTGGTGGTCTTCATGCCACCACCATCAAAGGTCAAGAAATTGGGCATATGTCCGGCGTCTTCATCCAGACCGTCTGGACAAGCTACCTCTTCCCAGTCAGCCCCGAGCGGTCAGCGCCATATAACGACGATTCTCCACCTACCAACTGAAGAATGGCGTGAGTCAGCTGGCACTGCCTCCCGAGCCCCCGAGCACCAAATAATCATCCAGGGGCCGCTAGCAGAGATCTGGGCCGACGCCTGAGTCCGTGTAGCAATGATGCCTCCAAGGGCGCTTGCGGATAGCCATACCCAGATGTCGAATGGGGTAAGTGTTTTGTTTGTTCTTCGTAATTTATCTCTGATCATTGCTTACGTTTTTCTGGTTACTGTATTGGGTGGAGAATCTGACCATGTGCCAAAGGCTCGCATTCCTGGAGGAGGAAGTTAAGAATCTGAAGGCGTCGAGCGGCCAATCATCCTCCTCTCAAGAGCAGACGAACACCAAGGTGGTTAAACTGTGGGTCGATCTGGAGAAGAGCACCAAGCTGCTCAAGGCCAAATGGGGAAAGGTTGCAGAGCAGGCCACTCTACTGGCTCAGCTCAATAAGCAGGTCACCACCTTCGACGTCAAAATCGAATCAGCCAATGCGAGGAAGCTTCGGGCCATCGAAGACCTTGACTTGAAGAATAAAGAGGCCCGGGCTCTCATTAAGAAACTCAAGGAAGCTGAGGATTTTCTGGTCACCGAGCGGAACAATCGGTAGGCCAAAGAAGCTGCCCTTTGCGGCCAACTCTCTGCCAAAGATAATGAGTTGGCTACCGCGAAGGACGAGCTGGAGGCCTCCCGAGTGGCTTTGAAGACTTACCAAGATGCTGAGGCTAGCTGGTTCAAGATTATGAAGAAGAACTACATCCACTCAGACACTTTCAACGACAAAGTTGCCGACTGGGCACTTGGCTTGTTCGACCTAGCGATCGATGGACGATCGACCAGCTCAGAGAGGGAGGCTACCTGTCGGCAACTCTGACTAGCAACATCATTAGCCGGGACAAACTTATCGCATCGCTGCCTGATGATGCCTTAAATTACCTTGAGTGAGGAAATTTTTGAAGTTTTAATGAATGCTTGTCCGTTCGACCAAGCTTGATCTCCTTGTATTTGTTTTTTCAGCTCGTGGCCTTGTGACTTCTCCGATTGTCCACGATTAGTCCATCCAGCCGATTGATCATTTGTCTTCAGAGTTCATTATGATTCTGTGACCTTCCAATCAACCTTGGGAGTATTTTTAAGAATAGTCCCGAACGGTCACTGTATTTTAAAGACTTCAAGCTTTTGAATAGTCTGAGTTCACGGTCGGCTATTCATCGACACTTGCCCCGCTCACTGAGCTAAGGGTTTAAGGTCGCCGCTTGACCGTTGAGGAAGATTAGGCGAAGACTGGGTTTAAGGTCGCCGCTCGACCATTGATGTAGACCCGGATTTAAGGTCACCGCTCGACCGTTGACATGGACTAGGCGATGACTGGGGTTTAATGTCACCGCTCGACTGTTGATGTCCAACTAGAGTTTAAGGTCATCGCTCGACCGTTGATGACGTCTAGAGTTTAAGGTCGCCACTCGACCATTGATGATGACAGGGGCTTAAGGTCGTCGCTCGACCATTGACGTAGACTAGGGTTTAAGGTCGCCGCTCGACCGTTGACGCAGACTAGGGTTCAAGGTTGTCGCTCGACCGTTGATGTGAACTAGGCGAAGACTGGGGTTTAAGGTCGCCGCTCGACCGTTGATGTTGACTAGAGTTTAAGGTCGTCGCTCGACCGTTGAGGAAGATGAGGTGAAGGCTTGGGTTTAAGGTCACCGCTCGACCGTGGATGAAGACTAGGGTTTGATGTCGTCGCTTGATTGTTGATGCAGACTAGGGTTTGAGGTCGTCGCTCGACCGTTGATGATAACAGGGTTTAATGTCGCCACTTGACCGCTTATGACGACAAGGGTTTAAGCTCGCCGCTCGACCGCTAATGACGACAACAGTTTAAGGCCACCGCTCGACTGTTGAGGGAGACACATCTCAAGAGACCTTCGCTTTTTATTCATATTTTGCCTTGCATTCGAGAAACATACAAAAACTCATATATTCACTCGCGCACCTCTCATCCGACCCTATAGGGTTGGAGATGATTCACGCTCCATGGTCTCTCAAGCTGCCTTCCCTCTTCATCCTCCAAGTAGTAGACATCCAAACGGAGCTTTTGCATGATCTTGAAAGGTCCCACCCATGGGGCTTCGAGCTTGGTGACGTCGCTGACCGACTTCACTTTCTTCCAGACAAGGTCATTGACCTGGAACGACCTCGGGATCACCCTTTTGGTTGTAGTTCTGTTTCATCCGTTGTCGGTATGACATGAGCCGAAGAGCTAGCTAATTTTGCTAACTCATCTGCCGCCTAATTCTCCGATCGAGAGATTTTTTATATAATGACCTCCTGAAAGTTTGTATTCCGCTTCTCGAAGGCTTCCGCATAGAGCCTAAGTCAAGCATTGCTTATCTCGAACGTTCTGGATTGTTGCTTAGCAGCAAGCTGGGAGTCCTAGTGGATGAGGACTTTAACGACTCCCACATGTCGAGCTGCTTGTAGGCCGACTATCAATGCCTCATACTCTGCTTCGTTATTAGTAGTTATAGAGTCTAGTCGAACGAAAAGTTACATCCGGTCTTCTCGTGGTGAGATGAGCAATATGCCGATTCCGCTGCCTTGCCGAGTGGACGAGCTATCAACCTATATCTTCCATGTTGCCTCCGGCTGGACATTCTGGACCTCTATGACGAAATCCGCCAAGACTTGAGCCTTGATTGTAGCTTAGGGTTGATATTGAATGTCGAATTTGTTTAGCTCGGTCGTCCATTTTATTAGCCTTCCTGATACTTTGGGGTTGAGAAGGACCCGTCCCAAGGGACTGTTAGTCAGCACGATGATTGAGTGTGCGAGGAAATACGGACGAAGCCTCCGAATCACGAGAATTAAAGTGTAGGCTAATTTTTCCAAATCGGTGTAGCGAGACTCTACATCCTTTAATATATTGCTTAAAAAAATATACAAGTTGTTGCTCTAGGTCATTCTGCCTAACAAGGGTTGACCCAACCACATGCTCGTTGGACGATAACTAAATCCAGAGTGACTCACTAACAATTGGCTTGGCTAATATAGGCAAGGAGTTAAGATTCTCCTTAAGCTCTTCCAATGTCCGATCGCACTCGGCGTCCTACTGGAATTTTATAGCTTCGCGAAGCACTTTGAAAAATGGCAGGCTCCGATTGGATGATTTGGATATGAATCTAGACAGCGCGGTGATTCGATCGGTCAGCCGTTGAGCTTCCTTCAAGTTTCAAGGCGGCGACATGTCTTGCAATGCTCTGACCTTGCTTGGATTGACTTCAATGTCCCGCTCAGTGACAATGTAACCCAGGAAGTGACTACTCTTTGCACTGAACAGACACTTGCCGAGGTTCAGCTTTATCCCATAAGCCCTCAACGTTCGACGGGTCTCCTCAATATCTCCATATTACGGCCGATCTGTCGTCAGAACACCTTATTCATCAGCCTCTGGTAAGTGGCTCCGACATTCTTGAGTCTGAACGGTATGACGTTGTAGCAGTACGTTCTGTCGGTCGTAATGAAGCTGACATTCTCCTAGTTCTCGTGGGCAAGCGACACTTGGTGATACCCTTTGTATGCATTGAGCATGTAGATCAGCTCGCAGCCCATCGTTGAGTCCATCATCCGGTCTATCCTGGGTAACAGATAGAAGTCTTTTGGGCATGCCTTGTTCAAATCGTAGAAGTCGATGCAGACCCGCCATTTATTGCCCGACTTGGAGAGTAACACGACATTGGTTAGCCAACTCAGGAATTGAACTTCCATAATATGGTCGGCCTCCAACAACTTTTCTATCTCCACCCGGATGATCAAATTTTGCTCCGCGCTGAAGCCCCTCTTTTTTTGCTTCATCGACCGAGCGTCTGGTCGGACATGAAGCTCATGCTGAACCACACTCGGGGAGATACTGGGAAGCTCATGTGTGTGACCAGGTGAACACATCGTGATTTTGTCTAAGGTAGGCGACCAACTCTGCCTTCTTCTCCACCTCCAGGTCTACGACAATAAAGGTGGTTGCTTCCGCTCGACTGGGGTAGATCTGAACCTCCTCCTTTTTTTCGTACACTAATGTAGAAGGCTTTTCAGTGATTACGTTCACCTCTAGGCGAGGATTCTTCCGAGCGCTTCTCGCTTCGAACTTGACCATCTCAACGTAGTATCGCCGAGCAGCTAGCTAATCGCCTTTGACCTCACCCACCCGGGTCGTCCACCGGGAACTTGATTTTTTGGCAGTAAGTAGACACTACCGCCCGAAACTCGTTGAGGACCGGTCGACCCAAGATAACGTTGTAGGCCGACGATGAGTCCACCACGATGAAGTTTGTGGTCCTAGTTCTCCTCAGTGACTCTTCCCCCGAGCGAGATGGTCAGTCGGGCTTGCCCGAACGGCAGGACTTCATTGCCTGTGAAACCGTAAAGAGGGGTCGTCATAGGCAGCAACTCATTTCAATCAATTTGTAATTAATCGAACGACTTCTTGAATATGATGTTCACCGAACTCCCTATATCAACAAAAGTTCAGTGAATACTATAATTAGCGATTACCGCCCGGATGATCAACGCGTTGTCGTGAGAGATCTCCAGTCCCTCCAAGTCGTTGGGGCCGAAGCTGATCTTGGGTCCATCGGCCTTCTTCCTGCTATATCCCACCACGTGGATCTCCAGTTGCCGAGCGTACAACTTCCTGGCTCTGTTAGAGTCACCGTCGGTCAGCCCTATGGTGATCATGCCTATTTATCCTCGGGATGTGTTGTTCCTATTTTCTTCTTTCCGATTAGAGCGTCTATTTCACTCAGCCGGGACTTGAGAGGGATCAGTGTCATCCCTTCGCTGGTGTTGATGGTGCCGCTCCGGTGCCCTTCTTTCGTCCTCTCGCCGCTCAGTAGATCGATGCCTTTGTCGCCCATCGGGAGAAGGAGATCGACGACGGTATCCTTTTGGAGCCGGTCGGCTGACGATTGGTGTTCGACCGCGACAATCACGCGTGTGGCGGGTCGTCGACTGGTGGAAAGAGCAGAACATCGGCGTCCACACCTTGCCTTTTACCGCCTTCTGCGGACCTGAAGCCACATGCTGCATGGCATGTGTCCGGGTCTCCAGGTGTGGCCGCGCTCCTTCGACCCTCGGGTCTTTGGGCGGCTGATGGCTGCTTGACGGTCGGAGTTCGATCGTCGCCGAGGGTTTGGTCGACACCTCTTTTCTTCTTGGCGCTCGTGTTTTTTTCCACATTTATATATTTGTTGTCTTTTTTGAGCATGTGGTTGAAGTCCTTAGGCGGTTTCCTGATGAGCGATCGAAAGAAATCTCTCTCGACGAGCCCCTGAGTGAAGACGTTCATCATTATCTCGGATGATACCGAGGGGATGTCCATGACTATTTGATTGAAATGCTGTATGTAGGTCCGGAGCATTTCTTTTGATCCTTGCTTCAGAGACAAGAGGCCGACACTCGTCTTTTGATAGCGTCGCTTGTTGGCGAAATGATGTAAGAATATAGCTCAGAAGTCCTTGAAGCTGCGTATAGATCCGTCCGACAATATTCTGAACTAACGCTGCGCCGATCTGGAGAGGGTAGTAAGAAAGACTAGGCACTTTACTCCATCTATACATTGGTGCAGCGTGACTTCATTATTGAACCTATCCAGATGATCATATGGATCGGTCGATCCATTGTATGCCTCGATCCCCAACAGGGTATAATATTTGGGCAGAGGGTCTTGTAAGATCTTCTCGGAGAACTACCGATTGATCCGTTCGGACGATGCGTTGCTTCGAGGGCACCTTGCCTTTTCGTGCATCCCAAATGGGAGCATCATCTGAAGACGATCCTTGTTCTTTATTTACCTGGGCTATTTCTGAGGGGGTTTAGAACAAGGCGTGATGAAAGGGGATCGGCGGGGGCGACACTTCCCCCTGTGTGCCGGTCGATCTTCTATTCTGCCCCCATATAGAGATTTGCTCCACTCGGTCTTCCTGCCCCTCTCGTCTCTCGACCGCCGATGTCACAGGCTGCGACGCTTGCCGATCCGCTTAGCCTATTGCTGCTGCTCAATTATCTTTGCCGTTCGGGCTTGCACGAGCATGTTGAGCTCTTCCTGGGCGAACGTCACGGTGGTGAGTCATCCAGCGTCCTCCATCTTTTCGGCTCGGATGCAGGTTAAGTTCCCACAGATGACGTCAAATATGATCATATCCGAAAGTTGATGAGATAGAAAGCTAGAGATGTGGCGCTCCCGTTGATCACCTGTAGACTCCGCTCTGACTTGCAACGCAGATGACATCAGTGCCGAGCTAGGTAAGGGGTCCCCCGCGTTGGCCCTTCGACGCTCAAGTCAGTCACCGACGATGAAGTATAAGGCGGAGCAACAATAAGACTGTAGTGCAAATAGTGAATATCTATACCTCCGCCGATGCTTGGACCCTCTTTTTATATAAAGCTCCTGTAGCGTGTGTGCACCCTCCCCAAGGCGAGCACGCTTTCCAAAGTTTTCCTTGAAAAGACTTGTCAGTAAAGTGTCCCTGACATAGTACCGCAATGGGCCGAGCATATATATGAAGTGATGGTGAAAGCTTCCGCCGTACGATCTTCTGGTTCTCCATGTCTGGTGTCGGTGACACTAACTTCCAAAAGGATGTCGATGGATACAAGAAAGAGAGTATGCTGCTAGGTCGCGTGGGTTAGCCCCTCGGCCGGAGCTTCGTTGTTCCTGTGTCTTGCCCGCTCGGAGGGGCTCCATTGTGTTTAGTCCGCTCGGCAGCAATTCCACCGTTCCTGTGCCTTGTCCGCTCGACCGGAATTCCACTGTGCTTGTGTCACGTCCGTTCGGACGAAGTTTTGCTCTGCCAATGTTGAGTCTTACTGCCTGACCGAGCGGGGTAGCCACTCGACCCAGCTTCTGCACATTGTCTCCTCCGTTCGACGTTTGATACTCCATTGAGTCGATCATTTGACACCTCCCTGTGTCGAACGCGGGGTCGGACCGGGACCTTCTCCCCCCAATCGAGGCATGCTCGCCCGACCAGTCGATGTTATTTGCGCGTTGACCACCTTAATTTTAATCTCTACTATAACAACTATCCTTTGCGGGATGGAACCCTCCTCATCACCGCATCATTATTATTTTACCCTTCATAAATTTATAAGCATTGTCGATTTATTCCTTAACATAAGGATGAATTCAAAACAATTGAAATTATATTATTGAAATTATATTATTGATAAATTCATCCCCTCGATTAACCGCACTCATAAAATAAAAATGTATATGAAGGGCATTTTACCTTTTTTAAAAGTGTCGATGCAAATTTGTTCTCATTGAATTGTTAAATTCGCATCTGGTCTTGCGTTGTCATTTGAGTTCACAACGACGAGACAGGGGCGCACTCTGATCCGATCCCGGCAATGGAGGACGTGGAGCCGAAGACCGGCGAAATCTCCGCTCATCCTGAAGGAGATAATGAAGAACCCGATCTCCCAGGGGAATCCGGGGATTCTACCCTGGAGGCCAAGCAAGACGAGATCCAGCCGGCAATGGAAGCCAAAGAAGGCGAGATCGAACCAACTTCGGATGTCGCGGTAGGAAAGATCCCGTCTAAGTTGGAAGTCGAGATCGATAATAAGTTGGATGGCAAGGAAGGGGAGATCAAGGCTGAGGGAGCTGAGAAGAAACCCTCTTCTGAAACGGACGCTGCGAGAGGCGACGACATCCGGACGTTCACAATGCGGGAGCTTCTCGACGAACTCAAGGAGGAAGAGAAGGGGGCTTCCGAGGCAAAGGATGATAAAACTTGGTCTGTGGATCCGACCAAAGATGACGGCAGCGACGCCTATAGGAGCAGCGCTGCGGGGAGTTCCTCTTTTAGGTTTGTCCTGGTCTTATCTCCTTGCAGTCTCTTTATCTGGACTTACTAGTTTCTGGGAAGTTGTGCCCGTTAGATGTTTTCTCCTTACTCTAAGAAATTATGGGACCTCATTCGTTAGTAGTGCTCTTTTTGGTGGCAGTCGGGGTACTGCTTCTCACAGTTGCTCACGATTTGCGATTGGGAGTTCATGTACATCCCGATGATTCAGAATTTGAACACACACGGTAACTGATACTTTGTAATGGTTATAGCAATCAGAGTGAGCATCTCAGAAAACTATGCCCTGTTATACTCGGATCAGTGTCACAAAAGAATCTTCCAATTTTGACAATGTATCTCTAAACTAGGAAACACAAGCTTATTGTATGAGATGACAGATCAGGTGCCACAAAAAAATAATCATCCAATTTTAGCAACGTATCTGTAAACTAGGGAACACAAGTTTATTGTACGAGATGAAAGATATAAAACAGCCATGAAACATGAGAAAAGTGAATAACCATTACCACCACAACTTGGGCAGCATAATTGGTTAGGCTGACTTAAATTGTCGTTTCATTTTTTTTTTTTGTTGATTGTGCTGTTAAATAATTTAAGCTCACTGACCTTTGCTTGAAGTAGGATCCTCATATGCCGATTAGGCAGAATCCAAAAAAAAACAGAAGAGATAATTATCTAGAGCACACAAATTAATGGTTTCAAAATATTGGTCAGTGGCAGGTGTATTGTGGTTTCCCAGCTAAAACTAATCCCAACTAAATCTGAAAATTGATAATGTTTAGAACATATTTTTGTGTAAAAAAATGATATATTAGCATTACAATGAAAGTGGATATGCTTAACAGTTTTCTTGAATGTGACATTTGAAATATCTATTCACTGGTCAGACAACAGTAGTGCAGTGTGAAGTACTTCATATTCTACATGAATGTGATATCTGATATATCTGTTTACTGCAGCGCATAATAGTAATTTAGTGCATGGATATATTTTCGGGAGAATCCTTTTTAGGGTTTTTATTCTCTGTTATTTTTTATTTACCTGAATTCGTAATCTCAATTTCCATTTTGCTTTGCTTGATCTATTTTTTCAATCTAAGATACTCACTTCCTTGTTCTCCTTTGCCAAGGAATGATCATTCATATGGAACATGTCTATTCTCATTGCACTTTTGATTGCAAAATTTTTTTGGTATATGCATGTAATTTTTTTTCTAAATTTCTGTGTATATGCATATATTTATTTCTCAAACTAAAAGGATGAAGTGATTAACTTTTCTATTTCAGTCACAATGATATTTCCATGGATTTGATCAACAAAGTAACTGGAACAGATGAGGAAGGTCGATCCCGCCAACGGATGCTTTTATATGCAGCTAAAAAGTATGTTCCATTTTCAACCTGCCATTGCTTGCCTTATAAATGAAGTTGAACTTTGTTAATCATCTAAAATGTTCTTTATTTTGTCTTAATTAAAATCAAATACATTCCATTTCCAATTTGTCATTGCCTCACCTTGTAAATGAATTTGAAATTTTCTAATCATTCAAAAATATTCTTTATTTTTCTTGTTTCTCTTTTACATTCTCTTGCCTTTGGGGACAATGATTATCTAAGAGAATATTTCAAATGCTTCAATTATTCAGTCATTCATAAACATTGTGACTAACACGACTTAGTTCCAGGAGAAATAAGATCTGTGTTGCTGGTCATAAGTAGTTGAGACTAACACATCTTAGTTGATCTTTCGCAAAGTGATGGTGGTTTTGGTGTTTTGCGACTTTATGAAATCAGGTGCATGCTCTACACCATAGAAATATGGTGTGATCATAGTGGAATTATCTGAAGCATATTGTAGCTGCAAGTTTAATGACATGTGTCTTAGGAGGAATGAAACTACAAGATGGCTCCTTGGTTCTAGAGAACTGGGCTAATATATGGGGTGGTTGGAGAAAAGAAGAGGAGGGAAGACGGTTTGATGTGAAGGCAAAAGAAGGAAAATATCCCTGGGGATGACAATTTGTTCATCCTTAATCAAGATCCATGTTGCCTTGAATCAGGACCCCTCTCCATAACTCGAAATGTAAATGATGTGGGTATGGGATTGTAAAAATAATTAATGTATGCCCCCACAGTGCTACATCCTCTTCTTCTTCCCATCTTGACACTTGATCTCTTCCCCTTTCCTCCTTGGGTACCACACCCTTCATGCATGCAGGCCTCATTGATCCATGCCGACTAACAGAGTAGCCCTGCTTACTCCCCTCCCCTCCCTCTCTTGCATGCTGACAACCTTTGGTCCATTTCCTGATTTTGCAATGACCTCTTCTGTTGCTAGATTCAGCGCTGTCAAGCTCCCCTCTCCTTGCTCTGATTCATTCCACTTTTCTTCCACCACGAGCGGCCTTGCTTTCTCTCTCTCCTTATCCCAAATTCCATCTTGCTGTTGCTGCTACCTCAATATCACTGTCTGGCGAGGCCTTATGAAAAGTGTTGCTGGATCCAACTTCGATGCACTTGGTTGCTTCCTGGTGTTGCAGAAGCTGTCTGCCAACACCGCAAGAATTGAACTCAGGATTTTTTCAATCTTTTCCTAGGTTTACCTCATGGTCCTTTGTATCCATCTAATTTGGAAGCAAATCTTGGATAAACTGCTTCTGCAAACTCCTTCAGATGGCATCTCCATAGTTTATTTTGGTCGAAGTAAATGAGGAAAGAAGCTGTCATAAAGGAACTTCCCTCCCCTCTACCGGAGGTAGAATCATTCTGTCAGTGTAAGCATTCCCTTAATGAGTCTTTCAACTTTGGAATTCAACAATGTTCTAAGCTACTCTGTTAGACATTCTATGGATTCCAGTAGTTACGATTAATTTGAAGAGAATCTGAGTATTTTTTTTTACTTCTGTTGTAAGATGCACATAAAATGTCATGCCTATCTAATCATGAACAGGGTTTCATGAGCTTGAATCATATAAACAAATAGTACCTGTATCTAAGGAGTGTAACTGCATAATCACCTTATTTGAAGCTTTGATGTTTTGGTCTGAGTTAACTCTTATTGTCTGAGATTACATTGATCTGAACCTTGATATTGGAGGTGAATACATTGTTTAAGATATAAAATAAGCAGATTCTATAAGCTATTTCTTGTAAATGACTCTGTATATTTGTAGGTATGTAAGTGCAATAGAGAGAAATCCGGAAGATCATGATGCACTTTACAATTGGGCATTGGTTCTGCAGGTATTATTCCTGGTGCCTTCCTGCCCAAATTTCTTTATATTACTGCAGATTAATATGCTTATAGTGTGTATAGGTCCTTAAATAGAGTTCAACACAGGTAGATCCAAATGGTTGGTAGTACATCCTGGTGTTTTCATAGTGCCTTTAGTCTCACCTTGACTTCTGGAGTTTGTCGATCTGCCAACTTGATTGAATATCAAAAATCCCAAGTCTTCATGAAGTTTATTTATTATGAAATGCATATTAGCTTTCTCTCTAGTTCCATATGTACCAATGGTATCTCATGTGCTATTTTCTTCTCATTTGAAGGTGATCCAGTTTTGTTGGGCTAATAACTTATTTGCAAATGATGTTATATGCAGATTGGAGTAAAGAAATTATAAAATCATTTTCAAGTGTCTAATATATATAGATATGCATGTATATTTCACCTGTTAGTTGTATTTGAGTGACCAAATATATACTTCACTATTTAAGAAGTATATACAACATGATGAGATTCTACCTTGTTCATGAAAACTGATTGGTGTATACTCATTATTTCAGACAATTATTATAATTTTTGGCCGTATCTTGGCCTTTTAATGCTCTGCTTATGATAGTCAATTTGTTTAAGAAAAAGTATTTATTATCGATAATCTAGGAAGTCCTAACAATGTGAAAAGGATTCTTAATTTGATGGTTTTCCTGATTAGTCAGTCTCTGGATTAAGATCTCCTTGAATCATCAGATGGTTAACTTGTAGATTTTTTAGCCATTAAGGTTACATTTTTGCTATTGAATGCTGAAAACACACTACCAAAATGGTTAGGCTGATTCAAACATGGGAAAGTTTATTTTTTGTTTGCTATTTGTCTCTGTTGGCATATCTATCCAGACGAAAGATCCTCGTTCTGTAATCATGTAGTTCTGTGTTTTCTGTTTGTTTCTTCATGTCAATTTGTCACTATGCTGGAACTTGGAATGCAATCTGAAAAACATTACTCGTGATAGAAAATCATGACTTATTTCTTTCACTCTTGATTTTCTGTATTGTTCAACTGTGCTAGGAACATTTTAAGTGTATGCATAAAGCACGTCAAAATGCTTTGAGTCCTATCTATGGGACTAATAGGATGGTTATTTCGTTTTTAACAATGTCAAAAATGTAATTGAAGTTTGTACTCAAAGAGGCATTTTTTTTCTTACTGCACAATGCAGGAAAGTGCTGACAATGTTGGCCCTGATTCTGATTCTTCAAAAGATGCCTTACTTGAAGAGGCATGCAAAAAGTATGAGGAAGCTATACGTCTTTGTCCTACACTTTATGATGTAAGTGATTCTGTCCTAAACCATTGTAGAACAAGGTACTGAAATTATGCTAATATGTCTAGAAAATTGTTACTCTCTTGTACTCTGTTCATGATTTACAATACTGGAAGTACTTCAATTGGTCAGACAGCACATTTTACTTGAACCACTGATATTGTGGCGCTATTAATTTGGATAGTATAGTTGATTCCTTGTTCTTGCCATTTACCCAATAATGGTTACTGTAGGTTGTACTATCACCTTGACAGAATTTATGATCAAGAGTTTTCTTGTGTTTCTGGTTCAATAGACCTGGCTCATTAGATGTTAGAATCATTGTTTTCATGCATGATAAATGGATGTTATTCTGTTGATCAAGGGTTTTTACCAGATACATTATATATGATCATCTTGTGGCTTTTCTAATCAGTGCCTTAGATGGATAAATAAAAAAGGGTTTGTTCAGATAGGAAAGTAGTATATTTCTATATGAAATGTCATCTTTAGTACATTGCATGATTTTAAGGGGTATTACAAGGGACAACAACAAAGGAGAAGAAAGGAAAAAAGGGAAAGAAAATAACTCTTCCTAGGATTGTCTAACAGCAGATATTGTGCTTCTAGCTTGTGTCATGAACTTGCTATGTCTTGAGTTTTGATCTTGGAAATTTTAGGAGGCTAAATTAATACAATATTGAAGGGGAGCCTTGGCGCAACGGTGAAGTTGTTGCTTTGTGACCAAAAGGTCACGGGTTCGAATCCTGGAAACAACCTCTTGCAAAAAGCAGTTGCTTTGTGACCAAAAGGTCACGGGTTCGAATCCTGGAAACAGTCTCTTGCAAAAAGCAGGGTAAGGCTGCGTACAATGGATCCTTCCCCGGGATCCCGCATAGCGGGAGCTTCGTGCACCGGGCTGCCCCTTTTATTGAAAGATGACTGAATGACAAGTGTGATGAGATATCTCACATAGAGAGAGAGTTCTAAGATGAACTACATAGGTGAATGATCAAGAAGGAAACAGTATGATTCTATCATCAAGTCGTGGACTTATGAGCACCCAGTTCCTTCACCTTGTTTCCTAATACAGAGAACTAAAGTGACATTGCTACTCTTCTTAGGGGGCAAATATGAAACCCTGCCTAGGACACTTTCTTTGAGGTAAGGAATTTGAAGCGAAAAAGACTTTTGCCACGATGCTTCATTTCTGTTATAACTGAGATTTCATATTTGTTTCTGTTTTGAGGGGAAGTTTCCTGCATATGTTTGTCAAAACGTAAGGTGCATGTGATTTTTACTCGACTACCTTGTCACAATGTTTTTTTTAATGGTTATGCTCTTCTAAAACACTATCCATTTGCTTTGTGGGACTTGTAACAGAACATAAAAGTATTGAATTGTAGTTATTCAACTTGTATTATATTCAAGTTTATCTAAAAGTTTTAAAGTTATATGCATAGGGCTAAGTCAGCAACTTTCATAATTTGAACCGAGTATCCATAATTGTAGTGACAAGGCTTAGTTGGTGTATTAATTTTCTTTAGGCACATTATAACTGGGCTATTGCAATATCTGATCGTGCTAAAATGCGTGGTCGTACAAAGGAGGCTGAAGAATTATGGAAACAGGTCAAACTAAACAATCTAGTATTTATTTATTTATTTTTATTTTTTTACTAGTATCAAATTTTTATTTTCTAGTATTTTTGTTTTAATTTCTCAAATTTATTGAAGTGTTTGACCCTGGTTCTCCTATGCTATAGAAATAATATCTTAATTGCTCATATTTTTCTTAATTTTTTATTTGGAGCTTTTCTTTCATGAATCAAGTAGCTCCTTGCTTTCCTTTCCACTGACAACATGTAATAAATAGATTTAGTAAATCATGTGGAAAATATAGTGCCTCATTTTTTAAAAGATAAAAACCTAGTTAGCCAAATTATACCAATTATCCAAGATAAAAACATTGTGCTTTAGCCCCTAATGATCTCATCTAATATGATCCACCTTGGACTTTCCACCACCCATTCCATTCATTGCTGCACCATATTCCTCCACTATTTACTTTTTTTACAAGCTGAAAATGGCAACTTAGAAAAAAAAAATGATGTGACCTAGCAGATACCATGCAAGAATTATGAATTTATTTAATTGCTTAGCTTCTGTCTCTGCAGTTTGTCTTTCTAATTTTTATTTGTTTCTGTTCCTGTAAGTCCCTTTTACTTATTGGTTTTTGAATTTTGATGACATACTTATATTGTTTGATCCTTCTTTTACAGGCAACCAAAAAGTATGAGAAAGCTGTTCAGCTCAACTGGAACAGCCCACAGGTCTGGTATTACAGTTGTTCATATTCTTGTATTTTCCTTCATATATATAACCTTTTTCCTCATGCTGTATCAATATCACTAACTTATATGGTTGTAAATGAAAATTTTACCTATATTCATTGTCAGTTTATCCAAGGTGCTAATTACATAAAGATTTTATTATTTGATTAATTTGCTTCATTAGAGGCCCAATTCACTTTGGTAAGTTCATGCTTTTGAATATCTTATTGTTAATTTCTTAAAACAGCCATTTGTCATATTTTATTTGATAATCGAATACATCAATATCAGTATATTAGGTTGGTCGGTCTAGAGGTCTATAGCTCATTCTCTAATTGATGTCAAAATATTAAAGCCTCTCACTATTATCCTTCCTGCTGATATATTATCTCCAATCAGGACACATTTTAAAATTAACTACTTGATCTTTTCCTAGATGTTTACCATTGTAGTAGCTTTGCCTCGTTATATTTTGCTTAGACATTGATACTTTTATGCAGTTATGCGTTTTGTTCAAGTTACCATACTTTCCTCCATGTTTTAATTCATTTCTTGCATGACATAATTTTAATGGTATATTACTAATATATGGGTCTCTTTACCCACTATTGCTTTTAATTGGTTTAATAGTGTACTAATCAATCAAATTTCCTTATTGGTTTATGATAGGCCCTTAACAACTGGGGGCTTGCTTTGCAGGTAGATTGATATTGGTTTATCAACTAAGTTGATTTATTATTGAAGTAATTTTATGTTAGTTTTTAATCTTATTAAGGCATTTTGGACAAAATCATGATACAGGAACTTGGTGCAATTGTTCCTGTACGGGAGAAACAGACTATAATAAAAACAGCTATAAGCAAGGTAAAGCCATGAAATTGTAAATAAAGTTTTACTTCTATATTATTTGTTTCTGTTTCAAAAGGTTAAATAAAGGTAATGCCACATATGCCTTTGATTTAGCGCTCAGTAATGTGAAAAGGGCCAAGTACTTAACCTCGAATAGTTTGCAGATGATTTTTTGTTATTGCCATTGCTCTTATCATGATAACTCCCTAATCGTGCTTGTGGCAGTTCCGCGCCGCCATCCAACTACAGTTTGATTTTCATCGAGCAATTTACAATCTCGGTACAGTGTTGGTAAGGGTTTTCTGCCTTCCATTTTTTGTTGTTTTAACTTGTAACTATTATTTTAGATAAGCAATGTTGTTTTTCTGGCTCACTCTTTACCAGTTACTGAATCTGATAATTATCTGTTTCTACATGTAGTATGGCTTAGCCGAGGACACTTTTAGGTCTGGCAGACCCGTCAATGCAAAAGAAGTCTCTCCTGAAGAGTTTTATAGTCAATCAGCTATATATATTGCAGCTGCTCATGCTCTGAAACCAAACTACTCAGTATGACCCTATCTGCATTCTCTTGTTGACATTTTTTTTCAGTTCATGAAGAACATATCTATTTTCTGCCTGTCTAAAATTCCTGGACCTGATATTGTTTTCAATTTGAGGAATAACCGTTAAAACGGTAAAAATTAATTAATTGTGAGTTAATCAGTGGTTTGATCCTGTTTGTTGTCTTTAATAATCATGCAGGTTTATCACAGTGCTTTAAGGCTAGTTCGATCAATGGTGAGTTATCTTCAAAACCTTATTGTTCAACTACCACTTATAGCATGTCATATTAATGGGAAATAGGCAATCATGGTTGGAGTTACAAATCCAGCGTCTCGGCATGTATGGTAAAGATTGGCATTCCCTGGAGCTTCGTGCACAGGGCAATATCTACCTAAAAAACAATAACAGAAACTATCATAATGATATTGATTGATTTTATTGCACAATTATTACTAGAGTGGAAGGTTTAGAATTACTTATTCACTGGAGTTTCACTGGGTGGTCTGAATGAGTTAGTTCAGTTGCTGATGGCCACACCTTGTGTCAATATGATGTGGTCTCAGTCAGCACCGACCAGGAAGGGAAGAGTGTAAAGAAGAGAAAAAAGAGGAGGATGAAAGCATGGAGGAAGAGGAATCATAGGATGAAAAAGAAGAGGCGGCCTTCGTGCTAGTTTGAAATGGTACATATGGTCTATCCCAGGTGGCAAGGAATGTGATTTTTTTTTCAACTCTTATACTTGTCATTCTTGCATGCATAGGCCAATTGGGCTAGAAATTAAATTTTCTACAGAGAGGTGAAATTAGCTCTTCTAGACAAGTAAGAATAGGTGTGATCTCTTTAATTAAGCCTAAGATGCTTAGATCCTTTCTTAGGCTGGGTTTACTTGGGTGAAAAAATGGGATAGAGAGGATGGCGAAAAAGTTGGAGACGCAAAAACTCACAAAAATGCATGTGAAGCATGAATAATTCATCTATCATTTTGTGTTGCTTTGCTTTCCACTCGCATCTTTCCACCTAAGTAAACCCAACCTTAGTTTAACCAATGGGAGAAAATACCTTTCTTGAGAAGAAACTTCATTTCACTGGTTTGATATTTAAATCTTATTTTCCTACCTGAATTGTCAATTTAGGATTGACTTTCTTTATGGTATAGGTAATATTATCACTGCCCCTTTTTGGTTTAGTCGTATGAATTTGACAAGCATTATCCACTTATAAATGTTTTTCCGACAGCTTCCTTTACCCTACTTGAAAGTAGGCTACCTAACTGCTCAACCTGCTCATATTCCAATAGCACCTCATAAAGAATGGCAAAGATCTCAATTTCTTCTGAATCATGAGGGACTTAAGCAGGTAAGCTGCAAGTGTTTGTCCTTTTTCCTTGATTCAGGCTTCTTTCTTCTATTCTGAAATCAATTTAATTATAATCATTTTTTGCTTTAGCGACATGATGATATGATGATGTAAGGTTATGCATCAACTGTTTAGACCATTCTTATTTGGGAAAGTCAACATGATCTATTACATGGTGATCAGAGTTGCTAAGTTATGATCTTTATATTCATAAAGCAAAATAAATAGTCTTGCTCAAATTTAATTAATTCAGGACAAAATAAATTATCGTCACTCCAGCTTTTTCTCTCATAATTGTAAAACCTCAACTAGGGCAATTTCTATATATGAAATAAGTCAACTTTGTTGAGTTGTATGAACTCTTTACCTTTTTGTTCTTAGTTGTGTCTCAAGTCAATGTGACTGCAAATTTAAATTAAAAATAAACCTTTCAGTCTCTCTTGGAACTATCCTTGTATAGCAAGTAGACAGGATGCCCTTCTTTCCATCATGGAAGGTGTTTAAAGGTAACTTGGATTGCATCACAAGATCCAATATCATATTTTCGATGTCTCATGATGGAAAGCAGGAAGTTTTTTACTATCGGTATAGTTTTGCAGTACAATAGGAGAATAAGGTCCATGTAGTTGCACCAAATAGTAGAACTAACACTTAATAATGATAGTGATGCTGGAAAACAGGAACCACCATGTCACTGAGAAAAAAAAAAAAAAAAATTGAGTCAAGAACTAAAGAGTAAAGGCCAAGATATAGCAGACCAATGATGCCTTACCTGCTAAGTAATGGTGGAACCTGCATTAGAGAACATTTTTCTGGTAACCAGATGTATCTTAGAGTTAAAGCTTAGAAGAGACAACTAATTCTCTAATGCCAAATCTGCTAAGTAATGGTGAAACCTGCTATTTTTGATGAAATTATGAGGCCTGGTGTTATTGGACTGCATGGTTGTTGTAAGGAAAAAGTAAGTCTTTACTGATATGACCATTATATCTCGATAGCATCCAGTAGAATTCAAGTAATTCTGATGTGTATGCCCTGACTAATGAGCATTTGCATCACTAGTGTTTATGGCACATCTTGTACGTTCAATTTGCACTTTTAGCTTTCCTACTTTTTTCATCACCCTAATAAAGGAACCTCAGGTAAATTATCAGTTGAAATACACACACCTGGACATTTTTTCTTCTAATTTTTTTCTTATATAAAAGAGAAGTTCTGCTTGTGATTGATAATGTACAGGCCGCTCCACTTAGAATTCCTCCTGATTATGAAAACTCATGTTTCTTTGCTTGATGGAGAAGAGATGGATTATTGGTGAACTGTGCATGCTAAAAGAAAGATTGCTCTACTCAGTTACTATATTCCATGCCATTGTTTGTGTTCAAAGAGGAACTTGTTTTCTGTATTCATGCATTTTTTATATCTTCGTGTACACTTTAGATTTGGTGATATAATGGATAGAAATCCTACTGAGTTTTTTTTTTATCTTTCCAGATAGATGAGATCGTACTGACGAATCCTATCTTCTAGATAGAGATCATACTGACTAGTGTTATCTTTCCCAGGTCGGTAAGGCTGAGAAGCATCTGTCACAAAGTCCTTCTGGGGTGTTGTCAGGATCTCCACAAACTGATAAATCACTACTTAAAGTTGATGTCCAAGACATTGTTTCTGTTTCAGCCTGTGCAGACCTTACACTACCTCGAGGTGCTGGTCTTTGCATTGAGACAATTAATGGCTCAGTTTACTTGGTAAGTTTGCCATAATCAAGCATCTAAATAGAGATAAATTCATGATGTATATCCCTCTTCGTCAAGATTATGATGTTTTTTTCCCCAGTGTTTCTTTGCTTTGCTAATGGTTGATTTACGCACTTGGTATATTTTGGTTCCTCTTGGATTCTTCCAGGACTAGTCGCTCCATGTTTGAGGCATTTAAATTTAGCTTAGGGGAAAATGTCTATTATGATATTATCTATGCCACCTTTGCTAGGATCAGACAGTTTTGTTGTTGTCTATATGATTTTTTTGACAATGGTTCATAAATATGGCATTTCAAAATATACTTATTTTTTTTGTCGGGAAGGTATGAAATGTTGACAAGGATCTTCCTCATCTGAACAGCTAACTCTTTTTTGAATATTTCTACTTATCCTAGCAAAATTTGAGATGGTTTTATTCATTTTAACCTAAACCTGGTTGGGAACTTTGGAACTGCACCAATGTTGCTTTTATATGCAGCAATGATGTGAAGTTGTTACACTAGGAGTTATAAATTGTTTTAGATTGATCTTGTCGCTCATTGCAATGGTGTATGACGCTGGTCATGTGCTCCTTATACCAGGTTGCTGACACATGGGAGTCGTTGTATGGCTGGTTAGATGCAATACGCCTTGTCTACACCATTTATGCCAGAGGAAAGAGCGATATTCTTGCTGGAATTATTACTGGTTGATTTTCCGTTTTTCATACAACAAATATTTTTCGAGACCTCTACAACTTTGGACAACTGGGGCCTGAATTATTACCTTGACATTTTTTTGTCCCCAGAGGTTGTTATTTACGATGTAGTCCAGTTATTGTTTCCAACATGTACCATAGGTTTAAAGTCTATTGAATTTGCATATTAGCGACTAGCAGGATAATTCTTTAGGCTTTTTTCTTAATTTGGAGATTTGCGCGTACCAATTGAACTACAGTTTGGTTTCCAAATTGTTTAAAATTTAAAGTTGTTTTTTTTTTTTTTTACTTCATGTAGAGAGTTTCTCAGTTCAATGAAACATCAACAACTATGATTCCTATTTATTCTGGAGCGTAGAGCCCCAACAATGGAGCATCATCCTAAAATTCTAATATTTTTCTCCCTTCTATTTGCCATTTGTTGCTTGTGCTTCGTTCATCAATTCATGTGATCGATTATCCCCATGAGCAAGTCTAAAGGGAAAACAAGTTTTGGGAACCTCTAATTGGGCCTCAAGCTGCCCGTGATTAGTTTGGATACATATTTTAACTCAACAGGCTATATTGATCCCGTCCCCTTGCAATAATTTTTTTTATATTTTAAATTATCTTAATATTAAAAATTTTAATTGTTGTTATATTTTGATTAATTGTTAATTACAAAGTACACTTGTACTACTGGAGCCATGCCCAAAGCATGGACTGAACTCAATTCGATCCAACGGTCGTGCCCAACTGAACTGGTTTTCGATCCAAGCTTGGTCACAAGCTACTACTCAACCTTGACATCCCATTTGGCAAAGATGGCCCAATCATTTCGCCCCTCTATTTTTCGTTTTGTGAACACACCTTACTTGTATACGCACCAAAGAACACATCCTGCTTGGTTCTTTCATCAGCCATTTCATCAACTATCCTTCTAAATGGTATCACATTAACAAGTTCATATGTGAAAAACAACTCGATGCCCAACAAAATTGTTCATCAGCGCCTGTGAAAAAAGAAGAAAAAGATCACCTGGAGATTTATTAGTTCCCAACAAACTTACAATCCTAGTACTAATTACAAAGAAGATTCAGCTTTCCTTGATATCATTATAATTAACCAACCCAAGTTTCGAGTGGATTACCCATTCAAAATCTCTCAAAGAATTACTGAAGAGGCTTGTAAGATCGCACTTCCATGTGAATTTGATTTTTCGGCTGCATTTATTGTTCCGGATCTTGTATCTTACTATACTGAAGACAATGAAACTCGAGTATAATTAATTCATGATACCGGATCTATGATGTTACTTTTTGGTCATCCAACATCCGACCTTCCAATCACTTGACTCTGATCTCTCCAATCCCAAAGTTTCACTACAATAGAAGCAACGTAACTCCTCAGATACCATGCTCAAGCTATTGCACGACATATAGTCAAACACTAAACATCCATCGGGGAGGACATAGCTATAGTTTTGGTTACATGCATGGGAAGAACCTCTAATATATAGATTATCTACACTACAATCAATCTTGTGTGACAGCGTACATATTTTGCAATAATAAAAATCGTCATGTTTATTTGCAACAACTATACTCTTTCATCGTATCATTTTTACCATGAAAGATTTTCATGAAGACTAAGACTTGGACTTGGTCTTAGATGAATGGGCATGCATCATTAGATGATGGGTGAATTACATATGAATTGAGAGTAAATGACAGAAGAAAATTAAATCATTAATATTCTTCAGTTCCTATATATTTCTAGGGCAATGTTCCAGGGCACCCTTCTCGAGAAGGATGTTGAATCCGTATGGGCAAAGATCATATTGAATCCCTGCCCATGTTTTGGATAGTAACAAGGCACGTTACCGAATGGCGCAATCACATAGGAATCAGTAACAATGCATGCACTTTTGGTGCCATTACCTGACACACCCTTTTCTCTTCAGTTTTCACCATGCATGCTTCCACAATGTCTAAACATCTACCTCAATTGCTTCGACTAATATCACTAAAGCCAAATGGTTGCAGAAACTGTAAGGCATTATCTACATCTAGAGTGTTAGAATGTGGTCTCTACCTGGCTGATCATGGTTAGGAGAATCTTAGTTGGGTTGAGTAGGTGAGGAAGGACTTCTCGTGACCTGCCATAGATAAAATAAATATTAAAGACAAAAGTAACAGATCACATAAAATCCCTCCTCTTCTGATCATATAAATCAACAAATTACACCACTTACTGGTACAATACCTTTAACTCAGTGCATATATATATATATGCTTCAATCATTCATTACCACAAACATATATATCATACCAGAAGTCTCACACATGCTTCTCTTTTGCCATAATTAGAGCATGTAAAAAAAGGGTTCCTCTAATGTGTCGACCACATTATCTCTTGAAGCCAATGTAAAACTTAGCTTCAACATATATCCACATTGATGATGGATTTAAATTAACTAGAGAAATTAACAATTAGCTAGATGAAAATTGAAGTCAAGCTGAAGGAACGCTCTTCCTTTAATCAGGATTAATTGATACTTTTAATTTCTACCAAGAACTTCCTCCTCCTCCTTCTCCTCCTCCTCCTCCCATGAGCATGCCATTCCAATATCCAGGAGGTGGATCACCACCTTGTCCCTTGTTCTGCTCAAACTCGATATTCTTTGAAGGCTCAGTTGCTCCCTTGAGCTCTTGCAGAGGAAACATAAGCTTACTGCTCCCGGCAGCATGATCACTACTTTCCTGAACACTCACTCCTGGTAGTAATTGCAGGCTCCCGAACCCTGCAGTGTCCAGAGGAAAGCTGAGAGTAGGAGGTCTCATGAATTCCTGCATGAGTCCTCCAAACCCAGAGCTGGTGTAGTCGGGCAATGGCATGGGCATAGCGGCGGTGCTCTTGAGTAAGTCCAAGGAAGAGAGATTATAGGAGTTGCAGCTGCTGCTCGCTTGGCAAATGGAGTTGAACTCGGGAAGGTGGCCCTGTTTGTGGAAGGCCAGGTTGAGGTCCTGTCCCTCATGGAACAACTTTGGAGCTTTGGAACTGGCGGAGGTGGCAGTGGCGGCGGCGGCGGCGGCAGTGGTCTTGTTTTTGTTTTTCCTCGAGCCGCCGCCCACAGGGACGTTCCGGAGGGACCCACCTTCTGTCCAATACCTTCTGCAGGTCTTGCAGAAGTACCTGCCATTAATTCGTGCATCTTCAGACATGCGGATGTAGTTTTGATATCTAAAGACCTATCTATCTATCGATCGATCAGCTACCTGGGTTGAGTGAGACTGTAGTTGTTGTAGTAACAGAACTTGGTGTTGGTGGAGTTGCACCTGGGGCAGTTGAGGGCCTGCTCCTTGCTCGGCCTCGGCCTCTGCCGCTCCCTCATCTCCCTTTCAGCCACCTGCAGCTTCGCAGTGGTCGAGATGGTGGCGCCGCTGTTGGTCGACGAGGCGAACTGATCCCCCAAGGTCATGGGCTTCACCTGCAGTCCCATGCCCTAGAAAGCAGCACCACCACGAATTACGACACCAAAATTTCCCCATATGAACAAACTAAAACTACAGTGCCGTTCACATACTACAAATCTCGAAATAAATAGATCGAGAACGGATGCGAGCTGAAAGAGGAAAGGAGAAGTGAGAGGCAAAAGCTATCTCGTAAAAGATGAAAGAGAAGAGCAAAATCATGGACAAGAACAAAGCAAACAAGTACCTTAGCCAGTAGCACTGCTTTATTGCATGCGATCAAAAGGAAAGTAAGGGAAAAAGAGAAGATAAAGGTGGGGAGAAAAACATAAAGTGGCATCAGGTTGCTGCTTTCATGAGTAAAAGGTGGGTGGGGGGAGGTGATTCAAAGCTTAAGGCCAAAGGAAAGGATGAGAGAGAGAGAAAGAGTGTTAAAGGCGATGCATGTATACATCAATCACAGGCTAAAACTCAAAAGAAAAACACAGATCTTAAGAACTCATATAAATTTTTGTTTGTTTGTTTTTAAAAAAAAACATGGAAAATATAGTCGATCGATCAGGATCTAGGGGGGAGGGGATTATAATTAGCTTTAATTACCTGAGGCCACTGGCTGGCATCCATGCAAAGGTAATTCTGAAGTGATCCAGAAAGAGAGCTCAAAGGAAGAGAAAGAGAGAAGGAAGAGGAGGAGGAGGTAGAAGAAGGTAGGCTTGGGAATATTGGATTGGGTGAAGGTGATGATGGACCAATTGAGAAGCTTTGGATTGTGATGTCTCGCTGGCTCTCATATCTTTTCAGAATGGTGGTCGTATGAATTATTCTTCAATAGGATTGAATTGTTTATTCAATTGTGCTCCCATTTCTAGATTGTCAAGTAGTGTATATTTTTATTTGTGGAGGAATTTTTTGTCCATAGTTGTCCTTGTGCTATACAGCAGTGTGACTGTATGAGTCAACCATGTAATTGCCTTAAGGAAATACCTTGCATCAGGAGCGAAGCAAATTAGTACAAGACAAATTAAATCAGGTCATGTGAGGGGTTAGGTTGGGCCCCAATTGTGGAGCAAAGAAGAAAAGAAAGGTGGATGTTAGTGAATTAGGGTTTCAATCATTGTTTTTGGAATATAGCAGATATAAGTATTTGTTTTGTCAGGCTGAGGATTTGTAAATTGCAACAAAGGAATAGGACACCTCTAAGCTAATCAAGCCAAAGAACAAGAAAGGAATGTTAGTAAAACTTAATACTATCACTTGTTTGTTTAATATATATGCAAAGAACATTATAAAATTTTTATATATGTAGTTTAATGAATATGAAAATATTACAAGTAGGCAATTGACCTAATATATTCATGCATGGACCTTTTGCCCATAACACTTCCTATTAAGCTATTTGAATATATATTAGTACAAATATATTTCACTTTAAGCACTTTTAGCTTTGGTTAGAAAATATGCTAGTTAATCTTTGGAACTAACAATTGGAGATGATGATTTTATTATACTAGACCTTTCTCTTGATCAATGCAATGACAATTAATCTTTATATACTTTATCCTCTCTCATGAAATTAATTATACAAGTTTTGAGGGATATATGCATTGTAGGCTTAATTGTCGTAATAAAAGGTTCATCACTTTGCAAGAACATACTCGATCGACCATCAAATGCTTCCCTTAAATGAGTTCATATATGTTGCTAATTAATGCCATGACATTGTATTTTGTGTACCTTTATTGTTTACTTTTTAACTCTTTTTAGAAAATAAGATTACCTATTTAGAGGAAAAGAATAAATTCACTTTGTAAAATTGTCAAGCTTTAAAAATGTTCATATTTTTCTCATTGTAGATCATGCCATATTTTAGAGGAAAATGGTCTAATATCTTTATAATTACATAGAAAAATGATCTAGCTAGTACTATTGCTTCTTCAGTGGAAGTATTCATTAAATAGTAAGGGAGTGTTATATATCCTTATTTTAACTTTTACAAAAGACTAGCAAAATTAGAGAACCTGGGAACAAAACATGTGTGTAGTATAGATCATGTATGAGATAAATTAAAATAACTGAGAATATATTCGAATGAGTTGAAATCTTCCCTCTTTCTAAATAATTAGTGTCCTGACCAGTAGTCTTCAGTTTTAATTAATCAATTCCATCATGATAATATATAGTACATATCTAGATTAGGCAGATTCCATTATGATAAATAATTAATTCCCCCATCAAACCTTAATGCATAAACTCTTAATTAGAGTTATACATGCCTAACCCTCTAGATTGAGTTGATTAATTATAAACAGTGCTTTCTCCTGTTCCACTTGCTTCTGCACATATCACTGTCATCGCTATAGATCCACTTTCTTGGAACTTGAGTGAGATCAAAGAACTATGTAAGATGTCATATTCTTGAGTTGCACTAATTTGAGACGGCTTTCCTAATTATTTCATCAGATCATTGGTGAGCATCAAGTGGGGGCAGGAAGTCATTTACTTAGACTTTGTGATTGCCAAGGCTCCTCGAGGTGCATGAACCTTCACAACCTAAAGGTGTGTGTAACAGTACTGGCCTTCAGTCAAACTTGGGGTGGAAAAGGTGGAGAATACTGGGGAGGAAAGGTTGGTCCCAACTCCTCCTTAATTACATGGTCGGCGCATTTTAGCAGGTTTGAATGTTTTGTTTAAGAAAAACAAAGAGTTGATGGGTTTCATCATTGTCTTGTCCTTACGGTTAATGATCAGTAGGAGTTAAGAAGAATATAATTAACGTGCATGCCTTCATATATATTCTAAGTCTGTACGAGAGAACTTTAATTGTGTTTGAAGAAGAAGAAGAAGGGTTACCAGGTGAAGGACAGACATGGTTCGATAGAGGAGTTGACCGCCATTGCCCATATGATCCTGTGCTCCTTTCTTCTTCTTCCCCACCACCACTTCAACTTGTCCCCTCTGATCGATTTGCCAAATGAACAGCCATCCAATGTGCCTGCTGAGATCTAACTACACTCCAATCTACATCTCACCTAACATCACTTGCACATATGTTGCTGAAAATATCGCCCAAAAGTCAAATCTAGCCCACAAAAATGTTTTTATTTGTCAGTAAAACGACTAGATTGAATCCACTAGAGGCACTGTTAACTTATTTAGGACAGTTACACAATTCCAAAAAAAAAAAAAACAAAAACAAAAAAGGAGGGTTAAATATTCAAAAGATCCTACTACAAAATCTAAGCTTTAAAAGTTGGGCCCGGTATTTGTAGTATAAGCCCAAGCCCAATAGAAAAGTCCAATTGTTGAAATAAAAAATTAAGCCCGATTCTAAAAATTCGAAGATTAATTAATACGCTTAATCATATCTAATCATGCTCCATCTTGTCGGTTCCACTTGTTGCAGCAATAATAAATGAACAAAATAATTACAAGGTTTGGATCCTGTACTTGTGCCTTGTTGATAGACATGTTAGTACACTGTACTTCGTTAATCGCAGCTGCTTAAATATGTCTCTGTGATCACGATGCCCCATCCATGAATATACTCATTTGGCTACAGGTCTGGAAAGTAAGTTAACCCCCTCGTTTGCTTGCGTTTCTAGCTTATGATATTTGGTAACGGCAATTATCTTCTTATTACAGAATCTTTCTTTTACAGGTTCTTTGTCAAATGTTTTTCATCAAGTAAACGGACTCTTAGTTGATACCTTCTAGCTCTTACAGGATCAAGATCATTTCTTACTTAAGAATAAGCACGTACGTATCACTGACATTTGATGCGTGTCATATATTTCTTGCGAATATTATCAAGTTTTAGTTAAACGCCACATCACAGGGCCTGACTTTCGCTTAATCAACGAACAAACTGCTGGCACTTTCACCATTATTTGAGTAATTGTTCATTAGGTGCCCTCACTAAAGTTTAGGTCAACTGCCTCGTTGACAAGTGGTGCTGTGTTAGATATTGTTTAATTCGTCTACCTATTTGTCTGACCTTTAGCTATTAATTTAACCAGCAGTTGTTAACTAACAAATAATTGTCCTTTTGTTGCAAGAAGGGGAAAAACAAAGGATCACATAAATGTATACAAACATAATTCTTTATCCATCCTAATTTAGACAACTAATTAGTTTCGTAACTGTAATCAGCAAAACTCTGTAATACTTTTTACGAGGCTCTGTTCTTGGTCTCTCTTCGAGCACGGGCTGCATTGATGAACATGATGCCTCCCCTGCAATGGCTGGAACAAAAGGAGGGGAAAAAAGACAGACGAGAAGTAGGTAGAAAGTAAGAATCATTGGTGCTGTTTTATATATCTTTTCACAGGGAAATATATATAAATCTATTGGCCATTTTCCAGTTGGTTCATGCAGTGTGAAAGGAAGATGAACATGATTTTGCTCAGGCCTTGTTCCTTTCAAGAAGTTTTGGTAGGTCTATTAAGCAGGTGGAAATTAGTTCGTCTTCTATTCTCTTACATATCATCATGCAGCCAGGCATATCTTTACGTGGTCAATGATGAAGTCGAATAGCAACCTCTCTGATAGGTTATCATAATACGTAATCAAGTTGTTGGGAGGAATCATGAGACCTGCTCTTCCTACTCCCCACAGATTTAATTAAAACTTCTCCTGTGTGTATATAAAGATTGTCATCTTTCTTGTGCATTGGCATCGAGTGGAAGATGGCATCTTCTTCTTCTCCTCCTTCCTTGCTATGCTTTTTGCTGTCATGTTTCTTCGTTGTGCCATTTGTCATGGCCCACCCCGCGTGGCCTGTTGGAGGAAGCACCAGGTTCTATGACTTCAAGGTCTCTGTTCCTCCCTTGCCTAGCTCTCTGTTAATTTCCGTTCGGTAGTTGGTTAACTTACAGATCAGTGGGTGACTTGTTTCTTGTGGGTAGGTGCAAACGACGAGGGTGACGAAGCTTTGCAAGAGCAAGGAGATCGTGACCGTCAACGGATTGTTTCCAGGGCCGGCCATCACTGCTCAGGAAGACGATCGGGTCATCGTCAAGGTCACCAATGAGAGCCCCTACAACGTCACCATCCACTGGTTAGAAATGCCTCTTTGCATGCTCATCTTTATTGACGGTTTTGACTTTGACGACGGTGTTGATGTCAACGGCAGGCATGGGGTGAGACAAAGGTTGACTTGCTGGTCCGATGGGCCTGCCTATATCACTCAGTGCCCGATTCAGCCGGGTCAGACCTACACGTACGAGTTCACGTTGATCCAGCAGAGGGGGACTCTGTTCTGGCACGCCCACCTCTCCTGGCTCCGCGCCACCGTCCACGGCCCTCTCATCATCTACCCCAAGTCCGGCGTCCCTTATCCCTTTCCCAATCCTTACGAGGAGCACACTCTCGTCTTTGGGGAGTACTGGCACAAGAACATACTGAAGCTGCAGAGAGAGGTGATGGCCAGCGGCGGCGGCCCACCGCCGCCCAACGCATTCATCATCAACGGCCACCCTGGGCCTCTCTACAACTGCTCTTCCACTGGTACACATCAATGCTCTGCTCTGCTCTTACTCTGTTTAGTACAATGCTTGATTATTGAGTGGTTCTTAAAATCCAGATGTGTATAAGATCGACGTTATCCCTGGTAAAACATATCTGCTCCGGCTAATAGGCGCGTCCCTTAACATGGAGCACTTCTTCGGCATCGCCGGCCACAAGATGACCATCGTGGAGGCCGACGCCGACTACACCAAGCCCTTCACCGTGGACCGCCTCATGATCGCGCCGGGGCAAACCATCAACGTCCTGGTGGAGGCCGACCAGAAGATCGACACCTACGATATGGCGCTGGGGCCCTACATGTCCGGAAAAAACATCTCCTTCCAGAACATCTCCGCCGTCGCGCACTTCCAGTACACCGGCGCCGAGGAGCTCAACGGCGAGTTCAGCCTCCCGGCCCTGCTCCCAGTCTACAACGACAGCCTCATCGCGAACACCAACCTCCACTTGCTCCGCGGGCTCGAGGCCGCAGCCAAAATCCCGCTGGAGATCGACGCCAACCTCTTCATCACCGTCGGGCTCAACGTGGAGAAGTGCCACTCGAAGCACCCCAACAAGAGCTGCCGGGGCCCCGGCGGCGGCGTCTTCGCCGCGTCCATGAACAACGTCAGCTTCGTGAGGTCCAGCGTGTCGCTCTTGGGGGCCTACTACAACAAAATCCACGGCTACTACACCGACGACTTCCCCGGCGTGCCGTTGAAGACGTATGACTTCGTCAACGGCGCGCCCAACAACGTCCCCAACGACACGCAGTCGCTGATCGGGACGAAGGTGCGCGTGCTGGAGTACGGCAGCCGAGTGCAGATCGTGTTCCAGGATACAGGGATCGTGACCACCGAGAACCACCCCATCCACCTCCATGGCTACAGCTTCTACGTGGTGGGATACGGAATAGGGAATTACAACCCCATGACGGCCAAGTTCAACTTGGTGGATCCGCCCTACATGAACACCATCGCCGTCCCTGTCGGAGGATGGGCAGCCATTAGATTCGTGGCCGACAATCCAGGTATATATATACACTAATTACTTGGTTAATTACATAGAAAAATTCGAAGGCTTAATTAGCCATTAATCGTGTTTAAATTACTCGCAGGGGTGTGGTTTATGCACTGCCATTTTGATGTGCACTTGACGTGGGGATTGTCGATGGCGTTTATCGTGAAGAACGGGGAGGGGCCCCTGGAGACTCTTCCGCATCCTCCAGCTGATTTGCCCAGATGTTAAAAATATTTGATATATCATTGAAGAATCAAAATTGTTGTGTGTATCATGTTTCCTTACAATTTTAAAGAAAGAATTAATGGTAAATAATCAAATTTTTGTCTGATTGATTATTGTATATCTGTGTTACTGATTGGGAACGTTGTCCATTAATTCAAGTGGATTGGTATAACATGAGACAGGGACTCGTATATCAAAATAGCATGGTTAGTTAAGAGGATAGAAGTCTCCAAGGTGTGAAGAGGCTATCGTTGAGCACAAGTTGTTGGGCTCAACTGAGTCATTCTTCTCCTCATTGTTTTTTTATTTAAAAAACACAAACCGCCCACCGTGGGGCTCGAACCCACGACCACAAGGTTAAGAGCCTTGCGCTCTACCAACTGAGCTAGACGGGCATCTGCTATCTGCCAAGAATAATATGATTTAATATTATTATTTACAACCACAAAATGAAAATACCTACTCTAGCAACGAATCTATTTCTTTTCCGTCTTTGTCCACGTCTAAATAAACAAGTTGATTAAATTAAGTGAATCAAACAAATTATTCAAAACATGCAAATTGAATGCACCATGCAAGTTAGATAATTAAATTGGATGGTTAGATGTGGGTAAAGTAAGTAGAACCAACCTATTCGGCAGTATGGGGCCGACCAAGCTGATTGGTTAGATCAAGTTCCAATTGGCTAATCTTTAATGCTGTTTCACAAATTAATTTATAGAAAAGGAAATAAAAATTTATACAAAAAAAATGTTCAGAGATTCCAATTTACTCATTTTAAGTTATTGATTTTTTTTTTTTCAATTTTGCACCACACCATTCATGCCGTAAGTTGAACTACAACTTGTAGGTTGAGTTGGGAAGGTGTAAACCAAGGATCATATGAGAAAAAATAAAATTGAATTGCGATACAACAAAAAACATCATGAGAGAGATTTGATAAAAAAAAATGAATATACATGAGCGTTATTTGATAAAAATAGGCAAACGTAGTTTACATCTAAATCGAGACAAAATTGTCATCACAATCCATGCAAGAGGAGCAAAAAAATTACCATCACAATCGACTCATCTGCTCTGGACTTCAAACCTACTTGCAGACTTTTTGATCACCATCCATCATATATCTTTGCATCAAAATCAGAACACAAGAAATATATTTCATCCTTTCACGGGAACAGCTACAAGAGAAACATTAGTCTGAAACAAATAAATAGCTTCGCTAAGGTCTGTCGATGGACCAAAGTTAATGTGAAAATTTTCTAACTTCATGAACATGCAAACTGAAAGGCTAATGAAACAGCATCAGATGCTTAAATGGGGAGACGATTCGTTAACAAGATCAAACATCCGCAACACATCATCTATGGAAATAAAAGACTTGCAGAACCTGCTCAGTAACAGATTAAAGATAAGTATTATTATTGAAAACAGTGCTCCACTTTTGTTTGGAGCTGAAAGAGTTTTGGCATATATCTGCTCCCTCAGGAAGTAGCAGAAAGAAAACTCAAAAAGTCGACCATTGCAAATTTTTAGCCATGTCAAAAGATAACATAATTCAGGATTGCACAACTCTTAAGCAACAAATAAGGAAAATGACCTTTATGGTGCGCCAGTATCTAGTTGGAACGTGCAATTATGATTAGCAGGCATATTGGCGAATCTAAGAAGTTCGAGGTTCTATTCAATGTCGTCGATCCAATCTCCATAAATCTTACTAATCTTGTCCGGGCCTTTCCATTTCTCAGCTGATCTCTGTCCTTGCCTCTGGAGGGCAGTAGCAGATCTCTGTGAAGGCGCACTAATGTGATATATGTCTGCATGGGGAACTGAAACATTTGAAACTAGGGATGCATCTGTTGTGGCCTTAGCTAATGGCCCGGCTTGCTTTGTGTCTGGAGTAGATGAGACATCTCTGCCTTCCGTGTCCATAAGCCCCCCACCATATCGATGTAATTCTGTGTTCATGGAATTATGTATGAATGAAAAGAGCAAATTGCTGTCAAGATCGCAGTATAAACTGAGATGGAAAAAAGGGACAGCAAAAATGTACAGGAAAACTGTTAATGTTGTTACGTTATCAAACAGTATGACCAATATTAAGGAAAACATGACCAATTAGGCACCTCATACATTCAGAATGAATATAGGAAATTAGTCTCCTAAAATATTCACACATATAGGTGCTTTCAATTCAACCGATATTTGGTCCATAGTCACTTATGTTTGTTTCAGTTATGCATAGTGTTCAATACTCTAATAGACATTCTAAAGCATGCACTCGAAAATGTTTCACAACAACACAAGCAGGCTCCGGTTTGAATTACAGATTTGGTCTGGGTGTTTTTAATTCAAGTGATATTTGGTCCATAGTCACGTATGTTTATTTCAGTTATGGATAATGTTCCATTCTCTAGATAGACATTCTAAAGCATGCACTTGACAATGTTGCACAAGTGACTGGTTTAAATTAAGATTTGCACCACAAACATATAATACAGATTTATTGGCTGCAAATATTGCGTGTCAGGAGCATATATGAACTTAATGATAAGTCAAACAAAAACAAAAAAAAAACCCTTTGAATTTAAAGTCGTTGGTAGAACTAAAGCTTAGTTAACAGAAATTACAACATAAATATGTCGCTGAATTAGCATACAGATCGGTTGCATGCTTCTTTTTGTAAATGTAAGCAAGTATATGGCCTAGGATTAGGAATTCGTTGAACAAGAATAGAAAGTTAATGCAATTGTAATAATCAAGGAATAAAAGCAGTCATTGAATATCTTATCTACATTTCTACCATAGCTTAATGTAGTGATAGATGAGAAAGGAACAGAAACAACTGAATTGAGTAACTTTCAAAACAGATGAAATTAGCAGAAAAAAAATAAATTGGCATACCTTCTGCACCATGAGCAAAGTGACACTTACTGCCAAACGGGCAATATCCTGTCATCTCCCACTTGTTACAGATCCTCGTCTTCCAATTTGAAGGCTTTTGTACTGCTGCAGCTGCTCCTCCCCCATATTGAGCACCACCTCCAACTGATGGAGACAGACTTATAGCAACACTCTCACGGGCCTTAGATTGTTCATCATGTATGAAAGTGCAACTATCCCCGTAAGGGCAGCCCTCTTCAGTATAGAACTTCTTACAGCGCCTTCCTTTATATGATCTCTCCGACTCCCCTATTACAATTGACGAACTAATGGTGGGAATCTGGCGTTCCTCTATGGGAAGGGGCGGCTCCGAACCCTCCTCATGAGCCGCCACAATCTCCTGCCAGTTGGGAGGTGGCTTCCGAAGCTCCTCAATCCCATGGGCAAAATTACAGTTTGTGATATAAGGGCAGGTCCCCGCGCGGAACTTACAGCAAAGCTTGGTCTTGAAGAACATTTTCCCAATGGCTTTCGAGCTGTTATTCCTATTACCACCTTGTGAATCCCCGTTCCGAGATCGCTTGCTGGGAGGCTGCTCGCTGCCAGCTCGAGACTGGGACTGGCGACCGTCGTATGCAGAGTTGGAACCGGTGTCAGCCAACAGATCGCCGCCCCAAGCACGGTAGTCCTCGTCCGTCGCCCACATGAGCTGGTCACTCCCCGCCGGGGGCCAAGAATCGTGGCCGGGAGGGCCGGATGCGTCCGGGATGATGGCTATAGCACTGCTTCCAGGATAAGAACTTCCTCCGCCGTAATCCATCGATACAAGCAAGATCCCAATGATACACAGGTCAATATTGCAACTTTCGACCACCAGAGTCAAAAAAAAAAAAAAAAAAGAAAAGAAACTCCGCGAGTGAGAAGTGAAAAGGATTCGTCAATGAATCCACCAAAGGATCGCCATTTACAGGGCTGGGAAATACTGGAATTGGAGAAATCTAACAAGGGAGGAGCCCGATTAGGAGACTTACGGAGAAGGATTCCGAGAAAGGGAAGGGGCGCTTCGAAACCCTAGCGGGAGGCCTGTAAAAAGAAAGCCACGCGAGCTGTGGCTCATTTTTTTTATTTCTTTTATTGGAAGAGAAATTTCCATTTTGACTGATAACAAAAATGAACCTAAGGCTTTTCCTTATTAAAAAAAACACGTGCAATATTGCAAAATCGATGGATTATATGTTTCACAAATCCACTACCTACAAAAAAAAAAAAAAATCATTAATTCTCAATTTATCGTAAAAAAAATGTATATGTACACACAACTCTACATGCACGATATATATATATATATATATATATATAAAAGATGAGAATTACATATATATATATATATAAGAGTGAAAATAATCAATTTATATATATAAAGAAATTTGTTCCCTTTTCTTCCATGCATTTCTTCCCTGGAACCTACTTATATCCTTAAATCTTAAAATCTCTTTATGAAACCCTAAATCCCTCTAGTTTCCATCATCGTCACCCCTAAATGTTAAATCCCTCTTGAAAATCCTAAATTCCCACAAGTCGCTACAATCATCATCATCATTGTTGCCATATGTGAATAAAGTAAAAAATGCAAATAGAGTGTAAAAGGCAATACAAAGAGATGGAGAGAAAGAGGTAGTCGCAAAAGAAGGCTAGCGAATTGTATTTCAAAAACTTAGGTTTACAAAGGAAAAGAAAATATAAATAGACAATAAAGTAATAACAAAAGACTAATCTACCCTTATATTATAATAATTTATCATATACTAACATCCTCCCTCAAACTCACGATGTACTAACAGAAAACATTGAAAGTTTGTTAACCAGAAATTAAAACCGTGCAGTGGAATGTGTCTTGGTGAGCAAGTCTGCAATTTGCATGGAAGATGAGATAAATGGAAAAATGATGATGTCATTCTAATAGTGATAACGAGTGAAATGACAATCAATCTCGATATGTTTGGTGCGCCCAAGAAAGATAGAATTGTAAGTAATTTGAATAACATTAGAGTTGTCATAATGCATAGGGGTAGGGTTCTAGAGAAAAATACCCATATCAACAAGTAGTCAACGTAACTAAACAATTTCAACAGTAGTAAAGGTCATACCACGATATTATGCTTCGGTAGAAGAACGAGATAACATCTTACTTTTTACTCTTCCAAGAGATAAGAGAATCTCATAAGAAAATGCAAAATCTTGTGGTAGACTTACGATCTGTAGAATCACCACCCCAATTTGCATCTGAATAGATGCACAACTCTAAGGTAGAAGTAGAAGGATAAAGAAGACTATAAAACTCGATAGCTCGAAGATATCGATGAATACGAAGCATAACTCCGTAATGTACTGAGGTGGGAGAAGTATCAAACTGGCTGACAATATGTACATCATAAGCAATGTCAGATTTAGTGATGGTAAAATATACTAGACTGCCAACTAGAGTATGATATAAAGGTGGATCTAACAAGGGAACACCATCAATAGAAGAGTACTGAGCATTAACTTTAAGCAGAGTATCAACATTGTAAGTGTCGAATAAATGAACTTGCTCCAGAATGTTACCAATATATTTGGATTGCAAGAGAAAATAGCCACAAGGAGAATAAGTTACTTTAAGTCCCAAAAAATAACGCAGAAGACCCAAATCTTTCATATCAAACTCACGAGCCAAATATAATTTCAACTCTTCTATTCTACTTAAATCATCCCTTGTGATAATCATGTCATCAACATAAAGAGAGAATACCTTTGAGATAGGGAAATATTCTTTTACATTATCCCAATTTTACTCAATTGGACCATTCATAAATTGACAAGCACGATTTATTACAAAGGCAATATCAGATAGTGTGATAATGACATATTGTAAGGCTCCAACAATGCTTCAATAAATATGTAGATAAGACAAAGTAGGAGAGGATGAACTTATAGAGTTGTTTATAGCAATTGGAATAGAAATTGGACGTGCTCCATCTATTTTGACTCTTTAGAGAAATCCAGTAATGTATTTGCTCTGAGAGAGAAGATAGTCTTTCTTATATAGAATAAGTTCAATACCAAAAAAATAAGTATTACCTAAATCTCAAGTAGGAAATTTTTTATTAAGAAAACTTAATAAAGTTGTAATACCCTTGTGATCATTGTAAGTTATTAGAATATCATCCATATAAATAAGAAAAAAATATTATAGATTCGTCATTATATTTGTGGAATAGAGATGTATCAGTCTTTGATCCAGAAAATTCTTAAGTTTGTAACTAATTAGATAATCGAAGAAACCATGCACGAGGAGTTTGTCAAAAATCTTATAAGGATTTCTAGAGTTGACAAACATGAGATAAAAATTATGGATGAATGAACTCAGGTGGTTGCACCATAAATGTAGTTTCCTCAGGATGATTATGAAAAAATGCATTTGAAATGTCTAATTGTCGTATAGGCTAATTAGAACTAATAGCTATCGATAACAATAATCTGACAAATGTAATTTTGATGACTAGGGTAAATGTGTCATTAAAGTCAATACCTGGTTATTGACTAAATTCTTTAGCTACAAGTATGATTTTGTGTCGTTTAAGAGAACCATCAGTTCAATGCTTAAGATGGAATATCCATTTAGAGCCCATAACATTCATGGAGGGAGTGTACAAAACTAGACTCTATGTTCCATTGTAAAGAAGTGCATCAAATTTTGTAACCACTACACTACGCCAATTCAGATCCTTGTTTGCTTATGTAAAATAAGTTGGTTCAATAAATTTTGAAGAGACCACTAGAGCTTATGGAAGGGAATGTCAAGTTGTCATTAGTGGGCATCGTGCATATATGTCACTTAAGGGAAGCATAAGACAAGGAGTATTATCATCTGAATCACTTGTTGATAGTGATGAGGAAGTAGGCTAACATGATGATTTTGTTGACGGACTTGTATTATCGGAGGATCTAGAGCTAGAAAACATATTATCTTCTACTGGTGAGGCTTTTGAGATTGGAGCAGTAACTTGAGGCGATTCCGATGGTATAGGAGAGTTACTAGAAAGCTCCAGAGTATGACCTAGGATGTCATCACTTCCGACAATGTTAGGTGACATCTAGAAGGCGTCACCTATATCTGGATGAGAGATTGAAGATGCTTTGAAGATAATAAATATCATTTTTATTCCCCCATAAAACAAGGTAGTACTTGTTCCTCGATCTTTTATAAGATAATTATTATGATGAAATTCAAAAAGGATATTCTTATCAAGATAAAACTGACGTGTGGAGAGTAAATTTTTAGTAATAGATGGAACATGAAAACTATTGCGCATGTGAAAAGTACGATTAGATAAATGAATATATGTGTTTCCAAGATTAGCAATTTATAAACCTGAGTCATTGCCTACTTGTATTGTATCTGAACCATATTAAGACATTACTTCTGTGAAAATATTATAATTTGATGTGAGATGATGAGTTACTCTACTGTCAATATATCATTCAGTAGATGAAAACTCTAAGGGTGCGTTTGGTTCAAGTTATCATGTATAACTTTGGTTATGTGATTACCAAGTAATCACATAACTAAGGTTATGAGGAATAAAATATAACCAAATGTTGTTTGGTTCAACATAGGTAATGCAATAAAAACTTGTTTATTTGAAGATTTTAATGAATAACCTAATTTAATATTTTACTATATTATCCTTAGTTACAAAATCAACCATATATATCTTTTAAACTCTACCTTTTTTTTTATTTTTCCTTTTCACATTTTCTTTATTTTTATGTTTTTTTTTATTTTTATTTATTTTCTTTTTTTTTATTTTAAATTTTTTTTTAAAGTTTTTTTATTTTTTTAAAATTTTTTACACTTTTTTTTAATTTTTTTATGTTTTTTAAAAATTTTTTAATTTTTTTCTATTATATATATATATATTTTTTTTAATTTTTTACATTTTATTATTTTTTTTATGGTTTTTCTATTATTATTATTTTTCCAATATTTTTTATTATTTTTAGGTTTTTTCTATTTTTTGAATTTTTAAAATTTTTTAATGTTTTTTTACATTTTATTATTTTTAAAATTTTTTATTTTGTTTTTTTTATATTTTTATTTTTTTCTTTACATTTTTCTTTTTTTTTATCATATTTTTCTTTTATTCGAGGGTATTTTGTGTAAAAAAAATTTGTTAACCCAGGAATCAAGAAAAATCTCAAATTTCTGAGGTTTTTCGATTCCGTATGCCCCATTTGCTGACATGTCGGATATGGAATATTATTCGGGAATCATCGATTATCTAAATCAAATAGGATTTTCGTTGATAACCTTGAATAGATAATTAAGATTATCAAGGATAACTTCCAATTATACATATCCTAATGGTTTACCAAGAATAGACATAAATGAAAGTACTTTGGAATATGCTTATGAAATAATTAATTATCTTAAAGCTGTAAGTCTACCAATAAAATTTGTATCAAATCATCTAGAATATTGGATACTAATATTCCTAACCCTGAGATACATTTGGTAAATAAAAGCAAAAGGATCAAGAGATAAGAGTTAATGAAGGCTTTGTTATTTCTTTAAAAAAAATTTTAAAAAATTAATTATTTTTATTTTTTTGGAAATAAAGAAAAAGTAAAAGGACATGCTGGAGAAGGAAGTTTTTTTTTTTTAAAAAAAAAAAAAGAAAAAGTGGTGGGCTTACGGAAAAAGAAAGTTTATTTTTTTATATATAAGAGGCTAGCTGGAAATGAAAGATTTTTTTTTTTTGAAATAGAGAGGGTTACGTTGTAACGAGGATAGGATAAGAAAAGATAAAAAAAAGGTCAATGCTACAAAAAGAAAACACAAAGCCAAAGGGGAAAGGGGAAGTAGGAAGATAAATGATAGAAAACTAACTGGGACACAAAGAAATCAAAGGAGAAATAAGAAGAAAAAAATGACAAAAAAAAAAAAAAAAGAGAAAAGAGAAACTAGAGAAGAATAGAGAAGAAGAAAGAAGAGAGAATAACTTACCTAGAAAAGTAAAATCGATTGCGTTAGACAGAGATCACCACTTAGAGGAAGTAATGGAGGTTCACGGGGCCTTATCGACGAGTTGCAAGGAGGATGCCACCAGTGCTATAGTGAGAACTTCTTACTTGCAGGCTCTAGGCTATGGGAACTAGGCTTGGAGAGCAACAAGAGTCACGTCAGAAAGGAGGAGCAAGCCCTTTAGTTCAAGGTAGCAGCAAGAAGAAGTATGTGGTTATAGTGAAGAAGGACAAAAGCTCTGATATCATATAAGAAGAAAAGAAGAATAGAAAGTGAACAACGAAGAATATGAAAATAATAATAAATCTTATTACTTATTAATATTTGTCTCTAAGAATGATACAATATATAATATATATAAGTACTTGATTAATTGATTAATTAATAAATAATAAAATTATTCTAATAATTATTAAATCATATTACTAATTTGATTTGATGATTTAATCCTATCAATCATGTTTGATGCGGTGATGATGAAGGGTTCCACCTCGCTGCCACGGTGAAGGTCAAAGTCAAGGCGGTCAACGCTTAGAAGTCATTTGCCGATCAAACGAGCATGTCCTGATAGGGAAAAGAAAGGCCCGATCCGATATCACCTTTGACTTGGCCATGCGCCGAGCACCCGACGCTCAAATAAGAGGACGACAAAAGAGCAGTATGCAGAAACCGGGCCGAGCGGCTCCTCCGCTTGGCCTAGCAATAGATTTAGCATCAGCTGAGCATGTAGACAGCGGACTTATGGCCGAGCGACTATCCCACTCGGCCCAACAACAGACCATGCGAACAGTGGACTTCCGACCAAGCGACTATCTTGCTCGGCCCGACAACAGATAGCACGTGGATAGTGGAATTCTGGCCGAGCAACTATTCCGCTCGACCCACTAACAGACACAACACACTATCTTTCAACATTCTTTTGGGAGCTAGTGCCGCCAATAAGCGGCATGATCAAGTAGAAGATCGTACGGTGGAAACTTCCATTATCACTTCAGAAATATGCTCAGCTTGTTAAGGTGCTGTGTCAATGACACTTTATTGACACGTCTTTTCAGGAAAAACTTAGGGAAGTGTGTCCACTTTGAGAAACGTGCACGCACGTTACAGGAACTCTATATAAAGGGGGGTCTAATCATTGGCGAAGGTATGCGATATTTTACTGTTGCGCTACAGTGTTCTTGTTGCTCTGCTCTTTGATTATTCTTCTTCGTCGGAGACTGACTTGAGCGTCGGAGGACCATCGTCGGGGACCCCTTCCTTGGCTCGGTACTGACGCCACTTGTGTTGCAAGTCGGAGCGAAGTCCGTTGGAGGTCAACAGGAGCGCCACATCCCGAGCATCCATCTCATTGACTTTCGGACAGGATGATATTTGACATCGTCTGTAGGAACATCACCTACATCCAAGCCGAAAAGATGGAAGATGTTGAACAATTCACCACCGTGACGCTCACTCAGGAGGAGCTTGAGATGCTCGTTCAAGCCCGAGCAGTAAAAATGATCGAGCAGCAACAACAACAGGTGTTAGCCGATCGGCTAGCGCCGCAGGCCACGACATCGACAACAGGACGAGCGGGACATGAAGACCGAGCAGAACATCTCTCTGTATAGGGACAAAATAGAAGGTTTACTGGCACGCCAGGGGAAGCACCGCCCGCGCCAATCCCCTTCCATTGCGCCCTATTCCAAATCCCCTCAAAGATAGTCCAGGCGAACCAAGAGAGGGGATCATCCTCGGATGACGCTCCCGTTCAGGACATACGAAAAGGCAAGTAACCCCGAGGCACCGCTTCACCTGAACAGATCAACAGATAGTTCTCTGAGGAAATCTTGCAAGACCCCTTGCCGAGACATTATACTCCATTGGTGATCGGAGAGTACAACAGGTCGACTGATCTAGAAGATCATCTAGATAAGTTTGACAATACAGCCACACTTCACCAGTACACAGATGGGGTGAAGGTTGAGTCTTCCTCACAACCCTCTCCGGGTCGACACAGAGATGGTTCCGAAGACTGCTAGACGAATATATACGCAGCTTCAGATACTTCCGGGCTGCCTTCTTACAACAATTCGCCAGCAGCCGTTGTTATCAGAAGACGAGCGTCAATCTCTTCTCCATGAAGCAAAGATCGAAGGAAACACTCCGAGCCTACATCCAACACTTCAATAAGGTGGTTATGGACATCCCATTGGTCTCATCCAAGACCATGATGAATGTCTTCACCCAAGGGCTCGTCGAGGGAGAATTCTTCCGATCGGTCATCAGGAAGCCACTCAAGGACTTCGACCACCTGCTCAGAAAGGCCAACGAGCGAGTACATAAATGTGGAAGAAGGCCAAGTGACAAGGAAGAAGGAAGCGCCGGCCGAGCCTACACTGGCACCCGAGCGGCGTCCGACAAGAAGGCACCAACCACCCAGGGGGCCAAAAGCGGAGGCAGCACATCCACACCAGGAGGCCTGGATGCATGTTGTGCAACATGTGTCCGCCGCTTAGCAGAAGGCGTCGAGAGGCAAGGTATGGACGCTAATGTTTTGTTCTTTTTATCAGTCGACGACGCACAACACGCGAGATTGTCATGGTCTGACATCGATCATGAGCCAACCGACTCCTAGAGGATATTGCCGCCACTCCCCATCTCCTGATTGGTGAGATCGACATCGATCCATCGGGCGGAGAGAGGACGAAAGAAGGTCGGCGGAGCAGCACCGTCAACAACAGCGAAGGGATAACGCTGATCCCTCCAGAATCCCAGCCGAGCGAAACAGGTCTTCCACTCGGGAGGAAGAAAATAGAAGCAATGTCGCTCGAGGAGAAATTGGCATGATCACCGGTGGGCCGACCAACGGCAATTCCAACCGAGCACGAAAATCAAATGTTGGGTGACTCGAGATTCACGCTGTTGGATGCAGCAAAGAAAGGGTCGAGGGACTGGAGATCAGCTTTAGTCCTAGAGACTTGGAGGGCGTAGAGATCCAGGATGATGATGCCCTGATCATTCGAGCGGTGATCGCCAACTCACCATTCACCGGGCTTTCGTCGACACGGGAAATTCGGTGAACATCATTTTTAAGAAGGCGTTCGATCAGCTGCAGATTGATCGAAGTAAGTTGCTACCCATGGTGACCCCACTTTACAGATTCAAGCGCAATGAAGTTTTGCCGATCAGCCAAGCAAGGTTGATCATCTCACTGGGAGAAGAGTCGTTGAGGAGGATTAGGACCACCAACTTCATAGTGGTGGACGCATTGTTAGCCTACAACGTCATCTTAGGCCGACCAGCCCTCAACGAGTTCCGGGTGGTAGTGTCGACTTACTACCAGAAGATCAAGTTCCTAGTGGACGATCAGGTGGGCGAGGTCAAAGTCGACCAACTGGCCTCTCGGTGTTGCTATGTGGAGATGGTTAAGATCGAGGTAAAAGTCGCTTAGAAGACTCCATGGCTAGAGGTAAATGCTATCACTGAAAAGACTCTCACTTTGGTATACGAAGAAAAGGAGGAGGTTCAGATCCACCCAAGCTGGTCGAAAGCTACGACCTTTATTGCCGCCGACCTAGAGGAGGAGAAGAAGGCAGAGCTGGTTGCTTGCCTTCAACAAAATCACGATGTATTCGCCTAGTCGACACACGAGCTTCTCGGCATCTCCCCAAGCGTGGCTCAGCACGAGCTTCATGTCCGACCGGATGCTCGACTGGTGAAGCAAAGAAAAAGGGATTTCAGTGCGGAGCAGAACGTGATCATTTGGGGGGAGGTAGAGAAGCTACTGGAGGCTGGCCATATTAGGGAAGTTCAATTCCCGAGTTGGCTAGCCAATGTTGTGTTAGTCTCTAAGTCAGGCAACAAATGATGGGTCTGCATTAACTTGCATGATTTAAACAAGGCGTGCCCAAAGGAGTTCTATCCACTGCTCAGGATAGACTAGATGGTGGATTCAACAGCGAGCTGTGAGCTGATCTGCATGCTCGACGCATACCAAGGGTACCATCAAGTGTCGCTCACCCGCGAGGACCAGAAGAAGATCAACTTCATTACGACTGATGGAACATACTACTATAACGTCATGCCGTTTGGACTGAAGAATGTCGGAGCCACCTATCAGAGGCTGATGAACAAAGTATTCCAACGATAGATCGGTGGTAGTCACCTTTTCGCATATCACTAGGCGCTCCAAAATAATAAATATTGGGAACTCAACTAAACTTAAGATAAGTGTTGTAGTAAGGAGTCCCAAATCGTATTTTTCCAAGTATAACTAGTAAATGTGTGTGAATTCTAGTATTGATTCAAATTATATCCTTACATCAACAAAGTCAACTAAGTACTTCTCTTTGACTCACATTACAAATTAATCTTATCTAATAAAATCAAGAATTGAATCACAGAAAGGTCAATCTCATCTAAACATGATTCTCTTACATCTCATCAAGTGAACAACAACTAAATTCAGATTCTTATGTATCATTGAATCAAATGAGTCAATTTCTATCTCTACAATTCACAATCACAGTATCCATTAAACTCAATCACCAAACAAATTTGTAGAGATCAAAATAGCATTCAATTCACAATCACAATCAAATCCAACAATTAAACTCACAAGCTCATTCACAATAACAATGAACAGAGGTAAACAAGCAATACTTTAAGTTAAGTGTTCAACAATTAAACTCAATCATAGCAACATCAAATTCAGTGCAAATCCAATGAATCAAACAAAGGGGTTTTCTAAATTCTTGAATTGAAACTTAACACTGGTTTGAAGAAACTAAAATAGAGAATTCAAATGGAAAATAAATTGCACTCTAAGCTATTAGATCTAAAGATCTGAGCAAATGTATAACTAATGAAAAGAAAATAAGAATAAATTGCATTCCACAACCAAATTTGGAACTAAACCTCTCTTCTCTGTTGTGTCACTAAATTGCTTCTGGGAACGTCCTTCGAGCAATCAACAACGAAGATCTGAACTCCTAGCTCATTTAGGAGAAGTCCAAAGCTACTGGGAACACCCTAACTAGCTCGATGTCACTTGAATTCACCAACTGCTAAAGAATAGAGGATATCTTGAAATCGCGAGGTGAAATCGAGGATGGAATAAACTCTGAAGAACGGGGAACGACCTCAACCACTTCAGTTGGATGATGACAGCATCAGATCGGGGAACACCCTCAAAACTGTGCTTGAATGACGCTCGCGGACATCAAGATCACGAACGGGGAACACCCTCAAATTATACTCTACCCCTTGATTGTTGGTCACCCGATCGATGTAAGCTCGTCGAAGATGAAGAGATTCGATTCTCAGATCTGGAAGTGGAACGAGAGCGTCGGGGAAGACGATGAACAGTGCTGAAATCATGAGGAAGAAACGAACGCCCGAGCTCGACGAAGTCACAGTAGCTTCTCAGGTTTTAAACCTCTCCCAATATGATCAGACGGTCCAAAATGCTTGGATCTTAATCAATGGTGGAAACATCTCAGATCTGGATCAAAACCTCTAGATCTTCATCTACGCCTGAGATCTGCTCCTCATTAGGTTGGATGAGTTGGATCTTCACTGGATGACTTAGATCTGCTCTAATCTTGGATGAATGGTCCAAATCGCTCCAAGGCTTGATCGTCTTGTTTAGCCCTAGATTTGAGCCCAAATGTGGTCTGATTTGATCGAGTCCATGACCCTTTTGATGCCTACAAAGAATATATTGAATATTAGCATCTAATACCATGATTATAAGCTAATTTGTAATTAAGTCCAAGATCAAATGTAATTTATGTTAGAGTGTATACTAAAAGTCTAGCTTTTTGTAAATATTTATTTTTGAAATAAAGAATCACATTGGTCAAATGTCTACATTTCTGCTAAGTATAGTTGTTCAATTAATTTATATTGTAGATAACATGGTGTGTGGTGTCACACACAGAAGATAATGTTATTAGTTCTTTATAAATTATAAACATTTGCTCACGATTAAGATGGATAGGAACAAATCATTGGAATAGTTGTAGTGTAACTTGGTATTAGTTTATCTTGACTATAAAATTACACTAGTACACTCAGAGTGTATTGAGCTGGACTATTTAAGGTAAGTTCTTTTTATACTGACTTAATAAAAGAACAACACCTTTGTTATTATGGAAGTGTGTACTCTTAATCCTGATATAATAATAAACACATATATCTAGTATTTATTTCTTTGACTTATCAAAACGTGCAATTTAGTTCGATAAATCAATAGGCCCGATAAGTTGGGAAATGATTTATTTATAGTGTGTGTTGTTGTGTCCTAGTAATCTAAGTTGATGATGCCCCCAAGATGAGCTCATAAGGATTGTCATGTAAACCTTGCAGGTGGACTTACTTCGACATGATGATAAGGTTGAGTGGTACTACTCTTGGAGCTAGATATTAATTAAGTGAGTTGTCAGTAACTCATTTAATTAGTGGGCATTCTATATTTTAAACACAGGGAGACTAACACACTCATGATATGAAGGAGCCCAAAATGTAATTTGGGATTGGTGCAGTAGTTCAATAATAATTCTTTAGTGGTATGAATTATTATTGATGAAATTAAGTTGGGTGTTCGGAGCCAACACGGGAAGCTTAATTTCATCGGGAGACCAAAATCAATTCTTCGTCTCGGTCCCTATCGTAGCCTCTTACTTATAAAGTATTATACCCACCTTATTACCCATCCTAAGGTGGTTGGCCAAGCAAGCTTGGAACCCAAGCTTGGGTCGGCCAAGCAAAAAGGATGAGCCAAGTTTGGTGGTCGACCCTAGCTTGGAGCCCAGGCTTAGTGTGGCCGACTACATATAAAATAAAAGGGATTTTATTTAAATTCTTACCTTATGTGGAAGCCATGATTTTAAAAGAGAGTTTAAAATTTAAATATTTCCTTTTATATCTTTCTACAAAAGATTAAGTGGAAGGTTTGATATCTTTCCTTATTTGTAGTTAAAAGGAAGATTTTAATTTTTGATAAAACTTTCCTTTTATGAAACTATCCTCATGATTTAATAAGAGAGATTTTAATTTATAAAAAAGTTTCCTTTTATAACCAACCATGAAGGAAAAAATTAATAGAGAAATTTTTATTTCCGGAAACAAATAAGGAAATTTTAATTTTGTGTTTAAAACTTACCTTATTGGGAGCACTTGATGGGGCTCGCCAAGAGAAGGGTTAAAAGGAAGATTTAATTAAATTTTCCTTATTAACCAATGGCAAGGAAAATAAGGGAATTTCAATAATAATTAAATTTCCTTATTTGCCAAGATCAAGGAATATAAAAGAGAGGGTAGCGGTGCCTTCATGGGTGACAACTCTCTTCTATTTTCCTCTCCTCTCTTCCTTGGTGGTGGCCAGCCCTATCATCTCTTCCTCTCTTCTTCTAGTGGTCGAACCTATCATCCTCTTGGAGCTTGTTTTGGTAGCCGGATTTGCTTGGTGAAGAAGGAGAGAAAGAAGGCTTTGTTTCCTAGTTTTCCTTGGAGCTTGGTTGGTGGCCGAGACTTGCTATTTCTTGGAGTTGGAGAAGGTTGCTTGGCCGAAACTTGGAAGAAGGAAGAAGGAGGCTTGGTGGATTTTCATCTCGGTAGATCGTTGCCCACACAACGTCCGAGATAAGAAGAGGAATACGATAGAAGATCAAGAGGTTGTTGCTTACAAAGAAAGGTATAACTAGTAATTCTATTCCGCATCATACTAGTTTTCTTTGTATATATTTTGAAATACCAAACACAAGAGGCATATGATTCTAGGTTTCGGATTTGTGATTCGAGTTTGTGTTCTTTTGTTTTGTTTTTTTTTTATCTTGTGATTCGATTATTCTTTTTGGTTAAACCTAGGGTTACTATAATTAGATTAAATATTGAATTTTTTTGAAAGGTTTTGTCGAGGCAGTGGTGAATGTTCCCATACCCAAGAAGGCCAAGTGCCTCGTCATGTTTGACCTGGGAGCCGATTTCTGAAATAAATATTTAATCGAATTTGTAACATAGGTGGATTTGGATCAATAATGTTAAGTATCATTTGCGATCTAAGTCTAAACTTCTAAGAACAGATAAATTAAATTCAGAATCAATAATGTTCAGTTCTGTTTGCGATTCCTAATTTAATTTCTAAAGAACACAATAGATTGTTAGGAATCGTTCAGGAATTGTACAAAATTTTGTACAAGGGAAACAGTACGATATTCCGAGTATCAACCAACAAGTGGTATCAGAGCTAGGGTTTGCTTTTGTGTGTTTGGTTTTCAGTTTAATTATGTACATGTCATACATAATTTAAGTAGGATAATAGTAGGATGTGTTAACTCTGTGGTTGCAGGCTCCAACTATTATGACTTATAGATATTGTGTGTGATTGGACCCTTGGACACGTCAAGGGCATTTTTTGTGTGCATGATTGTATGTATTATATACAGCAGGAGCTGTATTAGTTTTATAATTTTACTTTTTTGTTCGATCTAGATTACATGTACATTCCTTTGTGGAATATAGGATCGATATATGTAAAATTCTATTTTTGTCGCGGATCGTATCCTTGCGGGCCGTGGTACTATTTATGGAGTAGAAGCGCAGCAGATAAGGAAGCAAGATGGATGTGGCAACTAGACCCGATGGTAGTGGCTAAACATGGCAGCAACTAGGGTTGGCAGCACGCGGAGGACAGTGAAGGAAAAAGACCATAATAGTTGAAAAATTAATTTTCATATTTATTACTTTTATTTACTATGATGTGATGTGTGATTGCATGATAAAAATCCTCACCTTAAATAACTAAGTGGGAGAGGGATTAGTAAATAAATTCCACGGTCTTCATTACTGGTTTGTAAGTGATGCAACAAGCTTACGTGTTGACTCTGAGTGCCTCCCTCCACAACGGATGGGTTTGTTGCGGATCACTAGATCAAACTTCCTTTATGGATGGTTATAGAAAATTATTTAGGAGCGTGTGATTTTCTCCAACTTAAGGGGCACAATCCTATTTAATGGACTAAGTATCAAGTGATGGTATAGACTTAGACACATTCAATAATATCCTCTCCAACGGAGTCACTGCTATTGTTTTGCGTGACCAAAGGAAAACCAACTATTAATTTTATTCGTCATAAAATTAGGATGACAATATAATAAAATTAATGGGTAATAACCTCCTCTTACAAATGTAGAATTTGTATACGTCCACACTAACGTGGCATGCATAATTCCCGGTGTTTAGAGGTGTTGGAAAATTTAAATAGTATTGTTTGAGGAATCAATATTATTCTATATTTAAAGTCTTGACCAAAACTTGTTTTGTGATTCTTATGATGACTTTCAATCCACTGACCATTATACTGAAAAAGAACAAACTTATTAGTCCAAATTACATAGATTGGAAAAGAAACCTGGACATTGTTCTAATTGCTGAAGGTTATAAGTTTGTACTGTTAGAGGTCTGCCTTAATGTGCCTAACGGCGATTTTAGTGAAGAGGAGATTGAGCATCATAGGAAATGGGTCAAGACAGATGAGATGGCGCGGTGTTACATTTTGACTTCAATGTCAAATGTACTGCAACATCAGCATCAGCACTTGCCTACTGCCTATGACATGATGAACAATCTCAAGGAACTCTTCAGACACCAGAATCGGGTTGCTAGGCAAGAGACAATGAGAAAGTTAATGACAACCACTATGACGGAGGGTGCACCCGTTAGGGATCATATCCTGAAGATGATGGCATACTTGAATGAAATACAAATCCTTGGAGCTGAAATCAATGGGGAAACCCATGTTGATATTATTCTCCAGACGCTGCCTAGAAGTTTTGAGCAGTTTCGCCTAAACTATAATATGAATAAGAAGATGTATTCATTGACAGAACTACTGACAGAACTTCAGGTAGCAGAAGGGTTATTTCGTCATAATTCTCGAATTCACTTTGCTGAAAATATTTCTACTTCTAAGTCGAAAGGCAAGAAGAAGAAGAAACAGGCTAGCTCAGCAAAGAAGGTGAAAAAATCTCTAGGTACTGGACCTAAAGCTGGAGTAAAGAAGCCAAAGGGCAAGTACTTCATCTGCAAGCAGAATGGACATTGGAAGGCGGACTGTCCTCGTAAGAGAGAGAACAATAAAGGTATATCTTATTCTCTAGTAGTTGAAACATGTTTAGCGGTGTTATCTACCAGCACCTGGTGTGTAGATACAGGAGCCACTGATCATGTCTGGAATACATTGCTGGGGTTCCAGGAAACCCGACGACTATATGAGGGAGAGATAACCATCTACATGGGCAATGCTACGAAAGTGGCGGTTGTTGCAGTGGGAGACGTCTACTTATCTTTTGATAGGAATATAAATTTGATTTTGAGAAATTGTCTTTATGTACCAACTTTTAGAAAGAATTTAATTTCAGTTTCTAAATTGTTTGTGGATGGATACTCTGTTTCTTTTGATGACAAAGTAGTTATCAATAAGAATAGGGTTATTATCTGTTCTGATACATTAGTAGACAATTTGTATACTCTAAATCTAATTTCTCCCACAAAGCAACAAATGAAAATTAATAACACATCTTCTAATTCTAATAAGAGAAAGGAACATTCGGAAATGAACCAAACATATCTTTGACATCTAAGGCTTGGTCATATTAATTTGAGTATGATTCAAAGGCTAATAGCCAATGGACTCTTAGGTTCATTAGTGTTGAAAAATTTTCCAACTTGCGAATCTTGCTTGGAAGGTAAAATGACCAAGAGACCTTTTAAGACCAAGGGGTATAGAGCCAAGGATGTGTTAGAACTGGTTCATTCTGATTTGTGTGGTCCTATGTCTATCCAGGCAAGAGGTGGTTACGAATATTTTGTCTCTTTTATAGACGATTATTCGAGATACGGATACATTTACTTGATGCGCCGCAAGTCTGAGTGCTTTGATAAGTTCAAAGAATACAGGGTTGATGTGGAGAAACGTCTTGGTAAAAGTATCAAGACACTACGGTCTGACCGTGGTGATGAATACCTCTTTGGAGAGTTTAGGAATTACTTATCAGAAGATGGGATCCAATCCCAATTGTCTACACTTGATACACCCCAACATAATAGTGTGACAGAACGAAGGAATATGACCCTTATGGAAATGGTTAGATCGATGATGAGTTATTCAGAATTACCAAATTCATTTTGGGGATATGCTCTAGAAACAGCAGTATACATTCTGAATACGATACCTTCTAAATCAGTACCCTCTACTCCCATGGAACTGTGGAATAGGCGTAAGCCTAGTCTGAGTCATATCCGGATATGAGGTAGTCCAACACATGTGCTGAAGGGAGATACTGACAAGTTGGAATCACGTACAGAAGTTTGTCTGTTTGTGGGATATCCTAAGGGAACGAAAGGTGGTTTGTTTTATAATCCTAAAAATCAGAAGATCATTGTTAGTACCAATGCTCGATTTTTAGAGGAAGATTATGTAATAAACCATAAGCCCATGAGTGAAATTATTCTAGAAGAAATTAGAGAGGACACGTCTACTTTAATACCAACAGTACAAGATGAAATATCACAAGAAGCTGCAACACGTATCACAAATGATACACAACCATAGATAGTGTCTCGTCGTAGTGGGAGGGTTGTGAGGCAACCTGAAAGATTCATATTTTTGGGAGAGTCTTCGGACTTGATCCTTGGTAAACATGAACCTGATCCCCGGGCATATGACGAAGCGCTCCAAGATAAAGATGCGGTATCTTGGCAAAGAGCAATGACTTCTGAAATAGAATTTATGTATTCTAATAAAGTCTGGGAGCTTGTAGAACCATCAAATAGTGTAAAAGTTATTGGATGTAAGTGGATCTACAAAAGGAAAAGAGGGATAGATGGGAAGGTGGAAACCTTCAAAGCAAGGCTTGTTGCGAAGGGGTATACTCAGAAAGAGAGAATCGATTATGAGGAAACATTTTCGCTAGTAGCTATGCTTAAGTCTATCCGGATACTCTTATCTATTGCTGCTCATATGGATTATGAGGTTTGACAAATGGATGTCAAGACAGCTTTCCTTAACGGAAGTCTTGAATAAAACATCCATATGAAGCAACCAGAGGGGTTTATTGAAAAAGGCAAAGAGCATCTAGTGTGTATGTAAAATACCGGAAGTAGGCGAATATTAATAAGGGAATTTTCCGGAATTTTTGGAGATTTTTCGGGAATTTTTCGGAGCTCGTACGGACGAGTGGACGGGGATAAAAACGGGGTCCGGAAAAACCTGTTTGGGTTATCCATTTAAGAGAGGAAAAGATTTATTTATTTATTTCTTTTTCCTTTTCTTATTTATTATTTTTTTCTTTCTCTTTTTCTTACTCCTTCCCGTTACTGTGCCCGACTCTCCTTCTCTCCCTCGCGCTCCCGAAGCTTCTCCTTGACCTAACCGGCGCCGCAACAGCCGCCGCCATTGCCTCCTTTTTCCTCTCCTCTGGTCCGACGAGACACCGTCGTCCGCCCCTCTCGGCCGGAAGCTAGCCTTTGCCCTAGCCACCTCTCGCCGCCACCACAGCCTACGCCGAAGCCTTAATCCCCCTGCTGCCGAAGCCCTAGCCGCCGGCGACGCACGGAGCCAGCGCCGCCGTCCGCCTACTTTTCCTCGGCCGAGACTTTCTTCTCTTGTGCCCTAGCGACGGGCCGCACCGCCGTCGCCACTGCCGCCGGCGACGCACGAAGCAGCGCCGATCATCTTCCTCTGTGCTCGTGCCTAGCTAGTCACCGGCGCCCGTCACCCCTTGCTGTGGAGATTTCAGTGCCGCCGCAGTTACCACTGCTTAGTTCTTTGCTGTGGGGCAGAGCCCTTCTGATCTGCCCTAGTTCTGTCGAAGCCCTTCAAGCCGTGTCTGAGACCTCTCTATCGGGTCATCCTTCTTCGTTATCAGATGCCGGCAGGAAGAAAGCTACCGACACAAGTTTAGGGTAAACATTGATTTAATCTTATTTAGTTGAGGAATTTATTGTGGATTTAGGCATTTAACTATGTTAGGTGTCTGATTTTAGAAATGTTGATTTGTTGGGCAGCAACTTGACCTAATGTCACCACCCACCATTTTGATTGGATCTGCTGCCATCGTTGAAAAGAGGAAAATTATGTAAGTGCTCAGGTTGGTTTGGGAATTAGGGTTGTGGTTTGATTTTATGTGGCTGATCATAGATCTTGATTCTTGCTTGGACAGTCGGTGGAGTTTCCTGCTTGAGCAGCAACCTTTGTCTCCAACAGAATCTTTGGTCCAGCAACCCTAATGTAAGGGTTTGGAGTGTGGTTGAGTTGGCACGTTCTTGATACATGTTGTTATAGGTACAAATTGTTACATAAATGTAATTTATTATGGGTGATTTTAGGTACGTTTTGATATATGATAACTTATAGTTCATATTTTGAACTTGATATTGGTTAGGTATGATTATTTTGGTTGTGGGTGAATTATACTAGATGGTTAGGTTGATTAGGGTTTATCCTAATTCAGGCTTGAGGATTTTATTTAGCCATTTCTTTGGATTTTAGCTAAATAAAATTTCACATTGATTGATACAGGACTTTGACGCGAGACGAGTATCTCGGAGTCGGAATTGGACCTTTCTATTTTCGAAGGCGGGTACTTTTGACTTTTTGTCTTTGATATGCTTAGTAATGAAATTAACATATTGCATTAATTATGTCCTTTATTTGTTTCGGTTAGTCACTACCCAATATCTGATACATGATTGATTGATTGCTTGATTTGCATCCCATGTATACTTTATTTGCTTATACATGCTTATAGGGGGTAGTGATATACCATACTTCACCATGTTCAGGACCTAGGTTTTTATACCTTCTGTGTACCTTTGATTCGATATGATTCGTTGACCTAGGGTGCACTTTTCTATATATGTGGATTAGGTCAGGATGTTTATATGGTTATTGCCATGCATCATTTGCATGATTGCATGCTGTGCGATAGTCCGCTCCATTATTGTTGAGCACATCGCCAGTTACATGGATCTGCACACACCACCACTCATGGGTTAGTGGTCGATTCAGGCTGAGTGTGTTGCAGCAGGGACTCTGTTAGGCACCGTTGGTCCGCTCATAGGTAGTGTGACACAACGTGTTATCCGACAGGGATTCCTCCCCTTTGAGCAGGGAGATGAGAGCATTGCGCTCCCTATTTATGATTTGGGGTAGGAGGATAGGTGTACTCGACATCCCGTCCACTCGGTCACTCATCGGGAGTAGTGACGACAGAGTGCACGTGTCACCCTACCCACTCGGCCTCACTATTGTGTGTGAGATGATCGACTGGCGTCAGGGGTGACCAGGACGCATCATTGGCATCATATGCATGATGCATTTATTGTTTGTGTTTGTGGTTGCTGCATTTATATGCTGCATATTGTTTGGATACCTATGTTTGACATGCATACAGGATTCCTATACCACTCGGACTGTTTGACCTTATACTCAGGACCTGGTTAGTACAGCATTCTCCTGTTTACTTCAGATGCATTTTTATCTTTCTTAGCAGGAGACTGTATGCATGATTAGTGCTAGGTGTTGTTTCTTTACTTTGCATATCAATTGTACCTGCTGAGTGTTGGACTCACCCCGCCTCCATTGTTGTTATTTTCAGGTTGATGCTGTCAGGAGGGAGTTCCAGTCGCTAGTCCCCACTTCACGTAGTGCTACTCCGCTGCTAGTTTTTGAGTTGTTGTTTCATTTTAGCTTTTCGCTATCAGACTTTGTTTTAGTTTTGTTTTGGACTTACATATGGATATTGTATGGAGTCTTTCCGTTGGATGGACTTTTGGTATGATTTGGATTTACTCTACTACATGTCTGCCTGGACGGCAGAAGAGGTAAGAAAAAATCGGATTTGGGCTTTACGAGTGTAGTTGAGTAGGGTTGATTTCGAGTCAGAGTATTACTATGTTGTTTATTTTATTAACTGCGTGGTTGTGACAGCCAGAGGCTGAATACATATATAAACTGCGTGGTGATTGATTTTATTTACTGTTATTATTCCAGCCGCCTGTGGCTGAGGTATTTGTGAGATGTAGAAAAGTTTCAGATTGTCCACCGTACAGGGGAGATGTTGCCGAAATTTTCTCGGACAGGGACTCCTCTGGGGCGTGACAATTTAGTGGTATCAGAGCCAAGTTATACGATCTTTTGTTTTCGTATTTTTGATGTTTGGGATAACCTGATACCAATTTATTTACTTGGTATCAGAGCGCCAAGTTTGGCGATACTTGTTGGATTTTTTGTATTTTGGATTTTCGAGATTTATCTGATACCAATTTATTGGTATCAGAGCTGGTTATGGATACCTGCTTTTGGTGTTCTGGATTTTTGGATGTCTATTTCGGTTTGTACGGATTTCCGTTATGGTTATGTTTCGGACTTCCGTTTCGGATTTATATGGATTTCCGTCGATTTTCTCGTTCGGAATTTTGAGGTCAGAAGTTGGGGACTGGACAGCGATGGAACATCTCCAGACGGCAAATAGGTATGATGTTTATTTTATGATAGTTAGGACATCTATTAGCACTTTATCTTTATTACCTGTCTGGTTGTTGTGGCCATATTACATGTGATGGGTTAGCCACTGATCTTGGTCGACCCTAATAGAGATCAAGGATTATAGTCACTGGTGATTTTTCATATCATACCATCAGTAGTTTTAGCTTCTATTACTACTATTAGGAGATGGAGGCACATATCAGCCTCTACTATTGTTAGCTGGGTAATGGATGATACCTATATATTCCTGTGGACTTAGCTAGTAGAGTTTTTATACTCGTATCTTTTGGATATTAGGGTATCCTATACGATGAAAATTGGTCATTGGAGAGTTATCATGTTTAATCATTGTTGAGAATGATTTGAGGTTGAGGGATATTGGGAGATCAGATGTTGTGATATGTTGGTTTCTAATGGTTTGTGAGAGTAAATGTTATGTGGTTGTCTGATGATCTATTACTGGATACTTGTTTTGATGATCTATTAGTGGATAACTATTTTAATGATTTATATTTGGGTTGTCATTGATGGTGACATAGTGAGTGTCATTTATGATATTCACAGGTTTGATGATTATGGTTGGTGATCAGATTATAAATTGGGTGCTGGAGAGTTTTACGGTTGAATGTGCCTATGAGATTTTAATAAACCTGGTTGGTTATGGATAGTTAACAGGATGATATAAAAAAAAATGATATATGCTTCCTCTGATATGGGACTATGTGGATAAATAATGATTGATGTTTTGAATGCTAACTTGCCCTCATGGGGAGTAGAGATTTATTCATCTGATATAGTGTGGGTTGATGTTTTTGAGGATGAAGATGAGAGTGTCATGATGTTCTTAAATTCTGACTTGTTCTTTTGGGTCGTACACATTTATACATATGATATTATGTGGTTGGATATACCTTAGTTGCTTGTGGAGGATTAAGGTATTCTTGATTAGTTAGTAGATGAATGATTTAGTTTTGTTGGTTGATCAGTAGAGGATTGCCATACTCTATTTTTAGAGGTTCGAACCTTTAGGTTATTTGTGCTTAGTTATGTATCTAGAGCACCTTTGAGTACATGTTTTGTACTGACATGGGAAGGACTGATTTAGTCATAAATCATTTTCAGCTTGGATAGTTTATAAATGATCGATGTATCCTATTCCATGAAGACTTTGACCGTGGACTGTATATACCGGGTGAGATAACTTAGAGGGTGCGTTGGGATATGTGACCCCGCTGGTGTAAGGAAGTGTAGAGTTAATTGCTTAACACTTATGGGATACAATCGTTGCTAGTGTATACTGGGAGAGTACATTTGGATTTATGATGATAAAATTTTTCCCATTGGATATAGTCTTAGTAGTGTATGACATTGACTGGCAATGTTATACCACGGTGTGTATATCTTTCTTGTCTGATACCAGTTCCTTTGAACCTAGAGCAGGGTTGTTACTGGATGATTAGGCTGCTTTATTTTGGGTTGCTTTTGATTGATGTATTCATGCTTGATACATATGCATGAATTTTGTTTAGATATACCGGTAACCCATGAGTGTTGGTAGCATAAGGTTGGTCTCTTTGATTGAGCTGGTGTGCTGATTTTGCATGTCTATGTTACATGTATATTATGATTGTTATGTGTTGTAGGAGTCATGTTGTAGACTGCCCATTTGCAAGTAGTATATGTATCCATGTTCTGATATGGTTTGAAGTTTCCTTGTGGATCATAGCTATGTAGTTCGGTGTATGTATCTGGATGTATTATTGAAGATATCTTGTTGATTAAATCCGAGATGTAGTATAAGTACATCGGTGGTGTTTTGATGGAGGCATTTTGTCGATTTAATCTGAGTTGTGATATGTACATATGTGTTTGGTGTGGTATCTGAGGTATCTTTTTGATTAGGTTTGATTTGTGAGTGCACCTGGGTTTAGTATGTTTTATTGGAAGCATATGTCGGTTATACGATATGTTATGTGAGTGCTGTTTGAGGTGTATTGTTGATTTTACCTATGTTGATTTTGCACACGTGTTCGGTATGTATTGTTGGATGTATCATACTGAATATACCTGAGTTGTGAGTATGTTTGGTGTATAATAATTGGAGGATTTTATTGATCATACATATGTTGTGTGAGCATGTGTGCTAGGTGTATACATTGGTAGCAGTATGATGATTTTACTTATACTGAATGCAGAATGTGGAGTGACTGCATTATGTTGTTTGTTGGATTAAACCATCAACTAATTTTCCTATCAGTGGATGACCCACTAGGATGCTGATAGAGTTGATGATGGATTTGATTAGTTACTAGGTAGTTATAGCCTAGGCTAACCACAGTGATTTGTGGTAGAGAGATCTTGTACAATCTCTAGCTGGATAGTTAGGTGCCTTGGGGTACTTATGTATTGTTTTGTGGTGGAGCGTTGCTCCCACATATCACAGATTGCTGGTAGCGGAGCATTGCTCCTATATTTATTGCAGATACATATTTCAGATTATTTGTGGTGGAGTGTTGCTGGAACATCCGGTTTAATGAAGTAATCCAATCATATGGATTTATTCAGAATCCGGATGAGTCTTGTGTATACAAGAAGTGTGATGGAAACATGGTGGTATTTCTTGTACTATACGTAGATGACATTTTGTTAGTTGGAAATAATATCAAAGTGTTGTCGGAAGTAAGGGTATGGTTGTCCAAGCAATTTGATATGAAAGACTTAGGAGAATGCACACAAATTCTTGGGATCAAAGTAATAAGGGATCGCAAGAAGAGAATATTGTGCTTGCCCCAAGCTTCGTATATCGATACAATCTTTGATGGTTTTAGTATACAAGACTCCAAGAAAGGTTTTCTACCTTTTAGGCATGGAGTAGCTTTATCTAAAGAAATGTCTCCGAAGACATCAAAGGAGATAGAGGACATGAAGGCAGTTCCTTATGCTTCGACTGTAGGAAGCCTAATGTATGTTATGTTATGCATGAGACCGGATATATGTTTTACAGTAGGCATGGTTAGCAGATATCAAAATAACCCTGGACAAGGACATTGTACTGTTGTAAAGCATATATTGAAGTTCCTGAGAAGGACTAGAGATTATATACTAGTTTACCAAGCAGATGATTTGCTCCCTATGAGTTATACGGATTCTGACTTCCAATCAGATAGAGACAATAGTAAGTCTACATCAGGCTATGTGTTTACTGAGATCAAATTCTTTGTCCTCAAATTTCTCTGTCCCCGTGTCCCTTTGCCGATCGGACGGAACAGATTACATCTCAAGGATGTCTTGCACATCACGAGGATACTGCACACATCTTAAAGATGTCATGATGCCTTAAGATGTAATCTGATCCGTCCGATCGGGCGGGAACACGGGGACAAAGAAATTTGGGGACAGAAGATTTGATCTGGTGTTTACTTTAGGAGGTGGAGTCATTGCATGGAGGAGTGTTAAACAGAAATACGTTTTTGACTCAACCATGGAACCTGAGTATGTGACAGTATCTAAGGTAGCCAAAGAAGATGTATGACTTAGGAACTTCCTAATGGACTTAGATGTGATTCCTGGTTTGCTCAAAATAATTACAATTTATTGTGATAATAGTCGTGCAGTAGCAAACTCGAAGGAACCACGAGCTCATAAGGAGGTAAACACATAGAGCGCAAGTACCACTTGATATGAGACATCGTAAAGTGAGGAGAAGTTGTTGTCGCCAAAATTGCATCAACGGATAACCTGATAGATCCTTTCACTAAGGCCTTTCCGAAGAAAGCTTTCGATCTACATGTTGAAAGAATGAGAATCAGATGTATGACAACATAGTCTTTTAGTATAAGTGGGAGATTGTTAGAGTGTATACTAAAAGCTTAGCTTTTTGTAAACATTTATTTTTGAAATAAAGAATCAAATTGGTCAAATGTCTACATTTATGCTAAATGTAGTTGTTCAATTAATTTATATTGTAGATTACACACAGAAGATAACTAAACCCTAGACTCTAACATATTTTTCTTAAAAAATTAAAAAAAAATTCTTTTAAAATATCTTTTAATAAAAAAGGTTAATATTTGCTTAATAATATTTATTTGAGACGATAATTAATAAGAGTGAAATAAAAAGAAAATAATAATAATAATATTTACTTGTTAATATGTTTATCAATATACATGGAAAAATTATTTTTCAAAAATTAATTCAAAGTATATATATATATATATATATATATATATATATATATATATATATATATATATATATATATATATATATATATATATAAAATTCTAATCTTAACAAATTTAAAAATTCTTTAAAATATCTTTTAATAAAAAAGTTAATATTTGCTTCATAATATTTATTTGAGATGATAATTAATAAGAGTGAAATAAAAAGAAAATAATAATAATAATATTTACTTGTTAATATTTCTATCCATATACATGGAAAAATTATTTTCCAAAAATAATTATTTCCAAAAATTAATTGAAAGTATATATATATATATATATATACACTTTCAATTACGATTAGATTTTATATATATATATAAAATCTAATCGTAATAAAATTCTAAGGTATTTTTTTTAAAAAATTAAAAAATTCTTTTAAAATATCTTTTAATAAAAAAAGTTAATATTTTCTTCATAATATTTATTTGAGAAATAAAAAGAAAATAATAATAATAATAATAATAATAATTACTTGATAATATTTCTATACATATATATGGAAAAATTATTTTCCAAAAATAATTATTTTCAAAAATTAATTCAAAGTAAAATTATATATATATTTTTAAAAAATCTAATTGTAATAAAATTCTAACGTATTTTTCTTACAAAATTAAACAATTCTTTTAAAATATCTTTTAATAAAAAAGTTAATATTTGCTTAATAATATTTAGGTGAGATGATAATCAATAAGAGTGAAATAAAAAGGAAATAAATATTTATTGGTAATATTTCTATCCGTATATATATGGAAAAATTATGTTCCAAAAATAATTATTTCCAAAAATTAATTCAAAATAAAATTATATTAATTTAGAAAATCTTATTACCTTCTGTCTCTTTCCATCGTTCTGGCACAATTCCATGGAGACCGATCTAATTCCAGGGCTGTCAAACTGCGTCGCTCTCGAGTGCCTCCTCCGCCTCCCCTTCCATGCCATCCCCGCCGCTCGGGCTGTCTGCAAGCATTGGAAGAACGAACTTGACTCGCCGTCCTTCTATCGCATCCGCAGGGCCGTCGGCCTCTCCCACTGCGTTGTCTCGTTGCTCCTCCAGGGCAAGCTCTTGCCCACCATCGGCAAGTTGCACCTAGCCCTATACGAGCCTGCCACGGGCGTCTGCATGATGCGACATCTGGCCGCCAACTGTTAAAAGAAGAATAGAAAGAAGATAAAATAGGAGAGTAATAATTAATCTTATTGTTTCTTGATACTTGCCCTCAAGACAATACAATATATAGGGTTTAAACAAGTACTCGGTCAATTAACCAATTAATAAATAACAGAATAATTCTAAAAATTATTCTGAGAATTATTCTAATAATTATAACAGAATTATTAGAATAATCCTAAAACTAATTTGATTTGATTTGATAATTTGATCCGGTCAATTCTGGTAATTCTCTTTTATCTCTTTTACCCCTCGACAAACTTAACGGGAGATCTTTGACGTTGAGTTTGCTTGCTAATTTGTTGAAACGTTGTCTGGATAATGACTTAGTAAAGATATCAGAAATTTGATCCTCAGCAGAGATATAAGAGACGGATAATTGTTGAGTTGCCACACGTTCACGAACAAAATGAAAATCAATCTCCACATGTTTTGTGCGAGCATGAAAGATTGAATTTGCTGTGAGATATGTTGCTCCAATATTGTCGTACCAAATTTTTGGTGCAATATTTGATGCAAGATGAAGTTCAGAGAGAAGTGATTGAAGCCAAATAATTTCAGACGTTGTATTTGCTATAGCTTTATATTCTGCCTCAGTACTTGAACGAGATACCGTAGGTTACTTCTTCGAATTCCATGAGATAAGATTTCGTCCAAGAAATATTGCATATCCAATAGTAGAGCGTCTATCTTCAGGAGAACTTGCCCAATCCGCATCACTATAGGCATGTAAATCTCGAGACGATTGACGATATAAAAGAAGACCATGTAGAATAGTACCTTTGAGATAGCGAATTGAAGTATTCTTTTTACATTATCCCAATTTTGTTCAGTTGGAGCATGTATGAATTGACAAGCACGATTCACTGTAAAAGTAATATCAGGGCGTGTGATAGTGATATATTGTAAGGCTCCAACAATTCTTCGATAAATCTGTGGATCAGACAGAGCAGGAGAGGATGAAGATGGAGAGTTGTTTATAGCAATTGGTGTAGAGACCGGACGTGCTCCATCCATTTTGGCTCTTTGAAGAAGTCCAGTAATGTATTTGCTCTGAGAGAGAAGATAGTCATCCTCATGTGGAATAAGCTCAATACCAAGAAAAAGACGAGCAATGCCCAAATCTCGGGTAGGAAATTCTTGATTGAGAATACTTAATAAAGTTATGATGCCCTTGTGATCATTACCGGTTATCAGGATGTCATCCACATAAATAAGAAAAAATATTATAGACCCATCATTATATTTGTGAAATAGAGATGAGTCAGTCTTTGATCCAGAAAATCCTTGATATTGTAACCAATTGGATAGTCGATGAAACCATGCACGAGGAGCTTGTCGAAGACCATATAAGGATTTCTTAAGTTGGTAAACATGAGATGGAAATTGTGGATGAATGAACCCAGGTGGTTGCTCCATAAATACAGTTTCCTAAAGATGACCATGGAGAAATGCATTTGAGATGTCCAATTGGCGTACAGGCCAATTGGAACTAACAGCTATCGATAATAATAGTCTGACAGATGTAATCTTGATGACTGGACTAAAAGTGTCATTGAAGTCAATACCTGGTTGCTGACTAAAACCTTTGGCTACAAGTCGAGCTTTATATCGTTCAAGAGAGTCATCAGCTCGATACTTAAGACGGAATACTCATTTAGAGCCCACAACATTCATTGAGGAAGTGCGTGGAACTAGACTCCATGTTCCATTGCGAAGAAGTGCATCAAATTCTGTAGTCATTGCACTACGCCAATTTGGATCCTTGTTGGCCTGCGTAAAATAAGTTGGTTCAATAGATTTTGAAGAAACCACTACAGCCCGTGGAAGAGGATATCGAGTCGCATTTGGTGGGCAACGTTCATTAATGTCACTAATGGGAAGCATGCGACGAGGAGCATTATCATCTGAATCACTTGTTGATGGTGATGAGGAAGTACGCTGACATGGTGATATAGATGACAGACTTGCATTATCCGAGGATTCAGAACTAGAGAGCATATTATCTTCGACCGGCGAGGCTTCCAAGATTGGAGCAGCATCCTGAGGTGATTCTGATGGTATAGGGGAGTTATTAGAGAGCGGAGCAGGACCTAGGATGCCATCATTTTTGACAATATTAGGTGGTATTAAGAAGGTGCCACCTGTATCTGGAGGAGAGACCGAAGTAGATACTGAAAAAGGGAATAGAGTCTCATCAAAAGTAACATGTCGTGAAATATAAATTCGACCTGTTGGTATATGTAAGCAACGATAACCATGGTGCAAATTGCTGTAACCAAGGAAAACACATTGTAGTGAACGAGAGTCAAGTTTGTGTTTAGAGTAGGGGCGTAACCATGGATAACATGCGCAACCAAAAATTCGAAGGAAAGTGTAATTAGGAGTTTGATTATAAAGTGTTTCAAAAGGACATTTATGATTGAGCAATGGTGTAGGGAGTCGATTTATGAGATATACAGCAGTAGTAACAGCTTCATCCTAAAATTTACGTGGAACTGATGCATGATGAAGAAGAGCTAAGGCAGTTTTGACTATGTGTCTATGTTTTCTCTCAGCAGAGCCATTTTGTTCTGGAGTGTGAGGACAAGAGACTCGATGAACAATTCCACAAGAGACAAGATGACGATGGAGAGCTTGATATTCACCTCCCCAATCAGAATGAAAAAAAAGTATTTTACGATTAAAATATCGTTCAACTTGATTTTGAAATTTACAGAATATATCCAATAAATCAGATTTTCTTTTCATAGGATAGAGCCAAGTATATTTACTAAAATGATCAATAAAGGTAACATAATATTGAAAACCTTGGTTAGATAAAACAGGTGCAGGGCCCCAAACATCAGAATGAATTAATTCCAGTGGAAAATTAGAAACATAATTGGATGAATAGAAAGGTAGCTTATGACTTTTAGATTCCATGCAGACCCTACATGAATGAGATGGAGAGGAGGTAATGGAAGTAGGTAAACCATACCTATTGATGATTGACTGGACAATATAAAGAGAAGGATGACCAAGTCGAGCATGCCAAGCTGGTTTATTTGTGTGTTCACCAACAAAAGCTTTGATTGAAGAACTTTAAAGATAGTAGAGGCCATTTTTTATTCTCTCATGAAACACAATAGCATTTGTTCCTTTATCTTTTATAAGATAACGATTATGATGAAACTCAAAAATGACATTGTTATCAAGACAAAATTGACGGGTAGAAAGTAAATTTTTAGTGATAGATGGAACATGAAAGATATTGCGCATGTGAAAAGTTTGATTAGATAAATGAATATACGTGTTTCCAAGATTCACAATTTGTAAACCTGAGCCATCGCCTACTTGAACCGTATCTGAGCCATAATATGATATTACGTCTGTAAGGATATTATAATTCGATGTGACATGATGAGTTGCTCCAGTGTCAATATACCAATCAGTAGATAAAAACTCTGGGGTTTTACCGCAAGTAGGCACGGATGAGAGAGCTTTAGGATATGCTTGTGAAATAGACGGTTGTCTTGAGATTGTAGAACCACCAATGAAATTTGAGGCAAATCTTTGAGGGCATAGATTTCCAGGATGACCAATGATGTGACAAATTTGACATTTTACCCAAGAGTAATCAAATCTTTTAGGGCATAGATTTCCAGTATGACCAATGATGCGATAAATTTGACATCGGACTGAATTTTGTTTTTGACCTCCTTGATAGTGTTGAGTATTTGACATCTAAAGTAAAATAACTTATCTTGTAGAGAAACTGGATCGCCAGAAAGGAGACCTTTCGCCTGGAGAAACTCCTCTTGGAGGAAATAGAAGCCTTGGCTGGAGCAACCACTTGTTGTCGACGTCGAGGTTTGGTCGGCGTTCGGTGGACAGCGACGATAGCACAAAAGGAGAAGCCCTTTTTGTCGTCTTGTGTTGTGGTTTCAAAAAAAAAGAAACTCCTCTTTTGTCTTGGACGGCGGCAGAAAAAGAAAAAGGAAGGGAAGAGGATTTGTGAGGGAGAATTAAGAGAAAGAGAAGGAACGAAGGATCATGGCTCTGATACCATGTTAAAAGAAAAATAGAAAGAAGATAAAATAGGAGAGTAATAATTAATCTTATTATTTCTTGATACTTGCCCTCAAGACAATACAATATATAGGGTTTAAACAAGTACTCGGTCAATTAATCAATTAATAAATAACAGAATAATTATAAAAATTATTATGAGAATTATTCTAATAATTATAATAGAATTATTAGAATAATCCTAAAACTAATTTGATTTGATTTGATAATTTGATCCGGTCAATTTTGATAATTCTCTTTTATCTCTTTTACCAATCACCCCAACGATAAGAATGGTTGCTGTAAAGCCATGGTCATCGGGCGAGAGCTGGTGGTGATGAGCGGATGGGACATGCTGGAAAACCGCTGTACCAGTGATGTCCACATCTACGACCTACTCTCCGGCGCCTGGCGCCTTGGCGCACCAAAGCCGATCCCAGAGCAGCCTTATCAGATGCGGCTAGAGAAGGTGTTTGTGATTAGTGGGAGGTGCGCGTAAGGCAAAAAGTTACGGTCGGCGCACGCCTACGACGTGGCAACAAACACGTGGATTGAGATGTCGGATTTAGGACCGGACACGTGTCAGGAAACTTCAATTGCTAGCTTCTGCGATAAGTTGTTATTAGACGGTTCGAACAAAGCGATCCTCCGGGCGACAGAGAAAAAGAAAGAGAAAGCGAAGGAGATGGTCATATATGTTCCCGAAAAGAAATCAGGAGAGGCTGAGAAGGTGATGGTGGCGGAGGTTACCTTGAGTAAGGACGCCTTAAGGATCTTGCGGCAAAAGTTTGGATTACGGTCAAATCAGGTTGGGGTATATCTTCAATGCTATAGTTTTAACTGGGTGTGAAAATTTGAAAGATCACGTTATAACATTATAATGTGAAATTTTTTATTTTGATTTTTTTGGAATATTGAAATTTTTTGTTTGTTATATTTAATTTGTGTTTTAATTGGATGTTCATGCATATGCATGGTGTATAAGCATTCGTTTAATGAATAAAAAAGTTTAAACAAAATTTAATTATCTCGTGTGCACTCTTATAATAATAATAATAATAATAATAATAATAATAATAATAATTATTATTATTATTATTATTAAAAAGAGAAGTGATTTGAATCTAATATCAGTAACATATGAGAAATGGGGGAAAACCTAATAGAAAGCGAAAGAACTGAAGTTTTCCATATATATATATATATATATATATAATTCTAACGTATTTTTCTTAAAAATAAAAAAAATCTTTTAAAATATCTTTTAATAAAAAAGGTTAATATTTGCTTAATAATATTTATTTGAGATGATAATTAATAAGAGTGAAATAAAAAGAAAATAATAATAATAATATTTACTTGGTAATATTTCTATCCTTATACATGGAAAAATTATTTTCCAAAAATAATTATTTCCAAAAATTAATTGAAAGTATATATATAAATCTAATCGTAATAAAATTCTAACGTATTTTTCTTAAAAAATAAACAATTCTTTTAAAATATCTTTTAATAAAAAAAGTTAATATTTGCTTCATAATATTTATTTGAGAAATAAAAAGAAAATAATAATAATAATAATAATTACTTGATAATATTTCTATACATATATATGGAAAAATTATTTTCCAAAAATAATTATTTTCAAAAATTAATTCAAAGTAAAATTATATATATATATAATATAATATTTTTTTTAAAAAAATCTAATCGTAATAAAATTCTAACGTAACGTATTTTTCTTAAAAAATTAAACAATTCTTTTAATATTTGCTTAATAATATTTATGTGAGATGATAATTAATAAGAGTGAAATAAAAAGGAAATAATAATATTTATTGGTAATATTCCTATCCATATATATGAAAAAATTATTTTGCAAAAATAATTATTTCCAAAAATTAATTCAAAGTAAAATTATATTAATTTATAAAATCTTATTACCTTCTGTCTCTTTCCATCGTTCTTGCAGAATTCAATGGAGACCGATTCAATTCCCCGCTGCTCGAGCTGTCTACAAGTGTTGGAGAAACGAACTCGACTCAATGTCCTTCTATCGCATCTGCAGGGCCGCCGGCCTCTCCCACTGCGTTGTCTCGTTGCTTGTCCAGGGCAAGCTCTTGCCCACCGTCGGCAAGTTGCACCTAGCCATATACGAGCCTGCCACGGGCGTCTGTATGATGCGGCATCTGGCCACCAACCACCCCAACTACAAGAAGGGCTGCAACAAAGCCATGGTCATCGGGCGGGAGCTGGTGGTGATGGGCGGATGGGACATGCTGGAAAATCATCGTACCGACGATGTCCACATCTACGACCTACTCTCTGACGCCTGGCGCCTAGGCACACCAAAGCCGATCCCAAAGCAGCCTCTTATCAGATGCGGCTTGATGGGAGAGAAGGTGTTCGTGATTAGTGGGAGGCGCGTGGAAGGCAAAAAGTTGCAGTCTGCGCACGCCTACAACGTGGCAACAAACACGTGGATTGAGATGTCGGATTTAGGACCGGACACGTGTCAGGAAACTTCAATTGCTAGCTTCTGTGATAAGCACTAAAAAAAAAAAACCTTTAGAAGCGGTTTTAAGAGACCTATAGCAGTGGTTTTCAACCGCTGCTAAATCTATTGCACCGGTTCAAAACCGTTGCAGATGTTAGAGACGCTAAAGCCAACAGATGCGGTAAAGTTGACCGGTGGTTCATGACTAAGAGTCGATTATAATATGATGTGACATGATGAGTTGCTCCTGTTGGTTGGTCCTAGGAAGATCATACCGGTTCCACTGTACAAAAATTTAGTACAAGTGTCGAACCTTTCCTAAACAACCTATTGTATTCTTTAGAAGTTAAATTAGGAATTGCAAACGGAACTTAACATTATTGATTCCAAATTTAACTTATCTGTTCTTAATGGTTTAGATTTGGATCGCAAGCGAAATTTAACACTATTGATCCAAATCAACCTATGTTATAAAGTTAATTAAATATTTATTTCTAAAATCGGCTCCTAGGTCAAACATGGCGAGGTACTAGGCCTTCTTGGGTATGGGATCATCCACCACTACCTCGACAAAGCCTTTAATAGAAATTCAATATTTAATTTCTTAAAATAATATTAGGTTTAACCGAAAAGAACAATCGAATAACAAATTCAAAAAAAAAAAACACAACTCGAATTATAAATTCGAAAAACTAGAATCTACTGCCTCTTGTGTTTGGAATTCATACAAAGAAAAATAACTAGCATGATGCGGAAAATAATTACTAGTTATGTCTTTTCTTTGTATGCTAATAACCTCGAGATCTTCTGTCGTATTCCTTGTCTCGCCTTGGACGTCGTGTGGGCGACGATCCTCCAAGATGAACACCACCCAAAGCCTTTTTCCTACTTCTCTAAAATCCGGCCACCACCACCACCAAGGAACCAAAGAGAGCAAGGGGAAAGGGAAGGGAGAGAGGGCCGGCCGCAATAGAGAGCTCAACAAGAGAATAAGAATTGATAATACATGAGACTTCCTCTCCCCTTATTTTATATTACTTGCCCAAGACAACTAAGGAAAGACTTTTTACAAAAATTAAAATCTTCCTCTTATTTTTCCTTTTCCCCTTTTATTTATATTACTTGCCTCTGGTCCTCCAATAGCACCATGACTCGCAAGGATACAATCCGTGACAGAAAAAAAATAAAATTTTACATACATCGATCCTATATTCCACAAGGGAATATACATAAGGTCTAGATCGAACATAAATGTAAAATCCTAGGGCTAATGCAGCTCTTGCTGTACTAGTTAAATACAATCATGCACATACAATAAATTACTCTTAACATGTCCAAGGGTCTAATCACACAACATCTATAAGTTATAATAGTTGGAGTCTGTAACCATAAAATTAACATATCCTACTATTATCCTACCTAAATTATGTATGACATGTGCATAATTAAACTGAAAACCAAACCCACATAGGCAAACTCTAGCTCTGATACCAATTGTTGGTTGGTCCTAGGAACATCGTATCGGTTTCACTGTACAAAAATTTTGTACAAATGTCGAATCTTTCCTAAACAACCTATTGTGTTCTTTAGAAGCTAAATTAGGAATCACAAACGGAACTTGACATTATTGATTCCAAACTTATCTGTTCTCAATGGTTTAGATTTGGATCGCAAGCGAAACTTAACACTAAGTCCACCTGCAGGGTTTAACATGACAATTCTTATGAGCTCCTTTGGGGGCATTACTAACCTAGATGACTAGGACACAGTTTCCTTCTATAATCAACAACACACACTATAAGTAATATCATTTTCCAACTTATCGGACCTATTGATTCATCGAGTTAAATCTCACCCTTTGATAAGTCAAAGAAATAAATACTAAATATATATGCTTGTTATTATATTAGGATTAAGAGCACACACTTCCATAATAACTAAGGTGTTGTTCTTTTATTAAGTCAGTAAAAAAAGAACTTATCTTAAATGGTCCTACTCAATATACTTAGAGTGTATTAGTGTAATTTATTAGTCAAGATAAACTAATACCTAATTACACTACGACTATTCCAATGGTTTGTTCCTTTCCATCTTAGTCTTGAGCAACTGTTTATAATTTATAAAGAACTGATAATATGATATTCTGTATGTGACACCACACACCATGTTATCTACAATATAAATTAATTGAGCAACTACACTTAACAAATAAATGTAGATATTTGACTAATGTGATTCTTTTATTTCAAATATAAATGTTTACAAAAAGCTAGACTTTTAGTATACACTCTAACAATCTCCCACTTATACTAAAAGACTAAGCTGTCATATCTGCTGCCATACATTTGATTCCCAACCCTTCAACATGCTCATCAAAAGCTCTTGCCTTAAGGGCCTTAGTGAAAGGATCTCTCAGGCTATCATCTGATGCAATCTAAGTGGCAACAACTTCTCCTCGTTATACGATGTCTCGTATTGGGTAGTACTTGCGCTCTATTGTGTTTTACTTGCCTTATGGACTTATGGTTCCTTCGAGTTTGCTACTGCACAACTATTATTATAAAAATTGTAATAATTTTGGACAAACCAGAAATCATGTCTAAGTCCATCATAAAGTTTCTGAGCCATATAACTTCTGTGGCTGCTTAAGAGGCTGCCACATATTCGGCTTCTATGGTGGAGTCTGGAAAAGCATCTATGCTTAACACTCCTCCATAGATATGGCTTCACCTCCTAAAGTAAACACAAAACCCCGATGTCGTCTTACTATTATCCCTATCTGATTGGAAGTCAAAATCCGTGTAACTTACAGGGATCAAATCATCTGCCTAGTAAACTAGCATATAATCTCTAGTCCCTCTAAGGTACTTTAATATATGCTTTACGACAGTCTAGTGTCCCGGTTCTGGGTTACTTCGATATCTGCTAACTATGCTCTGAGCAAAACAGATATCCGATCTCGTGCACAACATAACATAAATTAGGCTTTCGACAGCCGAAGCATAAGGAACTGCCTTCATGTCCTTTTATCTCCTTTGATGTCTTTGGAGACATCTCTTTAGATAAAACTACCCCATACTTAAAATGTAAGAAATCTTTCTTGGAGTCTTGCATGCTAAAACGAGCTAGGATTGTATGAAGCTCGGGATAAGCACAACATTTTTTTCTTGTGATCCCTTGATCCCTAGAATATGTGTGCATTCTCCCAAGTCCTTCATATCGAATTGCTTGGACAACCATACCCTTACTTCCAACAACACTTTGATATTGTTTCCAACTATCAAAAATGTCATCTACGTATAGTACAAGAAATACCACCATGTTTCCATCACACTTCTTGTATACATAAAAACCCATCCGAACATTAAATAAATCCATAGGTTTGGATTATTTCATTAAACCGGATGTTCCAAGATCTTAAAGCTTTTGCTTTAGTCCATAGACCGATTGAGCTTACATACTAGATGCTCTTAGCCCTTTGCAATAAACCCCTCTGATTGCTTTATATGGATACTTTTATCAAGACTTCCATTAAGAAAAGCTTGTCTTGACATCCACTTGCCAAATCTCATAATCCATATGAGCAACAATAGATAAAACAAAATCCGGATAGACTTAAGCATGGCTACCGGTAAAAGGTTTCCCTTTTCAACAAGCCTTGCTTTGAAAGTTTCCACCTTCCCGTCTGTCCCTCTTTTTCTATTGTAGACCTAATGACTTTTACATCATTTGGTGATTCAACAAACTCTCAGACTTTATCAGAATACATATATTCTAATTCTGTATTCATTTCTCTTTGTCAAGATGCTGCATTTTTATCTTGGAGTGCTTCGTCATATGTCCGGGGATCAGGTTCATGTTTACCAGGGATTAAGTCCAAAGACTCTCCTAAAACATGAATCTTTCCAGTTGCCTAACAACCCTCCTATTACGATGAGGCACTGTCTGCAATTATGTATCATTTGTGATACGTGTTGCAGTTTCTTGTGATATTTCATTTTGTATAGTTGGTACTAGATTAGACGTGTCCTTTATTATTTCCTTAAGAACAAATTTACTTATGGGCTTGTGGTTCATTACATAGTCCTTTTCTAAAAATCGGGCATTGGTGCTAACAATGACCTTCTGGTTTTTAGGATTATAAACCTCCTTTCGTTTCTCTAGGATAACCCACAAACAAGTGAACTCCTGTCCAACTTATCAGTGTCTTCCTTCAGCACATGTGCTGGACTACCCCAAAATCGAATATGCTTTAGACTAGGCTTACGCCCATTCTACAATTATATGGGAGTAGAGGATTCTGATTTAGAAGGTACTATGTTCACTTCTGTTTCTAGAGTATATCCTCAAAACAAATTTGGTAATTCTCAATAACTCATCATTAATCTAACTATTACCATAAGAGTCCTATTCCTTCATTCTATTACACCATTCTATTGAGGCGTACCAGGTGTAGTCAGTTGGGATTGAATCCCGACTTCTGATAAATGACTCCTAAACTCTCCTAAGAGGTACTCGCCACTACGATCTCATCGTAGTGTCTTGATACTTTTACCTTGACATTTTTCCACATTAGGCTTGTACTCTTTGAACTTATCAAAGTATTTAGACTTGCGGCACATCAAGTAAATGCACTCGTGTCTCGAATTGTCGTCTATAAAAGAGACGAAATATTCAAGACAACCTCTTGCCTGGATAGTCAAAGGTCCACACAAATTAGAATGAACCAATCCAACATATCTTTGGCTCCATACCCCTTAGACTTAAAATATTCTTGGTTATTTTTCCTTCCAAGTAAGACTTGCAAGTTGGAAAGATTTCCAATACCAATGAACCCAAAATTTCATCGGCTATTATCCTTTGAATCCTACTCAAATTAATATAACCTAGCCTTAGATGCCAAAGATATGATTGGTTCATCTCCGAAAGTTGCTTTCTCTTATTAAAGTTAGAAGATGTGTTATTAATTTTCATTTGTTGCATCGTGGGAGTTATTAGATTATAAATTGTCAACCAACGTACCAGAATAGCTAACTTTACTATTTTTCTTGATAACAATTTTGTCATCAAAATAGACAGAATATCTATCCTTAATAGTTTTAGAAACTGAAATCTAGTTCTTTCTAAACTTGGTACGTAAAGACAATTTCTCAATATCCATATTTTATTTCTATTAGAGGATAAATATCTTCCACTGCAACAACTGCTACTTTTGCAGCGGTACCTATGTAGATGGTATTTTCCCTTTCATATAGTTGTCAGGTTTTCTGAAACCTTGCAATGAATTGTAGACATGATCAGTGGCTCCTGTATCTACACACCAGGTACCGATAGATAACACCACTAAACATGTTTCTACAACTAATGAAAAAAAATACACCTATATTGTTCTTAGTTCTGAGAGGACAGTCCACCTTAATGTCCAAATTTTGTTTCCAATCATAATTGGGACTACTAAGTCTATTCTATAGTATAATAGCTAGGGAATTGACAAACATTTGAAATCCTAACAATCACAAAAATATTTGGCCAAGACCAACACCTCAAAATCCTTGTGATTTATCTATTAATTTTATTATCTTGTCAACCTAACTTTATGACAAATAAAATTAATAGTTAGTCTGCCTTTGATCAAATATTTGATCAAAACTTTTGAATTTAAAATAATATTGATTCCTCAAAACAATATCATTTAAATTCACCAACACCTCTAACACCGTGAATTTTGTATGCCACGTTAGTGTGGACGTATACAAAATTAAACATTTATAAGAGGAGGGTTTAACCCATTAATTATTTTGTTAACCTTAAATTACCACAAACACCATGAATTTTGTATGTCACGTTAGTGTGGACGTATACAAATTCAATTGTTTGTAGGAGGAGGTTTTACCCATTTTATTTTGTCAACCAAACTTTATGACAAATAAAATTACCTCAAACACCATGAATTTTGTATGCCACGTTAGTGTGGACGTATACAAATTCAGACATTTGTAAGAGGGGGTTTTACCTAGCTTTATGACAAATTAATAGTTGGTATTCCTTTGGTCCCGCAAAACAATAGCAGTGACTCCATTGGGGAGGATACTATTGAATGCGTCTAAGTGTATACCATTATTTGATACTTAGTCCATTAAATAGGATTATGCCCCTTCAGTTGGAGAAGATCACATGCTCCTAAATAATTTCTTATAACCATCCATAAAGAAAGTTTGATCTAGTGGTCTGCAACAAACCCATCCGTTGTGGAGGGAGGCACTCAGAGCCAACACGCAAGCTTGTTGCATCACTTACAAACCAGTAATGGAGGCCGTGGAATTTATTTAAAAATCTCTCTCCCACTTAGTTATTTAAGGTGAGGAATTTTAACCAAGCAAACACACATCACGCAAATCTCAGTAAATAAAAGCAATACATATGGAAATTAATTTTCCAACTATTATGACATTTTCCATCACTGTCCTTCGCGTGCTGCCAGCCCTAGGGTTTATGTCGTCGGGTCCATCGAGCTTCCTTTTTCGCTGCGCCTCTGGTCCTCCAATAGCACCACGCCTCGCAAGGATACAATCCGCGACAGAAAAAATAAAATTTTACATACATCGATCCTATATTCCACAAGGGAATGTACATAAAGTCTAGATCGAACATAAATGTAAAATCCTGTATTAGTTAAATACAATCATGCACACAAAATAAAATGCTCTTAACATGTCCAAGGGTCCAATCATACACAACATCTATAAGTCATAATAGTTGGAGCCTGCAACCATAAAGTTAGCATATCCTACTATTATCCTACCTAAATTTTGTATGACATGTGCATAATTAAACTGAAAAACAAACACACAGAGGCAAACTCTAGCTTTGATACCAATTGTTGGTTGGTCCTAGGAAGATCGTACCGGTTCCACTGTACAAAAATTTTGTACAAATGTCGAACCTTTCCTAAACAACCTATTGTGTTCTTTAGAAGTTAAATTAGGAATCACAAACGGAACTTAACATTATTGATTCCAAATTTAACTTATCTGTTCTTAATGGTTTAGATTTGAATCGCAAGCAAAACTTAACACTAAGTCCACCTGCAGGGTTTAACATGACAATCCTTATGAGCTCCTCTTGGGGACATTGGTGTCAACCATATTACATGTCACGTGGTGCATCAAATTAATTAATATTGGAACATTTCAAAACTAAAAATAAGAGATGTAGTATGGAGTCCCAAGTCGTATTTTTCCAAGGTATACTAGTGAATGTGTGTAAATTCTAGAAGTAGTTCCAATAGAATGTGTGTGCATGTCAATGATTCAATCTCTTCAACTACAATTACAGTAGTAATTAAACTCAACTCAATTACTTTTAGAAAACGAATTAGCATTCAATCCTCAATTGCAATCTAATCCAACAATTACACTCTAAAGCTCATTCACGAAAATATTGAATAGAGCTAAACAACCAATTCCTCCAATTAAGCATTCACAAGTTAAACCTCATTACAGCAATATTAGATTCAATACAAAGAGCAAGATTAGCTAATTAAATGATCAAAACTAAACAACTAATATGATTCAGAACTCTAATTCAAAACCCAAACTGGTTAGCAGACAAATTAAGAAGTTTAACAAGATCCAACTAAACAATATCAGAACTGGGGTTTCAAGTAAAGAAAACAAAATAGAATTGCATAATAAAAACTCAAACAAAACAAAATGGCAAAATAAAGAATCAGATCTTAGAATCTGAGCAGTTTGAGACAATTCAAAGACAAAGAACAAACAAAACAAAACCTAATTGACATTCCACAAACCCAAACCCTTGCGCAGCTTCTTCACCCTGCTGTCACTACAGAACCACCGCAGAGAACGCCCATATGGTGATCAGCTTTGAATCTTGAGCTTCCAACTAATCCACCGGATGATCACAGCCTCAGAGAACGCCCTTATAGCTCACACCCGAATGGAATTCACAACGCACAATGAAACAGCGCTGATTCCTGGGAATTGTGACACCAACCGATTGATCAGATCGATTCTGGAGTTGCTGATGGAATGAAGAAACGGGAGTGTCGTCGGAGCCTCAGAGAACGCCATTATAGCTCCGGTAATGATGGAAATCGTGGATCTGAGAACGCCCCTGCATCCAGACTATGAAATGGACAGAAACCAACTGTGTGGACTGGAGAACGCCCCTGCCACTGCTGTGCCCTCGGACGATGATCGCCGGAGCTCAGGAATCGCCACCGATGAAGAACTCTGCTCTCAGATCTGGTTTTGGTGAACGGGAGCTGCGGATCGCGCGAAGAAGACGACACTGTAGATGAAAATCGCGACCGAGCCCGTCTTCTGCACTGTAGCTTCTCGCTATTTAAACAACTCCCTCTCTGATCGGACGGCTGAGAAACTTCTGAGCTAAATCAACGGTGAAAGTTTGCCCAAAATATGATCTGAAGGTACTGATGTTAATCTAGGGTTTGGATCTACTCTCCTGTAGGTCGGATCAAACAGATCATCACTGGATGGTCCAGATCTGTCCTATTTTTGATGAACGGCCCAAAACGACCCAAAGCTTGATCTTCTTGTTTGAACTCCGATTCGAACCCAATTTCAATCCAAATAGATCCAAATCCAAGATCCTTTGATGCCTACAAAATAAGAATTAAATATTAGCACCAAATAACACCAAAAATAAGATAATTTGTAATTATGTCCAAAAATACACACAATGTACAAAATGTGATGTAACCATGATTTAAACTATGAAATCAACATCAAACCATGCATATATGAATCAAAATAATGCAATGAAAATCATGGTTATCAGACATTCTCAACCTAGATGACCAGGACACAGTTTCTTTCTATAATTAACAACACACACTATAAGTAATATCATTTACCAACTTATCGGACCTATTGATTTATCGAGCTAAATCTCACCCTTTGATAAGTCAAAGAAATAAATACTAAATATATGTACTTGTTATTATATTAGGATTAAGAGCACACACTTCCATAATAACTAAGGTCTTATTCTTTTATTAAGTCAGTATAACAAGAACTTACCTTAAATGGTCTTACTCAATGCACTTAGAGTATATTAGTGTAATTTATTAGTCAAGATAAACTAATATCTAATTACATTACGACTATTCCAATGGTTTATTCCTTTCCATCTTAGTCTTGAGCAACTGTTTATAATTTATAAAGAACTGATAACACGATCTTCTGTGTGTGACACCACACACCATGTTACCTATAATATAAATTAATTGAACAACTACACTTAACAAATAAATGTAGACATTTGACCAATGTGATTCTTTTATTTCAAATATAAATGTTTACAAAAAACTAGACTTTTAGTATACACTCTAACAATCTCCCACTTATACTAAAAGACTAAGCTGTCATATCTCTTGTCATACATTTGATTCCCAACCCTTCAACATGCCCATCAAAAGCTCTTGTCTTAAGGACCTTAATGAAAGGATCTCTCAGGCAATCATCTGATGCAATCTAGGTGGCAACAACTTCTCCTCGTTATACGATGTCTCGTATTGGGTGGTACTTGCGCTCTATTGTGTTTTACTTGCCTTATGGACTTATGGTTCTTTCGAGTTTGCTACTGCACCACTATTATTACAAAAATTGTAATAATTTTGGACAAACCAGCAATCATGCCTAAGTCCATCATGAAGTTTCTAAGCCATATAACTTCTGTGGCTGCTTAAGAGGTTGCCACATATTCGGCTTCTATGGTGGAGTCTGGAAAAGCACCTATGTTTAACACTCCTCCATAGATATGGCTTCACCTCCTAAAGTAAACACAAAACCCCGATGTCGTCTTACTATTATCCCTATCTGATTGGAAGTCAAAATCCGTGTAACTTACAGGGATCAAATCATCTGCCTAGTAAACTAGCATATAATCTCTAGTCCCTCTAAGGTACTTTAATATATGCTTTACGACAGTCTAGTGTCCCGGTTCTGGGTTACTTCGATATCTGCTAACTATGCCTTGGGCAAAACAGATATCTGGTCTCGTGCACAACATAGCATAAATTAGACTTTTGACAGCCGAAGCATAAGGAACTGCCTTCATGTCCTTTTATCTCCTTTGATGTCTTTGGAGACATCTCTTTAGAGAAAGCTACTCCATACTTAAAAGGTAAGAAACCTTTCTTAGAGTCTTACATGCTAAAACGAGCTAGGATTGTATGAAGCTCAGGATAAGCATAATATTTTTTTCTTGGGATCCCTTGATCCCTAGAATATGTGTGCATTCTCCCAAGTCCTTCATATCGAATTGCTTGGACAATCATACCCTTACTTCCGACAACACTTTGATATTGTTTCCAACTATCAAAAATGTCATCTACGTATAGTACAAGAAATACCACCACGTTTCCATCACACTTCTTGTATACATAAAAACTCATCCGAACATTGAATAAATCCATAGGTCTGGATTACTTCATTAAATTGGATGTTCTAAGATCTTAAAGCTTTTGCTTTAGTCCATAGACCGATTGAGCTTACATACTAGATGTTCTTAGCCCTTTGCAATAAACCCCTCTGGTTGCTTTATATGGATGCTTTCTTCAAGACTTCCATTAAGAAAAGCTTGTCTTGACATCCACTTGCCAAATCTCATAATCCATATGAGCAACAATAGATAAAAAAAATCCGGATAGACTTAAGCATGGCTACCGGTAAAAGGTTTCCCTTTTTCAACAAGTATTGTTTTGAAAGTTTCCACATTCCCGTCTGTCCCTCTTTTTCTATTGTAGACGTAATGACTTTTACATCATTTGGTAATTCAACAAGCTCCCAGACTTTATCAGAATATATATATTCTAATTCTGTATTCATTGTTCTTTGCCAAGATGCTGCATCTTTATCTTGGAGTGCTTCGTCATATGTCCGGGGATCAAGTTCATGTTTACCAGAGATTTTTTGGAGTGTATACTGAAAACCTAAGCTTTTGTAAACATTTATGTTAAATAAAGAATCACATTTGGTCAATTTATCTACATTTGTTTGTAGTTGTTTAATTTATTTATATTGTAGATAACATAGTATGTGGTGTCACATATAGAAGATGATGTTATCAGTACCTAATAAATTATAAACAGTAGCTCACGACCAAAATGGAAAGGAACAAACCATTGGAAGACCGTAGTGTAATTAGGAATTAGTTTATCTTGACTATATAATTACACTAGTACACTTAGAGTGTATTGAGTAGGACCATATGAGGTCGTTTCTTTTATACTGACTTTATAAAGAAACAAAGATTTCGGTTATTATAGAAGTGTGTGCTCTTAATCCTAATATAATAACAAGCACATATATTTGATATTTATTTCTTTAATTTATCAATGGGTGAGTCGATGAATCAATAAGTCTGATAAGTTGGGAAATGGTATCACTTATAGTGTGTGTTGTTGATTATAGAAGGAAACTGTGTCCTAGAGATATTAGGTTGATAATGTCCTCAAGAGTAGCTCATAAGGATTGTCATATTAAACCCTGCAGGTGGACTTAGTCCGACATGATGATAAGGTTGAGTGGTACTACTCTTGAACTAAGATATTAATTAAATGAGTTGTCAGTAACTCACTTAATTAGTGGGCATTCGATATCTTAAACACAGGGAGACTAACACACTCATAATAAGAAGGAGCCCAAAAATGTAATTTGGAATTGGTGCGGTAGTTCAATAATAGTTCTCTAGTGGAATGAATTATTATTGATAAAATTAAGTTGTGTGTTCGGGGCGAACACGGGATGCTTAATTTTATCGGGAGACCAAAACCAATTCCTCCTCTCGGTCCCTATCGTAGCCTCTTATTTATAGAGTACTATACCCACCTATACCCACCTTCATACCCATGAGAAGGAGGCCGGCCAAGCTAGCTTGTGGTTCAAGCTAGGGTCGGCCAAGTCATGGGTAGCCGGCCCTAGCTTGAACCCAAGCTTAGGTGGTCGACCCCCATTAAATTAAAAAGAGTTTTAATTTTAATTTTTATTATGTGGAAGATATAATTTATTACAGAGAATTAAAATTAAAATATTTCTCTTTAAAAGATCTACAAAAGATTAAAAGAAAGAGATTAGATCTCTTTCCTTATTTGTAGATTGGAAAGATATTTTATTTTTTCTCTCTGAAAAATTATTCACATATTGAAAATTAAAATTATAGAAATTTCTTTTTATCAACCATGAAGGGATTTTAAAAGGAAATTTTATTTTAAAAAATTTCCAAAGACAAAAAAGGAAGTTTTAATTGTTGTTTAAAATTATCCTATCTGCTCTACATGAGGTGGCCGACCACATACAATTAATTAGGAAAATTTATTTAATTTTTTCTTAATTAATTGTTGTCAAGGAAAGTTAAGGAAATTTTATTATAAATAAATTTCCTTATTTACCAAAGCCAAGGAATATAAAAGAAGGGGAAGAGGTGCCTTCATGGTACACAACCTCTATTATTTCTCTCCCTCTTTTGTTCCTTGGTGTGGCCGGCCATCATCATCATCCTCTCCCTCTCTTCCTCTTGTGGTGGCCGAACCTCTCTCTCCCCTTGGAGCTCTTGTGGTGGCCGGATACTACTTGGAGAAGAAGAAGAAGAAGGAGAGAAAGCTAGCATCTCTTGGAGCTTGGTTGGTGTTTTGATTTTCTTCCTTGGTGAAGCTTCCTTATTGTGGCCGAACCTAGCTTGGAGGAGAAGAAGGTGGTTGGTGGTTTTCTCATCTCGGAAGATCGTTGCCCACACAACGTCCGAGGTTAGAAGAGGAATACGATAGAAGATCAAGAGGTCTTTCTAGAAGGTATAACTAATAGTTTTTTTTCCTTTTCCGCATTATACTAGTTATTTATGGAATAATACCAAATACAAGAGGCTTACGTTCTAGTATTTCGAATATGTTTTTCGAAGTTGTGTTCTTTTGTTTTATTTTTCCTTGTGATTTGATTGTTCTTTTCGGTTAACCTAAAGTTATTTTAGGAAATTAAATATTAGATTTCTATAAAAGGTTTTGTCTAGTCGGTGGTGGTTGCTCCCATATCCAAGAAGGTCATGTGCCTCGCCACGTCAGTACTGGGAACTAATTATGGAAATTAATATTTAATGGAATTAATAACTTAAGGTGATTTGGGTCGAACGTGTTAAGTTCCGCAGGAGATCCAAGTCAAAATCTAAAAGAACAAATAGATTAAATTTTGGATCAAACGTGTTAAGTTCCGCAGGCGATCCAAAATTTAATTTAAAAGAACACATGGTAGCTAGGAAAAGGTTCAGACCTTTGTACAAAATTTTTGTACAGTGGAACCTCTAGGCTTTCCGAGTAGCAACCAATAAGATTAAGTCCAAAGACTCTTCTAAAACATGAATCTTTGTGGTTGCCTAACAACCCTCCCACTACGATGAGGTACTGTCTGTAATTATGTATCATTTGTGATACGTGTTGCAGTTTCTTGTGATATTTCATTTTGTACAGTTGGTACTAGATTAGACGTGTCCTTTATTATTTCCTTAAGAATAAATTTACTTATGGGCTTGTGGTTCATTACATAGTCCTCTTCTAAAAATCGAGTTTTGGTGCTAACAATGACCTTCTGATTTTTAGTACTATAAACCTCCTTTCGTTTCTCTAGGATAACCCACAAACAAGTGAATTACTGTCCAACTTATCAGTGTCTCCCTTCAGCACATGTGTTGGATTATCCCAAAACCGAATATTCTTTAGACTAGGCTTACGCCCATTCTACAATTCTATGAGAGTAGAGGATTCTGACTTAGAAGGTATTATGTTCACTTCTGTTTCTAGAGTATATCCTCAAAATGAATTTGGTAATTATGAATAACTCATCATTAATCTAACTATTACCATAAGAGTCCTATTCCTTCATGTCGGGTGGATGATGCCGAAAGCGCAACCACGAAGAAGTCGACCGCTCGAAAGGACGTCGAGTGAAACATGCACGTGGCTGAGTGGACGATCGGGCAAAGGATCAGGCGGCTACCAACGTGTCGACCGAGCGACAAAAAATATGTCCCGAGCGACTGTTAAGTAAGCTCAGGGCCGAACGGCAAGTAGGGGTGAGCATTCGGTCAAAATCGAATCGATCAAACTGAATAGACCGAAAACCGAATAAACCGAATTTCTTTTCAACCAACCGAGCCGACCAAATTTCCCTATGAAACCGAACCGACCGAACTGATAAGATATCGGTTAATTCAGTTTTCGACCGAATTAACCGACTTTTAAAACCCTATTCGGTTTTTACCTTTAAAAAAAAGATTTTATTTAATTAATTATATTTTAAAATAAAAATTAATTAATATAATATTCTTATTCGATTTATTCAGTTTAACCGAATTACAAAATTTAAAACCGAAACCGAACCAAATTAATCGAAAACTGAACCGAATTTTCAAAAAAAAATCAAAAACCGAATTAACCGAACCGAATTTCTAAATTTGGTTAGTTCGGTTCGGTTAATTCGGTTTTTCTGAATTTTTGCTCACCCCTAACGGCAAGTGAGCGCACAGGCGAATACAAAGCGAGCGATGAAGTAGCGTCGGGCAGGAGTGGAGCTCGAAAACGGAGCGGAAGCATAGCCCGCAAAATCACATGCTCACGGAAATGAAAGTCGTGCGCCGAGCCGACGCATCGCCTGTGAACTGAACCAGAGTGTAGCTCGTGAGTCGAAGGCGCATGGCAACGAAAGTCGTGAGCTGAACGGGCACATCTAACGTGAATTGAACTGGAATGTAGCCCGTGAGTCGAAGGCGCATGGAAGTGAAAGTCGTGAGCTGAACGGGCACATCGCACGTGAACTGAATTGGAATGCAACCCGTGAGTCGAAGGCGCATGGAAGCGAAAGTCGCTAGCCGAGTGGGTGCATCGCCCGTGAGATATTCTGGCCCAAAACCAGAGTAGATACTCTCGTTCGCGACCATTCAAGATAGCTCGACCCCGAATGGGGGAGATAAGCTGCTTTGATGCTCCGTGACAAATGAAGACCTCTTGACCCCGGACGGGGGAGATAAGAAAATATGATATGCTGGTTCGAGACCGGTGAAGACCACTCAACCCCGAACTGGGGCGGTAGAGTATCCGATGGTGGCAATTGCTCAACCCCGAAAGGAGGAGATAGCTTATCCGACGGACTGGTTCGTGAAGGTGGGGGTTTAACGTCACGGCTCGATGGTCTTCAAGCCAGGTATTTATAACCGTCGGCTCAGCTCTGGCGTTTAACTTCGCCGCTCGACAGTCTCCAGGTCGGGCATTTATAGCCGCCGATTCGGCTCTGGCGTTTAACGTCGCCGCTCGACGGTCTCCAGGCCGAGTATTTATAGCCGCCGGTTCGGCTCTGGCGTTTAACGTCGCCGCTCGATGGTCTTCAGGCCGGGTATTTATAGCCGCCGGTTCGGCTCTGGCGTTCAACGTCGCCACTCGACAGTCTTCTAGCATAACTCAAACTTGACCGATCGATACGGGGTCTTCGGCAATGAAATCGCGGCTCGGATAATATACGCCCGACCGATCGGCACGGGGTCTTCGACATCGAGCACATGACTCGGATGATATACGCCCGGCCGATTAGCACGGGGTCTTCGACATCGAGCGCGTGGCTCAGATGATATACGCCCGACCGATCGGCACGGGGTCTTCGACATCGAGCGCGTGGCTCGGATGATATACACTCGGCCGATCGGCACGGGGTCTTCGACATCGAGCGCATGGCTCGGATGATATACGCTCGGTCGATTGGCACGAGGTCTTCAACATCGAGCCTGTGGCTCGACTAATATATGTCCGGCCGATCGACACGAGGTCTTCGACATCGAGTGCGTGGCTCGGATAATATACGCTCGGCCGATCAGCACGGGGTCTTCGACATCGAGCGCGTGGCTCGGATAATATACGCCCGGCCGATCGGCACGGGGTCTTCGATATCGAGAGCGTGGCTCGAATAATATACGCTCGGCCGATCGGCATGGGGTCTTCGACATCAAGCCCGTGGCTCGGCTAATATACCCTCAGTCGATCGACAGGGGTCTTCGACATAGGAACTAGGGCAGATCATATAACTAAAAGAGAAAAGATAACGCAAAAACTGACCTGCCGACCAGCAGAGGATTTGACTCAATTCCTCGACTCCCGAATACCCGTGGAGTGAGGAGAATGACACATTCGTCAAAACCTACCGAGGTCATGAGGATGGTAGAATTTTCCGACATCGTCCATCTTCACGTACCAGATCAGGTGCTTTCCCTCAGATGACGCTAATTTGATCCTGTCGGGAATTTGGGAAGAAGGGGATGCCGGAATGACGTGTCTGGAATGTTGACCGCATCTCCCTGACCCGGGTGGTGAGTTGTGTTCTGCATTGACCAAGTCATCCGAAGTCCTCCGGTCAACGCTACCTGCAGCTAGCGACCGGGTCGCCCCGGTCTCCGGTACCCCGATGTTTGAGGCGGATTCCACGGATATATGAGTATCCGAATAATAGTAGAACAACTAACTAAATGCAACATAAGTACAGTGACGTACCCTGGCCCCGGGGGGCGCCCTTTGATGGATCGGTGAGCCGATCGCGCTGCTGATCGAGTCGTCACGGCCATGAAGGATAGATGAGTGTGTCAGCTGAGGAGCTAGATCTGCCCGCCAGGAGCCGAGCGTAACCTGAATCCGGCAAACAATAGGCCGACTAGGAGATACTAGCGACACACTGACCTAGAGATGACATCAGCACGCAGGGCAGGATATAATATAGGCACGCAGGCCAAACACACCACAGCGGCTCACAGGCCGGAATACAACGGTGGCTCGCAGGCCAACACAGTACCAAATCGGAGGATGACAACATCTATGGAATCGGTGGTGGTCGTGGATCGGCTAGTGACTGTCGCTGTAGGCGGCATCGTTGGGCGGCGAGGGTCACTAGAAGTGGTCGCGATGACTGCGGGACTCGGCGACAGAAGTGGTTACTAAACGTGGCGGCAAAGGCCTTTGGTCGCGTCGGGGTGGCCGCTGGACGCGGTGGTGATAGTGGCCGCTGGACTCGACGGCGGCAAGGGCGAAGTCGTGTCTGTGAGAGGCGTTGCGAGGAGGAGTGCAGCGGAGATGTTGCTGTCGGCAGCAAGGTAGGCTGCGTCCGGAGCCCTTCGTCGGCGGTAGTGGCGTCGGCACCCGTCTCGACGGAGGAAGGGACGAAGGCTAGGGCGACACCCGTGACGTTGGCGGTGGCAGGGAAAGGGCTCATGTGTGGAACTCCGGCCGGTAGCAGCAGCGACGGCGGCATCCAAAAGGAAATGATGGCGACGGCGCGGTGCCTGAGCCACGAGGAGGAGGGGAGCAACGGAGGTGGCGGCCGGCGAAGGCCGGCGTCGCCAGGAGCGTGGAAAGGGGGATCCCTCTTGGCGGCGGAAAACCATCACTCGAGCTCCTCCTCCCCTCCTCCCCTGCTAGCGGCAAAAAAACCCCATACGAAGAAGAACCCTCCTGCTCCCTGTGCTCAGCGGCGACGGCGAGAGTCCTGCACCAAGCCCCCTCGGCCCTCACCACGTGGAACAGTGTCCACTATAAATCCCAAGCCCTAATCCTCAAAAGATCAAAACACCCCTCCCCTTTCCCTTAATTCTCTTTGGGCCCTCTAACATATCCGCATCTAGGGCTGTAAATGAACCAAGCGTTCGTGAACAAGCTTGGTGTTCGGCTTGGTAAGAGCTTGTTTATGTTCGTTCAATATACATAAGATTAATTAAACAAACAAGCTTGAACAGCTCGTTAAGCTAAACAAACAAGCTTGAACACATATGTGTTCAGCTCGTTAACGTTCATGAACAACGTTCGTGAACAACGTTCGTGAACAATGTTCGTGAACAACGTTCGTGAACAATGTTCACGAACCATATTTATTAATAAAATTCTTTCAATATGCTAAATAAATAATAAAATAAAATAAATAAATTTAAATTATCAATCTTAATAACTAATCAAACAATTAAAAGTTTCAAACAATCAAACAAGCTTGAATCGAGAGTTTGATAACATCTAAACGAACCAAGCTCAAACCAAGCTCAAGCCAAGCTCGAACCAAGCCCAAGCCAAGCTCAAGCCAAGCTTGAATTGAGAGCTTGATAACATCTAAACGAACCAAGCTCAAGCCAAGCTTCAAACAAGTTCAAGCTCATAAAAAATAAACCAAGCCAAGCTTGAACACTCATTTCAAAAGTTTGGTTCATTTTAAGCTCGGCTCGGCTCGGCTCGATTATCTTATCAAACAAGCTTGAACACGCCAAAGCTCGACTCGGCTCGGCTCGTTTACAGCCCTATCCGCATCCCCTTTCCCTTAATTCTCTTTGGGCCCTCTAACATATCCGCATCACTGATGTTCTTGATTTTCCTATTGGATTCTTCTTCATCTTCTTTAATATTTTCCTGGGTTCTTCTCCATCTCTGAGTGTATAATTGTAAGCGGAGAGAATTGTTACCATGCTATCTAAATATTTCAAGTTTACAAACTATTGTGGCTAATTAATTTTGCTTCTGTTCCCAGCTTGAGAAACTTGTAAAGTATAGTGGAAGATTTCGTGCATCATCTTGCTTTTGGTATCAGTAGATGAGTTGATCTTGTAAGGCATGTCAAAAGAGAAGTTGGAAAGTTAGAGCAGTCTAAAAAAATTCTCAAACTTCTCGTGTTGTTCTAGTACATGAGCAGCTTGAGCTCGAGCAAGTCATCAATACACACGAGTCTGCAGTGCAGCTCTCTGATCAGCTACCTCATGAAGAGAAAAAGTTATTGCCTCAAACGGCAACTGAGGATTTAATTCAATCCTGAGGATGGACATGGATAGTCAAGCGGCAAATCAGAAGCAAGGGCAAGTATCTAGGGACAAAAGTAAAATGAGAGGGCAAGTCTAGTTTCAATTCATGTCCAATATATGAATATGGGATATCAAATGTGTTGTTGAATTGTGGGGTTTTTCTAGACTACAATGAGGAGTGTTGCTCATTGATGGTTCTCTATCCTAAGATGGGATGACTCCTAATACCCATTTGATAATAATTGGATTTTTTTTTAAAAAAAAGAAACATAAAAATAAAATCCTAAACAGACTTGATTGTTATAGTAAAAGAAACAGTGAAAAATGCTTATAGATTCTCATGCAGATATGTTTCAAGATTGGTGCATGAACAAAAAAATACCTTCTTCATGGGATCAAGTGGAAGTGTGAGGGCTGCACAATAATCCCATCTTCTGTTTTTTTTCCTTAAATTCTGAAAATTTTTGTTTCCCAGCCACATTGAAAACTAAAGAGAATTTTGAGATTATGATTAATATTATTCTTCCATGTATAAACAGCATAAGGTTTTACCAATTTTCTAGATAAAAATTATAAATAAAAGACAAAAAATTAAAAAGGGGCATTCCGAGAATTGAACTCGGGACCTCTCGCACCCTAAGCGAGAATCATACCACTAGACCAAATGCCCACATTGATTCATAATCAATTTTTTTAAAATAAATATTCTAAATTATATATATTTTCTGGATACATTTGATTCACGAACGCAAAATAAAATAGCAATGAGTGAAATTGAGAAGAATAAAAAAAATAAGTATTTTTATTTTATGGTTGATTGGTAGGAATATTATAATAAATAAATATGGACTATTTTTTATAATAATAAAATATTTATACATAAAAGATGTTTTTCAGACTCCTTTAAGTTTACATGAACTGCTTGATCTAGTGTGACTGATCGAACCTCAGATTTCATTATGATAACACCGCATGCGCTAGTCATAAGACTCATCCGAGAGGACTTTTTAAGTTTATTCCTCAATGTATATAAAAAAAGAAGAGATTGAAATAAAATAGGATTGAAAGTGTTGATTTAGTTTCTAATTGTCAAGACATGCACCAACCCAAAAAAAAAAAAAACAATAAAGGGAAAAAACTATTATTATTGGGATTTCACATAATACAAAGCAACAAAAATAACATAAGGTAATAACTTATTTCTTTTGTAAAAGGATAAATCATGTGAAGAAGAATGATCTCAAATACGTTAATTGTATAAAGAAAGATTTGTTCAGAAGTTAAGAAGTTAATATAGTCTTAGTACCTAATGGCACTTTGTGGACATATATGAGTATAATTATTTATGTAAGTGTCACGATAGCTGTTTAAAGAGTCGATTGCAAACTTAAGGGAGGCAAATGCTTTAAGCTTAATTTTAAAACTCTCCGTAACCTGTGACGTTGTCACGTGAACCGCCGGCTATAAATCACCGTTTCATGTCACAAGGATCGCTGGACTCTGCACCGCCTCAGGCTCAGTCACTGAGTCGCCGACTCGTCCACCGATCGAGCGAAAATAGTCGTCTCAGGGATGAGCTCCACGGTCCTTATCCGTGTAGGATCCTTCCTCACATCTCCGAGGACGGACGGAGTCCACGATTCCGGCTCCGGGAACTCGTTCCTGAGGTGGACCACCAGCTCCTTGCATTCTCCCCAGTGCCAGTGCGCTGCCGCGATTCATCTTGAAACAGAGGGCGGGAGGAAGAAGTGTCTTTTCGACGGGCCGGAGCCAATCTCGCCGGATCGAACCGCTCTCCTCCGATCCCGGAGAAGGTGGCGGAGGAAGAGGAGGATGATCTGGCGGTGAGATGGTGCGATCTTGGAATGTCGGTGCTGGCTGGGCTAGCGGGGCAGATGGAGTACTCAGGCGGCGGGACGGGAAAGGGGAAGAATGTCGGCCGAGGCAGGAGGGGCGGAGACGGCGATCATGACGACAACAGAAGGATCTCGGATTACTACCAGCAGATGTTGGAGACCGACTGCTAATCCGCTCCTCTTGAGAAACTACGGGAGATTCCTTCACGAGGTGAGAGGGATCGAATTCCTCAAAAATTCGAGATTCGATTGCGATTATTCAAAATGGGGCAGAAAATAAATTCCTACTTCGAGCTCGCCGTCAAAGCATCGCCGGACGACTGGTAATTATAAGCTTCATCTCCTAAATTCTTGATTGTGACATGATCTCTACAGCTCCGGTCCTAACAATCAGGAGGCCGGGGCGAAACAATCAAAATAGATCCTTAATTTTTTTCCATAAAGTAAAAATTATTTATAATGACTTCTTTTAGTTTTTCTAGATGTAAAATCATCTATAATATTATTAATTTCAAGATTTTCTAAAATCTCTTTTTCAATAGATAAAATTGTTAATCCATGCAATCTCTTTGTGATATTATTGATCTCATGTATATTCTTAACAATTTTAATTTCGAGAAACTCCTTTCAGTTAATCTTACGGTAACAGACATAGTTAACAATATTTTCTAAGCAATTGCAACATTTGGATAATAATCTATATTTTTCATAAAATTAAAAATATCAATTACTGACATTATCTCATTTGGTAAAGTTACTTGTAATATTTTTAATTTCATAAACAAATCATCTAACTCAACATCTAATAAATTTTCATGCGTAAAAGTGGATGTTAATACAATATTTTCTCAACTCATTATTATCTAATGATTTTAATGTTTTCGAATCAAACAAAAAATCAAATATATTTTCAAATATTATCATTTCACCAAATGTTTTCATTACAATAATTGTAAAACTATAATTTAAATAAACTGAATAAAACTATAATTTAAATCAATTAAAATAATTATACTTGGATGAAAAAGATGAGTAGATCTGTAGATGACAGTCCGTAACCGTCACAACTCGCAAACCTCCGTACCGTAAGCTCAAAACCTCCAGGAGCAACGTGTCAAAGGTGGTAGTGCAGCTGTGTAAAGAAGTGGCAAAGTCACAGCCTCGCTGTGATGCCGTCGCGGTCTCATGGAGTCGCTAGAAGAAAAGAGAGCAAACAAAAATCAGACAACAGTTTACCAAACCTAATTCTTAAAACAATTAATATATATATATATATATATATATATAATCATTTAAAAGTTAAAAGTTGTGGGCCCCTCCAAGAAGTTGAGGTTGTGCGACGGCGAAAGTCAAGTGCAACAGTGAAAAGTTATAAAACTTAGTTTTTAAAATAATTTATATATATATATATATATATATATATATATATATATATATATATATATATATATATATATATATATACACACAGAAGTGATATGCTGCGGACAAAGCCGTGCAGACCGCTGCGGACATGCCTTCCTGATCGATGTCTGGACCGATCAGGGAACCTCCTGATCGGTCTGTAGACCGATCAGAAAATGATCGGTTCCCTGATCGGTCTCTGGACTGATCAGGAGGTTCCCTGATCGGACTGGTGACCGATCAGGAGGTTCAGGAAGGCAAGTCGCGCACTGGCGATGTCTGGACCGATCAGGGAACCTCCTGATCGGTCTGTAGACCGATCAGAAAATGATCGGTTCCCTGATCGGTCTCTGGACCGATCAGGAGGTTCCCTGATCAGACTGGTGACCGATCAGGAAGGCATGTCCGCAGCGGTCCGCACGACTTTGTCCACAGCATATCACTTCTGTATATATATATATATATATATATATATATATTTAATATTTGTGGGTCCTCCCAAAGTTGGGGCCCTGGGCAATCGCCCAGGATGGCCCTGCCTCTGGGCCGGGCCTGGATCTCTAATCCAGAGGTACGTGTTTTAAGCTACGTGCTAGGTTCTTACACGCAGTTCCTATGGGACGCCGTCGAGGAGGACGAAGAAGAGGCACCGCCGGTGGCGAGAACGGAGTCATCCTCACCATCAGTGGAAGCATTTTGATGGAGAATGTACAAAAGCAATAGTAATATTGTCGTCATAATTCTAAGTACGACTACGAGAAGCAGAACGATGAGGAAACAGATCGTCAGCAGAGAACGCTGATGACAAATGTTAATTTTCTGACTGTCACGTCCCTGATTTTTAACTGTCCAATTTTATCAGATCACACCATTATGCATCGTATCATATCATGACTAATTAATTTTACTTCTATTCTCAGCTTGAGAAACTGGTAAAGTTGTGGAAGATTTCACACCAGTTCGGATCATCATCTTGCTTTTGGTATCAGTAGAAGAGTTGATCTTGTACGGCATGTCAAAAGAGAAGTTGGAAAGTTAGAGCAGTCAAAAAAAAAATCCTCAAACTTCTCGTGTTGATCTAGTACATGAGCTGCTTGAGCTCGAGCAAGTCATCAATACACACAAGTCTGCAGTGCAGCTCTCTGATCAGCTACCTCATGAAGAGAAAAAGTTATTGCCTCAGACCAGCCATGAGAAAGAAATTAATCACGCATTGTGAATGAACTCTCAACTAATTTGTCAGTTGCAAGTCAAACGGCAACTGAGGATTTAATCCAATCCTGAGGATGGATGAGGAGAAGTATCTAGGGACAAAAGTAAAATGAGAGGGCAAGTCAAGTTTCAATTCATGTCCCATATATGAATATGGGATATCAAATGTGTTGTTGAATTGTGGGGTTTTTCTAGACTACAATGAGGAGATTCCTTCGGTGGGATGACTCCTAATACCCATTTGATAATAATTAGATTTTATTTAAAAAGAAACATATAAAAATAAAATCCTAAACAGACTTGATTGTTATAGTAAAAGAAACATGAAAAATGCTTATAGATTCTCATGCAGACATGTTTCAAGATTGGTGCATGAACAAAAAAAATACCTTCTTCATGGGATCAAGTGGAAGTGCGAGGGCTGCACAATAATCCCATCTTCTGTTTTTTTTCCTTAAATTCTGAACATTTTTGTTTTCCAGCCACATTGAAAACTAAAGAGAATTTTGAGATTATGATTAATATTATTCTTCCATGTATAAACAGCATAAGAGATCAATACTTTTACCAATTTTCTAGATAAAAATTATAAATAAAAGACAAAAAATAAAAAAGGGGCATTCCGAGAATTGAAGTCGGGACCTCTCGCACCCTAAGCGAGAATCATACCACTAGACCAAATGCCCACATTGATTCATAGTCAATTTTTTTAAAATAAATATTCTAAATTATATATATATATATTTATTTATTTTCACTGACTCTATGCATTTTGTTCACGAACACAAAATAACCAAAAGGAGAAAGAATAAAATAGCAATTGAAAGAGAGTGAAACTGAGAAAAATAAAAAAAGTAAGTATTTTTATTTTATGGTTGATTGGTAGGAATATTATAATAAATAAATATGGACTATTTTTTATAATAATAAAATATTTATACATAAAAGATGTTTTTCAGACTCCTTTAAGTTTACATGAACAGCTTCATCTAGTGTGACTCATCGATTTTGATTTGCACTCTTGGTCTAATTATTATGGCTTGATAGACACTTGCGATGGTCTACCTTGCTCAGAGTCTAAATTGTCTAACCAGTTTGTCGACTAAATCTGACCAATTGTCCCATTCAGTTTGACAAACTTTCTTGGCAAACAATTTGTCATCCCTTCTTGATCCTTTTGATCAGTTTAGTCAATCTCCTTCAACTCATTTGGGTGACTAACCTATTTACTTAGTTAGCCTAATCAACCTTTTTTTACATGTTTAGCCCCTCTACCCACCAATCCATTAGTCCAACTTGGACTATCTAACCCGAGTCCATTGGGTTGTCACACAGCACGCATCCAACTCTTAATATTAAGAGGTAATTTTACTCGTATCAACTCTCAAATAATATACGAATCAGTATAATGAAAACACACCTTAATGCGTTTTATATCAGATACTTTGTAAGTAATAAGCAGGAAGGTGCCAACAAACTTAGATTGTAAGCAACTTACAAGTAATAAAAATTCTAAGTTTAAGAAACAAAATCTCAATGTATGAATGTTTAAGTGCTCTGTTAGGCATTTTAAAAACCAGCTACAGAAGGCGAGAGATGTGAACGTTTTGTTTGACAAGAATCTCACTAGATGAACCACAATATCTACAAGTAGCACATGGTCATGGGAATCACCCACCATGATGTATATTTACTTCTTTTCGTTGGTCAAAACTGTACTCACCTTGGGTAATGATCTATCAAGCATTTATCTGTTTCCATACACCCCAGTAAGTTGCGAGTTGCCTTGCAGCACGAGAGCTTGTCTGAGGGCCTAGGACCTACGATGGTCACAGACTTTTCAACCTGAGGTTGCATATTGTTCAATGGGGCAAACTCACTAGCTATTTCTACTTCAGTCAGATGCACTTGACCGAGTAGGGATTTTTGTGCCATGAGTGAATATTTTTGAAGGAACTTCTAAATATGATAAACATCTTTCTGATTTGTTTATAGATTCCGTCAACCTGAGTTTAAACCTAATGACTATGCCTGCAGGGAAGATAAAACTACATGGAGATTTTCAGGAAATGTAGAGCACAGAAATATTTGGATGCAAGGCAACTTGAACAAGCGAGTTTTGCTTTTACAAGGACATAAACCAAAGTATTCAACTACAAGTCATCCATTATTAAAATTCATCTCCAGAGTATTAAGCAGATTATGGGCAAAACATCAAGTCAAAGAAGAAATGCAGTAGATTGAACCAGTGTCGTCTGTTGTTACTCCGACTGAGTAAACCTGGAAAAGAAAAATTAATTAATTATTTTGATTTTCGAAGAAAAAACACTATATTCACTCAAATAAGTACTTAGCGTATAAAAATAAGAGGTCAACTACAGTAGGGCCTACAGGGATTGAGTAGTGGCAAAACCAATGGATATCCAACAAAGCATCATATTCGGGAAAAAAATCACCATTTGTTTGGATTAATGGAAAGCGAGCCAAAGTTTTTGGATTAATGGTAAGCGAACCATTTGTTCCTCTCACAGATTTTTGTTCCAGTCGCAGAGGCCTCTGGAATCTGGAGCAATAGTTGACCAAATAGAGCCTCTTATAAGGTCATCCAATGTTTCTTAAGACACTAATCAACAAACAACCCTTAACACAACTGGACACAACGCTGTTGGCCACAATTGCATGGAATACGGCAACAAAAAGTGAAACATGAATGCCATGAGCGGATTAGTACATAAACTAACACAAATCTACTTGGTGTACTATTCTTGGGCACAGATGCAAACGTAGAGTACTGAGACTGCTGGGGCAAGTTCCTCAGAAAGACACATAAGAAAACCCAAACCATTGTTCTCATCATCCATGCAGTCTATAATATGTTAAAGGAGATCTAGCCCGGCATCAATAAATATAACTTCTTCCAACAATATTAAGTAGCTGATACATAGCAACCAGCTTTGACAAAACCCAATTGGACAATTACAAAATAATCCAACAAATACCTATTTAGAAGGAATTTGACATTTTTCATTCTATATAAATCACTTATAAAAGCTAAAGCAGATGGCAAATTCTCTCCTCAGTTGAGGTTCAAGACATTGAAATAACTAGTATAACATATCACCAATAAGTTTGTTAGGGTATGAACATAAGGCACACTCCTAATGATAATCATGATTAATGTGCTAATGGCAGCTCAAGAGATTTTTTTATTATTATTCATTGTGTGTCATTCTTGAAAAAATATCTAATCAATTTTATTTTTCAACCAAGTAGGAGATCATTAGGCAATAAATGGATTGTGAATAAAAAAGGATTTTAAGCAATGCTTTAAGGCTGTATTTACTATTTACTTTAGCTAAGGAATGCAGATAAGGGTAAGGGAAACAGAATGGGGGGGGGACAGAAGTTGAGATGTTAGTAATTCCATCATGATGTTTCTCTGAGCATGTAGAATCTAGGAAGGGAGTATTGTACTGCATTATAATGAGATAATCACAGGTATATTTAGACTCAAATGATAAAATCAAGACCTAAAGTACCAATACGAGAAAAAACACATTCCTACCCAATGCCTTTAACACTATACAAAAAACTAACACCAGATGAGAATTCTCCTGAGATGGAAACGGGCAAAGATCATTCTCCTTAGTACAGATTAGCATACCCACACAAAAGTCTGCATCTATAACTGCTTATAATCCTCTCTAGTACAGGTAAACTATCCATATGTTTATTCAATAAGCTCAAAAAAATTCAATAATAAAAGCACTCAGTTCTTGCTCATTGGAACAGATGAAATGGTTATCCCTGTATCTAATTACAAAAACCAGAAGCTGAAGTGATCTAAGAACTATACATAAAAATCTTCTCAGAAGATTTCCAAAAAATAGAATGTGTAAGAATTTAAGCAGTGCAGACACAAATTTTCCGTAAACACATACAATTTAAGGTAGGAACATAAGTTTAATCTATGTTTAATGACCAATAAAGTGAAAAATTAGCAGTGATTCGTGTAAAACATAATTGACCTTTGCTATATTCCTCCTATTTGTTCGCTAGGAGAAATTTTTATTTTTATTTTAAAAAGATGGCACTAGTCTTTCATTACATACTGTATCGTACGGCACATCTAAACTCCAAGTGCAAGGGCATTGTAGAAACCAAGCAAGTAGACATTTCTTCAGTTCCATAAAACAGTTTTTATATCATACTAAGGAAATAGACAAACCTTGAAGAGGAACAGCGGCCCTACTCGGAAGTTTTCTTTGGACCTTAAAAATTAGAAAGAAAAAATCATTTAATTTACAGGAAAAATAACAAGACGGGATGGATAGAGATTTGACATATTAGGGAAAGAAACGCAGAAGAAAGACTCTGCACCGTGGAATTCAGGGGGGCGAGCATCCTTGCCCCAGCCGATTCCGCGAGTGGAATCAAGATACTGTTCGACGAGGTGACGGCACTTCTGCTTGTGGTTGATCCCTTCAACGCGGTAGCACCAGAGGAGGCGGTCCCGGATGATCTTAGCAGTCTCGATCTGGATCCACTTCTCCCGCACCAGGTGCTCCCTGTAATCGAGGAACGCCACCGGATCCGCGTAGGGATTGTTCAGATCGATTTCAGGAGGGGTCTCATCGAACTCTACCTTCGCCTTCCGCACCATCTCTTCCGCCTCCGAATCACCGTCGTTATCCCCCTCTTCACTTCGGTGAGCAAATGCCTTGTTTTTCCTGTCTATTTATTGGGTTTTGGAAGCAGGCCCAAAATTGCATAATCGGCCTGATTCAGATTGTCAGCCCATTTTAGTTGATTGTTGTGCATGGCAGGCTTTGATAGCTCGGTTTATTTTGAAATATAAATTAATAAATTGGCACATTTTATAAATAATATCAATGAAGCCCAACACTCATATTTTTTTAAGAAAAATAAATAATGCCCCGGATTATAGTGCAACTGGCACTTTTCCATGATTAATTTTGTGGTGCCGGATTTATCACCTCCGATTAATTGGTTCAAATAGGTGAGGTTTTAAATTTGTATTAAATGGTTAAGAATTTAGCCTCGTTTTAATAAATAAACGAACGGTACCAGCTGTTATCACTTATCAAATTTTGAATTTTATAAATCACACAATTTGGTTAAACCAAGTTTACGTATCTCTCACAACTGCACACCCTACCCAATAAATATAAAGTTTAAGCAGAAGAACCTTAGAAAAAAAAATTCTAACATCGTGGGAAAAAAGTAAATCCTTTGAAATGTGAGTAAGAATTTAAACCTCAATGAGATTTTTTTTAGCCCCAATATATCATATTAATATTATATTAAAAATAAAAAAATCTACTAAAAAAATCTTAACATAATTTTTTTATGGGTCGGTCCTATATTACAAATCATATATCTATCTATATTACAAAATATAAATCACAATGCAATACTATTTGATCATTAATTACGAACTTCATCTTTAAGAGAAAAAAAAATTAGGATGAGTTTGGTTTGTTTACATTTTCATTTCATTTTCTAGAAAATCATTTTTTCTCATTTTTTAGAAAATAATTTTTCAGCGTTTTTCGTTTTCTTAGAAAATATTCTCTCTTTTTCTTGAAAATGAATGTGGAAAATATAAACCAAACATGTTTTATATTTTTTTCAAAAAAAATAGAGAATAATATGGAAAATATAAACTAAACGCCCTTGAATTTTTAATATTACTTATGAATTATAAAATTCAAATCTTACCTTATAATGGTTCAATCTTTTTCATTAAGATTTTTTTTAGTTTTATAAATCTCTTACAAATCTTACATTGGATTGGAGATTGGAGATTGAGAATAGAGGTTCAGGATGAATCCACTCTTAGATCATTTGAATGACAGTTTAGTTAGTTGATTTAGTAGATTGTTTAAAGTCCAGTGAAGAATGTGCCCGTGAATTACATAGAAGTCAAGACAGAATCGATGGATTATCAATTCGTTTGTGTATCGTTTTTTATTTGTAGAAAATAAATATACTCTTCTTCATCCTAATTAAGTAAAATCTCAACCGCAAGCTCACTGGCTGGCGAGCTCACGACCTACTGGGAACCCATTGTTGCTTGCCTATGAGTTCGTCGTTGCCGGCGAGCCCACTGGACCTCGCGAGTCGGAAGTCAGAAGTCGGAAAATGAAAGAATGATGCTCGAAACGATGCCAACACCGATTCTTCATCAATTATTGCACCATTCAATCTTCTTCTTCGTGGTCTACTAGTCTTCCTACTCCTGGAGAAGCAGAGGCGCTTCCCTTTCGTCACCGGTAAGCCTTTCAACACCACTACGCTTGGCAAAACCGAAGCAGCCTCACCCCTCGCCTCTTCTTCCCCTTTAATCTCGTCGTCGCCATGTGTGCTTCCCAGAGAACTCCGACAGTCTCGACTTCTCCTCCGCCACCCACATCTTCCTCCTCCTCCTCCACTTCTTCTTTGTTGTGATATATATTACTAGACGTCATTGTTAAAAGAGATAAAGAAAATCATCAGAATTGAGCAGATCAATCGTCAAATTAAATTAATATTAGGATTATTCTAATAATTCTGTTATAATTATTCTAATAATTCTATTATAATTATTAGAATAATTTTTAGAATAATTCTATTATTTATTAATTGATCAATTGACCAAATACTTTATAAACATTATATATTATACTGTCCTCCTTATGACAAATATAAATAAATAATAAAATTTATCATTACTCTCACATTTTATCTTACCCTCTTTCTATTCTTCTTCTAACATAATATCTATTATTCTTCTAACATAATATCAGAGCTAGCATCTTGCCCTCTTTTTCTTTTTTATTTCTCTCTCTCACCGCTTCTCTCCCACTTCCATTTCCTCGTTTCTTAAAAATAAAAAAAAAACAAAAAAAAACACGAGAGGACTTCTTCTCTCCCTTCTCTGTTTTTTTTTATTTTTTTTCGTCGAAACGAGAGAAATTTTTCTCTCGCCTTCTTTTCTTCTTTCTATGCTTCCCATTGTTAGATTATATAATTAGAATTATTTATTTATAGCCTTAGGGTAATTTAGTCTTTTACCTTTTTAATTTAGGGTTTAGGTTTTATGATAATTCTCTATATAAAACTTTGTACTCTTTATTTTCTATCAATCATTTTTTTGGATTCATCGATAAAGATTGCTACTTTTCTTTAGCATCAATTTCTACATGATATCAGAACCTTCATCTTTATGTTTTTGATAATCAGATTGAAAAATTGTTAATTTGATCCACAGTTTTTAGCTTAATCGTACACTTTTGATTGGGTTTATTTTATTTTCGCAATACTTGGTTTTGTTTGGTGTTCGGTAATTCGTGAACACAATTTGTTTTATTATCATGAGTGGTCGTACAGAAGATTCGCTTCAATCGATTAGTGTCCGATTAGATGGAAAGAATTATTCGTATTGAGGATATGTTATGAAAAAAAATTTGCGAGGAAAATGTATGTGGAAATATGTTTCAGGTGTTAGAGTTCAACCTACGAACATTAATGCTGATGATTATGCAATTCGTTGGATGTGTTGGAGTGTATACTGAAAGCCTAAGCTTTGTAAACATTTATTATGAATAAAGAATCACATTTGGTCTAATTATCTACATTTGTTTGTAGTTGTTCATTTAATTTATATTGTAGATAACATAGTATGTGGTGTCACATACAGAAGATGATGTTATCAGTACCTTATAAATTATAAACAGTAGCTCACGACCAGAATGGAAAGGAACAAACTATTAGAAGGTCGTAGTGTAATTAGGCATTAGTTTATCTTGACTATATAATTACACTAGTACACTCAGAGTGTATTGAGTAGGACCATTTGAGGTCCTCCTTTTTATACTGACTTTATAAAGGAACAAAGACCTCAGTTATTATGGAAGTGTGTGCTCTTAATCCTAATATAATAACAAGCACATATGTTTGATATTTATTTCTTTAATTTATCAATGGGTGAGATTTAGTTCGATGAATCAATAAACCCGATAAATTGGGAAATGGTATCACTCATAGTGTGTGTTGTTGATTATAGAAGGAAACTGTGTCATAGTGATATTAGGTTGATAATGTCCTCAAGAGGAGCTCATAAAGATTGTCATGTTAAACCCTGCAGGTGGACTTAGTCCGACATGATAATAAGGTTGAGTGGTACTACTCTTGGACTTAGATATTAATTAAATGAGTTGTCAGTAACTCACTTAATTAGTGGACATTCGATATCTTAAACACAGGGAGACTAACACACTCATAATAAGAAGGAGCCCAAAAATGTAATTTGGGATTGGTGCGGTAGTTCAATGATAGTTCTCTAGTGGAATGAATTATCATTGATAAAATTAAGTTGTGTGTTGGGAGCATGGGATGCTTAATTTTATCGGAGACCAAAACCAATTCCTCCTCTCGGTCCCTATCGTAGCCTCTTATTTATAGAGTACTATACCCACATATACCCACCTTCTATACCCACCTAAAGGGGCCGGCCAAGCTAGCTTGGGAACCAAGCTAGGGCCGGCCTAAGCTTTAAGGTGGCGGCCCTAGCTTGAACCCAAGCTAGTAGGGCCGGCCATAATTAATTAAAAGAAAATTTAATTTTAATGTTTATTATTATGTGGAAGATTTAATTTAAAAGAGAATTAAAATTAAAATATCTCTCTTGTAAAAGATTTACAAAAGATTAAAGAAAGAGATTAGATCTCTTTCCTTATTTGTAGATTGGAGAGATGTTTTATTTTCTCTTTAAAATTATTCACATGTTAATAAAATTAAAATTATAGATATTTCCTTTTATTAACCATGAAGAGATTTTAAAGAGAAATTTTATTTTTTAAAATTTCCGGAAACAAATAAGGAAAGTTTTAATTGTTAATTGAAACTTGTCCAATTTGCTTCCTATTGATTTGGCCGGCCATCATTGTTTAATTGGGGAAATATTATTTTATTTTTCTCAATTAAATCATGTCAAGGAAATCAAGGAAAATTTATTGTAATTAAATTTCCTAATTTACCTAGGCCAAGGAATATAAAAGAAGGGGTGAGGGTGCCTTCACAAGACACAACATCTATTATTCCTCTCCCTCTTTTGTTCCTTGGTGTGGCCGGCCATCATCTCCTTCTCTTCCTCTTGTGGTGGCCGAACCTCTCCCTCTCCCTTGGAGTTCTTGTGGTGGCCGGATACTACTCGGAGAAGAAGAAGAAGGAGAGAAAGCTAGCATCTCTTGGAGCTTGGTTAGTATTTTGGTTTTTCTCCTTGGTAAAGCTTTTCTTTTGTGGCCGAACCTTGCTTGGAGGAGAAGAAGGTGGTTGGTGGTTTCTCATCTTGGAAGATCATTACCCACACAACGTCCGAGGTTAGAAGAGGAATACGGTAGAAGATCAAGAGGTTTTTTCTACAAGGTATAACTAGTAATTTCTATTTCCGCATCATGCTAGTTATTTATGGAAATAATACCAAATACAAGAGGCTTACGTTCTAGTATTTCGAATATGTTTTTTCGAAGTTGTGTTCTTTTGTTTCTTTCTTTTCCTTGTGATTTGATTGTTCTCTTTGGTTAACCTAAAGTTATTTTAGGAAATTAAATATTAGCTTTCTATTAAAGGTTTTGTCTAGTCGGTGGTGGTTGCTCCCATATCCAAGAAGGCCATGTGCCTCGCCACGTCAGATCGGGAACCTTTTATGGAAATTAATATTTAATGGAATTAATAACTTAAGGAGACTTGGGTCGAACGTGTTAAGTTCCGCAGGAGATCCAAGTCAAAACCTAAAAGAACAAATAGATTAAGTTTGGGATCAAACGTGTTAAATTCCGCAGGCGATCCAAAATTTAATTTAAAAGAACACATGGTAGCTAGGAAAAGGTTCAGACCTTTGTAAAAAATTTTTGTACAGTGGAACCTATAGGTTTTCCGAGTAGCAACCAACAATTGGTATCAGAGCTAGGGTTTTGCCTCTGTGTATTTGGTATTTAGTTTAATTATGCACATGTCATACATAATTTAGGCAGGATAATAGTAGGATGTGCTAACTTTGTGGATGCAGGATCCAACTATTATGGCTTTTAGTTAATTATGTGTGTGATTGGACCCTTGGACATGTCAAGGGCAATTTATATGTGTGTGCATGATTGTATTAAAATACAGCAGGAGCTGTATTTAGTTTTATTAGGATTTTATTTTTGATCTAAATACATGTACATTCCTTTTATGGAATATAGGATCAAAAATGTAAAATTCTATTTATGTCGCGGATCGAATCTTGCAAAGCGTGGAACCTTCTAAGGACCAGAGGCGCAGCGGAACTAGGAGCAAGATGGATGCGACAGCTAGACCCTAGGCGGTGGCCAAATATAGCAGCAGCTTGGGATGACAACACACGGAGGACAATTTAGAGATAAAAGCCATAATAGTTGAAAATTAAATTTTCTATTTATTGCTTTTATATTGTGCTGTGTGTGCATGTTAGTTTACAAGTCTAGTAGGCTAGCATAGTTAAAATTCCTCATTTATAAATAACTAAGTGGGAGAGAGATTTTTAAATAAATCCCATGGTCTCCATTACTGGTTTGTAAGTGATGCAAACAAGCTTGCGCTGGCTCGAGTGCCTTCCTCCATAACGGATGAGCTTGTTTGTGGATCACTAGAATGACTTCCATTTTGGATGACTATAGGAAATTAATTAAGAGCGTGTGATCTTCCCCAACCGGAAGGGCATAATCTTATTAATGGACTTAGTGTTAAGTAATGGTATACACTTAGACACATCTAATCGTATCCTCCCCAACGGAGTCACTATTATTATTTGTGTGACCAATAATACCAACTATTAATTTTATTTGTCAAAAGTTAGGTTGACAAGATAATAAAATTAATGGGTTAAACCCTCCTTTTACAAATGTTGAATTTGTATACGTCCACTCTCACGTGGCATACAAAATTCACGGTGTGATGAGGTGTTGGTTAATTTAAAATAGTATTGTTTGAGGAATTAATATTATTCTAAATTTAGAGTTCGACCAAAAGTTATTTGTGATTCTTAGGATGTCTTTCAACCCACCGTCCATCATACTTCAACTGAATAGACTTCATGGACCAAACTACATAGATTGGAAAAGAAACACGGACATTGTTCTTCATCACGAAAGCTATAAATATGATCGATCGAAGGCTCTGATGCACCCTCGGTGAATCTACCCAAGAGGAGATTGAATATCATAGGAAATGGGTAAAAGCGGATGAGATGGCGCGGTGTTACATTTTGGCTTCAATGTCAAATGTATTGCAACATCAAGATTTACCAACTGCCTATAATATATGAACAATCTCAAGGAACTCTTTGGTCATCGGGATAGGGCTTCTAGGCAAGAAGCCATGAGAAAGATAATGACACCACCATGAGAGGGTACTCGTAAGGGATCATATCCTAAAGATGATGGCTTATCCGAACGAGATGATCCTTGGAGGAGAAATTGATGGGAAACCCAGATCGATATGATCCTCCAACGCTACCTAGAAGTTTTGAGCACCCTGAATTATAATATGAATAAGAGGGTTTATTCATTAGCGGAACTACCGACGGAACAAGAAGCAGAAGGATTATTTCGTCACAATGCTCAAATTCACTATGTTGAAAATGGTTCTACTTCTAAACCGAAGGAAAGAAGAAGAAGAAACAAACGGTTCAAGAAAGAAAGTGAATAAAACTAGTACGGATTTAAAGTGGAATGAAGAAGTCAAGGGCAAGTGCTTCATCCGTAAGCGAGGACATTGAAGGCTGACTGTCTCGTAGGAACCAAAACAAAGGTATATCTCATACTCTAGTTGTTGAAACATGTTTAGCGGTGTTATCTACCAGCACCTGGTGTGTAGATACGGGAGCCACTGATCATGTCTGCAATTCCCTGCAGGGGTTCCAGGAAACCCGACGACTATCTAAAGGGGAGATTACCGTCTACATGGGCAATGCTACTAAGGTAGCAGCTGTTGCAGTGGGAGACGTCTACTTATCTTTTAGTAGAAATAAAAATTTGGTTTTAAGAAATTGTCTTTATGTACCCAGTTTTAGAAAGAATTTAATTTCAGTTTCTAAACTATTTTTAGATGGATATTCAGTTTCTTTCAGTAACGATGTAGTTATTAAAAGAAATAAAGTGATTATCTGTTCTGGTACATTAGTTGGCAATTTGTATACTTTAAATCCAATTTCTTCCACAAAGCAAAACATGGAAATTTATAACTCATCTTCTAATTCTAATAAGAGAAAAGAACCTTCGCAAATGAACCAAGCATATCTTTGGCATCTAAGGCTTTGACATATTAACTTAAGTAGGATTCAGAGGCTTATAGCCGATGGACTTTTGAGTTCATTTGAGTTGGAAAATTTTCCAACTTGTGAATCTTGCTTGGAAGGTAAAATGACCAAGAGGCCGTTCAAGGCCAAGGGGTATAGAGCCAAAGAAGTGTTAGAGTTGGTTCACTCTGATTTGTGTGGTCCTATGTCTGTCCAGGCAAGAGGAGGTTTTGAATATTTCGTCTCTTTCATAGACGATTATTCAAGATATGGATACATTTACCTAATGCGCCGCAAGTCCGAGTGCTTTGATAAGTTCAAAGAATACAAGGTCGATGTGGAGAAACGACTAGGTAAAGTATCAAGACACTACCGATCGTGGTGGCGAATACCTCTTAGGAGAGTTTAGGAATTACTTATCGAGGCCGATTCAATCCCAATTGTTCACACCGGAACACCCCAAATGAATGGTGTGGGAGCGAAGGAATAGGACTCTTATGGAGATGGTTAGATCAATGATGAGTTATTGAATTACCAAATTCGTTTTGGGGATATGCTCTGGAAACAAGCATATTCTCGAACTTAGTACCTTCTAAATCAATTTCTTCTACTCCCATAGAATTGTGGAATGGGCGAAAACCCAGTCTAAGACATATTCGGATTTGGGGTAGTCCAGCACATGTACTGAAACCAGATGCTGATAAGTTAGAATCTCGTACAGAAGTTCGCGTGTTTGTAGGATATCCCAAAGGAACAAAAGGTGGTTTATTTTATAGTCCTAAAGACCAGAAGGTCATTGTTAGCACCAATGCCCAGTTTTTAGAAGAAGACTATATAATGGATCACAAGCCCAGTAGTAAAGTCATTTTAGAAGAACTTAGAGAGGACATGTCTACTTCAATACCAACAGTACAAGATGAAGTACCACAAGAGATTGCAACGCGTGTCACACATGATACACAACCACAGATAGTGCCTCGTCGTAGTGGGAGGGTTGTGAGGCAGCCTGAAAGATTCATGTTTTTGGGAGAGTCTTCGGACTTGATCCCGGGTAAACATGAACCTGATCCCCGGTCATATGACGAAGCACTCCAAGATATAGATGCAGCATCTTGGCAAAAGGCAATGAATTCTGAAATAGAGTTTATGTACTCTAATAAGGTCTGGGAGCTTGTAGAACCACCTGATGGTGTAAAAGCCGTTGGATGCAAGTGGATCTACAAAAGGAAAAGAGGGACAGACGGGAAGGTAGAAACCTTCAAAGCTAGGCTTGTTGCAAAAGGGTACACTCAGAAAGAGGGAATCGATTATGAGGAAACCTTTTCACCGGTAGCCATGCTTAAGTCTATCCGGATACTCTTATCCATTGCTGCTCATATGGATTATGAGATTTGGCAAATGGATGTCAAGACAGCTTTCCTTAATGGAAGTCTTGAAGAGAACATCCATATGAAGCAACCAGAAGGGTTCATTGAAAAAGGCAAAGAGCATCTAGTGTGCAAGCTCAATCGGTCCATTTATGGACTGAAGCAAGCTTCAAGGTCTTGGAACATCCGGTTTAATGAAGTAATCCAGTCATATGGATTTATTCAAAGTCCGGATGAGTTTTGTGTATATAAGAAGTGTAACGGAAACGTGGTGGTATTTCTTGTACTATACGTAGATGATATTTTGTTAATTGGCAACAATATCAAGGTATTATCAGACGTAAGGGTATGGTTGTCCAAACAATTTGATATGAAGGACTTAGGAGAATGTGCACACATTCTTGGGATCAAAGTTATAAGGGATCGCAAGAAAAGAATGTTGTGTCTATCACAAGCTTCATATATCGATACAATCCTTGCTCATTTTAGCATGCAAGACTCCAAGAATGGTTTTCTACCTTTTAGACATGGAGTAGATTTATCTAAAGAGATTTCTCCGAAGATATCGAAGGAGATAGAGGACATGAAGGCAGTTCCTTATGCTTCGGCTGTAGGAAGCCTAATGTATGCAATGTCATGCACGATACCAGATATCTGTTTTGCCGTGGGCATGGTATGCAGATATCAAAGTAACCCTGGACAAGGACATTGGACTGCTATAAAGCATATATTAAAGTACCTTAGAATGACTAGAGATTATATGCTAGTTTACCAAGCAGATGATTTGCTCCCTGTGGGTTACACAAATTCTGACTTCCAATCAAATAGGGACAATAGTAAGTCTACATCAGGCTATGTGTTTACTTTAGGAGGTGGAGCCATTGCATGGAGGAGTGTTAAACAGAAATGTGTTTTTGACTCAACCATGGAAGCTGAGTATGTGGCAGCCTCTGAGGTTGATAAATAAGTTGTGTGGCTCAGGAACTTCCTAATGGACTTAGATGTGATTCCTAGTTTGCCCAAAATCATCACAATTTATTGTGATAATAGTGGTGCAGTAGCAAACTCGAAGGAACCACGAGCCCATAAGACAAGTAAACATATAAAGCGCAAGTACCACCTGATACAAGACATCGTAAAGCAAGAAGAAATTGTCATCGCCAAGATTGCATCAGCGGATAACCTGGCAGATCCTTTCACTAAGGCCCTTCCGGCGAAAGCTTTTGATCGGCATGTGGAGGGAATGGGAATCAGATGTATGGTAGAAGATATGGCAGCTTAGTCATTAGTATAAGTGGGAGATTGTTGGAGTGTATACTGAAAGCCTAAGCTTTGTAAACATTCATTATGAATAAAGAATCACATTTGGTCTAATTATCTACATTTGTTTGTAGTTGTTCATTTAATTTATATTGTAGATAACATAGTATGTGGTGTCACATGCAGAAGATGATGTTATCAGTACCTTATAAATTATAAACAGTAGCTCACGACCAAAATGGAAAGGAACAAACCATTAGAAGGTCGTAGTGTAATTAGGTATTAGTTTATCTTGACTATATAATTACACTAGTACACTCAGAGTGTATTGAGTAGGACCATTTGAGGTCGTTTCTTTTATACTGACTTTATAAAGGAACAAAGACCTCAGTTATTATGGAAGTGTGTGCTCTTAATCCTAATATAATAACAAGCACATATGTTTGATATTTATTTCTTTAATTTATCAATGGGTGAGATTTAGTTCGATGAATCAATAAACCCGATAAATTGGGAAATGGTATCACTCATAGTGTGTGTTGTTGATTATAGAAGGAAACTGTGTCCTAGTGATACTAGGTTGATAATGTCCTCAAGAGGAGCTCATAAAGATTGTCATGTTAAACCCTGCAGGTGGACTTAGTCCGATATGATAATAAGGTTGAGTGGTACTACTCTTGGACTTAGATATTAATTAAATGAGTTGTCAGTAACTCACTTAATTAGTGGACATTCGATATCTTAAACACAGGGAGACTAACACACTCATAATAAGAAGGAGCCCAAAAATGTAATTTGGGATTGGTGTGGTAGTTCAATGATAGTTCTCTAGTGGAATGAATTATCATTGATAAAATTAAGTTGTGTGTTCGGGGCGAACACGGGATGCTTAATTTTATCGGGAGACCAAAACCAATTCCTCCTCTCGGTCCCTATCGTAGCCTCTTATTTATAGAGTACTATACCCACATATACCCACCTTCTATACCCACCTAAAGGGGGCCGGCCAAGCTAGCTTGGGAACCAAGCTAGGGCCGGCCTAAGCTTGGGTTTAAGGTGGCCGGCCCTAGCTTGAACCCAAGCTAGTAGGGCCGGCCATAATTAATTAAAAGAAAATTTAATTTTAATGTTTATTATTATGTGGAAGATTTAATTTAAAAGAGAATTAAAATTAAAATATCTCTCTTGTAAAAGATTTACAAAAGATTAAAGAAAGAGATTAGATCTCTTTCCTTATTTGTAGATTGGAGAGATGTTTTATTTTCTCTTTAAAATTATTCACATGTTAATAAAATTAAAATTATAGATATTTCCTTTTATTAACCATGAAGAGATTTTAAAGAGAAATTTTATTTTTAAAATTTCCGGAAACAAATAAGGAAAGTTTTAATTGTTGATTGAAACTTGTCCAATTTGCTTCCTATTGATTTGGCCGGCCATCATTGTTTAATTGGGAAATATTATTTTATTTTTCTCAATTAAATCATGTCAAGGAAATTAAGGAAAATTTATTGTAATTAAATTTCCTAATTTACCTAGGCCAAGGAATATAAAAGAAGGGGTGAGGGTGCCTTCACAAGATACAACATCTATTATTCCTCTCCCTCTTTTGTTCCTTGGTGTGGCCGGCCATCATCTCCTTCTCTTCCTCTTGTGGTGGCCGAACCTCTCCCTCTCCCTTGGAGTTCTTGTGGTGGCCGGATACTACTCGGAGAAGAAGAAGAAGAAGGAGAGAAAGCTAGCATCTCTTGGAGCTTGGTTAGTATTTTGGTTTTTCTCCTTGGTAAAGCTTTTCTTTTGTGGCCGAACCTTGCTTGGAGGAGAAGAAGGTGGTTGGTGGTTTCTCATCTTGGAAGATCGGTGCCCACACAACGTCCGAGGTTAGAAGAGGAATACGGTAGAAGATCAAGAGGTTTTTCTACAAGGTATAACTAGTAGTTTCTATTTCCGCATCATGCTAGGTATTTATGGAAATAATAACAAATACAAGAGGCATACGATCTAGCATATCGAATATGTTTTTCCAAGTTGTGTTCTTTTGTTTCTTTCTTTTCCTTGTGATTTGATTGTTCTCTTTGGTTAACCTAAAGTTATTTTAGGAAATTAAATATTAGCTTTCTATTAAAGGTTTTGTCTAGTCGGTGGTGGTTGCTCCCATATCCAAGAAGGCCATGTGCCTCGCCACGTCAGTACTGGGAACCTTTTATGGAAATTAATATTTAATGGAATTAATAACTTAAGGAGACTTGGGTCGAACGTGTTAAGTTCCGCAGGAGATCCAAGTCAAAACCTAAAAGAACAAATAGATTAAGTTTTGGATCAAACGTGTTAAGTTCCGCAGGCGATCCAAAATTTAATTTAAAAGAACACATGGTAGCTAGGAAAAGGTTCAGACCTTTGTACAAAATTTTTGTACAGTGGAACCTATAGGTTTTCCGAGTAGCAACCAACAGGATGTTTGGGAGACAGATAATGTGAAGATTATTACATGAATCAATAATTTTGTTTCACACTCCATTGGTGCTCAATTGGCCAAGTACGAGACAACCAAAGAGGTTTGGGATCATTTGACAAGATTATACATGCAGTCTAATTTTTCCAAATAATATCAATTAGAAGCAGATATACGTGCACTTCGGCAGCAAGATATGGGAATCCAAGATTTTTATTCTGCTATGTCGAAACTATGGGACCGGTTAGTACTCACAGAATCCTCAGAATTGCGAGCATTCCCAGCTTATGTCACTCGTAGAGAAGAGCAACGTCTGGTCCAATTCTTGATAGCACTTCATGATGACTTTAAAGGATTACGTGGAACAATTTTGCATCGTAGTCCTCTCCCCTTCCATTGATTCAGTAGTACATGAATTGCTAGCTGAGGAGATTCGTCTTAAGTCTCAAGTTGATAAGAGGAATGTTGCACCATCTACGCCATCTATTTTTGCAGCACCACAACGGTCTATGCCGTATAATCAAAGTAGGGTGACTTCGAAGGTTTCTATTGATGAGTGTGCTTATTGCAAAGAAAAAGGGTATTGAAAGTCTCAATGTCCATTATTGTTAAACAAAGGTAAACTACCGCAGCAGCAAACAACAACCACCACAACCGCAATATCAACAACAACAACCTCAACAACAACCATTGCTACAGCAGAATGCTTCATGGAAATCTGGTAATCAACCACAACAGTCGCCAAATGGACTATCTTAGTCTAGTAATGCAGTGGTTGCCCCCTCTTTAGATCCTTATATGCTTGAGCGGTTTCAACAATTCCTTGCTTCACAGCCCTCTGCTATGTCTACTTCTTCTCATATAGGTTTGTCATCCTCTGGTACATCAGGTATATCTTCCCTTTATGGATCTTAGATTCTGGAGTCTCCCATCATATGTCACATAACTTATCATCTTTTATCTCCTTATCTTCTAATTCATCTTGATCAGTTATGACGACTGATGGTACTCCAGTGCCATTATTAGGTGTTGGTTCTGTTGCTACAACTTGCTTGTCTCTTCTTGATGTCTATTATATTCCTAATCTTACACTTAATATTGTTTCTGTTAGTCAATTGTCTAAGTCTGGATATTTAATATTTTTTTCTTCGTCCAATTGTTATGTGCATCACCCGCGATCTCAGAAGGTGATTGGGATAGGCCGTAGGCAAGGGGGTTGTATGTCTTGGATAAGCTTCAAGTACCAGATGTTACAGCTTCTAGTGTCGATTTGTCATCTTTCCGATTGAGTCATTCTTCTTCTGATTTTTACTTTTGGCATACTCGTCTAGGTCATGTTTCAACCTCTTGTTTACAATTTTTAACTTCGTCTGGAGTATTATGACCTTTAAAAAGTCATAATATTTCAGATTGTAGTGGTTATAAACTGGCAAAATTTTCTACATTACCTTTTAATAAAAGTATATCCTTTTCTCCTAATCCTTTTGATCTTGTTCATTCTGATGTATGGGGGTCTTCTCCTGTTACTACAAAAGGGGGATCAAGATATTATGCTTCTTTTATTGATGATTGCATTCGCTATACTTGGGTTTATCTTATGAAATATAGATCTGATTATCTTACTATTTTCAATAACTTTAAAGCTCTTGTCAAAACTCAACATTTAGCAGTTATCAAGTGTTTTCGTTGTGATTTAGGGGGTGAATACACTTCCAATAATTTTTCTCATTTACTTGCATTAGAAGGTACTATACATCAAACCTTGTGTCGAGAAACACCTGGACAGAATGAGGTTGCAAAGAGAAAATATAGACATCTTATTGAGACAACCCATTCATTCTTATTGTTTGCAGAAGTTTCTAGTATTTTTTGGGGAGAAGCAGTTCTTACTACTACTCATGTAATTAATAGGATTCCAACTTCTCACAATTCAGGTTTGTCTCCTTTTCAAAAACTATATGGTTTCTTACTGCTACTCATGTAATTAATAGGATTCCAACTTCTCACAATTCAGGTTTGTCTCCTTTTCAAAAACTATATGGTCATGCTCCTGACTATTCCTCTTTACGTGTTTTTGATTGTACCTGTTTTGTTCTCCGACCACATGTTGAGCGTGATAAGTTATCCTCTAAGTCTGCTTTGTGTGTCTTCCTTGGTTATGATGTTGGTTAAAAGGGATATCATTGTTTTGATCCTATTAGTAAAAAATTATATGTCTCTCGTCATATTGTGTTTCTTGAGCATATTCCTTTCTTCTCCATACTTCTTCTATCACATGATATGACTCATGCAAATCTTATTCGCATTGATCCCTTCAATACCGACACCGACGAAGCCTCCCCCACGGTTACTCTTCCATATGATGGCTTTACTGAATCTGGTATTCTCGAGACATCTCCTCCACCTCCCCCTCCTACAACTGTTCCTTCACCTCCAGAGATTGCGGACAATCCTATTCGTCGATCTACACATCTACTAAACTACATGATTTTACTTATTCTTGTTATTCTACTTCCTTTGCCTCTTTTGTTGTCTCTATTGATCATCTTTCTGAACCTTTGTCCTATAGAGAAGTTGTTGGTAATCCTCTTTGGTAGATTGCTATGGACGAGTAATTAACTGCTCTACATCATACTTATACTTGGGATTTGGTATCTCTACTACTAGGGAAACATGTCATTGGTTATCGTTGGGTCTATAAGATCAAAACTTAATTTGATGGTTCTATCGAATGGTACAAAGTTCGTCTTATTGCTAAAGGTTACTCTCAGGAGTATGACATGGATTATGAGGAAACTTTTGCCCCTGTTGCTAAAATGACCACTGTTCGTATGTTAATTGTTGTTGCCTCTGCTCGTCAATAGAAGATATCTCAGATGGATGTCAAAAATGCTTTCTTGAATGACGATCTTCAAGAAGAAGTATATATGGTGCCTCCTCCTGGAGTTGCTCACCGATCTGGTGAGGTTTGCAGGCTTCGCAAAGCTCTCAATGGACTCAAACAAGCACCGCGTGCTTGGTTTGACAAGTTCTCAACGGTGGTTACCTCGCTTAGTTTTCATCCCAATAATCATGATTCAGCTTTATTTATCAAGTGCACACGTGCAGGTTGTATACTTTTATCTTTACATATGAATGATATGATAATTACTGGTGATGATTTTGATGGAATTGAGTCTTTGAAGTTTGAATTAGCTCGTTGTTTTGCTATGAAAGACTTGAGTTTACTGCGCTATTTTCTGGGGATTGAGATCGCCTCTTCACCTAAAGGTTATCTCTTATCTCAGTCAAAGTACATAGCTGATCTATTTGAGCATGCACATCTCACTGACAATAGAGTAATTGATTCTCCCCTTGAGACTAATGCTAGGTACTCTCCATCAGATGGTTCTCCTTTGCCAAATCATAACCTCTACCGTATAGTTGTGGGAAGCTTAGTTTATCTCACTGTGACTCGTCCTGATATTACGTATGTTGTACATGTGGTTAGTCAGTTTCTCACCACAGTTCATTGGGTTGTTGTTCTTCGCACTCTTCGGGGAACTCAGTTTCAGAGTCTTTTATTTCCTTCTACTTCCTCATTAGAGCTTTGTGCATACTCTGATGTTGATTGAGCGGGTGATCTTATGGATCGTAAGTCGACCACTACTTCTGTATTTTTCTTGGAGATTCTCTTATCTTTTGGAAAAGTAAGAAGCAAGATGTTATTTCGATATTTTCCACATAAGCTGAGTATCGTGTCATTGTTAGAGTGTATACTAAAAGCCTAATTTTTGTATAAACATTTATTTTATAAATAAAGAATCACATTGGTCAAATGTCTACATTTATATGCTAAGTGTAGTTGTTCAATTAATTTATATTATAGATAACATGGTGTGTGGTGTCATACACAGAAGATCATATTATCAATTCCTTATAAATTATAAACAGTAGCTCACGACTAAGATGGAAAGGAACAACCCATTAGAATAGTCGTAGTATAATTTAGTATTAGTTTATCTTAACTATAAAATTACACTAGTACACTTTGAGTGTATTGAGCAGGACCATTTAGGTAAGTTCTTTTTATACTCACTGAATAAAAGAACAAGACCTTTGTTATTGTGAAAGTGTGTGCTCTTAATCCTGATATAATAACAAGCACATATATCTAGTATTTATTTCTTTGACTTATCAATGGGTGCAATTTATTTCGATAAATCAATATGTCCGATAAGTTGGGAAATGATATTATTTATAGTGTGTGTTGTTGATTATAGAAGGAAACTGTGTCCTAGTAATCTAGGTTGACGATGTCCCCAAGAGGAGCTCACAAGGATTGTCATGTAAACCTTGTTGGTTGCTACTCGGAAAATCTAGAGGTTCCACTGTACAAAAATTTTGTACAAAGGTCTGAACCTTTTCCTAGCTACCATGTGTTCTTTTAAATTAAATTTTGGATCGCCTGCGGAACTTAACACGTTTGATCCAAAACTTAATCTATTTGTTCTTTTAGGTTTTGACTTGGATCTCCTGCGGAACTTAACACGTTCGACCCAAATCTCCTTAAGTTATTAATTCCATTAAATATTAATTTCCATAATTTGTTCCCAGTACTGACGTGGCGAGGCACATGGCCTTCTTGGATATGGGAGCAACCACCACCGACTAGACAAAATCTTTTATGGAAAGATAATATTTAATTTCCTAAAATAACTTTAGGTTAACCGAAAAGAACAATCAAATCACAAGGGAAAGAAAAACAAAAGAACACTATATCGAAAACAAATTCGAAACTCTAGAATCGTATGCCTCTTGTATTTAGTATTATTTCCAAAAATAACTAGTATGATGCGGAAAAAAAATACTAGTTATACCTTTTAGAAAAACCTCTTGATCTTCTACCGTATTCCTCTTCTAACCTCGGACGTTGTGTGGGCAACGATCTTCCGAGATGAGAAACCACCAATCACCTTCTTCTTCCTTGCAAGTTTCGGCCATCAAAACATCTTCTAGGATGAAGAGGTTCGGCCACCACCACCATGCTCCAAGGGATGCTAGAAATGAGGCTTGCTTTCTCTCCTTCTTCTCCTTCCTTGATCCGGCCACTAACAAAAGCTCCACCAAGAGGTAAGTTTCGGCCAACAAGAGGAGAGGAGAGAAATAGGGCCGGCCACACCACTAAGGAAAAAAGAGGGAGAAAAATAGAATAGAGTCGTTAGCTTTGAAGCCTCCTCTACCCCCTCTTTTATAATCCTTGATCCTGGCGAATAAGGAAAAATTTAATAAAAATTTCCTTAATTCTTTTTCCATTGAAAAGGAAAAATTATTTAATTAAAAATAATTTTCTTTCTCAATTTTATTTGGCCGGCCACACCAAAGCTACAAACAAGGAGAGTTTTAATTAATTAAAACTTCCTAATTTGTCTCCAGAAATTTATAAAATTTCTCCAATAATTTAATCCCTTCATGATTGGTTTATAAAAGGGAATTTAATAAATTAAAATCTTTCTTTTAAACATGTGGATAAAAAGAAAGTTATCTCTAAAAATTAAAATATCTTTTAATCTACAAATAAGGAAAGATATCAAATCTTTTCTCAATCTTTTGTAGAAACTAATAAAAGAGAATTATTAATTTTTAAACTTTCTTTTAAATCATGAACATGGTTAAAAAGGAAAGTTTTCTTAAAATTTAAAATCCTCCTTTAATCAACAAATAAGGAAAGATTTCAAATTTTAAACTCTCTTTTAAACATGTAGATGATTTACAAATAAGGAAAGTTTTTACCAAAAATTAAAACTATCCTTTTAAACTACAAATAAGGAAAGAGATTAATCTCTTCTCTTAATCTTTTGTAGAAAGTTATAAAAGGAAATTTTTAATTTTTAAACTCTCTTTTAAAATCATGATATCCACATAAGAAATAATTTTAATAAAAATCCTTTTAAATATTCTAGTGGTCGGCCACCTAAGCTTGGGACCCAAGCTTTGGCCGGCCACCTACATGGCTCATCCACTTGGTCTTGCTTGGGTTCCAAGCTAGCTTGGCCGGCCCCATTGGATGGGTAAGAAGGTGGGTATGCGGTGGGTATAAATCTCTATATACTAGAGGCTACGATAGGGACCGAGAGGAGGAATTGGTTTTGGTCTCCCGATGAAATTAAGCATCCCGTGTTCGCCCCGAACACACAACTTAATTTCATCAATAATAATTCATTCCACTAAAGAACTATTATTGACCTACCGCACCAATCCCAAATTACATTTTGGACTCCTTCTTATTATGAGTGTGTTAGTCTTCCTGTGTTTAAGATAACAAATGTCCACTAATTAAGTAAGTTACTGACAACTCACTTAATTAATATCTAGCTCCAAGAGTAGTACCACTCAACTTCATCGTCATATCGGACTAAATCCACCTGCAGGGTTTAACATGACAATTGTTACTCTCCGCAAGTGTACGGAAATGTCGCAAGTAATATAAAAGATTATCGTATCCACAGGGACTGGAATAAGCACTAGAAATGTCTCAATGCGAATTAGCTAAACAACTATCCAATCGTTTCAAAAGCAAAGTAAAGGCAAACAAATCTAATATTAAAGATCAACAAACAAGAGTTCAGAGTTTTGGGTTATGATAAAAGAAGATTCTAGGAGTTTCGGTTTCTTTGTAAGATTTCTTGAATGTAAATGGTTCACCAATTCTTATCCCTCAATTGCCAAACATGTAGAAAGTTGCCGGTTCCCTCTTGCAATAGACAACCGGCTAAGGACTGAGAAATGTATCTAAATAGGATTAATTAGACATGAACCTATGTTGTCCTTACACAGAAGTGCACCTATTACTATGCCTTCCTCGGATATCAACGTAGAAGCCCACGACTCATTAATCTATCAAGATACAAGAAGCTAATCATAAAATCCATCCTACTCTCTTGAATATCCCTATTTCCTCTTCAAGATCATCTCTCAAACGTCCTTACACGGGCTTGCACCTGTCACGTGGATCCCTCGGATGATCGAGTGAGAGTTTATCTTTACAAAGTCCATAAGAAATCCAAACAATCAATCAAGAATGAGAATTAAGCACAAATCACCATCAATCATTCAAGATCTAATTGATACAAGCAAGATAATGTCATTGAAACAAGAAAATGACAAATCCATAAGAGATTACATCAATCCATCATACAAATACTCCCTTAATCCTATAATACAATATCTACTCCATGAATCGAGGAAGAAAACCCGAAGAAATAGAGATTACAAGCATTCCTTGAATCCCCAATCTAAGAAAACAAGAAGAGGGGAAAAGAGAAAACTTATCTATGAAGAAGCCTTATCTTCGGATCCAATCCTCGCTCCGGAGCCGGAATCGTCGAGATCTCCCTTAGAATCGCCCAGTAATCCTCCCAAGAATGGGAGGAAACCACCAAATCTTGCTTTCTCCCAAAGGGGGAGAGATCCCCTTTCAATTCATGAAGAAGGGTTTAAATAGAGGAGGGAATCGGGCGCCACACGGCCCCGTGACACGGCCGTGTGAGATTCACACGGCTATGTCCAGTTCCCTCTCCTGAAATGCACGTCGTGTGACTCCACACGCCAGAACCCTTCGCTCTCTCGAAATGCTACACGGTCGTGTGGTGCACACGCCTAGTCTCCTTCTCAATCTAGGTACTGTGGATCCTCCTCTGGTCTCTGGAAATCTCACACGGCCGTGTAGATCCACACGACCTGTAATACCTCCGGCTCTAAAGCTTGTGACACGGCGTGCGAGGTTCACACGGCCATGTCATCTTCCTCTTCTGTTGGTGCCAAACTCCACACGGCCCGATGGGCCGTGTGAGGTACACGGCCCGGTGCTTTCTCCCTTCGTTTCCTCCAATGGATGCTCAAAGATGTAGATTCTTCACCAAATCGACTCCTGTGTACAGAAAATGCACAAAAAGCAGATCTCCGAACCAAAAGAGTAAATATGCTAAAAGGAAAGCTGGAAGTATAAAAATGCATAGATCAAGCATGCTCAAAGTATGTAAATGTGCGTAAAAACATGCATAAAAGAGTATATAATCTTCGCACATCACACCCCAAGACTTAAACCTTTGCTTGCCCTCAAGCAAAATGCTGCAGTCTAAATTCATATGTTCTACAACACATTCATAAAACCCAGTGTACTTTCCTAACTCTATCAAAAAGTTTCATTAACAAGCTTGATCATGGAAACAAGTAAAGTATGGTTCAAGCATAAGAATCTTGTGCGCAGTGTAAAAGTAACTCAACACCCTTCAAGTTTCAATCCATGTCCTAGTCAAGTCGTCATCAAATTTGAATTCCTAATGTTTCCAGTGAAAGACAAGTAACCAGTGATAGACAATTACTTACCGTTCACTAAACCACTCCATCCTATCCTTTCAAATAGCCAAACTAAATCATTCTTAAACCCCAAAGTTTCTAAAGTTTCAACATCAAGAAACCTAGTACCTAAAAGAGGTCGTTTACATAAAGACGAATATCTATACCGTTGCTCATCACTAGAGAAAACAATACCAAAGTCATTAGAAATACCTTTAAAGCAAACATTCCCCTCCTTTCTTGCAACCACCTTCTCCTTCCCTTTTCTTGTGGCCGAAGTCTCCTCAATCACGTTTTCCATGGAAGAAAATCTAATCTCCTAAAGAAGAATGAGAAGGAAAAATTGGAAGAAGTAATTCAATCCTTTAGAAATGGGGAGATAGGGAAAAGGAGCAAGCGGCGGTACACGGCCGTGCGCCACCCCCACCCCATGCCCTAATTCCTTAAGAAGATGTGAATCAGGCCGTGTGATATCACACGGCCATGATCATTTCTCATCGCACGGCCGTGTCTGTGACACGGCCCAAACATCTTCTTTCACGGGTTTCTTCGCACGGCCATGTCTGGGACACGGCCTATTCGTCTTTCCCCTCGGGATTCTCTGCACGGTCGTGTCTATGACACGGCCTATACCTTTTTCTCCTCGGGAGATACCACACGGCCGTGTCTGGATGACACGACCCAAACACTTCCCTTCTCTGCAACCTTTGCCTGGCCGTGTATAGCACACGGCCTGACTCTGTTTTGCACCTAACCTGAAAACAAAAATCAAAAACAAGTAAAAACCAACAAAATGAATTTACACTAGCTAAAAGAATTCAATCTGGAGGGCGAGGTTCAGAAAAATACAACCTTTGTACCTCTTCTATTTTCGTGCCATGAATATATTTTTTCAGTCGTTGACCATTTACCTTAATTATCCCAAAATCTTTGTTCCAAATATCTACAGCTCCAAAAGGATAAACCTTCTTTACCTCATATGGACCCGTCCACCTTGACTTAAGCTTCCCAGGAAAGAGTTTTAATTTTGAATTGAACAACAAAACCAAATCTCCCACATTAAAGTCTTTACGAAGAATGTGTTGATCGTGCCATTTCTTTGTCCTTTCTTTGTAAGATTTAGCATGCTCATATGCGTCCATCCTTAATTCATCAAGTTCGTTCAACTGAAGCTTCCTTTTCTCCCCTGCTCCTTTTAAATCCATATTCAAATTTGCAATTGCCCAATAAGCCTTATGTTCTAGTTCAACTGGAAGATGGCAAGGCTTACCATAAACTAATCGAAATGGGGTCATCCCTATAGGAGTTTTATAAGCAGTTCGATAAGCCCATAAAGCATCATCTAGTTTCAACGCCCAATCCTTCCTTGAAGTAGATACAGTCTTTTCCAATATGGACTTAATTTCTCGGTTAGATATCTCAGCTTGCCCATTAGTCTGAGGATGATAAGGTGTTGCTACTTTATGCTTCACTCCATATCTTCTAAGTTTTCAAACTGTTTCTCTATAAAATGTGATCCTCCATCACTAATGACTGCCCTTGGCACCCCAAATCTTGGAAAGATAATACTCCTAAATAATTTGATAACTGTTCTCGCATCGCACGTAAGAGATGCCACAGCTTCTACCCATTTGGACACATAATCTACTGCCACAAGAATATACCTATTCCCATATGAAAGAGGGAAAGGTCCCATGAAATCAATTCCCCAAACATCAAATAACTCAACCTCAAGAATGTAATTTAACATTGTTTCATTTCTTCTAGTTATATTCCCAGTTCTCTGACATTGGTCACAGGATTGAACAAACAACTTAGCATCCTTGAATAAGGTCGGCCAATAAAATCCTGCTTGAAGAATCTTCGTAATCGTTTTTGAACTACCCAGATGTCCTCCATAGGACGAAGAATGGCAATGAAACAAGATATCTCTAACCTCTTCTTCAGGTATACATCTTCGATAAATCACATCATTGCATTTCTTGTACAGGAGAGGTTCATCCCACACATAATTCTTAACTTCTGAAAAAAACTTTTTCCTTTGCTGATGAGAAAAATCCGGAGGTAGCACTCCACTAGCAAGGAAATTCACAAAATCTGCATACCAAGGAGTTTTCACACTTGATAAGGCTAGCAAGTGTTCATCCGGGAATATGTCATCAATAGGCAAATCAACATCCACCTCATTTTCTGACTTTTGAGATATTCTAGACAAATGATCCGCTACTACATTTTCAGCTCCTTTCTTATCCCTAATCTCAAGGTTGAACTCTTGCAAAAGTAAAATCCACCTGATTAATCTAGGTTTAGCGTCCTTCTTTCCAAGTAGATACCGGATAGCTGCATGATCAGTATATACTATTACTCTTGATCCCACTAGATAAGATCTAAATTTATCAATAGCAAATACCACTGCCAATAATTCTTTTTCCGTAGTAGAGTAGTTTACTTGGGTTGCATCAAGTGTTTTACTTGCATAATGGATCGCATGCAAAATCTTATTTCTTCGCTGTCCCAAAACTGCTCCTACAACAAAATCACTAGCATCACACATTATTTCAAAAGGAAGATCCCAATCAGGTGCTTGAATGACGGGAGCTGTTGTAAGAGCACTCTTAATTTTATTGAAGGCTTCAATACATTCGCTATCAAAACAAAACTCAACATCTTTAATCAACAGATTAGTCAATGGCTTGGAAATCTTTGAAAAGTCCTTAATAAAGCGTCTATAGAAGCCAGCATGTCCTAAAAAACTCCTAACTCCTTTTATATTGATGAGTGGGAGTAATTTGTCTATTACTTCCACTTTTGCTGGATCTACCTCAATACCACGCTCTGAAATTTTATGCCCCAAAACTATCCCTTCCTTAACCATAAAATGACATTTTTCCCAGTTCAACACTAGGTTTGTATCTTCACACCTTTTTAGAATAGTAGAAAGATTTGACAAACAAGAATCAAAGTCATTCCCATAAACTGAGAAGTCATCCATGAAAACCTCCATAATTTTCTCTATTAAATCTGAAAAAACTGCCATCGTGCACCTCTGAAAAGTGGCTGGAGCATTACAAAGCCCAAATGGCATCCGACGATAGGCAAAGGTACCATAAGGGCAAGTAAAAGTAGTCTTCTCCTGGTCTTGAGGATGAATTGGAATTTGAAAAAAACCAGAATATCCGTCCAAGTAACAAAAATAAGAATGTTTAGCCAATCTTTCAAGCATTTCATCAATAAATGGTAAGGGGAAATGATCCTTCATTGTTTCTTTATTCAACTTCCGATAATCAATGCACATTCGCCACCCCGTCACTGTTCGTGTTGAAATTAGCTTATCATCTTCATTCTTGATAACAGTCATTCCTCCTTTTTTTGGAACCACGTGGACTGGACTCACCCATGCACTATCCGAAATTGGGTAAATAATCCCCGCATCAAGTAGTTTAATCACTTCCTTCTTTACTACCTCTTTTAAATTTGGATTTAGTCTCCTTTGATGCTCAATTGAGTTCTTGTACCCCTCTTCAAGTAAAATTCTATGCATACAGAGAGATGGACTAATCCTTTTTATATCATCTATTGTATATCCAATGGCCTTTCTATGCAACCTTAACTCATCCAACAGTCTCTTTGTTTCAAACTCATTTAACTGAGCACTAATTATAACTGGATAAGTAGAATTCGGCCCAAGAAATTCATACCTAAGATTTGGGGGTAATGGTTTAAGTTCAAGTTGAAGTGGTACTATCTCTGGAAAAACTGGCTCTTGTTCTATCAACATAGTCTCCTCCTCAGCCAAGCTTTCTTCTAACAACTCTTCATTGTCTAAAGACAGATCTTCCTCCTTATGATCACCAAGACATACCCCCTTTTCTGTTGAAAATGCTTTTTCACCAAATGTTTTTGATAATGATGCACAACACCAAGGAAATAATGTTTGGAAATCACTTTGATTCAAGATAAGCCCTTTTTCAACATCATCCTTTCCTCCAATGATATCCATTGTCAAGAATGAACTATCTTGCTCTGCCCAATCATTGGAATTTTGCGTGATTCTGCCAACTATCTCAAAAGTTTCTTCTAGACTTTTTTTCAAAAATGATCCTCCAGATGCTAAATCCAGTTGATTCTTATTTGAGAAAGAAAGCCCAACATAGAACAAATGCATAATTAACCATTTCTCAATTCCATGATGTGGACATAACTGCAGAAGAGAAGAATATCTTTCCCAGGCTTGGTACAATTTTTCTCCATCCAATTGCTTAAAATTTAAAATTTGACTTCTCAAATAAGTAGTTTTCCTTGGAGGGAAATATTGGTCAAGGAATTTTTGCTCTAACTCATCCCATGTTCTGATACTTTGAGACTTTAGAGAATTGTACCATCTTTTTGCAGCACCCTTCAGACTAAAAGGAAAAGCAAGCAACTGAATAATATCAGATGAAACTTCTTCATATTTCAAAGTACAACAATATCTATAAAACTCCATCAAATGGGAATAAGGATTTTCAATCTCTAATCCTCCAAACTGAGTTTTCTGAACCATGGAAACAAAAGATGGTTTCAGTATAAAATTTCTTGCTTGTATGTTAGGGTAAACAATTGCTCCCATTTGTTTTGCAGACTTCGGAGCTCCATAATCTCCTAATGACTTGCACACCATGTTTAGATATTCTTGTTCTTCGATTGCCTTTGCAGAATTCTTCTTTTATGGAAAGTTCTATCAATCTCAGGGTCAAGAGGAAAGAATTCCCCTGCAAAGTTAGATCTTCGCATACACAAGAACAAGATAGCAGATAGCAATTCGACACAAAAAGAAAATTAGAAGAATAAAAAATGCAGAATTGAATTTGTACAAAAAGAATTAACAAGAAGTGAAAGTTATACAAGAAACTAAAAAAACAGAAATTTAATGATTAGTTACAACTATGCAATATGAAAGGAAAACAAATGTTATGTTTAGTCTAACTCAATTGATAATTCCTAATGTTATAGCGCAGTCCCCGGCAACGGCGCCAAAAACTTGTTACTCTCCGCAAGTGTACGGAAATGTCGCAAGTAATATAAAAGATTATCGTATCCACAGGGACTGGAATAAGCACTAGAAATGTCTCAATGCGAATTAGCTAAACAACTATCCAATCGTTTCAAAAGCAAAGTAAAGGTAAACAAATCTAATATTAAAGATCAACAAACAAGAGTTCAGAGTTTTGGGTTATGATAAAGGAAGATTCTAGGAGTTTCGGTTTCTTTGTAAGATTTCTTGAATGTAAATGGTTCACCAATTCTTATCCCTCAATTGCCAAACATGTAGAAAGTTGCCGGTTCCCTCTTGCAATAGACAACCGGCTAAGGACTGAGAAATGTATCTAAATAGGATTAATTAGACATGAACCTATGTTGTCCTTACACAGAAGTGCACCTATTACTATGCCTTCCTCGGATATCAACGTAGAAGCCCACGACTCATTAATCTATCAAGATACAAGAAGCTAATCATAAAATCCATCCTACTCTCTTGAATATCCCTATTTCCTCTTCAAGATTATCTCTCAAACGTCCTTACACGGGCTTGCACCTGTCACGTGGATCCCTCGGATGATCGAGTGAGAGTTTATCTTTACAAAGTCCATAAGAAATCCAAACAATCAATCAAGAATGAGAATTAAGCACAAATCACCATCAATCATTCAAGATCTAATTGATACAAGCAAGATAATGTCATTGAAACAAGAAAATGACAAATCCATAAGAGATTACATCAATCCATCATACAAATACTCCCTTAATCCTAGAATACAAGATCTACTCCATGAATCGAGGAAGAAAACCCGAAGAAATAGAGATTACAAGCATTCCTTGAATCCCCAATCCAAGAAAACAAGAAGAGGGGAAAAGAGAAAACTTATCTATGAAGAAGCCTTGTCTTCGGATCCAATCCTCGCTCCGGAGCCGGAATCGTCGAGATCTCCCTTAGAATCGCCCAGTAATCCTCCCAAGAATGGGAGGAAACCACCAAATCTTGCTTTCTCCCAAAGGGGGAGATCCCTTCAATTCATGAAGAAGGGTTTAAATAGAGGAGGGAATCGGGCGCCACACGGCACGGCCATGTGAGATTCACACTGCCATGTCCTCTTCCCAATACGACAGTGTGACTCCACACGGCCGTAACCCTTCGCCTCTGGAAATGCTACTGCAGTGGTGCACACCACACCGCTTAGTCTCCTGGAAGCTACTGCAGTGGTGCACACGGCCCCTACTTGGTCTCTGAAAATCTCACACGGCCGTGTAGATCCACACAACCCTGTAAGGCTTCTGCTCTAGTTGGCTTCAAATCTTGACACGGCCGTGCGAGGTTCACACGACCATGTCATCTTCCTCTTCTGTTGGTGCCAAACTCCACACGGCCCGAGCTCCATACCAGTGCAGGGTCGTGTGAGGTACACGGCCCGGTGCTTTCTCCCTTCGTTTCCTCCAATGGATGCTCAAAGATGTAGATTCTTCACCAAATCGACTCCTGTGTACAGAAAATGCACAAAAAGCAGATCTCCGAACCAAAAGAGTAAATATGCTAAAAGGAAAGCTGGAAGTATAAAAATGCATAGATCAAGCATGCTCAAAGTATGTAAATGTGCGTAAAAACATGCATAAAAGAGTATATAATCTTCGCACATCAACAATCCTTATGAGCTCCTCTTGGGGACATTCTCAACCTAGATCACTAGGACACAGTTTCCTTCTATAATCAACAACACACACTATAAGTGATATCATTTCCCAACTTATCGGGCTTATTGATTTATCGACCTAAATCTCACCCATTGATAAATTAAAGAAATAAATATCAAATATATGTGCTTGTTATTATATTAGGATTAAGAGCACACACTTCCATAATAACTGAGGTCTTTGTTCCTTCATAAAGTCAGTACAAAAGGAACGACCTCAAATGGTCCTACTCAATACACTCTAAGTGTACTAGTGTAATTATATAGTTAAGATAAACTAATACCTAATTACACTACGACCTTCCAATGGTTTGTTTCTTTCCATCTTGGTCGTGAGCTACTGTTTATAATTTATAAGGTACTGATAACATGATCTTCTGTGTGTGACATCACACACCATGTTATCTACAATATAAATTAATTGAACAACTACATTTATCATAAATGTAGATATTTGACCAATGTGATTCTTATAAATGTTTATACCAAAACCTAGGCTTTTAGTATACACTCTAACAAACCTTGCAGGTGGACTTAGTCCGACATGACGACAAGGTTGAGTGGTACTACTCTTAGAGCTAGATATTAATTAAGTGAGTTATTAGTAACTCATTTAATTAGTGGACATTCTATATCTTAAATATAGGGAGACTAACACACTCATGATAAGAAGGATCCCAAAATATAATTTGGGATTGGTGCGGTAGTTCAATAATAATTCTTTAGTGGTATGAATTATTATTGATGAAATTAAGTTGGGTGTTCGGGGTGAACACAGGAAGCTTAATTTCATCTTTTACCTTTTTAATTTAAGGTTTAGGTTTTCTGATAATTCTCTATATAAGACTTTGTACTCTTTATTTTCATTAACCCTTTTTTTTTTATTCATCAATAAAGACAACTACTTTAAAGTTCTTCAATCAAAGCTTTTGTTGGTGAACGCACAAATAAACTAGCTTGATATGCTCGACTTAGTCATCCTTCCCTTCACATTGTTCAATCAATTATCAATAGATATGGTTTACCTACTTCCATTACCTCCTCTCCTTCTCATTCATGTAGGGCCCTCTCTATCTCATTCATGTAAGGCCGACATGAAATCTAAAAGTCATAAGTTACATTTCTCTTCATCCGATCATGTTTCTAATTTTTCGCTTAAAATAATTCATTCTGATGTTTGGGGCCCTGTACCTATTTTATCTAATCAAAATTTCCAATATTATGTTACCTTCATTGATCATTTTAGTAAATATACTTGGCTCTATCCTATGAGAAGGAAATATGATTTATTTGATATATTCTATAAGTTTTAAATTCAAGTTGAACGATATTTTAATCACAAAATACTCTCTTTTCATTCTGATTGAGGAGGCAAATATCAAGCTCTCCATCGTCGTTTTATCTCTTGTGAAATTGTTCATCGAGTTTCTTATTCTCACACTCCAGAACAAAATGGTTATGTTGAGAGAAAACATAGACATATAGTTGAAACTGCCTTAGCTCTTCTTCATCATGCATCGATTCCGTGTAAATTTTGGGATAAAGCTGTTAGCACTGCAGTATATCTCATAAATCGACTTCCTACTCCATTGCTCAATCATAAGTGTTCTTTTGAAAAACTTTATAATCAAATCCCTGATTACACTTTCTTTCAAATTTTTGGTTGTGCATGTTATCCATAGTTACACCCCTATTCTAAACACAAACTTGACTCTTGTTCACTACAATGTGTTTTCCTTGGTTATATCAATTTGCACCATGGTTATCGTGCCTTGCATGTACCAATAGGACGAATTTATATTTCATGACATGTTACTTTTAATGAGTTTCTATTCCCTTTTCCAATAGCTTCTTCGATCTCTTCTCCAGATACAAGTGACACCTTCTTAATGTTGGTTGCTACTCGGAAAACCTAATGGTTCCACTGTACAAAAATTTTGTACAAAGGTTTGAACATTTTCCTAGCTACCATGTGTTCTTTTAAATTAAACTTGGATTGCCCGCGGAACTTAACACGTTTGATCCAAAGTTTAATCTATTTGTTCTTTTAGGTTTTGACTTGGATCTCCTGCGGAACTTAACACGTTCGATCCAAATCACCTAAGTTATTAATTTCATTAAATATTAATTTTCAAAATTGGCTTCCAGGACTGCATGGCGAGGCACATGACCTTCTTAGATATGGAAACAACCACCACCGCCTAGACAAAGCCTTTTAAGGAAAGCTAATATTTAATTTCCTTAAATATCTTTAGGTCAACCGAAAAGAACAATCAAATCACAAGGAAAAGAAAAACAAAAGAACACAACATCGAAAACAAATTCGAAATACTAGAATCGCATGCCTCTTGTATTTGGTATTTTTACATGAAGATAAAACTAGTATGATGCGGAAATTAAATACTAGTATACCTTTTCTTTTGCAAGAAAAAACCTCTAGGTCTTCTACCGTATTCCTCTTCTAACCTCGGACATTGTGTGGGCAACGATCTTCCGAGATGAGAAACCACCAAGCACCTTCTTCTCCTTTCTTCAAGTTTCGGCCAAGCACAATGCTTCCAAAAGATGAAGATCTTTTTCCACCAACCAAGCTCCAAGGGATGTAAGCTTTCTCTCCTTCTTCTCCAAGCTAAAATCCGGCCACCACTTGATCTCCAAGGAGGAAGAGAGGTTCGACCACAAGGATGGAGAGAAGAGAAAGGGAAGAGGTCGGCCACACCAAGGAACAAAAGAGGGAGAAAATAATAGAGGTTGTTCGCATTGAAAGCTCCCAAAACCCCCTCTTTTATAATCCTTAGCTTTGGCAAATAAGGAAATTTAATTACAATAAAATTTCCTTAACTTTCTTTGACATGAATTAATTAAGAAAAATTAAACAAAATTTCCTAATCCCTCATGTCATGGCCGACCACCTCATGGAGAGCAAACAAAGCAATTTTCAATCAACAATTAAAATTCCTTATTTGTCTTCGAAAATTTTAAAAAAATAAAATTTCCCTTTAAAATCCCTTCATGGTTGATAAAAAGAAATTTCTATAATTTTAATTTTTCAACATGTGAATAATTTACAAAGAAGAAAAATAAAATATCTTTCCAATCTACAAATAAGGAAAGAGATTTAATCTCTTTCTTTAATCTTTTGTAGAACCTTATAAAAGAGATATTTTAATTTTTAATCTCTCCAATAAATTATATCTTTCACATAAGAAAATTTTAAAATTAAAATTCTTTTTTAATTTAATAGGGTCGCCACCTAAGCTTGGGTTCAAGCTAGGGCCGGCCACCCATGGACCAAGGCTTGGTCGGCCCTAGCTTGATCCACAAGCTAGCTTGGCCGGCCCCTACAACATGGGTATGAAGGTGGGTATAGGTGGATATAGTACTCTATAAATAAGAGGCTACGATAGGGACCGAGAGGAGGAATTGGTTTTGGTCTCCCGATAAAATTAGGCATCCCGTGTTCGCCCCGAACACACAACTTAATTTTATCAATAATAATTCATTCCACTAGAGAACTATTATTGAACTACCGCACCAATCCCAAATTACATTTTTGGGCTCCTTCTTATTATGAGTGTGTTAGTCTCCCTGTGTTTAAGATGTCGAATGTCCACTAATTAAGTGAGTTACTGACAACTCATTTAATTAATATCTTAGTCCAAGAATAGTACCACTCAACGTTATCGTCATGTCGGACTAAGTACACCTACAGGGTTTAACATGACAATCCTTATGAGCTCTTCTTGGGGACATTATCAACCTAGTTCACTAGGACACAGTTTCCTTCTATAATCAACAACACACACTATAAGTGATATCATTTCCCAACTTATCGGGCTTATTGATTTATCGAACTAAATCTCACCCATTGATAAATTAAAGAAATAAATATCAAATATATGTGCTTGTTATTATATTAGGATTAAGAGCACACACTTCCATAATAACTGAGGTCTTTGTTCCTTTATAAAGTCAGTATAAAAGAAACGACCTCTAATGGTCCTACTCAATACACTCTAAGTGTACTAGTATAATTATATAGTTAATGATCCTGTCTGAACCAGGGGTCAACGAACGCTGGGGATGTGGCGCTCCCTGCTGGATCCTCGAGTGCTCCGGTGAACCTGCAACAAAACCGAGCCGGGAGGGGTGTCCCGGCGACGGCCCTCCGACGCTCAAGTCAGGCGAGGAATAACAAAGAGGTGGCTTAGAAATAGAAGACCCGTGTACCTCCGGTGAAGAAATGGAGACCTTATATAGACCTCTCGAAGGAGCCTGGGCACGCCAATCAAAGCAATCACCTGCTTTCGACCATGGCCAGGTATGGGTCTGTCAGAAGGGCATCCATAAGGCCATACCGCTACTGTATCAACCTCTCCATGATGTGATGGCAAGATCCTCTATCGTGAAATCTCGTGTACGGCATAATCATTAGGCATGCCTTTGCTGACCTCCCATATCCCGAGCCGAACGAATAGGCCGTTCGGCTAACCTTTGTATCCTCGCCCTTATCCTGGCCGAACGGACCACCCGCTCGGCCCTTCGGTTCCAGCCGGGCAGACACCTGCTCGGCCCTTCGGTTCCAACCGGACAGACACCCGCCTTGGCGTCGGAAACCCAAGCCGATGGCTGGGTTATATCTAGCTCCGCTTGGACCCGCTCAACTGCCCGACGCGGCCCTTACCCGCTTAGTCAGCCCTCCATCTGTCCTCAGGCTGGGACCCTTCAAGAAGTGGGTCCCCTATTCTCACCGCCGGATCACTTGCCTCCCCTTCAAGTCTAGTCGAAGGAGGCAGTGAGTCCGACTGACTGGACTATGTGTCCGAGCGGGCGGTCGTCGCCTTACCGTCGCTTATAATTGTTAGAGTGTATACTAAAAGCCTAGCTTTTGGTATAAACATTTATCTAGAAATAAGAATCACATTGGTCAAATGTCTACATTTGTGATAAATGTAGTTGTTCAATTAATTTATATTGTAGATAACATGGTGTGTGGTGTCACACACAGAGGATCATGTTATCGGTACCTTATAAATTATAAACAGTAGCTCACGACCAAAATGGAAAGGAACAAACCATTAGAAGGTCGTAGTGTAATTAGGTATCAGTTTATCTTGACTGTATAATTACACTAGTACACTTAGAGTGTATTGAGTAGGACCATTTGAGGTCGTTTCTTTTATACTGATTTTATAAAGAAACAAAGACCTCGGTTATTATGGAAGTGTGTGTTCTTAATCCTAATATAATAACAAGCACATATATTTGATATTTATTTCTTTAATTTATCAAAGGGTGAGATTTAGTTCGATGAATCAATAAGCCCGATAAGTTGGGAAATGGTATCACTTATAGTGTGTGTTGTTGATTATAGAAGGAAACTATGTCCTAGAGATACTAGGTTGATAATGTCCTCAAGAGGAGCTCATAAGGATTGTCATGTTAAACCCTGCAGGTGGACCTAGTCCGACATGATGATAAGGTTGAGTGGTACTACTCTTGGACTAAGATATTAATTAAATGAGTTGTCAGTAACTCACTTAATTAGTGGACATTCGATATCTTAAACACAGGGAGACTAACACACTCATAATAAGAAGGAGCCCAAAAATGTAATTTGGGATTGGTGCGGTAGTTCAATAATAGTTCTCTAGTGGAATGAATTATTATTGATAAAATTAAGTTGTGTGTTCGGGGCGAACACGAGATGCTTAATTTTATCGGGAGACCAAAACCAATTCCTCCTCTCGGTCCCTATCATAGCCTCTTGTATATAGAGATTTATACCCACCACATACCCACCTTCTTACCCATCCAATGGGGCCAGCCAAGCTAAGCTTGAAGCTCAAGCTTAGGGTCGGCTAAAGGTTGGCCTTAAGGTGGTCGACCAATAGCTTGGAGCCCAAGCTTAGGTGGCCGACCACATCATATTAAAAAGATTTTTATTAAAATTATTTCTTATGTGGATATCATAGTTTTAAAAGAGAGTTTAAAATTAAATCTTTCCTTTTAAAAGCTTTACAAAAGATTAAGAAAAGATTTGAAATCTTTCCTTATTTGTAGATTGAAAGGAGATTTTATTTTAACTTTCCTTTTTAACCATGATAATAATTTAAAAGAGAAGTTTAAAAATTAAATATTCTCTTTTATTAGTTTCTACAAAAGATTAAGAAAAGATTTGATATCTTTCCTTATTTGTAGATTGAAAAGAGATTTTAATTTTTAAGAGATAACTTTCCTTTTGGAAATTATCCACATGTTTAAAAGAAGAATTTTAATTTATAAAATTTCCTTTTAACCACCATGAAGGGAAAATTATTGGAGAAATTTTTTATAAATTTCTGGAGACAAATTAGGAAGTTTTAATTAATTAAAACTCTCCTTGTTTATAGCTTGATGGTGGCCGGCCATGTAAATTGAGAATAGGAAAATTGTTTTTAATTAAATAAATTTTTCTTTTTCATGGCAAAAGAATTAAGGAAGTTTTTAATTAAATTTCCTTATTTGCCAAGACCAAGGATTATAAAAGAGGGGGTAGAGGTGCCTTCATGTGTGATTAACTCTATTATTCTTCTCCTCTCTTTTCCTCCTTGGTGGCCGGCCCTAGCTTCTTCCTCTTCTCTTCTTCTTATGGCCGGCGGCAACCTCTCTTGGAGCTCTTGATGGTGGCCGGTTCTAGCTAGGAGAAGAAGGAGAGAAAGGTGGTTTTGTTTCTTGCATCCCTTGGAGCTTGGTGGTGGTGGCCGGACCTCTACTTCTCTTGGAGAATTGTGGTGGGTGAAACTTGCAAGGAAGAAGAAGGTGCTTGGTGGTTCTCATCTCGGAAGATCGTTGCCCACACAACGTCCGAGGTTAGAAGAGGAATACGGTAGAAGATCAAGAGGTCTTTTTAGAAGGTATAACTAGTAATTTTTTCTTTCCGCATCATGCTAGTTATTTATGGAAATAATACTAAATACAAGAGGCATACGATTCTAGAGTTTCGAATTCGTTTTCGATATAGTGTTCTTTTGTTTTTCTTTTCCTTGTGATTTGATTATTCTTTTCGGTTAACCTAAAGTTATTTTAGGAAATTAAATATTAGCTTTCTATAAAAGGTTTTGTCTAGTCGGTGGTGGTTGCTCCCATATCCAAGAAGGCCATGTGCCTCGCCACGTCAGTACTGGGAACCGATTATGGAAATTAATATTTAATGGAATTAATAACTTAAGGTGACTTGGGTCGAACGTGTTAAGTTCCGCAGGAGATCCAAGTCAAAACCTAAAAGAACAAATAGATTAAGTTTTGGATCAAACGTGTTAAGTTCCGCAGGCGATCCAAAATTTAATTTAAAAGAACACATGGTAGCTAGGAAAAGGTTCAGACCTTTGTACAAAATTTTGTACAGTGGAACCTCTAGGCTTTCCGAGTAGCAACCAACAATTGGTATCAGAGCTAGGGTTTTGCCTCTGTGTATTTGGTATTAGTTTAATTATGCACATGTCATACATAATTTAGACAGGATAATAGTAGGATGTGCTAACTTTGTGGATGCAGGATCCAACTATTAGGGCTTATAGTTTTATGTGTGTGATTGGACCCTTGGACATGTCAAAGGCATTTATATGTGTGTGCATGATTGTATTATAAAATACAGCAGGAGCTGTATTTAGTTTTATTAGGATTTTATTTTTGATCTAGATACATGTACATTCCTTTTATGGAATATAGGATCAAAATTGTAAAATTCTATTTATGTCGCGGATCGAATCTTGCAAAGCGTGGAACCTTCTAAGGACCAGAGGCGCAGCGGAACAAAGAGCAAGATGGATGCGACAGCTAGACCCGGTGGCGGTGGCCAAATATGGCAGCAGCTTGGGATGACAACACACGGAGGACAACTAGAGATAAAAGCCATAATAGTTGAAAATTAGATTTTCTATTTATTGCTTTTATATTGTGTGCATGTTAGTTTACAAGTTTAGTAGGCTAGCATAGTTAAAATTCCTCATTAATAAATAACTAAGTGGGAGAGGGATTTTTAAGTAAATCCCATGGTCTCCATTACTGGTTTGTAAGTGATGCAAACAAGCTTGCGCGTTGGCTCTGAGTGCCTTCCTCCATAACGGATGAGCTTGTTTGCGGATCACTAGAACAGACTTCCATTTTTGGATGACTATAGGAAGTTAATTAAGAGCGTGTGATCTTCCCCAACGGAAGGGGCATAATCTTATTAATGGACTTAGTGTCAAGTAATGGTATACACTTAGACACATCTAATAATATCCTCCCCATCGGAGTCACTGCTATTATTTGTGTGACCAAATGAAACCAACTATTAATTTGTCATAAAACTAGGTTGACAAGATAATAAAATTAAAGGGTTAAAACCCCTCTTACAAATGATTGATTTTGTATACGTCCACACTAACATGGCATACAAAATTAACGGTGTTTGAGATAATTTTATTTATCATAAAGTTACGTTGACAAGATAGTTAATGGGTAAAACCCTCCTCTTACAAATGTTGATTTTGTATACGTCTACACTAACGTGGCATGCAAAATTCACGGTGTTTTGAGGTGTTGGTAAATTTAAATAGTATTGTTAGAGGAATCAATATTATTTTAAATTTAGAGTCTTGACCAAATATTTGATTAAAAATAGACCAACTATTAATTTTATTCGTCATAAAGAAAGGTTGACGAGATAATAAAATTAAATGATAAAATTTCCTCTTTGAATTTGTATACGTCCACACTAACGTGGCATACAAAATTCATGGGGATTTTTAAGGAGTTGGTCTTAACCAAATATTTTTGTGATTCTTAGGAAGATGGTCAATCCCTAGCTGATATACTTTAGGATAGACTTAGTGGTCCCAATTATAATTGATTGGAAATAGAATTTGGACATTAAGGTAGACTTCCTCTTAGAACTAAGAACAATATAGTGTATTTTATTCATTAGTTGATACATGTTTAGTGGAGTTATCTACCGCATGGTGTGTAGATATGGGAGCCACCGATCATGTCTGCAACTCATTGTAGGGTTCCAGGAAACCGACAACTAAATGAAAATAAGAAACACCGTCCATATGGGCACTAAAAGTAGCAGCCATTGCAGTGGGAGAGGTTTATTTCTAATAGGAATAAAATTTGGATTATTAGGAATTGTCTTTACATACTAAGTTTAGAAAGAACTCGATTTCAGTTTTAAACTATTATAGAATAGATATTGTGTCTTTTTGATAAAGTTGTTATCAAGAAAAATAGGCAAGTTATCTATTCCGTATGTTAGTTGACAATTTATAATCCAATAACTCCCATGATGCAACAAATGGAAATTAATAACACATCTTCTAACTTAAGAGAAAGCAACCTTCGAAAATGAACCAATTATATCTTTGACATCTAAGGCTAGGTTATATTAACTTAAGTAGGATTCATTGGTAGCTGATGAACTTTTGGGTTCATTAGTAGTGGAAATCTTTCCAACCTGCAAGTCTTACTTGGAAGGAAAATAACCAAGAAGCTTTTAAGTCCAAGGGGTATGGAGTCAAAGATATGTTGAAATCGGTTCATTCGATTTGTGTGATCCTATGACTATCCAGACAAGAGGTAGTATTGAATATTTCATCTATTTTATAGACAACTATTCAAGATACAAATAAATTTACTTAATGTACCGCAAGACTAAGTACTTTGATTAGTTCAAAGAGTACAAGGCTGATGCGGAGAAATGTTAAAGTAAATGTCACTATGGTAAGATCGTAGTGGCAAGTACCTCTTGGGAGAATTTAGGAGTCACTTATCAAAAGTAGGGATTCAATCCCAACTAACTGCACCTGGTACACCCCAACAGAATGGTGTAGTAGAAAGAAGGTAAAGGACTCTTATGAAATAATTAGATAGATGATGAGTTATTTAGAAAATTACCAAATTTGTTTTAAGGATAAACTCTGATAACTAAAGTGAACATAGTACCTTCCAAGTTAGAACTCTCTATAGAATTGCTGAATAGGTGAAAACCTATTTTGAAGCATATTCGGATTCGGATAATCCAGCACATATGTTAAAGAGAGACAATGATAAGTTGGATAGGAGTTCACTTGTTTGTAAGTTATCCTAGATAAACAAAAGTAGGTTTATAGTCTTAAAAATCAGAAGGTAATTGTTAGCATCAATGACTGATTTTTTAGAAAAGGACTATATAATGAACCACGTGCTCATAAGTAAATTTGTTCTTAAGGAAATAATAAAGGACATGTCTAACCTAGTACCAATTGTACAAGATGAGATACCACAAGAAAACTGCAACACGTATCACAAATTGATACACAATTACAGAAAGTGTCTTATTATAGTGGGAGGGTTGTTATGCAACCTAAAGAGGTTCATGTTTTGGGAGAGTTTTTGGACTTGATCCCTGGAGGGCATGAACCTGATCTCCGGTCATATGATGAAGCACTCCAAGATAAAGATGCAGCATCTTGGCAAAGAGTAATGAATAAAAGAATTAGAATATATGTATTCTAATAAAATATGGAAGCTTGTAGAATCACCAAATGGTGTAAAATCCGTTGGGTATAAAAATGTCTATAATAGGAAAAGAGGGATAGACAGGAAGGTAGTAACTTTCAAAGCAAGGCTTGATGAAAAAGGAAACTTTTTCACTGGTAGTCATGCTTAAGTCTATCCGGATTCTTCTATCTATTTGGCAAGAGGATGTCAAGACAGCATTCCTTAATGGAAGTTTTGAAGAAAGCATCCATATAAAGCAACCAGAAGGGTTCATTGCAAAGGGCTAAGAGCATCTTGTGTAAGCTCAATCAGTCTATGGACTGAGGCAAAGCTTCAAGGTCTTGGAACATCCGGTTTATCAAAGTAATCCAGATCTATGGATTTATTTAGTAACTGGATAAGTCTTGTGTATACAAAAGGTGTGATGGAAGCGTGGTGGTATTTCTTGTACTATACTTAGATAACATTTTTGGTAGTTGGAAACAATATCAAAATGTTGTCGAAGTAAGGGTATGGTTGTTCAAACAATTCGATATAAAGGACTTGGGAGAATGTATATATTCTTGAGATCAAAGTAATAAGGGATCGCAAGAAAAGAATATTTTACTTATCCCAAGCTTCATACATCGGAAAATCCTTGCTCGCTTTAAGCATACAAAACTCCAAGAAAAGTTTCTTACCTTTTCAGATGGAGTAACTTTATCTAAAGATATGTCTCTCAGACATCAAAGGAGATAAAGAAAATATAGGCAGTCTTTATGCTACTACTGTTGAAAGCCTAATGTATGCTATGCACGAGATCGAATGTTTTGCCAAAGGCATAGTTAGTGATATCAAAGTAACTCGGCAAGGACAAGGATCGCAAGAAGATATATTGTAGTACCTTAAAGGCACTAGAGATTATATGCTAGCTTACAAGACAGTTAATTTGGTCCCTGGGTTGCATGGATTTTGACTTCCAATCGGATAGGGACAATAATAAGTCAACCTCGGGTTTTGTGTTTACTTAGAGGTAAAGTCATAACTATGGAAGAGTGATAAGCATAGGTGTTTTTCTGGACTCCACCATAGAAGCTTAGTATACGGCAAGCCTCCGAGGTAGCTATAAAAGTTGAATGACTCAATAATCTCAAGATAGACTTAGATATGATTTCGGTTTGTCCAAAGATTATTACAATTTATTGTAATAATATTGGTGCAGCAAACTCGAAGAAACCATAAGTCTATAAAGGCAAGTAAACACAAAAGAGCGCAAGTACCACCCAATACGAGAAATCGTATAAACGAGGAGAAGTTGTTGCTGCCTAGATTACATCAGGTGATGACCTATAGATCCTTCCACCGAGGTCCTTAAGGCAAGAGCTTTTGATGGACATGTTGAAGGGTTAGGAATCAGATGTATAGCAGCAGATATAGCAGCTTAGTCTTTTAGTATAAGTGGGAGATTGTTAGAGTGTATACTAAAAGCCTAAGCTTTGTAAACATTTATCTAGAAATAAGAATCACATTGGTCAAATGTCTACATTTGTGATAAATGTAGTTGTTCAATTAATTTATATTGTAGATAACATGGTGTGTGGTGTCACACACAGAGGATCATGTTATCGGTACCTTATAAATTATAAACAGTAGCTCACGACCAAAATGGAAAGGAACAAACCATTAGAAGGTCGTAGTGTAATTAGGTATCAGTTTATCTTGACTGTATAATTACACTAGTACACTTAGAGTGTATTGAGTAGGACCATTTGAGGTCGTTTTTATACTGATTTTATAAAAGAACAAAGACCTCGGTTATTATGGAAGTGTGTGTTCTTAATCCTAATATAATAACAAGCACATATATTTGATATTTATTTCTTTGACTTATCAAAGGGTGAGATTTAGTTCGATGAATCAATAAGCCCGATAAGTTGGGAAATGATATCACTTATAGTGTGTGTTGTTGATTATAGAAGGAAACTGTGTCCTAGAGATACTAGGTTGATAATGTCCTCAAGAGGAGCTCATAAGGATTGTCATGTTAAACCCTGCAGGTGGACTTAGTCCGACATGATGATAAGGTTGAGTGGTACTACTCTTGGACTAAGATATTAATTAAATGAGTTGTCAGTAACTCACTTAATTAGTGGACATTCGATATCTTAAACACAGGGAGACTAACACACTCATGATAAGAAGGAGCCCAAAATGTAATTTGGGATTGGTGCGGTAGTTCAATAATAGTTCTCTAGTGGAATGAATTATTATTGATAAAATTAAGTTGTGTGTTCGGGGCGAGCACGGGATGCTTAATTTTATCGGGAGACCAAAACCAATTCCTCCTCTCGGTCCCTATCATAGCCTCTTGTATATAGAGATTTATACCCACCACATACCCACCTTCTTACCCAACCAATAGGGGCCGGCCAAGCTAAGCTTGAAGCTCAAGCTTAGGGCCGGCCAAGCCTAAAGGTTGGCCTTAAGGTGGCCGACCAATAGCTTGGGCCCAAGCTTAGGTGGCCGACCACATCATATTAAAAAGATTTTTATTAAAATTATTTCTTATGTGGATATCATAGTTTTAAGAGAGAGTTTAAAAATTAACTCTTTCCTTTTAAAAGCTTTTTACAAAAGATTAAGAAAAGATTTGAAATCTTTCCTTATTTGTAGATTGAAAGGAGATTTTATTTTTAAGAAAAACTTTCCATTTTAACCATGATAATAATTTAAAAGAGAAGTTTAAAATTAAATATTCTCTTTTATTAGTTTCTATAAAAGATTAAGAAAAGATTTGATATCTTTCCTTATTTGTAGATTGAAAAGAGATTTTAATTTTAAGAGATAACTTTCCTTTTGGAAATTATCCACATGTTTAAAAGAAGAATTTTAATTTATAAAATTTCTTTAACCACCATGAAGGAAAATTATTGGAGAAATTTTTATAAATTTCTGGAGACAAATTAGGAAGTTTTAATTAATTAAAACTCTCCTTGTTTATAGCTTGATGGTGGCCGGCCATGTAAATTGAGAATAGGAAAATTGTTTTTAATTAAATAAATTTTTCTTTTCATGGCAAAAGAATTAAGGAAGTTTTTAATTAAATTTCCTTATTTGCCAAGACCAAGGATTATAAAAGAGGGGGTAGAGGTGCCTTCATGTGTGATTAACTCTATTTTATTCTTCCTCTCTTTTCCTCCTTGGTGGCCGGCCCTAGCTTCTTCCTCTTCTCTTCTTCTTATGGCCGGTGGCAATCCCTCTTGGAGCTCTTGATGGTGGCCGGTTCTAGCTAGGAGAAGAAGGAGAGAAAGGTGGTTTTGTTTCTTGCATCCCTTGGAGCTTGGTGGTGGTGGCCGGACCTCTACTTCTCTTGGAGAATTGTGGTGGGTGAAACTTGCAAGGAAGAAGAAGGTGCTTGGTGGTTCTCATCTCGGAAGATCGTTGCCCACACAACGTCCGAGGTTAGAAGAGGAATACGGTAGAAGATCAAGAGGTCTTTTAGAAGGTATAACTAGTAATTTTTTCTTTCCGCATCATGCTAGTTATTTATGGAAATAATACTAAATACAAGAGGCATACGATTCTAGAGTTTCGAATTTGCTTTCGATATAGTGTTCTTTTGTTTTTCTTTTCCTTGTGATTTGATTATTCTTTTCGGTTAACCTAAAGTTATTTTAGGAAATTAAATATTAGCTTTCTATAAAAGGTTTTGTCTAGTCGGTGGTGGTTGCTCCCATATCCAAGAAGGCCATGTGCCTCGCCACGTCAGTACTGGGAACCGATTATGGAAATTAATATTTAATGGAATTAATAACTTAAGGTGACTTGGGTCGAACGTGTTAAGTTCCGCAGGAGATCCAAGTCAAAACCTAAAAGAACAAATAGATTAAGTTTTGGATCAAACGTGTTAAGTTCTGCAGGCGATCCAAAATTTAATTTAAAAGAACACATGGTAGCTAGGAAAAGGTTCAGACCTTTGTACAAAATTTTTGTACAGTGGAACCTCTAGGCTTTCCGAGTAGCAACTAACAATTGGTATCGAGGGTTTTGCCTCTGTGTATTTGGTATTAGTTTAATTATGCACATGTCATACATAATTTAGGCAGGATAATAGTAGGATGTGCTAACTTTGTGGATGCAGGATCCAACTATTATGGCTTATAGTTTTATGTGTGTGATTGGACCCTTGGACATGTCAAGGGCATTTATATGTGTGCATGATTGTATTATAAAATACAGCAGGAGCAGTATTTAGTTTTATTAGGATTTTATTTTTGATCTAGATACATGTACATTCCTTTTATGGAATATAGGATCAAAATTGTAAATTCTATTTATGTCATGGATCGAATCTTGCAAAGCGTGGAACCTTCTAAGGACCAGAGGCGCAATGAACAAGGAGCAAGATGGATGCGACAGATGGACCCAATATGGCAGCAGCTTGGGATGACAACACACGGATGACAACTAGAGATAAAAGTCATAATAGTTGAAAATTAGATTTTCTATTTATTGCTTTTATATTGTGTTGTGTGTGCATGTTAGTTTACAAGTTTAGTAGGCTAGCATAGTTAAAATTCCTCATTAATAAATAACTAAGTGGGAGAGGGATTTTAAGTAAATCCCATGGTCTCCATTATCGGTTTGTAAGTGATGCAAACAAGCTAGTTGGCTCGAGTGCCTTCCTCCATAACGGATGAGCTTGTTTGCGGATCACTAGAATAGACTTCCATTTTGGATGACTATAGGAAGTTAATTAAGAGCGTGTGATCTTCCCCAACGGAAGGGGCATAATCTTATTAATGGACTTAGTGTCAAGTAATGGTATACACTTAGACACATCTAATAGTATCCTTCCCATCGGAGTCACTGCTATTATTTGTGTGACCAAATGAAACCAACTATTAATTTGTCATAAAACTAGGTTGACAAGATAATAAAATTAAAGGGTTAAAACCCCTCTTACAAATGATTGATTTTGTATACGTCCACACTAACATGACATACAAAATTAACGGTGTTTGAGATAATTTTATTTGTCATAAAGTTACGTTGACAAGATAGTTAATGGGTAAAACCCTCCTCTTACAAATGTTGATTTTGTATACGTCCACACTAACGTGGCATGCAAAATTCACGGTGTTTTGAGGTGTTGGTAAATTTAAATAGTATTGTTAGAGGAATCAATATTATTTTAAATTTAGAGTCTTGACCAAATATTTGATTAAAGATAGACCAACTATTAATTTTATTCGTCATAAAGAAAGGTTGATGAGATAATAAAATTAAATGATAAAATTTCCTCTTTGAATTTGTATACGTCCACACTAACGTGGCATACAAAATTCATGGGGATTTTTAAGGAGTTGGTCTTAACCAAATATTTTTGTGATTCTTAGGAAGATGGTCAATCCCTAGCTGATATACTTTAGGATAGACTTAGTGGTCCCAATTATAATTGATTGGAAATAGAATTTGGACGGCTGCGGCGGTGAGATGGTAAATCCCTCGTGCTTTGTCCTCCTGACTCCTCTGTTGCTGCGGCCTCCGGCGATCCAGTTCCCGTTTTTCTGCGGCTATCATCTCACCGGCGATCTTCTCCGCCCATCTCCTTCTTAGTGAGCCTTCTTTCCTCGCTTACCAGGTCTTTCCTAATCGTTTCACCTCTCTTTCGCTGCTATCCTTTTGTCTTTTCAAGATGGCGAGCTCTTCCGAACCCATTACCCATGTTCACGGTCCATGGTATATGAGTATGGAAAGTAAATTTGACGAGGAGGGCGCTCGGCGTCTTGTTCGGACGTACGGGATCCCGGACGACCATGAAATAGTTATAGCCGACCCGACTGATCGGCCCCATAACCCGCCGATCGGTACCATTTGCTTTTTTCTAGACCAATTCCAGGGCGGCCTTAGATTTCCTACCCATCCATTTATTTTGAAAGTTTGTAATTATTTCCGCATCCCGCTCGGCCAACTTATGCCAAATTCCTTTAGGCTGCTGAGTGGGGTGGTCGTCCTCTTTAGGCTGCATAGTATTCCACTCGACCCCAAAATATTCCACTTCTTCTTCTACCCCAAACAATCCGAGTTGGGCACCTTTATTTTCCAAAGTAGAATAGGCTTCAAATTTTTTGATAATATGCCGACCTCCAACAAGCACTGGAAGGAGTTTTTCTTCTATATACGACTTCCCGAGCGGCCAGCATTCCGAACTAAATGGCAGACCGCTGTGCCGACCCAGCCGGAGCTCGGCAAATTCAGAAGCAATCCAGCCTACCTTCATGCGGCAAACTGGTTGTCCGGTCAGCGGTACAAAATCGACCAGTTGCTTCTCAAGGGGGTGTTGTACATTTTTGGATTATCTCCCGTTCGGGCCAATCTTCCCTACCGCATGAGTAAGGACTCTTTACTCACTTCGCCTTTTTTTGTCTAACTGATTTTAATTTTTTCTACTGCAGCTGAAGTCATGTGGCGCTCCAAGGCTACTGATCATCTGAAATTGAAAGCCGTGGAGATTGAGGCGGCTACCAAAAAAGAACTAGCCGAGCGGGGTCTAATCCCCAGCCGCCCGGCAGCTACAGGAGAGGGGGGGACGCAGTCCGCCCCTGAAACAGAAGCTACTCCATCCGTTTCAACAAAGGTTGAGGCGGATCCTGTTTCCTCTGCCCCAGCCGAGCTGGGAGTCCCCCAGGCCGGGGATTCACCACGGGAAGTTCGGCGGAAACGTCGAAGAGACCCCAGCCTTCCGCCGACCCAAGAAGGCGAACCCCAGGCGTCGATCGAGGTCGCTTCGCCAGATTGCATGCCGTCGCAGATCAGGACCCCCGTTGCCTCGCCCACCGCACAACCCTCTGGCTCTCCTCCACTGACTCGTCGTCGCTTATGACGGTTGGGCGAGACTTCAACCATAGGGGAGTCCTCGGGCCATGCGACTGCAGCTGAGGAAGTGCCGGCCGGCCACCCGACCATCAAGACTACCCTTCGATTCCCATCGGAGGAATATTTACTGTCTGCCGATCGGCCTTCAAGCCCCGTTCATGAGATAACCTTGAGGGGTCCGCTCGCCAAGCTTTTTGAGGACGCTCAGATTAGGGTGGCCCTCATGACGCCCAAGCAGCTTGGTGATAACCACATGCAGCAGGCCACTCAGGTAGGTTCATTTTTCTTCTCGTGCCCTGCTACTGTTTGGTTTCTGATTTTATTATTTCCCTTACAGCATTGGGCCGAGCAAATCGCCACTAGCCATCGGCTGGCCGAGCTGGAGGATCTCATGGAAAAACTCCAAGTCTCGGGGGGTCCATCAGCCGAGCGGGAGAAACAAGCCCGTGAGGCCGAACAGAAGAAGGCCGCCGATCTGGCTACAGAGGTGGCCCGACTTGAAGGCCTGGTGAAGAAACGCGACGCAGACGTGAAGCGCGCCAGTAGCCGGAAGAAGCGGGCGATTGCTGATCTGGACAAGATGAAAGTTGAAGTCCGAGCCCTAGATTAGAAATCTAAGAATCTGGAAGCCCAACTAGCTGCCGAACGGGATGGGCGCTCCGCTGAACGCACTAAAGCGGAGGTGGACCAGAAAGTTCTCCAGGACTCGCTAATTACCTCCCGAGCGGCTTTCAGAAAGTACAAGGAAGGGGAGCCGAGTCGCCTAGCAGCAGCGCGCCAAGAATACCTCCGCTCGGAGCGGTTCGGTGAAAAGTTCGGTGGCAACATCTCCTCAACTTTCGCCGAGGCGGTCAAGGTCACCATGGCGTACTTGAAGAAGGGGGGACACCTTCCTGCTGACCTGAGCATTCCCTCTTCAGATTTGGCGGCTATGATTGGCGATATCCCGGACGCCTTTTTTAATTTTGAGGACCCGGAGTGAAGCGAGTTCTTCCCAGTACTTTCTGTATTTCATCTGCTGATGTAAAATTTTTGCATGTGCCGATCGGCGTAATTGTCTTCTATTGTCTCTATTTTTGCTTGCCCTTCATTGCCGTTTTTTGTCTGTTTGGTGCTTATTCGTAGAATCAGTTAAGCTCCACGTGTCCCACACTAGACGACCGATCGGGTTAATCAGTTGACTTGTTTTCCTCGAAATCGTTTAGCGCTTGGCTATGCTGTTTGCATTCAGTGAATGCGAAGTATTGGCAAACTGATGGCCGATCGGACTTAATCAATTTAGTACTTGTGAACGCTCATTATTCGGCGTCCTTAGTTTCGTCCAGTAAGCTCACAGTCGCGGGTTTGACTCTCGATCTTTAACGTCGGATCTCGACGGCGCGGATATTTATAGCCGGTCGGCGCGGCTCTACGGTTTAACGTATGGGCTAGACGGTCTTCGGCGCAGATATTTATAGCCGGTCGGCCGGCTCTCGATTTTTAATGACGGGGCTCGTCGACGCGGATATTTATAGCCGGTCGACGCGGCTCTCGATTTTTAACGACGGGGCTCGTCGGTGCGGATATTTATAGCCGGTCGGCGCGGCTCTCGATTTTTAACGACGGGGCTCGTCGGCGCGGATATTTATAGCCGGTCGGCGCGGCTCTCGATTTTTAACGACGGGTTTAACGTCTGGGCTAGACGGTCTTCGTTGCGGATATTTATAGCCGGTTGGCGCGGCTCTCGATTTTAACGACGGGGCTCGTCAGCGCGGATATTTATAGCCGGTCGGCGTGACTCTCGATTTTTAACGACGGGGCTCGTCGGTCTTCCGCTCGGAGAGTTTATAGACGTCGGCTCGTCTCTCGATTTTTAACGTCGGTGCTCGACGGCGCGGTTATTTATAGCCGGTCGGCGTGGCTCTACGGTTTAACGTCTGGGCTAGACGGTCTTCGACGCGGATATTTATAGCCGGTCGGCGCGGCTCTCAATTTTTAACGACGGGGCTCGTCGGCGCGGATATTTATAGCCGGTCGGCGCGGCTCTCCGGTTTAGCGTCTGGGCTAGACGGCCTTCAAGGCTAACTCCTTACCAGGTCGAGCGACCTTGGCCTTCATAACTTATCTCGCACTTGAACAGTCTTTGTGCCCGGCCGAACGGCACGGGTCATTTGCTTGCGAATCCAATCGGCTGGGAGGCCTTCACTATTTGGGCGCTTGGCTCGGATAATCCATATGCCCCTTTCACCCAGCTTGGAGAACGTACTCCTGGCCGAACGGCTCAGGGTCTGCTTCGTCGAGCATTTTGGCTCGGATAATTTACCTCTGTCCGGAAGGTACTGGGTTTTTGATCCTTGAGCGCTTGGCTCGACCCATTTACCTCCGGAGCGCTTGGCTCGGTTGGAGTCTCCTCCAGTCGGCCCACCAGCAATAACGTTGATCTCGCCTCGGGAAGTATTGCTTCTATTTTCCTCTTCTCGAGCGGGCGGCCGGGATCGTTCTCGTGACGCTCGGCGATTCTCCTGCCTTGGAGATCGATGCTGATCGGGCGTCTGTTGATGTCGCCTCTCGGTGCGAGTCCGGTCGGCTTCATGGGTCCTTTGCCTCCTGTCGATGGAAGGAGACCGTCGCTCGGCCTTCCTGGGAACGGGATTAGCCACGAAGGGAAGACTTCGACAATCCCTTGTGTTGTGCGTATCTGTCCGGTGGAAGGATTTCTTCTTTGGCTTGCTTCGAGCAGCACTTGTACTTGGGACCTTACACGAGGGAGCGGATTGCTCGCCCTTGGTCCCTCGGTGGTTGATGAGCGGCGTCGCTTCCGTCGACCGAATAGGTGCCCGCCGGTTGGAGCTTCCTTTTTCCGAGCGGCTTCTGCTTAATGTACTCGTTGGCCCGATGTAGCATGTGATCATAATCCCGGGGCGGCTTTCGGATGAGCGATCGGAAGAAATCTCCATCCACTAGGCCTTGTGTGAAGGCATTCATCATGGTTTCCGAGTGGCCGTTGGAATGTCCATCGCCACTTGGTTGAATCGCTGGATGTAAGCTCGAAGCGATTCCCGGGCCTATTGCTTGATGGCGAACAGACTTACGCTTGTTTTTTGATAACGCCGACTGCTGGCGAAGTGGTGGAGGAAGGCCGTTCGGAAGTCCTTGAAGCTTGTGATGGATCCGTCCGGCAGCCTCCGAAACCACCGTTGAGCCGATCCCGAGAGAGTGGTAAGAAAGACTCGGCACTTGACTCCATCGGTGTATTGATGGAGCGTGGCTGTGTTATCAAACTTACCCAGATGATCATCGGTCAGTTGTTCCATTGTACTCGCCGATCGTCGGAGGCACGTAGTGCTTGGGCAGAGGGTCACGCAGAATAGCCTCCGAAAATTGGCGATTGATCCGCTCGGGAGATGAGTCCGCTCGGGGAGCTTTCCCCTTTCTGTCATCTCGCCTAGGCATCTCGTCTGAAGAAGATCCTCTATCCCTTCGAGCTGGTACGACTTCAGGGGTACGAAATAAGGCTCGATGGAATGCGACAGTGGCTGGAGGTGCTTCCGCTCAGCCACCTGACGCAGACGTTGCTTGTTGCTCCGGTCGTTCGGCTGCTGATTTCTGTTTTTGCTCCACAAGTTTGGCGGCCCTTATCTCGACCAGAGCGTCCAACTCTTCTTGTGAGAGTGCCACGGTATGTATTCTTCCAGCCTCGTCCATTGCCTCTGCTCAGATGCAGGTGCGTTCCCACAGACGGCGCCAAATTGATCCTGTCCGAACCAGGGGTCAACGAACGCTGGGGATGTGGCGCTCCCTGCTGGATCCTCGAGTGCTCCGGCGAACCTGCAATAAAACCGAGCCGGGAGGGGTGTCCCGGCGACGGCCCTTCGACGCTCAAGTCAGGCGAGGAATAACAAAGAGGTGTCTTAGAAACAGAAGACCCGTGTACCTCCGGTGAAGAAATGGAGACCTTATATAGACCTCTCGAAGGAGTCTGGGCACGCCAATCAAAGCAATCACCTGCTTTCGACCATGCCCAGGTATGGGTCTGTCAGAAGTGTTGGTTGCTACTCGGAAAACCTATAGGTTCCACTGTACAAAAATTTTGTACAAAGGTCTGAACCTTTTCCTAGCTACCATGTGTTCTTTTAAATTAAATTTTGGATCGCCTGCGGAACTTAACACGTTTGATCCAAAACTTAATCTATTTGTTCTTTTAGGTTTTGACTTGGATCTCCTGCGGAACTTAACACGTTCGACCCAAGTCTCCTTAAGTTATTAATTCCATTAAATATTAATTTCCATAAAAGGTTCCCAGTACTGACGTGGCGAGGCACATGGCCTTCTTGGATATGGGAGCAACCACCACCGACTAGACAAAACCTTTAATAGAAAGCTAATATTTAATTTCCTAAAATAACTTTAGGTTAACCAAAGAGAACAATCAAATCACAAGGAAAAGAAAGAAACAAAAGAACACAACTTCGAAAAAACATATTCGAAATACTAGAACGTTAGCCTCTTGTATTTGGTATTATTTCCATAAATAACTAGCATGATGCGGAAATAGAAATTACTAGTTATACCTTGTAGAAAAACCTCTTGATCTTCTACCGTATTCCTCTTCTAACCTCGGACGTTGTGTGGCAACGATCTTCCAAGATGAGAAACCACCAACCACCTTCTTTTCTCCAAGCAAGGTTCGGCCACAAAAGAAAAGCTTTACTAAGGAGAAAACCAAAATACTAACCAAGCTCCAAGAGATGCTAGCTTTCTCCTTCTTCTTCTTCTTCTCCGAGTAGTATCCAGCCACCACAAGAACTCCAAGGGAGAGGGAGAGGTTCGGCCACCACAAGAGGAAGAGAAGGAGATGATGGCCGACCACGGAACAAAAGAGGGAGAGGAATAATAGATGTTGTGTTTTGTGAAGGCACTCTCACCCCTTCTTTTATATTCCTTGGCCTAGGTAAATTAGGAAATTTAATTACAATAAATTTTCTTAATTTCCTTGACATGATTTAATTGAGAAAAATAAAATAATATTTCTCCAATTAAACAATGATGGCCGGCCAAATCAATAGAAGCAAATTGGACAACTTTCAATAAATAATTAAAACTTTCCTTATTTGTTTCCAGTAATTTTAAAAATAAAATTTCTCTTTAAAATCTCTACATTGTTAATAAAAGGAAATATCTATAATTTTAATTTTATTAACATGTGAATAATTTTAAAGAGAAAATAAAACATCTCTCCAATCTATAAATAAGGAAAGAGATCTAATCTCTTTCTTTAATCTTTGTAAATCTTTTACAAGAGAGATATTTTAATTTTAATTCTCTTTAAATTAAATCTTCCACATAATAATAAACATTAAAATTAAATTTTCTTTTAATTAATTATGGCCGGCCCTACTAGCTTGGGTTCAAGCTAGGGCCAGCCACCTTAAGGCCGGCCCTAGCTTGGTTCCCAAGCTAGCTTGGCCGGCCCCTTTAGGTGGGTATAGAAGGTGGGTATATGTGGGTATAGTACTCTATAAATAAGAGGCTACGATAGGGACCGAGAGGAGGAATTGGTTTTGGTCTCCGATAAAATTAAGCATCCCATGTCCCCCAACACACAACTTAATTTTATCAATGATAATTCATTCCACTAGAGAACTATCATTGAACTACCGCACCAATCCCAAATTAACTTTTTGGGCTCCTTCTTATTATGAGTGTGTTAGTCTCCCTGTGTTTAAGATATCGAATGTCCACTAATTAAGTGAATTACTGACAACTCATTTAATTAATATCTAAGTCCAAGAGTAGTACCACTCAACCTTATTATCATGTCGGACTAAGTCCACCTGCAGGTTTAACATGACAATCTTTATGAGCTCCTCTTGAGGACATTATCAACCTAGTATCACTAGGACACAGTTTCCTTCTATAATCAACAACACACACTATGAGTGATACCATTTCCCAATTTATCGGGTTTATTGATTCATCGAACTAAATCTCACCCATTGATAAATTAAAGAAATAAATATCAAACATATGTGCTTGTTATTATATTAGGATTAAGAGCACACACTTCCATAATAACTGAGGTCTTTGTTCCTTTATAAAGTCAGTATAAAAGGAACGACCTCAAATGGTCCTACTCAATACACTCTGAGTGTACTAGTGTAATTATATAGTCAAGATAAACTAATACCTAATTACACTACGACCTTCTAATGTTTGTTCCTTTCCATTTTGGTCGTGAACTACTGTTTATAATTTATAAGGTACTGATAACATCATCTTCTGTATGTGACACCACATACTATGTTATCTACAATATAAATTAAATGAACAACTACAAACAAATGTAGATAATTAGACCAAATGTGATTCTTTATTCATAATGAATGTTTACAAAGCTTAGGCTTTCAGTATACACTCCAACAAGAAGGGCATCCATAAGGCCATACCGCTACTGTATCAACCTCTCCATGATGTGACGGCAAGATCCTCTATCGTGAAATCTCGTGTACGGCATAATCATTAGACATGCCTTTGCTGACCTCCCATATCCCGAGCCGAACGAATAGGCCGTTCGGCTAACCTTTGTATCCTCGCCCTTATCCTGGCCGAACGGACCACCCGCTCGGCCCTTCGGTTCCAGCCGGGCAGACACCCGCTCGGCCCTTCGGTTCCAACCGGACAGACACCCGCCTTGGCGTCGGAAACCTAAGCCGATGGCTGGGTTATATCTAGCTCCGCTTGGACCCGCTCAACTGCCCGACGCGTCCCTTACCCGCTTAGTCAGCCCTCCATCTGTCCTCAGGCTGGGACCCTTCAAGAAGTGGGTCCCCCATTATCACCGCCGGATCAGTTAAGATAAACTAATTCCTAATTACACTACGACCTTCCAATAGTTTGTTCCTTTCCATTTTGGTCGTGAGCTACTGTTTATAATTTATAAGGTACTGATAACATCATCTTCTGTATGTGACACCACATACTATGTTATCTACAATATAAATTAATTGAACAACTACAAACAAATGTAGATAATTTGACCAAATGTGATTCTTTATTCAAAATAAATGTTTACAAAAGCTTAGGCTTTCAGTATACACTCTAACAATCTCCCACTTATACTAATGACTAAGCTGCCATATCTTCTACCATACATCTGATTCTCATTCCCTCCACATGTCGATCGAAAGCTTTTGCCGGAAGGGCCTTAGTGAAAGGATCTGCCAGGTTATCTGCTGATGCAATCTTGGCGATGACAACTTCTCCTCGCTTCACGATATCTCGTATCAGGTGGTACTTGCGCTCTATATGTTTACTTGCCTTATGGGCCCGTGGTTCCTTCGAGTTTGCAACTGCACCACTATTATCACAATAAATTGTGATGATTTGGGCAAACCAGGAATCACATCTAAGTCTATTAGAAAGTTCCTGAGCCAAACCGCTTCTTTAGCTGCCTCAGAGGCTGCTACATACTCCGCTTCCTTGGTTGAGTCCGAAATGTATTTCTGCTTAACACTCCTCCATGCAATGGCTCCACCTCCTAATGTAAACACATAGCCTGATGTAGACTTACTGTTGTCCCTATCTGATTGGAAATCTGAATCCGTGTAACCCACAGGGAGTAAATCGTCTGCTTGGTATACTAGCATATAATCTCTAGTCCTTCTCAGGTACTTTAATATATGCTTTACCGCAGTCCAATGCCCTTGTCCAGGGTTACTCTGATATCTGCTAACCATGCCCACGGTAAAACAGATATCAGGTCTCGTACACAGCATTGCATACATAAGGCTTCCTACAGCCGAGGCATAAGGTACTGCTTTCATGTCCTCTATCTCTTTTGATGTCTTCGGAGACATCTCTTTAGATAGAGCTACTCCATGCCTAAAAGGTAAGAAACATTTCTTGGAATCTTGCATGCTAAAACGAGCAAGGATTGTATCTATATATGAAGCTTGGGACAGACACAACATTCTTTTCTTGCGATCCCTTATAATTTTGATCCCAAGAATGTGTGCACAATCTCCTAAGTCCTTCATATCAAATTTTTTGGACAACCATACCCTTACGTCCGATAATACCTTGACATTGTTGTCAATTAACAAAATATCATCTACGTATAGTACAAGAAATACCACCACGTTTCCGTTACACTTCTTGTATACACAAGACTCATCCGGACAGTGAATAAATCCATATGACTGGATCACTTCATTAAACCGGATGTTCCAAGACCTTGAAGCTTGTTTCAGTCCATAAATGGACCGATTGAGCTTGCACACTAGATGCTCTTTGTCTTTTTCAATGAACCCTTCTGGTTGCTTCATATGGATGTTTTCTTCAATACTTCCATTAAGGAAAGCTGTCTTGACATCCATTTGCCAAATCTCATAATCCATATGAGCAGCAATGGATAAGAATATCCGGATAGACTTAAGCATGACTACTGGTGAAAAGGTCTCCTCATAATCGATTCCCTCTTTCTGAGTGTACCCTTTCGCAACAAGCCTAGCTTTGAAGGTTTCTACCTTCCCGTCTGTCCCTCTTTTCCTTTTGTAGATCCACTTGCATCCGACGACTTTTACACCATCAGGTGGTTCTACAAGCTCCCAGACCTTATTAGAGTACATTGACTCTATTTCAGAATTCATTGCCTTTTGCCAAGATGCTGCATCTATATCTTGGAGTGCTTCGTTATATGTTCGGGGATCAGGTTCATGTTTACCCGTGATCAAGTCCGAAGACTCTCCCAAAAACATGAATCTCTCAGGTTCCCTCACAACTCTCCCACTATGACGAGGCACCATCTGTAGTTGTGTATCATGTGTGACACGTGTTGCAGTCTCTTGTGGTACTTCATCTTGTACTGTTGGTACTAAAGTAAACGTGTCATCTCTAAGTTCTTCTAGAATAACTTTGCTACTGGACTTGTGATTCATTATATAGTCTTATTCTAAAAACTGGGCATTGATGCTAACAATGACCTTCTGGTCTTTAGGACTATAAAATAAACCACCTTTCGTTCCTTTGGGATAACCTACATACACGCGAACTTCTGTACGAGATTCTAACTTATCAGCATCTGGTCTCAGCACATGTGCTGGACTACCCCAAATCTGAATATGTCTTAGACTAAGTTTTCTCCCATTCCACAATTCTGTGGGAGTAGAAGAAACTGATTTAGAAGGTACTAAGTTCAGAATGTACACTGTTATTTCCAGAGCGTATCCCCAAAACAAATTTGGTAATTTTGAATAACTCATCATCGATCTAACCATCTCCATAAGAGTCATATTCATTCGTTCTGCCACACCATTCTGTTGGGGTGTACCAGGTGCGGATAGTTGGGATTGAATCCCGGCCTCTGATAAGTATTTCCTAAATTCTCCTAAGAGGTATTCGCCACCACGATCAGACCGTAGTGTCTTGATACTTTTACCTAGTCGTTTTTCCACATCAGCCTTGTACTCTTTGAACTTGTCAAAGCACTCGGACTTGTGGCGCATTAGGTAAATGTATCCGTATCTTGAATAATCGTCTATAAAAGAAACAAAATATTCAAAACCACCTCTTGCCTGGATAGACATAGGACCACACAAATCAGAATGAACCAATTCTAACACTTCTTTGGCTCTATACCCCTTGGCCTTAAAAGGCCTCTTGGTCATTTTACCTTCCAAGCAAGATTCACAAGTTGGAAAATTTTTCAACTCTAATGAACCCAAGAGTCCATCGGTTATAAGCCTTTGAATCCTACTTAAGTTAATATGACCAAGACTTAGATGCCAAAGATATGCTTGGTTCATTTCCGAAGGTTCTTTTCTCTTATTTGAGTTAGAAGATGTGTTATTAATTTTCTTATTTTGCTTTGTGGGAGAAATTGGATTTAAAGTATATAAATTGTCAACCAATGCACCAGAACAGATAATCACTTTATTTCTCTTAATAACCACATCGTTACTAAAGGAAACTGAATATCCATCAAAAAATAGTTTAAAAACTGAAATTAAATTCTTTCTAAAACTAGGTACATAAAGACAATTTCTTAAAACCAAATTTCTATTTCTATTAAAAGATAAGTAGACGTCTCCCACTGCAACAATCGTCACCTTAGTAGCATTGCCCATGTAGACGGTAATCTCTCCTTCAGTTAGTCGTCGGGTTTCCTGGAACCCCTGCAAGGAATTGCAGACATGATTAGTGGCTCCCGTATCTACACACCAGGTGCTGGTAGATAACACCGCTAAACATGTTTCAACAACTAGAGCATGAGATATACCTTTGTTGTTTTGATTCCTACGAGGACAGTCCGCCTTCCAATGCCCTGACTGCTTGCAGATGAAGCACTTGCCCTTCGGCTTCTTCATTCTAGCTTTAGGTCCTGTACTCTGAGAATTATTTACCTTCTTTGCTGAGCTAACTTGTTTCTTCTTCTTCTTTCCTTTCGATTTAGAAGTAGAACCATTTTCAGCATAGTGAATATGAGAATTATGACGGAACAAACCTTCTGCTGCCTGAAGTTCTGTCAGTAGTTCCGCCAATGAATATACCCTTTTATTCATGTTGTAATTCAGGCGGAATTGCTCAAAACTTCTAGGTAGCGTTTGGAGGATCATATCGATCTGGGTTTCCCCATCAATTTCTCCTCCAAAGATTTGTATTTCATTTAGATAAGCCATCATCTTTAGGATATGATCCCTCACGGAAGTACCCTCTTACATGGTGGCCGTCATTATCTTTCTCATGGCTTCTTGCCTAGAGGCCCGATCCTGGTGACCAAAGAGTTCCTTGAGATTGTTCATAATATCATAGGCTGTTGGTAAATCTTGATGCTGATGTTGCAATACATTTGACATTGAAGTCAAAATGTAACACCGCGTCATCTCATCTGCTTTTACCCATTTCATATGGTACTCAATCTCCTCTTGGGTAGATTCACCATTGGGTGTATCAGGGCAAGGCTCAGTTAGTACAAACTTATAGCTTTCAGCAGTTAGAACAATGTCCAAGTTCCTTTTCCAATCTATGTAGTTAGGACCAGTAAGTCTGTTCTCTTTTAGTATGATGGCCAGTGGGTTGAAAGTCATCCTAAGAATCACAAATAACTTTTGGTCAGAACTCTAAATTTAGAATAATATTGATTTCTCAAACAATACTATTTTAAATTAACCAACACCTTAAAACACTATGAATTTTGTATGCCACGATAGTGTGGACGTATACAAATTCAACATTTGTAAAAGGAGGATTTTACCCATTAATTTTATTATCTTGTCAACCTAACTTTTTGACAAATAAAATTAATAGTTGGTTTACTTTGGTCACACGAATAATAGCAGTGACTCCGATGAGGAGGATACTATTAGACGTGCCTAAGTGTATACAATTACTTAACACTAAGTTCATTAATAAGATTGTGCCCCTTCCGATGGGGAAGATCAAACGCTCTTAATTAATTTCCTATAGTCATCCAAAAATGGAAGTTTAATCTAGTGATCCGCAAACAAGCTCATCCGATATGGAGGAAGGCACTCAGAGCCAACGCGCAAGCTTGTTGCATCACTTATAAACTAGTAATGGAGACCGTGGAATTTATTTAAAAATAAATCCCTCTCCCACTTAGTTATTTAAAGTGAAGAATTTTGACTATGCTAGCCTACTTAACATGTATACTAACAAGCACACACAGTCAGAGCATAAAAAGCAATAAACAGAAAAACTAATTTTCAACTATTATGGCTTTTATCTATTGTTGTCCTCCGTGTGTCGCCAACCCTAGCTGCTGCCATCTTTGGCCACTGCCACCGGGTCTAGTTGTTGCATCCATCTTGCTCCTTGTTCCGCTGCGCCTCTGGTCCTCAAAAGGTTCCACGCCTTGCAAGATTCGATCCGCGACATAAATAGAATTTTACATTTTTCGATCCTATATTCCTCAAAGGAATGTACATGTAAACTAAATCGAATATAAAATAAAATTTACATCCATCGATCCTATATTCCATAAAAGGAATGCACATGTAACTAGATCAAAAAATAAAATCCTAATAAACTAAATACAGCTCCTGCTGTATTTTATAATACAATCATACACACACAATAAAATGCCCTTGACATGTCCAAGGGTCCAATCATACACATAATAACTATAAGTCATAATAGTTGGATCCTACATCCACAAAGTTAGCACATCCTACTATTAACCTGCCTAAATTATGTATGACATGTGCATAATTAAACTAATACCAAATACACAGAGGCAAAACCCTAGCTCTGATACCAATTGTTGGTTGCTACTCGAAAAATCTAATGATTCCACTGTACAAAAATTTTGTACAAAGGTTTGAACCTTTTCCTAGCTACCATGTGTTCTTTTAAATTAAACTTGGATCGCCCGCGGAACTTAACACGTTTGATCCAAAGTTTAATCTATTTGTTCTTTTAGGTTTTGACTTGGATCTCCTGCGGAACTTAACACGTTCGATCCAAATCACCTAGGTTATTAATTCCATTAAATATTAATTTTCAAAATTGGCTTCCAAGACTGCATGGCGAGGCACATGACCTTCTTGGATATGGGAACAACCACCACCGCCTAGACAAAGCCTTTTAAAGAAAGCTAATATTTAATTTCCTTAAATAACTTTAGGTCAACCAAAAAGAACAATCAAATTACAAGGAAAAGAAAAACAAAAGAACACAACATCGAAAACAAATTCGAAATACTAGAATCGCATGCCTCTTGTATTTGGTATTTTTACATGAAGATAAAACTAGTATGATGCGGAAATTAAATACTAGTATACCTTTTCTTTTGCAAGCAAAAACCTCTAGGTCTTCTACCGTATTCCTCTTCTAACCTCGGACGTTATGTGGGCAACGATCTTCCGAGATGAGAAACCACCAAGCACCTTCTTCTCCTTTCTTCAAGTTTCGGCCAAACACAATGCTTCCAAAAGATGAAGATCTTTTTCCACCAACCAAGCTCCAAGGGATGTAAGCTTTCTCTCCTTCTTCTCCAAGCTAAAATCCGGCCACCACTTGATCTCCAAGGAGGAAGAGAGGTTCGGCCACAAGGATGGAGAGAAGAGAAAGGGAAGAGGCCAGCCACACCAAGGAAGAAAAGAGGGAGAAAATAATAGAGGTTGTTCACATTGAAAGCTCCCAAAATCCCCTCTTTTATAATCCTTAGCTTTAGCAAATAAGGAAATTTAATTACAATAAAATTTCCTTAACTTTCCTTGACATGAATTAATTAATAAAAATTAAACAAAATTTCCTAATCCCTCATGTCATGGTCGGCCACCTCATGGAGAGCAAACAAGGTAATTTTCAATCAACAATTAAAATTCCTTATTTGTCTTCGGAAATTTAAAAAAAATAAAATTTCCCTTTAAAATCCTTTCATGGTTGATAAAAAGAAATTTCTATAATTTTAATTTTTCAACATGTGAATAATTTACGAAGAAGAAAAATAAAATATCTTTCCAATCTACAAATAAAGAAAGAGATTTAATCTTTTTCTTTAATTTTTTGTAGAACCTTATAAAAGAGATATTTTAATTTTTAATCTCTTCAATAAATTATATCTTTACATAAGAAAATTTTAAAATTAAAATTCTTTTTTAATTTAATAGGGCCGACCACCTAAGCTTGGGTTCAAGCTAGGGCCGGCCACCCATGGACCAAGGCTTGGTCGGCTCTAGCTTGATCCACAAGCTAGCTTGGCCGACCCCTACAACGTGGGTATGAAGGTGGGTATATGTGGATATAGTACTCTATAAATAAGATGCTACGATAGGGACCGAGAGGAGGAATTAGTTTTGGTCTCTCGATAAAATTAAGCATCCCGTGTTTGCCCCGAACACACAACTTAATTTTATCAATAGTAATTCATTCCACTAGAGAACTATTATTGAACTATCGCACCAATCCCAAATTACATTTTTGGGCTCCTTCTTATTATGAGTGTGTTAGTCTCCCTGTGTTTAAGATGTCGAATGTCCACTAATTAAGTGAGTCACTGACAACTCATTTAATTAATATCTTAGTCCAAGAATAGTACCACTCAACCTTATCGTCATGTCGGACTAAGTCCACCTGCAGGGTTTAACATGACAATCCTTATGAGCTCTTCTTGGGGACATTATCAACCTAGTTCACTAGGACACAGTTTCCTTCTATAATCAACAACACACACTATAAGTGATATCATTTCCCAACTTATCGGGCTTATTGATTTATCGAACTAAATCTCACCCATTGATAAATTAAAGAAATAAATATCAAATATATGTGCTTGTTATTATATTAGGATTAAGAGCACACACTTCCATAATAACTGAGGTCTTTGTTCCTTTATAAAGTCAGTATAAAAGAAACGACCTCTAATGATCCTACTCAATACACTCTAAGTGTACTAGTGTAATTATATAGTTAAGATAAACTAATTCCTAATTATACTACGACCTTCCAATGGTTTGTTCCTTTCCATTTTGGTCGTGAGCTACTGTTTATAATTTATAAGGTACTGATAACATCATCTTCTGTATGTGACACCACATACTATGTTATCTACAATATAAATTAATTGAACAACTACAAACAAATGTAGATAATTTGACCAAATGTGATTCTTTATTCAAAATAAATGTTTACAAAAGCTTAAATTTTCAGTATACACTCTAACACTTAATGCCACCTAATATTGTCTGAAGTGATGATATCTTAGGTCCTATTCCGGAGCTCTCTAATAACTCTCCTATACCATCAGAATCACCTCAAGTTGCTACTCTAATCTTGGAAGTCTCGCCGGTCAAAGATAATATGCTCTCTAATTCTGGATCCTTGGATAATGCAAGTCCATCATCTATATCATCATGTCAGCCTACTTCCTCATCGCCATCAACAAGTGATTCAGATGATAATGCTCCTTGTCGCATGCTTCCCGTTAGTGACATTTATGAATGTTGCCCACCAAATGCAACTCGATATCCCCTTCCACGAGCTCTATTGGTCTCTTCAAAATCTATTGAACCAACTTATTTTACACAAACAAGCAAGGATCCAAATTAGCGTAGTGCAATGGCTACAGAATTTGATACACTTCTTCGCAATGGAACATGGAGTCTAGTTCTGCGCACTCTCTCAATGAATGTCGTGGGCTCTAAATAGGTATTTCGTCTTAAGCATCAAACTAATGGTTCTCTTGAATGACACAAAGCTTGACTTGTAGCCAAAGGATTTAGTCAACAACCAGGTATTGACTTTAATGACACTTTTAGTCCAGTCATCAAAATTACATCTGTTAGACTATTATTATTAATAACTGTTAGTTCTAATTGGCTTGTACGTCAATTGGACATTTCGAATGCATTTCTTCATGGTCATCTTGAGAAAATTATAGTTATGGAGTAACCACCTAGATTCATTCATCCACAATTTCCGTTTCATGTTTGTCAACTTAAGAAATCCTTATATGGTCTTCGATAAGCTCCTCATGCATGGTTTCATTGATTATCTAACTGGTTACAAGCTCAAGAATTTTTTGGATCAAAACTGACTCGTCTTTATTTCACAAATATAATAATGAATATATGATATTTTTTCTTATTTATGTGGATGACATCCTGATAACCGACAATAATCATAAGGGTATCACAACTTTATTAAGTTTTCTCAATCAAGAATTTCCTACTCGAGATTTGGGTATTGCTCGTTTTTTTCTTAGTATTAAGCTTATTCCACATGAGAATGACTATCTTCTCTCTCAGAGCAAATATATTACTGGATTTCTTCAAAGAGCCAAAATGGATGGAGCACGTCCAGCCTTTACACCAATTGCTATAAACAACTCTCCAACTTCATCCTCTCCTGCTCTGTCTGATCCACAGATTTATCGAAGCATTGTTAGAGCCTTACAATATATCACTATCACATGCCCTGATATTACTTTTGCAATAAATTGTGCTTGTCAATTCATGCATACTCCAACTGAACAAAATTGGGATAATGTAAAAAGAATACTTTGATATCTCAAAGGTACTATTTTACATGGTCTTCTTTTATATCGCCAATCATCTCGAGATTTACATGCCTATAGTGATGCGGATTGGACAAGTTCTCCTGAAGATAGACACTTTACTAGTGGATATGCAATATTTTTTGGACGAAATCTTATCTTATGGAATTCGAAAAAGCAACCTACGATATCTCGTTCAAGCATTGAGGCAGAATATATAGATATAGCAAATACAACATCTGAAATTATTTGGCTTCAATCACTTCTCTCTGAACTTCATCTTGCATCAAATGTTGCACTAAAAATTTGGTGTGATAATATTGGAGCAACATATCTCACAGCAAATCCAATCTTTCATGCTTGTACAAAACATATGGAAATTGATGTTTGTTTTGTTCGTGAATGTGTGGCAAATCAATAGTTATCCGTCTATTATATTTTTGCTAAAGATCAAATTGTTGATATCTTCACTAAGTCATTATCCAGAGAGTGTTTCAACAAGTTAACAAACAAACTCAACATCAAAGATCTCCTGTTAAGTTTGTCGGGGGTAAAAAAGATAAAGAGAATCACCAGAATTGACTAGATCAAATCACCAAATCAAATTAAATTAGTATTAAGATTATTCTAATAATTCTGTTATAATTATTAGAATAATTTTCAGAATAATTTTTAGAATAATTATGTTATTTATTAATTGGTCAATTGATCAAGTACTTCTTAAACATTATGTATTGTACTGTCTTTAGGATAAATATAAATAAATAATAAGATTTATTATTACTCTCACATTCTACCTTACCTCTTACTATTCTTCTAACAGTTGTCTGCTCCTTCAACATCATCTTCATCTTCTTCTCCTTGATCAACATTTTCATAGTTAGAGTTGGGGCTGACGTTTAATTGAATGGACCAGACGGAGGAGTTGTCGTCTCTCCGGGCAGCTGCTGTCGCAATATTGGTACGTCAACATTGATGAGATCGTCGACCCACCATCTGAAGCGTCAGATTCCTTGGTGAGTCAAACATCAGACTTCTCCGGTTCAGCTGGCATTCTTCAACAACAAAGACTTGCCACACCCAACAGAATTTAAACAGCAATTTCATTTGATCGACCAAGGATTTGTAAACAAGGAAAGGGAGCAAAAAAACCCTCCAAAAGAAATTAAACAAGCAAATATCGCCGTTCATGATATTGTTCGGAGAAGGAATGCAAGGCGTACATATAGTTATTTGATGCTCGCACTCCGTTGAAGCCGACGCCGATATCGACACCGACTTTAACAAATTAGTTATAATTATTTGAATGTGTGTAAGTCTTAACTAAGAATTGTATGCAAGATGCATTGAGTTACTTTCTTGAACATGTAGATTTTTAACAAAAGTTAGATAATTTTATAATTTTATATAATTAACCTTTATTAACCCCACTTTCCTCTCAACCATGGTAACCCATGTTATATTAATGAACCTTCTTTTCCTCCTTAAAAAAAGGAAAATATAAATATTTTACTTCCCTTTCCCTCCCTTTTGCTTCCATTAATGAACATTCACTCACTCCATCCAAACAGAGGGTAATTAATGCTAGAGAAATTAGGAAACAGGGGCAGTGGATAGCGGCGATATTTTATAAATTGACATGATTATTTTGATATTTTAATTGAGTTATATATATATTTTATAAATTTATCTTACTATTTTATTAAAAATATGACCCTTTTACTAACTAATTTTGGTAAAGTCTAAAATAAAATTACGTTAATATCTTTTTTTCTTTTCACACCGAAAATGATCTAGAGTTTGAGACTTAGCTGCCGTGTATTATTGAGAATTTTTCTCATTAATCAATCAGAGGTCTAGAGTTCAAGACTCAGCTGTGGCGTATTATTGAGATTTTTTCTCATTAATCAATTAAAAATCTAGAGTTCTCCTTAGTCTTACATCTTAGAATTGATAATATTGTGAGCAAAGAAACTTCTATAAATACCTTGAGTCGGCGATATTAAAAAGTATATTTTTTTTATTTTTTTGCTAAGATCAAATATGATATTAAATTAAGTTTTTATAAGGGGGTCCGTTATAGTAATTTGTTGTTAGGATTTTCGAGTGTCACCCTAGTATTGTATTATTTCATGATTCCTTACCTAATTCTAATATAAATAATTAAATTAAGCTTTTAAGAAGAAAAGTAACCCTAGTATTGTATTATATATATTCATATATTATATTACTCGGATCTCTCCTTACATTATCCCACTTGATATAAGAGGCATAACCCACCCAATATAATTACTAGTTTTTATTATAAGTTTTGTCAAAATTTAGAGTTAACATTGTATATCTAATTTATGCCCACAAAAGTTTTTCATACCACCCGAAAAAATTAAAAAGTGCAGTCCATTGGTCCAATATTTTTAGATGAATCTTTTATTAAAAATAATTTATCGATTAATTCATATAAAATAATAATAATAATAATAATAATAATAATAATAATAATAATAATAATAATAATAAATTAATTAATTAAAAAAAAAAACCCAGCCCAAGCTATCGAACCGTGAACTCGAAAGGACCTCCCAAACCGCCCACTTCATCGAGCCCTAAAACCCTCGCTTCGCCTCCTCGCTTTCCGCCGCTCTTTCACCCGTCAAGCAAATCCTTTTCCATCGCGCAGAAGGTAGACGGCGTGTTGAAGTGCGAAGATAGAGGATGGGAAAGGGACACGAGCTTTGGGACGACTCTGCTCTCATCGATGCTTTCGATCGCTCCATGACCACTTACAAGGTCCACTATCGTCGTTTTTTTATATACGTTGAATTGGGGCCCTCAAAATTTTGTTTTGGAGAAACGGTGAGGAGGACGATAGATGTTCTCGCTAGAAATTGAGAGTTCTTCGATCAATAGGGAAACAATATGCCCGGTCTAATTCATTCTTATTTGCTGTGACTTCTCTTCATAAATCTCACCATCTAGTTGTTTTGCAATTTCCACATTCCGCTTTGCTTGATGCTTATTAAATTTGTCGAGTTTAATTGATTTCCTCTTATTCTCCAGAACATCCTGTTCTTCCGGCATATGGCAAGATTAGGTCATTGTGGCATAATCTGGTCGTGTTTTTGAATTTCTAATTGTTTCATCTTTTCTCTTTATTTTCTTTTTTTTTATCAGACTTATGAGCCCAAATCATTGTATTGAACTACGCATCAATCAAATCTGTTTTTTTTCTTCATTTTTAGTATTGCAAATGTCTTATTGCTTTTGAACTCCCTCCGTCAGAAAATGCATAAGGAAAGCTATCCTGACCATTCTTTTGCTGATGAAAACAATGCAAGTGAAAGCAATCACGATGAGGCTTTACACTCTGAGAATTCAACTAGGTAAAAATTATCTATTTTAATTTTCTTTTGATCATTAAGAAAGTTGTTAAAATCTTTTCTTCACTATGAAAAAACCAATGTATCTACTGCTATTGATGCACTGCTATTTTATAGCAGAGCCAAATCCTGTTAATTGATTTATGTATCTTGGATTCTGTTATTGAAATTTCTTTATTTTTTTGAGAACATGGAAGCTAATAGAGATCTTCCATGCCAAATGTTTTCACATTTATTAAGTAATTTTGAATATATTTTCTGCACTGTTACTCATCTGCGGGACAAATCTAGGGACTAAATCAAGCTTCCAAGGAGAATCTGCCCTGGGCCTGGCGATTATACTTGCATAAATGAATTAGGGATGTCAGTAATGGGCTCAATAGAATCCTATTTTGATACCCAAATCAAGCTTTGATAGATGGTAGAAATAAATAACTTAATTGCTAAGTTTGTGACTATTACCTCCCTTGGGGACATCTCCAATTTAGGGTTTACCCTATCACCTCCTGAGCTCCAAATTGGACCCTCATCTCTCCCTCTGAATGAGAAGGAGATAAACTAGGTTCATGGGTTCCCCTTTGGATGTGTGGTCCTTTTTTGCAGGTACTAAATGGTAATCTCCACTACCGGGATCCAACTCATGTTTTGGCCTGGGATTAATGGAGCCAATCGTGCAAGTTTAAGGCTGTAGCTAACACTTTCCTTGGATTTGCCTCTTGTCAAAAGAAGAGCTGCCTTGGGTTGCATTTACTCAAAGAATGAATGCTTACTTTGAATGATCTTGTTGCCTATATCATATCTTGTTGTAGTTGACTGTGATAGAAGTCCTCGACTTCCTGGTATGTATTGGGTTCTATTTGTTTCTTTAGATGATAGTTTGTTGACTTCATCTCTAGTAAGCATGCTTTTTAAATAACTTGGGGTTCTACCTATTTTAGAGGAGGCAGTGAGAGTGAGGTTATAATTGGTATGGGTCAACTTAAGCTTTTCTAATGTTACATGGATTTAAGTAAGTCTATCCAACATAGGTACAAATCTAAGTGTTTGACAGCTATTTTTGGAAAATTTTACATACTATCAATAGAGATATTAGCTGTCTGTGTCCGGGTGCCAATATCCAGCATAGGTACGAAAGAGATTGATGATAGTCTGGGTATTATAGGCTTAGCTTCTAGTGAGTACCCAAGATACATTGGTAATATCAATGCAGGCCTGCATTACTCTGGAGGATGTCTGTGAATGTCTTTTACATCATTCATTTGATCTGCAAGATCAATGAAGGCCTCAGGGTGATCTGCTACTTGCCAGCATCTTTAAGGTCGTTTGCCCAGGAACCTATTTAAGGAGTTGAAATTGCTACAATGAGACTGCAACTATAATCTTGAGCCTTGTGTTGGCTATTGACTTGGCCAGACTTCAATACACCTGGTCGGGCTTGAGGTGCCCTGCTAAAGAACTGGGACTAGCCCCACTGAAGGCCCTTTTAGAACTGCCCTTATTGTTTAGTATTTCTTCACCATATTTTTCACATTTTATGTTCACCTTTCTGTGAGAGCCCGGAAGCTGGTACCAAAATATTGTAGATCCATTCTTTTAACAGTTTCCTGTGCTGCGTAATGTAATGTAGTAAAGAATTATTCCTGTTGCTAAGCTTATGCTTTTACTATTTGCTCAGACTGCACCTTAGTACAATGAGAACTTTCTTGTCGGAAAACACATTAGCCTCATCGCCTTTTGCGTGCACATACACACCCACGTATATGTTTTAGTTCTTCTGATAGAGGGACCTTTGAAGCTCCTAACTGTGCTCTCATTTTGATCTCCATTTGAAGGAAAGGAGAGCATAATGTTGACCAAGAGAATTTGATCACCAATGTGGCAGAAACATGTATGCCTTACTACCAGGATGTATCTACCAATGAAGTTCTTCAATCTCAGGAAACTTTATGTGCAAATATATGTGCCCCAGAATTGAAACCACATTTCTCTGAGACCACTGTTGCTAGCGGAGAGGCTAGTTATGGAAATGATCAGAGAAGTATTGAGTATAATGATCTCCTTAATCAGTATTATGAGCTTGAGGAGAAGAGACAACAAGTTCTCCAGCAACTCCAGCATGCATATTATTGGTATCCACAAAATTTAGCTCAATCTGGTGAATATCAAGCAGAGAAAGTTCCACCAAATCATGCTTCTGAAAACTTCCCACAGCATCCTTGTTCCTGGTGTTCCCGCCATTGTGTCACTGTTCCGGTGATTCCAGCAGCTTGTGCCAGCTGTTGTGCTTCATCAGGACACTCTTATTCTTGTTCTCAAGGCTGCCCTTCTCTGGCGCCAGCTCAACTTTCAGGTGATAAGTTGTGTGTTTGTTTTTTTTGTAGATTCTTGTCTCTTTCAATAGATTTCTGGTTTCCTATGTCTCAGATGGACAAGGCCATACTCAAAGTGGTTTGTGTTCTATTGGTCCATCATGCACCGTAGATGTGCTTAAGAAAATCAGTCCTACAGATGACACCCCTGTCAAAATAGGCATGATGACAGCCGAAAAAATATTAAGTTCTGTGAAATCCAAAATTTCACTTGATTCTGTTTTATGTGGAGGTAAGCAGGAGAAATTTGGTTGTTGCATTATGCTAAAATACATTCTCTTGTTTCAAACACTATCTTGAGTTGCTAAACTCTGTTCCTTTATTAAGGATATATAATTGTAGTTATTCAATTTTGCTTCATAGCACTTGCACTTGTTATGTAGATAAAATTATTTAATACAAAGTTTAGCTCTACTTTCTTGTTCATCCTATTCTTTTGCACTTAATATGCTTTTTAAGATAGTCACATACCTTTGTTGTAGGAACAATTTTGCAGGTGTCATTAAAACTAAAATGTTGACATTAAATGGTGAAGCATATACACAATGGTTTCTCTTAATTATTTGGTAGGAAGATAGTTGAAATCTAATTCTCATTAACATTCTTGGCATGTTGGATTACTTGAGACATTGACTTCTCATGCTTCTTATAATATTGTTTTATGTCTCTCTAGTTGAAGTTTGAAGAATTCATATGAAAATGGGCAATTCTCATTTTCAATACAAAATTGTCCCATTTTATGTATTGAAATTATATCACTGAAAACCAATTCCCATGATGAATTCTTTGCAACTGGATACTTGTAGTCCTTTATGATTCCATTCATAATTGTTGACCTTCAGAACAACAGTACTGGTAGCAAAGGGGTATGTTACTCTTGCTAGTTTGCAGAACAACAGTTCCTAAGTTCATCTTCATGCAAACAAAAATATTTGCGATCAACTCTATTATGCTTCTAGGAATCAAAATTTATCATTTTGCAGTCAGTGCATTGAAATTTACTTGTCTTAGTTGACGTTTCAGGTTCTTTTTCTCGGTTGTCATGTTTTTTGACTCGGTTTTTTGTGATTCTAGAAAATGTCGGGAAGGATAAGGAAAAAACATCAGGTGAACATGAATTTAAAGCATCAACATCAAGTGACATCGAGCAGAACAGTGATCTCGTGACTGTCTTCAGTGCATGGTATTCTGCAGGATTCCACACTGGCAGGCAAGACTCTGATTTTCCAGTTACTAGAATTATTTCCATGTTCGAATATCCTCTTGCCTACCTATTCACCCAATCTTTCCTTTTGACAATGCTACAAACAAGATTAGTGTCGATTTAGTTTTTCTTCTTGGTTGTTTGCCTATTAGTTTTGAGTTTGCCTTATTCACTATTGTTATTAGTATCTGTAACGACTGTCCCAAAATGATCATATGTTGTTGCTGTGTAGGTATCTCAGTGAGCAATCTTGGAGAAACAAATTATGAAGAAGATTTATATACTTTCTGACAAAACATTTTTGGGAGAGCAACAAGCGAAATGCAGTTAACTACTATCTGAATGTGCATTATGAAGAAGCTTGTGTTTGCCTTTGCTTCAATCCTACTGGAGTGATCTACTGAAACGTTCTCGTTAATGCCTACTTGCCCTATCTGTTTTGCATTCTATGTTTATGGTTAGCTTGTTCTTTAGTGAGAAGAATTAGCTGAATTCATGTTTGTGTTGTAATTAATTAGACTGTTTAATAAGGAAGCTAAATTGGTCACTTACGGCAGATTTAGTGGCAAGAGCAAGAAGTGACGTTAAACTTTGTAACTAGAGTAGTTCATTAGCAACCTTCAAATATTAAACCTTCCCTTGAGAGAATGTTTGGGGGCTCGAAACCCTTCAGGGAATCAATTCGGTTTCTGGAGCTCAATGGTCGACTGCTCGCCGACGGTGAAGAATGGTTGCAAACCAGGGGGGTCTTACGGAGATTGGATAATGCTTGATGCCCAAACACTGAACGAGGCTGTCATCGCCATCTCGTCCTGGTACGAGGAAAAGACGGAATGAGGGTGGCGTGTGGGGTGGATCTTTGGCTCTGTGATGGAGGGTCTGATGACTGGCAGCCAGATGCTCAACCGTGTGGAAATCGGGGAACAGCATCGACAAGTGAAGATCAACCTCATGCACTCCAGCAGATGCTTCTGTGGTCACGCCTTGCAATGCCTAGCCTACTCAGGGTCAGCACCTACTTCCATCCTCTCGCTGATGATGATCGTCTGGGCTGAGATCATCACCATCTCGCTGCTCCCCGAGGCGCACGGTCCCAAGGCCAACTGAAAGCTCAATACAAGTAAACACAGCAAAATGCAAAAATCCCACAAGACTATCTTCCGACATTGCATTGTATGCTATTCAAATGATTGAACACTGTCTTGTTTATTTGCAATACAAGTTAAACTCTTTAAATTTACACACAAAAAAGCAGCAAAGCAATGGGATACATGTTCATGGATGCTCATATTTATTTTGGTATGTGAAATCTGAAGCAGAATTCAATGGAGCTGTAGATAATTGTGTGATGTGTGAGAAGTGACAACGAACAGAATGATCCTGGGAGAAGCGACGACATTAGTCGCAGTAGGCTGATTCTAAGCATCGATTTATCATATACATCAAATTAGGATTTTCCAAAGCTGCTGCAACACGTTCTTTGTCATTTAACTGCTTGTTTACTGAAGAAAAAGAAACAGAATATGTACAAGTTTCAGCAATTAAAAGCACACTTTCCTGAAGATTATTTAAATGGAAGGTAAACTAGTTTCAGTACCAGAAGCTTCAGTAGAGTGCGTCCCAGGCGCCACCCTTATGTCCACCTACATCATTTCAAGTGGAGCAGCTATTTCAGATGTCTAATTAAAACCGGCACAGTGTCTATATTGTTACCCAAAAAAAAAGTGAAGGAGCAAACATATTATACAAAGATATATTTAGTACGAGAACAAGGAACCTTGTAATGAGAAGGGAGACTGCGCATCAGTTTGACACGAAGACAAAGTCCGATGGTAGTGGCTAAACTGCAATGCTCAACAGTTGGAGTAAAAGTAACCCTGAAGAGTCCACAATTTTCCATGAATTAGCCTGTTGGATAATTGAATCTAAGACTAGCAAAATAAAACTCAGATTTAACTATACTAGCATTTACCTAACAGTATTTTGCTTAGCATTCACTTCAATTGAATCTTCATTAACCACATTCAACTCTTCCAGTGTGTATGGGTGTTCCGGATCCTGTATATCTCTAATATAATTTAAGTCCATTAAGGAACATGAATGTGAGAAAATACACGATAAGGAATGAATGACCACACAAATGACAAGGAATGATATAGGTAATAACATGAGTGTGAGAGAAAAATACAGGAAGGGGAAAAAGAGAAGATCATATCTACTGGGGTTTGCTACACCAATCTTATCCAACTGATTGAGTCACTAGAACAGCTAAGAGCAAAAAAAAAAATTAATTGTTTCTGTTGACTCATTCCACGACTAACCCATTGCTAAAATTATCATTGATACAAAGAGCGAACATATTTTCTTTGGTAAATAGTGATGTATCAGTTCAAGTGTAAGAGACTAGAAAATCAAATAGTATGCAGAAATATTCTGGTTCAATTATAATTCCAATTTTCTAGAAACTGAGTAAACTTGCAAAAAAGAAAACTTATGAAATTATGCTTGTAATAAAAACATCTAAGAATTCCTCTAATCTTCTTCAAGGAATCATTGTATAAAAACAATTTCCAAATTGTGACATGCTAACGGAATCAGGTTATCATAAGATGCATCTAGAATATATTTCTATCACATTGCTAATATATGCAAATGACCAAATAACTGAATGAAAGAAATGAATAAGGTTGCTTTCAAGTGCAAAATAAATAAAAAAGAGGAACACTTTCAAAATTCAAGGATATCAAAAATTTCCTGTTGATCAATAAGCTCTTCTGCATTCTCATTGATGATGGTAGGTGAGCTTCGAACTTGACGCTCTTTTCTTTCATACACTACAGGATTGGCATTTATCAATCCAGAAGCCATAATCCACTATTCAATAGGAACACCTAATGAAATTTCTGACTTCTGTATAGACCTTCAAGAAAATTTCAAGAATTAGTTCAGTAACAGTGAAATCGAGAAAAGTAGTAAATTTTAAAATTGTCCAATTGCAAGTTTGGGACAATGTGGATATTTATGCCACCTCAATCATCCACAAAGTTAGATATTCATTTAATTAATTGATCATTGGTTATTAATAAATTTCCAGTAATTTCAATTACTTATATATCTACCGGAAGATCATTTTGAATGGATTGCAATGATGTCTACTCTACGGAATGAAAACCCACGGATACCATCCTCTCCTAGAATCCCTTGTCATAAATACTGTCATCTCTTGTAATGTGCATATGAAAACTGATGTAACCTTTCTCTTCTACTTCAATATGCTCTTGAGCAGGGCATCCCTTATCCTCAGAAGAAAGGTTGTTTGATCCTGACTTGTATTGTTTGAGTTATGTTACTCCTTATGTCCCTGATATGGTCCCGAGTATATGATCGAGTCACAGGTCGAGATCCGGATCCGTACTTGGTCATGCAACACGTAAGGGAGGAAGGGAGGAGGAAAAAGACTCGTCCTACACAGAATCCAAATCACTCAAGGGGGAAGACTCGTCCTAGACAGAGTCATAATTGCTCAATTTTTCCTCTCCCTTTATTAATAATGACACTCCTTATATAAGGAGTCAAACATGACAAGATTAGGAAAGACCAACCATAAAGGAAAACAAGGAATCAAAAATAGAAAAACTAATTAGACCATTATTTGTTTTCTACTATAGCAGTAGTTAAATTAAGTCATTATTTATTTTCTACTAATTAGGCAATAGCTAATTTATTTCTAATAGCTAATTAAGTAGTAATTAATTTGCTTCCAACTATAGCGATGTACAACAAAGGCGTCCACCTCGGCGCCCACATCATCACTCCCCTCCTCGATACTGAGCTTGGCCCCAAGCTCGAAAGCGGGGTATAACGCCACTAATAGCATGAAGGGAAATTTCTGAATTCACTTCCCCCTCTTCCTCACCTTCCCTGTCATCATCAGGCACTTCAATCCAAAACAGGCGTTTACACTTGTGACCCGTGGAGTAGGATTCATCACAGTTAAAACAAAGGCCCTTGGCTCTCCGTTCTGCCATCTCAGCGCGAGTCAGACGCTTGAAAAATGAAACAGGTGGAGTCTCCTTGCTGATGTCCGGGGTCTTGGTCTTCGTCAAAGGAGGGCCTCCACTGCTGGTGTTGAGCTTGGTTGTGGTCCCACCCCAATTCGTGCGCAGCAGCCCTCCACCTTGATGGAAGCACTGCTTCCGTTCCAGTGCCCTGGTCATATTCATTGCAATGCTTAGGTTTTCAGGCTTCTAGAGTTCGATGTCGATACGGAGATCTTCGACTAGCCCTGCAGTGAATAAGTCAACTTGTTGTTGTGGTCGGAGGTCCGAGGTCCGAGCGAGGTGAGATTGAAATTGGCGCTGGTAGTCTTCTACAGAGCTTTTCTGCTTCAGATTTGCTAGCTCTCCCAAAGGGTTGTTGCTTAGGGACGGGTCAAAGCGGATATGACAGTGGTCTCTGAATTGCTTCCAAGTCATCTCAGGCTCTTCTTGCTCTACCTGATCAAACCAAAGTTGGACTTCCCCTACCAAGTGGAAGGCAGCAAGGCCAACCTTGTCAGCCTCTGTGGTCCTGTGGTTGGTAAAGAAATTTTCGCACCTTTTAACCCAGCTCAGCGGATCCTCTTCTCCAGAATAGGTGGGGAACTCCATCTTTGAGTATCGCGGAGCCATGGTGTCACTGGTTGGTAGTTTAGGTCTGACCTCTGAGCCTCTAGAAGGGCCATACTCTGCGCTGGTAGGGTTGTCTGCAGTGTGCAAAGGTCGTCGTCTAACATCTTGAACAGTACGGGAAATCTCGGCAATCTGCTCCTCTAGTCCTTGTTGGCGGGAAGTGATCTGCTCCATGAAAACTTATTGTTGTGACATCAATCTTTCCATGAAGGCCTCGAGTTTGGATGTGATAGGATTCGTGTCACCCATGATCGACTCTGATACTAAGTTGATATGGTCCCGAGTATAGGATTGAGTCACAGGTCGAGATCCGGATCCGTACTAGGTCATGCAACACGTAAGGGGGGAAGGGAGGAGGAAAAATACTCGTCCTAGACACAGTCCAAATCACTCAAGGGGAAAGACTCATCCTAGATAGAGTCCTAATTGCTCAATTTTTCTTCTCCCTTTATTAATAATGATACTCCTTATATAAGGAGTCAAACATGACAAGATTAGGAAAGACCAACCATAAAGGAAAACAAGGAATCAAAAATAGAAAAGCTAATTAGGCCATTATTTGTTTTCTACTATAGCAGTAGTTAAATTAGGTCATTATTTATTTTTTACTAATTAGGCAATAGCTAATTTATTTCTAATAGTTAATTAGGTAGTAATTAATTTGCTTCCAACTATAGCGATGTTCAACAAAGGCGTCCACCTCGGCGTCCACATCAGTCCCCCTCAAAATTCAATCACTCCACACCAAATGGCAAAATAATAAAATTTGCATGGCTACGATAGATTCAATCAAACTGATGCAGCACCAAACAAACTAAACAAATCCAATCATCAACAACACTTGGATGCAATTAATTGTCAGCCAATGCAACTTTTGTTAACTTATCTTCAAACATAAAATCCTGTCAATCAATGAAAAAATATAGGTATTACTTGTTCTTCTCATATGGAAAACTCCTAATAATTTACCACAGCAATCAAGCAAAACATTCAAATAGATAACAATGCTAACTAGAACTGATTATTCAAAAAAAAAAAAAGGGTAACCTTTTCTAACTCAGTTTTTGAGCTTTTTCAAAAAAAAAAGCATAAGCTTCAGAAAGTAATTTATAGCCAAATAAATGTATCATGTTTTGGCCCTTGCCAAGCTATGCTGCTATTTTGAATCTCCATTCTTATTTGGCTAAAAGTATTTAGAATATCCATTCCCTGGAAACATTTTATAAGATACAGTATATTCAGCAATATCCAGCAATTTGGAACCATTCCTAGAGAAAAGTAATTTCAATGACGTGAAGCTAGGAATTATTGTGGATTAAAATGTCAAATATTGTGTTTTGATACATTGGAAATGGAATTTCATTCCTCAAGGGATTTGTCTAATCTATCCTTGCAATACTTATCATGTGTAAGCAATTAAATATGAACAAGTAAATAATCTAGAAAAGGGAGTGGGTGGGATTGAGATCTATCCTGTATCCACTTTTAGTGCTATCTGAAAAATTCCAAATTTATTGACAATCGGATTTTCCATTCCCCTTGCCAATGGAAAAAAAAAACAGAATCGGACATACTATTATTGCTTGCAAACGAGCCTAATTATAAGCAGTGAAATTGACGAGAAATACTTCTTAGTTAAATAAAATTAAATTACATAAAGGAATGCCCTTTTCTACATTAAAATCGTTCACTACGAAGGAAAAGAAATAGGGGAAAGAAAGGAAACAAAAGAAACAGACTTCCTCAAGAATTTCCTTCTCCGCTAATCGTGAATCGAGAAAACTCCAAAAGCGGCTATGGCACGAAACTTGCAGCAAACGATGCTAAAAATGGGTAATACTAATAATTCAGCCGAAATTACACCATGAACTCATACCTACAGACCGTGAATAAGCATGTAAAATCAGAAATCGAATGGAGAAAACACAAATCTCTTTCAACCGTGTTCAATTCGCAGTGATAAGTTCCCGCAGGCAGGATTCGTGCCGGAGGAGGTGGGAGCACCAACAACGCCGAATCAAGGTGGAAAGGGAGCGATTGTTGCCGAAGCCGCACAGCCTTTCAGAAACGAAGACGAAGACGATGGAGAGATCGGTGGGCGCCTCGCCGACGCAGGGATGAAAGAAGAAGGAATGTTTGGAGGTTGGGATTTGTTTTGGCACGGTCCTGACGGCGAAACGAATCCAAATTAAACGGGTTCCGGATCGGGTTGACGGGTTGTGGATCATTGATGTCTAGAGATTAATTTATAATTTTCATAGTATAAAATATAAAAAATAATATAAACACAGATTTAGAAAAAAAATAATTGTTAAGATAACTAGAAATCTAAATTCATAAAAGCATCCATAACAATTACCTAAATTAAACTTTTACTCTAAATTTTACATTTTATATAAAAAAAATATCTGCATTAATTACCGATAATTACTTTTCCCACCCCCTCTCATAGCGGACCCCTTTCTATCTCCAGTTAAATGACCTTTTTACCCCCCTTTTTAAAAAATAAACAAGTTATTTTATTTTTTCCAATTTTATTTACTTCTTTAGTTTTATTTTAAAAAAAAAATATTTACTTCTTTAATTTTATTTTTAATAATTTTTTAATTATTTTTTCATCAATTTTTTTTTATTTTTTATCCATATTTTACTTTTAAATTTTTTACAAATAATAACCTCTAAAATTTACTATTAAAAAACAAAAAATTATAAGAGATCGAATCCTCTATCCCAACATCACTTGTCCCCGTGTCTCATTCGTCACCCCAGCTCATCGCCGGTGGCCTCTGGGCGCCGTCCTGATTAAAACTATATTATAGAGGAAGGTGAACGCAGTGAGATCGTCATCGACACAATCGACGTCTAAATCTGGTCGGATCTGAGCAGACTTTTCTTCACCGTCGATCTGAGTCCCTTCTCAGATTCGGCTGAATTCCGACACTGATTACGCCGATGGCGACCCCTTGGGTTCACCTTTCCCCTAGGATATAGTTCTGATCGAGGCAACGCCCAGAGACCACCGATAGTGAGTTGGAGATGACGAGTAAGACATGGGGATAGAAAATTAGGGACAAAAGATCTGATCTCATATTACAAATATAAAAAACAGCATAACATTCTTGCCAAGAAAATACTTAATAAAAAAATAAAAAAAATAGAACAAGAAAAATTGTATAAAGGTAAATAATAGAGGGGTTGTGAAGGGAGTGTGTCAGAGGATGAGAAAATTTACAACTAACAAATAAATAAAAGATTATAAATATATATTAAAAAATTATTGAAAAGAATAAAATTGATAAAAAAAATTGATAAAAAAACTGATTAAAAAAACAAAAATCAATAAAGTAAAACAAAATAAAATAAAACGTGAAGGAGAATAGGAAGGGATATAAGAGTAAAAAAAGTGACTGGACCGAGAGGGGAGAATGTCAGAGGGAGTGAGAAAAACACATCTTTTAATTATCCTACTCATTCCCTAAATATACATTTCATAAATAATAATTATCTAAATTTAAAGAATTGATTTCATTCCTTAAATATTAAAATAATATTTCTCTCTTCATTATAATAATTTATAATGAAATATTTTTCTCTCCTTCATCTTAATAATAAAAAAATATAAAAGAAAGAGAAAAAATAGTGATCCTGTGGTAAGGCCGGGGGGCTCTTATGAGGGAAAGGTCAACGACACGTGGAGGTGAATAGTCAAAGGGGGGTCAACCCCATGGGCTCGACGAGCGGGCGGGACATGCCGATCACTAGGCAATGACCTTCATCCGAGAGGACAACCATCTAGCCGTGAGCCTAGATTTCCAATGAAGAAAATCATATGGCCGAGCGGATAGTCTGCTCGGCCGCGGTGCAAGGCAAGAGTAAAGGTCGAGCAGTCTGCCCGCTCGGCCAGGGTGTCAGGCTATGAGAGCCGAGCAGGCGACGACCCTGAACCTTCCCGGACGGACGACCATCTACGCCAGATCAAAGGCGAATGTTCTGGCTGAGTGGTTTGATGGTTGATCCGGGAAGAGGAAGTCAAAAAGTGTGGGACAATGGGGGCGTCATCTTAGTAATCCCTGTTGCTGACAACAGGCATGTTCGAGGACCAGGCCATACTCAGTATCGTACGACAAAGGGTTCTGCTGTCCCATCAAGGAGACGCTCAGACTGTAGCAGTGTGGCGTCAGACATGCTCTTCTGACAAGTCCATGCTGCGGTATGGTATAGGACACGTGTACACCTCGGTTTGTGTGCACCAAGCTCCCATAGCTCTATATAAGAGCCCTTAGACTTCACCGGAGGTATGAAATCTCTGATCCTGGGAGCCACTTTCTTATTTTTTGTCTGCCTGACTTGAGCGTCGGAGGGTCGTCGCCGGGAACCCCTTCCCGACCCGACTTCCTTGCAGGTTCACCAGAGTTCCATACGGCAGGTCAAAGATCTACGTCAGCAATTCGGAGAGCGCCACGTGCCCAGCGTCCGTTGATTCAGCGTTCGGACAGGATCAAATAATAAAAAAATAAATATATGATAAATTATAAGGAAACTAATGTATTGTACAGTGAAAAGTAGATATCTAAAGTTAATAAAGTAATTTTTTTTATTCTAAATTTTAAATTTTGGATGACGATTCTGATGTGAATGCTCTAAAATGTTTAACTTGAAATGTATGTGTCATTTTTAGCAAAAAAAAATATAGATCTGCTACATTAACGATCCCCCTAATGTCAGCCTCACGGATATAGAGGGAGGTACATACAGGTACACAAGTGTTAGGCGCATGGTGAGGTAAACCCGCCCACCGTCTGCGCTACGCCCTAGGGCCGAAAAACCTTCCTCTTATAGTCGAGAAAGGTTTTTCAGTTTAATTGAAGAAGCGGCTCCATGATTACAGAACTGCTTTTTAAACTTTTTTTCATATTAAAATATTATTTTAATATTTGTCAAACTGTTGTATGCTGTTGAACAACATAACGGCTAAAAAACCGTTGTTAAATGGTTAAATTTATTTATTTATAATTTATAAAAATTATAAATATATGATCGATTTCATTTTTTTCATTCATTTTATCGTTGGCTTCGCTTTCTACTTATTCTCAACTTTCTATTTCTTTCAACCATAAAATATCTTGATTTATTTCAAAGGACTCAAAATCCAGATCGATCTATGCTCTATGAATTCTGGAGAAATGAATTGGTAGAATATGTGGAGGATATAGATGAACAAAGAATGCTCCGGCTATATGAGCAGTGACAAACGATATGTCAAAGAGCTCAAAGTTCTTCCAATAGAACACAAAGGAGAAGGTATTTGAATCGGGATCATGAAGTTGAACATGCTCATATTTTCAATGTTTACTTCTCTGATGATCTGGTATATCCTAATGACATATTTCGACGTCAATTCCGAATTCAAGAAGAGTTATTCCTTTGTATAGTCGATACCATGAAAAATCATTCAAAATATTTTCAATGGAAAGTCGATGCAATGGGAAACAAAAAGATTTGTCGCTACTTCAGAAATGCATAGCAGTTATCCATCAATTGGCGTACAAAGTCCCTACTAATCATTATGATGAGTACCTACAACCGGATTGCTAAAACAACTATCATCCAATATTTATTCAACTTCTGTCGATGTATAATTAAAGTGTTTAAGGTCCAATATTTGAGAAGACTTAATGATGCTGATATCCAACACTTGCTTGAAATGCATGAGTAGAGACATGACTTCCCTCACATGTTGGGTAGTCTTGATTGTATACATTGACAACGGAAAAATTGCCCTATCACTTGGAAATACCAATTTACTCGGGGAGATCATGGCATCCTAATAATTGTGCTTGAAGTTGTCGCATCTTCAGACTTGCACCTTTTTTGGGATTACAGGGTCACATAATGATATCAATGTGTTTACCAAATCACCTTTATTCAACAACATCTTACAAGAAAATGTACCAAAGATTAATTTTATGATTAACAATACACAATATACAAAAGAATACTATCTGACCGATGGGATCTATCTAGAATGAGCTACTTTCGTCAAGAGCTTTCCGTGTCCCCAAGATCTCAAGAGAAAAATATTTAAGAAACTGCAGGAGACCGCGAGAAAAGATGTCGAGAGGGCATTTGTGGTGCTCCAATCGCGATGGGCAATGATAAGAGTGTTGGTGCAATATTCCCCAGGTCAAGGTTGACCAAGTTGGCTGAGCTTGGACTGAGTCAAGCTCGAGTCTTGATGTTTGGGTTTCGATGTTTGACAATACATGTAAACAACACATGGAGATTGCAGGTGAAATTGTTCATGTGGGGAGATTGTGAAGAAAAGTCAAGTAGGTCAAGGTTGACTGGATACTTGACTGGAAAGTCCTGGTGAGTGAAGCCAGGCAGATTGGAAAGTCCTGGTGAGTGAAGCCAGGCAGAAGGAAAGACCTGATGAGTGAAGCCAGGCAGATTGAAAGTCCTGGTAAATGAAACCAGGTAGATTGGAAAGTCCTGGTGAGTGAAGCCAGGCAGAAGGAAAGTCCTAGTGAGTGAAACCAGACAATTGAGGAAAAGTCCAAGTAGGTCAAAATTTTGACCGGATACTTGGCACGAGGAAATCCAGGTGGATCAAGGTTGATCGGACACCTGGTGGTGAAAGTCCAAGTAGATCAAAGGGATTGACCGGATACTTGGCACGAAGAAAAGTCCAAGTGGGTCAAAGGGATTGACCGGATACTTGGTGAGCGAGGCATGATGTACCAACAGGCCATAGGTGACCGGATGTTGGTTTAGGGGACTTTGGACTTGATTTTGGGCAAAATCAAGGAGCTGGATCGATCATTCGATCGATTGGCTCATGCCCAACCGATCGGTCGATCGATTGGGTGAGCCCCCGCGACAAGCTTCTGTTAGAGTGTATACTAAAAGCCTAGCTTTTGGTATAAACATTTATCTAGAAATAAGAATCACATTGGTCAAATAACTACATTTATGATAAATGTAGTTGTTCAATTAATTTATATTGTAGATAACATGGTGTGTGGTGTCACACACAGAAGATCATGTTATCAGTACCTTATAAATTATAAACAGTAGCTCACGACCAAGATGGAAAGGAACAAACCATTGGAAGGTCGTAGTGTAATTAGGTATTAGTTTATCTTAACTATATAATTACACTAGTACACTTAAAGTGTATTGAGTATGACCATTTGAGGTCGTTCCTTTTATACTGACTTAATAAAGGAACAAAGACCTCAGTTATTATGGAAGCGTGTGCTCTTAATCCTAATATAATAACAAGCACATATATTTGATATTTATTTCTTTAATTTATCAATGGGTGAGATTTAGTTCGATAAATCAATAAGCCCGATAAGTTGGGAAATGATATCACTTATAGTGTGTGTTGTTGATTATAGAAGGAAACTGTGTCCTAGTGATCTAGGTTGAGAATGTCCCCAAGAGGAGCTCATAAGGATTGTCATGTTAAACCCTGCAGGTGGACTTAGTCCGACGTGACGATGAAGTTGAGTGGTACTACTCTTGGAGCTAGATATTAATTAAGCGATTTGTCAGTAACTTACTTAATTAGTGGACATTTGTTATCTTAAACACAGGGAGACTAACACACTCATGATAAGAAGGAGCCCAAAATGTAATTTGGGATTGGTGCGGTAGTTCAATAATAGTTCTCTAGTGGAATGAATTATTATTGATAAAATTAAGTTGTGTGTTCAGCACGGGATGCTTAATTTTATCGGGAGACCAAAACCAATTCCTCCTCTCGGTCCCTATCGTAGCCTCTTAATTATAGAGTACTATACCCACCTATACCCACCTTCTTACCCATCTTATAGGGGCCGGCCAAGCTAGCTTGGAGACCAAGCTAGGGCCGGCCATGGGTATGTTCATGGGTGAATTCATGTGGCCGGCCCTATTAAATAAAAAGGAATTTTAAATTTTAAAATTTTTCTTATGTGGATAATATAATTTAAAAGAGAGTTTAAAAATTTAAATCTTTCCTTTTATAAGATTCTACAAAAGATTAAGAGAAGAGTTAAAATCTCTTTCCTTATTTGTAGATTAAATGGTTGATTTTAATTTTGGTAAAAACTTTCCTTTTAATTATATTCATGATTTAAAAGAAAGTTTAAAAATTAAAAATTCTCTTTTATTAGTTTCTACGAAAGATTAAGAAAAGATTTAATATCTTTCCTTATTTGTAGATTGAAAGGAGATTTTAATTTTTAGAGATAACTTTTCTTTTTGGAAATTATCCACATGTTTAAAAGAAAGATTTTAATTTATAAAATTTCTTTTTATTAATTAATCATAAAGGGATTAAAATTATTGGAGAAATTTTTATAAATTTCTAGAAACAAATTAGGAAGTTTTAATTTTTGTTTTAATTAAAACTCTCCTTGTTTTGGGGAGAAGAGTGGCCAGCCATTATAATTTGAAAAGAGAAAATTATTTTAATTAAATATATTTTCCTTTTCAATGGCAAAAGAATTAAGGAAGTTTTTATTAAATTTTTCTTATTTGCCAAGACCAAGGATTATAAAAGAGGGGGTAGAGGAGGCTTCAACGTGAACATCTCTATTCTATTTTCCCTCTCTTTTCTCTTTGGGTGTGGCCGGCCCTTTCTTTCCTCTCCTCTCCTTTGTGTGGCCGAAACCTTCTCATGGTGGAGATAGTTTGGTGGCCGGATCTAAGAAGGAGAAGAAGGAGAGAAAAGAAGTCTCTTTTCTAGCATCCCTTGGAGCATGGTGGTGGTGGCCGAACCTCTTCATCCTAGGAGAAGTTTTGATGGCCGAAACTTGTAAGGAAGAAGAAGGTGCTTGGTGGTTCTCATCTCGGAAGATCGTTGCCCACACAACGTCCGAGGTTAGAAGAGGAATACGGTAGAAGATCAAGAGGTCTTTCTAAAAGGTATAACTAGTAATTTTTCTTTCCGCATCATATTAGTTATTTTTGGAAATAATACTAAATACAAGAGGCATACGATTCTAGTGTTTCGAATTTGTTTTCGATATAGTGTTTCTTTGTTTTTTTCCTTGTGATTTGATTGTTCTTTTCGGTTGACTTAAAGTTATTTTAGGAAATTAAATATTAGCTTTCTATAAAAGGTTTTGTCTAGTCGGTGGTGGTTGCTCCCATATCCAAGAAGGCCGTGTGCCTCGCCACATCAGTACTGGGAACCAATTATGGAAATTAATATTTAATGGAATTAATAACTTAAGGTGATTTGGGTCGAACGTGTTAAGTTCCGCAGGAGACCCAAGTCAAAACCTAAAAGAACAAATATATTAAGTTTTGGATCAATCGTGTTAAGTTCCGCAGGCGATCTAAAATTTAATTTAAAAGAACACATGGTAGCTAGGAAAAGGTTCAGACCTTTATACAAAATTTTTGTACAGTGGAACCTCTAGGTTTTTCGAGTAGCAACCAACAGCTTCCTCCCAATCGATCGGTGGATCGATTGGGAGAGGCTCGCAATCGCACATAACTGTTAGGATGTATATTAAAAGCCTAGCTTTTGGTATAAATATTTATCTAAAAATAAGAATCACACTGGTCAAATGTCTACATTTACGATAAATATAGTTGCTCAATTAATTTATATTGTAGATAACATGGTGTGTGGTGTCACACACAGAAGATCATGTTATAGGTTCCTTATAAATTATAAACAGTAGCTCACGACCAAGATGGAAAGGAACAAACCATTGGAAGGTCGTAGTGTAATTAGGTATTAGTTTATCTTAACTATATAATTACACTAGTACACTTAGCGTGTATTGAGTAGGACCATTTGAGGTCGTTCCTTTTATACTGACTTTATGAAGGAACAAAGACCTCAGTTATTATGGAAGTGTGTGCTCTTAATCCTAATATAATAACAAGCGCATATATTTGATATTTATTTCTTTAATTTATCAATGAGTGAGATTTAGTTCGATAAATCAATAAGCCCGATAAGTTGGGAAATGATATCACTTATAGTGTGTGTTGTTGATTATAGAAGGAAACTGTGTCCTAGTAATCTAGGTTGAGAATGCCTCCAAGAGGAGCTCATAAGGATTGTCATGTTAAACCCTGCAGGTGGACTTAGTCCGACATGACGATGAGGTTGAGTGGTACTACTCTTGGACTAAGATATTAATTAAATGAGTTGTCAGTAACTCACTTAATTAGTGGACATTCGACATCTTAAACACAGGGAGACTAACACACTCATAATAAGAAGGAGCCCAAAAATGTAATTTGGGATTGGTGCGGTAGTTCAATAATAATTCTTTAGTGGAATGAATTATTATTGATGAAGTTAAGTTGTGTGTTCGGGGCGAACACGGGATGCTTAATTTCATCGGGAGACCAAAACCAATTCCTCCTCTCGGTCCCTATCGTAGCCTCTTGTATATAGAGATTTATACCCACCACATACCCACCTTCTTACCCATCCTATAGGGGCTGGCCAAGCTAGCTTGGAGACCAAGCTAGGGCCGACCATGGTTTGGTTCATGGGTGAATTCATGTGGCCGGCCCTAGCTTGAACTCAAGCTTAGGTGGCCGACCCTATTAAAATAAAAAGGAATTTTAATTTAAAAAAAAAATTTCTTATGTGGATAACATGATTTAAAAGAGAGTTTAAAATTTAAATCTTTCCTTTTATAAGATTCTACAAAAAATTAAGAGAAGAGCTAAATCTCTTTCCTTATTTGTAGATTAAAAGGTTGATTTTAATTTTGGTAAAAACTTTCCTATTAATCATGTTTATTATTTAAAAGAAAGTTTAAAAATTAAAAATTCTCTTTTATTAGTTTATACAAAAGATTAAGAAAAGATTTAATATCTTTCCTTATTTGTAGATTAAAAGAGATTTTAATTTTTAGAGATAATTTTCTTTTTATCCACATGTTAAAAGAAAGATTTTAATTTATAAAATTTCCTTTTTATTAACCAATCATGAAAGGAAAAATTATTGGAGAAATTTTTTATAAATTTCCGGAAACAAATAAGGAAGTTTTAATTTGTGTTTAAAATTTTATTTGCTTGGAAATTTTATGGTGTGGGCGGCCATTGTAAATTGAAAAGAAAAATTGTTTTTTAATTAAATAAATTTTCCTTTTCAATGGCAAAAGAATTAAGGAAGTTTTTATTAAATTTTCCTTATTTGCCAAGACCAAGGATTATAAAAGAGGGGGTAGAGAAGGCTTCATGGTGAGTAACTCTATTCTATTTTCTCCCTCTTTTCTTCCTTGGTGTGGCCGGCCATCCTGTCCTCCTCTCTTCTCTTTGATGGCCGAACCTCATCCTTCTTGTGGAGATTCATATGGTGGCCGGGTCAAGTTTAGAAAAGAAGAAGAAGAAGGAGAGAAAGAAAGTTTTGTTTCTAGCATCCCTTGGAGCATGGTGGTGGTGGCCGAACCTCTTCATCCTAGGAGAAGTTTTGATGGCCGAAACTTGTAAGGAAGAAGAAGGTGCTTGGTGGTTCTCATCTCGGAAGATCGTTGCCCACACAACGTCCGAGGTTAGAAGAGGAATACGGTAGAAGATCAAGAGGTCTTTCTAAAAGGTATAACTAGCATTTTTCCTTTCCGCATCATACTAGTTATTTTTGGAAATAATACCAAATACAAGAGGCATGCGATTCTAGTATTTCGAATTTGTTTTCGAAGTTGTGTTCTTTTTTTTTCTTTTCCTTGTGATTTGATTGTTCTTTTCGGTTGACCTAAAGTTATTTAAGGAAATTAAATATTAACTTTCCTTAAAAGGCTTTGTCTAGTTGGTGGTGGTTATTCCCATATCCAAGAAGGTCATGTACCTCGCCACGTCAGTACTGGAAGCCAATTTTGGAAATTAATATTTAATGAAATTAATAACTTAGGTGATTTGGATCGAACGTGTTAAGTTTCGCAGGAGATCCGAGTCTAAACCTAAAAGAACAAATAGATTAAACTTTGAATCAAACGTGTTAAGTTCCGCAGGCGATCCAAGTTTAATTTAAAAGAACACATGGTAGCTAGGAAAAGGTTCAGACCTTTGTACACAATTTTTGTACAGTGGAACCATTAGGTTTTTCGAGTAGCAACCAACAATAACAGCGCTGGATCGATCAACCGATCGATCCAGAGCTCCCAATCGATCGGGCGATCGATTGGGAGGTGCGATTCTACACAATAAGCCCTGTATCGATCGGTGAATCGATCCAGGCGTTTCCCTAGAGCACAGAGGCACTCTGGATTGATCGACCGATCGATCCAAAGCCTCCCCGATCTCTCCCAATCGATCGGGAGCAATCCAATCGATCGGGATCCGACCGTTGGCGCTGGATAAAGCCGTTGGCGTGCGATTTCTTCACCATAGCTCGCACTGTTCATCTCAGATCCTTTTAGCGCTTCCATAGCATCTCCACAAGGTTCTCACCGCCAGTTCTTGAAGGATCTTGGAGGCACGTCCAAGTCAAGAGGCGAAGAAGAAAGCTAGGGTTAGGGTTTTTCTTGTGCAAACTTGTAAGAGTTTGCTTGTATTTGTTCCCTTTCCCATTCTTCTTGTAGTGTGAACTTGTAGGGCTTCTCCGCCTTTGGTAGTTACCATAAAGGAGTGTTTTTATTAGTGGAGGGTGTGTGAGTGTGTGGATCCTTGGATTAGTCACCTCTTCTTGAGGTGGATACCAAGTAAATCCTTAGTGTTAGCGTTGTATTTGTTTTCTTTGTATTTTCCGCTGCATATCCTTGAAGAAATAAGCAACGAAGAGCACGATGAGCGCACCGAGCTATTCACCCCCCTCTAGCTACATATTTGGTCCCAACAAAGAGGTCCAGGATGATTTTGGTACAAGGATAATTTGAAGGACGTCGTGTATACCTATATTATTTGGTATAACATGATTATTGAGATTGAGGGAAATGCAATAGTCAATTAGTTGGACGATGAAGGAAATCTTCCATCACAAATATTTCAATGCTCCACCCAAGAATTCCAAAAATACATCCGGAGAAATTACGAGTTACGTGATAATTAACTACATCATCAACTTGGAGTCAACTTGATTGAGTATATCTGGGCACACTACAATTGTAATCAGTGAAAAAATAATTTATTAATTGTTATATATGTACTATAATATTTATATAATTTTTTTAATTATCAATGTTATTTCATGTTAGTAATTAATGAATTTAAATTTTATAAAAATTTAATTATATAAAATGTAAATATGAAGGAGAGATAATGAAATATATATAATGAAAAGTGTATGATCTATAAAGGAGTTGTTGAGAGATTTTTTGATAGTGGAGAAATGTATGAGATTTTTTATTTTTAATGTGGTGTGGATGTGACAACGAAGGAGCTCTCAAAGAGCTCCAACCACTGTAGATGCTATTAAGAAATAACATATCATTGACTACAACTTGTAAAAGCTAGCTAGGTAAGACTTGTTGGTGCGGGAAGCATCCGACGATCAAACCCGAGTTTTGATAATGGCAAAGGATTCAAAGTTAAGGGGTTTTGTGATCTGACAGCTTTGTTGAGTGTTTCAGGAAAGTCCTAACTGCGGTTAGGCAGGTGAAAACCCTAGGGGGTGGTAACCCTAGGTCCTAGGGGGTGGTAACCCTAGGTGGAGAAAAGTCCTAGCTGCGGTTAGGCAAAGGGAAAACCCTAGGGGGCGGTAACCCTAGGTCATAGGGGGTGGTAACCCTATGCGGAAAGTCTTGGCAGGTCGGTGGCTTCAGGCAAAAGTCCTAGGGGGTGGTAACCCTAGGTGGAAAGTCCTGGTGTCGCGAACCAGGTGAAAGTCTGGACTAGCCGGGAAGCGGATGTCCAGCAGAAAGTCCGGAAGCGTCGAATGCTGAGCAAAAGTCCAGTCGATCTGGAGGATCGCACTGGCAACAGATAAATCTCCTGAGTGGAGTAGGTGAGGGCGCGTTCGCCGTAGAGGGAACAGTAGGCGTCGAGTCGACCTAGGGTTTCCGGTTGGAAACCCGAAGTCAGGCTCGGATAGTCCGGAGACTATCATTATCACTTCTATTATGTTTCTGTGCTAACTTTGTTTTGCAGGGTATGTGTTTGGGACTAACACATTTTGCAGGAACAAAGGAGCAAGTTACAACTCGGATGAACAGTGTCCGAGGCGCCTCCATGGAGCTTGGAGGCGCCTCGGGTGCGAACCAGGAAAAGCCAGCGCAGAAGGTTGGAGGCGCCTTAGATGAAGTTCAAGGCGCCTTGGGTCGAAGGTTGAAGGCGCCTTGGGTAGGCTGAAGGCGCCTTGAATTGGATGAAGTTCGACCAAGTCTGTGCTGATCTCCGCGGGTGACTCGGCCTGTTTAAGGCGCCTTGAAGGGCTTCAAGGCGCCTTGGATGCCCTTTATAAGGGGTCTTCGAGCAGCAGTGAAGAATAACGAATTCCAAGTCTTCTTTCTTCAACGTGCTGCTCCGAAAGACTCCCGGAAGTGCTGCTACAAGTCTCCGACGACCCAGAGCTCCAAGATTTCTCTTTTCGTCGTCGGTATAGATTTCTTTTATCGCATTTCTTGTAATACTTAGTTTGTAATAATCGAGCTTATAGTTGTTTCCCACCGGAAGCGATCAAGGATCGCGGGCCTTCGAGTAGGAGTCGCCTTAGGCTCCGAACGAAGTAAAAATCTCTTGCGTCTTTGTGTGTTTGTTTTTTCCGCTGCATTAACTCTTACGCTTTTTACGATTCCGATAATCGAACGAAATAGCCACGAGCGCTATTCACCCCCCTCTAGCGCGTCTCGATCCAACAATTGGTATCAGAGCGGGGTCGTCTTGAATCAGTGCAACCACTATTCAAGACAATTTTTTTTCGTGGTTTTGTTCGGAGTCAATTAGAATTTAGCCTCATAGCTATATTCTAATTTCTTTTTACGAATCGATTTTTTGCCCGAAGTTGGTGCAACACCACTCGAGCTCGTAATTATTACTATTCTCTTCCCACACTACTAATCCAAAACTCAGTCTTGGAATAGATCTTGTTGTTTTTTGTTCCTTTAGATCTAAATGGCCCAACTAGAAGGATATAGCACCGTTCGCCCCCCACTATTTTCCGGAGAAGACTTCGGATATTGGAAGGGGCGAATGGAAATATATCTAAAGATCCAGTTCGACACCTGGATGATCGTCAGAACAGGACTACAACTACCAACTGGTACCGATGGTAAGCCTACATCCTGTGAAAACTGGGAGCCCGCATTTATCAAGAAGGTGGAAGCCGACGCCAAAGCCACCTGCACCATCCAATGCGGTCTGACCAAAGAAGAGCTCAACAGAGTCGGTCCATTCTCCTCCGCAAAGGAACTATGGGAGAAACTGATCGAACTACACGAGGGCACCTCGGAAACCAAGGTAAGTAAGCGTGATTTGTTATTAAATAAACTATACAATTTGAAAATGCAGGAAGGCGAGACGGCAAGCTCTTTGCACGCCCGAATTCAAGATATCCTGAATTCTCTACATGGAATCGGGCAGAGGGTAGAAAACAGAGATATAATAAGGTATGCCCTTAACTCATTCCCTAGGAGTACACTATGGGCATCAATGGTAGATGCCTATAAAGTCTCTAAGGATTTGTCTTCCTTAAAATTAGATGAATTGTTTAGTGAATTCGAACTCCATGAACAGACTAATGCACGGCCATCCGAGAAAGGGATTGCTTTGGTTGCAGGAACGAGTCAAACACGGGAATCAAGAGGACGGCGAAAAATTGAATCGGAATCAGAAGACGAATCTGATTCAGAAGATTCAGAAGATGAACTGGCCGGCAAATTTGTGAATCTTGTAAAGAAACTCTACAAGAAGAAGAAGGGATTCAACAAGAAAGATCTGAAGAAGGCAGTTCAATCCAAGGAGGCCCAATCAAAGACAAAATTTGAAGTCACATGTTACGGGTGCAACCAGAAGGGCCATATCAAGGCCAACTGCCCCAATCAAAAGGAAGCCAAGAAGCAAAGAAGAAAGAAGGCTCTAAAGGCAACCTGGGACGAATCTTCTTCGGAGGACGAAGACGACGAACTCAACCAAACAAGTTTACTCGCATTGATGGCCCGGGACCAGATCAGCGAATCCGAGAGCGAGTCAGAAGCCGGCTCTGAGCAAAGCCACGGATCCGCATCCGTTTCCGAAGGACCAGACTCCGCTGTAAGTATTCCTAGACTCAATAATTTAGTCAATTATTTACTTCGCAAATTAGCTAAGTCAAATTTGAAAATTAAGTCACTTTTAAGAGAAATAACCACTCTTAAAGGAGTAACTAACTCAAAATCTTTAACTGAAGATTCAACTCAAGTACAATGACTTGAGAAAGAAAATTCAAATCTGAAAAATCAGTTAAACGAGTTAAAAATTACTCTAGAAAAGTTTTCTCTGGGTTCCAAGAATTTGGATCTAATTCTTGGGACACAAAGAGCTGTCTACAATAGAACTAGGCTAGGATACAAAAGTAAAAAGAAATATAAATCCTATTTATCTTTAATAAACAAACAAAGTAGTAAATCAGTCCAAGCATGGGTCCCCAAGTCCAACTTGGTCAATCAAGTTGGACTTGATCAATATTGGGTCCCGAAGGATCAAATACACTACCTCGATAGACCATATCGAGGCTATGATCCAGGGGGAGCAAAAAGAAAACAATCTTAAAAATTTGAAATTAAAAAAAATTTAAAATTCGAAATGAAATTAAATTTAAAATTCAAAATTCAAAATTTGAAATTCAAAATTAAATTTAAAATTTGAAATGAAATTAAATTCAAATTTCAAAATTTGAAATACAAAATTAAAAATTCGAAATTAAACTATAAATTCAAAAATTCAATTAAAAATTTGAAATTATACTATAAATTCAAAAATTCAATTCAAAATTCGAAATTAAACTATAAATTCAAAAATTCAATTCAAAATTCGAAATTAAACTATAAATGAAATTCAAAATTCGAAATTAAACTATAAATTCAAAAATTCAAAATCAAAATTCAAATTTAATTTAAATTCGAAATTCTAAATTCGAAATTCTAAATCAAAAATTCTAAATCAAATTCGAAATTCTAAATTCGAAATTCTAAATCAAAAATTCAAATTCAAAATTCAAATTTAATTTAAATTCGAAATTCTAAATTGAAAAATAGATGGTGGATCCAAACTAGCTGGCACCTCCAACTGAACTACCCGACAGGGTAACTGAACCTAATTTACCCGAAATGGGTAAAACAAGAGTAGATTACCCGACAGGGTAATTAAGGATAGTTTAAAAAGGGCTGAGTTTAACTTTAACCACAGTACCGGTGAAATTTTTGGATGATAGTACGTTAGGGAAACTTGGGAATCGCATGTCTAGGAAGATATGGCTTCGACCTGGTGCATTTGGCCAAGTGGAACTGACCGAAGCTACCCTTAAATGGATCATAATTAGTTAGACCAGGGTTTAGTATTAAGTTTAATGGGTAGGACTATTTGGGAAACCTCGAAGGCATGGTTACTTTAATGAGTTCCTTGTGACTCACCATAGCCCAGAAGTTTATCCAAAGAATGCTTACTTGTTGAACCCAAAGCTAAACCTGAATCTAACACAAAGTTAAACCTTACCCCAAAACTCAACCATAATTCATCTCACAACAATTATAGGGTTCCTTGATTGACAATTTAGATCGAGTGAGATGACTAAGGAATTAAAAGTAAATTCGTAATTAATATCATGTTTTTTAATGAAATCAATTTAAAATTTATTTGAAAAATCTTTCAAAATCATTTTCAAAATTATTTTAAAACTCTTTTAAAACTAATTATTTTAAACTTAATTTCAAAATCATTTTCAAATCTTTTAAAATATTTTAAAAAATAATTTCAAAATCTTTTAAAATTTATTTGTAAAAGTCTTTTAAAAATCATTTCAAAATCTTTTAAAATTATTTCAAAAATCTTTTCAAAATCATTTTAAAATCTTTTAAAATATTTTAAAAATCATTTCAAAATCTTTTAAAAATCATTTCAAAATCTTTTAAAATTATTTCAAAAATCTTTTCAAAATCATTTTAAAATCTTTTAAAATATTTTAAAAAATCATTTCAAAATCTTTTCAAAAATCTTTTCAAAATTAATTTTTAAAATCTTTTCAAAATTAATTTAAAATCTTTCAAAATCAATTTAAAATCTTTCAAAATCAATTTAAAATCTTTTCAAAATCATTTTAAAAATCTTTTCAAAATCATTCAAAATCATTTTAAAAATCTTTCAAAATCATTTTAAAATCATTTAAAAAAAAACTTTTCAAAATCATTTTAAAATCTATTTCAAAAATCTTTCAAAATCATTTCAAAATCATTTTAAAATTATTTCAAAATCTTTTAAAATCTATTTCAAAAATCTTTCAAAATTATTTCAAAATCTTTCAAAATTATTTCAAAAATCTTTCAAAATCTATTTCAAAAATCTTTCAAAATTATTTCAAAATCTTTCAAAATCTATTTCAAAAATCTTTCAAAATCAATTTAAAAATCTTTTCAAAATCAATTTCAAAGCTATTTAAAAATCTTTTTAAAATTAATGTCAAAATTATTTAAAACTTAAAATGCAAAGTAATTTTTTTTAATTATCTTGAATACAATGGAATAGAAAACATAGTGTCTCCTTCAATCATGCTATCTTTAATCCATTAAAAAGAAACCAATTCAACTACTTCATGTGTAGGAGTTGGATCAATGGATGTTGGATAGTGGATGCTCCAGACATATGACTGGAGATAAATTGAAGTTTTCAAAGCTCAAATTAAAAAATTTAGGATCAGTTGCATTCGGCAACAATGGTCAACTTAAAGTAATCAGAAGAGGTAATATCGAACTCAGCTCCGAGTTTATTATTAGAAAAGTTCTGTTAGTTGATAATTTCAATTTCAACTTACTAAGTATAAGCCAATTATGTGATAGCGGATACTTAGTCACTTTTGACAAAACTAGGTGTTTAGTCAAAAATATTGAAAATCCTGAAATTACACTTAAGGGACTTAGGAAAAATAATATGTACTCAATTAATCTACCCACATCCCCAATAAAGTGTTTAATAACACAAGAAGAGGAGACTAACTTGTGGCACAGAAGACTGGGTCACACTCACACTAGACTCATTTCAAGAATGAGTCATAACGGTCTAGTTAGAGGTCTGCCCAAACTAAAATTCATTGAAACCTCAATCTGTAATGCTTGTCAACAAGGAAAACAAACTAAGTCAACACACAAACCAACAAATCTAGAAAGAACCAAATCATTAGTTGAGCTCCTTCACCTTGACCTATTTGATTCACATGGAGCCAAGTCATTAAGCAAGAACCAGTATTGCTTAGTAATAATTGATGACTATTCTAGGTTTACATGGGTAAGATTCCTAAAAACAAAAGATGAAACCTATGAAACATTTAGTAATTTTTACAAATTAATAGAAAATGAAAAAGATACTAAAATTAAAATAATAAGAAGTGATCACGGGGGAGAATTTGAAAATCATAGATTTACTCAATTTTGTAAAATAAATGGATATTTACATGAATTTTCATGTCCTAGAACCCCTCAGCAAAATGGCCTGGTGGAACGTAAAAATAGAACACTACAAGAAGCCGCCAGAACTATGTTAAATGAATATAATTTAAATCACCAATTTTAGGCTGAAGCCATAAATACTGCAAATCATATTCAAAACAGAATTTTAATCAATAAATATCACAAGAAAACTCCTTATGAACTATATTATCATAAAATTCCTAACTTAAACTATTTAAAAGTATTTGGTTGTAAAGTTCACATTTTAAATACTAAAGATTACTTAGGAAATAACCAAGGAATATTCTTAGGATACTCCTCTACCAGTAGAGCCTTTAGAGTATATAATCAAAATACCTTGAAAGTTGAAGAAACAACTAATGTAATATTTGATGAAGAAAATAATTTAACTAATGAAAATATTGACACTAATCCAAGAGCAGTAGACGATGATGAAATCCAACCTAATCTTAATGAGTCTGAAGAACAAGGTTCTGACTCACAGATAAGACCAACTAGAATAAGCACTTCTCACCCACCTGACCAAATTTTGGGTGACCCAAACCTTGGAGTCAGAACAAGATCATCCTATAGAAACCTTAGTCAGATCGCTCTAATTTCTAAAATTGAACCTAAAACTATAGAAGAAGCCCTGCCTGATCCAGACTGGATTATTGCAATGCAGGAAGAATTAGCCCAATTTGAGAGTAACCAAGTCGGGACCTTGTACCTAAACCCATAGATAAATCAATAATAGACACCAAATGGGTTTTTAGAAATAAGTTGGATGATCAGGGTGATATCATAAGAAACAAAGCCAGACTAGTAGCCAAAGGGTTTAGTCAAGTTGAAGGATTAGACTACGATGAAACCTACGCACCAGTAGCTAGACTCGAATCCATTCGAATGCTATTAGCCTATGCAGCAAATAAAGGGTTTAAATTATTCCAAATGGATGTTAAGTCAGCCTTTTTAAATGGTTTCATCAAAGAAGAGGTCTATGTAAGCCAACCCCCAGGATTTGAAGACTTAGACAATCCTAATCATGTATTTAAGTTAAAAAAGGCCTTGTATGGACTTAAACAAGCCCCTAGGGCATGGTACGAACGGTTATCCAATCACCTTATATCCAAAGGCTTCAACCAAGGTCAAATAGATCCAACTCTATTTGTAAAAACTGTAGATAAAGACATCTTCGTAGCTCAAATCTATGTTGATGATATAATTTTTGGATCTACTAACTCTAAATTTCTAAAAGAATTTGTTAGACTAATGGAAAATGAATTTGAAATGAGTATGGTTGGTGAACTTAATTTTTTCTTAGACTTACAAATAAAACAAACTAAAGATGGAAGTTATGTTTATCAAACTAAATATGCTAAGGAGTTAATTAAAAAATTCTGTATGGAAAATTCAAAAATAATAAATACTCCGATGGCAACCAATATCAATATTGACTCTGACCCAGTTGGAAAACCAGTAGACCCAAAATATTATAGAAGTATAATAGGTAGTTTACTGTATCTAACTGCAAGTCGACCTGATATATTGTTTGCTGTAGGTATGTGCGCAAGATACCAATCCTGTGCAAAAGAGTCACACTTAACCTATGTTAAAAGAATACTTAGGTACATTAAAGGGACTCTAAATATAGGACTCTGGTACCCTAGAACTTGCACTCTTGACCTTCATGGCTATTCTGACTCAGATTACGCTGGATGCAAGTTAGATAGAAAAAGCACAAGTGGCAGTTGTCAATTTATAGGACAATGCCTTGTAAGTTGGTCAAGTAGAAAGCAACATTGTGTTGCTTTATCTACCACTGAAGCTGAATATATAGCCTTAGGTGAATGCGCATCTCAATTGCTATGGATGATGCATACTCTTAAAGACTATCAACTAGAATATCATAAAACAAAAATTTCAATTGATAATATAAGTTCAATAAATCTAACAAAAAACCCAATTCATCACTCAAGGACTAAACATATAGAGGTGAAGCATCATTTTGTAAGGGATCATGTAGCTAAGGGTGATATTATACTCAACTATGTTGAGTCAAAATCAAACCTAGCTGACATTTTCACAAAACCCTTACCTGAACTTGAGTTCAGCTCTCTTAGAAGACAAATAGGTATGTGTTGGGTAGAATAGATACTATAACATTATATTCTTGCATTTTTTTTTTATAAATTCTAGGTAAAATCTTGATTTTGTCAAAATCCCTACTTTTCTAGAATTTCAAAAATTGGACTTAGCCTAGGATTTTCCCCTAGAAATCATGTTCCCCTAGGACTCAGCCAGAGCATCTCAAAAACACCTAGGTTTACCTTGATTGTGTTTGTAAAACATAGAACAGCGTGAGATGCATAGGGTACAGCCTGGACTCAAGAATGCTTATATCTGTGCATCGATATGAGTCTGGGTGTTAAATATGCAATAAACATTAATCAAGTTAAGTTCTCCAGCTCTAGTCAAGTCTATCTGGAACAAAATAACTTAACTTGACTAACCAAGTGAAAGATATTGTCCTGTAGACAATCAGCAAGTAACTCAAGGTTAGACAGTTGGCAAAGGATACTCAATCTTTTAGTTAAAAATGCCTATACTTTAGGGCTCTGATACCTGATCAACACCAATTACATTGCTATTCAACTTGACTCATACTTGGACTTAACGACAAACTGAATTTAACTTAACTAAACATTTAGCTACTCCCTCTTTGCTAACAAAAAGACTTTAAACTAAATATCTTTCAAACTTGAGAATGTTTTTAAGCTAAAATACTTAAAACTTTAGCTACATTTTCTAACTTTTACATCTTTTCAAAATCACCCTTGAAGACTCCTTCAAAAGTCAAGTTTGCAAAAGGCTTAGCTAAGTGATTTCTATAACAATGAAAATTAAAAGTTAAGTCAATGTTTCAAAAGAAAAATTCTTATTTTTTAATTTTTATTTCACTTAGCAAAAAGTTAAACAATGAAAATTAATTATAACAAAGCTAAGTGTTATAAAAGCTATTTCAAATTTTTTCTAAGTATTACTAGTGTTTAAAAATTTCAGATTTTTTAAAAAAGGTGATAAATTTTCAAATCTTGTCTACTCTTATCCCTCTTTAAAAAGTTAAGCATCAAACTAACTTGCTCTTCTGAAAAATTCAGACTTCTTTCACACTGGTATATTTTGATATATGGCAAAGGGGGAGAGTAGGAAAATTCAAAAGTAGGAAAATTCAAAAAACAAAAAGGAGGGCTTTTATTAAGGGGGAGTTTAGTATTACAAAATTAAAAGTTTCCAGCTTAAATGTGCTTGCCTTTAAAGTTTACTTACTTAAGCTTGGTTAAAACTTAATGCATCTATTTGTTATCGCATGTTTTTCTTAACTTTGAATTTCTTGTTGCCATAATCAAAAAGGGGGAGATTGTTGGTGCGGGAAGCATCCGACGATCAAACCCGAGTTTTGATAATGGCAAAGGATTCAAAGTTAAGGGGTTTTGTGATCTGACAGCTTTGTTGAGTGTTTCAGGAAAGTCCTAACTGCGGTTAGGCAGGTGAAAACCCTAGGGGGTGGTAACCCTAGGTCCTAGGGGGTGGTAACCCTAGGTGGAGAAAAGTCCTAGCTGCGGTTAGGCAAAGGGAAAACCCTAGGGGGCGGTAACCCTAGGTCATAGGGGGTGGTAACCCTATGCGGAAAGTCTTGGCAGGTCGGTGGCTTCAGGCAAAAGTCCTAGGGGGTGGTAACCCTAGGTGGAAAGTCCTGGTGTCGCGAACCAGGTGAAAGTCTGGACTAGCCGGGAAGCGGATGTCCAGCAGAAAGTCCGGAAGCGTCGAATGCTGAGCAAAAGTCCAGTCGATCTGGAGGATCGCACTGGCAACAGGTAAATCTCCTGAGTGGAGTAGGTGAGGACGCGTTCCCCGTAGAGGGAACAGTAGGCGTCGAGTCGACCTAGGGTTTCCGGTTGGAAACCCGAAGTCAGGCTCGGATAGTCCGGAGACTATCATTATCACTTCTATTATGTTTCTGTGCTAACTTTGTTTTGCAGGGTATGTGTTTGGGACTAACACATTTTGCAGGAACAAATGAGCAAGTTACAACTCGGATGAACAGTGTCCGAGGCGCCTCCATGGAGCTTGGAGGCGCCTCGGGTGCGAACCAGGAAAAGCCAGCGCAGAAGGTTGGAGGCACGTTAGATGAAGTTCAAGGCACCTTGGGTCGAAGGTTGAAGGCGCCTTGGGTAGGCTGAAGGCGCCTTGAACTGGATGAAGTTCGACCAAGTCTGTGCTGATCTCCGCGGGTGACTCGGCCTGTTTAAGGCGCCTTGAAGGGCTTCAAGGCGCCTTGGATGCCCTTTATAAGGGGTCTTCGAGCAGCAGTGAAGAATAACGAATTCCAAGTCTTCTTTCTTCAACGTGCTGCTCCGAAAGACTCCCGGAAGTGCTGCTACAAGTCTCCGACGACCCAGAGCTCCAAGATTTCTCTTTTCGTCGTCGGTATAGATTTCTTTTATCGCATTTCTTGTAATACTTAGTTTGTAATAATCGAGCTTATAGTTGTTGCCCACCGGAAGCGATCAAGGATCGCGGGCCTTCGAGTAGGAGTTGCCTTAGGCTACGAACGAAGTAAAAATCTCTTGCGTCTTTGTGTGTTTATTTTTTCCGCTCCATTAACTCTTACGCTTTTTACGATTCCGATAATCGAACGAAATAGCCACGAGCGCTATTCACCCCCCCTCTAGCGCGTCTCGATCCAACAAGACTCATCCCAGGAAGCATCAAGAATTTTTCAAATCAATGAATGTGCAACGCTATTAGCTGTTCTTCGCATATGTTCCAAGGAAGTAAGCTTCAGACTCATGAAGAAAGCATAAATTTTCATTGTCAACACCCCCCCCCCCCCAATCTCCACTCTCCTGCAAGCTGAGTTAGTATTTAAACCGTTTGAAGCGAATCTGAGTATATGCGAACATTATGGACACAATAACAAACAAAGATATATTCTATAGCGAATCGGCATCAACTTTGTGCCCTTCACTGACCCCCGACTCCGAATGACTTCCGTCTTCGTGCCCAAAACTTGTCTGTGCAAATCTAAGACAATTGCTCCAACACTAAAACTGTGTCTGGTTTCGTCATAGCCAGCATCCACATTCAACCGGACCTGGTCATTATTTGGTGGTTTCAAAACCTGTTCAGTATAACTTTCAATGCGGGGAATAAGAGTTCTTCCATCGATTTTGCCTTCTATACAATTCTAGCATCGGAATTGCCCAATCAATCCTGATCTCCAATGCTTTACCATTTGGTCCATGAGTCTGCTTGCATATCTCGTCCCACACCACCCAACTAATCATAACAAACATTTCAACTCCTCCTTTGACACCATCATCGCTAAATAGAATCTGTGATCCATAAAGGAGGTCATACGACCTTACTCAGAAAGCCCCAAAACTAAGTGTGTTTCCATACATGTCAAAACACCAGAAAGAACAATATGCATTGACTTGTAGTTCTACTATAAAACTTGCATAAGGGGCAATATTCCTCTATCGGAACATGCTTAGCACTTAGATTGTCTGTTGTAGAAAGATTATCTTTAGTTGCCACCATAAGAAGATCTAGACTTTAGTGGAATTTAGAGCCGTTATATAAATTTTCACCATGATTCTCTTGCATGAAATGATTGGAAAGGATGTGGCCTTAATGAATTCCTCTCCATTAGATACCCAACTTGAACTGTAAATAGATCTTTGGGACTTCCCTGCAAAAATTGATATCCTCATATCCTTTGCTGTTCAACAGTATATTAAAGATTGGGTTGCCCTCCTGGACTGTAAAATTCGTACAAACAACATGTTCATTTCACAAACCTCTGTCTGAGATGAAGCTTGATACTCTAGTCACTAGGTCCGTAAGCGCATTAAACATGATGTTGTGCAAAGAGGGGGGCAACATCTCTCAACCTCTAACGCGGAAGAAGAGGAGTGAGAAAAAGATCGCGGGGAGCAATGAGACAAAGACACATAAAAAATAGCAAAAACGAGGAGGAGGAAGAAGAAGAAGAGGGAGAAAAGGGAGAAGAGTTATCATAGTTCGGAAGTGTGCCTACTTCACAAAATAGCCAAAACTTTATTAGAATTCTCTCTATACAAAAAAGTTCTCATCATTGTGATGATCCTACTAATATATCTACAAGAATACCTATAAATAGTGTCCAAACCTCAGCATGCCAAAATTTATCCAAAAAATTGTAATAGAATTCTATTATGAAAAATTACAATAAAATTTTGTTATAAAAAATTTTAACAAAATTCTGTTACGAAAAACCTTAATAGGATTTTTCTACCGTTTACTCAGATATGAGCTATCCGTCAACACATGCTTTTAAAGGAAGGAATGCATGAAATCCATAGATTTGCCTTGGCGAAGATGTTCTGACCATTCCCCACCCGCCAACACAAGCCTTTCTGAATTAGATCTCTACCCTACAACAACAACCTCCAGACATAAGAAGAGTTTGACCCAAGGGCTCTCATAATATATGAATGCTTAAAGTACCTCCCATGCAATACTCGAGCCACCAATGATCGTGGTGTTGGTTGATACTCGGAATATCGTACCGGTTCCCCTATACAAAAATTTTGTACAAGTCCTGAATCATTCCTAACATCCTATTGTGTTCTTTAAAAATTAAATTAGAAATCGTAAACGGAACTTAACATTATTGATTCCAAATTTAACTTATCTGTTCTTAGAGGTTCAGACTTGGATTGCAAATGATACTTAACATTATTGATCCAAATCCACCCATATTACAAATTCAATTAAATATTAATTTCAGAGATTGACTTCCAGGTTAAATATAACGAGGCACTAGTCCTTTTTGGGTATGGGAGCATCCACCACTTCTTAGACAAAGTCTTTCAACGAAATTAATATTTAATTTCCTTATAGTAACCCTAGGTTTAACCAAAAGGAACAATCGAATCACAAGATCGAAAAAAACAAAACAACACAAACTCGAATCACAAATTCGAAACCTAGAATCATATGCCTCTTGTGCTTGGTATTTCAAAATCTATAAAAAGAAAACTAGTATGATGCGGAATAGAATTACTAATTATACCTTTCTTTGTAAGCAACAACCTCTTAATCTTCTATCATATTTCTCTTCTTATCTCGGACGTCGTGTGGGTGACGATCTACCGAGACGAGAACCACCCAAGCTTCCTTCTTCTCCAAGCAAGTTTCGGCCACCACAAGAACTCCAAGAGAAGATGAGATTCGGCCACCACCAAGCTCCAAGGGATGCTAAGAAACAAGACCTCCTATCTCTCCTTCTTCCTTTAGCAAGATCCGCCAACCAACCAAGCTCCTTGAGATGAAGATGTCATCGACCAAGGAAGAAGAATAGGAGAGGGAGAGAGGGGCCGACCACCAATCAAGGAAGAGAGGAATAATAGAAGAGATATTGTTATGAGGTGAGGCATCTCTATCCTCTCTTTTATATTCCTTGGTCTTGACAAATAAGGAAAGTTTTATTAAAACTTCTTTATTCTCTTTGCCAATGAAAGGAAAGTTTAATAAAATTTTTCTTTCAAAATATATATGGTCGGCCCCTTTATCCCTCCAAATAAGGAAAGTTTTAAATACAAAATTAAAATTTTTTAATTTGTTTCCGGAAATTTTTAAATAAAAATTTCTCTTTTGAAAATTCCCTTCATGGTTGGTCATAAAAGGAAACTTTTATAAATTAAAATTTCTCTATTAAAACATGTGGATGATTTACAAAAAGGAAAGTTTTCTCTAAAATTAAAATCTTCCTTTCAATCTACAAATAAGGAAAGATATTAAATCTTTTCTTAATCTTTTGTAGAAACTATAAAAGGAAAGATTTAATTTTAAAACCCTCTTTTAAAATCATGAGGATGGTTACAAAAAAGGAAAGTTTTATAAAAAATTAAAATCTTTCTTTTAACTACAAATAAGGAAAGATTTTAAAAAATAAAAAATCTTTTAATTTATTGTGGCCAACAACACCAATCTTGGGTTCAAGTTAGGGTCGACCACCTAATGAAACCAACTCACCTTGGTTTGGTCGGCCCTAGCTTGGGCTCCAAGCTAGGCTTGGCCGGCCACCTTAAGGTAGGTAAGAAGGTGGGTATGAGTGGGTATAATACTTTATAAATAAGAGGCTACGATAGGGACTGAGAGGAGTAATTGGTTTTGGTCTCCCGATGAAATTAAGCTTCCCGTGTTCGCCCAGAATACCCAACTTAATTTCATCAATAATAATTGATACCACTAAATAATTATTATTGAATTACCGCACCAATCGCAAATTACATTTTGGGCTCCTTCTTATCATGAGTGTGTTGATCTCCCTGTGTTTAAGATATAGAATGTCTACTAATTAAATGAGTTACTGACAACTCACTTAATTAATATCTAGTTCCAAGAGTGGTACCACTCAATCTTATCGTCATGTCGGACTAAGTCCACCTGCAGGATTTACATGACAATCCTTATGAGCTCCTCTTAGAGACATCATTAACCTACATTAGTAGGACACAGTTTCCTTCTATAATCAACAACACTCACTATAAATAATATCATTTCCCAACTTATCGGGCCTATTGATTTATCGAACTAAATCGCACTCATTGATAAGTAAAAGAAATAAATACTAGATATATGTGCTTGTTATTATATCAGGATTAAGAGCACACACTTCCACAATAACAAAGGTCTTATTCTTTTATTCAGTCATTATAAAAAGAACTTACCTTAAATGGTCCTGCTCAATATACTCAGAGTGTACTAGTGTAATTTTATAGTTAAGATAAACTAATATCAAATTACACTATGACTATTCCAATGGTTTGCTCCTTTCCATCTTAGTCGTGAGCTACTGTTTATAATTTATAAGGAAATGATAACATGATCTTTTGTGTGTGACACCACACACCATGTTATCTACAATATAAATTAATTGAACAACTACACTTAGCATATAAATGTAGACATTTGACCAATGTGATTTTTATTTCTAAATAAATGTTTATACAAAAGATAGGCTTTTAGTATACATTCCAACATGTGGAGCTTGAATGATCCTACATGTTTTCCCAAAAAAGATTTGTTAAATGATATAAGATCATGAAAGTCCATCCCTCTGTGTACCTTTGATTTGCACAATACATCACACGATGACCACATTACTCCCCTCTTGGCAACTTTATCCTTCCACCAAACTTTTGCACAATCCTATTCGATACCTTGGCAAATAGAAATAGGAAGTCTAAAGCATAAAGCAAAAAATGATTCGATCGTCCCCATCACCACCATCAACCTATCCCTAGGCCAACACGGAGGAGGTAAATTACGGGTGACTACTAGACATTAGTGTTAGTACCCAAAGGTAGTTTTGATATGATTAACCAAGTGAGGTTAGGTTTTGTTTGTATTTAACCCTTGTGTCTAAGTATAAAGGAACTTAGGAGTACAGAAAATCGAGCGAAAAATGCAGCTAGCGAGAAGGACGATACGGGAGAGAGTCGATAGACTCGGTGCGTCCGAGGTACGAGGTGCTACGAAAGAGTATGTTGGCGGATGAGAAGAACACGCGACGTTCTCCGAGGGACGAGAAGCTGGAGAGAAAGTTTGTTTGAGAAGACCAAAAGTTGGGTTCGGATGAGCCCTATTATGAATGACCAAAATCACCCAAGCGAGTGAAACCGGAGTGGAAGATCCCGGCCAATGCGAGCAAAACCGGAGTAGAAGACCTGGACATTCCGGGCGCCCCCTGCGTGCCTCGCCCAGGGGGGAGCCTTATCTGCATGGTCCAAGCGCCCAGAACCTTTCCGGGCGCTCGGACTAGGAATTTTATCCAAACACCAGGTGTCGTGAACCGTTATGAAGGGGATAAAAGTTTGTTCCCCTCCAAGCGCATGGAACCCTTCCAGGTGTCCCGACCAGAGCGCTCGGACCAGGAATTTTATCTAAACACCAGGTGTCATGAACTGTTATGAAGGGGATAAAAGTTTGTTCCCCTCCAAGCGCATGGAACCCTTCCAGGTGTCCCGACCAGGGCTATAAATATAGCCCTGGTCCCAGAAGATCAAAATAACACTTATAATTGATTCCTTTTCAGTCTTGTTCTATAATTGAGTGTTTCAACTGCTGTAAGTGTTGGTTGCTACTCGGAAAGCCTAGAGGTTCCACTGTACAAAAATTTTGTACAAAGGTCTGAACCTTTTCCTAGCTACCATGTGTTCTTTTAAATTAAATTTTGGATCGCCTGCGGAACTTAACACGTTTAATCCAAAACTTAATCTATTTGTTCTTTTAGGTTTTGACTTGGATCTCCTGCAGAACTTAACACGTTCGACCCAAATCACCTTAAGTTATTAATTCCATTAAATATTAATTTCCATAATTGATTCCCAGTACTGACGTGGCGAGGCACACGACCTTCTTGGATATGGGAGCAACCACCACCGACTAGACAAAACCTTTTATGGAAAGCTAATATTTAATTTCCTAAAATAACTTTAGGTTAACCGAAAAGAACAATTAAATCACAAGGAAAAGAAAAACAAAAGAACACTATATCGAAAACAAATTCGAAACTCTAGAATCGTATGCCTCTTGTATTTAGTATTATTTCCAAAAATAACTAGTATGATGCGGAAAGAAAAATTACTAGTTATACCTTTTAGAAAGACCTCTTGATCTTCTACCGTATTCCTCTTCTAACCTCGGACGTTGTGTGGGCAACGATCTTCCGAGATGAGAACCACCTACCTTCTTCTTCCTTACAAGTTTTGGCCATCAAAACTTCTCCTAGGATGAAGAGGTTCGACCACCACCACCATGCTCTAAGGGATGCTAGAAAAGAGGCTTCTTTTCTCTCCTTCTTCTCCTTCTTAGTTCCGGCCACCAAAGCTATCTCCACCATGAGAAAATTTCGGCCACACAAAGGATAGGAGAGGAAAGAAAGGGCCGGCCACACCCAAGGAAGAAAAGAGGGAGAAAAATAATAGAGTTGTTAGCCTTGAAGCCTCCTCTACCCCCTCTTTTATAATCCTTGGTCTTGGCAAATAAGGAAAATTTAATAAAAACTTCCTTAATTCTTTTGCCATTGAAAAGGAAAATTTATTTAATTAAAATAATTTTCTCTTTTCAAATTATAATGGTCGGCCACTCTTCTCCCCAAAACAAGGAGAGTTTTAATTAAAACAAAAATTAAAACTTCCTAATTTGTTTCTAAAAATTTATAAAAATTTCTCCAATAATTTTAATCCCTTCATGATTGGTTAATAAAAAGAAATTTTATAAATTAAAATCTTTCTTTTAAACATGTGGATAATTTCCAAAAAGAAAAGTTATCTCTAAAAATTAAAATCTCCTTTCAATCTATAAATAAGGAAAGATATTAAATCTTTTCTTAATCTTTTGTAGAAACAAATAAAAGAGATTTTTTAATTTTTAAACTTTCTTTTAAATCATGAATATAATTAAAAGGAAAGATTTTACCAAAATTAAAATCAACCTTTTAATCTACAAATAAGGAAAGAGATTTTAACTCTTCTCTTAATCTTTTGTAGAATCTTATAAAAGGAAGGATTTAAATTTTTAAACTCTCTTTTAAATTATATTATCCACATAAGAAAAATTTTAAAATTTAAAATTCCTTTTTATTTAATAGGGCCGGCCATATGAATTCACCCATGAACATACCCATGGCCGGCCCTAGCTTGGTCTCCAAGCTAGCTTGGCCGGCCCCTATAGGATGGGTAAGAAGGTGGGTATAGTACTATATAATTAAGAGGCTACGATAGGGACCGAGAGGAGGAATTGGTTTTGGTCTCCCGATAAAATTAAGCTTCCCGTGCTCGCCCCGAACACACAACTTAATTTTATCAATAATAATTCATTCCACTAGAGAACTATTATTGAACTACCGCACCAATCTCAAATTACATTTTGGGCTCCTTCTTATCATGAGTGTGTTAGTCTCCCTGTGTTTAAGATAACAAATGCCCACTAATTAAGTAAGTTACTGACAACTCACTTAATTAATATCTAGCTCCAAGAGTAGTACTACTCAACTTCATCGTCATGTCGGACTAAGTCCACCTGCAGGGTTTAACATGACAATCCTTATGAGCTCCTCTTGGGGACATTCTCAACCTAGATCACTAGGACACAGTTTCCTTCTATAATCAACAACACACACTATAAGTGATATCATTTCCCAACTTATCGGGCTTATTGATTTATCGAACTAAATCTCACCCATTGATAAATTAAAGAAATAAATATCAAATATATGTGCTTGTTATTATATTAGGATTAAGAGCACACGCTTCCATAATAACTGAGGTCTTTGTTCCTTTATTAAATCAGTATAAAAGGAACGACCTCAAATGGTCCTACTCAATACACTTTAAGTGTACTAGTGTAATTATATAGTTAAGATAAACTAATACCTAATTACACTACGACCTTCCAATGGTTTGTTCCTTTCCATCTTGGTCGTGAGCTACTGTTTATAATTTACTGATAACATGATCTTCTGTGTGTGACACCACATACCATGTTATCTACAATATAAATTAATTGAACAACTACATTTATCATAAATATAGTCATTTGACCAATGTGATTCTTATTTCTAGATAAATGTTTATACCAAAAGCTAGGCTTTTAGTATACACTCTAACAATCTCCCACTTATACTAAAAGACTAAGCTGCCATATCTGCTGTCATACATCTGATTCCCATCCCTTCAACATGCCCATCAAAAGCTCTTGCCTTAAGGACCTTAGTGAAAGGATCTATAGGTCATCACCTGATGCAATCTAAGCGGCAACAACTTCTCCTCGTTTATACGATTCCTCGTATTGGGTGGTACTTGCGCTCTATTGTGTTTACTTGCCTTATAGACTTATGGTTTCTTCGAGTTTGCTAGTGCACCAACATTATTACAATAAATTGTAACAATCTTTGGACAAACCAGAAATCATATCTAAGTCTATCTTGAGGTTATTGAGTCATTCAGCTTTTATGGCTACCTCAGAGGCTTGCCATATACTAAGCTTCTATGGTGGAGTCCAGAAAAACACCTATGCTTATCACTCTTCCATAGTTATGACTTTTCCTCCTAAAGTAAACACAAAACCCCGAGGTTGACTTATTATTGTTCCTATCTGATTGGAAGTTAAAATTCATGCAACCCACAGGGACCAAATTAACTGCCTTGTAAGCTAGCATATAATCTCTAGCGCCTCTAAGGTACTTTAATATATGCTTTACTGCAGTCCAATGTCCTTGTCTAGGGTTACTTTGATATCTGCTAACTATGCCCTTGGCAAAACAGATTTCTGATCACGTGCATAGCATACATTAGGTTGTCTAACTGCCGAAGCATAAAGAACTGCCTACATGTCCTCTATCTCCTTTGATGTCATCGGAGACATCTCTTTAGATAAAGACACTCCATGCTTAAAAGGTAAGAAACCTTTCTTGGAGTTTTGTATGCTTAAAACGAGCAAGGATTTTTCCGATGTATGAAGCTTGGGATAAGTAAAATATTCTTTTCTTGCGATCCCTTATTACTTTGATCTCAAGAATATATACATTCTCCCAAGTCCTTTATATCGAATTGTTTGGACAATCATACTCTTACTTCTGACAACATTTTGATATTGTTTCCAACTACCAAAAATGTTATCTAAGTATAGTACAAGAAATACCACCACGTTTCCATCACATCTTTTGTATACACAAGACTTATCCGGTTACTAAATCCATAGATCTGGATTACTTTGATAAACCGGATGTTCCAAGACCTTGAAGCTTTGCCTCAGTCCATAGACTGATTGAGCTTGCACACAAGATGCTCTTAGCCCTTTGCAATGAACCCTTCTGGTTGCTTTATATGGATGTTTTCTTCAAGACTTCCATTAAGGAATGCTGTCTTGACATCCACTTGCCAAATAGATAAAAGAATCCGGATAGACTTAAGCATGGCTACCAGTGAAAAAGTTTCCTTTTTCATCTAGCCTTGCTTTGAAAGTTTCTACCTTCCTGTCTATCCCTCTTTTCCTAATATAGACCTTTTTACACCCAAAGGCTTTTATATCATTTGGTGGTTCTATAAGCTTCCAGATTTTATTAGAATACATATATTCTAATTCTGTTATTCATTACTCTTTGCCAAGATATTGCATCTTTATCTTGGAGTGTTTCTTCATATGTCCGGAGATCAGGTTCATGTCCTCCAGGGATCGAGTCCAAAAACTCTCCCAAAACATGAATCTTTTTAGGTTGCCTAACAACCCTCCCACTACGACAAGGCACTTTCTGCAATTGTGTATCATTTTTGATACGTGTTGCAGTTTCCTTGTGGTATCTCATCTTGTACAGTTGGTACTAGATTAGACATGCCTTTTATTATTTCCTTAAGAACAAATTTTCTTATGGGCACATGGTTTATTACATAGTCCTTTTCTAAAAATCGGTCATTGATGCTAACAATGACCTTCTGATTTTTAAGACTATAAACCTACTTTCATTTCACTAGGATAACCCACAAACAAGTGAATTCCTGTCCAACTTATCATTGTCTGCATATGTGCTGGACTACCCGAATCCGAATATGCTTCGAAATAGGCTTACGCCTATTCAGCAATTCTATATGAGTAGAGAGTTCTGACTTTAGAAGGTACTATATTCACTCCCGTTTCCAGAGTATATCCTTAAAATGATTTTGATAATATTCTTAATAACTCATCAATCTACTTATTTCCATAAGAGTCATATACCTTCCTTTTCCTACACCATTCTGTTGGGGTGTACCAAGGTGCAGTTAGTTGGGATTGAATCCCTACTTCTGATAAATGACTCCTAAATTCTCCCAAGAGGTACTTGCCACTACGAACTTACCGTAGTGTCTTGATATTTTTACTTTGTCGTTTCTCCACATCAGCCTCGTACTCTTTGAACTAATCAAAGCACTTAGACTTGCGGCACATCAAGTAAATATATCCGTATCTCAAATAGTTGTCTATAAAATAGATGAAATATTTGAAACAACCTCTTGCCTGGATGCTCATAGGATCACACAAATCAGAATGAATCAATTCCAATATATCTTTGACTCCATACCCCTTAGACTTAAAAGCTTCTTGGTTATTTTTCCTTCCAAGTAAGACTCGTAGGTTGGAAAGATTTCCACTACTAATGAACCCAAAAGTTCATCAGCTACCAATGAATCCTACTCAAGTTAATATAACCTAGCCTTAAAAGCCAAAGATATAATTGGTTCATTTTCGAAGGTTACTTTCTCTTAAAGTTAGAAGATGTGTTACTAATTTCCATTTGTTGCATCGTGAGAGTTATTGGATTTATAAATTGCCAACCAACGTACCAGAATAGATAACTTCCCTCTTTTTCTTAATAACAACTTTGTTATTTAAAAAGAGGCAGAATATCAAGTTCTTTGAATAGTTTAGAAACTGAAAACTAGTTTTTTCTAAACTTGGTGCGTAAAGACAATTACTCAAAAATCCATGTTTTATTCTTATCAAAAGATAAACATCTCCCACTGCCACAGCTACCATTTTTACAGTAGTGCCCATGTAGACGGTGTTTTAATTTTCATTTAGTTGCCGGGTTTCCTGGAACCCTGCAATGAATTGCGGACATAATTAATGACATTTGTATCTACACTCCAGGTTCTGGTAGATAACACCACTAAACATGTTTCAACTAATAAATTAAATACACCTATATTGTTCTTAGTTCTAAGAAGACAGTCTACCTTAATGTCCAAGTCCTATTTCCAATCATTACAATTGGGATTACTAAGTCTTTTCTATAGTATGACTACTAGAGAATTGACAAACATTTTAAATCCTAAGAATCACAAAAATATTTAGTCAAGATCAACTCCTTAAAAATCTCCATGAATTTTGTATGCCATGATAGTGTGAACGTATACAAAATCGAAGAGGAGATTTTATTCATTAATTTTATTATCTCGTCAACTTTACTTTATGACGAATAAATTTAATAGTTGATCTGTCTTTGATCAAATATTTGGTCAAAACTTTTTGAATTTAAAATAACATTGATTCCTCAAACAATATTATTTAAATTCACCAACACCTCAAACACCGTGAATTTTGCATGCCACGTTAGTGTGGACGTATACAAATTCAACCTTTGTAAAAGGAGGGTCTTAACCCATTAATTTTATGATCTTGTCAACCTAACTTTTTGACAAATAAAATTAATAGTTGGTGTCTTTTGGTCACATAAATAATAGCAGTGACTCTGATGGGGAGGATACTATTAGATGTGTCTAAGTGTATACCATTACTTGACACTAAGTCCATTAATAAGATTATGCCCCTTCCGTTGGGGAAGATCACACGCTCTTAATTAACTTCCTATAGTCATCCAAAAATGGAAGTCTGTTCTAGTGATCCACAAACAAGCTCATCCGTTATGGAGGAAGGCACTCAGAGCCAACGCGCAAGCTTGTTTGCATCACTTACAAACCAGTAATGGAGACCATGGGATTTATTTAAAAATCCCTCTCCCACTTAGTTATTTATAAACGAGGAATTTTAACTATGCTAGCCTACTAGTCATGTATACTAACATGCACACACAGCACAATATAAAAGCAATAAATATAAAATCTAATTTTCAACTATTATGGCTTTTATCTATGGTTGTCCTCCGTGTGTTGTCATCCCAAGCTGCTGCCATATTTGGCCACCGCCACCGGGTCTAGTTGTCGCATCCATCTTGCTCCTTGTTCTGCTGTGCCTCTGGTCCTCAGAAGGTTCTACGCTTTGCAAGATTCGATTTGCGACATAAATAGAATTTTACAATTTTGATCCTATATTCCATAAAAGGAATGTATATGTATCTAGATCAAAAATAAAATCCTAATAAAACTAAATACAGCTCCTGCTGTATTTTATAATACAATCATGCACATACAAATAAATGCCCTTGACATGTCCAAGGGTCCAATCACACACATAAAACTATAAGCCATAATAGTTGGATCCTGCACCCACAAAGTTAGCACATCCTACTATTATCCTGCCTAAATTATGTATGACATGTGCATAATTAAACTAATACCAAATACACAGAGGCAAAACCCTAGCTCTGATACCAATTGTTGGTTACTACTCGGAAAGCCTAGAGGTTCCACTGTACAAAAATTTTGTACAAAGGTCTGAACCTTTTCCTAGCTACCATGTGTTCTTTTAAATTAAATTTTGGATCGCCTGCGGAACTTAACACGTTTGATCCAAAACTTAATCTATTTGTTCTTTTAGGTTTTGACTTGGATCTCCTGCAGAACTTAACACGTTCGACCCAAATCACCTTAAGTTATTAATTCCATTAAATATTAATTTCCATAATTGGTTCCCAGTACTGACGTGGCGAGGCACACGGCCTTCTTGGATATGAGAGCAACCACCACCGACTAGACAAAACCTTTTATGGAAAGCTAATATTTAATTTCCTAAAATAACTTTAGGTTAACCGAAAAAAACAATCAAATCACAAGGAAAAGAAAAACAAAAGAACACTATATCGAAAATAAATTCGAAACTCTAGAATCGTATGCCTCTTGTATTTAGTATTATTTCCAAAAATAACTAGTATGATGCGGAAAGAAAAATTACTAGTTATACCTTTTAGAAAGACCTCTTGATCTTCTACCGTATTCCTCTTCTAACCTCGGACGTTGTGTGGGCAACGATCTTTCGAGATGAGAACCACCTAGCACCTTCTTCTTCCTTACAAGTTTTGGCCATCAAAACTTCTCCTAGGATGAAGAGGTTCGGCCACCACCACCATGCTCCAAGGGATGCTAGAAAAGAGGCTTCTTTTCTCTCCTTCTTCTCCTTCTTAGTTCCGGCCACCAAAGTTATCTCCACCATGAGAAAATTTCGGCCACACAAAGGATAGGAGAGGAAAGAAAGGGCCGGCCACACCCAAGGAAGAAAAGAGGGAGAAAAATAATAGAGTTGTTAGCCTTGAAACCTCCTCTACCCCCTCTTTTATAATCCTTGGTCTTGGCAAATAAGGAAAATTTAATAAAAACTTCCTTAATTCTTTTGCCATTGAAAAGGAAAATTTATTTAATTAAAATAATTTTCTCTTTTCAAATTATAATGGTCGGCCACTCTTCTCCCCAAAACAAGGAGAGTTTTAATTAAAACAAAAATTAAAACTTCCTAATTTGTTTCTAAAAATTTATAAAAATTTCTCCAATAATTTTAATCCCTTCATGATTGGTTAATAAAAAGAAATTTTATAAATTAAAATCTTTCTTTTAAACATGTGGATAATTTCCAAAAAGAAAAGTTATCTCTAAAAATTAAAATCTCCTTTCAATCTACAAATAAGGAAAGATATTAAATCTTTTCTTAATCTTTTGTAGAAACTAATAAAAGAGATTTTTTAATTTTTAAACTTTCTTTTAAATCATGAATATAATTAAAAGGAAAGTTTTTACCAAAATTAAAATCAACCTTTTAATTTACAAATAAGGAAAGAGATTTTAACTCTTCTCTTAATCTTTTGTAGAATCTTATAAAAGGAAGGATTTAAATTTTTAAACTCTCTTTTAAATTATATTATCCACATAAGAAAAATTTTAAAATTTAAAATTCCTTTTTATTTAATAGGGCCGGCCACATGAATTCACCCATGAACATACCCATGGCCGGCCCTAGCTTGGTCTCCAAGCTAGCTTGGCCGGCCCCTATAGGATGGGTAAGAAGGTGGGTATAGGTGGGTATAGTACTCTATAATTAAGAGGCTACGATAGGGACCGAGAGGAGGAATTGGTTTTGGTCTCCCGATAAAATTAAGCATCCCGTGCTCGCCCCGAACACACAACTTAATTTTATCAATAATAATTCATTCCACTAGAGAACTATTATTGAACTACCGCACCAATCCCAAATTACATTTTGGGCTCCTTCTTATCATGAGTGTGTTAGTCTCCCTGTGTTTAAGATAACAAATGCCCACTAATTAAGTAAGTTACTGACAACTCACTTAATTAATATCTAGCTCCAAGAGTAGTACCACTCAACTTCATCGTCATGTCGGAAAAAGTCCACCTGCAGGGTTTAACATGACAATCCTTATGAGCTCCTCTTGGGGACATTCTCAACCTAGATCACTAGGACACAGTTTCCTTCTATAATCAACAACACACACTATAAGTGATATCATTTCCCAACTTATCGGGCTTATTGATTTATCGAACTAAATCTCACCCATTGATAAATTAAAGAAATAAATATCAAATATATGTGCTTGTTATTATATTAGGATTAAGAGCACACGCTTCCATAATAACTGAGGTCTTTATTCCTTTATTAAGTCAGTATAAAAGGAACGACCTCAAATTGTCCTACTCAATACACTTTAAGTGTACTAGTGTAATTATATAGTTAAGATAAACTAATACCTAATTACACTACGACCTTCCAATGGTTTGTTCCTTTCCATCTTGGTCGTGAGCTACTGTTTATAATTTATAAGGTACTGATAACATGATCTTCTGTGTGTGACACCACACACCATGTTATCTACAATATAAATTAATTGAACAACTACATTTATCATAAATATAGTCATTTGACCAATGTGATTCTTATTTCTAGATAAATGTTTATATCAAAAGCTAGGCTTTTAGTATACACTCTAACAGTAAGAGGTTTCCCCGCTTGAAGGAAATCGTTCAGTGAGCTTTTCATATTCCTTGGATTAACAACCTCTCCGGTTGTAACTAAGTAAAATCTCTGAGCCTCTTCTTTCTTTGATTGGTTCTTTATTTGTACAAGTGTTTATGTTAATATAGATATAAAGTCGAGAATGATTTATTTTTATTGTACAGGCTATTCACCCCCCTCTAGCCGGTCGCCAAGGAACCAATAAGTGGTATCAGAGTCAACAGCTTCAGGAGGACTAGCCGTCGAATGAAGCACAAGAGATCGCCGGACTGAGCATCAACCCACCGAAGTTCGAGGGGGAATTTGCGAGATGGAAGAAAAAGATAGAGGTATTCTTTAAGATAGATTTCGATTTACTTTTAATAATGAAATTTGGTTGTGTAGCACCTAAGGGTAAAGAAGAATATCAATGGATGAAGAAGGAGCAAACCGACTTTGTGGCAAATGGCAAAGCAGAGTTCCATCTACTGAGCGTCTTACTGCCATAAGAAGTCAATTGGATCGGAGTCTACGAGTCTTCCAAGGAGCTCTGGGAGAAATTCTTGGAACTACACGAAGGAACCTCTGAGGTAAAACTCACGAAAAGGGATTTGCTCAGGAACCAGATTAGCAACATCAAATTAGAAGGAGAAACTGTCGCACTGTTGGTTGCTACTCGGAAAAACCTAGAGGTTCCACTGTACAAAATTTTGTACAAAGGTCTGAACCTTTTTCCTAGCTATCATGTGTTCTTTTAAATTAAATTTTGGATCGCCTGCAGAACTTAACACGTTTGATCCAAAACTTAATCTATTTGTTCTTTTAGGTTTTAACTTGGATCTCCTGCGGAACTTAACACGTTCGACCCAAATCTCCTTAAGTTATTAATTCCATTAAATACTAATTTTCATAAAAGGTTCCCAGTACTGACGTGGCGAGGCACATGACCTTCTTGGATATGGGAGCAACCACCACCGACTAGACAAAACCTTTAATAGAAAGCTAATATTTAATTTCCTAAAATAACTTTAGGTTAACCAAAGAGAACAATCAAATCACAAGGAAAAGAAAGAAAACAAAAGAACACAACATCGAAAAATATATTCGAAATACTAGATCATAAGCCTCTTGTATTTGGTATTATTTCCATAAATAACTAGCATGATGCGGAAATAAAAATTACTAATTATACCTTGTAGAAAAACCTCTTGATCTTCTACCGTATTCCTCTTCTAACCTCGGACGTTGTGTGGGCAACGATCTACCAAGATGAGAAACCACCAACCACCTTCTTCTCCTCCAAGCAAGGTTCGGCCACAAAGGAAGAACTTTACCAAAGAAGAAAATCAAAATACTAACCAAGCTCCAAGAGATGCTAACTTTCTCTCCTTCTTCTTCTTCTTCTCCAAGTAGTATCCGGCCACCACAATAACTCCAAGAAAGATAAAGTATTCGGCCACCACAAGAGGAAGAGAGGGAGAGGGTAATGGCCGGCCACAACACCAAGGAAAAAGGGAGAGAAAACAATAGAGGTTGTGTCTCATGAAGGCACCCCTACCCCTTCTTTTATATTCCTTGGCCTAGGCAAATTAGGAAATTTAATTACAATAAATTTTCCTTAATTTCCTTGACTTGATTTAATTGAGAGAAATAAAATAAAATTTCCCAAAACAATTTCAAGTGGCCGGCCACATCATTGGAAAAAAAAAAGAGGACAAGTTTTAATCAACAATTAAAACTTCCTAATTTGTTTCCGGAAATTTTAAAAAATAAAATTTCTCTTTAAAACCTCTTCATGGTTAATAAAATGAAATATCTATAATTTTAATTTTATTAACATGTGAATAATTTTAAAGAGAAAATAAAACATCTCTCCAATCTACAAATAAGGAAAGAGATCTAATCTCTTTCTTTAATCTTTTGTAAATCTTTTACAAGAGAGATATTTTAATTCTAATTATCTTTAAATTATATCTTCCACATTATAATAAAAATTAAAATTAAATTTCTTTTTTAATTTATTTTGGCCGGCCCTACTAGCTTGGGTTCAAGCTAGGGCCACCCAATACTAGGCCGGCCCTAGCTTGGTTCCCAAGCTAGCTTGGCCGGCCCCTTATTGGTGGGTATAGAAGGTGGGTATAGGTGGGTATAGAACTCTATAAATAAGAGGCTACGATAGGGACTGAGAGGAGGAATTGGTTTTGGTCTCCCGATAAAATTAAGCATCCCGTGTTCGCCCCGAACACACAACTTAATTTTATCAATGATAATTCATTCCACTAGAGAACTATCATTGAACTACCGCACCAATCCCAAATTACATTTTTGGGCTCCTTCTTATTATGAGTGTGTTAGTATCCCTGTGTTTAAGATATCGAATGTCCACTAATTAAGTGAGTTACTGACAACTCATTTAATTAATATCTAAGTCCAAGAGTAGTACCACTCAACCTTATTGTCATGTCGGACTAAGTCCACCTGCAGGGTTTAACATGACAATCTTTATGAGCTCCTCTTGAGGACATTATCAACCTAGTATCTCTAGGACACAGTTTCCTTCTATAATCAACAACACACACTATAAGTAATACCATTTCCCAACTTATTGGGTTTATTGATTCAACGAACTAAATCTCACCCATTGATAAATTAAAGAAATAAATATCAAATATATGTGCTTGTTATTATATTAGGATTAAGAGCACACACTTCCATAATAACTGAGGTCTTTGTTCCTTTATAAAGTCAGTATAAAAGAAACGACCTCAAATGGTCCTACTCAATACACTCTGAGTGTACTAGTGTAATTATATAGTCAAGATAAACTAATACCTAATTACACTACGACCTTCTAATGGTTTGTTCCTTTTCCATTTTGGTCGTGAGCTACTGTTTATAATTTATAAGGTGATAACATCATCTTCTGTATGTGACACCACATACTATGTTATCTACAATATAAATTAAATGAACAACTACAAACAAATGTAGACAATTAGACCAAATGTGATTCTTTATTCATAATAAATGTTTACAAAGCTTAGGCTTTCAGTATACATTCCAACAATCTCCCACTTATACTAATGACTAAGCTGCCATATCTTCTACCATACATCTGATTCCCATTCCCTCCACATGCCGATCGAAGCTTTGTGGAAGGGCCTTAGTGAAAGGATCTACCGGGTTATCCGCTGATGCAATCTTGGTGATGACAACTTCTCCTCGCTCATAATATCTCGTATCGTGGTACGTAGCCTATATGTTTACTTGCCTTATGAGCTTGTGGTTCCTTCGAGTTTGCAAGACCACTATTATCACAATAAATTGTGATGATTTTGGGCAAACCAGAATCACATCTAAGTCCATTAGAAAGCTCCTGAGCCATACTGCTTCTTTATGCCTCGGAGGGTCACATATTCAGCTTCCATGGTTGAGTCCAAACGCATTTCGCTTAACACTCCTCCATGAAATGGCTCCACCTCCTAAAGTAAACACATAGCCGATGTAGACTTACTATTATCCCTATCTGATTGGAATCAGTGTAACCCACAGGGAGCAGATCGTTTGCTTGGTAAACTAGCATATAATCTCTAGTCCTTCTCGGTACTTCAATATATGCTTTACCGCATCCAATGTCCTTGTCAGGTTACTCGATATCTGCGACCATGCCCACGAAAATGATATCGGTCTCGTATAGCATTGCATACATTAGGCTTCCTACAGCCGAAGCATAAGGAACTGCTTTCATGTCCTCTATCTCTTTTGATGTCTTTGGAGACATCTCTTTAGATAGAGCTACTTCATGTCTAAAAGGTAAGAAACCTTTCTTGGAATCCTGCATGCTTAAACGAGCAAGGATTGTATCTATATATGAAGCTTGGGATAGACACAACATTCTTTTCTTACGATCCCTTATAACTTTGATCCCAAGAATGTGTGCACATTCTCCTAAGTCCTTCATATCAAATTGTTTGGACAACCATACCCTTACGTCTGATAATACCTTGACATTGTTGCCAATTAACAAAATATCATCTACGTATAGTACAAGAAATACCACCACGTTTCCGTTACACTTCTTATATACACAAGACTCATCCGGACTTTGAATAAATCCATATGACTGGATTACTTCATTAAACCGGATGTTCCAAGACCTTGAAGCTTGCTTGATCCATAAATGGACCGATTGAGCTTGCACACTAGATGCTCTTTGCCTTTTTCAATGAACCCTTCTGGTTGCTTCATATGGATGTTCTCTTCAAGACTTCCATTAAGGAAAGCTGTCTTGACATCCATTTGCCAAATCTCATAATCCATATGAGCAGCAATGGATAAGAGTATCCGGATAGACTTAAGCATGGCTACCGGTGAAAAGGTCTCCTCATAATCGATTCCCTCTTTTTGAGTGTACCCTTTTGCAACAAGCCTAGCTTTGAAGGTTTCTACCTTCCCGTCTGTCCCTCTTTTCCTTTTGTAGATCCACTTGCATCCAACGGCTTTTACACCATCAGGTGGTTCTACAAGCTCCCAAACCTTATTAGAGTACATGGACTCTATTTCAGAATTCATTGCCTTTTGTCAAGATGTTGCATCTATATCTTGGAGTGCTTCGTCATATGACCGGGGATCAGGTTCATGTTTACCCGGGATCAAGTCCGAAGACTCTCCCAAAAACATGAATCTTTCAGGCTGCCTCACAACCCTCCCACTACGACGAGGCACTATCTGTGGTTGTGTATCATGTGTGACACGTGTTGCAGTCTCTTGTGGTACTTCATCTTGTACTGTTGGTACTGAAGTAGACATGTCCTCTCTAAGTTCTTCTAAAACAACTTTACTACTGGGCTTGTGATCCATTATATAGTCTTCTTCAAAAGCGGGCATTGGTGCTAACAATGACCTTCGGTCTTTAGGACTATAAAATAAACCACCTTTCCTTTGGGATATCCTACAAACACGCGAACTTCAGACGAGATTCTAACTTATCAAGATCTGGTTTCAGCACATGTGTTGGACTACCCCAACCGAATATGTCTTAGACTGGGTTTCGCCCATTCCACAATTCTATGGGAGTAGAAGAAACTGATTTAGAAGGTACTAAGTTCGGAACGATATCTGCTGTTTCCCGAGCATATCCCCAAAACGAATTTGGTAATTCTGAATAACTCATCATCGATCTAACCATTTCCATAAGAGTCATATTCCTTCGCTCTGCCACACCATTCTGTTGGGGTGTTCAGTGACAATTGGGATTGAATCCCGCCTTCGATAAGTAATTCCTAAACTCTCCTAAGAGGTATTCGCCACCACGATCTCGTCAGTAGTGTCTTGATACTTTTACCTAGTCGTTTCTCCACATCGCCTTGTATTCTTTGAACTTATCAAAGCACTCGGACTTCGGCGCATTAGGTAAATGTATCCATATCTTGAATAATCGCCCATGAAAGAGACAAAATATTCAAAACCTCCTCTTGCCCGGACAGACATAGGCACACAAATCCGAGTGAACCAACTCTAACACTTCTTTGGCTCTATACCCCTTGGCCTTGAACGGCCTCTTGGTCATTTTACCTTCCAAGCAGGATTCACAAGTTGGAAAATTTTCCAACTCTAATGAACCCAAAAGTCCATCGGCTATAAGCCTCTGAATCCTACTTAAGTTAATATGACCAAGCCTTAGATGCCAAAGATATGCTTGGTTCATTTCCGAAGGTTCTTTTCTCTTATTAGAATTAGAAGATGAGTTATAAATTTTCATGTTTTGCTTTGTGGAAGAAATTGGATTTAAAGTATATAAATTGCCAACTAATGCACCAGAACAGATAATCACTTTATTTCTTTTAATAACTACATCGTTACTAAAAGAAACTGAATATCCATCTAAAAACAGTTTAGAAACTGAAATTAAATTCTTTCTAAAACTGGGTACATAAAGACAATTTCTTAAAACCAAATTCCTATTTCTACTAAAAGATAAGTAGACGTCTCCCACTGCAACAGCTGCCACCTTAGTAGCATTGCCCATGTAGACGGTAATTTCTCCTTCAGATAGTCGTCGGGTTTCCTGGAACCCCTGCAAGGAATTGCAGACATGATCAGTGGCTCCTGTATCTACACACCAGGTACTGGTAGATAACACCGCTAAACATGTTTCAACAACTAGAGTATGAGATATACCTTTGTTTTGGTTCCTACGAGGACAGTCCGCCTTCCAATGTCCTGCCTGAAGCCCTTCGGCTTCTTCATTCCAGCTTTAAATCCTGTACTCTAAGATTTATTCACTTTCTTTGCTGAACCAGCTTGTTTCTTCTTCTTCTTTCCTTTCGGTTTAGAAGTAGAACCATTTTCAGCATAGTGAATTTGAGCATTGTGATGAAATAATCCTTCTGCTGCTTTGTCAAAAGTTCCGCTAATGAATAAACCTCTTATTCATATTATAGTTCAGAAAACCGCTCAAAACTTCTAGGTAGCGTTTGGAGGAACATATCGATCTGGATTTCCCATCAATTTCTCCTCCAAGGATCTGTATCTCGTTCGGATAAGCCATCATCTTTAGGATATGATCCCTCAGAGTACCCTCTTGCATGGTGGCTGTCATTATCTTTCTCATGGCTTCTTGCCTAGAAGCCCTATCTTGATGACCAAAGAGTTCCTTGAGATTGTTCATAATATCATAGGTTGTTGGTAAATCTTGATGCTGATGTTGCAATACATTTGACATTGAAGCCAAAATGTAACACCGCGCCATCTCATCTGCTTTTACCCATTTCCTATGATATTCAATCTCCTCTTGGGTAGATTCACCAGTGGCTGCATCAACAAGTACATATTTATAGCTTTCAGCAGTAAGAACAATGTCCAGGTTTCTTTTCCAATCTATGTAGTTTGGTCCAGTAAGTCTATTCTGTTGAAGTATGATGGACAGTGGGTTGAAAGACATCCTAAGAATCACAAATAACTTTTGGTCAGAACTCTAAATTTAGAATAATATTGATTCCTCAAACAATACTATTTTAAATTAACCAACACCTCATAACACCGTGAATTTTGTATGCCACGTTAGTGTGGACGTATACAAATTCAACATTTGTAAAAGGAGGGTTTTAACCCATTAATTTCATTATCTTGTCAACCTAACTTTTTGACAAATAAAATTAATAGTTGGTATCATTTGGTCACACAAATAATAGCAGTGACTCCGTTGGGGAGGATACTATTAGATGTGTCTAAGTGTATACCATTACTTGACACTAAGTCCATTAATAAGATTATGCCCCTTCCGTTGGGGAAGATCACACGCCTTAATTAACTTCCTATAGTCATCCAAAATGGAAGTTTGTTCTAGTGATCCGCAAACAAGCTCATCCGTTATGGAGGAAGGCACTCGAGCCAACGCGCAAGCTTGTTTGCATCACTTACAAACCAGTAATGGAGACCATGGGATTTATTTAAAAATCCCTCTCCCACTTAGTTATTTATAAATGAGGAATTTTAACTATGCTAGCCTACTTAAACTTGTAAACTAACATGCACACACAGCACAATATAAAAGCAATAAATAGAAAATTTAATTTTCAACTATTATGACTTTTATCTCTAATTGTCCTCCATGTGTTGTCATCCCAAGCTGCTGCCATATTTGGCCACCGCCACCGGGTCTAGCTGTCGCATCCATCTTGCTCCTAGTTCCGCTGCGCCTCTGGTCCTTAGAAGGTTCCACGCTTTGCAAGATTCGATCCGCGACATAAATAGAATTTTACATTTTTGATCCTATATTCCATAAAAGGAATGTACATGTATCTAGATCAAAAATAAAATCCTAATAAAACTAAATACAGCTCCTGCTGTATTTTAATACAATCATGCACACACATATAAATTGCCCTTGACATGTCCAAGGGTCCAATCACACACATAATTAACTAAAAGCCATAATAGTTGGATCCTGCATCCACAAAGTTAGCACATCCTACTATTATCCTGCCTAAATTATGTATGACATGTGCATAATTAAACTAAATACCAAATACACAGAGGCAAAACCCTAGCTCTGATACCAATTGTTGGTTGCTACTCGGAAAAACCTAGAGGTTCCACTGTACAAAATTTTGTACAAAGGTCTGAACCTTTTTCCTAGCTACCATGTGTTCTTTTAAATTAAATTTTGGATCGCCTGCAGAACTTAACACGTTTGATCCAAAACTTAATCTATTTGTTCTTTTAGGTTTTAACTTGGATCTCCTGCGGAACTTAACACGTTCGACCCAAATCTACTTAAGTTATTAATTCCATTAAATACTAATTTCCATAAAAGGTTCCCAGTACTGACGTGGCGAGGCACATGACCTTCTTGGATATGGGAGCAACCACCACCGACTAGACAAAACCTTTAATAGAAAGCTAATATTTAATTTCCTAAAATAACTTTAGGTTAACCAAAGAGAACAATCAAATCACAAGGAAAAGAAAGAAAACAAAAGAACACAACATCGAAAAACATATTCGAAATACTAGATCATAAGCCTCTTGTATTTGGTATTATTTCCATAAATAACTAGCATGATGCGGAAATAAAAATTACTAATTATACCTTGTAGAAAAACCTCTTGATCTTCTACCGTATTCCTCTTCTAACCTCGGACGTTGTGTGGGCAACGATCTACCAAGATGAGAAACCACCAACCACCTTCTTCTCCTCCAAGCAAGGTTCGGCCACAAAGGAAGAACTTTACCAAAGAAGAAAATCAAAATACTAACCAAGCTCCAAGAGATGCTAACTTTCTCTCCTTCTTCTTCTTCTTCTCCAAGTAGTATCCGGCCACCACAAGAACTCCAAGAAAGATAAAGTATTCGGCCACCACAAGAGGAAGAGAGGGAGAGGGTAATGGCCGGCCACAACACCAAGGAAAAAGGGAGAGAAAACAATAGAAGTTGTGTCTCATGAAGGCACCCCTACCCCTTCTTTTATATTCCTTGGCCTAGGCAAATTAGGAAATTTAATTATAATAAATTTTCCTTAATTTCCTTGACTTGATTTAATTGAGAGAAATAAAATAAAATTTCCCAAAACAATTTCAAGTGGCCGACCACATCATTGGAAAACAAAAGAGGACAAGTTTTAATCAACAATTAAAACTTCCTAATTTGTTTCCGGAAATTTTAAAAAATAAAATTTCTCTTTAAAACCTCTTCATGGTTAATAAAATGAAATATCTATAATTTTAATTTTATTAACATGTGAATAATTTTAAAGAGAAAATAAAACATCTCTCCAATCTACAAATAAGGAAAGAGATCTAATCTCTTTCTTTAATCTTTTGTAAATCTTTTACAAGAGAGATATTTTAATTCTAATTCTCTTTAAATTATATTTTCCACATTATAATAAAAATTAAAATTAAATTTCTTTCTAAATTTATTTTGGCCGGCCCTACTAGCTTGGGTTCAAGCTAGGGCCGGCCACCCACTAGGCCAGCCCTAGCTTGGTTCCCAAGCTAGCTTGGCCGACCCCTTATTGGTGGGTATAGAAGGTGGGTATAGGTGGGTATAGAACTCTATAAATAAGAGGCTACGATAGGGACCGAGAGGAGGAATTGGTTTTGGTCTCCCGATAAAATTAAGCATCCCGTGTTCGCCCCGAACACACAACTTAATTTTATCAATGATAATTCATTCCACTAGAGAACTATCATTGAACTACCGCACCAATCCCAAATTACATTTTTGGGCTCCTTCTTATTATGAGTGTGTTAGTCTCCCTGTGTTTAAGATATCGAATGTCCACTAATTAAGTGAGTTACTGACAACTCATTTAATTAATATCTAAGTCCAAGAGTAGTACCACTCAACCTTATTGTCATGTCGGACTAAGTCCACCTGCAGGGTTTAACATGACAATCTTTATGAGCTCCTCTTGAGGACATTATCAACCTAGTATCTCTAGGACACAGTTTCCTTCTATAATCAACAACACACACTATAAGTAATACCATTTCCCAACTTATCGGGTTTATTGATTCAACGAACTAAATCTCACCCATTGATAAATTAAAGAAATAAATATCAAATATATGTGCTTGTTATTATATTAGGATTAAGAGCACACACTTTCATAATAACTGAGGTCTTTGTTCCTTTATAAAGTCAGTATAAAAGAAACGACCTCAAATGGTCCTACTCAATACACTCTGAGTGTACTAGTGTAATTATATAGTCAAGATAAACTAATACCTAATTACACTACGACCTTCTAATGGTTTGTTCCTTTTCCATTTTGGTCGTGAGCTACTGTTTATAATTTATAAGGTACTGATAACATCATCTTCTGTATGTGACACCACATACTATGTTATCTACAATATAAATTAAATGAACAACTACAAACAAATGTAGACAATTAGACCAAATGTGATTCTTTATTTATAATAAATGTTTACAAAGCTTAGGCTTTCAGTATACATTCCAACACGCACACCTTCACTCAAGAATAAAGGAACTCATCGCCAGACTATCGAATCTCGGAGAAAAGGTAAGCAATCGAGATTCACTAAGGTACGTTCTTAACACATTCCTAGGACTACTAAATGGGCATCATTAGTAGATGATTTTTATATATCTAAGGATCTAGAATTAAGTACTTTAGAAAAATTATTTTCAACATCTGAAGTCCATGAAACAAGATGTACAGATCCGAAGAAGGAGCCAAAGCACAACATTGCCTTAAAGGCAAAAACGGATGAACAAGATTCTGAATCTTCTCTTGATGACAATGAAACGACACATGGTAAGAAAATTTTTAAAAATTATTTAAAACTAATAAATTTAATCAATTGCAGGGCAATAGAAGAAAAAGAAAGATAAAATATTACCACTGCAATAAAAAAGGGCACGTGAAAGACAACTGCCCTAAATTTAAGAGCAAGGACAAGAACAAGGATAAGGAGAAGAACAAGAAGAAGACCAAGTATAATCTAAAAGCGACGTGGGATGAAACGTCGTCCGAATCGGAGATAGAATCCCTCGCCGATCTTGCGCTAGTGGCAAGTCACCAAGAAGATGAAGACGAAGCAAGCTCGTCTGAAATGAGCATCGAGAGCATTGATGAAGGGGGAGCGACATCGAAAGAAAGCAGCACTTGAGGAGGAGCTTTAGATTACGAGATCGACAAAGTAAATCATGTACGGTCTATTCCTCTTGACAAGTTATTTCAATTCATAAAAATGTTATCGAAAAATTATTGTAAGTTAGAAAAAGAAAATAAAGAGTTAAAATCAACCTTAGCTATATCTTGTCTATTAGAAGATCTCGACAAAATAAAAATTAAAAAAAAATAAAAATAAAAATAAAATATTTGAAAGAGCGTGCATTCTCACATGTTTAAAATATTAGAAGATATAATGATCTAAATTGGTAGTTTAAATATAAGGGCCAAATTAGGAAAATATCACAGAAATATATTTCTAAGAAATTTTGTATTAATTCTGTAGGAAGAAATTTATTTTAGATTCCAAAATCATATTTATATCAATTATTTTTTTTTTGGCTTTCATAGAAAAAATTAAATATTTACTTTTATTAAAAGACTTTGTCTAGAAGTGGTTGATGTTCCAATAACCAAGAAGGTACAATGCTCACCACAGCCTAGAAGTCAATTACTGAAATAAATATTTAATTACTAACTGTGAAGTATTTAATTAAAAAAATAGTTTAAAATAAATTGTTAGAAATTATTTAGAAGATAATTTTTTTAAAGAAAATTTCATCACTTAGTTGTACAAAATTTTAAAATATTTTCTATTTTTTCTGTGAAAAATTATCATATTTCTGGAAGAGATTTTTTTCGTAAAAAATTTTATGTTTGCTCAACCCTTAGTAATTTTTTTAATTTGTTATAAGACTCTAGATTTTTTTTAAGTTTTTATATTTTTTTTCCTTAGACCTTGTTTTAGATTTTTTTAAGAACCCCATTTTTAATGTGATTAAAGGGAGAGAAGTGAAGATTAAGTCTAGGGGAGAGTATATTTTTGCCATTAATTTTTTGTAGTTTTTTTTTGAACATTATTACTTGCAAAAATTTACTTTGATATTATTGGTTTATGTTTTTTCCCTAACTTAACTTGAGTTGTTCACATAAAAAAGGGGAAGATTATTAGTACTCCAAGGTAATTTTGATGTGATCAATCAAGTGACCGGGGGGCAGCATCGGCGGTCGCCCCCTTGCTAGCGGTGGAACCCCTAATATTATGGGATTCCACTAGTGGAGATAGAGGAACCCGCCCCTTGTTCTGCGTAAATCACTAGGGGTGTCAAAAATGAACCCGACCCGATGACCCAACCCGAATCGATCCGAAAAAATCAAGTTTGGGTTGGGCATTTTCAGGTTCGGGTTGGAGGGTTGGAGAGTTAAAAATTTTCGGGTCGGGTCGGGTCGGGTTCGGGTTGACCCGAGTTGACTTAAATATAGGGGTTTTGGGTTTTTTTGAGGTTAAATCAAATTTTATTTTAAAATTTTAGATGTTTTTATGTATATTAATATCATGTTTGTATGATAATGATGGAGTATTGAGATAAAAGTGAAGAATTATAGGGAAAATAATCCAAAAAAATCATTTTAAATCAGATTTTCGGGTTATACGGGTCAGGTTCGGGTTGATCGGGTTGGTCGGGTTCGGGTTCGGGTTTAGGTGTTTTGGGTTGAACTCATGTTCGGGTCGAGTTCGGGTTGGGTTAAAAAAAAAAAAACTCAACCCGACTCAACCTGACTCGACCCACCCGAATTGACACCCCTATAAATCACCCCTCTATGCTTGAATTTCTGGATCCGCCACTGCCAAGTGAGATTAGGTCCTGATGGTATTTACCCCCTTGTGTCTAAGTGTGCGGGAACTTAGTAGCACAGAAAATCGAGCGAAAGATGCAACTAGCGAGAAGGACAACACGAGAGAGAGCTAACGGGCTTGGTGCGCCCGAGGTACGAGGTGCTGCGGAAGAGTACACGGACGGACGAGAAGGAGGCATGTAACGTTCTCCGAGGGACGAGAAGCCGGAGCGGAAGTTTGTTTGAGAAGACCAAAAGTTGGGTTCGGGTGAGCCCTATTTTGGATGGTCGAAATCACCCAAGCGAGTGAAATCGGAGTGGAAGATCCAGACCAATGCGAGCGAAACCGGAGTGAAAGATCCGAACTGAAAAGTCAACCGGGGTTGACTTTTGGTTCTGGGCGCCCGGATTAGCTGGGCGCCTCACCCAGGGGAGCCTTATCTGCATGGTTCGGGCACCCAAAACCCTTCAGGGCGCCCAACCCAGGAATTTCATCCAAACACTAGGTGTCGCGAGCCGTTGAGACAAGGATAAAAGTTTATCCCCTCTAGATGTCTGGAATCCTTTCAAACGTCTCGACCAGGGCTATAAATATAATCTTGGTCTCAAAAGGTCAGAACAACACATGTAATTGATTCCTTTTCAGTCTTATTCTGTAATTGAGTGCTTCAACTGTTGTAAGAGACTTCTCCACCTGAAGGAGATTATTTAGTAAGCTTTTCATCTCCCTTGGATTAACAACATCTCTGGTTGTAACTAAGTAAAATCTTCGAGTCTCTTCTTTCTTTGATTAGTTTTTTACTTGTACAAGTGTTTAGGTTAATATAGCTATAAAGTCAAGAAGGAATTGTTTTTATTGTGCAAGCTATTCACCACCTCTAGTGTCTCCAAGGGACCAACAATTAGTGCAAGTGGTAAGTCAACAAGGTATGGGAGAAGACATGTTCAGACACGTTGAGTTTCGATCTCAAAATCTTAATTATGTGATAATATCTCATATCTTAACTACTGCACTGTCTCGAGAGGACAAAAGAAGTCTAAAGCATGACATAGTATAAAAAGATATTGCTTGTATCATCAATTTGATCAACACTTCTTGTCTTCCCATCGAAGAAAACCTCGCCGACCAGCCATCAAATCTTTTGTAGATCTGCTCCTTCAAGTAGACGAACTGAAGTCTTTTGAATAATAAAAAAAAAAAGTCGCAAGCTCCAAATAAATAAATAAACAAATATATATATATATATATATATAACCCCAACTAATTCTATTGAGAGTATCATCTTTATGTCATAATAGCATTCTATGAGATATTTGGGTTAAAGTAAGAATAAATTTTTCATAATTAACCAATTGGTCGGAGGCTCGTTTATAGATTTGCAAATATTCTCAAACTTGAATGCAATTCTATGTAGCTGTTCGAAAGAATACCAAACTATTGTCGGTAAATAATAAATAGGATATTATTGGGCTCGATGTCTCAAAATGTGTTATTAAACATCTAATGACAAAATTAAGATAAAAATGGTAGCACCCCTGGAGCTTAATACTTGGATTAAAAAAATGGCAGTAAAATAAATACATAAACATCCTTCGGCAAATATTAATTATCAAAGGCGTTTTAAAATGCCTTTGTCTATAATCGTGATGCTTAATTTGACATAATTTTAATCTTAAACCGTGTTTATAAATGAGAAATTTATTATTTAATAAAGAAATCATATTTGTATTTGGATTTTTTTTTTGGCCCCCCATATCATATTAAGTATTTAATAGACATAAACTATGTCCATTAGTGTTTAAATTACCTGATTTAGACAACTGTCTTTCCATTGGATAAGGTCCATTAGAACATTCGAATGAACTACTTTATCTAAAAATTTTACCTTAAATTTTAATATAATAATTTAAAAAATTTTATATCAGTTACCCTATTTATTTTCTAAATTTAAATTTTATAAATAATGATTATCTAAATTTAAAAAATAAACCTTATATTTCTTTTCAATCACTCTTTTCACTCATTTCATAAATATAATAATAAAATAAAAAAATCAAAGAAAATAATAAAAAAATTAAAGATAATAGAAAATTTAGAATAATTAATATAATATTATTGAAAAACGATTATCTAAATTTAATAAAATAAATTATTTATCTTAAATTTTATATATAATGATAAAGAAATTGATGCGTGGATGCTCCTAATACGAGAGTTTCACTATATCAATGGTGGTTTTTGGGATGCTCAAGTTCATTATATTACGGGATGGGACAAGCGCCTCATGTTTTAACTAGGGATGAGCAGTCAACCCATCAAATCGATTAACCCGCTTATACCGATCCGAACTGAACCGAAAAAAATAATCCGTCGGATATAGGGTCGGATGTAGGGTCTTGATATTTGCATTATATGATCTAGTAGGGCCGGATAATTTTTTATCCTATAACCGAACTAACCCGATCCACGATCACCCTTACTTATAGCAATTACTGTTGATAAGCTGCTACACGTTGTAGCAGCTACTGCCGATAAACTACTACACGCTATAATAACTATTTCCGATTAACTGCTATAACGTATAATGAGTAATGTTTATTATCATTTCAAAATATTTTATTTTTTTGTTATATTTATATTTATATTTTATATTTCATTGGATATAGGGTCGGATATCTAAATAACTGATAACCCATCGGATATCTGATACATAATAACCGTCGGATATAGAGTCGGATATAGATCCTGATATTATATTTTCTGATATAATAGAACAGATTAATTTTTTTATCCCAATAATCAAACCAATTCAATCCATGATCATCATTAATTTTAACATGTTGGCAACTGCCTCTGCCTCAGCCTTAGCCTCATTCTCATTGGGAGTAGACAGGTCAACCACGAGTCTAAGTCTACGAGCCCATTGAAAGAAATTTTTTTTTTTTCAACCTGCGGATCAATTTAAGCGCCGATTTGCACGGATCACAGCCCAGGCCAGTCAGCTCGTTTGAATCTACTTAAAAATAGATTGATAACTAATACGTTTAAATTATTTAGTCGGACGAATTAATTAGGGCTCAAATAGAATTTACGGCTTCTATCTTCAAGTAAAATAGGGAACATGACACAGAAAACTCAAAGGAGAAACTAATCGTGATTTCTCTTCTCATTTGGAAATTTCTAACTGTGGTCGTCGTCATGAGCAAATCTCCGGTGACCAAAATCACTAAAATATATTTCAAGAATATTTTAATAATATTGGTGCAATTGCCTACTCAGACTGTCGATGCGCTGGGTATAGTCCAGTTCCGATCCCCCAACCAAGCCTATTTGGTAGCTAGTGGACTAACTCGATCTCGCAGAGGCCCAGCAGCAGAAGGATCTGTGAATTGCCTTGCCTCGTCTGGTGGCCGGAGACGACGAGGAATCTGATCATCACGTTCGTCTTCTGGGGAGGGCTGGCTGCAGTGTAGGACTCCAGATCCGTCTTCTTCGATTGGCTTCTCCGATTTCTTCGACAGCGTAGAGGGTTTTCTCTTACTTTGGGTGCGGCAAAAACCCTACGTATGCTCTGATAAGCGCAAAACTGTGGTAATCTTGGCGGATTGGATTGGTGTCACAGTGAGAAGATTCATCGGAGAACAATGGAAGTGTGAGTTCGTTTTCTTTTTCCGTGTCTAGTTCGGATTGCATTTTTGGGATTCTGCATCCGTTTCGTCATATGTGTTTATCTCTGTTTCTCTAGGGTTGCTTCGGCTCCTGGAAAGGTCTTGATCACAGGCGGCTACCTCATCTTGGAGAGGCCAAATGCTGGCATAGTTTTCACCACCACCGCTCGCTTCTATGCCATCGTCAAACCGCTGTACGACGATATCAAACCTGATAGTTGGGTCTGGGTGAGTGGTGCCTTTCCTTTTGTTCTTTGATCACATTATCATATGATGCAACTGAAAAAGATCTATCCTTGATTCGCCAATGGGATTTTTTCGGAGAATAAGTAGAAAAGAAAATCTAAACATGAAAATAGCCATCAACAATATTGGTAATTATAAGTTTCCTTGCTAATTTAGTTTGGGGTGAAGAGAAGTGTGAATGCAATTGCATTATGTGTGTGCCTTGAATTATATACCAAATCGAGTATTTTCCTTGTTGCAATTGTTTATAGTTTTCGACTGATAAGTGAGCTTCTTCAGTCATGGACAGATGTTAAAGTAACTTCCCCTCAGCTTTCTTGGGAGGCCACATACAAGTTGTCTCTGAAAAACTCTATTCTGCAGTGCACTTCTTCAAGGCAAGTACTTTATTGCCTCCTTATTTGTAATGCATCTGTTCGTGCAATCACAAGGCCAGTGGGATTTGATGCAGCCTTATCGATTTTGGTCTAAACATCACGAAATTACCGCTGGACACAGCAACATATTGCTTTGTCGTGGCTGTAGATTTAGTTGGTTCTGTAGTTTATAGTTATACAAAAGATAGGATTTAATTGATTCTCAATAAAGGTTGATTCTTTGCCCTCCAAATATAATGATCAATGGATATTACAAAGGTTGCATAGAAATGAGGCATTCTAATACAGGGTAAATTGCTTAGTTCTCTATCAACTTATGATTTCAGGGTAGTTTATAGTTATACAAAAGAAAGGATTTAATTGATTCTCAATAAAGGTTGATTCTTCGCCCTCCAAAGATAATGATCAATGGATATTACAAAGGTTGCATAGAAATGAGGCATTCTAATACAGGGTAAATTGCTTAGTTCTCTATCAACTTATGTTTTCAGGGACTCAGTCAATCCCTTTGTGGAGCAAGCTGTGCAATATGCTATAGCTGCATCCAAGGTAATACTCTCTGAAAAGGAAAAGGATAAATTACAAAAACTACTTCTACAAGGTATGTTTTTTTTCTTTATTTTTAGATATATATGTACTTAATTAGCTCTTTTCTCTAAGTTTTACACTTCTCCATGCAGGTCTTGATATTACAATCTTAGGAAGCAATGATTTCTACTCTTACAGAAATCAGGTGACTCCCATCTTTCTGTTTGGAAGAAATTGTTTTCTCCTGGATGCCTTAGCACCTGATGGATCCAGTTTTTTATAGCTTAATTTAATTTTTTTCACACTTTTTTTATGTTATCATACTTGCATTTATTTATTTTTAATTATCTTCTGTTTTATTGATCATAAATGCCAGTTTACATAGCTAAAGTTATATATGGATAAATTATCTGCAAATATTATCTTCAGATTGAAGCGCATGGCTTACCTTTGACTCGAGAGTCATTGGCTTCACTTCCTCCTTTTTCTTCAATAACATTTAATCGAGTGGCTTCTAATGGAACACTTCCTGGAGAGCAATGCAAACCTGAGGTTGCAAAAACAGGACTTGGCTCATCAGCAGCAATGACCACATCAGTCGTTGCAGCACTCCTTCATTACCTTGGAGTTGTTACTCTTCCTTTTTCAAGCAGAAGCCAGTTAGATGACAAAATATCTGATTCAGATCTTGATTTAGTACACATTGTTGCCCAAAGTGCTCATTGTTTAGCTCAAGGAAAAATTGGCAGCGGCTTTGATGTCAGTGCTGCTGTCTATGGCAGTCAACGTTACATCAGATTTTCGCCTGCTCTTTTGATGCCTACCCAGGTTTCTTCTCCTCATTTACCATTATGTGCATAGTCACAAATGTTAATTTGCTAATTTTATATGATTTTTCATCAATTTTTGCCTTTGCAATTTAAACTATGTATTCTACTAGTGCAAATGTTTTTTTCAATATGTCAGTTTTGTTATAATAATTCCAAGATTTGATTTGGCACTGAACTTGTTTTTTCCATCAATGCACTTGCATTGAATGTTGACTTTGATTTTAGGATTACTTTTACTTTACTAAAGGTACATTTTAAGGGTTTTGTTTTTTGTTTTTGTTTTTGTTTTCTTGCTTGTGTAACATTTCTTCTTTTTTTGTTGGTATTTATATTGTCTGATAAGCCATAACTTTTTAACTCTGGTGTTGTGAAACAACAGCTGATGGGAAGTACGAGCTTACCAGATGTAGTCAAACATATTTTGGAGGAGAATTGGGACCATAAAAGATTTCCATTTTGTTTACCTCCACTTATGACCCTTGTAAGTTAATTAACTATCAAAGCTAGTTTTACTAAGTTCTATCTATTGCAATTTTTTTATTCTGCAAAATGAAGCATCAATCTGTTTGCATCAATCATTTCATGATTAGACTTTAACGTCTGATTAATCGCTTTTCACCTCACATTCATGTTTCAACAATTCTGAGCTTTCTCATTTGCATGAGCAAAGATGGCTCAATTTTGTCAAAGAATGATATTCACCGATCCTTTCATTTTATGGCTTGGTTGTTCATGTCTTGCTTCTTCTTCCCAGACTCTGTCATCATGCTATGCTAACACGTTACTATTAATAGCTATTGGGGGAACCAGGCACTGGAGGTTCATCTACACCTTCCATGGTAGGTGCTGTTAAGCGGTGGCAGAAAGCTGATCCTCACAAATCCCAAGAAACATGGAAAAACATTGCGGAGGCAAATTCAACACTTGAAGCACAACTTAGGCAGTTACAGCAATTATCTGAGACCCATCGGGAGGCATACATTAATATCATTGGCATTTGCAGTCATCACACTTACGGAAGGGTAACTTCTAATGCTGTAGTAGTAATTGGTAATTTGTACTTCTCAATCTTTCTTCTTAAAATTTTCTCTCTCCATAATTAAAAACTAGGAAGAGAATAAAAGCCAACTTTTATGCAGTTAGTATAAAATAAAATCAATTTAGATCACATGTAGTTTCTCAATGCCCATTCATTTGGTAAGAGCGTTATTTGCTGCAAAACCTATTATTGTGAGATTACCAAATACTAGGATGATAATTTAATCCGCAATATTTTTATTCTGAAATGTCCGGATTAAATTGGGATAGCTGTTTATGGAAATTCTCTATTGAGGTATCATTCTGAAATGGGATCCAATGCTTTTGCAGTGGATGGAGTTAATATCTGACCAATTTCAAGAATCCGTCGTCAAGTCTTTGTTAGGAGCAAGACATGCTTTCCTAGAGGTCAGAGCTTATATGCAAGAGATGGGAAAAGAAGCAGGCGTACCGGTAATATTTTACTTTGATGTCAGATTCCTTGATTTATATCCCTCTTGCAAAAGCATTTTGCAGCAAACATCATAATTGCAAAGTCTTTTATGTCCTACAAGAGAATCTCTCCCTTTTCATTTCTTTATGGAGGTTCATCGTTAGATGCCAGAGGATTTATATTTTAAGCACTTAGAAATCAGAAGTACAAACAGTACCAGCATTCAAAGTGTACCTACCGCTTCTGTTTGTAACATAATATTTAGTAGCTCTTTTATCATGCTATCATAGTTATTTCTATTGCATTCTGTTTTTTGACTTGATAGATCGAACCAGAACCCCAAACTCAACTTCTGGATGCCACAATGAACCTGGAAGGAGTTCTGTTAGCAGGTGTGCCAGGAGCAGGTGGTTATGATGCTGTATTTGCTATTGTTCTTGGGGAAGCAAGCAATTCCATAGCTGATTTTTGGAGCTCTTCTCGTGTTCTGCCCCTTCTGGTCAAAGAAGATCGTCATGGCGTGTCATTGGAAAGTGGAGATCCAAGAGCCGAAAAAGTGTCTTCAGGAATATCTTCGATGAAGATAGTCTAAGACAAAATTTTGATCGGTAGCTCTTTGTATTCTATAGCATCATGGGATGCTGGGTCTAAATTTCTGAATTTTTTAATCGTGGTTGCGTTTCAAATGGCAAATAATTTCAAACAGTGTCGAGACAATATACTTACTATGTCGTGTACTACTTTAGAGCCGCCTGAGAATGAAATGTTTCTCCAATCTCATTTGAATTAAAAAAAAAAAAATACCTGCAAATGTTTAACAATTGTGTTTTCTCTTGCATTCTGTTTTTTGACTTGATAGATCGAACCAGAACCCCAAACTCAACTTCTGGATGCCACAATGAACCTGGAAGGAGTTCTGGTAGCAGGTGTGCCAGGAGCTGGTGGTTATGATGCAGTATTTGCTATTGTTCTTGTGGAAGCAAGCAATTCCATAGCTGATTTTTGGAGCTCTTCTCGCGTTCTTACCGTTTGGTCAAAGAAGATCCTCATGGCGTGTCATTGGAAAGTGGAGATCCAAGAGCTGAAAAAGTATCGCCAGGAATATCTTCCATGAAGATAAGCTTAGACTCAAATTTTTTTTTTTTTTGATTGGTAGCTCTTTGTATATGTTTTTTTAACTGGTATAAGGTATACAGTTTATATTGACTAATTCTGGGGATAACTAATTTGATCTTACAGAAATTTTTCACTGGCCACTAGATAAATTGGAAAGCTCTAATAGCAGAGGATCTATTAGTTCAATATTTTTAGGTCAACTATCCATTAAAAAAAATTTATTACTATAGGGCAGCTCTTTGTATTTTATTCATAGCATCATGGGATGCTGGGTTTAAATTTTTGAAGCATATAATTTCAAAGTGTTAAGACAATGTACTTTCTATGCTGTATAGTGTATACTACTTTAGTGCGTCTGAGAATGAAATGTTTCTCCAACCTCATTTGAATACAAAAAAAATTACCTGCAAATTAATTAACAAATGTGTTAAGGAAGAACAGATTGCTTGGTACGCTGTCATTGCGACGTTAATTATGTTAGTGCCTATACTAATAGTTATTAATAAATGGTTTTTATATCAGTTTATATATATTATATAATTTTTCTTAATTATTTTTATTTTAAATGGATATGATAAATATGACTAATTAGTTTGTGTGGACCAGATGATCTCAAATTAAAATTAAACTGATTGAATATTTGACCAATTAGAAGATGATCTAAAACTTATTCGGTCTAATTTTCAATCTAATTGTTAATGACACAGGAGGAGCAGGTTGAGATACGCAAGTTTTGATCGGGGCGAGTTCTCACAAAGTTTTAATCGAAGACAGATCTAAGAATTCATGAACAAACACACTTCACAGATAATTAGACTCCGGTCTTCGTAACCATCTAAGCAGTGCAGTAACTGCTGTTGCTTGTAATCTCACATTCCCGCAATCTCCACGTTCTTTCAAGAAAACAAAAAAAAATTACTTTCAGCAATCATTCACTGGTTACTGATGAACAAATTATTAGCGAAATTATCAATACTAAAATGTCCCGTCTTTAACTAAGTTGGGAACTAGAAATTAGCAAACAAAAAACTAAATAGATGATATAAAACAAAATCCAACCAGAGTTTCTGAAATCATAAGGGTAGGTTTAAGTTTAACTGGTAAAATAACCCCTAAAGCTTAATCCATAATACGAATGTGAGGGCTTCAAATGAATCCACTGAAACAGCATTCTCAGATAATTATACAGCTAAATCAATTGCCTGGTCCTGATATTGGACGTTATTTGCACGATCGACAGCTTTTAGAACTGAAAATCCGATACTACTAGCACGTGATGCAGGCGATCAGATCTTGGACTGCTTCGCAATCTTGAACCATTCGGTATGGAAAGCCCCAGGAATGTCAATCCTCTCATATGTATGAGCTCCAAAGTAATCTCTTTGGGCTTGAACCAAATTGGCAGGCACACTTTCCCTCCTGTAGGTGTCAAAGTAAGCTAAACTAGCTGACATCCCTGGAGTGCTTATGCCCGAGTTGATAGCAAGACAAACGACTCGGCGCCAAGCCGATTGGCGATCTTGTATCTCTTTGGCAAACTCAGGATCCACCAGCAGACTCGATAACTCAGGGTTCCTATCGTAGGCCTTCTTGATCCGGTCCAAGAAGATTGCGCGGATAATGCACCCTCCCTTCCATATTCTGGCAAGCTCCCCCAACTTAAGATCCCACCCTTTCTCAATGCTCTTTGCTCTTATCAGATTCATGCCTTGTGCATAGCTACAAATTTTCGAGGCATAAAGCGCTTGCCTCACATCATCTATTAACTTCTTCTTGTCGACTGGCTCACCCTCGAAGACACATGAATGGAAAACTTTAGCAGCTGCAACTCTTTCTTCTTTCAATCCACTGAGAAACCTGGAATCGAGAGATGCTGCAATGGTTGGCGCAGCCACCGATAACTCAGCTGCTTGTTGCACAGTCCATTTGCCAGTACCTTTCATTCCAGTCTTGTCTAACACCTTGTCGACGAGATACCCATCCCCCTTATCATCCTTTACCCCGAAAATGTCGGCTGTGATCTCGATCAAGAAGCTGAGGAGTTCCCCCTTGTTCCACTCTGAGAAAACTTGCTGCAACTCTTCGTTAGTAAGCTTCCCTACTGACCTCAACACATCATAAGCTTCGGCGATCAGTTGCATGTCCCCATACTCGATCCCATTATGGATCATCTTTACGAAATTGCCAGAACCACCTTTGCCGATGTATGTAACACAGGGGCCGCTGTCAGGCACCTGAGCAGCTACCTTTAGAAGAATATCTTCTATGTTCTTGTAAGCCTCATAAGATCCTCCAGGCATCAATGAAGGGCCATTTCGCGCACCCTCCTCTCCGCCGGAGACTCCCATTCCAAGATACAGGAGGCCAAGTTCAGCCATTGCTTTTTCGCGCCTCTCAGTGTTCTCGTACCATTCATTGCCTCCGTCAATTATGCAGTCACCCACTTCCATGTGAGCTGAAAGCGTGGTTATGGTTTGATCCACTGGTGCACCGGCTTTCACGAGCATGATGACAACACGGGGCTTCTGGATCGAGTTGATAAAAGCTTCAGGTTCATGGAAACCATAAACAGGGAGGTTCCCCTCGAGTTTAGCACGTTCCACAGTCTCATCAACTTTTGAGGTGGTTCGATTGTATACAGAAATAGGAAATCCTTTCTCAGCAATGTTCAAGGCCAGGTTTTGGCCCATCACAGCAAGACCGGCAAGGCCTATTCTTGTGAGAACCATGTTTAACCTGTTGAAAGATTACGAGGGGAGACTTCATTTTCAAAGAATTTAGAAGATCCAGACTAAAATAAGAAGGGGCAAAAACATAAAGCTCAGTAAGTAAACTGATTGAACAATGGTAAAAAATATTATAAAATCATAATCAAGACTTATCTATCTCTTAGAGGTAAAACAATCCAGAAAAACTAAGAAGCTCAAAAAATCCAAATGGTTATGAGCAAGTACTTCTATCAGACTAGAAAATTGAGGTAAAAAATACAGAAAAACTTGCAGAAGCGGGTAATTTATACTTATCAACAATGATTGATTAGTACACATGCACATTAAAGCAAGAAGTCAAAGATGAAATTATGACTTAATGTCTAATCAAATTTAGGTGTCCCAAGTGAAATAGATTTACAACAAAATCAACATTGAGTAAAAATGTGAATTTGAATATATAAGCGCTTTAAAAACCTTAATATACTTTCGATTATCATGAGAAAGAAAATTGAAGTAGATTACTCACTGTAACATTTCTGTTCAATAAACACCAAAATAAAACAACACATTTTGGTTTATAGAGCTCCTTTAGGTACATGCCACTTAAAAGGAATTGACTTTTGTTCATGAAGAAGCCTAGCCCATATCAAAAAGCAGGATCAAGCATACAATTTCGTAACAAAATGCAAAAATGGAATAATAAAGATCATCTATTTTCTAACTGAGATATTCAGTGGATTTATGTTCACAAAGAAAAGCCTAATGTTAATAGGAAAAAATAAAGTCAAAATTCTAAAAGGCGCCTTAAGTTATTTTTTGACGTCCGTACTTTTTAAAGATAGATCCGCTATCTTAGCGGTCCTCTTAGTGCTGGTCTTACGGATATGGAGGGAGGTTCATGCATGTACACAGGTCATAGGCATATGGCGAGGTAAATCCCAGGTCGTCAGTTTCTGATAATCGACCCCTGACCATTACGCCAGAAATACCATACGCCCATCGTCTACGCTACACCCTGGGACAGTGTCCGTACTTTTTAATTATCAAAAGGTGGTGCTTTGCCTTTGTACGCATAGAAAATATCCTAAATACCTCCCTCTCATCTTCTCCACTTCACCGACGCCGCTGGCTCCCAGCGCTGATCTCCACAGAGGCCACCGCCGACACGTTGTGCCGGCGGAAGCTGCGTCCGGACCATTGCTGACATCCACTCAGGGATTTCCTCATCTACCTCGTCTAATTTCCACCGACATCGGTGATCACCAGGTTCAAATGGTCGGAGGGATCGCCCGTTACTGGGGCGCGCTAATTGAGGGACCCCGCGTTGAGCGGTTGACCACGTCAGTAGCATGATGGAGCTGCCAGGTCGCTCCACCTTCTTGGTGATGCCCGGCTCCTTCCTCCTCTGGTTCGGGTGGTTCGGCTTCAACCCAGGCCCCTTCCTGTGCAGCTTCAAGTAGTACAGCCACAGCAGCGGCATCCATGGAGTTGTCAGCCGCCAGACACACCGCCGTCCCACCACCCTCTCCGGCTTCATTGCTACGCTACTCAGGAAGGGCCTCCAGAACGCGCACTGAAAATGCTGTGGACGTGTGCAACGGCCTCCACGGTGGCTTCGTGGCCACCACCTCCGAGTGCTCCCTCATCGACCCGTGGGCGGCCATCGTATGCCGCTTCGTCTCCGCCTGGGTCCTAATCGAGTTCAACGCCCTCGCGGCCCGTCTCAAGTACAAAGACCCACTCGAGGCGGTACGCGAACAAGGTGTACCCCGGACACAATGGCCGATTGTCCTTTTCATGAGCGGCGGTGAAATTCCCGGCGCCTGCGGAAATTAGAGGAGGCAAATGGGGAATCCCAGAGTGGGTGTCGGCGACGGATCGATGACTGCTGCTGCCTGCTACAGGCGGCGCAACGGGAGGGCGGTGGTCAGAGCGATGGTCGGCGCCAGGACCGGCAGCGCCGGTAGAGACGGACGGACGGGAGAATTTGCCGACAACTAGGTTCAATCTTAGCACCCGGACCGGGGCGCCGCGCAACAGGCAATCATTTAGCGTTCAACTTCGACCATTTTATGTTCATAAAGAAAATTTTCAACTTATTTGAAGAAAACAGAGTATCCCACTAGAATAAAAAGAAAAGAAGCAATTCCGGAGAGACAAAACAAGAGATCTAATGTAGAAGTCAAAACAAGTTATTGGATACAAACATTTTATTATTGTTGTTGCATCTGTCCTAGTTTCTTATTCAAGAAACACTTCTGTTCTAAGTTGAAATCGCATCTGAAACTTAGATATTTGCTCTCCAATCAAGTGCAGTAAGAAAAACATAAAAGATCTTATCCAACTATTGACATGCGTTTTAAGACGATCTGAAGCCATTACGGATCCAAAGAGAAGCCATAAGCTTGTCATGCGACAAAGGTTCGACAACCAGAGTGAGGGAGAAAACCCATCAACGAGTAAGTCAGTCGACAAGATCAGAAGATGCTATCAGATATCTAAGACTAAACTAATGGATCCTGCAAAACTAATACGGAGAAAACCAGTAAACATTCTCCATCGGAGAAAACTACATAAACTTCATTCACAGAAACAGTTTAAGACAATACGAAACACATGAACTCGAAAACGAAAGCAAGTATCTAGATCGAACCAAGCAATTGCAAGGTGAAGGAAATCAAAACTAAGCGGCGGTTCCAAAGAGAAGATCCGACAAACAGATCGGTGAGCATCCAAATCTTACCTCGCGGATCTGAATCTGAAAGAGAACAACGATCGGAGAAGGAGAGGAAGAGAGCGAGAGCACAAATCTTCAGATCGATCGGAAGCGGGATTCGACGAGCAGGAAAGTAAGAAAAGGGGGAGAACGGAGATATTTATTGTATTGTGGGGAAATACATTATTACGTATCTATTGTTTCTGAGTTTTCCCACTTATGTCCCTCAAATATTTTCGTTCCTATTTATGTCTCTTATAAATCATTTTCGTTCTCACTTATGTCCCTGCCGTTAATTGGTCCGTGAATTTGAGACGGAATCGGCACGTGATCTGCACGTGCTCGTAAAAATCCTCTGCAAACTCAGCGCCACCGCTGGTTCACCTTCGGATCTTGTGAGCGTGACGCTAACGTACGAACTGCCTCACCTGCCGTGATAACTTTAGCCCATTTTATATATATATTTATGTGATCAAAAATATATTTTTTTTAATTTGATAGTTGTAAGAGATTGAAAGGATTGGGATGGAATCCCCTTGTTCTTGCCAAGGCGTCTCTGAAATCTCTCGTAATTAAGGCTAAAAATTGGTCGGATTCGGCGCATAAATTCCTGAAGCAGTGCGCCGATTCCGGAAACATTGAAGCTTGTTACGTGCTGGGAATGGTAGGTGTTCATTCATCGACTAAATTGAAGGGTTTCGAGAGATTCGAAGGATAAAGATGTGATCTTTGTGTGAAAATTTGGTATGCATATTCGATTCTACTGCCTAGAGAACAGGGGAAGCGGGGCGGCGCTGATGGCCCGGGCGGCGATGGCGTCTCACGCGGCAGCTCTGTACTCCCTCGCCGTGATTCAGTTCCACGGAAGCCGCGGCTCCAAGGGAGACAAAGACCTTCACGCCGGTGTGGCGCTGTGTGCCCACGCGGCGTTTCTCGGCCATGTCGACGCTTCGGGAGCTCGGCCATTGCCTCCAGGACGGTTATGGAGTCCAACGGGACGTCGCCGAGGGCCGGCGATTCCTTGTCCAGGCCAACGCCCGAGAGCTAGCATCCGTTCTCAAGTCCTCATCCGCCTCCCATGCAGCCTGGCGGTAGAATCACAACCACCACCACACCCTGCTTCCGGATGCTCGCTCCTCAGCGATTACGGCTCGTTTTCACAACCACCACCACTTTAGTAGATTTTTACGAGCACGTGCAGATCACGTGCCACAATATAAATAGCAACATGTGGAACTTCTGAATCAACCATTGTATTTTTTTTGTAAAGAAAACACAAACAAACAAAAAAAACTTACCCTGCGGGAGCAATATTTTTTTTTTTCTTTTTTCTTTGGAAGAAGAAGAAAAAAGAAGAAATAAGAGAAGAAATGTAAGTCTCATGGGTGTAACATTGCGACCAATAGTCTTGGAGATTTCACATATCAAATCATTTTGCGACAGGCTTTTCAGTCGTCGAACATGAGGCCTGACCGATGACAACTTAGCTTTGACATCCAACATTTTACCATCCTTTACGATTCCAATCATTTCTGGTAAGATTTGGTGCTAAGAAACATCCTTGCCAGCTCAAAATCTTACCTCAAATTAGGATTTCAAAATTTAACCAATACCATTCACATGGATGTTAGGACACGTATAAATTAGAGGAAGGGTAAATAACTCTTTCACTTCTTTGAACTTGATTTATAATAGAAATTTGAAACAAAGATAATACCTTCGATTTTACTTGGTATCTATTTTTTTGAGATGACTAATCCAAGGATTTATTTTACATACTCATAACTCTATTATGAAAATCTCCTTACCGGAAGTAGAAAAGTCTCGTATAATCTCAAACACAAGAAGTAGAATAAGAAATAAAAATAAATACAATGAAAACAAATAACTTTACATGAATATTATTTTGAGTGCTTTCTTATTGCTTAGAAATCTCTTTCATCAATTGGAAATACAGTAACACTCCTTCCTCAACTTTCCAAGAACTTGTAACTCGTTCTTTCCATGAAACCCCTATTACTAGGGGTTCTTTTGGGCTGAAAAATATCTCCCGATCAATTAGTCGTACTCCTAATTGATTGTCACATCAAATCGATCATTCAAAACCTATAAAATGATTTTTTTTTTTCATCTGTCTAATCGATTGGTGAGTCATATCAATCAATTATCAATTTTTAATCAATTAATCCAATCAATTATGAAGTTTTCTGTTCTCCGCGAAGAGCCTCCAATTGATTACCCCAATAGATTAATGATGACTAAATTGATCTCCCCAATCGATTCCACTGCCTTCTATGCTTATGCGAACAATTAGTCAAATGATTGCCTTAATCAATTGACACCTCTGAATTGATTAGACTAATCAATTCAGAAGTCTACTGTACTTTGAGAAAAACCTAGCTAATCGATTGCCTTAATCGATTAGGGATATCAGAATCGATTGACCTAATCAATTTCGGCTCTTTCTGTTTTCATGAATTGAGCTCCCAATCAATTAAGGGTGACCATCAATCAATTAGCGCTGCTTAATTGATTATACCAATCGATTTGATCACCAAAATCTAAAGGTTTTGGGCCTTGAGTTTGCCAATCGACTGGTGAAGTTCATCAATCGATTGCTAACCTTAATTTCAGCATTTCTAAGGTTGAATTCACACCTTGCTTGGTATTAGGTTGACTTCAACTTGTTGGCGCAGCGGGGCCGGTAAGAGGGGGTGAATTGTGTTGGACCTCGTTGTTGTTTTGATGTGATCAACTAAGTTAGGTTGGGTCCTGTTTAATTTTGATCCCTGTGTCTAAATGTGTAGGAGCTTAGGAGCATAAGAAGTCGAGCGGAAGACACAGCTAGCGAGAAGGATGGCACGGGAAGGGAGTTGACGGGTTTGGTGCATCCGAGGGACGAAAGGGTTGCGAAAAGAATGCACCGGTGGACGAGAAGAACGCACGTGACGTTCGAGGGACGAGAAGCCAAAGTGGAAACCTACTTGAGGAGAAGACCAGAAATTGAGTTCAGGTGAACCCTATTTCGATTGGCCATAATCACCTAAACGAACGAAGCAGCGGAAGATTCAAAGGAAGGCTGGAACTATTTATATGCTGCATACAGAGGGCACCCTCCATAAGTATGGGAGGGGCCCTCCATAAAGGATGGGGGGGTGCCCTCCATAAGTATGGGAGGCACCCTCCATAAGGTATGGGAGTCACCCTCCATGCTTATTGAGGGTGCGCTCGGCCCAGTCTTTGTAGCCGTTTGGCAGCGGATAAAGCTCCGCTGTCTCGCTAAAGGCACCCTCTAAATCCCTTGGAGGCATCCTCAAGCAATAAATAAGATTTTCCAGGGGCTATAAAAGGGCTCCTGGAGCTAGGAAAGATACAACAACTTTAGAACAACTACTGTAATAATTTCCTAGAGATTTTCTGAGTTTTTCAAAGAGTGTAAGAGACTTCTCCGCCTATAGAGAAGGAGATATTTTTAATAGAGCTTTGCAACTGCCTTGGATTAACAACCACATAGGTTGTAGCTAAGTCAAATCTGTTTGCTTCTTTTCTTTTTAATTAGTTGTTCATTTCAATTGATTTTAATTGTGATATTGCTACTAATCTTGGTTGGAAAGAACGAAAAGATTTTATTTTTTGTTTTTAGATGTTGCGCCCTCTCACCGGCCCCGTCGCTGCACCAACAAGTGATATCAGAGTCCAACCGCCTCAGAAGGACTAACCGCCGACTGAAGCATCAAAATCAAAATGATGGCCGGTACAAGCATTCATCTACCAAAGTTCGAGGGAGACTTCGCACAATGGAAACACTAATGGAGGTATTCTTCAAAATAGATTTTGAAATTCTTTTAACAATGAAATATGATTTTACAGTTCCAAAAGACAAAGAAGAATATTAGTGGACGAAGAAGGAGCAAGTCAACTTCGTGGCGAACGGTAAAGCAGAATTCCATCTGCTCAACGTTCTTCTGCCCCAGGAGGTCAATCGAATCGGCAACTATGACTCAACAAAGAAACTTTGGGAGAAATTCCTGGAACTACACGAAGGAACTTCCGAAACGAAGCTTGCGAGACGGGATGTGCTCCGGAATCAACTAATGAATATCCGAATGGAAGAAGGAGAGTCAGTAGCATAACTTCACGGAAGAATCAAGGAGCTGATCACTGGACTAACAAACCTTGGAGAAACGGTAACGAATCGGGACACACAAAGGTATGCTTTAAATGCGTTCCTAAGAACACCCGAATGGACAACGATAGTAGTCTCCTACTATATTTCCAAGGATCTTGAGGTAAGTACTTTTGAAAGTCTTTTTTCTACTTTTGAATTACATGAATCTCGATGTGCAGGACAAAGAAAAGGACCAAGTCACAATGTTACCCTGAAGACAAGAACCAACGATTCAGACTCCGAAGAATCAATTGATGAAAACGAAGCAACGCTAATGGTAAGGAAATTCAATAAATTTATTAAGTCTAACAAATTTAAATCGCAGACAAAGAGGGATTACCGAAACAAAAGAAAGGTATGATGCTACAACTGCAACGAAGAAGGGCACATCAAGGATGACTGTCCAAAATTGAAGAAAAGGGACAAGAAAAAAAAAGTACAAAAAACCAACATCCTCCAAACACAAGACCCTGAAGGTCACATGGGACGATTTATCTTCCTCAGAGTCCGAGGTTGAAGCCTTCTTAGGACTAGCCCTAATGGTCAACCATCAAGTGAAAGATGAAACCAACTTAGAGATGAGCATTGATGAAAGGGGAGGAACATCAGAAGAAAGCAGCGATGAAGAGGGAGCATCAAAAATTGAGGTAAGTGAGGTACGTGCTCTCTCCCAAACAGTCTTTTAAATTTATTAAAAGTCTTACTAAAGATCTAGTTAAACTAGAAAAGGAAAATGCTGAATTAAAATTGAATTTAGCAAAAGTATGTCCTCTACAATTGTATGATAATCTAAAATTAAAAAATGAAAAATTAAAAATAGAAATCAAAAAATTGAAAAATGACCATGCATGCTTGAATAACTTTCAAAAATCAAAACTTAGAATTTATGGTAAATTAAATTGGTATATTAGACATCACCAAGGTCAACTTAGAAAAATTCCCAGAGAATATGTACCCCTCTCCCCAAAATTCTTAGTTAACCCAATAGGAAGGAACCTATATTGGGTTCCAAAGTCTTACTTAGATTAAACACTTTTCTAAGGCTTTCAAAAAAGATTAAATATTTAAATTCTTTAAAAGACTTTGTCTGGAAGTGGTTGATGATCCAATAACCAAGAAGACCTAGTGCCTCGCCACAGCATGGAAGTTGATTATTGAATTAGATATTTAATTGACAAACTGATAAGCTTGTGAAATTAATTAAGATAATTGCTTCCAATGTTTGTCAATTTTTGAAAAACTCCATAAGTTAGAAATTGTTTTAAATTTCTTTTACTTGTTTTTAGTAAATTAAGTTTTTTTTTAAAATCTCCATATTTTTTGATGTGATCAAAGGGGGAGAAATAGGTACAAGTTTAGGAGGAGTGCGGAGTTAGAAATTTTTTTTCAAATTCTGAATTCAAATCAGTTTATTTTATACTTGGTGTTGCAATTTCTTTTATTGCAAACTTTATACTTAAGATTTTTTTTATTACTTGTCTGTTATTACCCTAACTTGAACTTAGGTTGATACATATCAAAAAGGGGGAGATTGTTGGACCCCGTGGTTATTTTGATGTGATCAACCAAGTTAGGTTGGGTCTTGTTTGGTTTTGATCCCTGTGTCTAGTGTGCAGGAGCTTAGGAGCACAAGAAGTCGAGCGGAAGATGCAACTAGCGAGAAGGATGACACAGGAAGGGAGCTGACGGGCTCGGTGCATCCGAGGGATGAAAGGGTTGTGGAAGAGTACATCGGTGGACGAGAAGAACATACGCGACGTTCGAGGGACGAGAAGCCGGAGCGGAAGCCTGCTCAAGTAGAAGGTCGAAAATTAGGTTCGGTTGAGCCTTATTTCGGTTGGCCGCAATCACCCAAGCGAATGGAGCAGCGGAAGATCCAAAAGAAGACTGGAACTATTTATATGTTGCAGGCAGAGGGCACCCTCCATAAGTATGTGAGGCGCTCTCCATAAAGGATGAGAGGCACCCTCCATAAGTATGGGAGCCACCCTCCATAAGGTATGGGAGGCGCCCTCTGTGCTTATTGAGGGGCACCCTCAATCCAGTCTTTGTAGCCGTTTGACAGCAGATAAAGTTTTATCCGCTGCCTCGCTAGAGGCGTCCTCCAAGCCCCTTGAAGGCGCCCTCCAAGCCCCTTGGAGGCACCCTCCAAGCCCCTTGGAGGCGCCCTACAAGCCCCTTGGAGGCACCCTCAAGTAGTAGATAAGATTTTCCAAGAGCTATAAAAGGACCCCTGGACATAGGAAAGATACAACAACTTTAGAACAACTACTATAATCATTTTCTAGAAATTTTATGAGTTTTTCAAAGAGTGTAAGAGGCTTCTCCGCCTACAGAGAAGGAGATATTTTTAGTAGAGTTTTGCAACCGCCTTAGATTAACAACCACCTAGGTTGTAACCAAATCAAATATGTTTGTCTCTTTTCTTTTTAATTAGTTGTTCATTTCAGTTTATTTTAATTGTGATATTGCTACTAATCTTGGTTGGCAAGAACGGAAAGGTTTTATTTTTTATTTTTAGACGCTGCACCCTCTCACCGGCCCCACCGCTGCACCAACAAATTGTCTATAAAAAAGTTAAAACAAAGACCCTTCTCGATCTTTCAACTCAAATTAGTAGCACACTTATAAATGTTAGGACCAAAAGTAGCTAGAGGGGGGGGGTGAATAGCTCGTCGCGCTTCGCTCGTTGCTCGGCGTTGCTTGTTCCTTCAAAGATGTGTAGCGGAAAATACAGAAACAAACACACAACGCTAACACGGTTGGTTTTACTTGGTATCCACCTCACAAGAGGTGACTAATCCAAGGATCCACACCAACACACACACCCTCCACTAAATAAAACTCTCCTTTATGGTAACTACCAAGGGAGGAGAAGCCCTACAAGACTCAATACAAGAAGAGAGGGAAAGGATACAAGAAATACAAGCTTACAAGCTTACAATGAGTACAAAACCCTAACCCTAGCTTCTCTTCTTGGCTTTGATCCGCCTCTTGACTTGGAGAGCTTCCAAGATCCTTCAAGAACTGGCGATCTGAGCTTTGTGAGCGCTGTGGAGGAGTTGGCGAGAGCTCTGGAGTGAATCGGTGAAGAGATACCGCAGCCATCGAACGCCTGCAGCTATAAACGATGCCAACGGTCGGATCCCGATCGATTCGAATGTTCCCAATCGATCGGGGAGGCTTTGGATCGATCCACGGATCGATCCAGAGCGCCTCTGTGCTCTGGAAACGCGCCTGGATCGATCCACGGATCGATCCAGCGCTTATCGCGCGAAGCAGCCGCGTCCCAATCGATCCACTGATCGATTGGGACCTCTGGATCGATCCACGGATCGATCCAGAGGCTCTCTGTTCGCTGGGACAGGTCTGGATCGATCCACTGATCGATCCAGAGCCTGGATCGATCCACTGATCGATCCAGCACTTGATTTTTGTCCAAAACCAAGTCCCAAACCTCCCAAACCAACATCCGGTCAACCTTGAACTGTTGGTATGTCATGCCTAGCATCTAGTCACTCCCTTGACCTGCTAGGACTCCCTTACCAAGTGTCCGGTCAATCCCTTTGACCCACTTGGACTTTTCTCTGTGCCAAGTATCCGGTCAATCCCTTTGACCTACTTGGACTTTTCTTTCATGCCAAGTATCCAGTCAATCCTTTGACCTACTTGGACTTCCCAACACCAGATGTCCGATCATCCTTGATCCATCTGGATTTTCCCTTGCCTGGCTTCACTCACCAGGACTTTCACCTAGCTTCACTCACTAGGGTTTTCCATCTGCCTAGCTTCACTCACTAGGACTTTCACCTGGCTTCACTCACCAGGATTTCCATCTGCCTAGCTTCACTCACTAGGACTTTCACCTGGCTTCACTCACCAGGATTTCCATCTGCCTAGCTTCACTCACTAGGACTTTCACCTGGCTTCACTCACCAGGATTTCCATCTGCCTGGCTTCACTCACCAGGACTTTCCTTCTGCCTGGCTTCACTTACCAGGACTTTCCTTCTGCCTGGCTTCACTCACCAGGACTTTCATACTGCCTAGCTTCACTCACTAGGTCTTTCATTTTGCCTAACATCCCAGTTAGGACTTCCCAGTCAAGTATCCAGTCAACCTTGACCTACTTGACTCTTCTTCAATCAATATCTTATTGTCAAACATCTAAATCCAAACCAAGACTCAGCTTGGTTACCCAGGTCAACCTTGACCTGAGGGATATTGCACCAACAATATCCCTCTTTTTGATGTTTGACAATACCACAATAACACTTACAATCCCATATGTAAGTTAGGCTAATCCCATAGCCTCCTTCTTCATGCCACTAGGTAATGAAAGCATAAATTAAGCTCTTCATTCTCCCCCTAAGAGGGCAAACTCCCTCTAGGTAATGAAAGCCTAACTTACTCCCTTTCATGAGTCCTTTCATTCTCCCCCTATGACCTTCCCATAGGTAATGAAGGACTAACTTACTCCCATTCACACCTTCATTCTACCCCTCGTTGGCACACATCAACCTATGCCCTCCTTTGGGCACACTTCAACAAATCCATTTGTTGAAAACTCTCCCCCTGAAGAGTTGCTCATCGTTGTTCACAACATCACTCGTTGTGATCAACACGATAATGAAGATCCCATACCCTTCATTTATCCTTAACTTCTCCCTCAATGTAGACAACTACCCAACCTTGAGCATTATCTACCACTTGAGTGTCCACTTGAAATAATGAGGATATCCACTCCCCATTTCTCCCCATTTCAAGTTTAAATGCTCAACCTTGAGCAAGTTCACAACAGAAGGTTAACCACCTTCCAAGGTTCATGAAAAATAATTTTCATGTCTTTAAAGAGTCCCTCTCCCCTAAAGACATGGTGGTAACTTCTGTCATTGCACCAACAATGACTTGGAATCCCTAAAACATTAGGAAACCCAAATTTAGAAGTTTTGAGGTTCAAATATTCAAAATTTGAAACAACCTCAACCTAAACTTCTACTTAGTCTTCGTTAACCAATCCATCCTTGTTTTCAACATGAAAACACCCTTTGTATGTATACAAATGTATTTAAGGGGTTTGGAATGGTTACCTAGACTAAAATAGGTTCAAAGATGCTGAAATCAGGCCTTCCCACCAAAACCAGCAATTGGATCGATTGAGTTGGGTTCCAATCGATTGAACCTTTCGAATCGATCCACCGATCGATTCAGACTCCTGATCGATCGGCTGATCGATCCAGCGAGCTTCGGGAATTGCCATTTGAATCGATCCATGGATCGATTCAGAACTCAATCGATCCATGGATCGATCGAGTCCGATAGTTGCTGAAATTCCATTTCGGTCAACTTGAAACCCCTAGAAAATTCTACAAAATCCAAAATTATGAAATTTCGTGTAGACATTATTTAGGGCATACTTAATCATGGAAAATAGCTTTCTATGAAAATACATCATATTTTCAAAGATTGACACAAACTTGAAAACTTGCAAAAACTTTAGTGTTTTTCTTCAAGTTTGTGTTTAACTATTCAATGGTGATTACTATCAAAAGATAGCCTTCACCAAGGTTTTCCAAAAACATTTTAAAAACATTTTCAAAACCAATATCCCATCATGTTCCTTGGGCATAATGCACATGACTTGTACATTAGCTTTCCCAATGATGGGAAAACACATAACTATGTGTTTTGATGAATTTAAAACTCAAAGGAATGCACTAAATCAACATCTTGAGCTTTGTTCATCATCCTAACATCTCACTTGTATATAATATGCACTAAAACACATACAAGTCACCTTAGAGGTCTTTGTGAGATGTAAAATTTGGTTTTTGCCCTAATCTAGAGATCATGCATATCTATGTAGGCATTTTAGAGATATTAGACATCCACCCAGGATGTCACTTGTTAATAAGTGTCGTTAAATGCCATTCATCCTTAATTACAAGGAATTAAACTAAATGCAAGATTATGTTATGACATACATCAAAAGAAAATAATTTTCAAAAGAAAATATCCTATTGCTACATGATGTATGAATGTCATGACATGGTATTTTTGGATTTTTCTTAATAAAACATGAATGTAAAAATAGACATGATGTCATGACATATGATGGGCAAACAATCATGACAAGATTTAGCATAAATAAAATATACCTAGATTAACTATCTAAGTATCCTTAAAATCTTAGCTAAACTTACGACTTAAACCTAGATTGCCCTAAAGTGCTTCAAGAAAATGCCAATTGAAAATAAATATGTCCTCAAATGTTAGCATATTCCATGTTTCCTCAAGAGTAGCACTTTTAAATTTAAGGCCCGGATTGCCTTAAATTGCCTAAGAACATACCAAAATCCCAACTTGATAGTTCTTATGAATTTCCCAATATGTGCCATTTAAGATTAAAATCACTTCTTCCACTATTAGGCACATTTTTACTCTTTCAAGGAGTAATCAATAGGTCCATTTCATTTTCAAAGGTTAACTAAAACCTTGAAAATGCTCCTTGAGTGTCAATTTCCTCAAAGTTGGGTTAACTACCCTTCTAATCGGAGTTGACACCCTCTAACCCATCTATGGGGTAGAGAAGATGCTCCTAGGAACCCAACACCTATTGGTGCTCCTTGGATGCTCTAGGTACTCACTAGGGATAACTTCCCTAGATACCTTCCTAGTGACCTTGTTGGGCTTCTTAGAAGCCTTGATCACATTTTCTAGGTCAACTCTAGGGATAGCCTCCCTTGTAACCTTGTTCGTGACTTTCTTAGACTTCTTAGAAGTCTTAGTCACTTTGGTTGCAAAGATACTTCTAGGGATATCTTCCCTTGTATCCTTGACTTGACCTCTAGACTTAGGGTTCGTTCCATAACTATATGGAACCCTATGATAACTAGGCACATCCTTCTTAGCTTTTGGTTTGTATCCCAACCCTTTATGGCCATTGGATGGCTTTGATTTTCCTAAACCTAAGTTATGCTCACTTTGCCCTAATAGGATATTTTCCATCATTTTTAGGGTCTTCTCTATTTTATCAAGTCTTGACCTCAAGACTTGATTTTCTCTCACTAAGTCCTTAGTATTTGATCCATGAGCATTTTTGTTTCTAGGCTTGTATCTTAAATCCTTAGAGTTTTCGCCTAGATTTTTACCTACAATCCTAGCCTTAGGTGTAGTAGTTTTAGCATGAAAAGCTATATGTTTTTCTTTAACGCTATCATGCTTTCTATTTTCATGGTAAATAGCATTAAAATGATAAAAATTTGACCTAGCATGCTTTTTACCATTTTGCAAGGGAATAGGCTCAATGAAAGTTACCTTCCTTTTTACCTTGGAGGCTCCCCCTTGACTAGTGCCTCCTTGAGCCTTGACCATCTTCTTCCCCTTGGGGCATTGACTTCGGTAATGCCCTTTTTGGTTGCAAGAAAAACACACAATGTGCTCCTTGCTCCTTTTTATTCCGGGGATGGTCTCCTTGGGCTTCTCCTTGCCCTTTTGTGCCACTTGGCCCTTCTTCTTGACCAAGTTGGGACACTTGCTCTTATAGTGCCCATGTTCCCTACACTCAAAACATATTATATGATTTTTATTTTTAATTGAAACATTTATACCTTCTTGTATAGGGATGGCACTTGCTCCTCCATTTGATATTTCTTGAATTTCAGAGGTGGCACCATCTTCTTCTTCTTCACTTGACCCGGATGTAGAAGCTTCTCCTTCTTCTTGATCCGGCGTCACCAAGGATTGCTCCCCCTCAATCCTAGAGGTGGAGGCTTCATCATCTTGAATATGAAACAAGGAGTATGCTCCCTCCTTGTTCCCTTCGTTGCATTCCCTTGAGGATGAAGCTTCTTGGATCTCCTCTTCTTCGGAGGTTGAGCATCTCTCAACCTCGGAGTCCTCCTCTTGGTCTTGATCCAATGAGTCGCCCTCTTTGGATTCTCCTTTATTTGATACAGTGGAGGGGATCTCGTGAATTCTTGCCAATTTGCTCCAAAGCTCCTTGGCATCTTCGAATTCTCCAACTCGAGCCAAGATGTGGCTAGGCAATAAGTTGACCAGAAGCTTGGTCACTTTGTCATTTGCCTCGCCCCTTTGAATTTGCTCTGAGCTCCATCTGCTTTTCTTTAGAAGCTTGCCCTTGGAGTTCGTTGGAGCTTTGAAGCCTTCTATGAGAGCAAACCATTGCTCTATCTCCATCATAAGAAAATTTTTGATTCTTGATCTCCAAGAATCGAAGCTTGCCGATGTGTATGGTGGAGCCACCCTTGTGTCAAATCCAAGTCCATCTTGGAATTGCATCTTGAAGTTGAGCTTGATAAAGTCTTGAACTTGAAGAATTTGCTTCAACTTCTTCACCCTCTAGCTTTTCTTGTTATGCTTGACCCTTCCGGCGATGATTCCGGTGAAGAGCGGCCTCGCTCTGATACCACTTGTTAGGACCAAAAGTAGCTAGAGGGGGGGTGAATAGCTCATCGCGCTTCGCTCGTTGCTCGGCGTTGCTTGTTCCTTCAAAGATGTGCAGCGGAAAATACAGAAACAAACACACAACGCTAACACGGTTGGTTTTACTTGGTATCCACCTCACAAGAGGTGACTAATCCAAGGATCCACACCAACACACACACCCTCCACTAAATAAAACTCTCCTTTATGGTAACTACCAAGGGAGGAGAAGCCCTACAAGACTCAATATAAGAAGAGAGGGAAAGGATACAAGAAATACAAGCTTACAAACTTACAATGAGTACAAAACCCTAACCCTAGCTTCTCTTCTTGGCTTTGATCCGCCTCTTGACTTGGAGAGCTTCCAAGATCCTTCAAGAACTGGCGATCTGAGCTTTGTGAGTGCTGTGGAGGAGTTGGCGAGAGCTCTGGAGTGAATCAGTGAAGAGATACCGCAGCCATCGAACGCCTGCAGCTATAAACGATGCCAACGGTCGGATCCCGATCGATTCGAATGTTCCCAATCGATCGGGGAGGCTTTGGATCGATCCACGGATCGATCCAGAGCGCCTCTGTGCTCTGGAAACGCGCCTGGATCGATCCACGGATCGATCCAGCGCTTATCGCAGCCGCGTCCCAATCGATCCACTGATCGATTGGGACCTCTGGATCGATCCACGGATCGATCCAGAGGCTCTCTGTTCGCTGGGACAGGTCTGGATCGATCCACTGATCGATCCAGAGCCTGGATCGATCCACGGATCGATCCAGCACTTGATTTTTGTCCAAAACCAAGTCCCAAACCTCCCAAACCAACATCCGGTCAACCTTGACCTGTTGGTATGTCATGCCTAGCATCTAGTCACTCCCTTGACCTGCTAGGACTCCCTTACCAAGTGTCCGGTCAATCCCTTTGACCCACTTGGACTTTTCTCTGTGCCAAGTATCCGGTCAATCCCTTTGACCTACTTGGACTTTTCTTTCATGCCAAGTATCCAGTCAATCCTTTGACCTACTTGGACTTCCCAGCACCAGATGTCCGATCATCCTTGATCCATCTGGATTTTCCCTTGCCTGGCTTCACTCACCAGGACTTTCACCTAGCTTCACTCACTAGGGTTTTCCATCTGCCTAGCTTCACTCACTAGGACTTTCACCTGGCTTCACTCACCAGGATTTCCATCTGCCTAGCTTCACTCACTAGGACTTTCACCTGGCTTCACTCACCAGGGTTTCCATCTGCCTAGCTTCACTCACTAGGACTTTCACCTGGCTTCACTCACCAGGATTTCCATCTGCCTAGCTTCACTCACTAGGACTTCCTTCTGCCTGGCTTCACTCACCAGGACTTTTCTTCTGCCTGGCTTCACTCACCAGGACTTTCATACTGCCTAGCTTCACTCACTAGGTCTTTCATTTTGCCTAACATCCCAGTTAGGACTTCCCAGTCAAGTATCCAGTCAACCTTGACCTACTTGACTCTTCTTCAATCAATATCTTATTGTCAAACATCTAAACCCAAACCAAGACTCAGCTTGGTTACCCAGGTCAACCTTGACCTGAGGGATATTGCACCAACAATAAATAGAAAATTAAGCAACTAATAAGTAAAAGACACAAAAGAGTTATTTGGTTACAATCTAGGTGGTTGTTAATTCAAGACAAAAGAAGGCGCTAAAAAGATCTCCTTTGTATAGGCGGAGAAGCCTATTACAACAATTGGACGCTTAGAAATGTGCTAGGAAAAAAATACAGGAGTTGATGTCTATTTCCTAGGTCCAAGGGTCTTTTTATAACCCCTGGGAAATCTTATCCGGGGCTGGAAGGCGCCTTCAACATGTTGGAGACCGTTGGTGGCCGGCTGTCAGAGGGTAGAATAGCCCTGCAAAAATAAAAAAGAAAATACTCTTCTCGAACTTAAAGAAATAACACTTGCATAAATAATTAAAGACTAAACTTAAAAGAAAAGAGACGTCGGAGTTTACTTGGTTACAACCGGAGAGGTTGTTAATCCAAGGAAGATGATTACACTAAATTCTCTTTCAGGCGGAGAAGCCTCTTTTACAGCAGTGTAAGCACAGAAAGAAGGAAGCTAAACAAAATAATAGAAGCGCACAAGTGTTGTTACAATTTCTTGTTGAATTGATTTTAAAAGCTTCTGGACCAAGACTGTATTTATAGCCTTGGTCGGGGGGCTTAGAAGGGTTCCAGATGCTTGAAGTGGGATAAAATAGTTATCCCCGACGCAATGGTGAAAATCCACGTCATTGTGGATAAAAATAGGGTTCCGGGCACCCGGAATCGCTCTAGGCGCCCCGGACTGGTCTGGGCGCCCCGAATGAAAAAGTTAACATTTTGTTGACTTTTCTCCGGGCCTCCATCTTCGGCTTCGCTCGCTTCGGTCCGAGTCTTTCGCTCCGGCTCTGCTCGCTTGGGTGATCTCGATCATCTGGAATAGGGTTCACCCGAATCCAACTTCCGGCCTTCTAGAGCAACCTTTCGCTCCTGCTTCTTGTCCCTCAAAAATGCCTCGCGCTTCCTTCTCGTCCGTCCGCATACTCTTCCACTGCACCTCGTCCCTCGGACGCACCGAGCCCGTCAACTCTCTCCCATGCCGTCCTTCTCGCTAGCTGCGTCTTTTGCTTGACTTCTTGTGTTCCTAAGCTCCTGCACACTTAAACACAAGGTTAAAACACCATAGGATCTAACCTAACTTGGTTGATCACATCAAAACAACCTTGGGGTTCCAACAATCTCCCTCTTTTTGATGTGAGCAACCCAAGTTAAGTTAGGGTAAAGAGACATAAAATAAAAAAAAAGTCCAAAAATAAAAAATTATAATCTACCTTCCCCTAGACTTAATCTTTTCTTTCTCCCCCTTTGATTACATAAAAATGGGGTACCAAAAAATCTAAGGGTAAAAAATTTGAAATACCTTTATCAAATTTTGAAAACTTTGAAAATTTTTTATAATACTAAAATTTTCTAAGTAAAAAATTTGGAAATTATTTTGTTATCACCAAAAATTTGCAATAATTCTAGGAACCTTTAAAAAAAAATTTAAGTAAAAGAAATTTCAATCACAGAAAAAGACTTTCTAAGTTAAACAAAAATTTCTAAGTTAGATAACTTTGCAGAAAAGAATTGAGAAATTTTTCTAAGTTTTCGCAAAAAATATTTTTGGCAATTTTTTTTTTAAATTGAGTAACCCTTTTAAAGCATTATCTAATTTTAATTTAATACTTTATCAGTTAGCCAATTAAACTTTTTATTTCAATACTTGACTTCCAGGTAGTGGCGAGACACTAGACCTTCTTGGTTATTGGAGCAACAACCATTTTCTAGACAAAACCTCATAAAGAAATTAAACGTTTAATTTTCTCACTAAAAGCACTAAGTCTAATTAAGATTTAAGTTAGACAAGATTTCGGAACCCAATATAGGTTTCGGCCAACTAGATTAATTAGATATTTCTTAGGGATATATTTCTTTTAAATATTTCTAATTTGTCCCTTGTGATATCTAAAATACCAATTTAGATTATTGAATTTTCTAAAACTTGTATTAGATGAGCATGCAAGATTTTTTAAGTTATTTATTTCTTTTTGCAAATTATCATTTTTTAATTTTACTTTGTCAAACTCTACTAACGAGCAAGAATTAATTTTAAATTTTTAATCTCTTTTTCTAATTTGCAGCAATCTTTAGTTAATATTTTAACAAACTTAAATAATTTATCAGGAGAAAGAGATCGTACCTGACTTACCTTGCCGATTTCGTTATCTGTGACTCCCCCTGAACTACTGCTTTCTTCCGACGTAGCTCCCCCGTCATCGATGCTCTCAATGCTCATTTCGGACGAGCTTGAATCGTAGTCCTCGTCTTGATGACTTGCTATTAATGCAAGTCCGGAGAAGACCTCGACTTCCAATTTGGATGACATATCATTCCACGTCGCTTTTAGTGTCTTGAACTTGTTTGTTTGGACATGCTTCTTTCCTTTGTTCTTGTCCTTGTTCCTTAGCTTGGGGCAGTTATCTTTGACGTGTCCTTCTTCGTTGCAGTAGTAGCATCAGATCGTCCTTTTCTTTTTACCCTGCGGATGGTTAGTTTTCTTTGAATTAAACAACTTTTTAAAGCGCCTTATCATAATTACCATTTCCTCGTCATCGAGAGAAGATTCTGACTCATGTTCGTCTCTCGCTGCCTTGAGGACGATGTTGTGTTTCGGCTCCTTCGTACCTGCACATCTCGATTCATGCACTTCAAACATAGAAAATAATTCTTCAAAGGTAATATTTTCTAAGTCCTTAGAGATATAAAAAGCATTTACTAGTCAAGTCCATTTCGTATTCCTAGGGAATGCATTTAACGCATACCTTAGTGAATCTCGATTACTTACCTTTTCTCCGAGATTTGATAGTCCGGTGATGAGCTCCTTAATCCTTGGGTGGAGATGTGCAATTGTTTCGTCTTCATCAAGCCGTAGGTTGGTCAACTGGTTGTGAAGTTAGTCCCATCTCGTGAGCTTGGCTTCGGGCGCCCCTTCATATAACTCAAGGAACTTCTCCCAAAGCTCCTTTGTTGAGTCGTAGTTGCCGATCCGGTTGACTTCTTATGGCGGAAGGATGCTCAGCAGATGGAACTCTGCTTTGCTGTTTGCCACGTAGTCGATCTGCTCCTTTTTCGTCCACTGTATTTTTCCTTACCTTACGGTGCTATAAAATTGAATGCTATTATTAGAAGTAAATTAAAATCAGTTTTAAAAAATACATGCATTCACTTTTTTCAGCTAGCGAACTCCCCCTCGAACTTTGGCGGGTATATGCTAGGTCCGGCCTGTTGGTTGCTACTGGGAATATCGTACCGGTTCCCTTGTACAAAAATTTTATACAAGTCTTGAACCATTCCTAACAACCTATTGTGTTCTTTAGAAATTAAATTTAGAATCGCAAACGAAACTTAATATTATTGATTCCAAATTCAACTTATCTGTTCTTAGTGGTTTGGACTTGGATCGAAAATGATATTTAATATTATTGATACAAATCCACCAATGTTACAAATTCAATTAAATATTAATTTCAGATATTGGCTTCCAGGTTAAATATGGCGAGGCACTAGGCCTTCTTGGGTATGGGAGCATCCACCACTTCCTAGGCAAAGCCTTTCAATGAAATTTAATATTTAATTTCCTTATAGTAACCCTAAGTTTAACCAAAAAGAACAATCGAATCACAAATTCGAAAAACAAAAGAAACACAAAATCGAAAACATAAATTCGATTACCTAGATTCATTAGTCTCTTGTGTTTGATATTTCAAGATCTAAATAAAAGGATGAACTAGTTATGATGCGGAAACTAATAACTAGTTATACCTTTTATAGTTTATAGATCTCACGATCTTCTGTCTTATTCCTCTTCTTATCTCGGACGTCGTGTGGACGACGATCTACCGAGACGAGAATCCACCCAAGCTTCCTTCTTCTCCAAGCAAGTTTCGGCCACCACAAGAACTCCAAGAGAAGATGAGGTTCGACCACCACCATCAAGCTCCAAGGGATGCTAGAAACAAAGCCTCCTATCTCTCCTTCTTCCTCTATCAAGATCCGGCCACCACCAAGCTCCTTGAGATGAGATTCCACCGGCCACCAAGGAAGAAGAATAGAAGAAGATGAAGGATGAGAGGGTCGACCACACCATGAAGGAATAGAAGAGGGGAATACTAGATTATGTGTTATGAGGTGAGGCACCTCTACCCTCTCTTTTATATTCCTTGGTCTTGGCAAATAAGGAAAATTTTATTAAAACTTCCTTATTCTCTTTGCCAATGAAAGGAAAGTTTAATAAAAATTTCTCTTTTAAACTATACATGGCCGACCACCTTAATCCCTTCAATCAAAGAAAGTTTTAAACACAAAATTAAAATTTTCTAATTTGTTTTCGGAAATTTTTCTTTAAAAAATTCCCTTCATGGTTGGTCATAAAAGGAAAATTTTATAAATTAAAATATCTCCATTAAAACATGTGCATGATTTACAAAAAGGAAAATTTTCTCTAAAATTAAAATATTCCTTTCAATCTATAAATAAGGAAAGATATCAAATCTTTTTTTAATCTTTTGTAGAAACTATAAAAGGAAAGAGTTAAAATTTTAAAACTATCTTTTAAAATCATGAGGATGGTTAAAAAGAAAAGTTTTATCAAAAATTTAAATCTTCCTTTTAACTACAAATAAGGAAAGATATTAGACATTTCTCTTAATCTTTTGTAGAAAACTATAAAAAGAAAGATTTAAATTTTAAACTCTCTTTTAAAACCATGACTTCCACATAAGAAAGATTTTAAAAAATAAAATCCATTTTAATTTATTTTTGTCGGCCACACTAAGCTTGGGTACAAGCTAGGGCCGGCCACCATCTCACCTTGGTTTGCCGACCCTAGCTTGGGCTCCAAGCTAGGCTTGGCCGGCCACCTTAAGGTGGGTATGGGTGGGTATAACACTTTATAAATAAGAGGCTATGATAGGGACCGAGAGGAGAAATTGGTTTTGGTCTCCCGATGAACTTGAGTTTCCCGTGTTCACTCCGAACACCCAACTCGAGTTCATCAATAATATGTCATTCCACTAAAGAGTTATTATTGAACTACCGCATCAATCCTATATTACTATATAAGCTCCTTCTTTTCATGAGTGTGTTAGTCTCCCTGTGTTTAAGATATAGAATGTCTACTAATTAAATGAGTTACTGACAACTCACTTAATTAATATCTAGCTCAAAGAGTAGTACCACTCAACTTCATCGTCATATCGAACTAAGTCCACCTGCAGGGTTTACATGACAATCCTTATGAGCTCCTCTTGGGGACATCATCAACCTAGATTACTAGGACACAGTTTCATTCTATAATCAACAACACACCATATAAATAATACTATTTCCCAACTTATCGGGCCTATTGATTTATCGAACTAAATCACACCCTTTGATAAATTAAAGAAATGAATATTAAGTATATGTGCTTGTTATTATGTCATGATTAAGAACACACACTTCCATAATAACAAAGGTCTTGTTCTTTTATGCAGTCAGTATAAAAAGAACTTACCTTAAATGGTCATGCTCAATACACTCAGAGTGTACTAGTGTAATTTTATAGTTAAGATAAACTAATACCAAATTACACTACGACTATTCCAATGGTTTGTTCCTTTCCATCTTAGTCGTGAGCTACTGTTTATAATTTATTAGAAACTGATAACATGATCTTCTGTGTGTGCCACCACACACCATGTTATCTACAATATAAATTAATTGAACAACTACACTTAGCATAAATGTAGACATTTGACCAATGTAATTCTTATTTCTAAATAAATATTTATACAAAAAGCTAGGCTTTTAGTATACATTCTAACACGGCCATCATCTTTGCTTCGATTGGCGGTTAGTCCTCCTAAAGCATCCTGACTCTGATATCACTTGTTGGAGACTGTTGGTGGCCGGCTGTCGGAGGGTAGAATAGCCCTGCAAAAATAAAAAACAAAATACCCTTCTCGAACTTAAAGAAATAACACTTGCATAAATAATTAAAGACTGGACTTAAAAGAAAAGAGACGCCGGAGTTTACCTGGTTACAACCGGAGAGGTTGTTAATCCAAGGAAGATGATCACACTAAATTCTCCTTCAGGCAGAGAAGCCTCTTTTACAGTAGTGTAAGCACAGAAAGAAGGAAGCTAAGCAAAACAATAGAAGCGCATAAGTGTTGTTACAATTTCTTGTTGAATTGATTTTAAAAGCTTCTGGACCAAGACTGTATTTATAGCCTTGGTCGAAGCGCCTGGAAGGGTTCCAGGTGCCTAGAATGGGATAAAAAGTTACCCCCGATGCAATGGTCAAAATCCATGTCATTGTGGATAAAAACAGGGTTCCGGGCGCCCCGAATGAAAAAGTCAACATTTTGTTGACTTTTTCTCCGAGCTTCCATCTTCGGCTTCGCTCACTTCGGTCTGAGTCTTTCGCTCTGACTCCGCTCGCTTGGGTGATCTCGACCATCCGGAATAGGGCTCACTCGAACCTAACTTCCGGCCTTCTCGAGCAACCTTCCGCTCCGGCTTCTTGTCCATCAGAAATGTCACGCGCTTCCTTCTCATCCGCCCACGTACTCTTCCATAGCACCTCGTCCCTCGGATGCACTGAGTCCGTCGGCTCTCTCCCGTGTCGTCCTTCTTGCTAGTTGCGTCTTTTGCTCGACTTCTTGTGTTCCTAAGCTCCTGCACACTTAAACACAAGGTTAAAACACCACATGACCTAACCTAACTTGGTTGATCACATCAAAATAATCTTGGGGTTCCAACACAACATAGTGGAAGGCGCCTCCAGCAAATCACCATCAAATAAAACTTTATCCATTGCCAACGACAAAATTTGCTTGGCCGAAGGTGCCTTGCATGCACATTGAAGGCGTCTTCCATGAAGGGTTTGAAGGCGCCTTCAAGTGCTTAAAGGCGCCTTCCATGAAAACTTGAAGGCACCTTCCAGCAAAAGGCTTCAGCAGTTGCCGAGCTCCAAGCTTCTTCTCTTGCTCTTTTGTCGTTCCTCTCACTCGGGTGATTTAGGCCAACCGAAATAGGGTTCACCCGAACTTATTTTCCGGCCTTCTCCTCGAGCAAAGCCCAGCTTCTCACCCCTCGGACCGTAATGTGCATCCTTCTCGTCTGCCGGTGTACTCTTCTGCAATGCCTCGTCCCTCGGATGCACCGAGCCTGTCGACTCTCTTCCCATGTCATCCTTCTCGCTAGCTGCGCCTTCCGTTCGACTTCCTGTGCTCCTAAGCTCCTGCACACTTAGACACAAAGCTCAAATACTAACAGGACTTAACCTGACTTGGTTGATCACATCAAAACTACAACGAAATTCCAACAATCTCCCCCTTTTTGATGTGATCAAACCCAAGTTAAATCAGGGTAAACCATAAAATGAAATAGTTTTCATTTTTGTAAAAAAAAATTGCTAGTAAAAAATTTTTCTAAGTAAAAAAAAATTCTAAGTAAAAATTTGCACGTAAGAAAATTTGTAAGTACCCTAGTACTCTCCCCCTAGACTTGTTCTTCACTTCCCCTCTTTTTGATCACATTAAAAAAACTAGGGTTTATTAAAAAAAGTCTAAGGAAAAGATTTTAGAAAAATATTAAAAAGTCAAAAGAAAACACTTTCAAAAATTCTCTAACTATTAAAAAAAATATAAGTGAATAAAAAATTTCTAAATAATTTCTGATAGAATTTTTGACAAACATTGAAAGCATTAATTAATTTAAATGCTTAACAGTTAGTCAATTAAACATTTATTTCATTAATTGGCTTCCAGACTATGGTGAGGCACTAGGCATTCTTAGTTATTGGAGCAACAACACTTTCTAGGCAAAATCTCTTAAAGAAATTAAACATTTAATTTTCTCTCTGAAAGCTCAAAAGAAAATTCAATCCAAATACGATTTTAAAACTCAATATAGGTTTATTCGTACTGGGTTAATTAAAAATTTGGGGGGTATATAACTTCTGGAGATTTTTGTAAGTTGATCCCTGTGAAATCTTAAATACCAGTTTAACCTACTGATAGGTCTAACATTTGAATGATTATAGGTATTTGTGCATGCATAATTTTTTTTTGAATAATTCTATTTTTTATTTTAATTTTTCATGTTCTAACTTTAAACTATCAAATAATTCTAATGGGCATGCATTGGCTAATTGTATTTTCAATTCAGTATTTTCATTTTCTAATTTATACAAATTTTTAGAAAGTATTTTGATAAATTGGAAAGATTGTTCGAGTGAAGAACACGTACCTCACTTACCTCATGAATTGATGCTCACCCTTCATCAAAGCTTTCCTATGATGATCCTCCCTCTTCATCGATGTTCATTTCTTAGCTATTTTTGTCATCTTCTTGGTGGTCAGCCAGTAGATCTAGTCCGGCGTAAGCTTCGATCTCGAACTCGGAGGACGACGATTCATCCCATGTGTCCTTTAAATTCTTGTGCTTTGGTCTGTTGCCCTTGCCATTCTCCTTCTTCTTTAGTTTGGGGTTGTCATCCTTAATGTGTCCTTTGTCATTGTAGTTGTAGCATCAGACCTTCCTTTTATTTCAATAGTCCCTTTTCGTTTGTGACTTAAATTTATTAGATTGAATAAATTTATTAAATTTCCTTACCAATAGTGTCGCTTCATTTGCGTCGATGGATGTTTCAGAGTTTGAATCTGGTTCGCCCTTTTGGTTGGCTCTTAGTACTATGTTGTGAGCTATCTTTTTTCCTTTGTTTCGCAAGTCCGCATATCTTGATTCGTGAAGTTCAAAAGTAGAAAAAAAAAGACTTTCTAATAAACTAACTTCGAGATCTTTAGATATGTAAAATGAATCGATTATAGATGTCCACTCGGGTGTCCTAGGAAATGCATTTAAAGTATACCTTAATGAATCTCAGTTCGTTACATTTTCTTCGAGATTCATGAGTATGGTGATAAGTTCTTTGATCCCCAAGTGCAGATATGCAACTGTTTCGCTTTCTTCCATCCGAAGATTTGTCAGTTGGTTCCAGAGGAGGTCCCGTCTCGCGAGCTTTGCTTCGGAAGTTTCTTCGTGCAGCTCTAGGAACTTCTCCTAAAGTTGTTTTGCTGATTCGTAATCTCCGATCCGATTTACTTCCTAGGGTGGAAGTACGCTGAGTAGATGGAACTTGACTCGCCTGTTTGCTATGAAATCTACTTGCTTATTCTTGGTCCATTTGTACTCTTCTTCTTTATTTCCTTGGGGGTCTTTGGGAGTTACAAAATAATATTTAATTATTAATAAAATTTTAAAAGTAGTTTTAAAAAATAGCTCCATGCGTTTCTTCCATGACACAAATTCTCCCTCAAACTTCAGTGAGAAGATTGTCGGTCCGACCATCGTTTTAGTGCTTCAGTCGGCGGTTAATCCTTCTGAGGTGATTGGACTCTGATACCACTTGTTGGCGCAGTCGGGCCAACAAGAGGGGTGAATTGTCTGTGAAAAAGTAAAAACAAAGACCCTTCTCTATCTTTCAACTCAAATTAGTAGCACACTTACAAATAAAAATTAAGCAACTAATAAGTAAAAGACACAAAGGAGTTATTTGGTTACAACCTAGGTGGTTGTTAATCCAAGACAAAAGAAAGCGTTGAAAAGATCTCCTTCGTGCAGGAGGAGAAGCCTATTACAATCGTTGAACGCTTAGAAATGTGCTAGGAAAAGAATACAGGAGTTGATGTCTATTTCTTAGGTCCAGGGGTCTTTTTATAGCCCCTGGGAAACCTTATCCGGGGCTGGAAGGCGCCTTCAATATGGTAGAAGGCGCCTCTAGGAAAGCACCATTGGATAAAACTTTATCCACTGCCAACAGCAAAATTTGCCTAGTCGAAGGTGCCTTCTATAGACATTGAAGGCGCCTTCTATAGACATTGAAGGCGCCTTCTATGAAGGGTTTGAAGGCGCTTTCAAGTGCTTGAAGGCGCTGTTAGAGTGTATACTAAAAGCCTAGCTTTTGTAAACATTTATTTGTTGAAATAAAAGAATCACATTGGTCAATATCTGCATTTATTTGTTAAATGTAATTGTTCAATTAATTTATATAGTAGATAACATGGAGTGTGGTGTCACACTCAGAAGATCATGTTGTCGGTTCTCTATAAATTATAAACAAGTTGCTCACGACTAAGATGGATAGGAACAAACCATCAGAATAGTCGCAGTGTAATTAAGTATTAGTTTATCTTAACTAATAAATTACATTGATACACTTTAAGTGTATTGAGTAGGACCATTTAGGTAAGTTCTTTTTGTACTGACCTAGTAAAAGAACTAGACCTTAGTTATTATCGAAGTGTTTGCTCTTAATCCTAATATAATAACAAGCACATATATTTAATATTTATTTCTTTGACTTATCAAAGGGTGAGGTTTAGCTCGATAAATCAATATGCCCGATAAGTTGGGAAATGATATTACTTATAGTGTGTGTTGTTGATTATAGAAGGAATCTGTGTCCTAGTTATCTAGGTTGAGAATGTCCCCAAGAGGAGCTCATAAGGATTGCCATGTTAAACCCTGCAGGTGGACCTAGTCCGACATGACAATGAAGTTGAGTGATACTACTCTTGAAGATAGATATTAATTAAGTGAGTTGTCAGTAACTTACTTAATTAGTGGGAGTTCGTAATCTTAAACACAGGGAGACTAACACACTCATGATATGAATGAGCCCATAATGTAATTTGGGATTGGTTCGGTAGTGCGATAATAACTCTCTAGTGGAATGAGTTATTATCAATGAACTTGAGTTGTGTGTTCGGGGCGAACATGGGATACTCAAGCTCATCGGAAGGCCAAAACCAATTTCTCCTCTAGGTCCCTGTCGTAGCCTCATTATTACCTCAAGTCCATCCAAATGTAAGGCTCTTCTTGGTGTCCAAGAGGTGGGTCGGTCCAATGCTTGGTGACTAAGCAAGGGCCGGCCACATCCTCTTTATAGGGGCCAACCCTATTGCTTGGTGACCAAGCATGTAGGGGCTGGCCAAGATTAATTCAAATAGGAGGGGTGCTTTGAATTTTTAAAATCTTCTCTTTGTAGAAAACTATAAGTTTTAAAAGAGAATTTTTAATTTTTAAAAACTTTCTTTATTTGAATTAGGCCACATGTTTTAATAGAGAGTTTTAAAAGTTTTAAAACTTTCCTTTTTTAACTATCCTCATGGTTTAAGAAAAAAAAGGAAGATAAGTTTTAAAATTAAAATTTTCTATTATCATGTTAAAAAAGAAAATTTTATAAGAAAAGTTTTAAATTTTAAAACATGGTTTTAATTTTAGAATTTTCCTTTTTTAACTCCTACTTTAGGAAAGAGAACTTGTAAAATTTTATAAGAGTTTTTCTTGTAAAATTTTATAAAAAATATATTTCCTTTTTCCCCTTGATGAGATGGGCGGCCACCTTGCTTGGTGCCCAAGCAAGTGGCCGACCATATTAAAAATATTAAAATCATCACAAAATAAAAATTGGTGATTGATTCAATCAAGAGGAAAGAAAGGGAACAGGAAAAACTAGAGGATGATTTTATTTTTTGTAAAAAGTTTTTCCTTATTTGCCTTGGGCAAGTAATATAAAAGAAGGGGTGAGGGGGCTTCATGAGGAGAAAACTTTTATTCTTTTGCTTGGTGATCTCTTGGTGGCCGACCCCTCTCTCCCTTCTCTTTTCCCTTTTTCTCTCTTCTCCTTGGTGGTGTTGGTGGCCGGATTTTAGAAGAAGAGGAAGAAGCTTTTGGGTGGTGTTCATCTTGGAGGATCGTTGCCCACACGACGTCCAAGGTGAGGCGAGGAATACGGCAGAAGATCTCGAAGTCATTAGCTTACAAAGAGAAGGTATAACTAGTAGTTTTCTTCCACATCATACTAGTTATTTTCTTTGTAAGAATTCTAAATACAAGAGACAATTAGATCTAGTTTTTCGAATAAGTTTTTCGAGTTTGTGTTTCTTCTTTTTCGAATTTGTGATTCGATTGTTCTTTTTGGTTAACCTAGAGTTATTTAAGGAAATTAAATATTAGCTTTCCTTAAAAGGCTTTGCCTAGGCGGTGGTGGTTGCTCCCATATCCAAGAAGGTCATGTGCCTCGCCATGCAGTCTTGGAAGCTAATTTTGGAAATTAATATTTAATGGAATTAATAACTTAGGTATATTTGAATCAATAGTGTTAAGTTCCGCTTGCGATTCAAATCTAAACCATTAAGAACAGATAAGTTAAATTTGGAATCAATGATGTTAAGTTCCGTCTGCGATTCCTAATTTAACTTCTAAAGAACACAATAGGTTATTTAAGGAAAGGTTCGACACTTGTACAAAATTTTTTGTACAGTGGAACCGGTACGTTTTCCTAGGACTAACCAACAAGTGTCTTCCATGAAAGCTTGAAGGTGCCTTCAAGTGCTCGAAGGCGCCTTCCAGCAGAAGGCTTCAGCAGTTGCCGAGCTCCAAGCTTCTTCTCTTGCTCTGTCGCTGCTCCTCTCACTCGGGTGATTTAGGCCAATCGAAATAGGACTCACTCGAACTCATTTTTCAGCCTTCTCCTCGAGCAGACTTCCTTCCCGGTTTCTCATCCCTCGGACCGCCGCACACGTTCTTCTCGTCCACCGGTGTACTCTTCCACAGCACCTCATCCCTCGGATGCATCGAGCTCGTTGACTCTCTTCTCGTGTCATCCTTCTCGCTAGTTACATGTTCCGCTCGACTTCCTGTGCTCCTAAGCTCCTGCACACTTAGACATAGAGATTAAATACTAACATGACATAACCTGACTTGGTTGATTAAATCAAAACTACCACAGGATTCCAACACCACCTACAGGGACTTCCTTGCCAAGTATTCAATCAACAATTGATCCACATGAACTTTCTCATTAAGTATCTAGTCCTCCTTGATCCACTTGAAATTTTCCTTCACTAAGTATTCGATCCTCCTTAATCCATTTGGATTTTCCCCTACCAACCTTCCCGCTGGTCTTTTCTTGTCTAATTTTTTATTAAGACTAGTCACTCGGTAGACTTCTTACCTTTGCCTAACGTCTAGTTAGAATTTTCCTTGCCTTACATCTAGTTAAGACTTCCTCTGCTTAACCTCTGATTAGGACTAGTCACTCGATAGACTTCTCACACTTGTCTAACCTCCAATTAAGACTTCTCATTGTCTAACTTCTAGTTAAGACTTTTCTCTTGTCTAACCTCAGTGAAGACCAGTCACTCGATAGATTTCTCACCCACCTAACTTTCAGTTAGTATTTTTCGTTGCCTAATTTCCAGTTAAGGCTTTCCATTGTCTAATCTCCATCTAGAATTTTCTCTTACTTAACTTCGCTAGGATTTTTCGTTGTTTAACTTCTAGTTAAGACTTCCCAATAAGTATTTAGTCTTTCCTTGACCTACTAGATTTTTTTTTCATATATTATCAAATATCAAAACTCAAACTTAAATTAATCCAAACTTAGTCAACCTTTAACATATAACAATTACACCGACAATAAAGGCAACTATAGTCAAATATATCGATGTTTCTTATTCCAAACTTGATAAGATTATGTGATATTATTGGTTAGTTGTTAAGATTGAAATTTTAGAGCAATAATAAAAATTAAGGTTATGATAAAGTTTACCATTATATTTAGTAAGTGTTTAATGGTTGCCGGCGGTGCCATGTTTGAATGGAGTGGTTGGTCGTACCCACTCCATATTCCAAATTCTTCACCAAACCATCCACCTATCTTAAAATTTCAAATACTAAATTTTTTAATGTTTGAATGGAGTGGTTGGTTCATACCGTATATTAAATATTTCGATTAAAGAAAATACTAAATTTTAAATATAGTATAAATTTCATAGCATTGATAACTATATTAAAATTTTGATATGATATTGATATAATATTATCTATACCAAAATTATAAAAGAATTGTTTACTAATTAGAGAATAAATCATCAATGGGGTGATTTAATTGTTTAAAGACTAAAATTCAATAAAGACTTTAAGAACCTAATTAAAAAGGAAATAGATACTATGAATTTCGATTCACCTATATGTCAATATGATTATGCAGTGTATTAAAATTCTCGGTATTATTTTTTAACCTAAATTTTTTTTTTATGTGCTAGTCACTATTTCAAAGATTAGTAGTCGTCCATGATTTATCTCTTCCGTGTTGACTCTGGGATGTATTGACGGAGTGCTAAGGACGAACGTATTCATCTTTTATCATCTTGAATTTTTTTATTAAGAAGAAGATAAGAGAGGAAGAAAAATGTGCTACTGATTGGATTAGTGGGCGGCAAAGGTGCGGACAACCTTCTCAACCATAGGTATAGACTCGAGAACTGATCGACTTAACTCAACAACCAACATTTTATACATATCCCTATGTGATTCTAATTATTTCTCGTAAGATTTGGCCGGTGCTAAAAAATCATATAGCTCAAAATTTTACCTCAACTTAAGCTTTCAAAATTTGATTAGTAACATTAGTCAAATATATTAATTTTTCTTATTTCAAAATTGATAAGATTAGGTGTTATATTGTTTATCAGTTGTTACCGTAGAAAATTTTAAAGTGATAATAAAAATTAAGTGTAGGACCGTTTGATTCGATAGAGAGAGAGAGGGGGGGGGGGGGGGGGAATATCGATTCGTAAAACAAGAGTATAAGCGCAGCGGAAAAGTAAAATAGACACAGTTGTTTTACTTCGTTCGGAGCCTGTGACGACTCCTACTCGAAGGCCCGTGGTCCTTGACCACTTTCGTTGGGCAATCACTAGCAATTCGAAATAATGATTACAAAAGAATCGTACAGTGAATGCTAATGAAAACTAAAAACAAATACCGACAAAAGGGAAAAGAACGGAGCGTAGTGTCGGAGCTTTGTTGGCGTCGCACTGAACGTCGAGCAGCAAGACCAGCAGTAGAAGAGTTCTCAGCTTAATTGATTGATTCTGAAGCTCCTGTCTGGGGCTTCTTTTATATGCTGTTCCAGGCGCCTGGAATGTGACGCAGCTGCACAAACCATGATGCTCCACGTGGCGACGACTCGGCTGGATAGAATTCGCCTTCCGGGCGCCCGGATCCCCTCCGGGCGCCCGGACCACCTTGTTCCAGAAAACTCCTTTTTCCTGCAAAACAAAGTTAGTCCGAGGCAAATGTATATCCTGCAACACAGATTGTCAGCACAGTTAAAGTTCAACAAATAAATAAAAAGTGTATGACTTAGATTCCGTCTTTCCGAGACCGGAATCTAGTCACGATCTCGACTTAGATATCCGAAATGGATCTAAGCCGGATCGACGCCTAATGTCCCCTTCCCGGGAACGCGTCCTCACAGTCACTCCCCTCCAGTGACTTACCTCACTTACCTGCCAGACGTCCGGTCAGCTTGTCGACCCGTCTGGACTTCTCGCCAAGTGTCCGGTCAGCCCATCGACCCGCTTGGACTTCTCGCCAGCTATCTAGCTGGACTTCTCGCCAAGCGTCCGGTCAGCCCGTCGACCCGCTTGGACTTCTCGCCAGCTATCCGGTCAGCCCGTCGACCTAGCTGGACTTCGTGCCAGACATCCGGTCAGCCCGTCGACCTGTCTGGACTTTTCATGCACACTTGATCAAAGTGTCAGACAACAACAAAACTAACTTAACCTATTTATCATTCATCAAAACCTGGGTTAGACCGTTAGTGCCACCCGCACCAACATTAAGGATATTTTGGACGATAAATAAAAAAATAATTTCTTTACTATTTAGATGAAATTAAAGTATTAAGAATTGTTTTGATAAAGTTTCCAATTATATTTAGTAACTATTTAATGGTTGTATAATTCCAACGTGGAGCCATGTTTGACTAGAGTGGTTCATTATCCCAATTCCATTCTCCAAATTGCTTCACCAAACCAAATTTTAACGTACTCACGTATATCAAACATTTCTATTCTAATTATTTTCTAATTAAAGTATGAAAGTTTTTATGGATTTTAACATGTAAACAATTAAATCAATCGGATTTAAGATGATTTGTTCTTTAATTAGTAGACAATTGAGTGTATATATATATTTTTTTATAATTTCAGTAAAGATGGTATTAATCATATCAAAATTTTAATATATCATAATTTTTTATATAAACAGTATTAAATTTAAACTGACAAAAACTAGTATATAAAATTTTAAATACAACATTGATATATATATATTTTTAATATTGAAATTTTTACAGTTACCCGTTAAAAAACAAAAACTTAAATAATAAAATTTCATCCATTTCAAGAATTAAAAAAGAAATATAGAATCATAATTAAAATATCACATTAATTTCGTATATTAAAAGATAAGGTTGGTGATTTTAGAAATGGAGAAAATATTAAAAATTTAATGATAATATTGAAAATTTCGAACTAGGCAGGCTATCAAACAATCTAGTCAACTAAACGCTCCTATAAGAAAAACCAAAAGTACCCATCTTCAATTGAAAGTTTAGTTCTCTCAGCTATAATACTGATGGGAATACTCCGATCTCGGATGGCCACTAAAAAGACTAATTAATATATATCCGGAAGTCATTATCCTTTCTCTCAGAAATTTTTCAATATATTATGTGCTAAATTCTTAAAGTTCATGCTAAAAAAACATCAATGTATCAATAAGCATGCACAAAATTCAATCATGACATTAGCAAATGTTAAGCTATTTTCTCAATTGTGGTTTGAAATTCTTAAAATCTTGGCACGCATTGAAATGAAATGTATTCATTCATTGTGTTCAGAAAGCGTTCAGTTATCACTTAGATATTCATGATTTAATTTATAATTATAATATATTTTATAACAAATTTTTTTCTAAATGAGATTTACAATAAAAAAAATATTGAGCTTCTGGACCGTCCCTTTTAGTCACTTTTTGATTTACCATAGCTATTAATGAAAATTTTCTATAGGACTAAGATTGAACGTTATCTGAAATGATTAATGATGATGACATTATGTTTTATAGAATCTACTCTGTCTATCTATCATCATAAAAAATAAATAAATAAATAAATAAACAAATAAAAAATTAACCAAGAATCAAAATGCATTATTAATTATGTAGAGAGATTATATCCAACTTTTCTTGTTCTATTACCATTATAACACCAATCAAAATTTTATTTCACTAAATGGGCCATTATATGTATTCCAACATTATTAAGCTTTATTTTTACTATATTTTAATTTTATTATTACTATATAAATCTTCTCGATCTCCCTACTAAATATATATTTTTACTATCTTAAATATTCATAGGATATCAGTTAATTATTAGAGGATGATAAATTTATTATAATTGCAAAAGAGATTAATTTTTAGTTGATGTCCTTGAAAAAAACTCCATCAACCCTTAGACATTTATCGGTCAGTTATAAAATAACTCCTTAATTTATTTCTTTTTACATAATCTATGAACAAATTGTAATAGGTATCCAGATGAATATAATCATTTTTTATTATAATACTATCTTAAATATAACCCCACGAATTGACATATTTACATATAGTATTACTGTAATATATTATAGGATCAATTTCTAATATATACACAATACCTTATGGATGACTTGACCCACACAGAAACCCACACAGATGATCATTGTACTAAACAAAGTCCCTTGTAAGTGATCTGCTTTCCTGATCAAATTGGACGGTCTCCAAGAAACCTCGAGATGAATTTTTTCCATCAAAACATTATTTATAATGTGATTCATAATAATTTTCATATTGACTTCATAAATATTTGAATTTAAGGAAAGGATTATCATGGTTGAATTGTACTTTAACATTTAAATCATTGATATTTTGACTAGTTCTTATATTTTTCAGTACAATTGAAATTAACACCCCCTTAAAGCATTCCTTCAAGTTTTTGAGAAGCAATCCTAATTTTCTTTTTAAAATTTTTATTTCTTATTCCTCGATATATGTATGGACGGGCCGATGGCGGCCTCATCCAGCAACTGCCGACGGTAACAACGAGTCAAGTCGTGTGCTGATCACGTGGCTGTTTCAGTTACACCTACTTTTGCCGGCCTTTACCGATCATTTTTTACCTAAAAACTTATTCCTGTCTTGTAATTTATAGACCATATTAGAAAAATTAAAAAGACAAGTCTTTCAGCGACCACAACCACATATGAGAAGAACAAGTCTCCATTTATTGGATTCGGTTTTCATTAAAGACATCTTTTGTTACAATACTATTTTAAATGATTGTTTTTAAAAAAATATAAACAATCCTAAATTTATTTATGTTTCTAACTATTTATTCTTATATATCTATATATCTATTTTAATATTTTTATCTCTGTAACTTTAATCTTCTACCAATAATTTTCATCCTGACAGGTCTTAAACTCAGACGATTATATTAAGCTATCAATTGGCGCTGAAATATATATATATATAAATTAATTATATGAAATATATTAGATAACTTTATAAATTGGCAAGTCTACTACCTAATTAGAATTACAACATTTATTGGATAGGGATGCGAAAAAAAAAATCAAAAAAATTTATATGTGACATATATCGAACATATCGATAATAATGGTATATCAAAAGTACAATATGACATTATATTGTACCAAACTTTTCAGTATCAAATTTGAGATTTAATATTTTTTTTGATATATATTGAAATATTAAATAAATTTTCTAATAAATTATCTATTTTTTAAATAAGGACTTTTAGACTTTAAATGCCTTTTAAGAATTGCAAATTTATTATTTGATATGTATTACTTTAATGAATCAGTTAATTATATGAAATTTATTAACTAACTTTATAAATTACAAAATCTATTTTCTAATAAGAATTACAATATTTAGCTGCTTGAATGGTGCTAGAGGAGACTTAAAGAATCTAATGGAACCTAATCCAAATATAGAAGAGTACTCTGGTAAAACCCTAACAATCTAGTTGAAGTTTACGATGCTAGGTACTACCAAACAATAGTTAGTTTGAATTGAAGCATCAATATTAGTCATGCTCTCCCATTTGTAAAGTTTGTCTTCTGGAATCATTTTGCAATGCTCTAAATCCCTTTTCTCCAAATAATATGCAGTGTATTGAAACTTGGTAGGCTCATCAAAAGGAGTGATGAAAATTATGGTTATATCGATAATATGCAGTCATGTGTATTGAAATGTATTTGATAGGCTTATCATTTAAAAATATTAGTTAAACAGAATTAATTGACTCAATGGATCAAATTACAAGTTTGGTTATTTTAAAATTTTGTTTTTTTTAAAATATTGATTAATTTGGTTGGATTTTAAAATTCGAGATCTCTAAACTGAATAATTTGATTTATTTCATTTCTTTTTGGAACGATCATAATTGTTAAAGATTTAGATGTGAGATAATATCTGCCATAATCTCTGTTGTGCAAAGAGAGGGCAATACCTCTCAACCTTTCTGAACCGCGGAAGAAGAGGAAGAGAGAAAAGAGATCGCGCGGAACAACAAGACAAAGACGCACAAAAGAAAGCAAACACCAGGAAGGAGAAGAAGAAGAGAAAGAAAAAGAGTTACCGTGGTTCGGCGACTTGCCTACTCCATAAAACGGCCGAAGCTTTATTAGAATTCTCTTCTACACAAGAGAATCACATCTAATGATTCTTGTGTTGTCTGATCTACAATGGGTTTACAATGATCCCTATAAATACTGCTAAACCCCCAGACCCGGTAAAAACGTAACAGAATTTGTTATGAAAAACATAACAAAATTCTGTTATATAAAATCTTAACAGATTTTTCTTCCATGACATCCCTTCATCCAAATATGAGCCACTCGTCAACAATCTCCACCTTGGCGAATATTCACCCCTTCGAAGAATACGAATATCTGGACAAAACTCCATCTGGATCTCTGGGTCTGGGCTTCCTTCCTCTAGCATCTAGAGATATGGATCAAGTTCAAGCAATGCTTAAACTTCTCTGTGGTCACCGGCTTTGTCAGCATATCTGCAGTGTGAACCTTCTCAAGTTGAATTTCCCCGGAAGCAATCAACTCTCTGATCTTGTGAAACCTCACATCAATGTGTTTGGTTCTCGCATGATACACCTGATTCTTCGCCAAATAGATAGCACTCTGACTATCGCATAACAACTTGACTCCACATTGCTGAACACCCAGTTCTCTGACCAACCCTGTAAGCCATAAAGCTTCCTTCGCTGCTTCAGCTGCTGCCATGTATTTGGATTCCGTAGTAGACAATGCAACAATAGATTGTATCATAGATTTCCAACAAATAGGTCCTCCTGCCACAGTGAATACGTATCCTGTAGTAGACCTCCTGTTATCTAAATCTCCTGCATAGTCTGCATCTACGTACCCAGCAACTAAAGGATCTTCCGGTTGTCTACTGAACATGATGCCATAATTAGTTGTATTTCTCAAGTATCTGAAAATCCATTTCACTGCATCCCAATGTGGTCGACCAGGATTTGAGAGAAACTTGCTTACCATACTAACTGCTTGCGCCAAATCTGGTCTCGTGCAAACCATGGCATACATCAGACAACCAACTGTACTGGCATAAGGAACCTTTGACATATCTTGGATCTCGTCATCCGTCTTTGGGCACTATGTACTGGATAACTTGAAGTGATGCGCCAGGGGTGTGCTCACCGACTTTGCATTCTTCATGTTGAACCTATCCAACACCTTCTCCACATAGCTACGTTGAGACAACCATAATCTCCCTGCAACTCTATTCCTATGAATCTCCATCCCAAGAATCTTCTTGGCCTCTCCCAAATCTTTCATGTCAAATTCCTTGCTCAGTAGCCTCTTCAATTTGTCAACCTCTCTCATCTTCTTCGCAACAATGAGCATGTCATCTACGTATAGTAGTAAGAAAATCAGTGATTCATCTTTAAGGCCCTTCACATATATGCAGCAGTCATACTCGCATCTCCTATATCCGTTTTGAATCATGTATGAATCAAAACGTTTGTACCATTGCCTAGGAGATTGTTTCAGTCCATAGAGCGATTTCTTCAACTTACAAACCAACTGCTCTTGTCCGGACTGACTAAATCCCTCAGGTTGTGACATAAAAATCTGCTCCTCCAAATTTCCATGAAGAAATGCCGTCTTCACATCTGATCCTGTCCGAGTCGCTGAATCGACGGACGCTGGGCACGTGGCGCTCTCCCCTATCTTCGGCCAGCTGCATCGACCTCCGGCGAACCTGCACAGAAGTCGGGCCGGGGAGGGGTCCCCGGCGACGACCCTCCGACGCTCAAGTCAGGCAAGCAGACAGTAGATATGAGGCTCCAACATGCGAGAGAGCGTGTACCTCCGGCGAAGGGTGAGGACCCTTATATAGGGCTGTGAAGAGGCATGTGCACTCATACCGAGGTGCACACGTGTTATGTGTCATACCTTAGTATGAGCTTGTCAGATGGGCTTGCCTGACCCCTTACTGCTACAGTCTGAGCACGTCATTGATGGGACAGTGAGCCCATGCCTTAAGATCCTGCGTATCACCTGCTGTCAGAGGATGTTTCTGTCCTTGTCTCCATGCCGAGCGTCCAACCGGTCAGCGGTTTCCTCGCGTCCGACCGGTCGGAGCTTCCTGATCCGCTCGGGAGCTTCCTGGTCGCGTGCTCGGGACTGTTCGCCGTGTTTCATTCTTTCGGCCGAGCGGGCCATCCGCTCGGCTCTACTATACTGTTCATCATGAGCGTCGGAACCCCGACTCCCCGCCGGGGTGTATCGCTTCCGCTCGGAAGATTCAGCCGGTTATCACCATCATAATCAGCTCGGCCAAGCTTCTGGTTAGCCTTTTACCTTTCGACCTCCACGTGGTGTTGACTCTGCTAAATGGGGTCCCCCATTCTCACCGCCGGATCAACATCCATTTGCTCCAAATACAAATCGTGATGTGCCACCAAAGCCAATACCGCTCTAATTGACGTATGTCTTACCACTGGAGAGAAAATTTCTTCATAGTCAATCCCCTTTCTTTGTGAATACCCCTTTGCTACCAACCGAGCCTTAAACTTCACTTCTTCTCCCTCTGACATTGCTTCTTTCTTCTTGAATATCCACTTGCACCCTATAGCTTTCTCTCCTTCAGGAAGTTCCACTAGATCCCACGTTTGGTTCTTATGCAACGACTCCATCTCCTCTGCCATAACACCCGTCCACCTGTCCTTCTCAGAGCTATGTATTGCCTCCTGAAAAGATGTAGGGTCTCCGCTACTAGTGGTAAGTGCATAAGATACCAAGTCTTCGAATCCGTATCTAGTGGGTGGTTTTACGACTCGTCTCGTTCTACCACTAGCTATAGTGCGATGCTCCATGTGCTCTGAGCTAGAATCATCGAAGTCATGAGTCTCTAGCTCCACCCGCACAATATCTTTCTCTTTGTTGCTTTGTGGTGTTTCCTTTCCTTCTTCCTGAGTACGTTGTAACATAGCTTTCTCGTCAAACACCACATCTCTGCTGATCACCACCTTGTTTGCCTTAGGATCCCAAAGCTTGAAGCCTTTAACTCCTTTCTCATAGCCCAGAAAAATGCATTGCTTTGACTTTGCATCCAGCTTTGATATTTCCTCACTAGATATGTGCATATAGGCTGGACATCCAAAAACTCGAAGATGAGAGTATTCTACTTGATTCCCTGTCCATATTTCCTCTGATACTTTGCCTTCTAGTGCTGCCCTTGGTGATCTATTAATGAGATAACATGCCATGTTAACTGCTTCCGCCCAGAAATTCTTTGCAAGCCCTGCATTCAGCCTGAGACATCTTGCCTTCTCAATGATTGTCCTGTTCAACCTTTCCGCTACCCCATTCTGCTGAGGTGTCCTGCGAACCGAGAAGTGCCTCATTATCCCATGCTGCTCACAGAATTCCTGAAACTTTGAATCTGTGTACTCAGTCCCATTATCTGACCTAAGGCATTTGATCTTCCTTCCGGTCTGGTTCTCTACTTCAGTTTTCCACAATTTAAACTTTGCAAAAGTTTCTGACTTGTGACGCATAAAGTATACCCATACCTTTCGTGAGAAATCATCAGTAAAACTCACAAAATACAAGTGCCCTCCACGTGATGCTACACTGGCCGGTCCCCAGAGATCCGTATGTACGTAGTCCAGAATCCCCTCCGTCTTGTTTGTTGCCGTCTTAAATTGCACTTTGCTCTGTTTCCCAAGAACACAGAATTTGCAGAATTCAAGCTTGCACGTTTTGACACCCTTCAACAAATCTCTCTTGTGAAGTTCTAGCATCCCACGTTCACCCATATGCCCTAGCCGCATATGCCACAAGACTGTACATCGATTCAGACTCACCGAGGCGACTCCACCTACAACTGTAGTCCCTATCAACTTGTAGATGTTTCCTGCTACCTTTTGTCCTTTCATTACCGTCGAGCTCCCTTGCTGACTTTCATCACCCCGCTCACTGATTTGTAATTACAACCAATACCATCCAGTGTGCCTAGTGAGATCAAGTTCTTCCTTAGCTCTGGTATATATCTGACATCACATAAAGTTCTGATCACACCATCAAACATCTTGATTCTGACATTCCCTATGCCGATAACCTTGCATGATGCATCGTTTCCCATCAACACTGAACCAGAATCCACTGCCCTATAGGTGTCAAACCAATCCTTGTTTGGAGTCATGTGATATGAACATGCAGAGTCTAAAATCCATGCATCCGTCAGCTGCTCCGAACTTGACATAACTGATAGCATATCTCCATCACCGCTTTCTGAATTTTCTTCTTCAACTATGTTTGCAGACTTTGCCGAACTACTTTTGTTCTCTGCAACATATTTCTTTATCTCTGGACAATTTCTCTTGATATGACCTTTACCTCCACATTTGTAGCACGCGATCACCTTCTTCCTTCTCGACTTAGAACGAGTCTTGTTGTTGTTGTCATATCCATGTCGAGATTTGCTCCTACCACGCTCTTGGTTGCTATTTACCACAAGTCCTTCTCCTTGAGAAATTTCATCGCTTGTTTTCTTCCTTTGGTGAAAACCTAGCAACGCACTTGTGATCTCCTCCAATTTGAGAGTTCCTTTACCCCACATCAAAGTAGTAACCAAATTCTCGTACGTAGGAGATGAAGGTAGAGAATTCAACAACATCAGCGCCTTGTCTTCGTCTTCGATCTTCACATCAATCCGCTTCAGATCACTTACAATCTGGTTGAATACGTTGATGTGCTGGCTCAGATCGGTTCCTTCTGTCATCTTCAGCCCGAATAATTTCTGCTTGAGATACAGCTTGTTTGTCAATGATTTTGACATGTACCGGCTTTCCAGCTTTTGCCAAACTGTCACCGGTGACTCCTCGTCCATGACATGGTACATCACGTCATCCGTAAGACAAAGCCTGATTGTTGCTACTGCCTTCGCCTGAAGTTCTTCCTAATCTGATTTCTCCATGCTTTCCGGTTTTCTTTCTCCTAGCGCCTTCACCATGCCTTGTTGCACCAACAAGTCCTTGACCCTTCTCTGCCATAATCCAAAGTTTCCGGTTCCGTCAAACTTCACCATATCAAACTTCGCAGAAGTCGTCCCCGACATATTGAAGAAATCTGCCAAAAACCTGGAGCTCTGATACCAATTGTTGTGCAAAGAGAGGGCAATACCTCTCAAACTTTCTGAACCGCGGAAGAAGAGGAAGAGAGAAAAGAGATCGCACGGAACAACAAGACAAAGACGCACAAAAAGAGAGCAAACACCAGGAAGGAGAAGAAGAAGAGAAAGAAAAAGAGTTACCGTGGTTCGGCGACTTGCCTACTCCACAAAACGGCCGAAGCTTTATTAGAATTCTCTTCTACACAAGAGAATCACATCTAATGATTCTTGTGTTGTCTGATCTACAATGGGTTTACAATGATCCCTATAAATACTGCTAAACCCCCAGACCCGGTAAAAACGTAACAGAATTTGTTATGAAAAACATAACAAAATTCTGTTATATAAAATCTTAACAGAATTTTATTACGAAAAATCTTAACAGATTTTTCTTCCATGACATCTCTTCATCCAAATATGAGCCACTCGTCAACAATCTCTAACAAGTTGTTTTAAATTGCCATTAGTAATGATAAATAAAAACCGTTCTCGAATTCCTGAATTAAAAATTAAAATATTATTGAAAAGTACGATTGATTTAATTTAATCGAATTAATTAATATTTTATTATCTGTTTTATTCAATTTTTATTAAAAATTTTAGTCCGTTCAGATAATTCCTGTTTTTTTATTTGTTCGATTGGATTAAATATGAATCAGCCCTACTCATCAACCATCCATTTTGGTTTCATGTTCAGCCTTCCAATTATCGAGAATTCTAGTCAATTGCAACATCTTTATCTGAATATGATTGATTACGATCACAAAGTTCATGATGAAGTTACGATACAGGTGTATATTATTAGGGTAATCCGTATTCTAGATTTTAATGTTTAGGTAAAGATTTTAGTTAGGTTATTTGTGTTTTTGATATACATTGTTAAGTGTATAGGTGACATATACAACAAGAAAAGTCTAAGTGTAATTTTGGAAACATAAGTCCAAGTGTGACTTGGCAAAAATGAAGTCCTGGAGCAAGGAGCTCTTAGCAAGGATGAAGTCTCAAAGCTAGGAGCCTTTGACAAGGTTAAAGTTTTGGAGGTGAGAAGCCTCTTAGTAATGGAAGACCCGACAACAAGGACAAGGCCGAAGGAAACTCTTGAAAGCGAAGCCTGAAGGATGGGGAAGCATATGAGAGATACAAGGCTGATGGAGGAGGGTAGAAGGAAATGTCAAATTGTACAAGTGAGGACGAGTGCATGAGTGATTATACTCCGGGTAAAACCCTAGGTTTAGAGTTTACTAGTTAACTGGTATATGTCTTAGTCGACTGGTGGTCGAAAACCAGCAACTCGGAAGGATACAGAATTTGTGGTGTGTGATTGCAGAGTTACCAGTCGACTGCTAAAGTTATTAGTTGACTGGTCCAGTTGACTGGTAAAGTTAGCAGTCGACTGGTAGCGAACAAAATATTTTTGTTCACTTAGCCCATGAAAACTAGTCGACTGGTAAGTATGGCAGTCGATTGGTATCGAACCGTAGGGGTATAATAATTAATTTTCCATAGAGGTTAGTCGACTGGTAGCAGAAAAACAACTTGGATGTGTGGGTGCATGGAGCACCAGATGATCAAACTTGAGTTTTGATAATGGAAAAAGATTCTAACAATTTGGGTTGAGTATGCAGGAAAGTACTAATTGAGACTAGGCAAAAAAGTCCTAGTGGACACTAGTCAGGTGGGAAGTCCTAGTTACGACTAGGCAATGAAGTCCTGATCCATGGGACTGGCAAAGTCTTGGCAGATCGAGGACGTCAAGCAAAAATACTAGAGTTGAGGGCACTATGTGAAAATCCTGGGGGTTGCGGACACCAGATGGGAAATCATAGAGTCGAGGAAACTAGGTGAAAGTACTGAAGTCTCAGATGTTGAGCGAAAGTCCAAACGGTCCCCGTTTAGGGAACAGTATGCGTCGGTTAGATCTAGGATTTTTGAGAAATCTGAAAGTCATAACCGGACAGTTCAGAGACTGTCAGATAGTTTATTTCCATATTATTTATTGTACTAACTTGGTTTTATAAGGTCTCTTTAGTATTTGGACTAACATGCCCTATAGGTATGTAAATACATAAAGAATACCTCGGGTGAACAGTGCTCGAGGTGTCACTTGTGGTGTTGGAGATGCCTCGGCTGCCTTGGACGAAGACCTCACGCGGAAAGGTGCAAAGGTGCCTTCCAGGTAGCTGAAGGCACCCTAGAGCTTGGCGTGGAGGCTCCTTCGCACAGATAAACCTTGGGGATAAGGTTTTCGCCGTATGGAGGCACCCTAGAGCACATGGAAGGCACCCTGGAGAATTGGAGGTGCACTGGAATGCCTGGAAGGCGCCCTCTAGAGGATAAATAGTGCAATTCACATAGTTTATCGCAACTGAAGCACAAGGGATAAAAATCACAGCTAGAGGTGCCTCAGACATTGCTGGAGGCACCCTTAAAGCTTTATAAAAGAACGGTTTGAGCATACAACGGAATACAACTTCGATTGACGATCTCTCTCTTGCGCGCTGCTTCAAAGACGACTCTACGAAGTTGTAATGCTACTCTAATGACCAAAAGCTCACAACTTCAACACTTTAGTTGTCATTATAGCACTTAAATTATTATCTTATTATACTTGTAATATTCAAAATTACTAGTAAATTACTCAACGAAAGCGATCGTTGATCGCGGGTCTTGGAGTAGGAGTCGTCACAGGCTTCAAACCAAGCAAAACCAAAAGTGTTAGCTTGACTTTTTGTTTTCTTTCTTTACTTCTCTACTTTCCACTGTGTTTTCTCTCTCGATAGTTTTACGCGAAAAAGTAAAAAGCCATGAGAGCTATTCACCCTCCTCTAGCGCATCGATCCTACAATTGGTATCAGAGTGGGGTCGCTTTGAATCGGTAAAATCACCGTTTGAGTAATTTTTTCATGGTATTTTTGAGTCTTTTAAAGTCAATCAGAATCGGTGCTATTACCCCTTCCGATCAAATTTTTTTTCTTTCGAAATCGAGTTTTTTTTTGTTTCTCAAAGTTGGTGCAATAACACTCAAGTTCTTTAGTTTTTTTTTTGTCTTGGAACAAATTTTTTTGTTTTCATTTTTGCAAGATCATTACTAAATGACCTATCAAGAATACTACAGTACTACACGCCCACCCCTTTTCTCTCGTGAGGATTTCAGATACTAAAAAGGCTGGATGGAGTACCACCTAAAAACGCAAGTGGAAATATGGATCATAATCCAAATCGGATTCACATTTCCTACCGAAAATGGAATACTCATCTCTTGTGACAAGTGGGATGCACCTATAATGAAGAAGATCGAGGTAGATGCAAAGGCCAATCAGATTCTCTAATGCGGCCTGGCCAAAAAAGAGCTGAACCGAGTCGGTTCGTTCTTAAGTGCTAAGGAACTGTGAGAGAAACTGATCAAACTACACAAAGGAACATCCGACACAAAGGTATCTAAACGAGATTTAATTTTAGATAAATTATATAATATAAAAATACAAGAAGGTGAATTGGCAAGCCAATTACATGCTCGCATCCAACATCTTCTCAATGGTCTTCACGCGATCGGTCAGAGAGAGTAGAACAGCGAGATCATCAGGTACACCCTAAACACATTTTATAGGAATACGTTGTGGGCATCAATGGTAAATGCTTACAAAATATCTAAGGACCTCTTTTTAATTATATTAGACGAATTATTTTCTAAATTTGAGTTATATGAACAGACTAATGGACTGACAGTCGAGAAAGCTATTGCTTTGGTTATAGGTACAAGCAATGGCGTAGCTAGGGTCTTCAAATGCCGTAGGCTAAATTACGACAATAATAAAGCATACAATGTTAGGACCAAAATTAGCTAGAGGGGGGGTGAATAGCTCGTCGCGTGCTCGTTGCTCGGCGTTGCTTGGCGTTGCTTGTTTCTTCAAGAATATGCAGCGGAAAATACAGAAACAAATGCAACAACGCTAACACTAGGATTTTACTTGGTATCCACCTCACAAGAGGTGACTAATCCAAGGATCCACACCAACGCACACACCCTCCACTATGAATAACACTCCTTTATGGTAACTACCAAAGGCGGAGAAGCCCTACAACACTCTCAATACAAGAAGAAGAAAGGGAAATACAAGTTAAGCAAAAGCTTACAAGATGTGCCGTAAAAACCCTAACCCTAACTTCTTCCTCTTGCAATAGATCCGCCTCTTGACTTGGAAAGCCTCCAAGAACCTTCAAGAACTGGCGATCACGTGCTTGTAGAGAGCTGTGGAGGAGCTGGAATGAATCTGAGAAGAGCTCGTAAAGAGTTGCCGAAGACCACGCTCGCCTGCGGCTTTAAACCCGACGCAACGGTCGGATCCCGATCGATTCGAATGTTCCGAATCGATCGGGGAGGCTTTGGATCGATCCACGGATCGATCCAGAGCGCCTCTGTGCTCAGGAAATGCGCCTGGATCGATCCACGGATCGATCCAGCGCTTATCGCGCGAAGCAGCATCGTCCCGATCGATCGGCCGATCGATCGGGACCTCTGGATCGATCCACGGATCGATCCAGAAGCTTTCTGTTCGCTGGGAAGAATCTAGATCGATCCACTGATCGATCCACAGCCTGGATCGATCCACGGATCGATCCAGCACTTGGTTTTTGCCCAAAACCAAGTTCCAAACCTCCCTAACCAACATCCGGTCAACCTTGACCTGTTGGTACATCATGCCTCGCATCTGGTCACTCCCTTGACCTGCCAGGACTCCCCACCAAGTGTCCGGTCAATCCCTTTGACCCACTTGGACTTTTACTCGTCGTGCCAAGTATCCGGTCACTCCATTGACCTACTTGGACTTCCACCAGATGTCTGGTCAACCTTGACCCATCTGGACTTTCTTCCTTGCCAAGTATCCAGTCAATCCTTTGACCTACTTGGACTTCCCACCGGATGTCCGATCATCCTTGATCCATCCGGATTTTCCCTGCCTAGCTTCACTCACGTGGCTTTCACCTAGCTTCACTCACTAGGGTTTTCCATCCGCCTAGCTTCACCACTAGGACTTTCACTGGCTTCACTCACCGGGTTTCCATCCGCCTAGCTTCACCACTAGGACTTTCACCGGCTTCACTCACCGTGGCTTTCACCTAGCTTCACTCACTAGGACTTTCACAGCTTCACTGGGTTTTTTTCCTTCCGGCTTCACTCACCGGGACTTTCATTTTGCCTAACATCCCAGTTAGGACTTCCATCAAGTATCCGGTCAACCTTGACCTACTTGACTCTTCTTCAATCAATATCTTATTGTCAAACATCTAAACCCAAACCAAGACTCAGCTTGGTTACCAGTCAACCTTGACCTGAGGGATATTGCACCAACAATCTCCCCCTTTTGATGTTTGACAATACCACAATAACACTTACAATCCCATATGTAAGTTAGGCTAATCCCATAGCCTCCTTCTTCATGCCACTAGGTAATGAAAGCATAAATTAAGCTCTTCATTCTCCCCAAGAGGGCAAACTCCCTCTAGGTAATGAAAGCCTAACTTACTCCCTTTCATGAGTCCTTTCATTCTCCCCCTATGACCTTCCCATAGGTAATGAAGGACTAAGGTTAACCATACATTCTCCCCCTATTGGCACACATCAACCCATCGTTGGACGCACATCAACCGATGCTCCAATTCTGGGCACACTTCAACAAATCCATTTGTTGAAGACTCTCCCCCTGAAGAGTTGCTCATCGTTGTTCACAACATCACTCGTTGTGATCAACACGATAATGAAGGTCCCATACCCTTCATTTATCTTTAACTTCTCCCTCAATGTAGACAACTACCCAACCTTGAGCATTATCTACCACATGAGTGTCCACTTGAAATAATGAGGATATCCACTCCCCATTTCTCCCCATTTCAAGTTTAAATGCTCAACCTTGAGCAAGTTCACAACAGAAGGTTAACCACCTTCCAAGGTTCATGAAAAATAATTTTCATGTCTTTAAAGAGTCCCTCCCCCTAAAGACATGGTGGTAACTTCTGTCATTGCACCAACAATGACTTGGAATCCCTAAACCATTAGGAAACCCAAATGTGGAAGTTTTGAGGTTCAAATATTCAAAATTTGAAACAACCTCAACCTAAACTTCTACTTAGTCTTCGTTAACCAATCCATCCTTGTTTTCAACATGAAAACACCCTTTGTATGTATACAAATGTATTTAAGGGGTTTGGAATGGTTACCTAGACTCAAAGAGGTTCAAAGATGCTGAAATCAGGCCTTCCCAGCCAAAATCAGCAACTTGGATCGATTGGAGTTGGGTTCCAATCGATTGAACCTTTCTGAATCGATCCACGGATCGATTCAGACTCCCTGGATCGATCGGCTGATCGATCCAGCGAGCTTCTGCTCGCGGGAATTGCCGTTTGAATCGATCCATGGATCGATTCATGGAACTCCAATCGATCCATGGATCGATCGGAGCTCTGATAGTTGCTGAAATTCCATTTCAGTCAACTTCAGAAACCCCTAGAAAATTCTACAAAAATCCAAAAATTATGAAATTTCGTGTAGACATTATTTAGGGCATACTTAATCATAGAAAAGTAGTTTTCTATGAAAATACATCATATTTTCAAAGATTGACACAAACTTGAAAACTTGCAAAAACTTTAGTGTTTTTCTTCAAGTTTGTGTCTAACTATTCAATGGTGATTACTATCAAAAGATAGCCTTCACCAAGGTTTTCCAAAAACATTTTAAAAACATTTTCAAAACCAATATCCCATCATGTTCCTTGGGCATAATGCACATGACTTGTACATTAGCTTTCCCAATGATGGGAAAACACATAACTATGTGTTTTGATGAACCTAAAACTCAAAAGAATGCACTAAATCAACATCTTGAGTTTTGTTCATCATCCTAACATCTCACTTGTATCTAATGTGCACTAAAACACATATAAGTCACCTTATAGTCTTTGTGAGATGTAGATTTTGGTTTTGCCCTAATCTAGGGATCATGCATATCTATCTAGGCATTTTAGAGATATTAGACATCCACCTAGGATGTCACTTGTTAATAAGTGTTGTTAAATGCCATTCGTCCTTAATTACAAGGAATTAAACTTAATGCATGATTATGTTATGGCATACATCAAAATAAAATAGCTTTCAAAAGAAAGATTTCTATAACTACATGATGTATGTATGGCATGACATGGTATTTTTGTATTTTTCATGATAAGTCATGAATGCAAAATCCAAATAAGATAAAATATGATGTCATGGCATATTATGAGCAAACAATCATGGCATGGTTTAGCATAAATAAAATATACCTAGATTACCTATCTAAGTATCATTAATCTTAGCTAATCCTAAAACTTAAACCCTAGATTGCCCTAAAGTGCTTCAAGAAAAAGCCAAAGCCTAAGTTTGCATTTCTTATTCCCTTGATTAATTTATGCCAATTAAAATAAACATGTCCTCAAATGTTGGCATATTCCATTTTTCCTCAAGAGTAGCACTTTTAAATTTAAGGCCCGGATTGCCTTAAATTGCCTAAGAACATACCATAAACCCAACTTGATAGTTCTTATTAATTTTCCAATATGTGCCATTTAAGATAAAATCAATACTTCTCCAATTTGGCACATTTACTCTTTCAAGGAGTAATCATTAATTCCATTTCATTTTCAAAGGTTAACTAAAACCTTGAAAATGCTCCTTGAGTGTCAATTTCCTCAAAGTTGGGTTAACTACCCTTCTAATCGGAGTTGACACTCTCTAACCCATCTATGGGGTAGAGAAGATGCTCCTAGGAACCCAACACCTATTGGTGCTCCTTGGATGCTCTAGGTACTCACTAGGGATAACTTCCCTAGATACCTTCCTAGTGACCTTGTTGGGCCTCTTAGAAGCCTTGGTCACATTTTCTAGGTCAACTCTAGGGATAACCTCCCTTGTGACCTTGTTTGTGACTTTCTTAGACTTCTTAGAAGTCTTAGTCACATTTATTGCAAAAATACTCTTAGGGATGACTTCCCTAGTATTCTTGGCTTGACCACTAGACCTAGGGTTTGTTCCATAACTATATGGAACTCTATGGTAAGAGGGCACATCCTTCTTAGCCTTTGGTTTGTATCCCAAACCTCTATGGCCATTGGATGACTTTTGTACCCCTAAACCTAGGTTATGCTCATTTTGCCCTAATAGGATATTTTCCATCCTTTTTAGGGTCTTTTCCATTTTATCAAGTCTTGACCTCAAGACTTGATTTTCCATCACTAAGTCCTTAGTTTTTGGTTTTCCATTAAGTTCATGAGCATTTTTGTTTCTAGGCTTGTATCTAAAAACCTTAGAGTTTACGCCTAGATTTTTACCTACAATCCTAGCCTTAGGTGTAGTAGTTTTAGCATGAAAAGCTATATGTTTTTCTTTAACACTATCATGCTTTCTATTTTCATGGTAAATAGCATTAAAATGATATAATTTTGAACTATCATGCTTTTTACCATAATGTAGAGGAGTAGGCTCAATAAATGTTACCTTCTTCTTTACCTTAGAGGCTCCCCCTTGACTAGAGCTTCCTCCATGAGCCTTGACCATCTTCTTCCCCTTGGGGCATTGACTTCGGTAATGCCCTTTTTGTTGACACAAGAAACACACAATGTGCTCCTTGCTCTTCTTTGTCCCGGGGGTGGTCTCCTTGGGCTTCTCCTTGCCCTTTTTCGTCACTTGACCCTTCTTCTTGGCCAAGTTGAGACACTTGCTCTTGTAGTGCCCACTTTCCCTACACTCAAAACATATTATATGATTTTTTTTTTTAATTGAAACATTTATACCTTTTTGTGTAGGGATGGCACTTGCTCCTCCATTTGATTTTTCTTGACTTTTGGAGGTAGAAGCTTCTTCCTCCTCTTCTTCTCTTGACCCGGATGTAGAAGCTTCTTCTTCTTCTTGCTCCGGTGTCACCAAGGATTGCTCCCCCTCAATTCTAGAGGTGGAGGCTTCATCATCTTGAACATGAAACAAGGAGTATGCTCCCTCCTTGTTCCCTTCGTTGCATTCCCTTGAGGATGAAGCTTCTTGGATTTCCTCTTCTTCGGAGGTTGAGTATCTCTCAACCTCGGAGTCCTCCTCTTGGTCTTGCTCCAAAGAGTCACCCTCTCTGGATTCTTCATTATCTTGTACAGTGGAGGGGATCTCTTCATGAAGCTTAGCCAATTTGCTCCAAAGTTCCTTTGCATCTTCAAATTCTCCAATTTTGCAAAGAATGGTGCTTGGCAATAAATTGACCAAAAGCTTGGTCACATTGTCATTTGCCTCGCACCTTTGGACTTGCTCTGGGCTCCATTTGCTTTTCTTGTTATGCTTGACCCTTCCGGCGATGATTCCGGTGAAGAGCGGCCTCGCTCTGATACCACTTGTTAGGACCAAAAGTAGCTAGAGGGGGGGGTGAATAGCTCGTCGCGTGCTCGTTGCTCGGCGTTGCTTGGCGTTGCTTGTTTCTTCAAGAATATGCAGCGGAAAATACAGAAACAAATGCAACAACGCTAACACTAGGATTTTACTTGGTATCCACCTCACAAGAGGTGACTAATCCAAGGATCCACACCAACGCACACACCCTCCACTATGAATAACACTCCTTTATGGTAACTACCAAAGGCGGAGAAGCCCTACAACACTCTCAATACAAGAAGAAGAAAGGGAAATACAAGTTAAGCAAAAGCTTACAAGATGTGCCGTAAAAACCCTAACCCTAACTTCTTCCTCTTGCAATAGATCCGCCTCTTGACTTGGAAAGCCTCCAAGAACCTTCAAGAACTGGCGATCACGTGCTTGTAGAGAGCTGTGGAGGAGCTGGAATGAATCTGAGAAGAGCTCGTAAAGAGTTGCCGAAGACCACGCTCGCCTGCGGCTTTAAACCCGACGCAACGGTCGGATCCCGATCGATTCGAATGTTCCGAATCGATCGGGGATTTGGATCGATCCAGAGCGCCTCTGTGCTCAGGAAACGCGCCTGGATCGATCCACGGATCGATCCAGCGCTTATCGCGCGAAGCAGCATCGTCCCGATCGATCGGCCGATCGATCGGGACCTCTGGATCGATCCACGGATCGATCCAGAAGCTTTCTGTTCGCTGGGAAGAATCTAGATCGATCCACTGATCGATCCACAGCCTGGATCGATCCACGGATCGATCCAGCACTTGGTTTTTGCCCAAAACCAAGTTCCAAACCTCCCTAACCAACATCCGGTCAACCTTGACCTGTTGGTACATCATGCCTCGCATCTGGTCACTCCCTTGACCTGCCAGGACTCCCCACCAAGTGTCCGGTCAATCCCTTTGACCCACTTGGACTTTTACTCGTCGTGCCAAGTATCCGGTCACTCCATTGACCTACTTGGACTTCCACCAGATGTCTGGTCAACCTTGACCCATCTGGACTTTCTTCCTTGCCAAGTATCCAGTCAATCCTTTGACCTACTTGGACTTCCCAGCACCAGATGTCCGATCATCCTTGATCCATCTGGATTTTCCCTTGCCTGGCTTCACTCACCAGGGCTTTCACCTAGCTTCACTCACTAGGGTTTTCCATCTGCCTAGCTTCACTCACTAGGACTTTCACCTGGCTTCACTCACCAGGGTTTCCATCTGCCTAGCTTCACTCACTAGGACTTTCACCTGGCTTCACTCACCAGGGCTTTCACCTAGCTTCACTCACTAGGACTTTCACCTGGCTTCACTCACCAGGGTTTTTCTTCTGCCTGGCTTCACTCACCAGGACTTTCATTTTGCCTAACATCCCAGTTAGGACTTCCCAGTCAAGTATCCAGTCAACCTTGACCTACTTGACTCTTCTTCAATCAATATCTTATTGTCAAACATCTAAACCCAAACCAAGACTCAGCTTGGTTACCCAGGTCAACCTTGACCTGAGGGATATTGCACCAACAATCTCCCCCTTTTTGATGTTTGACAATACCACAATAACACTTACAATCCCATATGTAAGTTAGGCTAATCCCATAGCCTCCTTCTTCATGCCACTAGGTAATGAAAGCATAAATTAAGCTCTTCATTCTCCCCCTAAGAGGGCAAACTCCCTCTAGGTAATGAAAGCCTAACTTACTCCCTTTCATGAGTCCTTTCATTCTCCCCTTATGACCTTCCCATAGGTAATGAAGGACTAAGCTTAACCATACATTCTCCCCCTATTGGCACACATCAACCTATGCTCCAATTCTGGGCACACTTCGACAAATCCATTTGTTGAAGACTCTCCCCCTGAAGAGTTGCTCATCGTTGTTCACAACATCACTCGTTGTGATCAACACGATAATGAAGGTCCCATACCCTTCATTTATCTTTAACTTCTCCCTCAATGTAGACAACTACCCAACCTTGAGCATTATCTACCACTTGAGTGTCCACTTGAAATAATGAGGATATCCACTCCCCATTTCTCCCCATTTCAAGTTTAAATGCTCAACCTTGAGCAAGTTCACAACAGAAGGTTAACCACCTTCCAAGGTTCATGAAAAATAATTTTCATGTCTTTAAAGAGTCCCTCCCCCTAAAGACATGGTGGTAACTTCTGTCATTGCACCAACAATGACTTGGAATCCCTAAACCATTAGGAAACCCAAATGTGGAAGTTTTGAGGTTCAAATATTCAAAATTTGAAACAACCTCAACCTAAACTTCTACTTAGTCTTCGTTAACCAATCCATCCTTGTTTTCAACATGAAAACACCCTTTGTATGTATACAAATGTATTTAAGGGGTTTGGAATGGTTACCTAGACTCAAAGAGGTTCAAAGATGCTGAAATCAGGCCTTCCCAGCCAAAATCAGCAACTTGGATCGATTGGAGTTGGGTTCCAATCGATTGAACCTTTCTGAATCGATCCACGGATCGATTCAGACTCCCTGGATCGATCGGCTGATCGATCCAGCGAGCTTCTGCTCGCGGGAATTGCTGTTTGAATCGATCCATGGATCGATTCATGGAACTCCAATCGATCCATGGATCGATCGGAGCTCTGATAGTTGCTGAAATTCCATTTCAGTCAACTTCAGAAACCCCTAGAAAATTCTACAAAAATCCAAAAATTATGAAATTTCGTGTAGACATTATTTAGGGCATACTTAATCATAGAAAAGTAGTTTTCTATGAAAATACATCATATTTTCAAAGATTGACACAAACTTGAAAACTTGCAAAAACTTTAGTGTTTTTCTTCAAGTTTGTGTCTAACTATTCAATGGTGATTACTATCAAAAGATAGCCTTCACCAAGGTTTTCCAAAAACATTTTAAAAACATTTTCAAAACCAATATCCCATCATGTTCCTTGGGCATAATGCACATGACTTGTACATTAGCTTTCCCAATGATGGGAAAACACATAACTATGTGTTTTGATGAACCTAAAACTCAAAAGAATGCACTAAATCAACATCTTGAGTTTTGTTCATCATCCTAACATCTCACTTGTATCTAATGTGCACTAAAACACATATAAGTCACCTTATAGTCTTTGTGAGATGTAGATTTTGGTTTTGCCCTAATCTAGGGATCATGCATATCTATCTAGGCATTTTAGAGATATTAGACATCCACCTAGGATGTCACTTGTTAATAAGTGTTGTTAAATGCCATTCGTCCTTAATTACAAGGAATTAAACTTAATGCATGATTATGTTATGGCATACATCAAAATAAAATAGCTTTCAAAAGAAAGATTTCTATAACTACATGATGTATGTATGGCATGACATGGTATTTTTGTATTTTTCATGATAAGTCATGAATGCAAAATCCAAATAAGATAAAATATGATGTCATGGCATATTATGAGCAAACAATCATGGCATGGTTTAGCATAAATAAAATATACCTAGATTACCTATCTAAGTATCATTAATCTTAGCTAATCCTAAAACTTAAACCCTAGATTGCCCTAAAGTGCTTCAAGAAAAAGCCAAAGCCTAAGTTTGCATTTCTTATTCCCTTGATTAATTTATGCCAATTAAAATAAACATGTCCTCAAATGTTGGCATATTCCATTTTTCCTCAAGAGTAGCACTTTTAAATTTAAGGCCCGGATTGCCTTAAATTGCCTAAGAACATACCATAAACCCAACTTGATAGTTCTTATTAATTTTCCAATATGTGCCATTTAAGATAAAATCAATACTTCTCCAATTTGGCACATTTACTCTTTCAAGGAGTAATCATTAATTCCATTTCATTTTCAAAGGTTAACTAAAACCTTGAAAATGCTCCTTGAGTGTCAATTTCCTCAAAGTTGGGTTAACTACCCTTCTAATCGGAGTTGACACTCTCTAACCCATCTATGGGGTAGAGAAGATGCTCCTAGGAACCCAACACCTATTGGTGCTCCTTGGATGCTCTAGGTACTCACTAGGGATAACTTCCCTAGATACCTTCCTAGTGACCTTGTTGGGCCTCTTAGAAGCCTTGGTCACATTTTCTAGGTCAACTCTAGGGATAACCTCCCTTGTGACCTTGTTTGTGACTTTCTTAGACTTCTTAGAAGTCTTAGTCACATTTATTGCAAAAATACTCTTAGGGATGACTTCCCTAGTATTCTTGGCTTGACCACTAGACCTAGGGTTTGTTCCATAACTATATGGAACTCTATGGTAAGAGGGCACATCCTTCTTAGCCTTTGGTTTGTATCCCAAACCTCTATGGCCATTGGATGACTTTTGTACCCCTAAACCTAGGTTATGCTCATTTTGCCCTAATAGGATATTTTCCATCCTTTTTAGGGTCTTTTCCATTTTATCAAGTCTTGACCTCAAGACTTGATTTTCCATCACTAAGTCCTTAGTTTTTGGTTTTCCATTAAGTTCATGAGCATTTTTGTTTCTAGGCTTGTATCTAAAACCTTAGAGTTTGCGCCTAGATTTTTACCTACAATCCTAGCCTTAGGTGTAGTAGTTTTAGCATGAAAAGCTATATGTTTTTCTTTAACACTATCATGCTTTCTATTTTCATGGTAAATAGCATTAAAATGATATAAATTTGAACTATCATGCTTTTTACCATAATGTAGAGGAGTAGGCTCAATAAATGTTACCTTCTTCTTTACCTTAGAGGCTCCCCCTTGACTAGAGCTTCCTCCATGAGCCTTGACCATCTTCTTCCCCTTGGGGCATTGACTTCGGTAATGCCCTTTTTGTTGACACAAGAAACACACAATGTGCTCCTTGCTCTTCTTTGTCCCGGGGGTGGTCTCCTTGGGCTTCTCCTTGCCCTTTTTCGTCACTTGACCCTTCTTCTTGGCCAAGTTGAGACACTTGCTCTTGTAGTGCCCACTTTCCCTACACTCAAAACATATTATATGATTTTTTTTTTTAATTGAAACATTTATACCTTTTTGTGTAGGGATGGCACTTGCTCCTCCATTTGATTTTTCTTGACTTTTGGAGGTAGAAGCTTCTTCCTCCTCTTCTTCTCTTGACCCGGATGTAGAAGCTTCTTCTTCTTCTTGCTCCGGTGTCACCAAGGATTGCTCCCCCTCAATTCTAGAGGTGGAGGCTTCATCATCTTGAACATGAAACAAGGAGTATGCTCCCTCCTTGTTCCCTTCGTTGCATTCCCTTGAGGATGAAGCTTCTTGGATTTCCTCTTCTTCGGAGGTTGAGTATCTCTCAACCTCGGAGTCCTCCTCTTGGTCTTGCTCCAAAGAGTCACCCTCTCTGGATTCTTCATTATCTTGTACAGTGGAGGGGATCTCTTCATGAAGCTTAGCCAATTTGCTCCAAAGTTCCTTTGCATCTTCAAATTCTCCAATTTTGCAAAGAATGGTGCTTGGCAATAAATTGACCAAAAGCTTGGTCACATTGTCATTTGCCTCGCACCTTTGGACTTGCTCCGGGCTCCATTTGCTTTTCTTGTTATGCTTGACCCTTCCGGCGATGATTCCGGTGAAGAGCGGCCTCGCTCTGATACCACTTGTTAGGACCAAAAGTAGCTAGAGGGGGGGTGAATAGCTCGTCGCGTGCTCGTTGCTCGGCGTTGCTTGGCGTTGCTTGTTTCTTCAAGAATATGCAGCGGAAAATACAGAAACAAATGCAACAACGCTAACACTAGGATTTTACTTGGTATCCACCTCACAAGAGGTGACTAATCCAAGGATCCACACCAACGCACACACCCTCCACTATGAATAACACTCCTTTATGGTAACTACCAAAGGCGGAGAAGCCCTACAACACTCTCAATACAAGAAGAAGAAAGGGAAATACAAGTTAAGCAAAAGCTTACAAGATGTGCCGTAAAAACCCTAACCCTAACTTCTTCCTCTTGCAATAGATCCGCCTCTTGACTTGGAAAGCCTCCAAGAACCTTCAAGAACTGGCGATCACGTGCTTGTAGAGAGCTGTGGAGGAGCTGGAATGAATCTGAGAAGAGCTCGTAAAGAGTTGCCGAAGACCACGCTCGCCTGCGGCTTTAAACCCGACGCAACGGTCGGATCCCGATCGATTCGAATGTTCCGAATCGATCGGGGAGGATCGATCCACGGATCGATCCGACCAACTGCCGATCGATCCACGGATCGATCCGGCCATCGCGCGAAGCAGCATCGTCCCGATCGATCGGCCGATCGATCGGGACCTCTGGATCGATCCACGGATCGATCCAGAAGCTTTCTGTTCGCTGGGAAGAATCTAGATCGATCCACTGATCGATCCACAGCCTGGATCGATCCACGGATCGATCCAGCACTTGGTTTTTGCCCAAAACCAAGTTCCAAACCTCCCTAACCAACATCCGGTCAACCTTGACCTGTTGGTACATCATGCCTCGCATCTGGTCACTCCCTTGACCTGCCAGGACTCCCCACCAAGTGTCCGGTCAATCCCTTTGACCCACTTGGACTTTTACTCGTCGTGCCAAGTATCCGGTCACTCCATTGACCTACTTGGACTTCCACCAGATGTCCGGTCAACCTTGACCCATCTGGACTTCCTTCCTTGCCAAGTATCCAGTCAATCCTTTGACCTACTTGGACTTCCCAGCACCAGATGTCCGATCATCCTTGATCCATCTGGATTTTCCCTTGCCTGGCTTCACTCACCAGGGCTTTCACCTAGCTTCACTCACTAGGGTTTTCCATCTGCCTAGCTTCACTCACTAGGACTTTCACCTGGCTTCACTCACCAGGGTTTCCATCTGCCTAGCTTCACTCACCAGGACTTTCACCTAGCTTCACTCACTAGGACTTTCACCTGGCTTCACTCACCAGGACTTTCACCTGGCTTCACTCACCAGGACTTTTCTTCTGCCTGGCTTCACTCACCAGGACTTTCATTTTGCCTAACATCCCAGTTAGGACTTCCCAGTCAAGTATCCAGTCAACCTTGACCTACTTGACTCTTCTTCAATCAATATCTTATTGTCAAACATCTAAACCCAAACCAAGACTCAGCTTGGTTACCCAGGTCAACCTTGACCTGAGGGATATTGCACCAACAATCTCCCCCTTTTTGATGTTTGACAATACCACAATAACACTTACAATCCCATATGTAAGTTAGGCTAATCCCATAGCCTCCTTCTTCATGCCACTAGGTAATGAAAGCATAAATTAAGCTCTTCATTCTCCCCCTAAGAGGGCAAACTCCCTCTAGGTAATGAAAGCCTAACTTACTCCCTTTCATGAGTCCTTTCATTCTCCCCCTAAGGACTAAGGTTAACCATACATTCTCCCCCTATTGGCACACATCAACCCATCGTTGGACGCACATCAACCGATGCTCCAATTCTGGGCACACTTCAACAAATCCATTTGTTGAAGACTCTCCCCCTGAAGAGTTGCTCATCGTTGTTCACAACATCACTCGTTGTGATCAACACGATAATGAAGGTCCCATACCCTTCATTTATCCTTAACTTCTCCCTCAATGTAGACAACTACCCAACCTTGAGCATTATCTACCACATGAGTGTCCACTTGAAATAATGAGGATATCCACTCCCCATTTCTCCCCATTTCAAGTTTAAATGCTCAACCTTGAGCAAGTTCACAACAGAAGGTTAACCACCTTCCAAGGTTCATGAAAATAATTTTCATGTCTTTAAAGAGTCCCTCCCCCTAAAGACATGGTGGTAACTTCTGTCATTGCACCAACAATGACTTGGAATCCCTAAACCATTAGGAAACCCAAATGTGGAAGTTTTGAGGTTCAAATATTCAAAATTTGAAACAACCTCAACCTAAACTTCTACTTAGTCTTCGTTAACCAATCCATCCTTGTTTTCAACATGAAAACACCCTTTGTATGTATACAAATGTATTTAAGGGGTTTGGAATGGTTACCTAGACTCAAAGAGGTTCAAAGATGCTGAAATCAGGCCTTCCCAGCCAAAATCAGCAACTTGGATCGATTGGAGTTGGGTTCCAATCGATTGAACCTTTCTGAATCGATCCACGGATCGATTCAGACTCCCTGGATCGATCGGCTGATCGATCCAGCGAGCTTCTGCTCGCGGGAATTGCTGTTTGAATCGATCCATGGATCGATTCATGGAACTCCAATCGATCCATGGATCGATCGGAGCTCTGATAGTTGCTGAAATTCCATTTCAGTCAACTTCAGAAACCCCTAGAAAATTCTACAAAAATCCAAAAATTATGAAATTTCGTGTAGACATTATTTAGGGCATACTTAATCATAGAAAAGTAGTTTTCTATGAAAATACATCATATTTTCAAAGATTGACACAAACTTGAAAACTTGCAAAAACTTTAGTGTTTTTCTTCAAGTTTGTGTCTAATTATTCAATGGTGATTACTATCAAAAGATAGCCTTCACCAAGGTTTTCCAAAAACATTTTAAAACATTTTCAAAACCAATATCCCATCATGTTCCTTGGGCATAATGCACATGACTTGTACATTAGCTTTCCCAATGATGGGAAAACACATAACTATGTGTTTTGATGAACCTAAAACTCAAAAGAATGCACTAAATCAACATCTTGAGTTTTGTTCATCATCCTAACATCTCACTTGTATCTAATGTGCACTAAAACACATATAAGTCACCTTATAGTCTTTGTGAGATGTAGATTTTGGTTTTGCCCTAATCTAGGGATCATGCATATCTATCTAGGCATTTTAGAGATATTAGACATCCACCTAGGATGTCACTTGTTAATAAGTGTTGTTAAATGCCATTCGTCCTTAATTACAAGGAATTAAACTTAATGCATGATTATGTTATGGCATACATCAAAATAAAATAGCTTTCAAAAGAAAGATTTCTATAACTACATGATGTATGTATGGCATGACATGGTATTTTTGTATTTTTCATGATAAGTCATGAATGCAAAATCCAAATAAGATAAAATATGATGTCATGGCATATTATGAGCAAACAATCATGGCATGGTTTAGCATAAATAAAATATACCTAGATTACCTATCTAAGTATCATTAATCTTAGCTAATCCTAAAACTTAAACCCTAGATTGCCCTAAAGTGCTTCAAGAAAAAGCCAAAGCCTAAGTTTGCATTTCTTATTCCCTTGATTAATTTATGCCAATTAAAATAAACATGTCCTCAAATGTTGGCATATTCCATTTTTCCTCAAGAGTAGCACTTTTAAATTTAAGGCCCGGATTGCCTTAAATTGCCTAAGAACATACCATAAACCCAACTTGATAGTTCTTATTAATTTTCCAATATGTGCCATTTAAGATAAAATCAATACTTCTCCAATTTGGCACATTTACTCTTTCAAGGAGTAATCATTAATTCCATTTCATTTTCAAAGGTTAACTAAAACCTTGAAAATGCTCCTTGAGTGTCAATTTCCTCAAAGTTGGGTTAACTACCCTTCTAATCGGAGTTGACACTCTCTAACCCATCTATGGGGTAGAGAAGATGCTCCTAGGAACCCAACACCTATTGGTGCTCCTTGGATGCTCTAGGTACTCACTAGGGATAACTTCCCTAGATACCTTCCTAGTGACCTTGTTGGGCCTCTTAGAAGCCTTGGTCACATTTTCTAGGTCAACTCTAGGGATAACCTCCCTTGTGACCTTGTTTGTGACTTTCTTAGACTTCTTAGAAGTCTTAGTCACATTTATTGCAAAAATACTCTTAGGGATGACTTCCCTAGTATTCTTGGCTTGACCACTAGACCTAGGGTTTGTTCCATAACTATATGGAACTCTATGGTAAGAGGGCACATCCTTCTTAGCCTTTGGTTTGTATCCCAAACCTCTATGGCCATTGGATGACTTTTGTACCCCTAAACCTAGGTTATGCTCATTTTGCCCTAATAGGATATTTTCCATCCTTTTTAGGGTCTTTTCCATTTTATCAAGTCTTGACCTCAAGACTTGATTTTCCATCACTAAGTCCTTAGTTTTTGGTTTTCCATTAAGTTCATGAGCATTTTTGTTTCTAGGCTTGTATCTAAAAACCTTAGAGTTTACGCCTAGATTTTTACCTACAATCCTAGCCTTAGGTGTAGTAGTTTTAGCATGAAAAGCTATATGTTTTTCTTTAACACTATCATGCTTTCTATTTTCATGGTAAATAGCATTAAAATGATATAAATTTGAACTATCATGCTTTTTACCATAATGTAGAGGAGTAGGCTCAATAAATGTTACCTTCTTCTTTACCTTAGAGGCTCCCCCTTGACTAGAGCTTCCTCCATGAGCCTTGACCATCTTCTTCCCCTTGGGGCATTGACTTCGGTAATGCCCTTTTTGTTGACACAAGAAACACACAATGTGCTCCTTGCTCTTCTTTGTCCCGGGGGTGGTCTCCTTGGGCTTCTCCTTGCCCTTTTTCGTCACTTGACCCTTCTTCTTGGCCAAGTTGAGACACTTGCTCTTGTAGTGCCCACTTTCCCTACACTCAAAACATATTATATGATTTTTATTTTTAATTGAAACATTTATACCTTTTTGTGTAGGGATGGCACTTGCTCCTCCATTTGATTTTTCTTGACTTTTGGAGGTAGAAGCTTCTTCCTCCTCTTCTTCTCTTGACCCGGATGTAGAAGCTTCTTCTTCTTCTTGCTCCGGTGTCACCAAGGATTGCTCCCCCTCAATTCTAGAGGTGGAGGCTTCATCATCTTGAACATGAAACAAGGAGTATGCTCCCTCCTTGTTCCCTTCGTTGCATTCCCTTGAGGATGAAGCTTCTTGGATTTCCTCTTCTTCGGAGGTTGAGTATCTCTCAACCTCGGAGTCCTCCTCTTGGTCTTGCTCCAAAGAGTCACCCTCTCTGGATTCTTCATTATCTTGTACAGTGGAGGGGATCTCTTCATGAAGCTTAGCCAATTTGCTCCAAAGTTCCTTTGCATCTTCAAATTCTCCAATTTTGCAAAGAATGGTGCTTGGCAATAAATTGACCAAAAGCTTGGTCACATTGTCATTTGCCTCGCACCTTTGGACTTGCTCCGGGCTCCATTTGCTTTTCTTGTTATGCTTGACCCTTCCGGCGATGATTCCGGTGAAGAGCGGCCTCGCTCTGATACCACTTGTTAGGACCAAAAGTAGCTAGAGGGGGGGGTGAATAGCTCGTCGCGTGCTCGTTGCTCGGCGTTGCTTGGCGTTGCTTGTTTCTTCAAGAATATGCAGCGGAAAATACGAAACAAATGCAACAACGCTAACACTAGGATTTTACTTGGTATCCACCTCACAAGAGGTGACTAATCCAAGGATCCACACCAACGCACACACCCTCCACTATGAATAACACTCCTTTATGGTAACTACCAAAGGCGGAGAAGCCCTACAACACTCTCAATACAAGAAGAAGAAAGGGAAATACAAGTTAAGCAAAAGCTTACAAGATGTGCAGTAAAAACCCTAACCCTAACTTCTTCCTCTTGCAATAGATCCGCCTCTTGACTTGGAAAGCCTCCAAGAACCTTCAAGAACTGGCGATCACGTGCTTGTAGAGAGCTGTGGAGGAGCTGGAATGAATCTGAGAAGAGCTCGTAAAGAGATGCCGAAGACCACGCTCGCCTGCGGCTTTAAACCCGACGCAACGGTCGGATCCCGATCGATTCGAATGTTCCGAATCGACGAGGCTTTGGATCGATCCACGGATCGATCCGGAGCGCCTGGGCCCGATACGCGGATCGATCCACGGATCGATCCAGCGCTTATCGCGCGAAGCAGCATCGTCCCGATCGATCAGCTGATCGATCGGGACCTCTGGATCGATCCACGGATCGATCCAGAAGCTTTCTGTTCGCTGGGAAGAATCTGGATCGATCCACTGATCGATCCACAGCCTGGATCGATCCACGGATCGATCCAGCACTTGGTTTTTGCCCAAAACCAAGTCCCAAACCTCCCTAACCAACATCCGGTCAACCTTGACCTGTTGGTACATCATGCCTCGCATCTGGTCACTCCCTTGACCTGCCAGGACTCCCCACCAAGTGTCCGGTCAATCCCTTTGACCCACTTGGACTTTTACTCGTCGTGCCAAGTATCCGGTCACTCCATTGACCTACTTGGACTTCCACCAGATGTCTGGTCAACCTTGACCCATCTGGACTTCCTTCCTTGCCAAGTATCCAGTCAATCCTTTGACCTACTTGGACTTCCCAACACCAGATGTCCGATCATCCTTGATCCATCTGGATTTTCCCTGCCTGGCTTCACTCACCAGGGCTTTCACCTAGCTTCACTCACTAGGGTTTTCCATCCGCCTAGCTTCACTCACTAGGACTTTCACCGCTTCACTCACCGGTTTCCATCCGCCTAGCTTCACTCACTAGGACTTTCACCGCTTTGCTTTTCTTCTGCCTGGCTTCACTCACCAGGACTTTTCTTCTGCCTGGCTTCACTCACCAGGACTTTCATTTTGCCTAACATCCCAGTTAGGACTTCCCAGTCAAGTATCCAGTCAACCTTGACCTACTTGACTCTTCTTCAATCAATATCTTATTGTCAAACATCTAAACCCAAACCAAGACTCAGCTTGGTTACCCAGGTCAACCTTGACCTGAGGGATATTGCACCAACAATCTCCCCCTTTTTGATGTTTGACAATACCACAATAACACTTACAATCCCATATGTAAGTTAGGCTAATCCCATAGCCTCCTTCTTCATGCCACTAGGTAATGAAAGCATAAATTAAGCTCTTCATTCTCCCCCTAAGAGGGCAAACTCCCTCTAGGTAATGAAAGCCTAACTTACTCCCTTTCATGAGTCCTTTCATTCTCCCCCTATGACCTTCCCATAGGTAATGAAGGACTAAGGTTAACCATACATTCTCCCCCTATTGGCACACATCAACCCATCGTTGGACGCACATCAACCGATGCTCCAATTCTGGGCACACTTCAACAAATCCATTTGTTGAAGACTCTCCCCCTGAAGAGTTGCTCATCGTTGTTCACAACATCACTCGTTGTGATCAACACGATAATGAAGGTCCCATACCCTTCATTTATCTTTAACTTCTCCCTCAATGTAGACAACTACCCAACCTTGAGCATTATCTACCACATGAGTGTCCACTTGAAATAATGAGGATATCCACTCCCCATTTCTCCCCATTTCAAGTTTAAATGCTCAACCTTGAGCAAGTTCACAACAGAAGGTTAACCACCTTCCAAGGTTCATGAAAAATAATTTTCATGTCTTTAAAGAGTCCCTCCCCCTAAAGACATGGTGGTAACTTCTGTCATTGCACCAACAATGACTTGGAATCCCTAAACCATTAGGAAACCCAAATGTGGAAGTTTTGAGGTTCAAATATTCAAAATTTGAAACAACCTCAACCTAAACTTCTACTTAGTCTTCGTTAACCAATCCATCCTTGTTTTCAACATGAAAACACCCTTTGTATGTATACAAATGTATTTAAGGGATTGGAATGGTTACCTAGACTCAAAGAGGTTCAAAGATGCTGAAATCAGGCCTTCCCAGCCAAAATCAGCAACTTGGATCGATTGGAGTTGGGTTCCAATCGATTGAACCTTTCTGAATCGATCCACGGATCGATTCAGACTCCCTGGATCGATCGGCTGATCGATCCAGCGAGCTTCTGCTCGCGGGAATTGCTGTTTGAATCGATCCATGGATCGATTCATGGAACTCCAATCGATCCATGGATCGATCGGAGCTCTGATAGTTGCTGAAATTCCATTTCAGTCAACTTCAGAAACCCCTAGAAAATTCTACAAAAATCCAAAAATTATGAAATTTCGTGTAGACATTATTTAGGGCATACTTAATCATAGAAAAGTAGTTTTCTATGAAAATACATCATATTTTCAAAGATTGACACAAACTTGAAAACTTGCAAAAACTTTAGTGTTTTTCTTCAAGTTTGTGTCTAACTATTCAATGGTGATTACTATCAAAAGATAGCCTTCACCAAGGTTTTCCAAAAACATTTTAAAAACATTTTCAAAACCAATATCCCATCATGTTCCTTGGGCATAATGCACATGACTTGTACATTAGCTTTCCCAATGATGGGAAAACACATAACTATGTGTTTTGATGAACCTAAAACTCAAAAGAATGCACTAAATCAACATCTTGAGTTTTGTTCATCATCCTAACATCTCACTTGTATCTAATGTGCACTAAAACACATATAAGTCACCTTATAGTCTTTGTGAGATGTAGATTTTGGTTTTGCCCTAATCTAGGGATCATGCATATCTATCTAGGCATTTTAGAGATATTAGACATCCACCTAGGATGTCACTTGTTAATAAGTGTTGTTAAATGCCATTCGTCCTTAATTACAAGGAATTAAACTTAATGCATGATTATGTTATGGCATACATCAAAATAAAATAGCTTTCAAAAGAAAGATTTCTATAACTACATGATGTATGTATGGCATGACATGGTATTTTTGTATTTTTCATGATAAGTCATGAATGCAAAATCCAAATAAGATAAAATATGATGTCATGGCATATTATGAGCAAACAATCATGGCATGGTTTAGCATAAATAAAATATACCTAGATTACCTATCTAAGTATCATTAATCTTAGCTAATCCTAAAACTTAAACCCTAGATTGCCCTAAAGTGCTTCAAGAAAATGCCAAAGCCTAAGTTTGCATTTCTTATTCCCTTGATTAATTTATGCCAATTAAAATAAACATGTCCTCAAATGTTGGCATATTCCATTTTTCCTCAAGAGTAGCACTTTTAAATTTAAGGCCCGGATTGCCTTAAATTGCCTAAGAACATACCATAAACCCAACTTGATAGTTCTTATTAATTTTCCAATATGTGCCATTTAAGATAAAATCAATACTTCTCCAATTTGGCACATTTACTCTTTCAAGGAGTAATCATAATTCCATTTCATTTCAAAGGTTAACTAAAACCTTGAAAATGCTCCTTGAGTGTCAATTTCCTCAAAGTTGGGTTAACTACCCTTCTAATCGGAGTTGACACTCTCTAACCCATCTATGGGGTAGAGAAGATGCTCCTAGGAACCCAACACCTATTGGTGCTCCTTGGATGCTCTAGGTACTCACTAGGGATAACTTCCCTAGATACCTTCCTAGTGACCTTGTTGGGCCTCTTAGAAGCCTTGGTCACATTTTCTAGGTCAACTCTAGGGATAACCTCCCTTGTGACCTTGTTTGTGACTTTCTTAGACTTCTTAGAAGTCTTAGTCACATTTATTGCAAAAATACTCTTAGGGATGACTTCCCTAGTATTCTTGGCTTGACCACTAGACCTAGGGTTTGTTCCATAACTATATGGAACTCTATGGTAAGAGGGCACATCCTTCTTAGCCTTTGGTTTGTATCCCAAACCTCTATGGCCATTGGATGACTTTTGTACCCCTAAACCTAGGTTATGCTCATTTTGCCCTAATAGGATATTTTCCATCCTTTTTAGGGTCTTTTCCATTTTATCAAGTCTTGACCTCAAGACTTGATTTTCCATCACTAAGTCCTTAGTTTTTGGTTTTCCATTAAGTTCATGAGCATTTTTGTTTCTAGGCTTGTATCTAAAAACCTTAGAGTTTACGCCTAGATTTTTACCTACAATCCTAGCCTTAGGTGTAGTAGTTTTAGCATGAAAAGCTATATGTTTTTCTTTAACACTATCATGCTTTCTATTTTCATGGTAAATAGCATTAAAATGATATAAATTTGAACTATCATGCTTTTTACCATAATGTAGAGGAGTAGGCTCAATAAATGTTACCTTCTTCTTTACCTTAGAGGCTCCCCCTTGACTAGAGCTTCCTCCATGAGCCTTGACCATCTTCTTCCCCTTGGGGCATTGACTTCGGTAATGCCCTTTTTGTTGACACAAGAAACACACAATGTGCTCCTTGCTCTTCTTTGTCCCGGGGGTGGTCTCCTTGGGCTTCTCCTTGCCCTTTTTCGTCACTTGACCCTTCTTCTTGGCCAAGTTGAGACACTTGCTCTTGTAGTGCCCACTTTCCCTACACTCAAAACATATTATATGATTTTTATTTTTAATTGAAACATTTATACCTTTTTGTGTAGGGATGGCACTTGCTCCTCCATTTGATTTTTCTTGACTTTTGGAGGTAGAAGCTTCTTCCTCCTCTTCTTCTCTTGACCCGGATGTAGAAGCTTCTTCTTCTTCTTGCTCCGGTGTCACCAAGGATTGCTCCCCCTCAATTCTAGAGGTGGAGGCTTCATCATCTTGAACATGAAACAAGGAGTATGCTCCCTCCTTGTTCCCTTCGTTGCATTCCCTTGAGGATGAAGCTTCTTGGATTTCCTCTTCTTCGGAGGTTGAGTATCTCTCAACCTCGGAGTCCTCCTCTTGGTCTTGCTCCAAAGAGTCACCCTCTCTGGATTCTTCATTATCTTGTACAGTGGAGGGGATCTCTTCATGAAGCTTAGCCAATTTGCTCCAAAGTTCCTTTGCATCTTCAAATTCTCCAATTTTGCAAAGAATGGTGCTTGGCAATAAATTGACCAAAAGCTTGGTCACATTGTCATTTGCCTCGCACCTTTGGACTTGCTCCGGGCTCCATTTGCTTTTCTTGTTATGCTTGACCCTTCCGGCGATGATTCCGGTGAAGAGCGGCCTCGCTCTGATACCACTTGTTAGGACCAAAAGTAGCTAGAGGGGGGGTGAATAGCTCGTCGCGTGCTCGTTGCTCGGCGTTGCTTGTTTCTTCAAGAATATGCAGCGGAAAATACAGAAACAAATGCAACAACGCTAACACTAGGATTTTACTTGGTATCCACCTCACAAGAGGTGACTAATCCAAGGATCCACACCAACGCACACACCCTCCACTATGAATAACACTCCTTTATGGTAACTACCAAAGGCGGAGAAGCCCTACAACACTCTCAATACAAGAAGAAGAAAGGGAAATACAAGTTAAGCAAAAGCTTACAAGATGTGCCGTAAAAACCCTAACCCTAACTTCTTCCTCTTGCAATAGATCCGCCTCTTGACTTGGAAAGCCTCCAAGAACCTTCAAGAACTGGCGATCACGTGCTTGTAGAGAGTGGAGGAGCTGGAATGAATCGAGAAGAGCTCGAAGAGTTGCCAAGACCACGCCGTCATGGCTTTAAACCCGACGCATCGGATCCCGATCGATTCAATGTTCCGAATCGATCGGAGGCTTGATCGATCCACGGATCGATCCAGCGCCTATCGCGCTGCCGATCGATCCACGGATCGATCCGGCTATTCCAAGCAGCATCGTCCCGATCGATCGGCCGATCGATCGGGACCTCGGATCGATCCACGGATAGATCCGTAAGCTTCTGCTCACGGGAAGAATCTAGATCGATCCACCGATCGATCCGGACCGGATCGATCCACGGATCGATCCAGACTTGGTTTTGCCCAAAACCAAGTTCCAAACCTCCCTAACCAACATCCGGTCAACCTTGACCTGTTGGTACATCATGCCTCGCATCCGGTCACTCCCTTGACCTGCCAGACTCCCCACCAGTGTCCGGCACTTCCTTTGACCCATTTGGACTTTCACACCTGGCTATCGGACTACCTAGACTTCACTCCTCTAGGACTTCAACCTGCCTGGACTTTCTTCCTTGCCAAGTATCCAATCCTCCTTCATCCACGACAACTGCATGTCATCCTCGATCCATCTGGATTTTCCCTTGCCTGGCTTCACTCACCAGGGCTTTCACCTAGCTTCACTCACTAGGGTTTTCCATCTGCCTAGCTTCACTCACTAGGACTTTCACCTGGCTTCACTCACCAGGGTTTCCATCTGCCTAGCTTCACTCACTAGGACTTTCACCTGGCTTCACTCACCAGGGCTTTCACCTAGCTTCACTCACTAGGACTTTCACCTGGCTTCACTCACCAGGGTTTTTCTTCTGCCTGGCTTCACTCACCAGGACTTTCATTTTGCCTAACATCCCAGTTAGGACTTCCCAGTCAAGTATCCAGTCAACCTTGACCTACTTGACTCTTCTTCAATCAATATCTTATTGTCAAACATCTAAACCCAAACCAAGACTCAGCTTGGTTACCCAGGTCAACCTTGACCTGAGGGATATTGCACCAACATACAATACTAAACATTTAACAAACATATAACATTTATATACCAATATCCTTTTACATAGTTCAAATTTCATACAAAATACTTCATCTACTTAAGCTGTGCTCGACAAGATTTTAAAGTATAAAACTCATCTATTACTGATTCCAAGTCTATTTTCTCAAACAGTTGTTGTTCTATGTAGAGAATCATGCAATCGGAAAGTAAATCATCATCCATCTTGTTGTGACGTGCCATTTTGAGAAATTTCATGGATGAAAAGGCTCTCTTTGTCGTTGCAGTTGATACAGGAAGAGTCAAGATAAGACGAATCAATCTCTAAATCATAACATAACTCTTAGCCTTTTTGGTCACAATCATTTCTCTATATAATGCAGAAAGAGTAGAAATTTGTTGAAACTCACGATCACAAACTAAGTCAAGTTGATAATGTTCCAATTCAACTCTCTAAGCATGAATTTCTTGTTGAGTAAAATCAGCCGGATAAAATTTTGATGCAAGCTTGCAAATATCGGCCATATTAAATTTTTTAAATAAATTAGTAGGATCCAAAGCCGAACAAAGAGCAAGAAGTTCCATTGTTGCCTCACTGAATCTATAATTTAGTTCCATCACTTGAAAATCTATTGCATCATTAAAAATATCATAGTGATAATGATATTCAACTGTGACATGATCCTGTTGTTGATAATAACGATTAACTTTATAACCACAGCTCATATCATGCATCTCAATATTATGTCGTTCACAAAAAGTCTTTACTTTCTCAAAAAATTCATCCCAACCATCTTCTCTAAATTTTAGAAGGATAACTTTTGTGGTTGAGACAAATTTTAAAGCATTCACAATGTCTTGTGATTTATTTTGTAGATCTTGACAAAGAATGTCAGTGGTTTCTAAGATATTTTCCATCAAAAGCAACACAAATACAAATTCAAAACTCATAATTATGTTGCATAAACCACAAGCTTCCCCACGTATTGTACCATTTGACCCATTTTCACTAAGATTTCCAAGGATCTTACAAGTTGTTGCATACGTGTCTATCAAGTTCCTAAGAAATCATAATGAGAGCTCCAACGAGCAACACCAGGCCTATGCAATGTACCAATTTGATTAGCTCCTGTTCCAGACTCACACTCACCAATAGCCAACATATATACAATCTCTTCTTGTTGAGCAGATTGTAAATCACTAAGACGTTTAGGAGACGAGGTGACAAAGTTTACAATAGAAGTCAAATAAGAAAAGAATTTCCAAATAGAAGGCACATCCTTAGCAGCTGCAACCAATGTTAACTGTAAACGATGAGCAAAACAATGTATATAATAGGCATATGGACAATCTCTAAGAAATAATACTTGAAGGTCATTCCATTCACCACGCATATTACTTGCACCATCATAACCTTGTCCCCTCATGTTGTGGATTTGAATATTTTGTTGAACACAGATGTCAGAAATTGATTTCTTAAGGTTTGCTGATGTTGTGTCCTCAACACTCAAAATCTCAAAGAAATGTTCCACCAAAAATCCAGAATTATTAACAAATATGAAAATAAGGGTCATTTGCTCTTTTTTAGATCCATCTTGAGCTTCATCAACAAGAATACAAAACTTGGCATCTCCCAATTCATCTCGAATCATTGTTCTCACTTTATTAGCAAAAATATGCAATATTTCCTTTTGAATTTGCGGAGAAGTGTATTTAGCATTTTGCAGGGCATTATGTAACACAACTTTTGCAATTTCATCATTTAAATGTGCTTGAAATTTCAACAATTCAATAAAATTTCCACGATTTAAGGAACTCTTTGATTCATCATGACCTCTAAAAGAACATCCTTGAGTTGCAAGCCATAATAAACCTTCAATTGTTGTCTTTAGGCGCAACCTATTCTTTATAATTTCTTCCGTAGATTGAGCATTCAACACTTTGTCAATATTTTACTTTGGTTTTATCAAATCCTAAACACATTTCACACATCTATTATGTGATGAAGACAATGAACCAACATGAATAAGAAATGCACATTTTTCTCCATCATTAACTCTCTTCCAACTGTTAAACCCTTGAGAAACAAGTGCAGAACGAGCCATTGGATTACTTGTATTCTCAAAAAGAAAGCATGGAAAACAATATGCTTTGTCCTTTGAAGGTGAATATTCTTGTAAGGAAATAGGTTGCTAAACGCGCAGCGAAAAAATCTATTTCCTCCAGAAGATCCATGCGAAGGGAAAAGAAAAATTCCTACATATACTAAGTTTTCTAACATAGCATGAGATATTATACCTTTGGTACGTACTCACAGACTCCCGACAGCTCAGATCACAGCACAATCTCGTGCTCGCGCCTCTACGGTATCCACACGAACAAGCGTTCGTTTGTCTCACAAACTCACAAAAGGAGAAAGGTTGTGCTAGCAACCTTGAAGGTGGATTTCGACCCAGAGGAGAGGAACAAAGAAAATGAAGAGAATTCACACCAAAAATGAAGAGCAAAAAAACTTAAGTATTTTCATCCAATGAAAATACTTAATTAGCATTAATAGCCTTAATGAGCATTTACACTCTATTAAGAACCAAACTTGTAACTCCTCATTTCAAATGAGTGTAACTCTTCATTTCAAATTCAATTTCGAAAATTGAATGAAATGAATAATTGAATTTCAAAAATTCAATAATTATCTTCATTAAATCTCACTTGAGTCTAACTCAAGTCTAATTCAATCGAGTCTTACTCAATTAATTCTCATGCAATTCAAATTCAATGAATCACTATTTCATTAATTCAAATTGACTCCTTGAGTCTAATTTGAATTGGACTTAATCCAACAATTAGATCCAATTGAGTCCAACTCAATAAGTCCAATTCGGATTAGACATAATCCAATGATTCATCATATGAACTCATCTCCAAATCTACTTGTTCTTTGTGTGTGACCCAATAGGTTCTCGTAACGTTGGCAATGTACCCAAATCAACATTTAGATACATAATCAATGAGTGACATCTAGCAAGGCATCATTGCTATCCAAGTGACGAGAAGGTCAAGATGCGACCTAACCTGTCCGTGGTTATTATCTTGTATGACTTTGTCCCTCTATCCTTGATATCTAGGTTGATCAATGAGGTATAGAATGTGTCATCCTCTTATCAACCTTTGTGTTTCTTGATCTCTAAGTAGACACACTCAATCAAATAAGCTTAATATCTCATATTGACTCATTTGTGCATGGACATACTTTCTTGTGTCTTACTAATCAAGGGGCCTACAGATATCGCTTCCGTCATATGGAAGGGATAGATCCCATATACATCACTCACATCTCTCTGCATAATTCATTGCATACCTAGTGATCGACTTTATTGTCCACCTTGTTACAGGTGACGTTTGTCAATACCAAAGTACACAACTCCTTATGTAGGGAACCGTAGTGACTTCAAGTCTAAGGACTATTCATACCAATAGTCACATGAGAATGTTTATGACACTTATGTAACGATCCATGAAACATTTTCATGGCGAGTCATTCAGTATATATTTTCTAATATATACCCATGTGTCAACCTGATATCTCATATCCATGACTTGTGAGATCAAGTCATCCGTTGACCTACATGCTAGTCTCAACGCATTAATATTGTCTTTGTATATTAATGCTCGACTAGGAATAGTTAAGAGTAGTGTTCTCTACAATATCTCACTATCAATTCAACCAATTGATATACTGTAGATAAGAACCTACTACCCAAGGACATTATTATATTTATTCAATCGGCACTGAACTAAAATAAATATAATAACCAACTTTGCCTTTTTATTTATAATGAAATATGATACAATAATGTGTCCTTTATAATCATTTCATAATTGGTACTAGGGTTAATACTAACAATTATAGCCAAGGAAATTGTTTGAACCAAACATATTGAAATCGACGGTTTTGCTTTCCAATTTTTGTTCTTGGATACTCAATAAGTTTAGGTTGATAAGGACCTACTTTGATATATGCTCTTCTAATCTCATCCCACTCATTAACAGAGTATTCACAAATCAATTTTCGTAATCCTGGATCTCGTTCAATAGAAGAAATATCAAATTCTTCTTCTCTTTGTTCTGTTGGACTAGATATAAAATGAGGTTGTAAATCAGAAGTAGAGGATCCAACTGTTAGTCTAAGAGGTATATCACATTGTAATTGATTATCAAATTCAGATTGATCATCTCTTTTCCTAAAAAATGACAGTAATGTTGTTGGCTTTTTATTTGAAGGTTGTTGGTGTTCCATTTATAACCTAAGGAAAAAAAACAACTACAAATGAATTATTTAGAACTTAAGAACAAAAAACAACTACCAATCAATTATAATAAACTCAATCATATTATTCATTTTATGACAAACTCAAACACAATAATAAATCAATTTATAATATCACAACATTCCCTAGTATTAGAATCACAATTTTCAGATAATTTAAAATTTTAAATAATTTCAAATAAAATCACAACTACAAATCTAAAATTACCTGTGAGGTTGTGATTTGTCACTTTAAGATAAAGAGAAGTCCACTGCCTACTCGTAAAATCTAGTGCTATGCTGAAACTTGAAATGCCTGAAATCAAACACAAAAATAAAGGACTTCAAAAGGGAAAAAATGTGGGAATTTAGAAGTGAACTTAGAACCTTCCACTTTTTTTTCAACCACAACAATCACAAATAATAATGAGTATCACATTTAGATTGACAGAATGTTTTAAATTTTTCAGAAATTTAACCTAGGTTGGAAAAATCTTTCCTAAAAAAAATTAGGGCAAATCGAACAATCTCTATTCTCTACTGGTATTATGGTAAATCCATCACACACGGAATTCCCATAAGGGTGAAGCAAGGAAAATGAAGGAATCAAAGAATTCACAAATCATAAAAAAAATGAAAAAAAGAAGAAGAAGTGGAAATTGCTATTCTAGAACAGGAGAGAGAGGTAAGGTGCCCTGTGCCCAATTCATTTTCGTGTCCCCTATTTCAATTGATTTGGAGAGGCAAAAAAAGGAGGAATTCTTAGTCTTAGGTGAAATTGATGGAAAGGTTGGATTTTGATGAAGGACGAAGAAGACGAAGAATATGTAGATGGAGATTACCACTTATCAGTGCTTGAAAAGGTATTATAAGAGGTTGAGTGAGGAGAACCGGTGGCTGAAGAAGGATTGAAGGTGGCGACGAATGACGATCACTGCCTCGATATGTCCGTCGTGAGGAGGGCGGCAAAAAAATTGCACTGGGCTGAGGGCTCGATGTGTTCACCTGGCGTTGAAAAAAAACTAGGGATTTTGGGAATTAGTGTGTTAAAAATTGCTAGGCTGCACTGGGTTGAAGCCCAATGCAGCCCAATATTAGCTACGTCATTGGGTACAAGCAAAATGAGGGAATCAAAAACCAAGCACTGAACCGACGTGTTTAGCTTATGAGCTTGTGTAAGATGGAGTTAAGTTAATTTTGAAATTAATTTTAAGTTTGAGAATATTATTTCTGACTTTGAAAAATATTTAAGTTTGAATTTTAAAAGATATTTAAGTTTAGATTTTTAAAAATTATTTAAATTTAAATTTTAAAAAATATTTCAGTTTCAATTTTAGAAAATATTTAATTTTAACATTTGAAAAATATTTGAAGTTTAAATTTTATAAAAATATTTAAGTTTCAATTATAATTAATTTTTAAATTTTAATTAATTTCAAAATCTTAATTATTTTCATATGTTAATTAATTTTCAAATCATAATTAATTTTAAAATATTAATTATTTACAAACGTTATTAATTTTTTAAATCATAATTAATTTTTAATTTTTAATTTATTTCAAAATCTTAATTATTCTTAAATATTAATTAATTTTTAAAATTTAATTAATTTTTAAATTTTAATAAATTTTAAAATCTTAATTATTTTTAAATTGAAGGATAGTAGAGATCACTTGTTATTTGAGAAACATTTTATTTAGTTTGATATGTTATTTTAAAATGTTGCTCTAATACCAATTGAAGAATCGTTACACTGGAGGAGGAGGAGAAAGGGGGGGGAGCGGGGTGAACAACGCTCTTGACTTTTACGTTCGTCTAAAATATGATCGAGTAAAACGCAGTGGAATATAAGTTAAGTACAAATAAGCAATCGTTAACACTTTGATTTACTGGGTTTGGAGCCTGTGACGACTCGTACTCCAAGGCTCACACATGAGAATACTTTTGGTGGGTATTACTATTCAATCCAGAAAGTTACAAACGATTACAATTTGAATAAGTAACTTCAACAATAATAAAATGATACCAATGACTTGGAAAATTAGATTTGTAGTATAGTCACCGTCAGAGCAGCTTTAAGGTATCGTAGAGGTCTTTTCGGAGTAGCTCACTAAAGCAAAAGCTGTTTGTGTAAATATCATCAAGCTGCTGGTCGAAGCCTTCTTTTATAGCTCTGTCCGGGCGCCTGGACTGTGCTGATGTGCCGAGCTCTCGTTGAACTTCATCCCTGAAGTTTATCCATGTTCGAGTGTCCGGACCCTCTCCGGGTGCCTGGACCACTAACGTGGGTCGACTACTCGTCACGCTCCAACTTAGTGAGAAGATGAAGTTTTAGCCATCCGGGTGCCTGAAGCACCTCCGGGCACTCAGACCGCCCGAGTCCCTGGCCAGGCACCCGCCCGAGGGTTATTCGTCGATAAAGCCAGTATGGGTGCCCGGAGCAACTCTAGGCGCCCAGACTCTAGGCACCCGGATCCCTTTCGGGCACCCGAACCAACATTTTTACAACCTCTTTTTCCTATAAAATAAAGTTAATTTAGACAATAATATATGAAGCATAATAAGTTATAGACAGCTTTCGATCTGTCCGGTCCTGACTTTGAGTTTCGCTGAAACTCTAGGTCGGACCAACGCCTACTGTTCCCTCTTTGGGGAATGTGTCCTCACCTATTCCTCTTATGAGAGATTACCTTTTGCCAGACTGGTCCTCTAGATCGTCTGGACTTTTGCTCAGTGTGAGATATCATAACTTTATGTTGGACATCCGATCCCCAACCCATCCAGTTTTCCATCTGGTGTCCGCAACCCTCAGGATTTTCACATAGCATTCTTGGCTCTAGGATTTCTCCCAACGTCCTCGACCTGCCAAGACTTTATCCAGTCCCTTGGACCAAGACTTCGTTGCCTAACCGCAGCGAGGACATTTCACCTGCCTAGCCTCAACTAGGACTTTCCTTTACCTAAGATCATTTAGGACTTTTCTGCATACTTAGTTCAACTTGTTAGAACAACAACATAGCTTAACTTTAAACCTTTTTCCAATATCAAAACAAAAGTTTGATTAGTCGGTGCTTCCTGCACCAACACCTTCCTTGGTGCCCCAGGGTGGAAATATGATAACCCTAGAAGCCCATCCTCAAACTACGCTGCAAGGGATCATTAGGGCACGCAAACCTTGTACTAAAACATATTGCTACTGGGAGTTGAAAATGCCAATGAAGAGGACGTAGAGGTAAATGAGGAAACTATTATATTGGTGCGGTTTGCACTAATGGTATAACTCGGATTTGTTGGAACCCCAAGGTTGTTTTGATGTGATCAACAAGTTAAGTTAGGTCCTGTTGTATTTTTAACCTTGTATCTAAGTGTGCAAGAGCTTAGGAACATAAGGAGTCGAGCAAAAGACACAGCTAGCGAGAAGGACGACACGGGAGAGAGCCGACGGGCTCGATGTGTTTGAGGTACGAGGTGCTGCGGAAGAGTATGCGGGCGGGCGAGAAGGAGGCGCGCGGCGTTTCCAAGGGACGAGAAGCCGGAGCGGAAGGTTGCTCAAGAAGGCCGAAATTGGGTTCGGGTGACCCTTATTTCAGTTGGCTGAAATCACCCAAACGAGCGGAGCTGGAGCGGAAGACCCAGACTGAGGCGAGCAGCACCGGAGCAAGGGACGAGAAACCGGAGCGAAAGGTTGCTCGAGAAGGCCGAAATTGGGTTCAGGTGACCCTTATTTCAGTTGGCTGAAATCACCCAAACGAGCGGAGCTGGAGCGGAAGACCCAAACTGAGGGGAGCAGCACTGGAGCAAAGGGATCGGACAAAAAGTCAACTTTGTTGACTATAGTGGTTCGGGCGCCCAGAGTTGAGTTTTGACAGCATCACGGTCAAACGCGATCCATTACAAAGGGGATAAAATTTTTTCCCCTCCCAAATGCCTAGAACTCTTCCAGGCGCCCCGACCAAGGCTATAAATACAGCCTTGGTCCAAAAGCTTTTAATCAACTCAAGCAATTAGCATTTCCAACACTTGTACACTTTCTTTAGAGTTTAGCTTCTATTTTTCTGTGCATCATTGTTGTAAGAGGCTTCTCCGCCTGAAGGAGATACTAGTGTGACACATTCCTTGGATTAACAACCTCCCCAGTTGTAACCAAGTCAAATCCGGTGCCTTTTCTTTTATTATTTTCTATTTATTTAATTTATGCAAGTATTATTCTCAGAGTTCGAGAAGGGTAGTTCTCTTTTACTTTTGCAGGGCTATTCAACCCCCCTTCTAGCCGGCCAACGTGATCCAACAAGTAGTGTCAGAGCAAGGACGCTTCAGGAGGACTAACCGCCGAACAAAGCACCGAATCAATGGTCGGACCAAGCATCTACCCTCTGAAATTCGAAGGGGAATTCGTTAGCTAGAAAAACTAAATGTAGGTATTTTTCAAGATAGACTTTGATTTACTTTTAATTATGGAATTCAATTTTGTAGCACTGGAGGGCAAATAAAAATACCAGTGGATGAAAAAGGAGCAGGCCGACTACGTGGCAAGTGGCAAGGTAGAATTCCATCTGCTGAGCGTTCTTACGTCACAATAAGTCAACCGGATTGACAACTACGACTCAGCAAAGGAACTGTGGGAAAAGTTCCTTGAGTTGCACAAAGAAACATCTGAAGCCAAGCTCGTAAGACGGGATTTACTTCGCAATCAGCTCACCAACCTGCGACTTGAAGAAAACGAAACAGTCGCACATCTGCACTCGAAGATTAAGGAAATCATCACCGAACTTTCGAATCTCGGAGAAAAGGTAAGTAACCGAGATTTACTAAGGTACGCACTCAATTCATTTCCTAGAAATTCAAAATGGGCATCACTAGTAGATGTCTTTTATATTTCGAAAGACTTAGAAAAAATTACACTAGATGAATTATTTTTCACATTTGAAGTGCATGAATCAAGATGTGCAGGTACGAAGGAGCCCAAGAAAAATATCGCCCTCAAAGTATCGAGAGACGAACCTAAGTCAGAGTCTTCCCTCGATGATGAGGAAATGGTTATGATGGTAAGACGCTTTAAGAAGTTATGTAATTATAGAAAAACTAACAATCCGCAGGGTAAAAAGAAAAGGACGATCCACTACTACCACTGCAATGAAGAAGGGCATGTCAAGGACAACTGTCCCAAGCTAAAGAACAAGGAACAAGTTAAAGGCAAGAAGTCTGTCCAAACAAACAAGCGCAAGGTCTTAAAGGCGACGTGGGACGATACGTCGTCCGAATCGGAAGTCGAGGCCTTCTCCAGACTTGCATTAATGGCAAGTCATCAAGACGAGAACTACGATTCAAGCTCGTCTGAAATGAGCATCGAGAGCATCGATGAAGGGGGAGTACTTCGAAATAAAGCAGCAGTTCAGGGGGAGACACGGATAACGAGATGATAAGGTAAGTCAGGTATGATCTCTTCCTCCCGATAAACTCTTTAAGTTTGTTAAATTGTTAACTAAAGACTACTGCAAGTTAGAAAAGGAAATTAAAAATTTAAAAGTAATTCTAGCTTAAGTCTTGCATATTAGAAGAGTTACACAAATTAAAGATAGAAAATGAAAATTTGAAAAGACAAATAGATTCTTTAAAAAAAATCATGCATGTTCCCATAATACAAATTTTAGAAAACACAATAATTTAAATTGGTATTTTAGATATCACCAGGGATAAATTAGAAATATTCTAAAAAGATATGTCCCTAAGAAATTTTTAGTTAATCCAGTAGGCTGGAACCTATATTGGGTTCCAAAGTCTTGTTTAACTTGAACTATTAATTAGATTTTGCGCTTTCAGCGAGAAAATTAAACAGTTAATTTTTTTATGAGGCTTTGTCTAAGAAAGTGATTGTTGCTCCAATAACCAAGAAGGTATAGTGTCTCGCCACTGCCTGGAAGCCAAAATATTGAAATAAAATGTTTAATTAACTTTCTGATAAAGCATTAAAGTTAAAATTAAATAATACTTTAGAAATTCTTTCAAATATTTTTTTTGGAAATTAAAAACAAATTCTTAGAAAAATTTTCTTGCTTAAGTTTTCTACTTAGAAAATTCTCAAAAAAATTTGATTGCAAAAACTTAGAAATTTTTCAAAATATTTTTTCATGCAAAATTGTCTAACTTAGATTTTTTTTTCTAACTTAGAAATTTTCTTTCACTTAGAAATATTTTCTAAAAATCATTGAAATAATTTTCAAATTTTTATAAGTTTTAAGCCTTAGATTTTTCTTGGAACCCCATTTTTTATGTGATTAAAGGGGGAGAAGGATAAGTATAAGTCTAGGGGGAGGTAGACCAATTTTTCTACGATTTTTCTATTTTTTTGCACTTTATTGCAATATTAATTATTTCATTTTTATGTCTATTTACCCTAGCTTAACTTGGGTTGCTCATATCAAAAAGGGAGAGATTGTTGGAACCCCAAGGTTGTTTTGATGTGATCAACAAGTTAAGTTAGGTCCTGTTATGTTTTTAACCTTGTGTCTAAGTGTGCAGGAGCCTAGGAGCACAGGAAGTCGAGCAAAAGACGCAGTTAACGAGAAGGACGGCACGGGAGAGAGCCGACGAGCTCGGTGCGTCTGAGGTATGAGGTGCTACGGAAGAGTACGCGGGCAGACAAGAAGGAGGCGCACAACGTTTCCGAGGGACGAGAAGTTGGAGCAGAAGGTTGTTTGAGAAAGCCGAAATTGGATTCGGGTGAGCCTTATTTTGGTTGGCTGAAATCACCCAAGCAAGCGGAGCCAGAGCGGAAGACCCGGACCGAGGCGAGCAGCATCGGAGCAGAGGGCCCGGACCAAAAGTCAACTTTGTTGACTATAGTGATCCGAGCGCCCGGAACCAGTCCGGGCACCCGGAGCCATTCCGGGCGCTTGGAGTTAAGTTTGATTGGATCGCGGTCAAACGCGATCCATTGCGAAGGGGATAAAATTTTATCCCCTCCCAGGCGCCTAGAACCCTTCCAGGCGCCCCGACCAAGGTTATAAATATAGTCTTGGTCCAGAAGCTTTTAATCAACTCAAGCAATTAGCATTTCCAACACTTGTACGCTTTCTTTAGAGTTTAGCTTTTATTTTGTTGTGCGTCATTGCTGTAAGAGGCTTCTCCGTCTGAAGGAGATAGTAGTGCGACACATTCCTTGGATTAACAACCTCCCCGGTTGTAACTAAGTCAAATTCGGTGCCTCTTCTTTTATTATTTTCTGTTTATTTAATTTATACAAGTGTTATTCTGAGAGTTCGAGAAGGGTAGTTCTCTTTTACTTTTGTAGGGCTATTCAATCCCCCCTTCTAGCCGGCTAACGCGATCCAACAAGATTTTGATGAATGACAAGTAAGTTAAGTTATGTTTTGTTATGATCTAACCACTTGATTAAGTGTACAAGAAATCCAGCTAGGTCAATGGGCTAATCGGATAGCTGGTACGAAGTCCAGCTAGGTCAACGGACCCATCAGATAGCTAATACGAAGTCCAAATAGGTCGATGGGCTGACCAGATATTTGGCAAGAAGTTCAGCTAGGTCAACGGACCGACCGGATAGCTGGCATGAAGTCCAGGCAGGTCGGCAGGCTGACCGGATGTCTGGCAAGATGGTAAGTTAAGGTAAGTCACTAGAGGAGAGTAACCAAGTGAGGAGGCATCCCAATTGAAGAGACAGTAGGCGTTGGTCCAATTTAGGTTCATTTGGGATCCCTAAACGGAGACCTTGACTAGTTCCTGGTCTTAGGGGGACAGGAAATAATTACTTCATTTTATTCATTATTATTTTCCTAATACTTGTTTTATAGGGTATTTTGGACTAACATTGTTTTGGAGGGCAAAAAGAAGAAAATTACCTTCGGATGAACAATGTCCGAAGGCGCATTCAATGGAGATCAAAGGTGCCTTCGTACTGTTCATCGAAGGAGCCTTTTATGGCTATGAAAGGCGCCTTCCACAGGATGAATTTTTAACTTCGCAGTGGATAAGTGACAAATAGTTCAGGATCAAACTTGCCTCATTGGAGGTGCCTTCCATGGCTATGGAAGACGCCTTCCATGCCTTACATAAGGCAGTCTTGAGAAGCCTTCAGCACACAACACATATACAAGCTACTACACATCCGATTGAATTTTCTACTGCTCTAGGCTTCTGCTACAACTCCACTGTGAAGCTGTTGTGCCCGACAACTGTTCTGAGAACTTTCGATCTCGACCGATAGTCCGACATCGACACACGAGTGACCCTACTTCTATTTCTAAAAGTGTCGGTAACTTTTCATTTGTGTACTTGATTACTACTAAAGGATAAGTGCAATGTGTTGCACTTGTTCTGACTTTCTTTATATTCGATTTCCTCTTCTGGAGGTATTGAAAGAGCCCTTTAGTGGATTACCCGTCAAAAGGTCCGCGGGACCTGGGTCTTGGAGTAGGAGTCACCGAAGGCTCTGATCAAGTAAACTTCTCGTGTCTTCTGATGTGGTTTTCATTTTAATTTTTCGCTGTGTACTCTACTCTATTTTTGAAATTAAAAAGAAAAATTTTGAAAACCACGTGATTCACCCCCTCTCCTCTCACGTGCGATCGATCCAACAGAAACCCTCCCAACCACCCCCTGTGAGAGGTCTAGCATGGCGGCCTAATCTACTCCAAAGAGCACAACCCTTAGGGAGAGAAGCGTAGGCTCCAGATATGTCCCAGCTTTTAGCGTCATACGAGGCAACGGAAGGCGGGGACGAAATGCTAAAGAGGGCAAAGTTGGATCCGACGTAGCTGGGATGAATCAACGTTGTAGATGGTACGGGAGGGGTGAGATTGGCAATTGAAGAACTTATAGAAGGCTCCAAGATGATGGGTGGCTTGGCAAGTGGTGAGGATGATGGAGGCTTCGATTTCCCATGGCACAGATGGTCTGCGGGGGTCTTCCGATTTCCAACAACACTGATGCCTCTGACGCTCTTCTTTTCATCCTTTTCGTTGGCGGGCGATGCATCACTAGACGACAATAACTCAAAGGAGGGTGGAGGAGGCTAGATCACAGATGACATAGAGGAGTGGCGGAAGAGGCTAGGTGTGGGTGGGTGGGGCGGAGGATGGTTTTGGCATAGATGGGTTTTTGGAGACTAGGTCTTCAGTGGAGTTTTTAGTTTTTATGGAAGAGGTTAGGTCATAGACTTGTTCAAAAATCATTGTTGTAGATATTAAAAAAATGTTGATAGACAATGCTTTTAAAAAGGGTTGTCTTTGACTAAAAAAATACGAATAAAAAATATAAAACATACATAATGCTTTTCACTAAAAGCGTTGTAACAAAAATGACAACACTTTTAAAAAAAAAACATTGTTTTTAAGTGTTGTGAAATCCCAAATTTCTCGTACTATTTTCTTTCTCGATAGTTTTACGTGAAAAAGTAAAAAGTTACGAGCGCTATTCACCCCCACTCTACCGCATCAATCCTACATGATGTTTTCCCCCAAACTCTATATAATGGAGATTGGGATCACTAGCTTGGGTGATGAAATTATAGGTGGTTAACCCCTAATGAGAGTCTCCAAGCTCTTGTGATCTAAGTACGCATGATTGAGTTTGTGGCAAGGTTTCTCCACTAAGAAGGAATCGCTTATTAGCCGGAGTTTGTTAGAGACTAATTCAGCGACGGATTGAGGGATCATCCACCTTATGGACACGCCGTAAAGTAGGAGCGTCATCTCTGAACCATGTTAAACGAAACATATATTGTGGTTTGTTGTTCTTTCCTTCTTATCTTCTTGGTTAGCTTTCATTATACTTGTTGTTTTGTATTTTCACTATGCTGACAAGTGTAGGAAGCAAACGAAGTGGGTGACCAATTATTTGTTGGTGCAATTAACCCAAGTTTGATCGGTATGATCATGATTTTGATGTGTGTGTCAAAGAGTTTAAGTTAGGCTTTCATATGTGTTTGATTTGTGTTTGAGTCTTGCAGGACTTGGTGAAACACATGAGGAACTTGGTGCGGCCAAGATTGGAAAGCTCATCCAAGGGCTCAGATCCTTGAGTCGGTGAAGGATGGTGTGGAAGACATCCGAGGGGCCGCCGGACGAGGAGCAATGGAGTGGAGCCAAGGGAAGCGGACTTCAAGGCAACGTGAAGGATGACACGGAGATGAGCCGCTGGCTCAGGTGCATCTGAGGGACGAACGCCGAGGAAGAGGACTTTAAAGGCTTCTCCGGAGAGGATGAGTGGGAGTGAATGTAAGGTATCAGTCGATTGGTACTTGGACTAGTCGACTGGTCCAAATTCACAGAAAGCACAGAATGCTTCTGTGCTCTTCGGTTAAGGGGACCAGTCGACTGGTCCCATGACCAGTCGACTGGTATATAGCCGTTGGTAGAATATGGCTTTTGCAAAGAGTCGTTGGCTGTGTCTAATGGCTACATCAGTCGACTAATGTCGGGTTGAGTTGATTTGTTGATCAACTCTCTCCACTTATAAATGAGGAGCTTTGGGGCATGAAGGAGGTTAATCATGTTTGTTGAATAACTCCTAAGTCATTACCCAAAGCTTCCAAGCCATACTCTTCTTCCTATTCTTAATCTCCATCTTGTAAAAGAAGAAGAGTGATTTGTGAGAGGTTGTACTCCACTGAGAAGGAGTAAGCTCTAGCCAGAGATTGTCGGGGATTGATCCACCGAAGGATCAAGCGTTCGTCCACCTCAAGGACACGCCGTGGAGTAGGAGTAAACAATCTCTGAACTGTTAGAGTGTATACTAAAAGCCTAGCTTTTGTATAAACATTTATTTAGAAATAAAGAATCACAATGGTCAAATACCTATATTTATTTGTTAAGTGTAGTTGTTCAATTAATTTATATTGTAGATAACATGGTGTGTGGTGTCACATACAAAAGATCATGTTATCAGTTCTTTATAAATTATAAATAGTTGCTCACGACTAAGATGGAAAGGAACAAACCATTGGAATAGTCATAGTATAATTAGGTATTAGTTTATCTTGACTAAAAAATTACACTAGTACACTCTAAGTGTATTGAGTAGGACCATTTTAGGTAAGTTCTTTTTATACTGACTTGATAAAAGAACTAGACCTTAGTTATTATGGAAGTGTGTGCTCTTAATCCTAATATAATAACAAACACATATATTTAATATTTATTTCTTTGACTTATCAATGGGTGAGATTTAGCTCGATAAATCAATAAGTCCGATAAGTTGGCAAATGATATTACTTATAGTGTGTGTTGTTGATTATAGAAGGAAATTATGTCCTAGTAATCTAGGTTGATAATGTCCCCAAGAGGAGCTCATAAGGATTGTCATGTTAAACCCTGCAGGTGGACTTAGTCTGACATGACAATAAGGTTTAGTGATACTACTCTTGGACTGAGATATTAATTAAAATGAGTTGTCAGTAACTCAATTAATTAGTGGGCATCCGACATCTTAAACACATGGAGACTAACACACTCATAATAAGAAGGAGCCCAAAATGTAATTTGGGATTGGTGCGGTAGTTCAATAATAATTCTTTAGTGGTATGAATTATTATTGATGAAGTTAAGTTGTGTGTTTGGGGCGAACATGGGAAGCTTAATTTCATCGGAAGACCAAAACCAATTCCTCCTCTCGGTCCCTATCGTAGCCTCTTGTATATAGAGAATTATATCCACCTATACCCACCTTCTTACCCATCCTAATGGGGTCGGCCAAGCTAGCTTGAAGCCCAAGCTAAAGCCGGCCAAGATCAAAGGATCGAGCCAAGTTAATTGGTCGGCCATGGCTTGGAGCCCAAGCTTGATTGGTCGGCCATATTAAAAGGGATTTTATTTTTATTTAAAATTTTTTTCTTAATGTGGATATCATGATTTTAAAAGAGAGTTTAAAATTTAAATCTTTCCTTTTATAACTTTCTACAAAGGATTAAGAAAAGATTTGAAATCTTTCCTTATTTATAGATTGAAAGATAGATTTTAATTTTGAGAAAACTTTCCCTTTTTAACCATGTTCATGATTTAAAAGAGAGTTTAAAAATTAAATATTTCTTTTATAAAGTTTCTACAAAAGATTAAGAAAAGATTTGATATCTTTCTTTATTTGTAGATTGAAAGGAGATTTTAATTTTTAGAGATAACTTTCCTTTTTGAAAATTATCCACATGTTTAAAATAAAGATTTTAAGTTATAAAATTTCCTTTTTATAATCCACCATGAAGAGAAAAATTATTGTAGAAATTTTTTATAAATTTTCGGAAACAAATTAGGAAGTTTTAATTCTTGTGTTGATTAAAACTCTCCTTGTTTGGGATTTTAAAGTGGTCGGCCATGTTATGTGAGAAAAGAAAATTATTTTTTAATTAATTAAATTTTCTTTTTCATGGCAAAGGAATTAAGGAAGTTTTTATTTTAATTTCCTTATTTGCCAAGACCAAGGATTATAAAAGAGGGGGTAAAGGTGCCTTCATGAAGAGAACTCTATTATTTCTCTCCCTCTCTTCCTTGGTGTGGTCGGCCCTAGAAGCTCTTCCCTCTCCTTTTTCTTTCTTCTCCTTGGTGGCCGAATCTCTTCAACCTTTGAAGCTTCGAAGGTGGCCGGATCTTGTTTGGAGAAGAAGGAGGAAAAGGTGGCTTTGTTTCTAGCATCCCTTGGAGCTTGGTGGTGGTGGTCGGACCTCTACTTCTCTTGGAGAATTGATGGTGGCCGAATCTAGCTTGGAGAAGAAGGAGCTTGGTGGTTCCCGTCTCGGAAGATCATTTCCCACACAACGTCCGAGATTAGAAGAGGAATACGGTAGAAGATTAAGAGGTTATTTGCTTACAAAGAAAGGTATAACTAGTAATTGTTTTCCGCATCATACTAGTTTTCGTTGTATAGTTATTTTGAAAATACCAAACACAAGAGGCATATGATTCTAGAGTTTTCGGATTTGTTTCGAATTTGTGTTTATTTTGTTTTATTTTTCGAATTTGTGATTCGATTGTTCTTTTTGGTTAAACATAGAGTTATATAAGGAAATTAAATATTAGCTTTTCTTAAATGACTTTGTCTAGGCGGTGGTGGATGCTCCCATACCCAAGAAGGTCATGTGCCTCGACATACAGTCCTGGAAGCTAATTTTTGAAATTAATATTTAATTGAATTTATAACATAGGTTGATTTGGATCAATAGTGTTAAGTTCCGCTTGCGATCCAAGTCTAAACCATTAAGAACAGATAAGTTAAATTTGGAATCAATAATATTAAATTCCGTTTGCAATTCCTAATTTAACTTCTAAAGAACACAATAGGTTATTTAGGAAAAGGTTTGACACTTGTACAAAATTTTGTATAGTGGAACCGGTACGATCTTCTTAGGATCAACCAACAATTGGTATCAGAGCTAGGGTTTGCCTCTGTGTGTTTGATTTTCAAATAGATTATGCACATGTCATACATAATTTAGGCAGGATAATAGTAGGATGTGCTAACTTTGTGGTTGCAGGCTCCAACTATTATGACATATAGATATTGTGTGTGATTGGACCGTTGGACATGTCAAGGACATTTTATTGTGTGTGCATGATTGTAATATTAAATACAGCAGGAGCTGTATTAGTTATTAGGATTTTACATTTTTGTTTCGATCTAGATTATATGTACATTCCTTTGTGGATCAACTCTCTCCACTTATAAATGAGGAGCTTTGGGGCATGAAGGAGGTTACTCATGTTTGTTGAATAACTCCTAAGTCATTGCCCAAAGCTTCCAAGTCATACTCTTCTTCCTATTCTTAATCTACATCTTGTAAAAGAAGAAGAGTGATTTGTGAGAGGTTGCACTCCACTGAGAAGGAGTAAGCTCTAGCCAGAGATTGTCGGGGATTGATCCACCGAAGGATCAAGCGTTCGTCCACCTCAAGGACACGCCGTGGAGTAGGAACAAGCAATCTCCGAACCACGTAAAGGATTATGTTAGCGTTTGTATTCTTGCTTATCTTTATTACTTTAGTTTTTGTATTCCTGCTTGCGTAAACTAACCTTGTAGAAATGAATTGAAAGTTGGGGGTGACCTAGCTATCCAACCCCCCTTCAAGTCGGCCACCGATCCCCTACAAGTGGTATCAGAGCAAGGAAACTCTTCAATGGACTAATCGCCAAGAAGAGCAGCAGCATCAAATGGTCGGCTCAAGCATCCATCTACCCAAATTTGAAGAAGATTTCTCTTGGTGGAAGAAGAAGATGGAGGTATTCTTTAAAACTGATTTCGATATAATGGTAATTATAGAAAATGGTTTTGAGATGCATAGGGACTAAGACAATAAGTTAATTGAGAAAGTAAGGTGGAGCAAAAAGCAAAGGGAAGAACATGTAGCAAACTCGAGAGCAATGCATCACCTAGGATTGGAAACTACACAAGCGCCAAAGACTTATAGGAAAAGCTAGTGGAGCTTCATGAAGGGATATCGGAAGCGAAACTAGCAAGAAGAGACCTCCTTCGGACTCAACTCACCAATATCAAGCTTGAAAAAGGAGAAAAGGTATCAATTTTATATTCTAGAATTAAGGAAATTTTAAATGGACTAACAAGTGTAGGAGAGACACTTACAAACCGAGACATCATAATGAAAGCCATCAATGCTTTCCCAAGAAACTCAACATGGAGCTCAATTGTAGACTCGTTCTACATTTCAAAGGACCTAGAAAAGAGCTCTCTAGATGAATTATTTTCAACGATGGAGCTTCATGAGACACGAGTTGAAGGGCTATATGGAGAAAGATCAAGAGGAGTAACCCTTGTAGCAAACAAGGGAAAGGGAAAGAAGAAGAAAGCTCCATCTGAATCATCTTCCGATTCTGAGGAGTCAAGTACCTCAATGGATAGCGATCAAGAGACATATATGTTAGAGTGTATACTAAAGCCTAGTTTTTGTAAACATTTATTTTGAAATAGAGAATCACATTGGTCAAAAATGTCTACATTTATATGCTAAGTGTAGTTGTTCAATTAATTTATATTGTAGATAACATGGTGTGTGGTGTTACATACAGAACATCATGTTATCGGTTCTTTATAAATTATAAACAGTAGCTCACGACTAAGATGGATAGGAACAAACCATTTGAATAGTCGTAGTGTAATTTGGTATTAGTTTATCTTAATTATAAAATTACACTAGTACACTCTGAGTGTATTGAGTAGGACCATTTAAAATAAGTTCTTTTTATACTGACTTAATAAAAGAACAAGACCTTAGTTATTATGGAAGTGTGTGCTCTTAATCCTAATATAATAACAAGCATATATATTTAGTATTCATTTCTTTAACTTATCAAAGGGTGAGATTTAGCTCGATAAATCAATAGGCCCGATAAGTTGGGAAATGATATTATTTATAATATGTGTTGTTGATTATAGAAGGAAACTGTGTCCTAGTAATCTAGGTTGATAATGTCCCCAAGAGGAGCTCATAAGGATTGTCATGTTAAATCCTGTATTGGACTTAGTCCGACATGACGATAAGGTTGAGTGGTACTACTCTTGGACTAAGAAATTAATTAAAAAAAGTTGTCAGTAACTTATTTAATTAGTGGACATTCGACATCTTAAACACAAGGATACTAATACACTCATAATAAGAAGGAGCCCAAAATGTAATTTGGGATTGATGCGATAGTTCAATAATAATTCTTTAGTGGTATGAATTATTATTGATAAAATTAAGTTGGGTGTTCGGGGCGAACACGGGAAGTTTAATTTCATCGGGAGACCAAAACCAATTCCTCCTCTCAGTCCCTATCGTAGTCTCTTGTATATAGAGAATTATACCCACCTTCCTACCCACCCCTTAGGTGGCCGGCCAAACAAGCTTGGAGCCCAAGCTTGGGCCGGCCAAGCCAAAGGATTAAGCCAAGTTAAGTGGCCGACCATGGCTTGGAGTCCAAGCTTGATTGGCCGGCCATATTAAAAGGATTTTATTTTATTTAAAATCTTTCCTTATGTGAAAGCAATGATTTAAAAGAAGAGTTTAAAAATTAAATATTTCCTTTTATAGTTTTCTACAAAAGATTAAGAGAAAGATTAGATATCTTTCCTTATTTGTAGTTAAAAGAAAGATTTTAATTTTGAAGAAAACTTTCCTTTTTGGAAATCATCCACATGTTTTAAAAGAGATATTTTAATTTATAAAATTTCTTTTTATAACCAACCATGAAGGGAAAAAATATTAGAGAAATTTTTATTTTAAAAATTTCCGGAAACAAATAAGGATGTTTTAATTTTGTGTTTTAAAACTTGCCTTATATGGAGCTTGTGATGTGGCCTGCCATAATAAGGGTTAAAAGGAATTTTAATTAAATTTTCCTTATTAACCAATGGCAAGGAAAATAAAGGGAATTTTAATTGTAATTAAATTTTCTTATTTGACATGACCAAGGAATATAAAAGAGAGGGAGGGGGGTGCTTTCATGGGATATAACTCTATTTTATTTTCCTCTCCTCTCTTCCTTGGTGGTGGTCGGCCATAGTTCCTTGCTCTTCTCCTTTTCTCTTGCTCCTTGGTGGCCAGCGGCATCAACACAAGAGGAGTCCTTAGTGGTCGATTCTAGCTAGGAGAAGAAGGAGAGAAAGGAGGCTTTGCTCTTGCATCCCTTGGAGCTTGAAGGTTGGTGGCCGAAACTTGTAAGAAGGAAGGTTTCTTAGTGGATCTCATCTCGGTAGATCGTTGCTCACACAACGTCCGAGATAAGAAGAGGAATACGGTAGAAGATCAAGAGGTTATTACTTACAAAGAAAGGTATAACCAATAATTATTTTTCGCATCATACTAGTTTTTTTTGTATGAATTCCAAACACAAGAGGCTAGAGATTCTAGATTTTCATATTTGTAATTCGAAGTTGTGTTTTTTTTATTTTATTTGTCGACCTTGTGATTTGATTGTTCTTTTTGGTTAAACCTAAGGTTATATAAGGAAATTAAATATTGAATTTCGTTAAGAGGCTTTGTCGAGGCAGTGATGGATGTTCCCATACCCAAGAAGGTCAAGTGTCTCGCCATGTTTGACCTGGGAGCCGATTTCCGAAATAAATATTTAATTAAATTTATAACCTGGGTGGATTTGGATCTATAATGTAAAGTATCGTTTGTGATCCAAGTCTAAACCACTAAGAATAGATAAGTTAAATTTGGAATCAATAATGTTAAGTTCCGTTTGCGATTCCAAATTTAATTTCTAAAGAACACAATAGGTTGTTAGGAATGTTCGACACTTGTACAAAAAAATTTTGTACAGTGGAACCAATACGATCTTCCTAGGACCAACCAACAATATATGGTAAGGAAGATAAGAAAAGCATTTAAATCTTTTTCTTCTAACAAATCTCGTGCTAGGAAAAGCTCAAGAAGCAAAAGTAGGGCAAGAAAGATCATTTGCTATAATTGTCAAGGAGAATGACGCATAAGAGATAATTGTCCTCTCTTGAAGAAGAAAGAAGAAAGAAGAAAAGAAGAAAGAAGAAAAGAAAAAGGGAAGAAAGTCAAAAACCTAAAAGCAACATGGGATGATCCATCGTCATCGGAGGAAGAAGAACACCACGTATCCCATTTTGCTCTAATGGGAATTGATGATGTTGCCTCCACCTCATCCGAAAGAGAATAAGGAAGGAGCTCAAGTGAAGATAAAGAAGGGAGCTCAAGTGAAGGGGGAGGTCAAACTTCGGATTCAGACTTCTCGGTAAGTGAGGTACATAATTTTCTTCCCCATATTTTAATTAAAATTATTTCAAGTACAAATGATGATTTGTTTAAGACAAAAAAAAAAGAACAAATCTTTGAAGCATGATATTTGCATGCTTGAAGAAAAATTAGAATATATGTGTTCTAAGGACAATGATATGCATGCTTCTTTAAATTCAAATGATTTATGTTTATTAGAAGAAAATAAGGCCTTAAGGGAAAAGGTAGAATACCTTACCAATGCCCTTAGAAATTTTGAAATTACCTCTAAACCTCTAAATATGATTATTGGGAGCCAAATGGCAAGTTTTAATCAAAATGGGTTAGGATACAATGAACCCAACAATGAAAAGACATATCATTGTCTACTTGCTAGGGGACAATCAAAAACCAAAACTATAGATAGAAAATGGATCCCTAAAGAATATTTGGTTAACCTAATTAGAAAGAATTTTTATTGGGTGTCAAAGTCAATTCTCAAGGGTTAGAGGATTTTGGGTTAGTCAACCATTGAAATCATAATTCAAATATTTGAAAAATAGTTGATTTGAGACCTTAAGGGGAAGCACTTAGCCTTGACATAAATTCATGATAAAAGAAGGTTAAGTAGAGGTTGCCTTATTTCATCTCACAATGACTTGCATTATTTTTTAACCATAAAGGTGAGATGCTAGGATGATACAAATAATTCACTTATGCTTATGGCATTTTGATGAGTTATGAAATGTATCAAATTTTTAGTGATCATAGGCCAACTATGGGGAAAGTAAATGTTTAATTAATGGGCATCTTGCCCATAGATCATAGTTAGATATTTTAAATGTTTTGAAAATAATTCTATGTTTTACTTACTGTGGTATAGTTATTTTAAAACATATGAATTCAAAACAAGGTTTAAAATTGATACAAACTTTCATGTTTTCAAGGTTTTTGAGATTTGGTCAAAATTTCAAAAATATGATGAATTTTCATGGAAACATCCTTTTCCTAGTTAGAGGACCTTATAAGAAATAGGTGTTCAAAATTTCATGATTTTTTCAAATTTTCTAGAATTTTTTATGAATTTCTGAAGTTGACCAAAGAAGGTTGAAATTCAGTTTCAGAGTGTACCAGTCGACTGTGTCAGCTATCAGTCGACTGGTACCAGCCTTCCAGCATTATATTGCTTTCTAAACTCAATTTTTTGGTCAACATTTGATCATACTTGATGCAATATAGTGTATGATTGTTTGGTACAATCTTTTGATGGTGTCAAAGGGGGAGAAATGGATAGGTTTAAGTTAGAAATCTTTTATTTCCATACTTGTGTGCAAAACTTGAAAATTAAAGAAGAGAGCATATGTTTAGGGGGAGTTTAGTTTTATGCTTCATGTTTACATATTGCTTGTAATTTTTAAAGTTATCATTTGTACCTAACTTAAACATATTGTCACACATCAAAAAGGGGGAGATTGTTGGTGAAATTGACCCAAGTTTGATCGATATGATCATGGTTTTGATGTGTGTGTCAAAGAGTTTAAGTTAGACTTTCATATGTGTTTGATATGTGTTTGAGTCTTGCAGGACTTGGTGAAACATATGAGGAACTTGGTGTGACCAAGATTGGAAAGCTCATCCAAGGGCTCAAATCCTTGAGTCGGTGAAGGATGGTGTGGAAGACATCCGAGGGACCGTCGGACAAGGAGCAATGGAGTGGAGCCAAGGGAAGCAGACTTCAAGGCAACATGAAGGATGGCACGGAGAGGAGTCGCGGGCTCGGATGCATCTGAGGGACGAAGGCCGAGGAAGAGGGCTTCAAAGGCGACTCCGGAGAGGGTGAGTGGAAGTGAATATAAGGTATTAGTCGACTAGTACATGGACCAGTCAACTGATCCCAATTCACAAAAAGCATAGAATGCTTCTGTGCTCTTCGGTTAAGGGGACCAGTCGACTGGTCCCATGACCAGTCGACTAGTACACAGCCGTTGGTAGAAGATGGCTTCTGCAAAAAGTCGTTGGCTGTGTCTGACGGCTACATCAGTCGACTGGTGCATGGACCAGTCGGCTGATGTCGGGTTGAGTTGATTTGTTGATCAACTCTCTCCATTTATAAATGAGGGGCTTTGGGGCATGAAAGAGGTTACTCATGCTTGTTGAATAATTCTTAAGTCATTGCATAAAGCTTCCAAGCCATACTCTTCTTCCCATTCTTAATCTCTATCTTGTAAAAGAAGAAGAATGATTTGTGAGAGGTTGTACTCCACCGAGGAGTAAACTCTAGCCGGAGATTGTCGAGGATTGATCCATCGAAGGATCAAGGGTTCGTCCACCTCAAGGACACGTCGTAGAGTACGAGCAAGCAATCTCCGAACCACGTAAAGGATTATGTTAGCGTTTGTATTCTTGCTTATCTTTATTGCTTTAGTTTTTGTATTCCCGCTTGCGTAATCTAACCTTGTAGAAAAGAATCGAAAGTTGGGGGTGACCTAGCTATCCAACCCCCTTTCAAGTCGACCACCGATCCCCTACATTATTCACCCCCTCTAACCGATGATCAAGGTCCCAACAATTGGTATCAGAGTGAGAAGTGCTCTTGTAGGACTAACCGCTATAGGAGCACGTGCTAGAAGAAGAAGATGGAGGCTGAAGGACCATTAGGATGGGATATCCGAATCTCACCTCTATATGATCGAGAAGATTTTGATTATTGGAGTAAGTGTTTAGAGACCTGGTTCTAAATGGATTGGGACCATTAGACTGCATTGGAAGTTCCTTTCGAAACTACAACGGACAAGAAGGGGAAGCGCTTGCGGCCACAGTACTGGACCGATGAGCAAAGGCTACAATCGGAGGCGGACAAGAAGATAATTAGAATTGTATTGAATTTATTACCTTCTAATATTGTGTCGCGTGTAGGTGAGTACAAGTATGTGTTGGTTGCTACTCGGAAAACCTAGAGGTTCCACTGTACAAAAATTTTGTACAAAGGTCTGAACCTTTTCCTAGCTACCATGTGTTCTTTTAAATTAAATTTTGGATCGCCTGCGGAACTTAACACGTTTGATCCAAAACTTAATCTATTTGTTCTTTAAGGTTTAGACTTGGATCTCCTGCGGAACTTAACACGTTTGATCCAAATCACCTAAGTTATTAATTCCATTAAATATTAATTTCCATAATTGGTTCCCAGTATTGACGTAGCGAGGCACATGGCCTTCTTGGATATGGGAACAACCACCACCGACTAGACAAAACCTTTTATGGAAAGCTAATATTTAATTTCCTAAAATAACTTTAGGTCAACCAAAAGGAACAATCAAATCACAAGGAAAAGAAAAATAAAAGAACACAACTTCGAAAAACATATTCGAAATACTAGAATCGAAGCCTCTTGTATTTGGTATTATTTCCATAAATAACTAGTATGATGCGGAAAGAAAATTACTAGTTATACCTTATAGAAAACCTCTCGATCTTCTACCGTATTTCTCTTCTAACCTCGGACGTTGTGTGGGCAACGATCTTCCGAGATGAGAAACCACCAAAGCACCTTCTTCTCCTTTCTTCAAGTTTCGGCCAAGCACTATGCTTCCAAGAGATGAAGATCTTTTTCCATCAATCAAGCTCCAAGGGATGTAAGCTTTCTCTCCTTCTTCTCCAAGCTAAAATCCGGCCACCACTTGATCTTCAAGGAGGAAGAGAGGTCCGGCCACAAGATGGAGAGAAGAGAAAGGAAGGAGGCCGGCCACACCAAGGAAGAAAAGAGGGAGAAAATAATAGAGGTTGTTCACCCTTGAAGGCTCCTCTACCTCCTCTTTTATAATCCTTGGTCTTGGCAAATAAGGAAATTTTAATAAAAACTTCCTTAATTCTTTTGCCATGAAAAGGAAAATTTTATTTTAATTAAAATAATTTTTCTTCTCACTAAAACATGGCCGGCCATTTATTTCCTCAAATCAAGGAGAGTTTTAATTAAACAAGAATTAAAACTTCCTAATTTATTTCCAGAAATTTATAAAAATTTCTCCAATAATTTTATCCCTTCATGATTGGTTTATAAAAAGGAAATTTAATAAATTAAAATCTTTCTTTTAAACATGTGGATAAAAAGAAAGTTATCTCTAAAAATTAAAATCTCTTTCAATCTACAAATAAGGAAAGATATCAAATCTTTTCTTAATCTTTTGTAGAAACTTATAAAAGAGAATATTTAATTTTTAAACTCTCTTTTAAATCATGAACATGTTTAAAAAGGAAAGTTTTCTTAAAATTTAAAATCCTCCTTTAATCAACAAATAAGGAAAGATTTCAAATTTTAAACTCTCTTTTAATCATGTAGATGATTTACAAATAAGGAAAGTTTTAACCAAAAATTAAAACCATCCTTTTAAACTACAAATAAGGAAAGAGATTAATCTCTCTCTTAATCTTTGTAGAAAGTTATAAAAGGAAATTTTTAATTTTTAACTCTCTTTAAAAACATGATATCCACATAAGAAATAATTTTAATAAAATCCTTTTAATATTCTAGTGGTCGCCACCCAAGCTTGGGACCCAAGCTTTGGCCACCTTCATGGCTCATCCACTTGGTCTTGGCCGGCCCTAGCTTGGGTTCCAAGCTAGCTTGGCCGGCCCCATTGGATGGGTAAGAAGGTGGGTATGCGGTGGGTATAAATCTCTATATACTAGAGGCTACGATAGGGACCGAGAGGAGGAATTGGTTTTGGTCTCCCGATAAAATTAAGCATCCCGTGTTCGCCCCGAACACACAACTTAATTTTATCAATAATAATTCATTCCACTAGAGAACTATTATTGAACTACCGCACCAATCCCAAATTACATTTTGGGCTCCTTCTTATTATGAGTGTGTTAGTCTCCCTGTGTTTAAGATAACAAATGTCCACTAATTAAGTAAGTTACTGACAACTCACTTAATTAATATCTTAGTCCAAGAGTAGTACCACTCAACCTTATCATCATGTCGGACTAGGTCCACCTGCAGGGTTTAACATGACAATCCTTATGAGCTCCTCTTGAGGACATTATCAACCTAGTATCTCTAGGACACAGTTTCCTTCTATAATCAACAACACACACTATAAGTGATACCATTTCCCAACTTATCGCGCTTATTGATTCATCGAACTAAATCTCACCCATTGATAAATTAAAGAAATAAATATCAAATATATGTGCTTGTTATTATATTAGGATTAAGAGCACACACTTCCATAATAACCGAGGTCTTTGTTTCTTTATAAAATCAGTATAAAAGAAACGACCTCAAATGGTCCTACTCAATACACTCTAAGTGTACTAGTGTAATTATACAGTCAAGATAAACTGATACCTAATTACACTACGACCTTCTAATGGTTTGTTCCTTTCCATTTTGGTCGTGAGCTACTGTTTATAATTTATAAGGTACTGATAACATGATCCTCTGTGTGTGACACCACACACCATGTTATCTACAATATAAATTAATTGAACAACTACATTTATCACAAATGTAGACATTTGACCAATGTGATTCTTATTTCTAGATAAATGTTTATACCAAAAGCTAGGCTTTTAGTATACACTCTAACAGTATGCTCATGAGCTATGGAGCAAAGTGATTCCTCTTCATGAAGATCCTACATAAGCATAAGAAGTAGAGGAGCCCAAGGAGAAGAGCTCATTGGTCCAAGAGGAGGAGAAGGACTAATCAAATGTGGAGACGAGCTCAACATCCGAAGAGGATGAAGAAGTGGAACCGTCTTCATCTTCAAGTGAGGAAAAAGAGTCCAAGACAAGTGAGAAAGAAGTCTTGAAAGTTCAACCCTCTACCTTATTTACCGGGAAGAACGGGAAGAACCACATCAAGAGCGTTTACATCTTCAAGTGAAACTTGGGTCGATTGCACCAACAGAAAGCAAACCAAAAGATAATAAAATTAGTTTCAGATTTATTACCTAACAAAGTTACTTGCAGGATAGGAAAGGTCAAGGATGCCCACGAGTTTTGGACTTGTCTGACCAACCTTCACGAGGAGCCATTGGAGTTAGACGATCAAGTCAAAATCAAATCCAGACTCGAGTCAAATCCAACGGAAGAGCCTACTGAATAGGGGATGCACTTAAGGTTAGCATAATTTACCAAAATACCCCTGTCAATAGTAGTTTAAATAATCTACATGATAATTTAGATAAGTATGAAATTATCCCAAGTATGGTACATGATAATCTAAATTTACATGATTCAAATTCAAAACCACAAAATAATCTAGATCCTGATAAAGTCAATCAAGACTTTGATCAAATCAGCATCAACCTTGACTTGGTCAAACAAAACAATGACCAAATCAATTCAAATAATTCAGAAAATCTAAAATTAAGTAAAAATTCAAAAATAATTAATTCAAACATTAAAATAAATTCAAATTTAAAACTTAAAAATGAGAAAATAGATTTAGATAAAATCAATAAATACCTTAATAAAGTATTTAATAATCCAGGCAATATCAATTTAGAAAATTCTATCCAAAACCAAGATAATTTAATTAGCAAAAGATCAAATTTTAAAAATAAAACTAATCTAATAAATTCAACTAATAATATAAACTTAAAAGACAAAGAAAATATAAGGATAATTTAAACATTTCAATAAAACTAAAACTGAATTTAATAAATTTAAAATTAAATATTAAAGAAAATTTAAAATTAAATATTAAGGAAAGTTCAAAATTAACGGTTAATAAAAAAATTAAGAGATAAATTTTTAAAAAAATATAATTCAAACAGTTTAATCCATTCAAATTTAAAAAACTAATAAAAACTTAAATAATAAAAAATCTTGACTTAATAAAATTAAAATTGAAAAAAAAATTTAAATATTAAATATACTCCTTTAAAAAAGGAAAATTTGACCAATTTAATTAATTCAAAATTAAAAACTTAAATTTAAATTATAAATTAAAAATCTTAAAAGGAAAATCAATAATTTAGGAGAGGCTCCAAACTAGTTGGTACCTCTAAAAATAATTTATCCGGCAAGGTAATTAGAATTAAATTAAAAAATGACAAAAGTTTAACTTGACCTATGGTACTGGTGAAATTTTGGATGATAATAAATTACGAAAACTCAGTGTATATATGTCTTGGAAGATATGTCAATACATGAATTGCAAAATAGAAGATATATCAATACATGAATTGCAAAATAGCAAAAGCTTGCAACCGTATTCGTTCTGAACTATAGAAAAAAAATCCCGAGAAAAGGATTGTTATAGAAATATAAAACCTCAATCCAAAATTTTAATGGAGAATTGGTTAAAAGTCTACATAGCCATAAAGATAAAACTACTTTTGATCTACAATACCGCATATACCGAAATTAGATTAAAAAATAGTATTCACACTAATTAGAAAATAAATCATCTGCACAATGAGCAATAAGTGTCAAAAAAAAAAAAAGTCACGACGATAAGTTTTTGTTGTTGGGTTAGGCTGATTAGTTTGATTGTTTAAAGGCTAAAGTCTAATAAAAGACATGTAGGTATTAATTAGAAAAATAAGTAATTTATAAGAAAATTTATTCGATATAATATTGTATTTATAAGAAAATTTATTCGATATAATATTGTACTATAATTTTTGATATATCGTTAATATTGGTATGTTCAGTATATGTCGGTATAATACGTGTGATATATTGAAATTTTTTATATTTTCTTCCCCCCTTTGCTTGAGCATCGCAATTTGAAGTGTACTAACCTTCAAGATTTGTTTCTTTATAAAACTTTGGCATCAAAGTGTCAATAATCCCATAGATCCAACCGTATAACAAAATGAATCATATAAAAAAACGGTATTCGAGTCGAGATCCAGTAGACAACATTATTCTGTATGACAAGTACAAACCAACCTAGAACTGGTTAACTGAAGACCCTAAAAAATGTGCCAAGGAAGAAATACTTGAACAACATAACAGGTAGGTGAATGAATTCCTTGAGCTTCAAGGAGACTTGGTGCCCCAACTTGCGTTGGTATAAATACATCATGTCGTCGTACCACTCTGCTGTGAGATCCGGCTACCCATTGACCTGCGCCTCCAAGAATTCAGGAGTCATACTCGAACGAAATCCCTTTCCGGCGAGAACAAAATTGTCAAACTTAGACTCCGACGAGTCTATTATATAGTACCTTAGTGCCGCAAGAAGTCCCGAACTTTACCTTCTAAATTTATCAATTTTATTTTATTATTTATTTCTGATGGAGAAAATGAATACAGGGAAGAATCTCAATCAATTACGATTGAATCATAATTATAATTTAACTATAATTAAAAATGAATCATCTTCTATTTCTATTCCAGTTATTTTAGGACGAGGAGATCTGCTCCCACTTAATCTTGACTTAGTGCAAGTGTCAATCGACAACGGAGAAAAAATAATTTCATTCTGATCAAAATTGACTTTTTACTTAATTGAGAAAAATAATTATAAATAGATATTTTAAATGGTTATTTTGTCATTATATATCTCATGTCTCTCTCCGATGGATCCCAAGACATTTTTTTAGACATGTCAAAGTTTTTACTTTTTTTATAGATATTAATTGTTTTATGTAAAAAAAATATAAAAAAACATTTTATTCTTATCACAAACTTTTACTAGTCCAAATGTAAAAGCCCGGGAGACCCAATATGCACGTTGGCCCACTAAAAATCTTCATATATGAAACTAAAATCTTTTATTTTTATTCAATAATAGATACTTTTAGTAGAAAAATTGTATTTTCACCATAAAATAATTACCATTTATTTAAAAAAAATATTTAACATTTTAAAATATTTGTTCTGGACGGTGGTGGTGAATGAGATGATTGATTCTGCCGGTTCGAACTGGGGAGGAGTCGTCCACTCGAGCTTGACTTTTTATCTTTTTGGTTCGTGATCCATCAAATCAATGCCGTCCAGTCAAGATCATGCGGCGTGGGGCCACTCCAATCCTCGGGCGGCCGGTCCGTGACGTTTGACGCATGCTTGTCGGCAACCCGGTCCGATGGAGACTCGGCGTCGTTATTTCCATGTCTCTCTCCCCGCTGCAGCTTAATTTTGCAACTCAACGACATCATTTTAGTTTTTTTATAAAAAAATATATTTACAATAATCTATTTTATGAAATTAATTAATTAATCTAATTCTTGGAGTTAGAGTCCTCAGCGGAACCACTTGTCATATTTATATTTAGGGCTTCTCTTTTCAAGGACGCCTCAATACCCTAATTGATGTTAATTAATCAGGGTGAGTTTTAGCCACATGCATGGTAATTATGTGTAGGCCATTATTCTAATCTCCTTCTCTCACCATTAAATATAAGATTAATTAAAGCATCCCAATGCTTGTCTCAGCATGACAGAAGGAGAAGCAATAATGACTACGTACATAACTACGCACAGTGTCGAAAACTATCTCCAAAGCATCAACGTGATTTTTTATATCCATGCATGCATGCATGCATTAACGTGGGTGATATATACAGATACACATTGTCCATGGAATCAATCTACTCTAAACAAAGTTAATTAGTACCTTAATTATATTATCAGGAGCCTAGCTAGTGTCAGGTAGCATGTGTTAACTGGGATTCTCTAAGAGTAGTCAAGTAAGTCTATGATAATTAAGGCATCCTTTTGTACGATAAAACTTATATATATAGAAGGAGTTTTTAAGATGAGTAGTCAAGTAGGTCTTTAAAATTTACGATAATTTTAAAGAGTTTAAGATTTAGTGCTCTTATAAAGTCTTTAGGCCTTTTTAAGATTATAAAAATATTTTTGAAATTAATTGTAAACCTTTTAAGAATTCTATATACGCGATATTACTCGTTCATGAATAATAATAAACTAGTAATTATTGGACTGTAAATTAATTGTTTGGCAATGATTCCTTTTGATCAGTAAATGCTACTGTGAGAATTAAAGAGATATACTAGTAATGAAAAGGACGTATCGACCAAAATTATACATTGGAATATTCATGATAAAGAAATGGTGCATAAAAATAAATTAATTGATACAATTAAATCAGTAACAAAATTAAGTAGTAATTATATATATGTACGCCACCTTGAACCTCTTAGATAATTAGAAAAGAGGTGAAGCATCATCTCATTAGTTATTAGATGATAATTATGCTAAAGCATTTTGCTAATTTCAAATGGCAATAGCCTCCCGAGCATGGATCGTCATGAGAGTCACATTTACACATCTCACACTTTGTTTATTATATATAACAACTAGTGTTAATTATATAATTTGTAATGGCTTGTAATGAGAGTTATATTTATACATCTCACTTTTATAATTTTATTTAGTGTGACAACTGGTGTTGCGCAATTTGTACATTAAGATTTATTTCTTTAGTTAAAAATAGTAATGAATGTCTTGTGCTCTAAAACATCTAAGAAATTAACAACCAACAATTCTAAAATTGAATATTTTAAATAGAAGAAAAGCTAACAAGATCACTTTCTAATCCCTACAACAAAAACTTCTCATCTATAAACTCAATCTGGTCAAGCAATTTCTTCAAATTAAGACTGAGAAAGGTTATTAATTAATAGAGAAGGACAACTCAACCAACAATTCAAAGCAAAGGAGGCAGAACTACTTGAAACAGCTCAAAGGGTGCGATTTAAGAATTGTCTTTTGAACATGTCTCTTTAAACTTATTAAAAAGAAAAATTATTTAGTCATATTTTTTTTTTTCATGTACTCAATTTACACTTAATTTCCTCGAGATTCTCTGATTTTTGTAATCTTTAGACACACAAGCTGAGCATATTGCAATAAAATAAAAAATAAAAAATAAAATAATTATACGACATCAATGCGGATTTATTTAATACAAGGCGTCGTCATCATCATCATAAAATAAAACAAGAAATATATTGTCTTTTATTCTTAATTACATGAAATCAATTAATTGGATGGTGGCGCAATTATCTTATTAAATTAAAAAAATGTTAATATAAGATTGTAAATTATTTTCATTGAAAATAGAAATAACAAATTTCTTCATCGTTCAGGCAGTTAAGTTATTGACAGCATGTGTGACTACTACTTCCAGAGGATGGACGAAGATCACGGCGACCTCGCCGATGTCGTCCGTGCAGGCGGCCGGAGCACCGGGCTTCTGTCGAACGCCGACGTCGTCAAACCGCTCCTCGGCGACGACCCAGCCAGCTGGCAGCAGCAGCAGCAGCTCAACAGAGACTTCGGCGACCCCTTCACCTACGTCAGCGACCCGCTGCTGAACCCCTTCGCCGCCTACGCTGGCATCGGAGGAGGTGACGGCAGAGATCAGCAGCAGCTCCTTGCGCCGCCTCCGGAGAAGGCGAGTTGTATAATTGGCGGCACCAGCCTGTTGCCGCAGTTGCATACGATCTCGCCGCCGCCGTCGTCGTCGCGGCTGTTGATGAGGCCGACGCCGGCGGTGGCGTCAGGAGAGATGATGATGAAGGTGGCCGCCTCCGCCGCCGCCGCCTGCAGCGGCGGGGTGCAGATCTCGCCCCATGGCGCTTCTCCGGGGATCAAACGGAGGTAATTAATGAGATAGGAAGTTTAATTTGTCATCTCACATCAACAAGATTCCATCAAATGAATGCTCTTGTCTGATCTGACAAAAGATTGACCGGGAACAAAATTCCCCGTAAAGGAAAAAAAAAAGATTAATTCATGAAATTTTTCTTCATCTCTTTTCATTTCAATCTTAATCTTTAAGATGAGCAACACTTGTAAAATTCACATATAACGTTGTAGGAAAAGCCAGGTGAAGAAGGTGGTGTGCATACCGGCGGCACCGGCGGCGGTGACCGGGAGCAACAGGCCGAGCGCCGGCGAGGTGGTTCCATCAGATCTCTGGGCGTGGAGGAAGTACGGGCAGAAACCAATCAAGGGTTCTCCTTATCCAAGGTGTGATTATGCTAATTTCTCTGATTAACATGACGAGAACAAACTCATTGTGAGCCCTGATCTAATTACTAACCGAGATCTGATTTGTTAAGTTAAATGCAATATGATAATTATTGTGCTAATTATGGATTAATTTGCATGCATGGAACAAATTAAGCAGAGGGTACTACAGATGCAGCAGCTCAAAGGGTTGCTCCGCCCGGAAACAGGTGGAGCGCAGCCGCACCGAGCCCAACATGCTGGTCATCACCTACACCTCCGAACACAACCACCCTTGGCCGACCCAGCGCAACGCACTCGCCGGCTCCATCCGCTCCCACCTCTCCAAGCCGTCGTCCCAAAGGCCCCCTTCCACCGCCGGTCCGACGATCCCTGATATCGAGCAGTGGCCAATGTCTCCCGGCCTAGTCAAAGAAGAAGCCACCGACGATGATCAATTTGACTATAAGCCGATGGTCCCTGATCCGGACCAGCCCGATGACTTCTTCTCTGATCTGGCCGAGCTCGAGTCTGACCCAATGAACCTCATTTTCTCCAAAGGGTTCGGGGAAGACGACAAGCAGAAGGAGGAGGAGGAAGAGGTGATGGCGGCGAAGGCCATGGCCGATCCTTTGTTCGACATGTTTGATTGGGACACCGGCAGCTCTTGATTGATGAAGCCATCGGAGGAAATAGGTTTATGACCAGACCTTGGAACAGCCATGAACGTAGAGTCTTGTTCGAGGTCTAGCTATAAACCTTTTTGAATTCAAAATTGCTGTTTTATTCTGTTAATTAGTTCCTTTGTATTGTAGTCAAGATACAATAACAATTAGACGAACCATTTCAATAGACCAAACATGAGTGTGATCATATATCTAAGTCAATTAATACATAAAATCTAACAAATCTATTATTTCCACTTAAATCCTTCCTTATTGTTATTATGATTATTATTATTATTATTTTGGTATCAAACTCTCATTTGATCACCACGTATTCTTTTTGAATTATTTTATAATCCTGTTAGCTTCATACAAAAGAATAGATAGATAAGACAGATAGACAAAGTGAGATATTATTATGTCATTTTCGCAGTGATAGTTTTTCTTTGTGTGCGTATAAGTATAGCTGTTTGTTTAGAATAAAGAACAGTGAGTAAATTGACAGTTGGGGATTTGATTAAATTAAAGAAAGTGATTGGGAGGTGGCGACTGTAAAGTGGTAGGCAGGTTTGGAATATTGCAGGACGGGACACAAAAGCAAGCAGGTGAGTCAGAAAGAGAAACAAGGAACAGTTGCATAAGTACATGTTTGAGATACTGATTGAATAAAGTTACAAATCAAACAGAGTTATTAGACTTTTTTTTTTTTTTTGAAAAATAAAATAACATTTGAAATTGGCTTTTTTTCCTTTAAAAAAGTGCACCTATACTTATTTTCATTTAAGTCGTGCGTAATGAACAACAAATCTAATCCTCTTGAGTAGATAGATCATTCTTGCAATCGATTAGATATTGAAGCTGACTTTAAGAATATGATCATTGGCCCAGAACATAATGATTTTGACCCAGAAAGTTATGAGACACCAATAACTCCCTTCAATCTTCTCTCCATTATAAAAGTCACTTCCAGTTTGAAAACCAAGATCTTCATGCTCAATATGACTGATCTTCTTTGATTGATGTGCCATCACGAACCCTTTGAGTGCAACATTATGTATATGGCGACCACTGTAGCCATTATTCTTCATGCTGTAGGAAACGATTTGTTGTCGTCGATCACAAGCTTTTCATGGCAGTCCACAGACCACGGTGCATGTCTGGCTCGACAACTATTTGTCACCACTCAAAATGTAGTTAGTAATGTGGCTTAAACAAATCAAATGGTCAGGAATATTAAGTAGAAGATGGTGTCAAAGAAACAAACCTCACTTAGCTGTTGATAGGATGGTTCGGTGTTATTCTAATTTTTTTAATTTACTCTATAATTTTTCCATTTTGAAGCTGTTTTGAAGCTGGAACAGATTGATTTCATATACAAGAATGGCCTAGAATCAATTACAGGAGAAACAAGACAGAGAGATCTGAACCAAATATCACGATCAAATTGGAAGGAACATGTTGAGAATGGGTCCAGTACAAGGCCAATTATTAAGGATCCAATTCCAAAGCCAAGAATTCACGGAGGGACGTTTGTGGGCATATTATCAGAGCTACAGAACTGAGACCAATCTTGCATGACTTTCAGATTCCTCGATGTCCAATCATGTCTACACAAATTGACACTCAAAAAAGAATTCCAATTCCCCTAGTGACAATTGAATTTTCCACAAAAACAATGACGTTTGGCATGTCCAAACATTTATTCGTCCAGGTGACTAAATATCTTGACATATCAGTAAGAAAAAGGGTAATCAGCAATTACATTTATCAATTTTCGAAGGACAAGGATTTGCCATCATTTCAGAAAAATCAAAAACCTGCAAATTAACAACATAAATGAAGAAACTTGCACGAATAAAATGGCTATGGTAAACTTGTTTCTATTACCAGAAGGCAGAAGAGCAAGAGAAAATGAGTTGTATGTTCCCTCTCATGGAAGAAAAGGCCAATGGAACATACTGCTTTATCACAGCAATTAAGGTTTAAAGTCATGGTTATTAAGCTGCTAAACATCAACCTCGAGTGCACAAGTATGCTGGAAAAGTTGCTGATTTAAATTGAGAGACAATCTAACTTAGAAATCATAATAAAAATGCTTCTGCACGCTAGCCACAAAAGTTCAGCTTCTTTAGAACTTTTGCATAAGCTAAATGCACAATCTCAGGGTGCCTCAACCTCCGTTTCGCTGACTTTGACTGCATAAACCACCATAATTTCAGTTAACCACAACACAAATGGTTTGGTGTAACATAAGTTATCAACCATTGTTAGAAACAAATAAGTGTCAATTGAGATCCTAAATCTTCCAAAAAGAAATTGCATTTCAGTCACTACAATCGCAGAAAAATTGAAACTGTTATAAAGTGAGATCAGCAACAAATTCCTCAGATTATTCTATGTGATTCTCTTCAAACCGTTGCAGAAGCATCTTTCAAGTTCATATAATTTGAGTTACCTTGAGAAGCTGGTTCCTATTCAATCAGATATTGGAAATTGTTCCTAATACAGGTTCATGTAACTCGAGTTAATTGTTATTTCAAACTAAATATCCATATGAACCCAACATATTACATTATACTTTTTGATCTGTGAAACAATACGAAATCAAAACAGATGAACTTTTGGGTTAGATAAAATTAGATTGGGTTAAATCAGATATTGGAACATGTTTTTTTTGCCCACTTCTTAATGTAGGGTAACCTCTAGTGACTCCCTAATCACATCTTAATTACAATGGGCAAAGAGAGCTGCTACACCTTACCAATTTTTTGTGGCCATAAGAGTATGAGGCTATGAGCTCCAACCCTCTAAAATGTCAAATTTTCACTTGATACGACCAAGCTACCAAGCTGTGAAATTCTAACAAGTTTCCCTTGCAGTCAAAATGTTTTTGAAGTCAAGAAATTTACAACTTAGGGGAGCAAGAAGGTTAGGACAAACCAAGAGTCTTTTTTTTTAAGTAGGCACCAGGTATCCAGCTTACGCCAACTAATACTTGGGGTGACCGACCCGGCCCACAAAAGTTTCCCATCAGCTACTAGAATAAATCGGGAAGCGCTCGCAGCAGACGACTCATCATTCCAACGTTCTTAGGTCAACAACCCATTAAGGGAAAGGCCAAGAGTCTTCTTGTTATCGAGACAAATCTACAATTGGTAATGACGTAAACAACTTTCCCCATCCTAACGAGAAATCCTCTCTACACACTAGTATGTTTTGGATTCTAAGACCATGGAAAAAAAAAATTAGATAGACTCAATTATCTATGGGGAGCCACCCTTTTTTCTTTATTGAAGAATTCAAAGTCAACCTTACATCCACTGGAAAATTTTCAAATTGATTAAACCATGGATACTTTTCTAATTTGGTGATGTACCATGAAAGTAGGCTTTGCAAAAATCCAACAAGAATTTTACCTTATAGATGTCATTGTATGTCTAGCTTCATTGTTCCTATTTATCAATGACATACTGCCACACACCTCTGCTTCTTTGGCAACTGCTACAACTCAATAGCCTATTGATTCTAATGCATTCTTCCCTAGGCACTCCCACAGATTCTATAATTGAATTCGAAATCACTCCACTTAGTATAAACAATTGCTTCATAAAGATAGGTAAAAATCTAGCTGCAACAGTTGCACCAACACCCCTTAGAAAGGCACATTTTGAGGCACTCCAATAAGAGAATTCTGTTTTGTTCCATTTTCCTTAAGACCGCCTACACTGACTTCCTATGATTTCCATGCTCTGTAAATCTCCTAGACAATGCTAAACTGATATGGTCAAATAACTAATGATATTGAAACCCACATATTATAAGTTATAACTTGATTCTGAGCAGACAAAAAAAAAAGGATCTTTAGAGATATACAATTCATTTCAGAAAATATTCAAATTAACAAATCCAGTTTGACCAAAATGTTTATAATTAGAAGGCATAAACCTTTACTGGTAATTCTTAATGAATTGTTTAGCTTTTTGGTTACAATATGTCAAGTATCCGTTTTTCAAGAAATCTACAACACTACTAGCAATTCAATCAAGACAGCGGATGAGGTCTCTTGATTGAAATCAACCAGAAGTTGAGGTTAATTTAAAATGGAGCAGCAGCTCTGAAATCAATATTTCTCAAATTTCGTTCCACTTCGCCAATTAGTATTAATTCCCACCATTCTCATTTAATTAATTTAGTTTTTCTTCACAATTTTCCAACACAAATACCTAAAACCTATCATTCCATTATGATTATCAATATAGCAGATAGAACATGATACCTTCAAGTGTGCATTGTGTCGCTTTCCAGCTCTCCATCTCCTTATTTGCCCATCGTTCATTGTCCTAAATCTGGACTTAAAGGATCTGACAAATAAAATCATGTAAAAGAGTGTCAAAGAAAACATTAAAAGTCAGTCCGAAAAGAAGTATAAAACAAACTTACGAGTAAGACTTGAGTTTATATTTCTTGACTTTAGACTTAACCGGCGTCAGCGGCGCCCTCGATCTCTCTTTTGCAGCATAAAAGCGTGCTTGACCCACCTGAGAAACCACCGTATTAGAAGCGGACAGACAAAACAAAACAAAAAAAAAAAAAATCAAATATTTAAGAGATGAATCGAATTTCAATGAGAAAATAAATCGAACTAAAGGCTACAGAGTTGCTGTAAAATCGCACCGGAAGGAGAGGAGAGATAGGGTAAAACCCTAAACCTGGCGGCTTGTTGCGACGACTACGAGCAGAGACGGGCTTAGGTACGGAGAGATTTACGGAAAGCGCCATCGAGGCGAGGCATCGCGAAGGTAAATCGAGGCGCGAGGGACGACAAGAGGAGATCAAATCTCGACCTAGCTTGGCGAGCCATCGCCCCTGCATTGTTCTTCTCCTTGCTGCCCGCAAAGGAGGAAGAAAGGCGAGATCAAAAGTGTGGAAATTGGAAGGATTTGCCAAACGATTAGGGTTCTTAATCGCGGTCCGGTTCAGTGAAGTTGGGTTGCATAGTTCGTAGAATCGCCAGTCGGGAGTATAGACTTAAAATTTATTTAAATTTGGTTGGAGGATTGAGACTAAATATCAATTTAATATATGATTAAAATTATTTTTAAATTCAATTAATAATAAGAATATTAATGTTAATAATAAGTTAATTGATCTTATCCAAAAGTGGGAAGGTGAAAAGTTAAGGATATGATGTCTTCGCTGACCGACTGTATACCTCGTTCCATTCTGCAAAATAAGTAACGTCAATGCCGAGCAAGGGAAGGGGTCCCGGCGTTGGCCCTTCGACGCTCAAGTCAGTCATCGAAAGTGGAGAAGAAGTAGAGCAACTGTAGAACTATGCGCAAACCGTAGATAACGCATGCCTCCGTCGGTGATGGACCCCCTTTATATAGAGCTCTGGGAGGCGACGTGTACGCTCCTCGAGGCATGGACACATTCCCCAATATGTCCTATGAAAGGAGTTGTCAGGAAAGTGCGTCTAACACCATATCTTAACAGGGGATGCATATCCCTGACAAGACAGTAGAAGCTTCCGTTGTACGATCCGCCTATCGATCATGCCTCGTGTCAACGACACTACCTCCCAAAAGGATGTCGAGAGATACTACAGTGGTCCCGCCGCTTGACCGAGCGAGATAGCCGCTGGGCCAGGACTCTGCTCCGTCCACGGGCGGGTCCCGTTGCTTAGTCGAGCGAGATAGCCGCCCAACCAAGAGACCTCTGTTCTGCCGACCTCAGTTGCTCTTCCAATCTCGGTTGGCATCCTGTTGCTACGTAATGAGCGTCGATTGTCTTCCGTATCATCCCGAGCTGGACGGATGGTCTGCTCATACATGTCTCCCACCGGTCAGGCACTGACTGATCCGACCGACTATTGCAATTGTCTCTCGTCCAACCCATTGATGACTGGGCGTTGACCACCTTGACTTTGACCTACACCTTGGCAGTTGACCTCGTGCTAGGCAGGCCTCCATATATCGCCGCATCACAAGCCTCCCCCTCAAGTTTAGTCAAAGGAGGCTGCAAGTCTGACTAACTGGACCAGTAGAGTCTTCGGTGGCTTCCATGTCTTTGCCGTTCGGATTCGCATCGCCAGGCTGGGTTCGTAATTGTTGCTTGACCCAAGCCCTCCAAGCAAATTGTGCCTCAGGCGATCGGTTATATGATAATCGCTTATCTGTGTCCGGTCGAGACGATGAGCGACAACACTTGGCGAAATTTCTCTTTTCCTTGCGTGCCTCGCCGAACGCCCTGACGTCATCTAGATTTCTTGAGGACCGTGCAAATCTTCGATCATTATAGCCGAGCACGTGGTCATACCTTTTAATTAAGTCTTATTAATGACGTCCGGTGACTGAACGCCACGTGTCCCACTTTCTGTCGCTGCACGTTTGACGTGATAGGCGGATATCTGCTGGTGGTGTGACAGGCGCCTTTTCAAATTCAATGGTTGGATATTCTCATAGTTTTTCGCAAACCTAGATCGGACGACTCAGGTTGATCAACCGCAAGGTTTATAAATCTCGCGCGTGTCGCCATCTTCTTCATTTCGCGTGCCTTCGTTTTCGAGCTCCTCCGCAACACTCCACCTTCTCTTCTTCTCCGGCGATCTTTCCTATAAGCTTCCTCTCTTTTTCTTCTTCCAATATGTTCATTGATATTCATTGAGTCTATTTTCGATGGCCAGTTTCTCGCAACCCCCCATCCCTGTCACTAGACTCTGGTATACTTCCACCGAATCCAGGTTCGACGGGGATAACACTGAGAGTCTGAAATTCGCCTATGAATTCTCCCCTGGTTACCAAATTGCTCTTCCTTCTGCTTTTGACCGACCTCATAAACCACCACTAGGTTTTTTATGCTTCTTAGGGATCAGTTCACCGTCGGACAAAACTACTCCAATGTTCTTCACTATTGGCACCCTTTCTTCTTCACAGTCTGTAAATATTTTTATATTTCCCTTAATCAATTAGTGCCGAACTTCTTTCGGCTGCTATGCAGGGTAGTAGTTTTGTTCCGCCTACACGACATTCCTTTGACTCCTCGGTTCTTCTATTACTTTTATTATCCAAAACTGTCTGAGTTGGGGACCTTTCTGTTCCAATCCCGAATGAGCTTAGTCTTCTTTGATAAAATGTCGTCCTCTAACAAGAATTGGAAATACTACTATTTCTTTCTTTGCTTTCACGAGCAGCCAGATTTTTCGACCAGTTGGCAGCTAGAGGTGGCGAACCCTCTTGATCTCAGGAAGTACAAAAGCCGATCGGACTATCTGCAGACAGCTTCAAGCTTAGCTGGTCAGAAGGATCACATCCATAAGTTGCTGCTGGAGGGCATTCTCTACGTGTTCGGCTTAAGTTTGATCCACACGAAGCTTTCGTCCAGCCTAGGTATGCTTTTTCTTCTCCCAATCTTTGAATCTAACTGATTTTTCCTCCTTTTGTGCAGCTCGAATCATGTTGCGAGCACGTCTGGTCGGCAACTGCAAATTCGCGGATGCAGAGATCAATGTTGCGGTCGTGGCCGAGCTGGAGGGTCGTGGCCTGCAACCGGTCGGCTCGCACGAGGATCCGCTCGACAACGAGGGATTTTTATTAAAATTATTTCTTATGTGGATATCATGGTTTTAAAAGAGAGTTTGAAATTTAAATCTTTCCTTTTATAGTTTTCTACAAAAGATTAAGAAAAAATTTAAAATTTTTCCTTATTTGTAGATTGAAAGGTAGATTTTAATTTTGAGAAAACTTTCCTTTTTAACCATGTTCATGATTTAAAATAGAGTTTAAAAATTAAAATTTTCTTTTATAAGTTTCTACAAAAGATTAAGAAAAGATTTGATATTTTTCCTTATTTGTAGATTGAAAGGAGATTTTAATTTTTAGAGATAACTTTTCTTTTTGGAAATCATCCACATGTTTAAAAGAAATATTTTAATTTATAAAATTTCCTTTTTACAATCCACCATGAAGGGAAAAATTATTGGAATTTTTTTTTTATAAATTTCCGGAGACAAATTAGGAAGTTTTAATTCTTGTGTTGATTAAAGCTCTCTTTGTTTGGGATTTTAAAGTGGCCGGCCATGATGTTTAATAAGAAGAAAATTATTTTTTAATTAAAATAAATTTCCCTTTTCATGCCAAAAGAATTAAGGAAGTTTTTATTTAAATTTCCTTATTTGTCAAGACCAAGGATTATAAAAGAGGGGGTAGAGGTGCCTTCATGACTAACGACTCTATTCTATTTTTCCCCTCTCTTTTCCTCCTTGGTGTGGTCGGCCCTAGGGTCTCTTCTCCTTCTCTTCTCTTCCTCCTTTATGGCCGGCGACATCAACACAAGAGAAGTCTATGGTCGGCGGCATCAACACAAGAGAAGTCTATGGTCGCCGGTTCTAGCTAGGAGAAGGAGAGAAATGAGGCTTTGTTTCTAACATCCCTTGGAGCTTGGTGGTGGTGGCCGAACCTCACATCTCTTGGAGTTTATGTGGTGGCCGAATCTTGCTTGGAGAAGAAGGTGGCTTAGATGGATTCTCATCTCGGTAGATCGTTGCCCACACAACGTCCGGGATAAGAAGAGGAATACTGTAGAAGATCAAGAGGTTATTTGTTAACAAAGAAAGGTATAACTAGTAATTGTTTTCCGCATCATACTAGTTTTCTTTGTATAGTTATTTTTGGAAATATCAAACACAAGAGGCATATAATTCTAGAGTTTTCGGATTTGTTTCGAATTTGTGTTTCTTTTGTTTTATTTTTCAAATTTGTGATTCAATTGTTCTTTTTGGTTAACCTAGAGTTATTTAAGGAAATTAAATATTAGTTTTCCTTAAAAGGCTTTGTCTAGGCGGTGGTGGATACTCCCATACTAAGAAGGTCATGTGCCTCGCTATGCAGTTCTGGAAGTCAATTTTGAAAATTAATATTTAATAGAATTAATAACATAGGTGGATTTGGATCAATAGTGTTAAGTTCCGCTTGCGATCCAAATCTAAATCATCAAGAACAGATAAGTTAAATTTGGAATCAATGATGTTAAGTTCCATCTGCGATTCCTAATTTAACTTCTAAAGAACACAATAGGTTATTTAAGGAAAGGTTCGACACTTGTATAAAATTTTTGTACAGTGGAACCGGTACGATTTTCCTAGGACTAACCAACAGGTTGATGCACGGGCCCTTGCGACGATCATCTCACCTGGGGAGCTCGCCAATAGTCACACCCAGATGTCTACTGGGGTATGTACGCTGCTTTAGCATTTACTTTTTATCAGCTCGGCTCTTACAATTTCCCTGTTAAGCAGTTCTGGGTAGAGAATCTGGCCATATGCCACAGGCTCGCCTATTTGGAGCACGAAGTCCAACAACTGCGTGCTCCGAGCGGCTAATCGTCTACTTCACAGGCGTGCTTAGAGCAGATGAGCGCCAAAGTGGCCCAATTAAAGGATGATCTACAGAGAAGCTCCGAGCTGCTAGAGGTAGAAAAGAGCAAAATCGTCAAGCAGGCTACTCAATTAGCTCGGCTTAATAAACAGGTCAACACCTTCGAGTCCAAGATCCACTCAGCCAACACCAGAAAGCTTCGGGCCATTGAAGAATTGGAAATCAAGAATAAAGAGTTTCGGATGTTGGCTCAGAATCTGAAGGAGGTGGAGGCCTCCCTGAATGTCGAGCGGGAGGGTCGGTCGGCCAAACACTCCTCCACGAAGACCCAGCTTGCCGTAAAAGAAGATGAGCTGGCCAAGTTGAAGGCGGACCTGGAAGCATCCCGAGCGGCCCTCAAGGCTTATCAGGGTGTTGAGTCCAGTTGATTTTGTTAGACCCCGTGATAGTTTTGATGTGATCAACCAAGTTGGTTAGGTCCTGCTATGTGTTTGATCCCTGTGTCTGAGTGTGCAGGAGCTTAGGAGCACAGGAAGTCAAGCGGAAGACGCAGCTAGCAAGAAGGACAGCACGGGAAGGGAGCCGACGAGCTCGGTGAGTCCAAAGGACGAGAGAGCTACGGAAGAGTACTCCGGTGGAGCGAGAAGAACGTGCGCGGCGTTCGAGGGACGAGAAGCCGAACGGAAGCCTGCTCGAGGAGAAGGCCAGGAATTGGGTTCGAGTGAGCCCTATTTCGGTTGGCCGCAATCACCCAAAAGAACGGAGCTTCGGAAGTCAAAGCGAAGAAGAAAAGGAGTTAAAAGAGGTTGAAATTACTGTAGCAGAAATTACTATAGCAAGAACCTTGAAGGCGCCTTAAACATATTGAAGGCGCCTTAAAAATGTTTAAGGCGCCTTCAACATTGAAGGCGCCTTGAAAAGCTTGTTTAAGGCGCCTTGAGCCAGGTCAGTTTGACCGTTTGCGCCGCAGATAAAGTTTTATCCGCTGACCGAGCTGGAGGCTCCTTGAATCTTGTTGGAGGCGCCTTGGACTCTCGGGATAAGATTTCCAGGACCTATATAAAGGCCCCTGGAGCTAGGAAAGTGACAACAACTCAAGCAATCAACTGTGTACTCTTTCCTAGCAATAGTTCTAAGCTTCCAAAGTGTAAAAGGCTTCTCTGCCTTCAGCAAAGGAGATTTTTCTACTGAGCTTTTTCTACTGCCCTGGATTAACAACCTCCTTGGCTGTAACCAGGTTAAATCCTGTCTACTACTTAATTTCTATTTCCTTGCTTGTTTTAATTTTACTATTGCTTTTCTGAGTTGAAATCCGATGAGGGTATAGTGTGTTTTTTATTTCAACAATTCATCCCCCCTCTTACCGGCCTCTGCTGCACCTACAATTGGTATCAGAGCCTGATCGCCTCAAAAGGACTAACCGGCAACTGAAGCACTACGATCAAGACGATGGCCGGAGCGAATATTGATCCCCCAAAATTCGACGGAAACTTCGCGACGTGGAAACACCGGATGGAGGTAATCTTAACACAGATTTAAATATTTTATTAATAATGAAATTTGGTTATGAAGCACCAAAGACAACGAATGGAGAAGAACTCAAGATGCACCTCTGGACCAATAACCAACGTGACGAGTCTATGGCAAACGCTCGGGCTGAATTTCATCTTCTAAGCGTACTACCAGATGAAGATCTCGTTAAAGTTGGCAACTACCGAAGTGCAAAAGAACTTTGGGAAAAGTTCTTAAGACTCCATGAAGAACAAATTGAAGTTAAATCCGACTCCTCGATGGACACTGACCTGACGTCAGAAGAGTCCGAAATCGAGGTAAGTGACGAGACAGAACCAGTAACCAAACTCCAACTTGAAGACCTAGAATGCTCATCACAAATGAGCATCGATGAAGGGGGAGAAATATCAGAAGACTTTAATAGGGGGAGAATCATCCGCCGACAAGGTAAGTCAGGTATGGTCTCCACCTCTTGGCAAATTAATTGATTCAATTGAAATATTACCGAAAGATTTTCGTAAATTACAAATTATTTCGTCGAAAGAATATTTTGAATTAAAAATTGAAAAACTATTAAAGAATATTGAGTTAAAAGACACAATTTGTCAATTAAGAGATTTTGACAAACTAACAATAGAAAATGTACAATTTTCTGCATGCTCAATATTTTTTGCTACAATTATAAAAAATTGTGAATTGAGAAATTATGAGAAGTTAAAATGGAAATTTAAAAATCATAATATTTGATCTTAGTTGAAATATTAGACTTAGCGCTTTCAGAGAAGGAAATTAAACAGTAAATTTCTTTATAAAGCTTTGTCAAGGAAGTGGTTGTTGCTCCAATAACCAAGAAGGCCTAGTATCTCGCCACAACCTGCAAGCTGAAATATTGAAATGAAAGGTTTAATTAACTTTCTGAAAAAACATTTAAAAATTAGAATTAAATAATGCTTTAAAAGTTTAATCAAATATTTTTGAAAATTTTGTTTATAAATTCATTTTTAGAAATATTCTTCTGAAAAATTCTAAAAAGTTCATTTACTTGGAATTTTTAAAATGTTCCCTCTAATTAGGACCTCATTTTTGCTGTGATCAAAGGGGGAGAGAAAAGTACAAGTTGAGGGGGAGTTAGGAAAATTAAAATTAAAATTTTTTATATTTTTTTCTAAACTGTGTTGCAATTTTACTTATTGTAAATTTATGCTTAATTATGTTAGTTTAGTAATTTCCTTTAAAATTACTATTTATGTCTATTTTAACCCTAACTTGAACTTGTGTTGATGCACATCAAAAAGGGGGAGATTGTTGGACCCCGTGGTAGTTTTGATGTGATCAATCAAGTTGGTTAGGTCCTGCTATGTGTTTGATCCTTGTGTCTGAGTGTGCAGGAGCTTAGGAGCACAGGAAGTCGAGCGGAAGACGCAGCTAGCGAGAAGGATGACACGGGAAGGGAGCCGACGGGCTCGGTGCGTCCGAAGGACGAGAGAGCTGCGGAAGAGTACTCTGGTGGAGCGAGAAGAACGTGCACGGCATTCGAGGGACGAGAAGCCTGACGGAAGCCTGCTCGAGGAGAAGGCCGGGAATTGGGTTCGGGTGAGTCATATTTTGGTTGGCCGCAATCACCCAAAAGAACGGAGCTTCGGAAGTCAAAGCGAAGAAGAAAAGGAGTCAAAAGAGACAGAAATTACTGTAGCAGGAACCTTGAAGGCGCCTTAAACATATTGAAGGCGCCTTAAAAATGTTCAAGGCGCCTTGAAAGGCTAGTTTAAGGCGCCTTGAGCCAGGTCAGTTTGACCGTTTGCGCTGCGGATAAAGTTTTATCCGCTGACCGAGCTGGAGGCGCCTTGAACCTTGTTGGAGGCACCTTGGACTCTCGGTATAAGATTTCCAGGACCTATATAAAGGCCCCTGGAGCTAGGAAAGAGACAACAACTCAAGCAATCAACTGTGTACTCTTTCCTAGCAATAGTTCTAAGCTTCCAAAGTGTAAAAGGATTCTCCGCCTTCAGCTAAGGAGATTTTTCTACTGAGCTTTTTCTACTGCCCTAGATTAACAACCTCCTTGGTTGTAACCAGGTTGAATCCTGTCTACTACTTAATTTCTATTTCCTTGCTTGTTTTAATTTTACTATTGCTTTTCTGAGTTGAAATCCGAGGAGGGTATAGTGTGTTTTTGATTTCAACAATTCCCCCCCCCCCCCCCCCGCGTGTCGGCCTCCGCTGCACCTACAGGTTTCATCTCATGAAGCGGGACTACCTCCGCTTGGATGCCTTCAATGACCAGCTCACCGACCGGGCTCTTTATCTCTTTAATCTTGCCATCAATGGGACGCTCAACTAGCTGAAAGGCGGCAGTTATATCCTGACCGATCTAGGTCATTAACTGGACAAGATGACCGAGTCGCTGCCTGACAATGTGTTGAATTACCTCGAGTGAGCCCTCCTGCGAAGGTTGTTTCATTTTGTATTACTCCTCCCGAACTTGTAAGAATTTTTCTAAGTGTTAATGATGATCGCCCATTCGGCGATTTTTTTACTTATTTAGTTACATTTCGTCACGCGTCGCCGTTCACCGTTTCCTTGTTATATTTTCCCACTTGTTTGTCCATGCATTGCTACTCAGGCTCAAGTAGGACTATGAACCGTTTACCATTTAGCGAAAAACTTCTAAGTGTAGTTTCGTGGCCCACCGGTCGACGTTGTACTACTCACTTGGATATCCAATCGATCAACTCAAGATTGTCGAGCGACCACCTTTTAGTAAAAATTGTTGCTTCTTGGAACAGCGTGTTTCCTGGTCGGCTTTATCTTCGGCATATACATTTTGTCGATTTTCTTCATTCGGCATTGCCCCAGCCTTAGAGCGGGCGATAAGCTATTTTCCGTTATAGTCTCGGGTTTATAGCTACCACTCGGCTATTGAAGACTCGGACTTGAGTTTAAGGTCGACACTCAATCGTTAGTGAAGACTTGGGTTTAAGGTCGCCGCTCGACTTTTGACGTAGATGAGAGTTTAACGTCGTCGCTCGACGGTTGATAAAGACCATGATTTAACGTTGCCGCTCGACGGTTGATGAAGACAAGGGTTTAATGTCGTCGCTCGACGGTTAGTGAAGACAAGGGTTTAACGCCGCCGCTCGACGGTTGATGAAGACAACGGTTTAACGTCGCCGCTCGATGGTTACAATACGTAGACAAGGGTTTATAGTCGTCGCTCGACTTTTAACTTGGCCGATTGACGCAAGAGTCTGGAACACTTGTGATTTATTCATATTTATCTAGCATCCAAAAGATATACACTTACACAAGTATATATGTATTTACTCACGTACCTCTCACCTGGCCCTGTAGGGCTGGAGAAGGTTTGCGCTTAGGGGCCGATCGGATTTCTTCCATGATAGCTTTCACCTTTAAGCGCATGTTCTTCCGGGTGGCCCTTGCTTCGAACTTGACCATCTCAACGTAGCATTGCCGAGCAGCCAGCTGGTCACCCTTGACTACGTCTACCTTGTTGTCCACCCAAAATTTTATATTCTGGCAGAAGGTGGACACTACTGCTCGGAACTTATTGAGTGTTGGTCGGCCCAATATGACATTGTAGGCCCACGACGTATCCACCATAATGAAATTTATGATCCTTGGCCTCTTTAGCTGCTCCTCTCCAAGCGAAATGGCTAGGCGGACTTAGCCGATCAGCAACATTTCGTTGCTTGTGAATCTGAAGAGTGGAATCGTCATGGGCAACAACTCGCCCTGATTGATTTGCAGCTGATCGAACGTCTTCTTGAATATAATATTAACTAAGCTCCCTGTATCAACAAAGGTTCGGCGAATATTGTAATTAGTAATTACCGCTCAGATGATCAACGTATCGTCGTGAGGGATCTCCACTCCCTCTAAGTCTCTGGGGTCGAAACTTATCTTGGGTCCTTCAGCCCTCTTCTTGCTGCAGCCATTGGTGTGGATATCGAGTCGCCGAGCGTGTGACTTCCTCGCTCGATTGAAATAATTGTCGGTCGACCCTCCATCGATCATTCCTATTTCTCCCCGAACGGAGTTACTCTTGTTCTCCTCCTCTCGATCTGAAGGCTTGCTCCGTTCGGCAGAGGCTCGGGAGGAACTTGGGTTATTCCTTCCCAAGGTATGATGATGGCGCGGTTCAGCCGTCGTCCTTTCTTCCTCCCTTCGCCCGGCTGATCGGCACCTATGTCACCGATCAGGAGATGGGGATCGACGGTGATATCCCCATGGAGACGGTCTAGTAGCTATGGGTGTCAGGTAGTAGCAGTCATGAGTGTCGTGCGCCATCGACTGGTGGAAGGAACAAAACATTGGCGTCCACACTTTCCCTCTTGCAGCCTTTGGGTGATCGACCGCCACATGCTGCATGACATGCATCCTTGGCTCGTTGTATGGCTGTGCTCCCCCGATCAGGGCCTCTTGGGAGGCTGATGGCTACTCGACGAACGCCGCTTGGGCACTGCCATGGGCTCGGCTGACATCTCCCTCCTCCTTGTCGCTTGGACTTCTTCTACATTAATGTATTCTATGTCCTTCCTTTGCAGGTGACCAAAGTCCCTTGGCGGCTTTCGAATGAGCGATTGGAAGAACTCGCCCTCAGTGAGCCCCTGGGTCAAGGCATTTACCAGCACGTCTGAGAAGACCGCTGGGATGTCCATGGCCACTTGATTGACACTGGATGTATCCCTTAATGCTTCCCTAAGCTCCTACTTCAGCGAGAACAAATTCATGCTCGTCTTCTGATGGCAACGGTTGCTGGCGAAGTGGTATAAGAATGTCGCTCGGAAGTCCTTGAAGTTGTAGATTGATCCATCCGACAACCTCTTGAACCAGCGTTGTGCTAATCCGGAGAGAGTGGTGAGGAAGACCCGATACTTAATTCCATCAGTGTATTAATGAAGTGTGGCCGCATTGTCAAATTTGGCCAAGTGGTCATCTGAGTTGGTGGTTCCGTTGTACTCTCCGATTATCAACGAAGTGTAATGCCTTGGCAGAGTGTCATTCAAAATCCCCTGTGAAAACTACTGATTGATCCGCTTGGGCGAATCATCCTCCCTGGGTGTTTTCCCTTTCCTCGTGTCCCGAACGTGCACATCATTTGAAGAAGATCCTCGATCCTTGTCCGCTCGGCCCCGTTCCTTAGATAGGGTCCTGAACAATGCTCGGTGGAAGGGGATAAGTGCATTGGGCGCTTCCCTATGCATGTTGGTCGGCTTCTTGTTATTCCCTCGAGTGGATATTTGGTCCGCTTAGTCATCGCGTTTAGTCGGCCGACCTACGGTTGATGTTGTGAGCTCCTGAGCATAGCGCTCGGCCAATGCCTGTTGTTACTGTTGCTCCACTATTTTTACCGCTCGGGCTTGTATCAACATGTCAAGCTCTTCTTGCGTCAGCGCCACCATGGTGATTCGTCCAGCGTCATCCATCTTCTCGTTCGGATGCAAGCTACGTTCCCATAGATGGCGTCAAAATGATCCTATTTGAAAGGGAGAAGGTGGAAAGCTGGGGATGTGACAGCTTCGTTGACCGACTGTAGACCTCTCTCCGCTCTACAAAACAAGTAACATTAGTATCGAGCCAGAGAAGGGGTCCCCGGTGTTGGCCCTCAGACGCTCAAGTCAATCACTGGAAGTGGAGAATAAGTGGAGCAATTGTACAACTATGCACAACAGTAGATAACGCATACCTCTGTCGGTGATGTACCCCCCCTTTATATAGAGCCCTGGGGCAACATGCACGCTCCTCGAGGTATGGGCACGTTCTCCAATATGTCCTATGAAAGAGGAAAGTGCATCTGACACCCTACCTTAACAGGGCATACATATCCCTGACAAGACAGCAAAAGCTTCCGTCGTATGATCTGCTTGTCGACCATGCCTCGTTTCAGCGACACTACCTCCCAAAAGGACGTCGAGAGATACTATAGTGGTCCCGCCGCTTGGTCGAGTGGGATAGTCGCTCGGCTGGTACTCCACACCGTCCACGGCTGGGTCCCGCTGCTTGGTCGAGTGGGGTAGCCGCTTGGCCGTGAGCCCTCTGCTCTGCCGACCTCAGTTGCTTTTCCGATCTCCGTTGGCAATCCTGTTGTTACGTAATGAGTGTCGGATGTCTTCCATATCATCCCGAGCTAGACGAGTGGTCTGCTCGGACGTGTCTCCCGCTAGTCAGACACTGACTGACTTGACCGACCGTTTCAATTGTCTTCCGTTCAACCCTTTGACAATTGGGCATTGATCATCTTGAATTTGACCTCCACCTTGACATTTGACTTCATGCCAGGTAGACCTCCCTATATCACTGCATCATTGATAATATATAATAAATAAATATAATTTATTTATAATTGTTAAAATTATATATATAGAGAGATAGATATATACTACGAATGAAATGTCGCGTGCCTGTACAAGGCGCTTAGATTGAAGCTAGACGCCTAGACCTCAACCCGGGCACCTAGATTCAAACAGAATTTTTTTTGTTATTTATTATCTTAGGTTCTTGAGATTTTTTTTCTCTAAGGTTTAAACTTCTCTCTTCTTATGTTTTATTTTAGTATTTAAAAAAAAAGATTTTGTATAATATTACTTTGAGGAGTAATATATATATATATATAAATTAGAATCCAAACACTACGATCAGTGTGCCGGTGATAATAGTTCATTAATTAATTAGGGGTCGTTTGGTTTAAATTTATGATTGAGAATGGTAATAAGTTTGATTATGGGGACTTCCTTGCGTGAGCAACAGTACAAGAGGGAAGGAAGTGCTGGTGGCATAGTTTCGCTGCACAAAAATTTGGCCATCGTAAACAAATCCGACGCAGGGTAGTTCGGCCGATGCAGTCTCCATGTGCAACAGATTGGTCTTGACACCTATTTGAGACAACAACTTTAGCAGGCGTCGAGGCGGCTGGTGGCTAGCAGGAGGGCCGCTGGCTGGTGGAGTTGAGTGGTAGCTAGGGTTGTAAACGAATCGAGTCGGCTCGTAAGTTTTTCGAGCCGATTCGAAAAATATTCGATTCGTATTCGAATTTATCGAATTCGAGTAGAATTCGAACATGTTCGAACTTTTTTCAAGCCGAACTCGAGCTCAAATTATATTGTTCGAGCCACTCGCGAGCTGCTCACGAGCCTTAATATTTATTAATATAAGTTAAATATATATTAAATAAATAAATTTCGAGCCTTTCGAATATATTTTCGATCAATAATTAGAATAGTTCGCGAACATGTTCGAATATTTCGAGCTGAACTCGAACCCGAGCCTTAATTTGAACCGAATTCGAACCAAACATTTTGAATTTTTCGAGCTTCGAATCGAACTTGAACTCGAATATACCTAATTCGAGCCTTAAATTTTTCTACATATTCAGTTCAATTCGATTCGTTTACACCTCTAGTGGTAGCGGTGACAACGAAAAGGGCAAAACCCCTTTTCCTTTTTTTTGTCGGTGGTAGAACACACGAGAGGGAGAGAGCAGAAGGGGGCAGCTCCTAAGATTAATTTTGATATTAACGAAATATTTGATTAATAAAAATAAAGTAATAGTTGATTGAGGGATGGATATGAGAATGAGTTATTGTCTAATTATTAAGATTTATTTCTTTATTTATATTTTTATTTCCCTAAATTAAACATCCCTAAGATTTTGAATTAAGTTTTTAATTCACCACGCTCCTCTCTTCATCCATGCGCTTGCACATCCCTATCGTCCCTGTCAGCTGTCAAAAAATGGCTTCCTTGAGTTCCTACGGCAAGAAACTATCAATGTGCAAGTTCACATGTGTCGTTACTCACACACGCTAGCACATTCCCTCCGCTATCGTTGCCCGTTGACGAGGGGGCTATCTATGATTCCGGTGCCGAAAAAAATGTAAATCGTGTGTAAGATCAATTATAATGTAGATCTTATCAATTTCATCCATCTTCTACAATTCCACCTAGGGCTGTAAATGAGCTGAGCCGAGCCGAGTCGAGTTTTGGGATGTTCAAACTTGTTTGATAAGATAATCGAGCCGAGCCGAGCTTAAAATGAATCAAGCTTTTGAAATGAGTGTTCAAGCTTGACTTGGTTTATTTTTTATAAGCATGAGCTTGTTTGAAGGTTGGCTTGAGCTTGGTTCATTTAGATGGTATCAAGCTCTCAATTCAAGCTTGACTTGAGCTTGGCTTGAGCTTGGTTCGAGCTTGGTTCGTTTAGATGTTATCAAGCTCTCAATTCAAGTTTGTTTGATTATTTGAAACTTTTAATTGTTTGATTGGTTATTAAGATTGATAATTTAAACTTATTTATTTTATTTTATTTTATTTTATTTTATTTTATTGTTTATTTAGGATATTGAAAAGAGTTTTATTTATAAATATGATTCGTGAACGAACGTTGTTCACGAACGTTAACGAGCTGAACACATATGTGTTCAAACTTGTTTGTTTACCTTAACAAGTTGTTCAAGGTTGTTTGTTTAATTAATCTTATGTATATTGAACGAACATAAACAAGCTCTTATCAAGCCGAACACCAAACTTATTCACGAACGTTTGATTCATTTACAATCCTAATTCCACCAATCCTATTTCGGTTCCACCGTAAAAGACGATCTCAATTGATCCCGGAACAATTCGGTGCTTCCAAATCTTCCGGATGTTGGGGTGCTCGAGTTCAACTCAAGTTTTTGCCAAACTAAATTAAACACGGGTTTTCCTCATAATTTACCCAGACTATCGATTCATAAAGAAAAAGTTTGCGTAAAATGCACACTTACAATTTACCTTTATAAAGTCAATTTGTTTATAAAATACTTTTATTCATAAATATTAATAAACCCAATTAAATATTATTTATATCTACTATAAAAAAACTAAATGCATAATAATCAAAATGAAATTAAACTAAATGAGCTATACACACACACACAAAAAAAAAAAAGATTAATCAGACTGAGTAATGTCGAGCCTGGGTGACCAGTCCAATCCCATAGAAATTTTTCATCGGCCATTAGGATAAATCGGGAAGCGCTCGTAATGGACGGCCCAGGAGCTCAACATCCTTTAGTTACGTGCCCCATTTGAAAGAAAAATTCTTACAAATTCATCATAGTTCGGACTCGAACCGCAGGTATCTAGATGATAACCTAAATACCCAACCGTTGTACTATAGCCCTAGGGGCTAAATCAGCTATACTCAAATTCAATTGAAACTGAGTCATCAAATTTATAATTTATATACAATCAAATGTCGATCTATAAAATATTTGAATTATAATCCTCTTAATTGTTCCTTCGAGTGTTTTATCTTCGTACCATATGTTTTAGGGGGCTTTATTGAATATAATTTTGTTTCTCGGATGGTACGATGATTAAAACATAGGATTTTGTCACATTAAGTTATATGGTTGAAATTTAACACGTCTGAACTTGTCTTGGCTATTGCAGTAATGACTAATTGCTCCTTATGATTTATCTATTCCGTATTAATCTAGGGATAAATTGATAAAAATGTTAAAAGTGAACAAATCATCCTTTACCATATTAATTAAATATAATTTTACCCAAATATATAAGTTTGCTAGGTTAGACCTCAATACATCCTATAATCATGCACAATCCAAATTCACATAAGTGATGACCCAATCTAATTGTGTATATCAATAAGTAAGGGGGCGTTTGGTTTAGGGTAATAGAAGTGGGGAATGGGAATGAGAATCATTGATTCTCATTGTTAATGTTTGGATTATAGGAATAGGAATACAAATAAGGGAATGAATCCTTGAAATTGGATAATAATTCATTCCCATATATCTCCCCTTCAATGAGTCATTACCCTATTTTTATCAATCAAAATATTCCCTTATTCCAAAAAAAACCCTTGACTTAAAACTAAAATTTTCTTCATTAATATCAAATATCAAAATATATGTATTTATTTTTTCTTTCATATCACTTATCTCTCCTTATTCTCTCTCATTATATTTTCTTTCTCATCATAGTTTCTCTCTCATCATTTTATCATACACTCTCTTTCCTTAATCTCTCCTATCACACTCTCTTTCCTCTTTTTTTCTCGTTACACTTTCTCTCTCATCATACTTTCTCTCTCCTCAATCTCTTCCATCGTACTCTCTTTCTTCTTTTTTTCCTCATCACACTTTCTCTCTCATCACACATTATCTCTCCTCAATCTCTCCCATCACACTCTCTTTTCTCTTTTTTCTCATCACACTTTCTCTCTCATCATACTTTCTCTCTCCTCAATCTCTCTTATCACACTTCCTCCTTTTTTCCTCAACACACTTTCTCTCTCATCATACTTTCTCTCTCCTCAATCTCCCCTATCATATTCACCGTTCTCTTTTTCTCTCATCATACTTTCTCTCTCCTCAATCTCTCTCATGACTCTCTCTCTCCTCATTTTTTCTCACTATATTTTCTCTCTCTTCATCCTCTCCTATGATACTTTCTCTTATATCATATTTTCTCTCATCATGCTCTCTCCAATCACACTCTCTTTTTTCATTTTTTCTCATCACACTTTCTCTCTCTTCATTCTTTCTTATCACACTTTCTCTCTCATAATACTTTCTCTCTCATCATTCTCTTTCATCATATTTTTCTCTCACATCTAATTTTTTCTCTTATTTTCCTTTAAGGGTAAAAAAGGAAACTTTGATTTATTCCGATAGAAGATATACAACTAACTAAACATTGCTCTTAAGAGTGATATCCATGCTCATACCCATTCTCATTCTACAATACAATGATTCTCATTCCGATTCCTATTCCTAGGAAAGAACCAAACGCTCCTTAAATTTTGACTTTTTTAACATGCCAATAACCAGGAGAATATACCAAAATCGTTAGTAGTGAACTTCACTTGATTTTTTTTTTCTTCTCTTAGAGTATCTAAGATTAGTCTAAATTACATTACATCATAAATATATAAATAAATATATATTTATAGACGAAACGGGGCAGGATAAGGGGCAGGTGGTGGTCACCATCCCCCCTCAAATTTTTTTTAGGAGAGGAGATTAATACCTCAAATTTATTTTAAAGAGGGATTTAATATCTAGTTGATTCCACCATCTCCTCTCAATTTTTTTTAAAAGAGGGATTTAATATTTAGTTGACTCTATTCCTTTATAAAATATCTAACTCTGTCTCTATTTATATCCATTGACTATGCCTAAGCCCCAACTTTTATTAGAGTCCATTATTTTTAATATATTAAATATATTTTTAAGTAGAATTAAAAAAATAGGACCCACATAATAAAAGAGTGTACAATCTCATTTTCTAAAAATTGGGATTGTTATTTTTAATATATTAAATATGTTTTTATGTATATTTTTTTTAAGAGAATGAAAAAGAATAGAGTTCACATGATTAAATATTTAATTTCAATCTATCATTTGATAGATTTCACAAAGATCTCAATAGAGTGGGGGATCCTCTGGTCCATAATCCCTCTAGTCCCCTATCCATTCATTGGTTGGGTGGGCTAGACCCCACCTATTTAATAGGTGTGGTCTAGCCCACCCAACTAATGAATGAATATGACCTCTTTTGGTCTAGAAAATTTTGGACCAGAGGATCTGGCCTCCACAAAGGGACTCTTTTTTTAACTAATTAAATTTATTTTTAATTATGAATGTTATTTTATAAAACATAATCTATTCCTCTTCAATATCTCTCAATCATAACATACTCTCATTACATTTCTCATTTATTGATGATGAAATCTTTTTAATTAATAAGAATATGAATTAAAATTTTTTATCTTATCATACAATGTAAAATAAAAATGCTAGTTTTTTTTTTTTTTAAATTCTCCTTCTTCTCCTTTTCCGATCCAATTCCTCCTCTCTGTGCTTCTCTTGCTCATTGAGATTCGAGAAGAGAAACTCCACGTCTCCACCTAACACTAACATACTGATTCAGTCGGTATTACGATGCTCTTTGCTTATTAAATTCAAATATTCATAAATTCATCCATATTGTGTCAGATCAAAATAGAAGATTTTATTATTTTTTTAGCAATAATGAGTTAGATATCTTTACCATTTCGCTTCCTTGATAGACATTAAGTTTAACTTTTATTTAGAATGATTTAATTTTCCTTTATCTTCACTCTATCATTTATAATTATTCTAATTTAGGTAATAAAAAATATGATTTATTTTTTTCTTTTGCTCAGTGCTTAAAAAAGTTTCCATTTAGTTCTTTATAAATGATAATAGCTAGTTTAATCTCATTGTGATCTTTATTTTTTCGTGCTTCTGTAAATGATGATGAGTTGAGCGGAGCATGTTTTTTTTTATATTGTTATCCTATTTTATTATTATTATTTTTTAAATTTTATTTCTTTTTTAAGGAACGTTCTATCAGTCTTACATTTAAATAATTAGACATACTTCTATAATTCTTCATTTTAAAATAGTTTTGAATATACTTATTTTTAGTTAAGTGAATTGTAAATTTATTATCTACTTAAGGTGTATTATTATATCTAATAATAATACTCTATTTAATACCGTAAAATTTATATTTCTCTAAATTAGGTTATCTTGAATATAAAAATTTAATTAATAATTTTACATCTAAAAAATGAGAAAATTAAATTGTATAAAAAATATTTTTTAAAATTAATATTTAATTTGTTAAAAAAATATTTAAAATTTTTGACCGAAGTCTAAATGCAAAAATTTAAGTGATTTTTTTTTAAAACAACGTAAAAACTTTAAAAAAAAATTCGCCTAGACCTTAAATAGGTTTAAGCCGGCCTTTATTCTAGATATATTACGTACAGGAGCTACTATTTTGTTATTAGTGTTACGGCGGGCTATAAGTAATGGTGAACCTATGATATGACCTCAATGATCGTCCCTTCACTGTAAATTCTATGGATTGAACTGAATGGTAAGATTGAGTAATTCAAAAGCAACGGGAGGAAGCAATTAATGACATGAATACCACACAAAAGAAAGTGGTTGGCAATGTCAACCACCTGTATTCTTTTGTTGCTTTGGCAAACAGATTCAAACTAATCAGTAACCACCATGTTGCTTATATGCCTCATGAAAATGACTTGGAAATGGCTCCCCTGCTCTTGTCAATTTAATAATATAAAATATCTAATTTGAAATATATTTTTTATTTGTTAGTAAAAATATACGGATTAATAAATAATAGATAGATAAGAGGGGGAAATGGCATCTTATCAAAAGAAGTCAAAATTTATTGACTTGACTTGTTGGTTGTTGAATTCAATCCTAAGCGATCTCCTGTGCCTCTCAACCGCTCGATGGCTCTTTGCCTTCCACTTGATGGACGAGATTAAAAGATTTCATCACCCACCCACTGCTAGCCAGTGAGTGTGATTGCATATATCTTTCTCTGCGTCCCACCTTTCGGAGCGTTGGATACACTTGCGCCCGATCTGGATTCGTGCGTGTTTTGATCCGACGGTGATGTTTTCCACCGCATGTACTATACTCTGCTGCGATTCATATCGGGTGAGATAGTATTTCGAAAGGCAGCTACATAAATATGGAGGGGAAGCGCTCGAAAGCTCTTCATCCCTTGCGCTCGCTTCTTCACTCTCTTCGTGACACGGCAATGGAGAGAGATGATTCCATGGAGAGAGGTGAAGGGAGTCCTCTGATCCTGCTGGTAATCACTTCCTTCTTTCGGGTCGCTGCATTTTTCAATCCTTTGCTTGATTTGTTGGAGTGAAAGTGTCTAGGTATTTTGTTTCATTTTTATCTCTAGATCTCAGAAATTTGTGCTTGATGCATTGTGAACTGGAAGTTTAGAATTGAGTGATTTGGGGAACCCTAAAATGTTATGTGTCTAGTGAATCAGGTATATTGAAATGAGAATCCCCGAATCCCTCTGCTTGGTAAGCTCGGATGAGGTGTAGTGGCTTAAAATGCAAGCAATGCTCTTTGATGAGATTGAGGATTGGATTTTTGATCTGATAAGGATTCCTGCGAAATCTATGTCTTTGTAATATCTTGACAGTTTAAGTTTTTATTTTTGTTTTAAAGTAGATCTACTTCGGATCCAGAGAAGTAGGACATCAATAGCCTATGATGTAACTTGGTACTCAAGAAAGCAAATTCCTTGTTGTGCTGCAATAATGTAAAAGATGGTTTCTAGCTATAGCCACTTTTTGTGACTCTCAGAAGGAATCTTGCTGGCGATATTTAGTCTTTCCTTTTTATTTTGTCCTTATGTCCTCTACAAAGAAATTAAATTAGTTAAAAAAATTGATTGCTTATGCAAACATTGACATCCTCTAGTTTGATAGCTCATGAAGTTGATATTTTATATTTCTAGATCTGCTCCTTTTCCTTCCCTCGAGAGTCAGCCTTATGATTGAATCACTCAGTTTGATTTTATGTTTGTTGTTTTTGTGTTTTGCATTCTTTGTCTGCTTTAAGCATATCTTTGCAGTGAACCAGATGTTTTACTAATTTAACTACTCTTTCAGAGTTCGGAGGATGAATCTAACCACCATGGTCCTCACTCGCATCATAAGCCTAGCAACTCAAAAGCATCAGCTATTATTTTGGGTAAGGTTTCAAGTTGAATTATTGTCTTCAGCATTCTTACAAATTATTATCTCTTGATTTTTCATTTCCCATGATAACTTTCAACTTCACAAAATTCTTGTCTTTCTAGATGCATGTGATCAATTAGCATTATCAACTAAATTTTTGTTAGATGTATATATCAAAGCCATAGATATATATTCATAGAGAGCTACATTTTTTGATTATGCATATGTCATCATGCAGGATTTGAGTACTTGGATAGTGTTGCTTTTAATGGTATTGGAGCAAACTTGATTGTTTACCTTCATACTGTTCTCCATGGAAACAATGCTGCAACTGCAGCAAATGTGGCTACTTGGAGTGGGACATGCTTCTTAACACCATTGTTTGGAGCTATTGTGGCTGATACCTACTGGGGAAATTACAAAACAATATTGGTCTCCCTTATAGTATATCTCATAGTAAGATTTAAGCCCTATATCTATGTTCCTGAGGGATTGTCTCTTTCAGAATTAAGCCCTATATCTATGCCAATTACTAATACACCTTTCTTGTTGGGTAGGGAATGGTCACCGTCACTTCCTCCGCCTTTTCTGCAACATCAAAGTCCTCTGATTGTGAGGGAGGCTCATGTCATTCATCTAGCACCTTTCTATTTTGTGGGTTATATCTTGTTGCAATTGGGAGTGGAGGAGTCAAGGCAGCTCTACTCCCTTTTGGCGCAGAGCAATTCGATGATGAGATTCCCTTAGAAAGAGAAAGAAAGGGCGCCTTCTTTGGTTGGTTTTATCTTTGCATAACCTTAGGAGCACTTACCTCAGGAACCTTTATTGTATGGATACAGGAGAATATAGATTGGGGGCTTGGCTATTGCATTGCTACAATCTGCATGGCTGCAGCTTTAGCAGCATTTGTGTTGGGCACACCAAATTTTCGGCGACGATTGCCAAGTGGAAGCCCCTTGGAGAGCATTGTTCAGGTACTGGTTGCCTCCTACAAAAAGTGGAATGCAGAACTTCCCAGGGATAGCAGTCTCTTGTTTGAGATCAATAAGATCACATCTGGTGGGCAACAGAAATTGCCACATACAAATGAGTTCAGGTATTTTCCTATAGTTATCTTTTTCCTTGTGTAAAAGAATTGAATTAGATAGTTCCCATCACACATTCTTTATAAAATAGCTTTAGAAAAAACATAGATAATATTTTTATATACAAAAAATACAACTTTTGACCAAGGAAAAACAACAAAAAACATCATATTAACAACTATCTTGAGAAATATATTGAAAAAAAAATTCTTTTGATTTGTATGCTCTTGTTTTCATCTGAATTGCTCTATGGTGTGTACTCTTCTTTTTGAAAAATGACAACATTATAGTTGGATATCTATCTGGTTTGTTGTTAATATTAGTTATTAGGACAACATAAGCAGATTACTGATAAAATCTCTTTGGAAATGAATTGGATGAATATGCTCCAGTTGAATTCTTGAAACAAAGTGATGACACTAATAATGGCTTTTCCTTCTGCTCTTCACCGGCAAAAAGGATAAAACTCTGACTAATGTTTTAGGTGAATACGATTTTTTCTGTTGTATGTCTTGTATTTACAAAATTATTGTTACTACCCAAAGTTCTTGCATCCCCGGGGGATAAACCATCAATATATAACTCCACCTACTTAACCAACATATACCTCATTTAGACAGTCCAGTAACTTTACTTGTGCGGGCTTTATATATAAAAGATGTAGCATCTGTTTTTTAAAAATATTTATTTCTGCTAACCAAATGAGGCTGGAATAACCAATAACTTTTTTCTTCAAAAACTCTAATTCTCTCCACAGAAATTATACTAATCAAGTTTGAAAGTGATTGACTGGCAACTTTGGATCAAACTCAGCAACTTAATATTTTGTTTGTAGAATTTGGAGGGTAAATGTTCTATTGCATATGTTATAAGGGGATAAATATATGTATGCATAGGACTCGTTCTAGGTAACCTAAACCAAGAGTATCAATGTGGAAAATAAACATGTGACAAATGACAACCCTATTAACTCTAATATCTTAACTCTATTCAATATCCATTTCTTTCCATTCATTTGATTCTTCCTTGGAATTAAGGAAAGATTAAAATCATTCCAATTTGTATCATGTGCTCAGGTTCTTAGATAAAGCAGCTACAATGTCTGCCCTAGATTTAAAAGATGGTTCTCCTCAGAGCTCATGGAGTCTGTGCACTGTCACTCAAGTAGAAGAATTGAAGATGTTCCTGCGACTCATACCAATATGGGCTAACAGCATTGTCTACGCGGCTGTATTTGCTCAAATGTTTACCACTTTCATTCAGCAAGGTAGCACAATGAACCCCAAAATCGGGTCATTCTCTATCCCACCGGCATCCCTGTGCTCCTTCGAGATCATAAGTGTCATGGGTTGGGTTTTCGTCTACAACAATTTCATTGCTCCAGCTTCGAAGAAGTACTTAGGAAACGGAACTGGACTTTCCCAGCTGCAGCGCATGGGAATTGGCCGTTTCCTACTGGTCCTGGCTATGTTAACAGCTGCTTGCAATGAGAGCAGGAGATTAGCGAGTGCCAAAGCTGGTGAAACCTTGAGCATCCTGTGGCAACTCCCACAGTTCTTCGTCCTGGCCAGCTCGGAAGTCTTCAATAACATCACACAACTAGAGTTCTTCTTCGCTCAGGCACCTGACAGGATGAAGAGCATCTGCACAGCAATGGTTCTGTTCTCAATGTCTCTAGGCAATTACTTGAATTCCTTCATCATCACAGTTATAGCCAAGGTAACATCGGGCGAGGGAGAGCTGGGCTGGATCCCAGACGATCTAAACAAAGGCCATCTGGATTACTATTTCTTGGCACTGGCGGGCTTATCGGTAGTGAACTTTTTTGTGTATCAATCTTTGGCAGGGAGCTATACTTTGAAGAAAGTCATTTCAGAGAGTTAAAAGAGGGGTTGTAACGATGTTGTGTGGAAACAATTATGCTCGTCTCAGATGTTTTTTTCAAAAAGGTTTTTCATTGTAAAACTTTGCCTTACAAATGGCTGGTGAGCGGCCGTTTTGGACGGATTTAAAGGGAAGGTCATCAAGATGCATTTTTCTATCGATTTATAGAAAAAGACAAAATTTATAAAAATTCAATTGGTCGAAACAGATGAGTTATTAGATGCGAAGGGACGATGGCGGCCATCCCTTGCCTTCCCGCCGCTGCGCTGCTCCCTCTGACCTCCATACGGCCTACCAAGTTCCTCCTCTGCCGCCGCCGCCTCCGCCTCCGCCTCCGCCTCCTCCGCTCCCCGTTGTTTTCTTCAGCATCTTCGAGTGGGATCCCAGTGACCTGTTCGCGGCCCGAACCATCTCTAGAGGTCGTGTACAATGTGCGGGTCGAGCGAGGCTTGTCGCTGGAGAGGATGGCGGAGCTAGGCGTCGACAGATGGGCGGTGTGGAAGTCCGGCGGGCGGTCCCGCCTCCCCTGGGAATGGAACGTGGAACAGCAGGTGTACGTCGTCAGCGGCGAGGTCCGGGTGGTTCCCGAGGGCGCCAAGTCCGGCGAGCGATACATGAAATTTGTCGCCGGCGACCTTGTTCATTACCCCAAGTGGTTTGGGGCCGACCTTCTCTTCGACGGCCCCTACGAGGAGCGTTACCGCTTCCTCGCCCCCGGCGACGATTGAACCAATTCCAAAACCCTAGATTCTTTGAGGCAACTATTGGAAATGGAGAACTTGAAGGGCCTGTTCGAAAAATAAAAAATCTTTTGCCAGCTTTAATAATAGATGTTAGTTCCATGTAAACTCATCAATAATGAATGCTTGTCGCACATTTTTTTCTCTCTTTATTGTAGTATCTGATGATAATAAAAATAATAATTTTAAATTGATAAAAGTTCAAATTCATAATATCCATTTGTAAGATTTAATAAAACTAAATCAAATGTGATAAGGCAACCCTTAAACGGCCGAATTCTCATATCAAATTTGATAAGGCAGGCAACAACGGTCGAAATTTCAAATTCATCCCTCTCCTCTCCTCAGGCCTATATATATATCCTTCCCTTACCCGATGCTCCCTTCTCCAAGGCCAGGTTGGTCAAAACCCTAATCGAGAACACAGCGATCGCAGCAGAGGAGAGAAGAAGAGGAAGCCATGGATTTCCATAGCATGCCCAGGCGACAGCTTCAAGCACTATGCAAGCAGAACCGCGTCCCCGCCAATATCACCAACGTCGCCATGGCCGACGCCCTCCAAGCTCTCCATGTAGTAAGATATCTTCTATCGCCTATATTCTTTGCCTCGTCTTTATAGCGTAATCAATTCGGTTGATTTGGACCATCAGGCTGGATCGTTGGAGAACGCCCAAGAAGCGCTTCAGGATCTGACTCCCCATGTGCCCTCTTCGCGCAAGGCTGCCTCACGCCGACGACTGCATGCGGAATCGGTGACTCTTGATTCAATAGAGACCAGGGAGCAACCCGCTAGCCCCCTTCCTCGGGCTCGTCGTGTGACTGTAAAGGCCTCAGAGATCTGGCGATTGGGTGTTGAAGGAGAAGAAGATGGAATCGAGGAGGAGAAGAAAGAAACCCTCATTGAGGCCACGCCGTTAACCGTTACGAAGTGCAGCTCCATGAAGCCGCCAACGAGGAGGCTAAAAAAGGACGTTGAGGCTAAGGAAGAACAGCCCACGGACGCAATGAAAACTCCGGCCTCCCTAACTGGCCGGCGGATGGCGACTAGGAAGGTGGCTATAACCCCAGTAGCGGTGGATCAAGAGGACGGAGACACAGTCGTTTCAGCTAGGGTTACAGCTCGCCGTAATAAGATTACGAGGCAGTCTACTAGGGCAGCGACAGAAGATAGTGCCACGTCCACCGTGAGGAGGAGTGCAAGAATTAGGGCTAAGACGGAGGAATCTGCTGTCAAGATCGGATCTTCGTTCCTAGAAGTAGAACTGGAACAAGGTGGAGAAGATGAAACGACTTTGGGCAATTACTTCCTCTGTTTTCAAGGCTTTATCTTTAATCTAATTACATACCTTCTGTGTCGATTATAGGCATGGAGATCAGAAATGCTCCGATAGAGGAAGTCAAAAATGGTGAAAAAGATTGTGATTTGGTGGCCGTTGACACTGTTGTTCCACAGCGTTCTCTGGAAGAAGCTGCAATAACTCCGAAAGACAAAGAATTTGCTGCCGTATCTGTAGGCTCAGATCAAAAGCAACTGGACAAAGGTGAAAATGAAGGATCAGTTTGGGTCTATTCCTCTATAAATTTTGCGTCTTTTTTTTTTTTGAAGAATCTTAGAGCTTCATCCTGGATTTCTCTACAGAGGAAGTTGATAATCACTGTGAAAAAGATTGTAATTTGGTGGCAGTTGGTGCTAATATTCTGATCAATAATCTTGAAGAGAATGGGAAAACACCAGATGCCGAGTCTACTATTATCGAAAAGGAAGTGATGGATGTGGCTACAAAAGAAGTTGGTGAAGCTGCTGAAATGGCTCCAAAAGCGGAGGAATTTGATGATGCGAAAGAGTTGGGAAGTGTGGCACAACATCATGAAGGTAAATGGTACTCTATTAAGTCTTGTTTCTGCACGATTCCATTTAGTTTTTGAAGAGTGATGAAGAAGAGGAACTGATGGATATGAATACAGAAGTTGATGAAATAGCTCCAGAAGTTGAAGGATTTGCTGATGAGGAGTTAGGAAGTGTAGTCCAACATCATGAAGGTAAACGAGGGCTCTATTAATCCTTTTATCTTCACATTTCCATTGTTGTTAGCTACTGAATCGTGGTAATCTACGTGCGTTTTAGGTGTTAAAATCAAAGATAACTTTGATGGAAATGAAGATGAAGTCTGCATTGATAGAGATCGAATTGTGGAGAGTGGAGCAACTGATGCTAATGAAGAAGAGGTGATCCAAGAAACTGAAGCATCCATTGGAGAACTAGTGCCTGAGACCGATTGTGAATTCAAAGCGTCGCCTGTCCAGGGGATCATAATTTCTTTAGAGAACCTAGTGATAACGAAAGATGATGTAGCTGAACATACCGAGGAAGAAGAGGATGATGAAATCAAATGTGCTACAGATGAAAAGGGCATGTCTGAAGAGATTGACCGTGACGATGAGATTCCTGGTGTAGCAGTAAATTCCATCATCCAGAATCAGGTTCCTTCAATTCCTGATTCTGACAATGAGGTAAAAGTAATCGACTCTGATTCGCAAGATGAGGTTTCTGCTATTCCTGCCGTCAATGCTGGTCGCGACGATGAGATGTTGGAAGCAGTAAAAGAATCTGATGAAATCTCAGCCAAAGTTGAAGAATCCCCTGCTAAGCCAACAGGTGAAGCCATTGACACAATTGAATTTCAATTTTCTGGCGCAGACAAAGAGAATGGCATTTATTCTGCTGAGTTGAACACACAAGTGGTGGTAAATGATAATGAGCAAAATGTGCTAGAAAACTTGAGCCTCAGAAAGCTGAAGAAGGTGTACAAGGAGAAGATAATAAGCAATGTCAGCGAGGTATTGCTAGAATCCGATTGTTTTTTGTTGTATGCTTATAACTTCAGCCTTGAGATTAATCATAAGAAGAATCCTCGTGTTTTTGTTGATCAGGTGGAAACAAAGAGACAAGCTCTTAACGATGTCAATCACAGCGTTGTCTAATGAAGGCCAAGCTGTTGATGATGATAGGAGAGCTGAGACAAGTTCAAGAACAACGTTTTTGTCTTTTATCTTGTTATTTTGCTAAGAAACCGTGGTTCCTTCAGCACTTAAATTTTTTATCATTTCGAAGTGCAATTTTTGTGTGCTTCTTTTCTTTTGTCTTGGTTGAAAGAAGTGCTAAATGATGAAGCACTCAATCTCTGTTATTGAGAAATGATATTGGTGTAGTTGTTCTTCGCCTTGGTTACTAGAGAGCTATTCAAAACGATATAAACTTCCTACAATATATATGAGAATAAAGCATGTTTTTCCAGCACAAGGATCAAAATGCATTGAATGCCAAAACAAGTCAAACATACTTCGTTTTTCAGTTGTTTTTCTGTCCTATTTTTCGTTTATTGTTTCTGATGCTGAGTCAGTTCTATAGATACTGCGCCTGGATTCTTTCTCTGTTCTCCTCCCACCAAAGCTTCGCATTAACCTCCGCAAATCTTTCTCGACTGCACAAACAACGTGTTAGAATTGGCGGTTATGGTTGCATTCTGTTTTGTGGATCCATTTTCATTACCTGAATCGTACCCGCCGGAGGTCTCGAGTGCCGTCGGCGAGCTCGCGGATGGTAATGAACACTCCTGGTTCGTCTTCCTCCACCCACTCTGTTATCTCCATATCACTGGCGTTGCTGATGGAAATGGAAGCTTCGTCCCTGGACGAGGTGGTGGTCCTTGACGCGTCCACCGAGGAGGTCTCTGCCCTGACACCGGAAACTCCCGCGCCGTAGTGGAGGTGGTGGGGGAAAAATTGCTCGGATGGATCCGGCACGAACGGATAACACACTCCCTTCCCGGCGGTGGACGTCAAAGGCGGCCGGTTTGTACGTCTGGTGGCGCTGCGGTAGTCTTTGCCGGCTGAGCTTTCCCGTATCGAGCCCACCCTCGAGTAGAATGACTCTCTCTGAAATATTCAGCACTTCGATTTGGAATGCAATTAAGATTCAGTAAGGAAACAAGGGATTGTTCAAACCTCGCTGCCGTCGTCGGATCTTGGTGGTGGAGACAGAGCTTGGCGGTTGAATCTTTGGACGTTGTAGAGCTCCATGATCCTGTCGTAGTTCTCTCCCCACCACCTCTGTGCTTGCCACTTGTTGAACATTTCCCGGCTACACAAACAATTCGCCATTGCTAAAGAGCTGAGAACGCAATCCAATGATCAGAAGTTATAGTGAGGTTATGGAACCCCCGAACCTGAATCGTATGCGCCTGAGATCATTGCCGGAGCCGCCAGGGAGCGACACGAAGGTTATGTGCACCCCCGGTTCGACCTGCGCCACCCACTCCTTGGGCCGCCCCTCGTCCTCCAGCACCACGTTCCCCAGCGCCGCCGCGACTGCATCGGCACCGCCGCTGCCGGTCCACCTTGTGCTGCTCCTCGCCTCCTCATAACTCACATCCCACGCTTTCGCACTAGCTGGCCGAAGAGGACGTCGGTGGTGGCTCCGCGCGACAGCAATCATCTCGCCGTCGTCGAAGTAGTGGTGCGGGTGGAAGCTCTTGCTCCGGAACGACGAGCTCCCTCCTCCGCCTTTGCACTGGCGAGAAGAGCCAGAAACCTTCAACACCATGTCCTTTATCTGTAGACGAAGATCAAACTCACGATTCAATTCATAATCAAGCCGTTAATGCTCTGTTACATGAATGAACACTGCTGTTAACAGCGGAGGACCACCACAGAGTGCTCCTGTTGCTTCACTTTATTCCTATCCCCATTGTTACCGCCAAGGGATCTCTTTCCCCATAGAACTCCTCTCCTTTTTAAAAAGACCAGATCGAGGCCTCCGCCATCAACTCTCTCTCTCTCTCTCTTTCACTCGAGCTGTGGCATGGAGAGAAAGTGAGATGGGACCTTGCCTTCGTCCTCTACCTTGACCAAGCTTTATCCAATTTGGAACTGCACCTCGCAGTCCACAAGCTTGTCATGCTTGCACTGTTCTGCTTTGACAGCCTTGGTTCATTGATCGCATGGTCATTGTCACTTTTGCAGCTATTCTGTTCACCCTCTCTCACTGTCTCACACACGCCCTGTGGCTTTTCATTTGGTTCGAATTTGGTTTTAAAACTGAAATTTAGCGTATGAAGAAAGGAATTGGAGGTGACCTGAGAGGTGAGGCTTTTGCTGGCCTCTTTGTTGCCGGCTGAGTTGGTCACCGCATCCTCTCCGCCGTCGTCCAGGCCGTGCTTGGAGCAAGCGATGCACGCCAACATCTCGTCTTCGCCTAGCTTCTCGATCACCTGAAAACTAAACTTTGGTCACAAAGGAGGGAGAGTCGCTCTTGCCACTGCATGTCAAAGCCCACGCGCCCCATTTAATGGCGACGCAGTGCACGCACCGCTCGGGCTTTGCCAGGATTTAATGATCACTCGGAGAAGACGACGACGGCAAAGGAGAAGCTTGTGATAGGAACAGTGCAAAACAGGGGAGGCAGGATTAATGATGCACGCACGCGTTGTCCGAAGAGATGCTAAGTAGACTGGAGGAAGCAAGCTACGCACCACGCAGAGCAGAGCCAGGCTTTTGCTCCTCTGCCCCCTCTCTCTCTCACTCTCTCTCTCATTGCTCACATAGTCACACGCCATGGATGGAAGATTAAGCTTGATCAGAAGAAGTATGGCAGACAACAAGACAACAAGGCGACAACAAGGCGGCGCAATTAAGATCCGTCACTTGTTTGGTCGGCATCAGAAGAAGCCAAAAAGAATTGCGGAAAAAAACAGCACAGAGTAGCCGAAATTGAAACCGGAAAATCTCACCTAAATCTCGATTCGTTCACTGCTGAATGAAACGCCTGCAGCACTTATTCTTGAGGAAGAGGAAGGTGATGGATTAAGAGTAAATGCGCCGGCGGCGTGTGTGCTGAGCTCGAAGCGGAAATGGAGCTGTTGGTCATGTCTGCGTATTTTAAGGCATGCAACTTCATCTTTTCCGTCGTCCAACGTTTACCCGCACATCTCACTCTTTACCCCTCATAACTTTGAAAACTATAATTCTACCCCTTAAAGTCTTCATATCATTAAAAAAAAATTTACTTATACTTTAATCGAGTAGGATTCTTTTTGAGCTTTGGTACTGCTCTTCCTGCTTTTACAATCAACGAATGCAATTAATCAAATCCAGAGCTAATTGAAGTTTCGAAAATATTAAACTTTTCTTGTTTGAAGAAAAAAGAGACAGAAGAAAATAAAGAAGGAAAGTGAAAGGAAGGAAAAGTAATTAAAGAGAGGTGAGGCAAATGGGAGTTGCAGTAAACAAAGTTACAAGCACAGCGCATTAGAAAAGGCAGGCTTTGTTCTTCATTGGCGATGCTGTAAAGATACAGGCTTTCGTTAAAGCACTTCTTCATCTTCTTCCATTCCTTCTTATTCTTATTCTTCTTCTTCCATTCCAAGAAAGGAATAGCTCATTGCCCCCGCAAAACTTTAGCTTTATTTTCTTCTACCTCCTTGTTTTACTCGTTAAGTAAAGTACCATTGGTCGGGTTAATTATGGTAGAAGAATGGGCATTGATAAATTTGAAATATAATTTATGTAAAAACGTTTATTTATTTTATTCATTGTCCCTGTATTTGGGGATATCGTTGAAATTTTGTCTTCAATATTTTCTTAGATTAAAGGTGAAGGATGTGTACCAGCCATCATCCGCCACGCGTCGGTACCTTCGCCGTCCGTTTCCCTTAGTCCTCACTCCCCCCGCCGCTTCCGCTCCTTCCTCGCCTCGCTACGGTTCACGCGGCGCGCGCCGCCTCACTTCTCCTGCGCCGCGGCTGCGAATCCTTCTATATATACACAGCCGTGATCCGATCAAGTGATCTCGCCGCTCCGGTGCTCCGCCTTCGTCCGTCGCCTGGCTATGGAGCCTTCCACCTCTTCCCTCCTCGCTCTTCGCGACCAGTCCTTGCGAGAGTCCGTTGCTCCACTCTCATGCCACTACGTTGATGGCTAATAACCCCAAACCAATGCCTTCCCGCATCCGCAATCTCCCGCCCGCGATCGTCGCCGCTCTCCGTCACATCGGCTGATTCGATCCGCCCGGGCGACAAGGTAATGAATTTTCAGAAGAAAAAAAGGAGAATGATCGAGCCTTGGTCATCGGTTCATTTTGTAGATTAGAAAAGAGTTTAAAAAAAAAAAATCCTTTCTCTATTTTCATTTCTTTTCCTCTAGGAATGGGACTCGTTGACCTCCAAGTTCGCAGAAGCTGCGAACACCCCCTTGCTCCTCCTCCAACTCCCCCAGATCGTCCTTAATGCACGCAATCTTCTCTCAGGCAACAAATGCCGCCCTTTTTCCGTTCCTTGGCTGGTAGACGCTCTGTCTCTTTGGAGAAAAACGATTTGTTTTGCCTGAACTACCATAGAGATTGGAATTGGTTGTTGTAGGGTATGCATCTAATCATTGAATGCCAGCACAGTAGTTGGTGATCGATAATCCTCATTCCTATGCATCTAATCATTGATTGATAGCACATGTTATGTGGTCTACTTTTGTTCCATCTTTCCCTGACATCATCCTTCCTGGAGTCATCTCCTTCATTCTGGCTGCTACAACTGTCACTCGACTCACTTTGGTAAGCTATGATCCTTAATGATTTTTTTTTCTTCTGAACATGTTGATGCTCCGGAGATAGCCTTCCAATTAAAATTTGAGTTTCATGATCTTATGCTTAACCAACCGATGGGAAAATGAATTTGCTAAGTGACCAAAATAAAGAAGTTATCCACTTTCATAATTGAATTTGGGCAGAAAATAATTTGTCTTCTAATTAACCAGAATGTGAAAAGTATCAAGTAGTTTCTTTTTTCCTGATTAAGGGAAATTTGAAATGAGGCCAAGTGAGAATCTCTGACTAAAAGATATCAACTGGGGAGAAGTAGACGAGCAAATGTTGGATGAAGTAGGTTTAGGTAGAGTAATCTGCTCAAATGTTCAGTGGTGGGGTATGAACTATGTAGTTGATGCCAAATAGATAGGACTTGAGGTTCACTGCTGCTGCCTGCTACATTTTGTTCAATTGTTCTCAAAGTACATCCTTGTTTAAGTTCAGACCACCATGATCAAAATTAATAGAATTTTGGATGGTCTAGGTGAAACAAATAATTCTCCAAGTGGTTGGACCAACATACTATATCCACTACATTACCATAAAACCCCAAAAATCAAGTCAGATTTCACTAGTTCTTTAGGTGTACCTTCGTAATTGGACTATCTTTTAGGATTTTGGCTGATGAGGATTTTCAAATCAATATTGACATCCAATCTAGAATAAGGTTTTTTCCCTACATGATTTATTTTCTGAACAATATCAGAATAATCAATATCAATCTGGTTTTCTTTTGTTGAAATTTAAATGGGAGTTCTTTGGTATCGATTCACTAGCCTAGGTGAAAAAACTAACCTATTAACTTACGAGGCACAACCATTGATCCAAAATGCTTAAGCCTAGGTTCTTTGTGTTCCACTCATCTAAGCTTATAAATTCATTATTAATCCATAATTCTCCATATAAGTCTAATCTAGGATATCATAGTCTTCCCCACTGAAGTCTTAATGTTCTCATCAAGACCAAAGTTCTAACTCATAGCCTATAACCAACATTTGGAGGAGTAATGGTGGATCCGGGATTACATAGGCAACCTTTTTTAATACCCCAACATCTGTAAGATTAGGTTCTCTCTCATAACAGTTATCATGACTCACCTGAAGGAGAGTATTGGTTCATTTACTAGTCTGGCTTCACTCTTGGACTAAAATGCTTATGCCTAAGTTAATAGTAGACTCATCTAAGCTTATAAACTTTTTATTATTCCATAATTCTCTATGTAGGGATAAACTAGAATGCCATATATAACAAATACCTGAATTCATGTGGAACAAGAATAGACTATGTGCAACGTTTATTCAACAACTGGTTAACAACGGGAATAAAAGTCTTGGGGTGGAAGGCACCTAGCAATATTAAAAAGTGACTGAGAAAAGAAAGATGCTAGTTCATCCATATTATTTTGTTTTAGTTTGTTTCTCAGTTGTGACTATGTTAACCTGATGTTATGGTTCAGTAAAAAATATAGGAAATTCACTAAATTACAAAAATATGTCTAAAATATCAGGAGCTTGCTAAAGAAGAATGGCATGCCTGTTGCTATTGCCTGGTATTGCTATCACTCTAATTTTTCCCAGGCATTAATATACTCATCCTAATGCTTTCAATCTTCCACTTTATTTTACTGATGAACCCTGTAAATATCTTGTTCTGTACTGATTCCTCCATTCTCTTGTTTTTTTACAATAGGCTTTATTCATTAGTTGGACCTGAAATCATAAGCCAGTGAAAGTATATTTCTTATTTTTGCCTTACATTTTACGCAACTTTCTTGTTTTTAAACATTTATTTTTCATTCATATTATTCCTACAGACATTCTTCCATCTTGGTTTAAAGGTAATATGTATAGGCTTTAAAGGTACATATAGGCACGGATTGGCAAACTTTCTGACAAAGTGACAAGGATTGTAGGTTCACTGTCTGGATGGACTGAAACGCTCCTTTTCATGTGGATGCCAGTTTCACAGATGGTAATAATAATTTAACTTAGTTCTTTATATGTCTTTCTCCGATTATTTTGACCATTGTGCTTGTAGATGTTTTGTTTGTTCTACAGTGAACGAAGTACTTTGTTTGTTATTTATGATTTCACGTGATCAATTTATCTTCAAGTGCTATTGCTGAAAAGGTCTTTTGAGCTTGGTAATTGTCTGAATTGTAGGTTCACTGGTTCAGCTTGAGCATCATTTCATCCGGGCCGGGGAAACCTATTCTGCATGCATAGGTAAGCTTCCATTCTGTTGCGCTGTTATTGGGCGACGGTTCTAAATTGTATCATTAACTTTAACCTTCTGGGCTGTTCTAGTCTCAATACCATCAGCAAGGAGTTTTTCTTTGGAGCAACCATTGGATTGCTTCTTTGTATAGGTATCAATGGTTTGTCCTTTCTGAACATGTCTTCTGATCATTTGATTGTGTCTTGTGCAAGCATTTCTTTTGTGAGTGGTGATGATACTTTGGAGAGATTCAGTGGCCTATGGATACCCTTTAAGATCCATGAAAGAGCTTATTTTCTGGACCATGACAAAGTGATGACTGTATGTCCATAATAAAAAGTTTAACCTACTTTGATAGATTTATTATGAAATTTTAAGAATAATAAATCTATCACGTTTTTTTTTCTTAATAAATTTTCCCATAATAACCTATTTAAGAGGCTTGTTTGCTGTAAGTATATATAAAAAGTTACAACTAAATGCACAAATATTGTGAATCGTGAGATAGATAAATTGATTAGACAATGCGTTAATAAATCTTGGTGGAAAATAAATGTCATAATAGATTTATTTTATAATTTATAAAAACAAAATATTAATTCTAATTTTCAAATCTATATTTTATTTTTTTATATAAAAAAAGTAAATTTAATTTTTTATATAAAAAAAGTAAATTTAATTTTTTAATATCTAGTCCATTGTCTTGGTTTCAATAAGCCAGTTGGGTGACATAGCTGCTGAGGGCTTGAGGTTTTTCAAGCCCAGTTCAAATCTCCTGTCCCCAATATCACCTGTCTTCGTGTCTCATTCGTCGTCTCAGTCCACTATCGACGGTCTTTGGTCGTCGTCCCGATCGACACTATAATCTTTGGGGAAGGTGAATCCAAGGGGGTCATCATCGACACGATCGGTGACGGAATTCGATCGGATCTGAGCAGGTTTTTCTTTGTCGTCGATTTGAGCCCCTGCTTAGATCCGATCGGATTTCGGTGCTGATCATGTCGATGGCGATCCCCTTGGGTTCACCTTATCCAAGGGTTATAGTGTTGATTGGGACAGTTGTCGAAGGCCGCCGGAGATGGGCTGGGGCGATGTGTGAAATACGGGGACAGAGAGATTTGAGGATGGGAGATTTGAACTATTTTAAGCCAGCCAAATTGGGTACAAACTCAAAAAAAAAAAAAAAAAAAAAAAAAAAAAAAAAAAAAAACATATTTATTGGGCCATCAGGCGTCTACCTAAACAAGTGGTAGGCACTTCTATAATTAATACATTTTAAAATATAATTTTAATGTTTTTTTATTTATTTGTGCCCTTTTTAAAGATAAAAAAAAGGAGGTTATAAATAACTTGAGATGATTTAAAATTATTTAATTAATCTAAACCGAATTTAAAATTAATTTAAGTTTAAGTTAAATTTGATTTATTTAAATATTATTGTTTGAGTTTTTTTATATATTTGTAATGTTGTTTGGATGGTTAATAAGTTGACTGTTATAAATTTGTTTAAAGTTGTTTATGATGGATAAATTTAATATTATTCATTAAAAGCTATAATTTTTATATTATATTAATAAGCTGAATATAAATTTATTTATTTAGTTGGACTTAAAGGGTGATAAATAAGTTTTTGCCGAGCCAATATAATAAGATTTAATTAAACTCTTAATTATTGACATAGTTGACTGTGGTCGGTCGCAGCCGAAGGGGCTAAACTTAAGTCGGTGGCTGCTTTGGTTACATTTACTGGACTGAAAAGAAAATTCTAAAACATTTTGGAGCCGTGGCTAAAAAGACTGCTGACATATCCGCTCGTGATTCCATTTCCCGAAAGCAACACCCTGTCCACTTCCTCTCTTCCAGACGCCGACCATGACCACCTCTGCCTCTCCCTCCTCTCCCTCGCCTTCTCCCTCTCCCACTCCCTCCGTCACCATCCGCCGCCACAAACTTCCCTCCTCTCCACAGCCCGAGGACCACGACCATCTCGCTTCGGCCGACCGCTCTTGGCTCGGCGATGCCACCGTCCAAGACCTTGACCATTTCGCCAACTCTCTCGCCGGCCTCAAAACCAAGGGCGTCCGTCCGGAGCTCCTCGGATCCCTCCTCTCCCACTACGCCTCCCGCTGGCTCCCCGAGCTCTCAGGCCGCACCGCCCCCTCCCCCGAGGAGAGCCCCACCGCTGCCTGGCTCAAGAAGCGCTTCCTCATCGAGACCCTCGCCTCTGTCCTCCCGCCGGAAAAGGCCGCCCTCCCCGGCGACTTCCTTCTCCGCCTACTTCGTGCCGCCAGCATGGTCGGCGCCGACCCGTCCTGCGTCCTCGCGCTGGAGGCGCGCGCCGCGGCGCAGCTCGACGAGGCCTCCCTCAAGGAGCTCATGATTCCCGCCTTCAACCACACTAGCGGAACCCTCCTGGACGTTGCCATGGTCCTGAGGCTCGTCCACCGGTTCGTCAGGGCCGACGACGGCAGCCCCCCTGCAGCCAGGACTGGCGCTGCCCTCGCCAGGGTGGCCAAACTCGTGGACTCCTACCTGGCCGAGGCCGCACTCGACTCAGGGCTCACCGTTGCCGCCTTCGAGGAGCTCGCGAGCTCGCTTCCTGTCCACGCCCGCGCCATGGACGACGGTCTCTACAGGGCCATCGACACATACATTAAAGTAACTCCATCCATCCTCCAATTTTACCAAAATCTAACATCTCATTTCTTCCATTTTCAATGTTTAATCTAGAATCAAGAAACAACAATTTTGACCCAAAAAAATAGTATTATTGCCCTCAATTATTTGATCTGCAACTAATCCTGCTCTCAAAGAATCATCGCCATGGATTCCAAGCAGAGGAGGTAATAGTAATATAATACTCCTCTGTAAACCCTTGTGTTTCACCTTTTGCGCAACAGACGGCCGCTTTACTGCTCGCCTGTGACACTTGGTTTTAGTTTACTCACATCTTTGTCGTATAATCTGCTGATCATCTGCTTTAGCATCCTGGGTTATTGTGTACAGTTGTACAACAATTAAGATAACCCTTAGTTTATTCTAAATTTTTGTTTTTATCTTGGCTGTTTACCCTTGTCCTGTTCTTTCAAAAGGACCACAGGACCAGATGAATGTAGCTTAGCAATTAATTTCCTACGTAAACAGCAAGAAGAAGAATGTACAGAGGAGCAGTAAAGAGTTCATCGCATTTCCAACCTTCAGCTATCCTTTTCTTTGCAATCTTATCTGCCAAGCAAGCTGTTTCGGGACCATATGCTTTTCTTTCGTTTACTCACTGCATGATTAACAGTGAGATTTACTGAATGATCGGAGGTAATTGATGGCAGGCTCATCCGGGCGCCAGTAAGCAGGAGAGGAAGACGCTGTGCCGTCTGATCGACGCGCGGAAGCTTTCGTCGGAGGCGGCGCTGCACGCGGCGCAGAACGAGAGGCTGCCGGTGAGGTCGGTGATTCAGGTCCTCTTCGCGGAGCACAGCAAGCTGAGCCGGCTCGCGGAGTGGAGCGGGTCCTTTAACTGGTCGTCGACGGGGAGGAGCCCGAGCGAGGCGGCGGCGGCGGCGGGGCGGTGCCAGTCGAAGCGCGAGACGGTGGCGCAGCAGCAGAATGACGTGCGGCGGCTGAGGGACGAGGTGGCGAAGCTGCACGCGCATTGCCACGCGTTGCAGGCGCAAGTGGATAGGCTGGCGAGCGCGCAGAGGAAGAAGGCGGTGTCAAGGAAGAAGGGGTGGCTCGCGTGCTGGTCTTGTTGGTTCGGGAGTGGGGATCGTGGTGGTTCGGAGGCGGTTGAGAAGGTGGACCGGTCGGAAAGGAGCGCGGAGCGGCCGACGCCGGCGCGAAGCAAACAGGGAAGTAAAATTCTCCGAACTGCCTCTGTGTAGATGTAGATCTTCTTAAAATTGTGCTTGCTAACCTTATTTTTAAGGAATTGTCTACTGTCTTAACTTTTTCAAGTGAACTGTCCATCGTTTTAGAAAGAGACAAAAATCCATTTTAGGAAATATCTTATAATTTTTTTTTATCAAAATTAATTAAAATTTGCAATATCTTAATTTATTGAATTAATATAAAAGCTGATGATTATGAATTATTGTTATAGAGAGATGATATGTTGTCAGAAAAAACAGAAATAAATAATTTATCCTACGTGAAAAAAAAGGGTACGAAGTCTCTTATTAAAAACTCTAGTTTCACAGGCAGCGGAGATCGGCTTGTATATAAATTTCCTATTTCGCTTTTCCAATGTGCTCTCGTTACTTAGGATTTTCCTAACTGTCGTTACGACATGGCTAGCCCGTTCCACCAATATTCATTTATGATCGGTTTCGAGATCTTAGGTATTGATCTCGTCCTTCTTTAGAAGGATGTAAGTGATCCCAGAAATTCCTTTCACTTTATCTGTCTCGTCCAAGTTTAGCGTTCTATCGTTGCCGCCTCTAGAAGTGACGAACTAAGTTTGTTTTTTTCCTCAAATTTATTTTTCAGTTCCAATTTTTTTTCGAGAGTTGATGTGTGTATCAAAGTTTATCTGCTTTTAATAGATTTATGCTATGTTTTACGGATTTGTAATTGGAGATTTTGTTGTTCATGTATTTATGGTCAGATTTAGCTAGTTTGAACGGACTTTAGCTTTTGGGTACTTTGCCAAGTGATTTATCATTTACTATTATTTTTAATTATTTATTGGGTAATATTTTACTTGGTCACTCTATGATCAATATCTTTAATATTCAATTAGGTTTGCTGATAATTTTTTACATTAATTAATATGAAAAAATTACAAGACAAAGTAACAGATATTCATGTCTATTTGCTGTTCATCAACATCTTTCACTCAAAGACGCATGAATGATGAACAAAGTGAAACTCCTCATATATTATATTATTATGGGTTAATAGCTACTTTCTAGACATCATGGAAGGAAATCAATTTAGGAAGACTATTTTTTTCATGTTTAAAATTTATAGTAAGTCTTGCGTTATATAAAATTGTTTCAAAACTAATTGTATTTATATGTTTTTTAATTATTCGGTTTTTATTAAATTTTTTTTGATATTAAGGAAAGAGGATATGACTTCTTCTTATGACATGATCCAGAATTATTAGAGAGAATTAAGATCGTTATTAATGATATAAAGAAGGATAACAAAAAATTACAGATAGAGATTAGTGAATTGAAAAAAAATCTAATATGTACATTAAATGTATAGTTGATTGCAATCTCTTGGAGAATATGAACAACTCTATTATTATGAAGTTGAGTGATGAAATTTGTTCAGTGAATAGGAGTTTAAAGTTATTATTACTGTAGTTGTATTTACTTATATTATGATGATTTTAAGATGATGGATGTAATTTGCTATAAGCAAATAACGGTTGAAAAATATTTTTTTTAAAATTTTTTAATGTGTATTCTCAATGTTTTTTGGTTTTTTTTTGGGGGTTGTTGGATGAAATTATGTTATTCTTGGTTGATGCAATGACTTAAATTTTTAGAAAATAATAAGTTTCTCCAAAGATTTCTATAGTTGAAATTATTAGTTAAATTTGATCTTTCATATGAAAATTTTCTTATACTAGGACATAATTGTCAGATATAACCGCATGAAAGGTAGGCCTACACTTTGGATTCATGGTACAGATGCTGGCATAACAACTCAGGTAAGTCCTATGTATATACTGTGACACTAGGCAACTTGAGCACGAACTATTTCCTTTTGTCTAGTGCTTGTCAAGTGCTTCTGTGTTACTATCTTTTAGTTGGTAGTGGAAAAAAAAATACTTGCATCTGAAGGCATCCAAGGGTTTGAACTGAGTAAAGAGGAGTTTTCAAAAGGAGTATGGGAGTGGAAAGAGAAGTGAATTTATGACTGTTTTGTGTATTGGAAGTGAACTTACACTTTTACTATATAATATATATGATATTCAAATAAATCAGATCCATCAAAAATTTCAAATTCCAGTTACACTAATTGGATTTTGCATAAAAGGTCCAAAAATAATCAAATCAATAACATAATATGTCTTTTACTGAAGTATATTACATGTAAACCTAATTACATTACGAACCCAGTACAAGTTCAACATAAATCTTGCAACTCCCGAGAGAGCCAACATTACAATCTCCCTTGTCTCCCAGCAAAGAGGTGTTCTGCCAAATACCCTATAACCTATGAAATTATTCTAGTAATGAAGGAATCATAAAAGGTCAAGAAAAGAAAGTTAAACACTATAGAAGAAACATCTGATAAATTCAGTTTAAAATAAATTTGTATGTAAACCAATCAAAATCTTAGATACTTACACAACTTGGATTAACATAGTTGAGGATTATGAAAAGAGCAATCAAACAAAATATAGGACTTTATTTAGGTCTACATAGAAATCCAGAACTAAGAAAATGCAGGACTTTTAATGTGCATAAATAATTTTAATAAAAGGTAGCTAGAAAAATAGTACTTATGGACTCTACATCTTTAACATCATATTATTTCCAAAATGATATAGGTCCATTATAAAAAAGAATAACAAGTATTAACAAACTATTATCAATTGTAATCATATCAACAGTAGCAAAATTTAAAAATCACATTTTTTAATTTTAAATGGCCTCTTAAATAAAAAAGTACCAATTTCTTACCAAAATTAACTCTAAGTACATATACAAATGAAATGTAAAATGATAAATTCTAAATTTAAAAAATTTCATGCGTCTAACTTACATTTTGACTGGACTGATCATTGATCATACTTGAAGAATTCAAATTTGATAACTCATCTTACTTTCTATCAACTATAGAACATTGTAGATAGATGTACTTATGTTTAACGTTAACAATTAACAAAAGTAAAATCAATTATCACAAAAACATAACACCAAAAGCAAATTGCACCAAATATACAACCAAACATTTTTCTGAGACTTTGCCTTCGCCTTTTTCATAATTTGCTTAATTTTGGATTGTTTTTGTTTAGTCGGTGGACGTCCACGAGACCTTACTTTTAGTGGTCTGTAAAATTTGTTTCTCTCATTTCTTGATTCCTCATGTATTCTGTTGTTGTCCTGATCACCATCCAATGAATCACATACATTTATATCCATAATTCTTTTTTTTTTTGCTTCTTTCAATATCCCTGGTAAAACAAAGCACCTCTCATCATTTTTTGACCCAAGCTGTCCCATTTTTTGTAACAATGATTGAGATTTTTAAATATTCGTTGTTCCTCTATATGATGATACGAATTATCATAAATATTGATGATTCTTTGATATCCACGTTTAATACCTTTATGCCATCGTTCCAAAATATAATTTTCTAGAACTATAGTGACATTTCTTTTCACCAGAGTAGACATCAAATCTGTACACAATTCAACGAAACTTAAAGAGATGACACAAACACTTTATTTGACATTATAACTCACTATATTGTACCAAAAAAGAAATATCTTTTGGAGTTGCTTCCTCTTTTCCATATACAGTTTCCGTCACCACAAAAAAGAGTGTTGGCCCTTCTTACTTCACAAATGAAGTGTTAGAAAGCATCAAACTTCACAGTTCATATTGAAACAACTTGTAATATGCTAAAGACATAAACGATGATGAGAGCCCGAAAATATTTCAAGAATTACAATTTCCATGGTTTTGCATTGATCCATAATAATAGCTCATGGAGCTCATCCTCTCATGCGTGTCAACCATGATTTAAATAACCAAATGAAAGTTTCAGAATCTTCTTTAAATATTAAACCACAACAAAGTAATATAGATTCACACGATGATTTACTCCAACAAACGGAGCAAATAACATATTATAACTATTGGTAAGATATGTAGTATCAAATGTAATGACATCAGTAAAAGAATCACATGCAACCCTACATCTTATATCAGTCCAAAATATATTTCTTATGCGAAAATTTTCATCTACGTCAATCACATAAAGGAAATTTGAATTTCTACTTTGCATATGACAAAAGTAATTATTCAAGGCTTCTACATCACCATTCTCAAATCTTAATCTTTGTGCTTCATTCACATAATTAGTACACTTTCTCTTATCAAACAACAAATTTTCATATCTACCAGCTTTAACAATAAATGATTAAAAACTTTTATTCAAAGTTATTTATGTTTGATCATTCAACTCTAACTTCTCTTAATTTGGGAATCTAACACTTTATTACATCTAAAATGTCTTGACTTCCTTGGACTTAATGCATTATTGTGTTCAAGTTTAATACTAGTAATGACATATAATCCATCTGATCCGGCGGTAAGAATGGGGGACCCACTTCCTGAAGGGTCCCAGCCTGAGGACGGATGGAGGGCTGACTAAGCGGGTAATGGCCGCGTCAAGCAGTTGAGCAGGTCCGAGCGGAGCCAGAGATAACCTAGCCATAGGCTTGGGTTTCCGACGCCAAGGCGGGAGGACTGAATGGCCGAGCGGGTGTCTGCCCGGCTGGAACCAAAGGGCCGAGCGGGTGGTCCGTTCGGCCAGGATAAGGGCGAGGATACAAAGGTTAGCCGAGCGGCCTATTCGTTCGGCTCGGGATATGGGATGTCAGCAAAGGCATGTCTGATGATTATGTCGTACACAAGATTTCACGATAGAGGGTCGTGTCGTCACATCATGGAGAGGTCGATACAGTAGCGGTATGGCATGCCCTTCTGACAGACCCATACCTGGGCATGGTCGAAAGCAGGTGATTGCTTTGATTGGCGCGCCCAGGCTCCTTCGAGAGGTCTATATAAGGTCTCCATTTCTTCACCGGAGGTTCGCCGGAGCACTCGAGGATCCGGCAGGGAGCACCACATCCCCAGCGTCCGTTGACTCCTGGTTCGGACAGGATCAATTTGGCGCCATCTGTGGGAATGCACCTGCATCCGAGCAGAGGCAATGGACGAGGCTGGAAGAATACATACCGTGGCACTCTCACAAGAAGAGTTGGACGCTATAGTCGAGGCGAGGGCAGCCAAGATAGTGGCGCAGCAAAAGGAGAAAGCACAGGCTGAGCGAGCGCAACAGCAAACCTCGGCTTCAGCAGGCCGGGTGGCGCAAGCAGACCGCCCAGAATATGTTTCAACAGGAGGGTTCCCTCAGGCACTCTTCCGTACTCCCCCAGAAATCGCGCCTGCTCACGGGGAGCAAGGATCTTCATCTGATGAGCCTCCCGTTCGGGATCATAGGAAGGGCAAAGCTCCCCGAGCGAACGCACCGCCCGAGCAGGTTCACCGACAGTTCTCTGAAGCCATACATCGGGATCCGTTACCAAAATACTACACACCACCGCCGATCGGAGCTTACAATGGGACGACCGACCCCGACGATCATTTGGGGAAGTTCGACAGCATCGCCACCTTGCATCAGTACTCCGATGGCGTAAAGTGCCGGGTATTTCTCACCACTCTATCGGAATCTGCACATAGGTGGTTTCGGAGGTTGCCGGACGGCTCTATCACTAGTTTTCAGGAGTTCCGAACGGCATTTCTTCATCACTTTGCGAGCAGCCGACGTTATCAAAGGACAAGCGTAAGCCTGTTCACCATCAAACAAGAACCAAGAGAATCTCTCCGGGCGTATATACAGCGATTTAATCAGGTAGCGGTGGACATCCCCACAGCCACCTCAGAGACAATGGTAAACGCCTTCACGCAAGGTCTCGTGGAAGGGGACTTCTTCCGCGCGCTCATTCGCAAACCGCCCAGAGACTACGACTACATGCTACACCGGGCGAATGAGTATATAAACGTGGAAGAGGCGGAGGCTGCCCGCCGGAAGGGAACTCATGCTGAACGTCCGGCCCATGCCGAACGGAAGCAGCCCGCTGCCCATCAGCCACCAAGAGGACCAAGAGTTGAGGCATCCCGGGCACATCATGCGAAGTCCCCGGTGGTCCAAGAGGTAGCGGCCAAGCGGTCAAAGATGAAGAAAAAGAGGGTATGGACCCCAATGTTTTGCTCTTTCCATAATACAGACTCCCACAACACCCGCGACTGTCGGGGCCTGCCTTCAATCACCCATCCCGTACGACGGGGTGGCCCGCGTCGACCGCCTTCGCCCGACCGCCGGCAGCGGCATCAAGAGTCCGGTCGGCGAACATATGGGAGATCTCCCAAACAGCGCTTCCCTCCAAGGCATGAAGATCGTTCTCGGTCCAATGAGCGACCTAGGCAGTCCGCTCGGGAAGAGGAGAACAGAAACAACACCTCCCGGGGAGAAATCAATATTATTGCGGGTGGGCCGACCGGAGGAGATTCACACAGGGCAAGAAAGGCAAGCGCCCGGCAACTCAGAATCCATGAGGTGGGTTGTAGTCAAGAAAAGGCGAGCGGGCCCGAGATCAGTTTCGGGCCCAAGGATCTTGAGGGAGTTGAAGTGTCGCATGATGATGCCCTTATCATCAAAGCGGTGATAGCCAACTACACCATCCATCGTATTTTCATTGATACTGGCAGCTCGGTCAACATCATCTTCAGAAAGGCCTTTGATCAACTACAAATCGATCAAGCCGAGCTGCTGCCCATGACAACCCCCCTCTACGGGTTTACGGGCAACGAGGTTCTCCCGGTCGGACAGGTAAGACTGGCTATCTCCTTGGGGGAAGAACCGCTCCGGAGAACAAGGACAACAAACTTTGTGGTAGTCGACTCCCCTTCATCCAACAACGTGATACTGAGACGAGCCGACGTCTATAAATCCCCGAGCCGAAGACCGACGAGCTCCGTCGTTAAAGATCGAGAGCCGCGCCGACCGGCTATAAATATCCGCGCCGACGAGCTCTGCCGTTAAAGATCGAGAGCCGCGCCGACCGGCTATAAATATCCGCGCCGACGAGCTCCGTCGTTAAAGATCGAGAGCCGCCCCGACCGGCTATAAATATTCGCGCCGACGAGCTCCGTCGTTAAAGATCGAGAGACGGTCCGACATCTATAAACCCCCCGGCCGGGAAACCGGGAGACGAACCGGCGTCTATAAATCCCCGAGCCGAAGACCGACGAGCTCCGTCGTTAAAGATTGAGAGCCGCTCCGACCGGCTATAAATATCCGCGCCGACGAGCTCCGTCGTTAAAGATCGAGAGCCGCGCCGACCGGCTATAAATATCCGCGCCGACGAGCTCCGTCGTTAAAGATCGAGAGGCGGTCCGGCGTCTATAAACCCTTGGTAGGAAACCGGGAGCGGCGTCTATAAATCCCGAGGCAAGAGCGAGCTCGTCGTTAAAGATCGAGAGTCGCGGCCGGCTATAAATATCCGCACCGACGAGCTCGTCGTTAAAGATCGAGCCGCGTCGGCCGGCTATAAATATCCGCGCCGACGAGCTCCGTCGTTAAAGATCGAGTCGCGCCGACCGGCTATAAATATCCGCGCCGACGAGCTCCGTCGTTAAAGATCGAGCCGCCGACCGACTATAAATATCCACGCCGGCGAGCTCCGTCGATAAAGATCGAAAGCCACGCCGACCGGCTATAAATATCCGCGCCGGCGAGCTCCGTCGTTAAAGATCGAGAGCCGCGACCGGCTATAAATATCCGCCGCGAGCTCCGTCGTTAAAGATCGAGAGCCGCCGACCGGCTATAAATATCCCCCCCGAGCTCCGTCGTTAAAGATCGAGGGCCGCGCCAACCGGCTCCGCGCCGGCGAGCTCCGTCGTTAAAGATCGAGAGCGCGCGACCGGCTATAAATATCCGCGCGCGAGCTCGTCGTTAAAGATCGAGAGCGGCGCCATATCCGCGCCGACGAGCTCGTCGTTAAAGATCGAGAGCCGGCGTCTATAAACCCTCCGCCGGAAGACCGTCGAGCTCCTCCGAGCGGAAACCGACGAGCTCCGTCGTTAAAGATTGAGAACCGGCTATAAATATCCGCCGACGAGCTCGGTCGTTAAAGATCGAGAGCCCGACCGGCTATAAATATCCGGCCGACGAGCTCGTCGTTAAAGATCGAGAGCCGCGACCAGCTATAAATATCCGCGCGAGCTCCGTCGTTAAAGATCGAGGCGGTCCGTCTATAAAACCTCCGTAGGAAGCGGAGAAGGCGTCTATAAATCCCGAGCCGAAGACCGCGAGCTCCATCGTTAAAGATCGAGAGCCGCCGATCAAATAATCGCGCCGACGAGCTCCGTCGTTAAAGATCGAGAGCGCCGACCGCTATAAATATCCGCCGACGAGCTCCGTCGTTAAAGATCGAAGCCGCGCAGACCGGCTATAAATATCGCCAGCGAGCTCCGTCGATAAAGATCGAGAGTCGCGCCGACCGACTATACCGGCGAGCTCCGTCGTTAAAGATCGAGAGCCGCGCCGAGCGGAATATCGACGAGCTCCGTCGTTAAAGATCGAGCGCCGCGGACCGGCTATAAATATCCGCGACGACGAGCCGTATCGAGAGCCGCGGCGGCCGGCTATAAATATCCGTGAGCTCCATCATTAAAGATCGACCGGCTATAAATATTCGCGTCGACGAGCTCCGTCGTTAAAGATCGAGAGACGGTCCGGCGTCTATAAACCTCGAGAGACGAGCCGGCATATATAAATCCCCGAGCCGAAGACCGACGAGCTCCGTCGTTAAAGATCGAGAGCCGCCCCGACCGGCTATAAATATCCGCGCCGACGAGCTCCGTCGTTAAAGATCGAGAGCCGCGCCGATCGGCTATAAATATCCGCGCCGGGAGCTCCGTCGTTAAAGATCGAGAGCCGCTCCGACGAGCTCCGCCGTTATAGATCGAGAGTCGAACCCGCGACTGTGAGCTTACTGGACGAAACTAAGGACGCCAAATAACGAGCGTTCGCAAGTACTAAATTGATTAAGTCCGATCGACCATCAGTTTGCCAATACTTCGTATTCACTGAATGCAAACAGCATAGCCAAGCGCTAAACGATTTCGAGGATAACAAGTCAACTGATTAAGCTGATCGGCCGCGTGACGGAGAACACTTAGAGCATGACTGACTCTAAGCATAAATGTTCAGCAAACAGAAGAATATTATGGATAATGATCAGGAAGACGCAAGCAGAAACATAATTACATTAAAGGGAAAGCATGCCGAACGACAAGTACAAAAGGTTGCGCTGGGCGTAAGAAACGCAAAAACAAGATAGAGACGAGGAACACTCTTCACTCGGGGTGTTCGAAGTTAAATGATTTCGAGGAAAACAAGTCAACTGATTAAGCTGATCGGCCGCGTGACGGAGAACACTTAGAGCATGACTGACTCTAAGCATAAATGTTCAGCAAACAGAAGAATATTATGGATAATGATCAGGAAGACGCAAGCAGAAACATAATTACATTAAAGGGAAAGCATGCCGAACGACAAGTACAAAAGGTTGCGCTGGGCGTAAGAAACGCAAAAACAAGATAGAGACGAGGAACACTCTTCACTCGGGGTGTTCGAAGTTAAAGAAACCGTCCGGAATGTCGTCTATCATGGCCGCCAGATCGGAGGCGGGAATGTGCATTTCCGCCGGGAGGTGGCCACCCTTCTTCAAGTACGCCGTGGTGACCTTGACCGCCTCGGCGAAAGTTGAGGAGACGTTGCCACCGAACTTTTCGCCGAACAGCTCCGAGCGGAGGTATTCTTGGCGCGCTGCTGCTAGGCGACTCGGCTCCCCCTCCTTGTACTTTCTGAGCGCCGCTCGGGAGGCAATTAGTGAATCTTGGAGAACTTTTTGGTCCACCTCCGCTTTAGTGCGTTCAGCTGAGCGTCCATCCCGTTCGGCAGTTAATTGGGCTTCCAGATCCTTAGATTGCTGATCTAGGGCTCGGACTTCAACTTTCATCTTGTCCAGATCAGCGATCGCCCGCTTCTTCCGGCTACTGGCGCGCTTCACGTCTACGTCGCGTTTCTTCACCAATCCTTCAAGTCGAGCCACCTCTGTAGCCAGGTCGGCGGCCTTCTTCTGTTCGGCCTCGCGGGCTTGTTTCTCCCGCTCGGCCGATGGACCCCCCGAGACTTGGAGTTTTTCCATGAGATCCTCCAGCTCGGCCAGCCGATGGCTAGTGGCGATTTGCTCCGCCCAATGCTGTAAGTGAAATAATAAAATCAGAAACCAAACAGTAGCATGGCGCAGGAAGAAAAATGAACCTACCTGAGTGGCATGCTGCATGTGGTTATCGCCGAGCTGCTTTGGCGTCATGAGGGCCACCCGAATCTGGGCGTCCTCGAAAAGTTTGGCGAGCGGACCCGTCAAGGTTATTTCATGAACGGGGCTTGATGGCCGATCGGCAGACAATAAATATTCCTCCGATGGGAATCGAAGGGTAGTCTTGATGGTCGGGTGGTCGGTCGACACTTCCTCAGCCGCAATCGCCTGGCCCGAGGACTCCCCTATGGTTGAAGTCTCGCCCATCCGTCGTAAGCGACGACGAGTCCGTGGAGGAGAGCCAGAGGGCTGTGCGATGGGCGAGGCCACGGGGGTCCTGATCTGCGACGGCTTGCGATCTGGCGAAGCGATCTCGATCGGCGCCTGTGGTTCGCCCTCTGGGGTCGGCGGAAGGCTGGAGTCCCTTCGACGTTTCCGCCGAACTTCCAGTAGTGAACCCCCGGCCTGGGGGACTCCCAGCTCGGCTGGAGCAGAGGAAACAGGATCCGGCTCAACCTCCGTTGAAGCGGATTGGGTAACTTCTATTTCAGGGGCGGACTGCGTCCCCCCCTCGCCTGCATCTGCCGGGCGGCTGGGGATTAGACCCCGCTCGGTGAGTTCTTTTTTGGTAGCTGCCTCAATTTCCACGACTTTCAATTTCAGATGATCAGTAGCCTTGGAGCGCCACATGACTTCAGCTGCAGTAGAAAAAATTAAAATCAGTTAGACAAAAAAGGCGAAGTGAGTAAAGAGTCCTTACCCATGCGGTAGGGAAGATTGGCCCGAACGGGAGATAATCCAAAGATGTACAACACCCCCTTGAGAAGCAACTGGTCGATTTTGTACCGCTGACCGGATAACCAGTTTGCCGCATGAAGGTAGGCTGGATTGCTTCTGAAGCTGAGTCGGCACAGCGGTCTGCCATTTGGTTCTGAATGCTGGCCGCTCGGGAAGTCGTATATAGAAGAAGAACTCCTTCCAGTGCTTGTTGGAGGTCGGCATATTCTCAAAAAATTTGAAGCCTATTCTACTTTGGAAAATAAAAGTACCCAACTCAGATTGTTTGGGGTAGAAGAAGTAGTGGAATATTTTGGGGTTGAGTGGGATACTGTGCAGCTTAAAGAGGACGACCACCCCGCTCAGCAGCCTAAAGGAATTCGACACAAGTTGGCCGAGCGGGATGCGAAAGTAATTACAAACTTCCAAAACAAAACGATGGGTAGGAAATCTAAGGCCGCCCTGGAATTGGTCCAGAAAAAAACAAATGGTACCGATCGGCGGGTTATGGGGCCGGTCGGTCGGGTCGGCTACAACTATTTCATGGTCGTCCGGGATCCCGTACGTCCGAACAAGACGCCGAGCGCCCTCCTCGTCAAATTTACTTTCCATGGTCATATACCAGGGACCATGAACATCAACAGCGGGTACGGAAGTGCTCGCCATGACTAAAGTACCAAGAAAAAGAAAGAAGGAAGCCGAAAGAAACTCGGAAACGGAGGACAGATAAAAGTTCGCAAGCAAGGGGACGAAAGGAGTCCCACGCGAAAGGGAAAGGCCGAACGAAAGGAAGGGAGAGGCTTACTGAGGGAAGATGAACGGAGAGGATCACCAGAAAGCCGAAAACCACCAAGAGGCAAGAACTAGGACAGCCGGAACGATGCAGCCGTGGGCACCTTCGACGGAGGACGCGCAATTAAACAGAGAATGCAGCGTAAGGGCGAAGACGAAGGCTTTATGCGAACGAGGCTGGTCGGCCTCGTCCGTCGGATGCAGGTCACGAGAGACGAAGTCATCATCTAACCGTCCATTTCAAAACAATCGGTGTCCCATCGTACGGATCATCACCGCCACGCGAGAAGAGCCACGTGGCGCTCTATCACCAGGCGCAATTAATGCGCCCATACCGCGCATGCTTCGACTTAATGAAAAGGATTTGCGTGATTTTTGAGAAGATTTAGACAAGCAAACATCCATGTTGAGCGTCAAGACATCCAAAACGAAGAGCCGAGCGGCTGAATTTGGCATAAAGGCCGAACGGCTCAAGGGATATTATAAGCGATGGTAAGGCGACGACCGCCTGCTCGGACACATAGTCCAGTCAGTCGGACTCACTGCCTCCTTCGACTAGACTTGAAGGGGAGGCAAGTGATCCGGCGGTAAGAATGGGGGACCCACTTCCTGAAGGGTCCCAGCCTGAGGACGGATGGAGGGCTGACTAAGCGGGTAATGACCGCGTCAAGCAGTTGAGCAGGTCCGAGCGGAGCCAGAGATAACCTAGCCATAGGCTTGGGTTTCCGACGCCAAGGCGGGAGGACTGAATGGCCGAGCGGGTGTCTGCCCGGCTGGAACCAAAGGGCCGAGCGGGTGGTCCGTTCGGCCAGGATAAGGGCGAGGATACAAAGGTTAGCCGAGCGGCCTATTCGTTCGGCTCGGGATATGGGATGTCAGCAAAGGCATGTCTGATGATTATGCCGTACACAAGATTTCACGATAGAGGGTCGTGCCGTCACATCATGGAGAGGTCGATACAGTAGCGGTATGGCCTTATGGATGCCCTTCTGACAGACCCATACCTGGGCATGGTCGAAAGCAGGTGATTGCTTTGATTGGCGCGCCCAGGCTCCTTCGAGAGGTCTATATAAGGTCTCCATTTCTTCACCGGAGGTACGCTGGTCTGAATCTCTGAAGCCACCTCTTTGTTATTCCTCGCCTGACTTGAGCGTCGGAGGGCCGTCGCCGGGACACCCCTCTCGGTTCGGTTTTGTTGCAGGTTCGCCGGAGCACTCGAGGATCCGGCAGGGAGCGCCACATCCCCAGCGTCCGTTGACTCCTGGTTCGGACAGGATCACCATCGTTCTGAACTGTAATATTAATCTTTGCTTTGCAATATATTTTTCTACAAGATCTAGGATAAATGGGAAATTTCACTCTAGGAGCACTCTTACCATTTTAGAGCATCAAAATAAAAAATACTTTAGCTATCCATCATCTCCTTGTTTAGAACCCATCTTTGAAATATCAAAACCAAGACCCTGGGCATAGGATTTGTAAAAATCACGAACTTCTTTTTTAGTTGAAAAATACATCCCAACTTGTAGAGTATAAACTGCATTTGAGATTGATGAATCACCCAACACTTGAAAATCACCTTCAAATAATAGTTCTAGCTCCATAATAATTTTACAACCTAAATTCAAATAAAATAGTTATTGGCAAACATAAATAAACAATAGCACAAAGAAGAGAAATGATATGTTGCAAGAATTACAAGTTCTCAGGCATGTAAAAAGCTTAATGTTCAATGTTGTTAGTTATTTTGTAGTTGGATAAAAGGAAGCAGAAAGAATAACATCAAGATTCATCAAGTGCTAAGAAACAAATCCGTACAGACCCCTTCTTCGGCTTTAGGGTTCGGTCGTGGAGTAAATGCCCTTTGTGTAACCGATAAAATTGAGTAGCGGAGCTTCACTGGTGAAGGAGCGTTAGGGCTTAGGTCGTCGAGGAGCTTCGTGGTTGGGGGTGGCGTCCCTTCGCTAGTGGTTGTGGCGGTAGGGTTCAGTCTACTGTGGTGGAGCTTCGTAGCTTCGTTGGGGGTGGCGTTGCTTCATTGGTAGTTGTAGCTTTGGGGTTTGGTCGCCGTGGAGGAGTTTTGCTGGTGGCGGATCTCTGCTTTGTGTACTCATGGAGGAGGCGAAAGGAGTCTTTGGGATCACTTGCGTCCTTCCAAGGAAGGAGGAGATCAACATCTAAAGATCTCGAAACCAATCAAAAATGGATGGTGGGTGAGCAAGCTGGCCATATTGTAGCAGTGGGTTGGAGAAACCCTAGGAAAAGAGGGTGACACTGGAAAAGTGAAACAGGAAACTTATATATACGCCGCTCCCCGCTTCTTGCAAAGTTAGAGTTTTTAGTAAGAGAGTTCGTCCCTTTTATTACCATGTGGGATATAATGATTAATTCCTTAAGCTTTTCGCGCATTTTTTTTTGTTGTTGTAGCATATCATTTCTCATTGTTATATATATATATATATATATATATATATATACTATGAATATATAAAATTATAACATATAATTATAAAGAATTATGTATGAGTCAAAATGGGCCAATCTAGATGGGCTTGGTTGACTTTTTTTAGTGTGTTGGGCCTAACCTGACCTAATGTGTCACAGGCACATGGTCATTAAAAGACCAAACTGACCGAAGCTCATTAACGACATAGAAGAATGCGCTTTTTCTAGACAATTTAATTTACAATTCTCAAGATAATTTAATTAACTATTAAATGACAATAAAACCAAAAATAACTTTATTGAATAAATTTTTTTTGTTTCTTCCCGAAACATAATCTTGGACTAAGGGAGGTTTTTAGAGTTCCAACAGGAAGTTAATGGTATAATTAAAGAATGATAGAAATTAGCTGAATATATATAAGTAGAAAGGCTTTAGGTATCCAATTCAAGAAACACGTGAAAGAATTACAAGAACTAGAAGTTATGGTTTCACCCAAATATGTTAACCCAAAGGAAGTTGGAGAGAAGGTAGGAGAGAGAGCAGTTCCATTTAAGTGGATGATTGATGGCTTCTCAACAATTGCAAATCGAGGTGCTGATACGTATTACTCGGGGAGTTTCACAGCCTGTGGTTTTAACTGGTAATTCTGATTTTTTAAATTTGTTTTGAGTGTGTGAGCGTGTGTTAACATGATGTTCTTCTAAAACAAATCACATCAAATCACATGTTCTTCAACACAGAAAAATGCTTTTATTTAAAACAACAGTAATTTCTCTATTCATTCGGTAAGATTTAAGATCTTTGAAATCCTTTGTGAAAGAAATCTTAGAGAAGAACTATTAACTGCAGGAAGTTACGACTGGAATCAGTTTTAGAAGTAGATGGTGCGAAATATCTCGGTCTTTACCTCTCAAATGATGATGATGCAGCTTCAAAAAACTCTGAGATCAAAGCAATCTACAAGCTTTTCATGTATGATCAACTACATGGGAAGCACATACAAAAGCTAGGTGACAAAACATTTGAAGTTCCAGAATAATTGATCATAATACAGGAAGTTGCTCTTACCGGGACTTGTTGGTGGAGTTAATTATCATGTTATTATCTTCATTTGTTTTTTTTATGTAGGCGAAGACTATTTCCATAGCAAATCCCATGGATTTTGTTGTAAGGTTGCATTGAACAAGTTCAACAGTTCAAAATCTGGTCTACTTGTCAATGATCGTAGCGTCTTTGGAGCTCAAGTCTTGGAGGCTTTTGATTGCAAATCAGACAAAGACAAAGAAGGATTCCTTGAATCCTTGTCCCTAAACAAAGACCTAACTCCTCGAATATATACTTGGGCAATCAAGGATGTTTCCAAATCGAAGATCAGACTAATTTCTGCAGCTTTTGCTGCAGGCGGCTACAACTGGTATTCCGTAACTTGTTCTTTATTTGGATCATAGCTTTGAGCATATAATATTTAAGATATAATTATTCGGTTCTTTTGATTTTTGATGTCTAGGCGTATCTCGCTCCATCCAAACTTAGCCAAATACAAAGACTTCCTTGCTGTTTTCTTGAGCTTGGACAATGCTGCTAGTCTTGCTCCCAAGACAAGTCTTTATGTGGAGTATAGCTTTTGCTTGTTGGATCTACACAACGCCAAGCACTGGAAGCTCACAGGTTTTAACAATTTGATTGCGCGCGTTCCCTGACTATGCTACAAATTGATTGAGCAATTATCTGACTGTGTGATCTTATTTATTTTATAGGGAAATATTTGTTCTCATCAGGGATTTCCAGTTGGGGATGGCGTGAGTTCTTAAGTTGGAAAGATCAAGATCCATCAAGAGGATTTCTTCTCGACGACACTTGCATCATTGAAACATCCATTGTGGTCCTTGGAGTAGACACCATTGCTTGAACAAGAACCATTAGAATTCGTTGCGCTTATGTTAAGATTTTTTTTGTTCGTTCTTTTAATGTCCGTGTCTCAAACATGTCTGAAATAACGCCTATAATGTGATAAATGCATCCTCATCCTGTCTAAAATCTGGAAAAACGACGTTGGTGAGATAGCGTTGAGGTTGACCATGAGAAGAATGTGGATGGGAGGTACAGGGTGCTTGCGTGTTACAGAGGAGAGATAGGAGGGGAAAACGTTAGCAACTGAGGGCTCTCCGGCGGAAGCATTTCGACACTCAAATCCGACAAACGTTGGGAAAAAAATTGGAGAACAGGGATGATGACAACTGACAAGTGAGCTATGAGTCTAATGTTGCGCGCATGTATCTGCACATGTGGTCGAAGACCCTCTATTGTGTTAATGATTTTTTTGCATGAACCTCGATACATTTTATAAAAAGGATCCATCATTCTGATATTCTCATAGTTTTCTAGAAATGTACTTATAATTTTTGTGTTTGACAGGGTAGACGCTGCCTCTATAAGTCTAGCTCAAGAAATATTCCTCTATACTTCGACAGGGGTTATATAAAACGATAAAAAGGAATATTTGGTTATTAGATTGATGAACCATTAATGTTCGCCATAGTATCAGAATGGGTTCCCCATAATATCCTATCGGACTCCGTTCTTAGATTGGGTCGGGTCCGCTAAGAGGTGTATATCATATTGAGTATTTGGCTGCTTTTAGGGCTTGGCCATTTTGAGGACTTGGCTGTTCTAAGGATTCCGCTACTCTGAGAACTTGTCCGCTTTGATAATTTGGTTGCTTTGAGGACTCAATTATTTTGAGAACTCAGCCCTTCCGATGACTCGGCTGCTCTAAGGATTCTGCCACTTTGAGGGCTCGGTAGCTCTAAGGACTTGATCGCTTTGAGAACTTGACTGCTCTGAGTTGAACTTGGATGACTTAGGATTTCATCAAATCGGGAGGACTTTAGATCCGATTGGACAAAAGGTCCAATAGGCTGAACCACTTGGCCTGCTATGCATCTGTGTGAGCTCCGAATGTTAACCCCTCATTGACTTTAACTGCCACATCGGCCGACCTTCTTGACTTTAATCTCAACTTTGGGTGTCTTGCCTTATTCGTCGTATCACAAGTCCCCCCTTCAAGTTTAGTAGAAGGAGGTTGCAAACTAGACTGACTAGGCCAATGTGGCCATGTGTTCTTTTGTGCTTCGCAATTTCTGATCGGATGCTCGATCCCTAGTCAACCACTTACCTCTAACGTCATCCCACTGCCATACTTGTACCTTGGAAACAGGGTAAGTCACTCACCATTAATGCTTACTTTGACGAACACGCCTCTCGTTGTTAAACATGATTATCGCCTTTCATCCTTAATATATGTGGCTTGTATCTCTCCGCCACGTGGCATACGCCTATGAAAAGAATATCCGACAAGACAATTTACTGGGAGATTTGATGTGATTTCTGACGATTCAAATTCAACAATCCTTATTGATCCCCTCTCTCCTGCCCCAGATTAAATAGCTATAGTGGGGGTGCCGCTAGGGTTTTTAAGGTTCACCGTCTTTGACGCAACCCTTATCATTTTCGCGTTTGTATCTTCCTCACCTCCTTCACCTTCTTCGCTGTCTCCGACGATTACCTAAGTTTCCTCCGTCCATCATAAGTTTGTCTCTTCCTCTTTGATTCCCTTCCTTGATCCTCATGGCTTTTGCTCTCCCCACTGCCGACCACGGTTTTTGGTACACTTCCACCTCCTCTGATTTTAACGGAGGGGAAGTGGATCAGATGTGCCTCACTTATCATCTTCCTCACGACCACCATATCGTCATATCATCCAACTACGATTGTCATACAACGCTAACATAAGGATTTACTTGGTATCCACCTGAATAAAAGGTGACTAATCCAAGGATCCACACACACGAGCACTCTCCACTATGAAAACACTCCTTTATGGTAACTACCGAAGGCGGAGAAGCCTTACAACACTCTCAGTACAAGAAGAAAGAAAGGGAATCAAATACAATTGAAATCTTACAAGATTTACACTGAAAACCCTAACCCTAGTTTCTTCTTGTTGTTGTAGATCACCTCTTGACTTGGACGTGCACCAACACTTTCCTCCAAGAACCTTCAAGAACTGGCGGTGAGAGCTCAGAGAAGTTGCTGTGAAGTGTCAGAGAAGGATCGGGTGAAGTAGTGCTGAAGACGACGCTCGTAACGGCTTTATCCAGCGCCAACGGTTGGATCCCAATCGATTGAATGACTCTCAATCGATTGGGAAGGCTTTGGATCGATCGGTTGATCGATCCAGAGTGTCTTTGTGCTCTCTGGAAATCGCCTGAATTGATTGCCCGATCGATTCAAGGCTTCTTGCGATTTTCCAGCCTCTCAATCGATCACCCGATCCAATCGATCGGCTGATCGATTGGGAGGAGTTCTGTGAGACAGTGATTCCCTCCCAATCGATCCACTAATTGATTGGGAGAAAATGTTGTCGCGAGACTCACCCAATCGATCAACCGATCGATTGGGCATGAGTCAATCGATCGGTTGATCGATTCGGCTCACTTGTGACTTGCCAAATCAAGTCAAAGTCCCTAAAACCAACATCCGATCAATCATGACCTGTTGGGACATCATGCCTAGCATTCAGCCACCCTCGACTTACTAGTACTTTCTCACCAAGTGTCCGGTCAATCCCTTTGACCCACTTAGACTTTTCTCCTCGTGCCAAGTATCCGGTCAATCCTTTGACCTACTTGGACTTCTCAATACCAGGTGGCTGGTCAACCTTGACCCATCTGGATTTCCATGTGCCTGGTTTCACTCACCAGGTCTTTCCATCTGCTTGGCTTCACTCACCAAGACCTTCACCTATATTCACTCACTAGGATTTTCATACTGCCTAGCTTCACTCACTAGGTCTTTCACCTGGCTTTACTCACCAGGGTTTTCCAACTGCCTAGCTTCACTCACCAGGACTTCTCCTCTGCCTAGCTTCACTCTCTAGGTCTTTCACCTGGTTTCACTTACCAGGATTTTCCTTCTGCCTGGCTTCACTCACCAGGACTTCCCAGTCAAGTATCTAGTCAGTCTTGACCTACTTGACTCTTCTTCACATTTAACTGGTCAACCTTGACCAGAGGAGAATTGTACCAATAATCTCCCCAATTGAATAATTGCACCTGCAATCTCCATGTATTTTCAAATATTGAAACCCAAACATCAAGACCCAAGCTTGAGCCATCTTAAGCTTAGTCAACCAGGTCAACCTTGACCTAGGAAATATTGCACCAACAATCTGATAGATCGAATGAGTGCGATAGAGGGAATATCACGCCTTTTTAAAAACTTCTCTTTTCCTTTAAAATCGGAGTTGTGCACAACGGAAAGTAAATAGACAAGTTTGTTTACTTCGTTCGGAGTCTAGGTCGACTCCTACTTAAAGGCCCACGGTCCTTGACCGCACCGATGAGCAATCTACTAAGATTTTTCTTTCTGAAAATCTCGGAAAGAAGTAATACGTACAAAATACAATGATATAAGATAGTAACAACCTACTATCTTATATAAGATTAAGTGCAATACAAAAACAATAAAGTATACCGACTGTGTGTAGGAGTTGAAGCTTAGTTGGCACTTGTTTGCGTGTAGAGGAATTGTAGAGCAGTCGCACGAGCAGCACTAGCACAGAATTGAACCACAACAGATTTCATTTTCAGCCTCAGACCTCGAGCTTCAATTTATAAGATCGTCGATGTTTGATCGACCGATCCCTGTGTTCGGTCGACCGAACCAACTCCCTTCCTTCCTGGCTGAGATCCGATTGCTGATTCGATCTTCGGCATTAACTGTCCATTAAGGGTTCGATCGACCGATCCCTTTGTTCGGTCGACCGAACAGGCTCCTTCCCCGTTCATCGAGATTCACTGAGATTCGCATTTACTGTGCATTTAATATTGATCGTTCGATCGACCAATCATCTGGTTTGGTCGACCGATCAGTGTAGTTTCTTTCTGCTCTTGATTGTTGCTATCTGTGCTGAATCATCAAGGTTCAGTCGACCGATCTTATTGTTCGGTTGATCGATCATGGCTTGATCGGACTCTGTCTATTCTGGTATGATCTGAACACTGCTTTGATCTCTTCTTGTTTGGTCGACCGATTATCCGGTTTGGTCGACCGATCCAGTCAGACCTTCAACATAGTGTTAGACAGGAAAAAATCCTGCAAAATAGATACTAGCACAATAATAATATTATAATGCATGAGTAATATAAAAGACAGTAGGACTGTCTTGATCTCAACTTTGAAACCTTCTCAGTTTCTTCAGTTGGATCAGCGACCTAAGGCTGTTCCCTTCGGGAACCCGACCTCACTGTCGTTCCTCCAGTTGTTTACCTCAACTTACTTGTCAAACATGGTCCTCCAAATATGTTTAGACTTTACCCGCTCAGTGTCTGATCGCCTGATCCACTAAGACATTTCTTACAATACTATATTAGCCAACAACAATAATAATGTAGAATATAATAGTAAACCTAATCCTAGATTTACCGAGATCCGTTGGTCCGGTCGACCATCTGATCAACCTTGCTTGGAGTTCACTCCTCCAAGACTTCCCATTACCTAAGGTTACCACCCCCTAGGCTTTTTTCAACCTGGCTTCACTCACCAATACTCAGTATTCGACTACCCAGGGATCAAATCCTCCAGACTTATCCACCTGATTTCCACGATATACCGTGATTTCCCTTGCCTCAGTATTCGGCTACCCAGGGATCAGGTCCTCTAGACCTATCCACCTGGCTTCCACGATATACCGAGATTTTCCTTGCCTATCCTACAACTAGTACTTCCCTAGATCAAGCTCCATACTTAAACATACTTAAACATATTTGTCTAACATTAAAACCTTGGAGATCGATTGCACCAACACAATCATCCTCTTCAACTTGTACCGAGTCCCACTACAACCCCAGACGTTCCATTATTTTTACTATCCAAAGAAATCTGAGTTTGGCGTCTTTCTTTTCAAGCCCGAATGAGAGTTGTCTTCTTTGATAAGATGCACACTTCCAACAAAAATCAGAAGTCTCACTACTTCTACGTTAAACCCATTCCTTCTCCATCATTTCTGATCGACTGACAGATGAAATTTTCCCCTACGCCCAAGCTAGGTGAATTCTACTAGGAGTCGATCTATCTTATCGCCTCCATCGAACTTCTATTGGGCTAAGCCTGAAGATGTACAGGATGCTCACTTGTGTATGTGAAACTTCATACCTCCCTTTGCCGCCTTATCTAACTGATTTCTTTTCTTTATTTTGCAGCCAAAACCATGTGGAAAGTTTGTCTGGGAGACTTCACCAAACTTGATGATGTGGAGATGGACGAACACGTTGACACTGAGCTAGCGGGCCATGGTCTTTTGCTAATCAGCCTGGCTGAAGAGTCAACCGACAAAGAGTGTGCCAGTCAAGTTACAGGGAGTGATGTGGTTGCTAATACTGAAGAGTGGCCGCCTCCTCGGCCTTCTATAAGAACCGTGGATATTCCCTCCGAGTCCACCTCTTTTGATGAGCCTCTTTTCCATCGGCAAAGGTGCAAGAGGCACCGATCGACTACACCTTCACAATAGACCTTCGCTGAGGTCTTGACCCCCTCGTCTACAATTCGAGCAGGGAGATGTTACGCTATTGCAAGTGCATGGTTACATCATCAGTAATAAAAATATCAATCTAACAGGGATTATTAATTAAGCATCAGTTAACTTCGCACGATGAATTATCTAGATGCTAGAATGTTGGGAAAAAACTTGAGAGCTAAGGTTGAGAAGGAGAGAGAGAGAGAGAGAGAGTTGAGAGAGCAAGATAGAGAAGGAGAAATGATCTTGAGAAGGGATGATCTTAGGGAGATGGTATCTAAGAATTCAGTTTCATTATGATGTCGATTAAGGTCCTTATGTATTATTCATCTCCTTATATCCATGCTTACACTCTTGTAGAAATTCTAATAAAGTTACCCGTGCAACCCTACGACAGTCTCACCAACCCATTGGCATTATGTGCTACTAAGTAGAGAAGGTAATGTGGAAGATCCGATAAAAGGATTACCCCTTGTCACCGAGGGCCTCCCGATTATATAATCTAGATTACACAAATCACTTTTTATCATAAAATTGGTGAAAACTTATTAAGCTCTAATTAGCTCCCAATTCAAGGAGATACTTCGAAAAGTCCAGTTAAAGGGTTATCTTCTATCACTGGCCCATTCATACAATCCAAAGTACATCCTCTACATGGTAACTAATCTCTCACATTAATATGTTTATATCATTTACACATTTCATCAAACATTTATAAGACATAAGACACATAGAACATGACATAACACTTCATTGAATAAGGAATGACATATACATAATTCCTACATCAATCAAAATATCACAATTACTTTCTACATTCTAGATCTAGAGATCTATTCCATTACAATGGATTTACAATCAAGAGACAAGAAATTAAGCATTCTACAATCCAAAACACAAGATACAGAAGAGAGGAATACTTATATATGCGCCGTCAGTCTTTTTTACTTGCAATCCTTTCTCCAGAGGTGGATGGATTGAGAGGATCGGTGAAGATAAAAGCTTTAGGATTTCCTCCTAAAAGGATAACCCTTCCCCAAGGAAAAGGACAAAGTCCCAAACCTAAGATAAGTGAAAAGGGGAGAAAATCCCCTTTTATGGCAAGGGGGCACGCCCCCTTGCTTTCTCTGCCACACAGTTGTGCCTAGAGGCACGACCGAGGTGTGAATGGACTTGGGTGGAAGACACAGTCGTGTGATTTCACATAACCTCCCTATGAATAGACTCTGAATGGGAGGCACGGTCGTGTGGCTTCACACGACCGCGCCTCAAGATCGTGTCTCACTTGTAGAGTCTTTTATCACATATTAATGTTGTTTTCTTGGGTTGAAGTCTGAATCAAAGTTGTAGATCTTGAAGTTATCTACTTTTGGAATCTGGAATAGCACATAACTCCAATCGATCAAAAAGTTATGACTATTTTATTTTTAGTCCATATTATTAAAAATTGACACGGTCGTTGATCCTGTCCGAACCAAGAGTCAGCGGACGCTGGGCACGTGGCGCTCCCTACTGGATCCTCAGGTGCTCCAGCGAACCTGCAACAAAACCGAGCCGGGAGGGGTGTCCCGGCGACGGCCCTCCGACGCTCAAGTCAGGCGAGGAAATAGCAAAGAAGTGGCTTTTAAGTAGAAGACTCGTGTACCTCCGGTGAAGAAATGGAGGCCTTATATAGAACTATCGAAAGAGCCCGGGCACGCCAATCGAAGCAGTCATCTGCTTTAGACCATACCCCAGTATGGGCCTGTCAGAAGAGCATATATGAGGCCATACTGCTACTGTATCCACCTTTCCATGATGTGACGGCGAGATCTTCCATCGTGCAATCTTGTGTACGGCCTAATCATCATACATGCCTCCTCTGACATCCCAGATCCCGAGACAAGCGCATAGACCGCTCGGCCACCTTTGTACCCTCGCCCTTATCTTGGCCGAACGGACAACCCGCTCGGCTCTTCGGTCCCAGCCGAGCGGATTCCCGCTCGGCCCTTCGATCCTCCTGCCTTGGCGTCGGAAACCCCGGCCCATGGATGGGTTATCTCTAGCTCCGCTCGGACCATTACCTGCTTGACCAGCCTTCCATCCGTCCTTAGGCTGGGACCCTTCAGAGGGTGGGCCCCCCATTCTTACCGCCGGATCACTTGCCTTCCCTTCAAGTCTAGTCGAAGGAGGCAGTGAGTCCGACTGACTGGACTATGTGTCCGAGCGGGCGGTCGTCGCCTTCCAGTAGCTTATAATATCTCTGGGGCCGTTCGGCCCTTCTACCAAATTCAGCCGTTCGGCTCTTCATTTCGGTTGTCTTGTCGCTCAACATGGATGTTTGCTTGTCTAGATCTTCTCGAAAATCACGCAAATCCTCTCCATTAAGTCGAAGCATGCGCGGTATGGGCGCATTAATTGCGCCTGGAGACAGAGCGCCACGTGGCTTCTCTGGCGTGGCGGTGATGATCCGTACGATGGGACGCTGGTCATTTTGAAACGGATGGCTAGATGATGACTTCGTCTTCCGTGACCTGCATCCGACGGACGAGGCCGACCAGCCTCGTTCGTATAAAGCCCTCGTCTTCGCCCTTTTACGCCGCATTCTCTGTTTCATCGCGTATTCTCCGTCGAAGGTGCCCGCTGCTGCTGCATCATTCCGGCCGTCCCAGCTCTCGCCTCTTGGTGGTCTTCGGCTCTTTGGTGATCCTTTCTGTCTATCTTCCCTCAGTAAGCTTCTCCCTTCCATTACAAGGCCTTCCCAACTTGTTCTGCCTCCTTTGTTCTCATTCCTTCGATTTCTCGCTGTCTTTTTGCTCCTTCGAGATGGCAAGCTCCTCTGAACCCGCTGTTGGAGTTCATGGCCCTTGGTACCTGACTATGGAGAGCCGATTTGATGAGGAGGGCGCTTGGCGCCTTGTTCGGACGTATGGGATTCCCGATAACTATGAAATAGTTGTAGCCGACCCGTCTGACCGGCCCCATGACCCGCCGATCGGCACCGTTTGTTTCTTTTTAGACCAATTCCAGGGTGGCCTTAGATTTCCTACCCATCCATTCATTTTGGAGGTATGTAATTATTTCCGCATCCCGCTCGGCCAACTTGTGCCGAATTCCTTTAGACTGCTGAGCGGGGTGGTCATCCTCTTTAAGCTGCATAGTATCCCTCTTGACCCCAAAATATTCCACTTCTTTTTCTACCCTAAACAATCCGAGCTGGGGACTTTTATTTTCCAGAGTAGAATAGGCTTTAAATTTTTCGACAATATGCCGACCTCCAACAAGCACTGGAAAGAATTTTTCTTCTACATCCGACTCCCCGAGCGGCCAGCATTTCGAACCAAATGGCAAACCGCCGTGCCGACCCAGCCGGATCTCGGCAAATTCAGAAGCAACCCAGCAACTGGTTGTCTGGTCAGCGATACAAGATTGACCAGTTGCTTCTCAAGGGGGTGTTGTATATTTTCGGATTGTCTCCCGTTCGGACAAATCTCCCCTTCCGCATGAGTAAGAATTCTTTACTCTCTTAGTCTTTTTTGTCTAATTGATTTTAATTTCTTTTACTGCAGCTGAAGTCATGTGGCGCTCCAAGGCTACCGCTCATCTGAAGTTGAAGGCCGTGGAGATTGAAGCGGCCACCAAAAAAGAGCTCGCCGAGCGGGGTCTCATCCCCAGCCGCCCGGCAGATGCAGGAGAGGGGGGGGCGCAGTCCGCCCCTGAAACAGAAGCTACCTCAGCCGCTTCCACGGAGGTTGAGGCGGATCTTGTTTCCTCTGCTCCAGCAGAGCTGGGAGTCCCCCAAGTCGGGGATCCCCCACTGGAACTTCGGCGGAAACGTCGAAGAGACCCCAGCCTTCCGACTCAAGAAGGCGCACCACAAGCGCCGATCGGGGTAGATTCGCCGGACCGCACGCCATCACAGATCGGGACCCCCGTGGCTTCGCCTACCGCACAGCCCTCCGGCTCTCCTCCCCGGACTCGTCGCCGCATACGTCGGTTGGGCGAAACTTCCACCATAGGGGAGTCCTCTCATCAGGCGGCCGCGACTGAAGAAGCGCCGTCCGGCCATCCGACCATCAAGACTACCCTCCGATTCCCATCGGAGGAATATTTACTGTCCACCGATCGACCCTCGAGTCCTGTTCACGAAATAACATTGACGGGTCCGCTCGCCAAGCTTTTTGAGGACGCGCAGATTCAAGTGGCCCTCATGACGCCCAAGCAGCTCGGCGACAACAATATGCAGCAGGCCACTCAGGTAAATTCATTTTTCTTTCTGTGATAGGCTACTGTCTGGTTCCTCATTTTATTATTTCCCTTACAGCGCTGGGCCGAGCAAATCGCCACTAGCCACCGGCTGGCCGAATTGGAGGATCTCCTGGAAAAACTCCAAGTATCAGGGGGTCCATCGGCCGAGCGGGAGAAACAGACCCTCGAGGCCGAACAGAAGAAGGCTGCTGATCTGGCTGCAGAGGTAGCCCGACTCGAAGACTTGGTGAAGAAGCGGGACGGGGACGTGAAGCGCGCCAGTGGCCGGAAGAGGCGGGCGATTGCTGATCTGGATAAAATGAAAGTTGAAGTCCGGGCCTTAGATCAGCAATCTAAAAAGCTAGAGGCCGAGCTGAACGCCGAGCGGGAGATCCGTTCGGCCGAACGCACCAAAGCTGAGATGGACTTGAAGGCAGTCCAAGATACCTTGACCGCCTCCCGAGCGGTACTTAAAAAATATAAGGAGGGAGAGCCGAGTCGCTTAGCCGCCGCGCGCCAAGAATATCTCCATTCGGAGCGGTTCGGCGCAAAATTCGACGACAATGTCTCTTCTACTTTCGCCGAAGCGGTCAGGGTAACCATGGCGTACCTGAAGAAGGGTGGCCACCTTCCCGAGGGAATGCATATTCCCGCCTCCGACCTGGCGTCCATGATTGATGACATCCCGGACGCTTTCTTTAATTTTGAAGATCCGGAGTGAGGCGAGTTCTTTCAAGTGCTTTCTGTATTTCATCCGCTCGGCGGATGCAAACTTTTTTGTACGTGCTGGTCGGCATAATTTTTCTTCTAATGAAACGTTGCTCCTTTGCCTTTAATTTGTCTTCGTACTCATTATCTATAATATTCTTCTGTTTACTTAACGTTTATGCTTAGAGTCAGTCATTCTCTCAAGCGTTCTCCGTCACGCGGCCGATCGGCTTAATCCATTAAACAAATTTCGAGCGGGAAAGACTATGCGCGCTGCACGTATCTGGCTTACGTGAATTCAGCTAACGCCAAGTATCAAAGGATCACCCCCCGATCGGGCCTGAACGTTTTAATATTCGTAGTTTCCGCGATTTTTTATTCTGATATTCGTTCATCCGCCCGGGGTATTATAGTCGCCGGACCGACTCGATCTTTAACGACGGTGCTCGTCGGTGCGGATGTTTATAGCCGATCGGCGCGGCTCTCGATCTTTAACGACGGTGCTCGTCGGCGCGGATGTTTATAGCCGATCGGCGCGGCTCTCGATCTTTAACGACGGTGCTCGTCGGTTCGGATGTTTATAGCCGATCGGCGCGGCTCTGGATCTTTAACGACGGTGCTCGTCGGTTCTCCGCTCGGTTTTTATAGCCGGTCGGCGCGGCTCTCGATATTTATCGTCGGAGCTCGACGGCGCGGTTTTTATAGCCGGTCGGCGCGGGTCTCGATTTTTAACGATGGTGCTCGTCGGTTCTCCGCTCGGTTTTTATAGCCGGTCGGCATGGCTCTCGATATTTATCGTCGGAGCTCGACGGCGCGGTTTTTATAGCCGGTCGGCGCGGCTCTCGATTTTTAACGACGGTGCTCGTCGGTTTCCAAGTGAGATTACACACCCGGCCGAACGGCTCGGGCCTTCGTCGTCGAACGCTTGGCTCGGAAAACCATATACCCGGCCGGCCGGCTCAGGCCTTCACATCGAGCGCTTGGCTTGTATATAATCCTCCCCGAGGTAGTCTCGGCTAAAATGTACCTGGCCGAGCGGCTCAGGCCTTCGCTCCAGGCAATAACCTCCTTCTATCATTCTGAACAGCGCAGGGTTTTGGTTTCCTTCCTGCCACACTAGTATGCAGCCCAGCCGAACAGCTCGGGGTCTTCGATTTTGAACGCTGCTTATATTCTATGCGCAGCCCGACCGAACGGCCTGGGGTCTTCGGATTCGAGCTCCCGGCTCGAATATAAACCTCCCGGCCGATCGGCTCGGGGGCCTTCGGGTTACGATGATAATGCCTTATATTCGCTCTTCTGACTTTTCATCTCTGCATTTCAAGTATTTAGTTGAAAAATGAAATACACAGGGTGATTTACAGTGATACACCTTTCACCCCGCCCGGTAAGGCTGGAGGTGGTTCGCGCTCCACGGCCTATCTAGCTGTCGTCCGTCCTCGTCCTCCAGATAATACGCGCCTGAGCGGAGCTTTTCGATGATTTTGAAAGGGCCTGCCCATGAAGCTTCAAGCTTGCCGACGTCGCCGACCGGCTTGACTTTCTTCCAAACAAGATCGCCGACTTGGAACGATCTGGGAATTACGCGCCGGTTGTAGTTTTGCTTCATCCGCTGAAGGTATGCCATCAGCCGAACAGACGCATTTGCCCTCTCCTCTTCTACCAAGTCCAGCTCCATGTTTCTTCGTTCGGCGTTGTCATCATCATAGCTCTGGATCCGGGCTGACTCAACGCCGACTTCGACCGGTATGACAGCCTCACCGCCATATACCAAATGGAACGGTGTGACTCCCGTCCCTTCTTTTGGCGTTGTTCGGATGGCCCACAAGACGCTCGGCACTTCATCCGGCCAACTCCCTCCCAAATGGTCGAGCCGAGCGCGCAGAATACGAAGAATTTCCCGGTTGGCGACTTCAGCTTGCCCGTTGCTCTGAGGATAGGCCACGGACGTGAAATGTTGCTCAATGCCGTAGCTTTTGCACCAATCCTCTAACATCTTCCCTGTGAACTGCCGCCCGTTGTCGGACACTAGTTGGCGAGGGATGCCGAACCGGCAAATGATGTGTTGCCAGATGAATTTTTTAACCATTTGTTCAGTGATCTTTGCCAGCGGCTCGGCCTCCACCCACTTGGAGAAATAGTCTACCGCCACTAGTAAAAATTTCCTCTGCCCGGTCGCCATCGGAAATGGACCTACAATATCCATTCCCCATTGATCGAACGGACATGAGATGGTTGATGCCTTCATCTCCTCTGCCGGTCGGTGGGAGAAGTTGTGATACTTCTGGCATGAAAGGCATGTAGATACTGTCCGAGCGGCATCTATTTGTAAAGTTGGCCAAAAGTATCCGGCCAAGAGGATCTTCTTGGCCAATGAGCGTCCGCCCGGATGTCCCCCGCATGATCCTTGATGTACTTCCTGGAGGATGTAAGCTGAGTCCTCCGAGCTTACACATTTCAGCAAAGGACGCGAGAAGGCTTTCTTGTAAAGCTGATCTCCGATGAGTGTAAACCGACCGGCTCTTCTTCTGAGGAGCCGGGCTGCATATTCATCGGATGGTGTGGTGCCCGAACGGAGGAATTCTATAATAGGTGTCCTCCAATCACTTGGAAACGCGAGGCCTTGCATCCGGTCGACATGCGCCACCAGCAGCGTTTTTTCAATTGGTTGCTGAATGGCGACCGACGTTATTGAGCTCACGAGTTTGGCTAACTCATCGGCCGCCTGGTTCTCCGTTCGTGGGATCTTCTGAATAAGCACCTCTCGGAAAGTAGCTTTGAGTTTTTCAAAGGCCTCAGCGTAGAGTTTGAGCCGAACACAGTTGATTTCAAAGGTGCCGGAAAGTTGCTGAGCGGCCAACTGTGAATCAGAATAGAGTGTCACCCGACCTACTCCCACATGCCGTGCTGCCTGCAATCCGGCTATGAGGGCCTCATACTCTGCTTCATTGTTAGTAGCTTTGTAATCTAGCCGGACGGATAGATGCATCTTTTCTTCCTGAGGTGAGAGTAGTAATATTCCGATCCCACTTCTGAGCCGAGTGGAGGATCCATCCACATATATTCTCCACATAGCTTCCGGCTCTGGCCTTTGCACTTCAGTCACAAAATCAGCTAAGGATTGGGCTTTAATCGCCGAGCGGGGCTGATATTGGATGTCAAATTCACTTAATTCTGTCGTCCACTTGATAAGCCGTCCGGACGCTTCTGGATTCAACAACACTCTTCCGAGTGGACTGTTCATCCGAACAATAATGGTGTGAGCCAAGAAATACGGTCGCAGGCGCCGAGCGGCTAGAACCAAAGCAAAGGCCAACTTCTCGAGCCCAGTGTAACGAGATTCAGCATCTTTTAAAATGTGGCTTAGAAGCTCAGTTGACGACAGATACATATAAAGTGACTCACCCCCGACCGGCTTGGCTAACACTGGCAGAGAATTAAGATATGTCTTCAACTCTTCAAATGCTCGGTCACATTCTTCATCCCACTGGAACTTAGTGGCCTTGCGCAGGATCCTGAAGAATGGCAGGCTCCGGTCGGCGGTTTTGGAGATGAATCTGGATAAAGCAGTTATCCGACCGGTCAACCTTTGCACTTCTCTCGTATTTCTTGGGGGCGGCATGTCTTGCAGTGCTTTAACCTTGCCGGGATTTGCTTCGATTCCCCGCTCGGTCACTATGTACCCCAAGAAACGCCCTCCTTTGGCTCCGAACAGGCACTTTTGGGGATTTAGCTTGACTCCATATTTGCGCAGCGTTCGGAAGGTTTCTTCCATATCCTTGAAAAGATCGGACGCTCGGACGGATTTGATAAGAATGTCGTCCACATAAACTTCCAGATTCCGCCCGATCTGCTCCTTGAACACCTTGTTCATCAAGCGTTGATAAGTGGCCCCGGCATTCTTCAATCCGAACGGCATCACATTGTAACAATATGTGCCGTCAGCCGTTACGAAGCTTACTTTTTCTTGGTCTTCTCGGGCGAGCGGTACTTGATGATATCCTTGGTAAGCGTCAAGCATGCAAATTAGTTCGCAGCCAGCCGTGGAGTCCATCAACTGATCTATCCGGGGCAGAGGATAAAAATCCTTGGGGCATGCCTTGTTTAAATCTCGAAAGTCGATGCAGACCCTCCACTTGCCGCCCGGCTTGGAGACCAAGACTACGTTGGCCAGCCAGCTCGGGTACTGCACCTCGCGTATGTGGCCGGCCTTCAGAAGTTTTTCCACCTCCGCCCGGATAATGGCATTCTGCTCGGCGCTGAAGTCCCTTTTTCTCTGCTTCACTGGTCGAGCGTCCGGTCGGACATGCAATTCATGCTGCGCCAGGCTCGACGAAATTCCAGGTAACTCATGTGTCGACCAAACGAAGACATCATGATTTCGTTGGAGGCATTGAATCAGCTTCTCCTTCTGTTCTTTCCCCAGATCAGAGGCGATAAAAGTCGTGGCCTCCGATCGGGTCGGATGGATCTGGACTTCCTCCTTTTCATCATAAATTAAAGCAGGAGGTTTCTCGGTTATGGCGTGTACCTCAATTCGGGGCGCCTTCCGAGCGGAACAAGCTTCTGCTCGGATCATCTCTATATAGCACCGCCGAGCTGCTAGCTGATCTCCCCGCACTTCTCCTACTTTGTCCTCCACGGGGAACTTTATCTTCTGGTGGAAGGTTGAGACAACCGTCGGAATTCGCCGAGCGCCAAATGACGTTGTAGGATGAGGGAGAGTCGACCACCACGAAGTTTATTGTCCTGGTCCTCCTGAGCGGCTCTTCTCCCAGCGAGGTGGCCAGCCGGATTTGTCCGACCGGCTGAACTTCGTTGCCCGTAAACCCGTAGAGCGGGGTCGTCATGGGCAGCAGCTCGGCTCGATCAATTTGCAGCTGATCGAACGCCTTCTTGAATATGATGTTGACCGAGCTCCCTGTGTCAACAAATATGCGGTGAATGGTGTAATTTGCTATTACCGCTTTAATGAGCAGCGCGTCGTCGTGGGGCACTTCTACTCCTTCTAAGTCCCCGGGTCCGAAAGTGATTTCCGGTCCACTTGCCCGCTCTTGGCTGCAGCCGACCGCGTGGATCTGCAGCTGCCGGACGCCCGCCTTTCTGGCTCGGTTGGAGTCTCCTCCGGTCGGCCCACCAGCAATAACGTTGATCTCGCCCCGGGAAGTATTGCTCCTATTTTCCTCCTCCCGAGCGGACGGTCGTGACCGTTCTCTGGACGCCCGGCGATTCTCCTGCCTCGGAGATCGGTGCCGCTCGGGTGTCTGCTGATGTCGCCCCTCGGTGCGGGTCCGGTCAGCTTCATGAGTCCCTCGTCTCCGCCGATGGGAGGCGCCGTGTTCGGCTTTCACGGGAACAGATTGGACACAAAGGAAGGCTTCGCATTCCTCGTGTTGTGCGATCCGTCGGTGGAAGGTGCGAACCTAGGGGTCCACTCTTCTTTGGCTTGGGCGGCGGCAACCACTTCTTGTACATGCGATCGGCGTGGAGGATCGAATTGCTTCCCTCGGTCCTCGGGTGGAGCGGCGTCTTTCCGCTCGGCATGAGCAGTGCGCCTGGAGTTTCCTTTTCCGAAGCGGCTTGCGCTTCTTCCACATTTATATATTCGTTGGCCCGATGTAGCATGTGATCATAATCTCGGGCGGCTTTCGGATGAGCGACCGGAAGAAGTCCCCATCCACAAGGCCTTGCGTGAAGGCATTCATCATCGTCTCCGATGTGGCCGTGGGGATATCCATCGCCACTTGGTTGAATCGCTGAATATAACCTCGGCGATTCTCTCGGCTCTTGCTTGATGGCGAATAAGTTGACACTTGTCTTTTGATAACGGCTGTTGGCGAAGTGGTGGAGGAAGGCCGTTCGAATTCCTTGAAGCTCGTGATGGATCCGTCCAAGCAACCTCCGAAACCACCGTTGAGCCGATCCCAGGAGGGTGGTAAGGAAGACTCTACACTTTACTCCATCCGTGTATTGATGGAGCGTGGCAGATATCGAACTTACCCGGATGATCATCCGGTCCGTTGCTCCATTGTATTCGCCGATCGTCGGAGGCACGTAGTGCTTGGGCGGAGGGTCTAGTAGGATAGCATCCAAAATTGGCGATTGATCCGCTCGGGAGGAGTCCGCCCGGGGGCCTTTCTGTCATCCCGCCGTGGCATTTCATCCGAGGAAGATCCTCTATCTCTTCGGCCTGGTATGTCAGGGGTGCGAAATAAGGCCCGATGGAATGCGACGGTCGGAGGTGCTTCCGCTCGGCCACCAGACGCAGATGTTGCTTGTTGCTCCGCCCGCTCGGCGGATGCTTTTTGTTTTTGCTCCATGAGTTTGGCGGCCCTCATCTCGACCAGAGCGTCGAGTTCTTCTGTTGAAAGCGTCACCGTGTGTTGTCGTCCAGCCTCGTCCATTGTTCTTGTTCGAATGCAGGAGCGTTCCCACAGACGGCGCCAATTTGATCCTGTCCGAACCAAGAGTCAGCGGACGCTGGGCACGTGGCGCTCCCTACTGGATCCTCAGGTGCTCCGGCGAACCTGCAACAAAATCGAGCCGGGAGGGGTGTCCCGGCGACGGCCCTCCGACGCTCAAGTCAGGCGAGGAAATAGCAAAGAAGTGGCTTTTAAGTAGAAGACTCGTGTACCTCTGGTGAAGAAATGGAGGCCTTATATAGAACTATCGAAAGAGCCCAGGCACGCCAATCGAAGCAGTCATCTGCTTTAGACCATACCCCAGTATGGGCCTGTCAGAAGAGCATATATGAAGCCATACTGCTACTGTATCCACCTTTCCATGATGTGACGGCGAGATCTTCCATCGTGCAATCTTGTGTACGGCCTAATCATCATACATGCCTCCTCTGACATCCCAGATCCCGAGACAAGCGCATAGGCCGCTCGGCCACCTTTGTACCCTCGCCCTTATCTTGGCCGAACGGACAACCCGCTCGGCTCTTCGGTCCCAGCCGAGCGGATTCCCGCTCGGCCCTTCGATCCTCCTGCCTTGGCGTCGGAAACCCCGGCCCATGGATGGGTTATCTCTAGCTCCGCTCGGACCATTACCTGCTTGACCAGCCTTCCATCCGTCCTTAGGCTGCGACCCTTCAGAGGGTGGGCCCCCCATTCTTACCGCCGGATCAGTCGTGCTTGAGAGTGTTGGGGTTGCAAGGTTGCAAATATAGTCCCGTATTGAAAATACATGGAAAAGATCATGGGTTTTTAAGAAAAAAGATATCTCCATTGGAATGAGGCCTTTTGGGTAGAGTCCAAGAGCAAAACTATGAGGGCTTAGACCCAAAGTGGACAATATCATACCATTGTGGAGATATCTAAAATTTTTTTGATCCTACAATTGGTATCAGAGCGAGGTCACTCTTCACCGGACTAATCGCTGGAAGAAGCACGAGCTAGAGCCATGATCTAGGATTTAACCATGTGGGTGAAAACCTTGAACAAAGTAGGGGAGACCCTGAGCAGGTCAAGGTGACTCGATGCTTGAGGGGAGGCCTTGAGCAGGTCAAGAGTGACCCGATGCTTGAGGAGGACCCTGTGGTTCTTTGTTTGAGGGGGAGATTGTTGGAGTTGCAAGGTTGCAAATATAGTCCCACATTGAAAACACATGAAAAAGATCATGGATTTATAAGAAAAAAGATATCTCCATTGGAATGAGGCCTTTTGGGTAGAGTCCAAGACCAAAATTATGAGGGCTTAGGCCTAAAGTGGACAATATCATACCATTGTAGAGATATCTAAATTCTTTTTGATCCTATAGAGAGGCATAGTCAGGCCGTGTGAAACACTAGATTTTCACATGCCCATGCCTTATAGGTATGACTCAGGCGATTTGGAGGCTCTAGACTCTATTTTAACTCCATTTTTCATTGAATTTCTTTCATAAAAATATGCATATGTTAAGGAACATGGATAAAGTGTATTCCTTAATTAAAACTCCAATTTAAAAGTCTTTTCCTTCATATATGTTTCGTGTGTTTGGATAGCTCGTGTTAAGTCTTTTTTTCACTCTATTCTTCATTCCAAATTATGTCCTGTCAATCAAAACAAGCAAAGAGTAGACCGAAAAAATAGAATAGAAGACAATATAATGAAAACTAGGGTACAATAAACATAGACTATATGCATGAAATATAAGTAGATGTACGTCAAACAATGCTTAGAAACATATATAACCTATGCACATCACATTTCCAAACTTAAACTTTTACTTGTCCTCAAGCAAAAACTACAATCTAGATTCTTGTGGTTAAATAGTGTATCATAATCTCTAGTAAATCAATCTAATCATATCAAATAATTTCACTGGTGAGTAAAATATATAAGTTGTTTGTGTAAATACCCTTTGGTAGTTTTAATGTGGTCAATAAAGTTAGGTTAGGTCATGTTGTATTTGATGTCTTGTATCTAAGTGTATAGGAACTTAGGAGTACAAGAATTCCAACGAAAGACGCAACAGACGAGAAGAATGACACGGGAAAGAAGTCGATGGGCTCAGTGCATTCAAGGGACGAGGAGCTGCAGAAGAGTACATCAGTGGATGAGAAGGACACGCGCAATGTTTGAGGGACAAGAAGTCGGGGAGGAAGCCTGCTCGAGGAGAAGGTCAGAGTTGGGTTCGGGTGAGCTCAACTCCGGATAACCAGAGCATCAACTATGCGAAGAAGACTAGTTGGAGGTTGTTCTACCTTGTGAAAGGCGCCTTCCATGGCATATGAAAGGCGCCTTCAATGCCCCATGGAAGGCACCTTCAAGCCTATTGAAGGCGCTTTCACTAGCCATTAGCTAAAGATAAAGTTTTATCTTCAGCGGATAAAATCTATCCTATTGAAGGTACCTTGGACCACCTTGAAGACGCCTTTAAGTTATGGATAACATTTTCCAAGAGCTATAAAATGACCCCTAGACCTAGAAATTCAATAACAACTTCTGTATTCAATTCCTAGCTAATACTTGAGCTTTTTAAAGAGTGTAAGAGACTTTTTCGCATTCAACGAAGGAGATATTTTTAGTGGAGCTTTGCAACTATTTTGGATTAATAACCACTTAAGTTGTAACCAAGTAAAAATCTTAGTCTTCTTACTTATTATTTTAATAAGTTGTTATTCTTTTATGTTAATTATTTTTGTTTAATTAAATTGTGTGCATCCTTGCTAAGCAAAAGTAAAAGATTATTTTTAACTCTTATGTTAGGCTATTTACCTCCTTTTAGCTAGCTGCACCAAGACCATTAAGTGGTATCAGAGTGAGGATGTTTTAGAAGGACTAACCGTTGACCGAATCAAAGAAATCAATGACTGGACCAAGTCTCAACCTGTCACAATTTGAGGGGGAGTTCGCACACTAGAAATGTCAAATGGAGGTATTTTTAAGAACATATTTCAAAATTTTTTAATAATAAAGTATGGTTTTGTAGTTCCTAAGGATCAATAAAGAGAAAAGAAAGAAGAAAATCAATGGATGAAGAAGGAACAAAGTGACTTTATAGCCAATAGTTGAGAGGAATATCACTTACTAAGTGTATTACTACCTCAAGAAGTCAATCACATCAAAAGCTACACCTTGGCCAAAGAACTTTAGAATAAATTCATGGAGCTCCATGAAGGCACGTCCAAAGTGACTTTATAGCCAATAGTTGAGAGGAATATCACTTACTAAGTGTATTACTACCTCAAGAAGTCAATCACATCAAAAGCTACACCTCGGCCAAAGAACTTTAGAATAAATTCATGGAGCTCCATGAAGGCACGTCTGAAGTGAAGCTTGCATGACGGGATATTCTTCGGAGCAAGCTAACGAACCTCCACTTGGAAAAAGGTGAGAAGGTGACTCAACTACTCACGAAGATCAAGGAGTTGATCACCTGACTGATCAATCTTGGCAAAATTATAACCAACCGGGACTTGGTTCGCTACACGCTTAATGCATTTTCCAGAACTCTAAAGTGGACCTCAATAATAGATGCATATTATATCTCTAAGGACTTGGAGGTAAGTACTTTAGAAGAACTCTTCTTAACATTAGAATTACATGAAACTAGATGTGCAAGTACAACAAAAGAGTCAAGCCAGAACTTGGTACTAAGAGCCACCAAGAAGGATGGACCCGAGTCAGACTCAGATATTGATGGAGACCAAGAAGCTTATATGGTAAGGAAGTTTATTTTTTTCTTAAATATAACAAGTTTAAAGAAATGCAGACTAGAAAAAAAATCCAAGAAACAAAAGAAATGTTTGATGCTACCATTGTCAAAAAGAAGGACACATAAAGGAGGACTATCAAAAGCTCAAAAAAGGAGAAAGACAAAGGGCCAAGATGAACCAAGCACAAGAATCTCAAGACTACTTGGGATGAAAGTTCCTTATCCGAGTTCAAAATAGAAGCTTATGCTGGACTAACACTAATGACTAATCATGAAGAATCAAGCAACTTAGAAGTGAGCATCGATGAAGGGGGAGTAACATCAAAAGAATACAACGATGCAGGAGGAAATACAGTTTCAAATCCGACATGGTAAGTGAAGTATGACTCTTATCTTTTGATCAATTATATTTTGAAATAAAGTTCACGTCTAAGTCTATGAGTAAATTGAAAACAAACAATGAAAAATTGAAAAAGAAAAATAAAAAAGTAAAAAAAAAAATCTTAGCAAAATCAAGTTATTAGAGGGTTTTGATAAATTAAAAATTGAAAATGCTAAGTTGAAAAAATAAATAGAAAATTTAAAAAATTCTGTATGTTCAAATTTTGCTACTTAAAATGTAAGAAATTATCAAGGGCTAAATTGGTATTATTGATTTCATAAGGGTTAAATCAGAAAAGTAACAAAAAAAAGTATATTTTAAGAAAATTTCTAATTAATCTAGTACATAGGAATCTATATTGAATTCCAAAATCATGCCTAAATTAAATTTTTATACATATTTTAATTTTAATTTACTTTAATATTATTTTGGCTTAAAATTATCTAACTTTTTATATAAATTGTTTCATATCATTTCTGTTCAAAATTAATTAGATCCTGATTTTTTTTAGGAAAAAGATTTTATTACTTATCTATAGAAAGAATTCCCAAATTGGTTGGCTGTTAATTAATTTTCTATAATTTTTTGCTAAACTATTAATTTTTAATATTAAAAATTCTCAAAAAGTTAATCTTGAAAAAATTAATTTTTTTTAGAGATATAATTTCTATTCTATGTACCGAGAAAAAATTTCGAGAATTTTTTAGCTCAAAATCTATTTATTAAGTTTTTTTAAAAAACATTTCTTTGTAAATAATAATTTATTATTACTTATATTAATTTTTTAATTCATGAAAATTTTATCACTATTTTGGATAAGTATTTTAATAGTTGTAAAATTTTTTAAAATTTTTCAACGATTCAAAATAATTTTAAAATTATTTCTTTTAAAACTAACTTTTAAATCACAAAAAAAAAGGTTTTCAAAAAATAATTCCTAGAATTTTTTTTAAGTGTTAGTCACTATTTATCTAACATTAGAATTTTTATCTGTATTTTTAATGTGATCAACAAAAGAAGAATTTTAAATTACGTCTATTAGGAGGTATATTTTACTTTGCATATTAAATCTTTTAATTTTGCATGCTTATTAATTGGATAACATGATTATTAATTATAATTATGTTATTTTTTTTATTTACTCTAACTTAACTTGGGGTGTTCACATCAAAAAGAGGGAGCTTGTAAGTACCCGTGGTAGTTTTGATATGGTCAACCAAGTTAAGTTAGGTCCTATTGTGTTTGATGTGTTGTGTCTAAGTGTGCTGGAACTTAGGAGTACAAGAAGTCGAGTGGAATATACAGCGGATGAGAAGGCTGACATGGGAAAGGAGCCGATGAGCTCACTGCATTGATAAACCACAATTTGTCATGAGTTGGGTAGCAAATAATAAAATATTGAACCCCCTAACAACACTAATGAAGTATAGGGTATGACCCAGGTCGTATGTCATAAGGAATGCAATGATGATGAAATCTTAGGATCAGTTTATTGGATATGGGGTTTTAGATTTCGTTGAGTTCTTGAACTAAGGAATGAAAAGTAAAGCAAATAATGAAACTAAACCTAATGCAATAAAAGGAAATCCTAACTAATCATCAACAATGAATCCACAACGTAATGTCACCCTACGCTATGAAAATCATTATTAATGGAATTAAACTAAGGAACGAAATACCAAGACAAATATAAAACTAAATCTAATGTAATAAAAGAAATCCTATTTATCTATTAATCATGAATCCATAACATATTGTCACTCTATGATATGGATTACATCACTAATAGATCTAAATAGATTGGAACTAAACAAGAACAAGACAAATAATTTAGATTCTTGCAACCGGATAACATCAAACAGATTCAGATTTAGATCTCCATCAGTGGAGCTAACAAGCATTCAGATGAATGAAAAAGAACAAGAAACAAGATCTAAAACATAATCTATATCAAACAATGCATATATATAGAACTGGACAGCTAAAAACAATCAAACTAAGCTAGAAATTAGAAAGAACAAAACATAGATTTACAAATTGGGAAAAGGAAACAGTGAACCGAGGTGAGCTGGGAAACCCCAAGCTCTCATAGATCCAAGAAGAGTAGTCTAGATCCCATAGCATAACGAAGACTGATCAGATGAGCTCCAATCTGGTGGAATCAATCAGTAGCATCAAAATAAGAAATACACAGCAGGAAACACTCTCAGATCTTGGACATGATCGGAGCTTTGACGGAAGATGATCGTCGGCTAGTTTAACTAGGTCAAATCTACTAGCTTCTCCTCTTCTCCGCTTCTCCTTCTTCGCACGAAGTCACGACAGAATTGGCTTCCAGATCTGGATCAAAGGGATGAAGTGGCATCGCCGGCAGTAGAGAGGATAATGACCGGAGGAAGGGAATCACCCTTGACCCCCATTGCTCACCGACGGTGGAAATGGATCGGGATCGAGGAAGAAGGATAGCTCCTCCCCTGTCTCGCGTGATCACGCTTCACTGTAGCATTTGACGAACCAAGAATCCCACACTATAGCTTCTCACACAATTTAAATAAGATCTCAGATCTGATCGAAAGATCTAGAATGTGCCGGGTCTTGATCAACGATAGAAAGTTGTTTTAAATCTGATCCGAAGGTGTTGATCTTCACCAAAGGTCTTGATCTACTCTTCATTAGGTTAGATAGACCAGTCCTTGACGGATGACTCAAATCTCTCTTAATCTTGAATAAACGGTCCATATTACTTCAGAGCTTGATTTCTTCAATTAACCCTAGATTTAAGCCTAAATTTGGTCAGTCCTTGCCCTTTGATGCCTACAATATCATATTCAAATATTAGCATCAAATATTGCAATAATGAGATAGTTTGCAATTAAGTCTAAGAATAAATGTAATTCATGAAATATGATATAAATATGAGTTTAACCTATGAGAAGATCATAAAAACATGCATTTATGAATCGAAATATTGTGACCAAATCATGGTTATCTTACATCCGAGGGATGCGGAGTTGTCGAAGAGTACACTAGAGGAATAGAAGGATGTGCACGACGTTCGAGGGATGAGAAGCTGGGGAGAAAACCTGGTCGAGGAGAAGGTCGGAGTTGGGTTCGGGTGAGCTCAGCTCCGGATAATCGAAATATCACCCACGCAAAGAAGACCAGCTGAAGGCTGATCTGCCTTATGGAAGGCGCCTTCTATGACTTATGGAAGGCATCTTCAATGCCTCATGGAAGGCGTCTTCAAGCCTGTGGAAGGCGCCTTCACAAGCCGTTAGTTGAAGATAAAGTTTATCTTCAACGGATAAAACTTATCCTATTGAAGGCACCTTGGACCACCTTGAAGGAGCCTTCAAGCTATAGATAATATTTTCCAGGAGCTATTAAAAGGCTCCTAGACCTAGAAATTCAACAACAACTTTTGTATTTAGTTTCTAGCTAATACCTTAGCTTTTTAAAAAGTATAAGATGCTTCTCCACCTTCAATGAAAGAGATATTTTTAATAGAGTTTTGTAACTATCTTGGATTAACAACCATCTAGGTTGTTGATGTGATGATAACCGCAAGCGCACAATCGTTGTCAAGTAATAAAATAAGGACTGAAAATTAAATGCTAGTTAGCTTAACACTTCGAATTTAGATAGACAAAATCGATAAATGTTTCTTTGATATTTTTAACTAAAATGTGAAAGTAAAAGAAAGTAAATTGAGGAAGTCCTTAGTTTAGTGAATGTTCTAGGCCATTGGTTTCATTGTAATGGTAAATGTTGTGCTATTAATTTGCCCTTCCCTAGTTCTCTACTTATATGATTGTAAGACAATCTAAATTACTACTGAATATCATCCTGCGACGGTGTATCGAACTACTTCCCCTGCCAGTAACCAAATATGCTATCAAGTGAAGAAGTAATCTAGAAAGTCTGGGTTTTCAGTAGAGCATCTCCTGTCACAAGGTCTCCCCTGGGTTTACGTCTCTAGATTACATAGGTCACTTGCTTAACATGTGATTAGGGAAATCCCATAAGATCTAGTGATAGATTTATCCATACATAAAATTGTTCTCCCTTAGGAGGTTACGTTCCATATAGAGGGATTATTATCTTAGATACTCAATGTTAAATAAGTATCCTAAGGCCATGTCGAGCTATATCGGAATACACACACATCAATGTATCTATTATAGAAATGAGATCTACGCATATAGAAATACAATCCAGATAAATAAATTCATGTCTATAAAAAGAGTTTTCGTACAAGAAATTCATTGAACAAAACATATGCATATAAGCTTCATCAAATAAGGGAATTGATAATTCAATAGAGTTTACAACATCCACTCATTACAATTACTTCTTACATTCTAGAACAATTTTAATCTACGCCATAATAGCTACAAATGCAATCCAAAGACTTGTAATAACAAAAATCCAAGAGAATGAGGAGGAAATCTTATCCTTTAATGTCGAGTGAAGCCTTTGGATGTAGATCTTGGTGTGCTGGCGAGGATGGAGCAGCAGAACGACATTGGATCGCCCAGATGACACCTCTAGATGCAAGGATTTGACCTAGATGGTCTCCTCCCATCCACCAAGTTTCCTCTCTTGTGGATGAGATGAAATGCCCCTCTTATGGAGGTGAGGCACAAGGTGGCATAGCCTAAAGGCATGACCAATCCGCTCCCTAGGCATCTGGTCGTGCCTTTTGGCAGGGCTAGAGCCAAATTGGCTATGGCAAGATAGCTTGGCCCTGCCATTTGGCATGACCAAAGCTATCTCTAGCTTCTTGGTTGTGCCTTTTGGCACGGCTAGAGCAGAGACTGCTCAATTTTAGCTTTCAGGCCGTGCCATTAGGCACGACCTGATCTTTAAAACTAGGATTTGGAGGCATGACCATGCCTTTAGGCACAACTAATCTCAATTCCCCTCTGGAAATAGGCACGGGCTGGCTCCTGGTCATGCCATTTGACACGGCCAGAGCCAGTTCTGCTCTGGTTTCTTCCCTTGGTTGTACCATTTGGCACGACCTACTCCTTGCTGCTTCCTTGGCCATGCCTCACGGAATGACCAGGCCCAATTTGTCTCTAGAATGGTTGTTGCATGCACTTCACTCCACGAGGTTGGCAAGGTAGGTCATGGTCTTTGTCAAATGATCTTCGTTTGTGTCTTTAGAGTCCCTTTCCACTCCAACTTGCTCCTGAAAATGAAAACAAACACCGAGCAGATCTCTAGACGTAAAGTAGTAATTATGCTGAAATATGATAGAAAGGGGTGCAAAACACATAGATCATAAACATAAAATATAAGTAGATATGTGTCAAATAGTGTAAAATAACATATATAATGTAGGTGCATCACACCTCTAGACTTAAACCTGTTGGTACCCTAAGATAGTTTTGATGTGATCAAACAAGTTAAGTAGGTCCTGTTGTGTTTAACCCTGTGTCTAAGTGTGCAGGATCTTAGGAGTACAGGGCGTCGAGCAAAAGATGCAGCTAGCGAGGAGGACGACACGGGAGAGAGCCGATAGGCTCAGTGAGTCTGAGGGACGAGGTGCTGCGGAAGAGTACACGGGCAGACGAGAAGGAGGCGCGTGACATTTCCGAGGGACAAGAAGTCGGAGTGGAAGCTTGTTCGAGAAGGTCAGAAATTGTGTTCGGGTGAGCCCTATTCTGGATGGCCGAAATCACCCAAGCGAGCGGAGCCGGAGCGAAAGACCCATACCGAAGCAAATGGAGCTGAAGCTGGAGGCCTGGAGAGAAAGTCAACTAAAAGTTAACTTTCACCTTCGGGGTGCCTGGAACCATTCCAAGCGCCCGGAGCAGTCTGAGGCACCCGGAATCCAATTCTTAGCCAAATTTGATGTGGCATGTACCGTTGCATTGGGGATAAAATATTATCCCATTCAGGCGTCTGGAACCCTTCCAGCCGCCCCGAGCAGGGGTATATAAACAACCCTGCTCCCAGAAGCTAACAAGTAACAACAATATGAAATATCCAAGCAACACTTATACACACTTCCTTTTCTGTTTAGCTTCGTCTTTCTGTGCTTTTATTGCTGTAAAGAGGCTTCTTCGCCTAAAGGAGAAAATAGTGTGACTTCATCTACCTTAGATTAGCAACCTCCCCGGTTGTAACCAAGTAAACATATGTGCCTCTGTCTTTTAGTTTTTTAAGTATTTCTTATATGCAGGTGTTATTTTAATTAAGTTATTTGTTCGAGAAAGGTTATGTTTGCTTAATTTTTGTAGGGGCTATTCACCCCCCTCTAGTCTACCGTCAAGGGTCCTAACAAGTGGTATCAAAGCAAGGACGCTTCAGGAGCACTAATTGCCGAACGAAGCACACGAGATGGCCAGACCAAGTATCTACCCACCAAAATTCGAGGGGGAGTTTGCAAGCTGGAAAAAGAGAATGGAGGTATTCTTTAAAACTGATTTTGAATGCCTTTAATAATAAAATTCGGTTTTGTAGCACCCAAAGGTAAGGAAGAATACTAGTGGACGAAGAAGGAGCAGACCGACTTCGTGGCAAATGACAAAGCAGAGTTTTATCTATCGAGCATTCTACCGCCACAAGAAGTCAATCAGATCAGAGCTTATAAGTCCGCCAAGGAGCTCTGGGAAAAATTTCTAGAACTTCATGAAGGAACCTCGGAGGCGAAACTTGCGAGACGAGACTTACTTCTCAACCAGATCAACAACCTCCGATTAGAAGAAGATGAAATTATATCACACCTTCACTCGAGGATCAAAGAGCTCATTACTGGACTTTCGAATCTCGGAGAAAAGGTAAGCAACTGAGATTTGCTAAGGTACGCTTTGAGAAATGGGCATCATTAGTAGATGCCTACTATATCTCTAAGGATTTAGAATCTGTTACCTTAGAAGAGTTATTTTCAACTTTTAAGGTCCATGAAATGAGATGTGTAGATTTGAAGAAGGAGTCGAAGCACAACATTGCCTTTAAGGCAAAGATGGACGAACAAGATTCAAAATCCTCTCTCAACAATGATGGTAAGGCGATTTAAAAAATTATTTAAATATAGAAAAACTAACCATCTGCAAGGTAAAATGAAAAGAAAAATCAAATGCTGCCACTGCAATGAAGAATGGCACGTTAAAGACAACTACCCTAAGTTGAAGAACAAGAAGTCTGTCAAATCTAATAAGTACAAAATGCTAAAGGCTACGTGGGACGAAACGTCGTCCGAATCAGAGATTAAAGCTGTTGTCGAACTTGCGTTAATGACAAGTTATCAAGATGACAAAAATGAAGCAAGCTCATCTGAAATGAGCATCGAGAGCATGGATGAAGGGTGAGCGACATTGGAAGAAAGCAACACTTTAGGGGGAGCTACGAATAACGAGATCGACAATGTAAGTCAGGTACGTTCTCTTCCTCCTAATAAGTTATTCAAATGTGTTAAATTATTGTTAAAAGATTGTGTAAGCTAAAAAAAGAAACCAAGAGTTAAAATTAATTCTCGCTAAATCTTGTCCATTAGAAAAATTTTATAAAATAAAAAAAAAATGATAATTTACAAGCAGAAATAGCATACTTGAAAAATTGTGCATATTCGTTAAATCAAAACAATAAAAGATATAATAATTTGGACTGGCATTTTAAATACCACAAGGAACAAATTAGAAAAATTTTAAAGAAATATGTTCTTAAAAAATTCTTAATTAATCCAGTAGGCTGAAATCTATATTGAGTTCCAAAATCTTGTCTAAATTAAAATTTAATTGGACTTAGAGCTTTTAGAGAGTAGATTAAATGTTTAATTTCCTTAAGAGACTTTGTCTAGAAAGTGGTTGTTGCTCCAATAACCAAGAAGGCCTAGTGCCTCGTTACAGCCTGGAAGACAATTAATGAAATAAAATGTTTAATTGACTAACTGATAAAATATTTAATTGTAATTAATGCTTTAAATAGTTACTCAAATTTTTTTTTGAATTTTTTTTTTACAAAACTTAAAGTTTCTAAAATTAGTTACGTTGTAAATTTTTTAAGTGATATCAAAATTATTTTTTCAAAATTTTTAAAATCTTGATAAGTTTTTCAAATTGTTGGAAAATCAGACTTTTTTCAAAACTAAAATTTTCTTAAAAGTTACCCTTAGATTTCTTTTGGTACCCATTTTTTATGTGATCAAAGGGAGAGAATGGAAGATTAAGTCTACGGGGAGGTAATTTATTTTTTTAATTTTTTTCACTTTCTTGCAAAATTTATTGCTTTTACTTTATGTTGGTTTACCCTAACTCAACTTGGGCTGCTTACATCAGAAAGGGGATATTGTTGGTACCCCAAGGTAGTTTTGATGTGATCAAACAAGTTAAGTTAGGTTCTATTGTGTTTAACCCTGTGTCTAAGTGTGCATGAAGTTAGGAGCATAGAGCATCGAGAAAAAGAGCAGCTAGCGAGAAGGGCGGCAAGGGAGAGAGCCGACGGGCTCGGTGCGTATGAGGGATGAGGTGTTGTGGAAGAGTACACGGGCGAACAAGAAAGAGGCGCGCGGTGTTTCCGAGGACGAGAAGTTGAAGCGGAAGCTTGTTTGAAAAGACCGAAAGTTGGGTTCGGGTGAGTCCTATTCCGGATGGAAAAAATCACCCAAACAAGTAGAGCCGGAGCGGAAGACCCGGACTAAAGCAAGCAGAGCTGAAGCTGGAGGCTCGGAGAGAAAGTAAACTAAAAGTTGACTTTCACCGTCGAGGTGCCCGGAACCATTCCGGACGCCCGGAGCAGTCCGGGGTGCCCGGAACCTAATTCTTAGCCGAATTTGACGTGACACATACCGTTGCCTCAGGGATAAAATATTATCCCATTCGAGGCGCCTGGAACCCTTCCAGGCACCCCAAGCAGGGGTATATAAACAACCCTGCTCCCAGAAGCTAACAACAATAAGAAATATCCAAGCAACACTTGTACACACTTTCTTTTCTGTTTAGCTTCGTCTTTCTGTGCTTTCATTGCTGTAAAGAGGTTTCTCCGCCTGAAGGAGAAAATAGTGCTACTTCATTTGCCTTGGATTAACAACCTCCCCGGTTGTAACCAAGTAAACATGTGTGCCTCTGTCTTTTAGTTTTTTTAATATTTCTTATATGCAAGTGTTATTTTAATTAAGCTATTTGTTCGAGAAAGGTTGTGTTTGCTTAATTTGTGCAGAGGCTATTCACCCCCCTTTAGCCGACCACCAAGGGTCCTAATAAAATCTTTGTTTGTCCTCAAGCAAACTACGCAATCTAGATTCATGAGCTAATAATGAGTATCCCTAGTGACTCCATTCAGTTCTATTAAACTAGTAAAACTAATGAGCATAATTAAGAATGATCTACAAGAAAGTATTTGATTATTATCAAACAAAATTCTGTAGTCTAGAAACATATATAGGAGTAAGTGCATCATAATTCTTGGTAAATCAATTTAACTCTATCAAACAATTTCAATAATAAGCATGATTATAAATGGATTTGTCCCCTCGGATGGGTCTAGTGGCTAGCGCATGAGATGTTGCCACCATGAGGTCTGAGGTTCGAATCTCAACAAAGCCGAGGTAAATGTCTCCCTTATGTGCTAGTCATTATTCCAAAGGCTAGTAGCTGCTCGTGATTTACCTTCTTTGTGTTAGCCCTGGAATGGGTTGGCGGGGGCGCTGGGGGCGAGCGTATTCATTTTTTTTTTGCCACCATGATCATAAATGGATTTTTAACTTAGCCTAAGAATGAGTTCTTCGTACTCAGTGCAAATTGTGATCAAAATTTCTCCAGTATCAATTCCTAATCCTAGTTAAGTCATCATTGGACCATCTTTTCCTTTTTATTCCTAGTAGTAAATGAGGGCAGATCCTCCGAATCGCTTTTTGCGGTCCAAGGGATGATCCCTAAATATGTATTGATGGAATACATGGTCCCCACTCATAAAATAAGTGGGGATCATTCATCTTAAATACTGCTTGGTGCATCTATCTTAAACCTATCCAAGGTCTAAAGAATATGCTTAATATAAAGAAAAATCTAGTATTTATTTTTTCAAAAATCTAACTCGGTATCAAAAAAATAAACAACTAGTTTCCATTCACGATAACAGATTGTTCAAGAGAAATCTTGGTTGTTTACCCTTGTCCTGGTATTTCAAAAGGACCACAGGGCCAGATGAATGTAGCTTAGCAATTAATTCCCTATGTAAACAACAAGAATAATGTACAAAGGAGCAGTAAAGAGTTCATCGCATTTCCAAGCATCAGCTATCCGTTTCTTTGCCATCTTATCTGCCAAGCAAGCTATTTCGGGACTATATCCATTTCTTCCGTTTACTCGCTGCATAATTAACAGTGGGATTTACTGAATGATCGGAGGTGATTGATGGCAGGCTCATCCGGGCACCAGCAAGCAGGAGCGAAAGACGCTGTGGCTGATTGACACGCGGAAGCTTTCGTCGGAGGAGGCGCTGTACGCGGCGCATGTTGGCACAGAATCGATGAATAGCAAAGGATGTAGGAAAAAGGAAAAATGTCGAGCATCCCAGTAAAGGAGAACGGCGGAGTGCTATTTCCCTATCCGATGCTAAGTCCTCACAATTATACTGTGTGGGCAATAAAGACAGAGGCGATCCTTGATGCCCAGGGAGTCTGGGAAGCGGTGGAGCCAGCGGAAGGAGCCCAGGTGGATGCAAAGTAGGACAAAAAGGCACGTGCATACATCCTGCAGTGTGTCCCCGAAGACATCCTTCTCCAGATCGCAACAAAGAAGACGGCGAAGGAAGTCTGGGACAATCTCAAGACGAGGTACCTTGGTAGTGATCGGGTGAAGAAGGCACGTGTACAAACATTGAAGGCACGTGTACCTAGTCGTGGCAAATGGCGTGGATGTGGGCGAGGGTGCGGTCGTGGCCATGGTACGCAACGCCAAGACAGTGCAGGAGGGACTAGCGGCAACAACAGTGGCACTCGAGACAAGAGACATATAAAATGTTTCAATTGGAAGAAAATGGGGCATTATGCGTCCGAATGCTACAACAAGCGGCGTGATGATGAGGCTCACCTCACTTGTGCCACCGATGAAGAGCCGACACTGATGATGACCGTGTCCCACGAGGAGTCTGACACTAGGCGTGAGCGGCAGGATATCATTCTGCTCAGTGAAGATAGGTTGCTACCGGAGATGTACCGCGGCGTTAAGAAAGAAGATAAAGACGTCTGGTACCTTGACAACGGTGCCAGCAACCACATGACTGGCCATCGCGAGAAGTTTCAAGAACTAGATAAAACCATCACCGAGAGGGTGAGATTTGGCGATGGATCAACCATTAAGATCATGGGCAAGGGGACGGTTGTGTTCGAATGCAAGAATGACGATCGGAAGGCTCTCCACGAGGTATACTACATTCCGAAACTTTGTAGTAATATCATAAGTCTCGGTCAATTGATAGAAACTGGGAACGAAGTGCACATGGAGAAAGATATCATGAATGTGATTGATAGGAGCGGGAAGCTCTTGATGCGGGTAAAGCGAACACAAAATCGCTTGTACAAGGTAACCTTGAAGACATGCAAGCAAGTCTGTCTCCTAGCAAGCCTAGAAGACCCAACCTGGTTATGGCACATAAGACTCGGACATGTCAATTTTCACGATTTGAAGCTGTTAGGGGAGAAGAAATTGGCAGTTGATGTGGCTCCATTGCCCCAGCCGAACAAGCTTTGCGAGGTATGTGTGGTCGCTAAACATGCAAGGTCACCATTCCCGCACCAAGCAAACTTTAGAGCGACAAAGCCGTTGGAACTTCTCCATGCTGATATTTGCGGGCCAATTTCACCAAGTACACTGGCTGGTAACAAATATTTCTTTTTGATTGTTGATGATTGTACAAGATGGATGTGGGTATTTGTATTGGCAGCAAAGAAAGATGTATTCCAAGCATTCAAGAAATTCAAGTCCGTGACGGAGAACACGACTGAGTACAAAATCAAAACACTTCGGACAGACCGTGGCGGTGAGTTTCTATCCACAGAGTTCACTCGATTCTGTGAAAATGAAGGGATCGAGCGGCACCTTACGACTCCCTACACACCCCAACAGAATGGCGTTGTAGAGCGCCGTAATCGCACTGTGATGGCCATGGCAAGATCTCTCCTCAAGGGTACACATATGCCGGCAAGGTTCTGGGGGGAGGCAGTTAGGCATGCTGTCTATATGCTAAATCGTCTCCCAACTAAGGCGCTAGGAGACCGTACCCCATTTGAAGCCTGGATGGAGAGAAAGCCACATCTCGCCCACTTGAGAGTGTTCGGTTGTGTTGCATACGTGAAAAATACAACCCCTCACCTGAAGAAACTTGACGACAGAAGTTCACCCATGGTATACTTGGGTGTCGAGGAAGGCTGCAAAGCTTATCGTCTATTTGATCCAAGGCATGACAAGCTACAAGTAAGTAGAGATGTAGTATTTCAAGAAAATAGTGAATGGACATGGACTGCAGGTGCTAACCATGAAGAAAACTTACCGGAGTTTATGGTGGAGATGCACTCGACACCGACGAGGTGATTGTTGTAGCAGACATTGAGGCAGGAACAGAAGATGTCGCACCACCGGCAACAGCCGTAGTACCCATGACAAGAGCATCAAGCCCATCTACATCATCATCGAGCACCCATACAACTACCTCACTTGACTCTCATGAAGGGCCAGTTCGGTTTAGGTCCATTTCCGATATCTATGCCAACACTGAGGAAGTGGTTGGTATTGATGAAGAAGAGAATGAGGTAATGCTGATGATGTCTGAAGAGTCGACCTGTTATCAAGAGGCTGCAACCGAGGCTTGCTGGTACAAAGCAATGGAGGAAGAACTGGAAACTATTAAGATGAACAAGACCTGGACCCTAACTGAGCTCCCATTAGGCCATAAACTTATTGGCCTAAAGTGGGTGTACAAACTGAAGAAAGATTCGGCTGGGAAAGTTGTTAAGTATAAAGCAAGATTAGTTGCTAAAGGCTATGTACAAAGACAAGGCATCGACTTTGAAGAGGCATTTGCACCGGTCGCTAGACTTGATACTATTCGAGTCATTCTTGCACTTGCAGGGAATCGAAGCTGGGAGGTACACCATCTAGATGTGAAGTCAGCATTCCTTAACGGAGAGTTAGAAGAAGAAATATACGTCTCTCAACCGGAAGGGTTTGAGGTACAAAATTAGAAACATAAGGTGTACAGGTTATTCAAGGCCCTCTATGGACTGCGGCAGGCTCCACGAGCTTGGAACATGCGGTTGAACAGGAGTCTGGTAGAGCTTGGCTTCAAAAAATGTATTCAAGAACATGCAGTATATACAAGAGGTGAAGGAGAAGCAAGTATACTTGTTGGAGTGTATGTCGACGATCTCATCGTGACAGGAAGTAGCACAGGAAGAATCAACAAGTTCAAGCAACAAATGATGATAGAATTTGAGATGAGTGATTTAGGTCTTCTCTCCTACTACTTAGGGATTGAAGTGGAACAACAGAAGAGCCGAATTTTACTTAGACAATCAACTTATGTTAAGAAAATTCTGTCTCAATTCAAGATGACAGATTGTAATGCCACAAAACATCCGATGGAACCCAAGACACAACTACATAAAGACTTGGAAGGGACTCCAGTTGATGCCACAGAGTACAGACGCGTCATTGGTTGCCTGAGATATTTGCTACACACACGACCAGACTTGTCATATCCTGTCGGGATGGCGAGCAGATACATGGAAAAGCCTACAACCATGCATCACAAAGTGGTCAAACAGATTCTCAGGTATTTGAAAGGTACAATACATTTTGGACTTACTTACATAAAGGGACCCCAGAAAATTAGTATATTCGGCTACTCGGATAGTGATTTAGCCGGCGATCTCGATGGGAGGAAAAGCACAAGTGGAATGACTTTCTATTTTAATGAAAGTTTGGTGTCCTGGAATTCACAGAAACAGAAGACAGTGGCGCTTTCATCTTGTGAGGCAGAATTCATGGCAGCCACAACTGCGACCTGCCATGCTTTGTGGTTGAGGAGTCTTATTAGCGAATTAACCGGTGAAAAGCCAAAGCCGGTAACGTTGTTTGTTGACAACAAATCTGCTATAGCACTCATGAAGAATCCAGTATTCCATGGTCGAAGCAAGCATATAGATACAAGATTTCATTTTATCAGAGAATGTGTTGAGAATGGACAGATTGTGGTTGAGTTCATTAATACTGGAGAACAGCGAGCTGATGTATTGACTAAAGCACTGCTAGGAGTGAAGTTAGCTGTCATGCGACAACTACTCGACGTTCGTGATTTAGAGTCATGTCAGAATTAGGGGGAGTAAATGTAGGAAAATAATTCGGACATGGCATGACCACGTTTTTCCTTCCGCAAGTTTCTCGTTCATGATTTATTTATTTTTTCTGTGATATTAATCTTTCCTATTTTAGTGGTATGAGTCATCCTATTCTTATGGTTAAATCTTATCACTTGAGTTGTATTTAAAGGGGTCGAAGCTGTGAAACAAATCAGATCTCAGAACTAAAGTTTCTCCAGTTTCTATTTTCGGTTATTTGTGCATTGCTTTCCACCTGTGTAGTTTTTCTCCCCTTGCTACTGTGTTTTTTTTAGTGCTACGTGTGGTGTTTTTTTTTTTCTTTTTCCTGCATCCTTTGCTATTCATCGATTCTGTGCCAACACTTGGTATCAGAGTGTTGGTAGTATAAGACATCCAAGAATCTACGATTCCATAAAATGTCGAGCATCCCAGTAAAGGAGAACGGCGGAGTGTCATTTCCCTATCCGATGCTAAATCCTCACAATTATACTGTGTGAGCAATAAAGACAGAGGCAATCCTTGATGCCCAAGGAGTCTGGGAGGCGATGGAGCCAGCGGAAGGAGCCCAGGTGAATGCAAAGAATGACAAAAAGACACTCCGCCGTTCTCCTTTACTGGAATGCTCGACATTTTATGGAATCGTAGATTCTTGGATGTCTTATACTACCAACGCTCTAATTTGTTTCACAACTTCGACCCCTTTAAATATAACTCAAGTGATAAGATTTAACCATAAGAATAGGATAACTCATACCACTAAAATAGGAAAGATTAATATCATAGAAAAAATAAATAAATCATGAACGATAAACTTGCGGAAGGAAAAACGTGACCATGCCATGTCCGAATTATTTTCCTACAGCGCAGAACGAGAGGCTGCCGGTGAGGTCGCTGATTCAGGTCCTCTTCGCGGAGCACAGCAAGTTGAGCCGGCTCGCGGAGTGGAGCGGGTCCTTTAACTTGTCGTCGATGGGGAGGAGCCTGAGCGAGGCGGCAGCGGCGGGGCGGTGCCCGTCGAAGCGCGAGACGGTGGCGCAGCAGCAGAATGAGGCGCGGCGGCTGAGGTACGAGGTGGCGAGGCTGCACGCGCATTGCCATTCGTTGCAGACGCAGGTGGATAGACTGAGATGGCGGCGGCGAGGAAGAAGGGGTGGTCCGGGTGCTGGTCTTGTTGGTTCGGGAATGGAGATGGTGGTGGTTCAGAGGCGGTGGAGAAGGTGGACCGGTCGGAATTAAGCGCGGAGCGGCCGACGCCGTCTCAAAGCAATCAAGGAACTAAAATTCTCCGAACGGCTTCTTTGTAATTGTAGATCTCCTCTAAATTTTGTTAGCTAACTTTTAGAAAGATACAGAGATCCTTTTCAGTAAATATCTTACAATTTGTATCAAAATTAATTAAATTTGCAATATATTAATTTATCGAATTATAGTATATGGCATATAAAAGCTGATGGTTACGTATCATTATTATATGTATTTAAATTTGATTTTGAATGTATAAATTATGTGGAATTATGATAGTGTATAAAATTAAAAATTTAAAATCAATGAATGGGCCAATCTAGATGGGCTTTCGTTGACATCTTTTTCGGCGTGTTGGGCGTAACCTCACCCAACGTGTCACTGGCACGTGACTATTAAAAGACCAAACTGGCCAAGCTTTTTAATGGCACAGAAGACAAAGCAATTTTTCTAGATAATTTAATTTAGCAATTCCCAAGATAATTTAATTAACCATTAAATGACTTAATTTAACTTAATTGAAACAAAAACTATTGTTTCTTCCCAAAACATAATCTTGGGCTTGGGGAAGACTTTTGAATTCCAATAGGAAGTTAATGGTATAATTAAAGAAAGGTGGAATTTAGCTGAATATATAAGAAATGCTTTTGGTTTCGAATTCAAAAAAGAACACTGAAAGAATTACAAGAACTGGAAGTTATGTTTTCCCCTAAATACGTTATTAACCCGAAGGAAAGTGGAGAGAAGAAGGCAGACAATAGAACAGATCCATTTAGGTGGATGATTGATGGTTTCTCAACAATTGCAAATCGAGGTGCTGAGACGTATTACTCCGGAACTTTCACAGCTTGTGGTTTTACCTGGTAATTCTGTTTTTTTTTTTATGTGTGTGTGTTGAAATATATATTGTTGTTCAAAATCAAATCACATTTTTGTACAACAAGTGAAAAATCAAGTTTTTGTAGTACATAAGTTTTGAGTAGTGTTTTACCTGAAAATCACTGCTCCAGGCTTTTGACTTTTTGTTCAATACAATTGAAATATCCCCGTTCATTCGATAAGATTTATAAGATCTTTGGAAGACTTGGCATAAGAATATGGTTTATGGAAGATAGCTGAGGGAACTATTAATTGCAGGAAGTTGCGACTGGAATCTGTTTTAGAAGTCGATGGTGAGAAATATGTGGGTCTTTATCTCTCAAATGATGCAGCTTCAAAAAACTCAGTGATCAAAGCAATCTACAAGCTCTTCATATATGATCAACTACACGCGGAGCATATTCAAAAGGAAGGTGACAATATATACATTTAAAGTTCCAGAATAACTACTCGTAATACACTAAGTTGCTTTTACCTGAATTTGTTGGTGGAGTTAATTTTCATGTTAAATTCATTTGTTTATGAAGGTGAAGACTATTTCCTTGGCAAATCCGATGATGGGTTTTGTTGTAAGGTTGCATTGAACAAGTTCAATAGTAAAAATTCTGGTCTTCTTGTCCACGATTGTTGCATCTTTGGAGCTGAAGTATTGGAGGCTTTTGCATGCAAATTAGACAAAGAAGGAATTAGTGAATCCTTGTCCCTAAACAAAGACACAACTCCTCGTATATATACTTGGGTTATCAAGGATGTTTCCAAATCGAACGTTGTACTAAAATCTGATGCTTTTGCTGCAGGCGGCTACAATTGGTACTCCATTACTTTTTAATTTCTTATTTTGATCATTGTTTAATTAATCTCTAAGCGTACAAGATTTAAGATATATATAATTATTCCTTTCCTTTGATTTTGATATGTCTAGGAGTATCTCGCTCTATCCAAATTTAGCCACATACAAGGACTTCCTTGCTATTTTCTTGAACATGGACAATTCTGTTAATCTTGCTCCCAAGACTAGAGTTTATGTGGAGTATAGCTTTTGCTTGTTGGATCAACGCAATGACAAGCACTTGAAGCGAACAGGTTTTTGGCAATTTGATAGCGCTCCTTGGCTACGTTACAACTTGATCAAGCAATCATCTGACTGTGTTTTCTTATTTATTTGTAGTGACAAGCTTGTTCTCATCAGGGAGTACTTCCAGTTGGGGATGGCGCGAGTTCTTAAGCTGGAAAGATGTACAAGATCCATCTAGAGGATTTCTCCGCAACGAGACATGCATTGTTGAAGCATCCGTTGTTATTCTTGGAGTGGACACCATTGCTTGAGTGAGAACCAATAGAATTCTTTGCCACTTATCCTTGGACCTTGATATTTCTGTGTTTTTTTTTTTTTGCATGTCCATGTGTTAAGTGTGTCTGAAAAAATATTGATAAATACATGGGAACATGCATCGAATGATTCGAAATACAAATGTGCATTAATATTTGCAATAAATCTGTTCGACCACAATAAAATAAATTTATAGTTAAACAATTAATTAAATATTATTAATAAAAATTAATTACATGTTATTTTTGAAATTAAATATGAAAATATGTGATAGGATATAATTGACTTGTAAAATATTATATTACTTGGATGTTTTTAATAATCATCTTAAAATTTTCAAAAAAAAAAAATCATCCAATCTAATATTTAATAATCTTAAACCTACCATATCTTATGCAAATATAAAATAGGATAGTGTTAAATGGTCAGAAGGTCAGCTAGAATATATACATGGACATTTTAATAATATCATATGTATATATTAATTACATATATATACATGCATATATTATAATTGAAAGATAAAAATTTTTAATTGATCAGATTTTGACCAACAAAATTTAGTTTGTATTACCAAATAATATAATATACGTATGTATTATATCATCTTACAATAAAATCTCTTGCACCCACTATTATTTAAAGTTATCAGTCTCAATTCTTAGCCCTTCAATGTCAATGCTTATAAAATAATATAATTAATAAGATTAAGTAACATCGAATTTGAAAAGATGAAAGATTTTATCCATCATTAAGATAAATTAGGAAATCCTAATGACAATATTTCAGAAATTTAATAACCCTTAATTATGCGTTTTATTTTTTTAAACACAAAATCCTACAAATATCCTAGGGGCACATCAATGTATAATCAATTTAAAAATCATTTTTTTTTGTCTTTGTGTATAGTCAATTATTATCAAAAGGCTACTAATTTCAATGCTTGTTTAGTTGACTTTTTGTCTATTGTCAAGTTAGGCAATTCCTCTTCAGTTGGCTTACAAACTTTTCTAAGCCTATGCAAAGATTTGAGTAGGTCGACAAATATTATTTAGAAATTTATCCGATAGTTGAAGGCTTCACTAATTAAACCATAGATAGCTTACCCCTACCTAAACAACCACCAAATTATTACAATGTACATCCAAAAAATAAAAATAAAAATTATACACTATGCAATAACTCAAGGCTCTCATAACTTCCAGTCTTCAACTCCTCTTGAGCTAGCTTTCACGGCGACAGACCTTCTCAGCACCAAATGAAACCCTTTTACTTGTGCCCACCCAGCTTTATCTCAATAAGTTGATCCCATTGAGTGAATGGTATTTGATCATGTTCCAAAACGGTAAACGAACAGTTGCTAGAAACGTGGCTTCGTTGTTGACCAAATAAAGACTTTCTTGCTATCCTATGTAACACAGAGAGTATTAGTACTAGACCATAGAAGGGAGTTTCGGTATTTAGAGATGTCAAAAATGAACTCAATCCGACAATCCAATTCGAGTTGACCCGAAAAAAATCAGGTTCGGGTTGGGCATTTTCGGGTTCGGGTTCGGGTCGGGTTCGGGTTGGAGGGTTGGAGAGTTAAAAGTTTTCAGGTTGGGTCGGATCAGGTTCGGGTTGACCCGGGTTGATTTAAATATAGGGTTTTGTGGATTTTTTTAGGGTTAAATCAAATTTTATTTTAAAAATTTAGATATTTTTATATATATTAATATCATGTTTGGATGATAATGATGGAATATTGAGATAAAAATGAAAAATTATAGGAAAAATAGTCCAAAAAAGTCATTTTGAATCGGATTTTCGGGTTATATGGGTCAATTTCGGGTTGATCGGGTTGGTCGAGTTCGGGTTTAGGTGTTTTGGGTTGAACTCAGGTTAGGGTCGAGTTCAGGTTGGGTTAAAAAAAAAAAACTCAACCCGACCCGACCCACCCGAATTGACACCCCTACCGATATTGATCCTTCGATGCTTAAGTCAGTGATCGAGTTATGAGAAGAAAATAGTGGAAGAAAACTATAACAACGAGCGTGTAGAACTATAGAGCATTTCTTATATCTGTCTGTAGATAGAGACCCCTTTTTATAGTATCACTGTTGTGTTGGTGCGGTTAGCACTAATGGTCTAACTCAAATTTTGATGAATGACAAAGTATGTTAAGTTAGTTTCATATTGATCTAACACTTTGACCAAGTGTGAAGGAGAAGCCCAGATGGGTCGATGGGTTGACCAGACGTTTGGCACGAAGTCCAACTAGGTCGACGGGCTGACCTGATAGCTGACACGAAGTCCAGCTAGGTCGACAGGACGATCGGATAGCTGGCACGAAGTCCAGACGAGTTGATGGACTGACCAGACGTTTAACACGAAGTTCAGCTAGGTCAAAGGGTCGACCGGATAGTTGGCACGAAGTCCAGACGGATCGACGGGTTGACCAGACGTCCGGCAAGTAAGTAGAGGTAAGTCACTGGAGGGGAGTGACTGTGAGGGCGCGTTCCCGGGAAGGGAACTTAGGCGTTGATCCAACTTAGAACCATTTTGGAACTCTAAGTTGATATCTTGATTAAATTTCGGTCTCAGTGAGACAGAATCTAATTACTATTCTGTTTGATTATAAACTATGCTAACACTTTGTTTTGCAGGATATATAATTTACATTTACCTCGGACTAACATTTTCTTGCAGGAAGTAGATTGCTGGAAAACAAGGGTCCGAGTGCTCGGAAGGGATTCGGGTGTCCGGAGGTAAATTTTATCCTCAAACGCACATCGACACGTGGAGCTTCATGGTTGGCTGGGCTACGTCACACTCCAGGAGCCCGAAAGGGATCTGGGCGCCCCGAAACTCCTATATAAGGAGGGTGTGGCATGGAGCAAGACACAACACACGATTATGCCTTTTGACGCTTGCGATCCTGCGCTGTGCTCCTGCGACGAAGCTTCTCCGACAAACGCGCTGATTTCTTTTTCTTTATTAGTTGTCGGTACTTATTTCATTTTAGCATCTCTGTACTTCAAATTCTGTAATCATCTATTCGGATTGCTAGTGGGTTGCCCAACGAAAGCACTCGACAAGTGCGGGCCTTGGAGTAGGAGTTGACCAAGGCTCCGAACCAAGTAAAAAAGTTCGTGTTAGCATTGTATTTTTTTTCATTTTCTACTTTTCCGCTGCTTATTCTACGATGATTCTTTCCGATCGATATCCCCCCCCTCTATTGATTTTCACGATCCAACAAGTGGTATCAGCGCAGGTACCGCTCTGAATTCGTGCAACCACCAATCAAGCAAGAGAGGTCCTTTTCAAAAGTAAAATATGTTGTGACCTTGACGTCCGCTAGAAGGGGGTGCATAGCGTCTCACCCAAAACGTCGCTTCCTACACTTGTTAGTACGCAGCAGAAAACAAAAATACAAATTAACAAGAAGAAAGTTAAATCCTATAAGCAATAAGGAAAGACAATAAACCAAAACAAACTGTAACACAAGGCGTTTACGTGGTTCGGAGATTAGGGCTCCTACTCCATGGCTATCCGTAAGGTGGGCGATCCTGATCCGTCGGTGGATGATTCCCCGAAGAACTTCCGACTAACTCGCGTAGCTCCTTGTGGGTCGAGAAACCTCGTCACAATCTCGTACAAGCACGTTAGATCACTTGGGCACTCGGAGACTCTAATTAGGGTTAACCACCACTAATTTCTTCAACTTCAACCAAGCTTCCAATGCTTGGTTATATAGGCCATGAGTTGGAAAACTCTGCCTACCAGTCGACTGCCAAAACCATCAGTCGACTGCCCTCTGTAGAGATTTGACAGTTACAACCCAACGACCATATACCAGTCGACTGATACTTCCATTAGTCAACTGCTCCACACTAACCGAACGAACAGAAGCATTTTGTTCACGCCCAGTCGACTGCCTGGTCGACCGCACCAGTTGACTGATGAAAACATCAGTCGACTGCTACAGTAACACTATAGTAAACCCTAATCCTAGGATTTAACCCTCGAGTACATTTACTCAGCACTCGTCCTCGACCGACCAACCTAGACTTAGCTTTCTAGCCTCCTTCATCAGTCTTGCGTCCCTCGGATGTCTCCCCATCCTTCACGTCTTGCCTTCTGGAGCTTCCATCGCCCTTATCATTATTGTCGGGTCTTCCTTTGCCAAGATGTCACCCTTCCGGGACTTCATCCATTGCCAAGTCACACTTGAACTTATGTTGCCAAGACTACATGCTTGGACTTATACCGCCAAGACTCATCCTTGGGTTTTTCTCTGCCAAGATCACACTTGGACTTTCCTTGTCGTACTTGTATCATGCATACTCACAATGCATACCAAATACAATAATAAACCTAACTTAAACCTTTTCCCAAACATCAAAACCTAGGGTACCCAGATTGCTCCAACAATCTCCCCTTTTTTGATGTTTGGCAACCCGTTTAAGTTAGGGAAACAATATAGCAATACATATGCAAATAAATATGCAATCTACACATGCATAAATCATGAAACCTAATCCTAAGCTCCTCCTTCACCTAAGCTCTCCCTTGAGTTAGGATTTCTTGCAAATGTATGTAGGTTTCCCACTTAAACCTAAACTTCTCCCCGTTTGTCATACATCAAAAAGAGCTCCAACAATATCCTAATTATTGGACTTTTTAATCTCTAATGACCATAAATATCATGTATTAATCTCCCATAAGATTACATACATGTTCACTACTCTTTTGGTCATTTTTTAATGCTAAAAGACATTTTCAGACCATATCAATCGACTGCAATAAGTCCCAGTCGACTGTCATCGTCAAAATGAGCTTACAAAGACATTTTATGCTCAAAATTACTGTAACCAATCGACTGGTAACTGTACTAGTCGACTGGTACGCTATTTCTGTAAAAATCAATATTTTCTGACCAACTTCAGAAATACGCTAAAAATTTCACATACCTCTAAAAAATCTCAAATTTTGTAGAGAGATCTATTTTATCCTTGTCTACTTGGGGAAAATATATATATAAATATATTTATCACAGATCCCAAGAATGATATAAAATTGAAAACTATCTAAATAGTTCAATTGAATCTTGACCTAAAGCCTAGTTTTGACTTCCTCTTGATGTATCTGCCCATACTAAACCACAATACTTCCTTAGCATGAGTTTATATGGAATATATACATCAAAAACTAATTTTCATGGAATATGACCCCAATGCCATATTTTCATGCATGACACCATCCTAATTGTGTCAACCCACTAGGTTAGAGACTCAAGTTCGTCTCCTAACCACTTGGCATATTTGATAACCTCTCTACCATGGGTTTCAAAGGCTCTTCCTAGCCTTAAGAAACTTAACCTTAGTCACCTCCCTTGGTGACTCATTTACTATGGTTAGGCCACTTCGGTATACCTCGGGTGACATTTGATCTATAAAACTCACCTTCTTAACCTTAGACATTTTATTTTTAGTTAGTTTCTTCTTATATTTCACTTTGGACACTTCATTCTTACTATAATTATATATCATCCTAATATATTCCTTCTTATTAACCTTAATAATTCTTCCTTATATGTTGTCACACCACTCATACGTCAAATAATCTATTAGAGCGAGATTAACCAAGCAAAGACCCATGGCAAAAAGGGCATTAGAGGGTGCTGACTTTTATACGTCTAAAACAGAGGATGTTTCCGATTATTAAGGGACACCTTTTCAAGAGATTTATTGTTACTTATACGCATGGCAAAAGGCTGATGGTGATGTATTATTGTTTGCGTATTTAAATTTGACGATTTTATGAAGTGTTTTGCATGTAGAAATTATATGTGACATAAATTTTAAAACTAACAAAAGATGTAATATATGAATATATAGAATTATAGCATATAATTATATGGTAGTATATGAGTCAAAATGAGCCAATCTAGATGGGCTTGGTTTGGACTTAGTTGATCTCATTTTTAGCGTTTGCGCCTAACCTGAGCCAACCTGACACGGGCACATGGCAATCGACAGACCAAACTGGCGAAAGATTTTTCTAGACAATTTAGTTTAGCAATTCACAAGATAATTTAATTAACCATTAAATGACTTAATTCAATAAAAAAAAAAACTTTTGTTTCTTCGAAACATAATCTTGGACTTAGGATCTCTCCGATCGTTAAAGTTAAAGTTTTGAATAAACTTTTTTTTAAGAATTTTAACATGCTATATTAATATTATAAAAATTCATTAAAATATTTTGAATCATTAAAATTTTGAGTGAACTTTTTTTTTTAATTCTCTCCACATGTAGTTGCATGGTTCCATACATATTATATCAATTTCAATATAAATCTACTATTCTCTCCCTAATTAAAAAAAAACCTACATAGAATTTTTTCATTTAATATCTTTATATAATTTTCATTTGATATTTTAATTAATTATAATCTTTAATTTAATTTAATTATAATTAACAATTAATTATTTATTTATTTATACTTTATAATTTAATATAATTTATTTAATATTTAATTATTTTATAAATTTAATTTAATTATAGTCATTTATATATTTTTCTAACTTATCTAAAAAAGAAAAAAAATATAATTTTAATTATTACTAATTATTTATAAATTGAAACATTATAATTAACTTATCAAATAATTTATTTTTAAATTATTTAAAAAGAATCATCATGTACAATAATTATTGGTTCTAGAGAAAAAGCATGTTTGAAAATTCAAATCTGTTCTTAAATTAAATACTTCAAATCTCACCTACACAATCATAAAAAAATTTTTAATGAGGTTTTTAAATTTTACAAATCTTTGACAAAATTTGTATTGGAGATGCTCTTAGGAATACTTTGGCCAAAGCATGCTTTGGTTTTTAGAATTCCAATAGGAAGTTAATTGCATAATTAAAGAATGATAGAATTTAGTTGAATATATATCGGTAAGAAGAAAGACTTTTGGTATCCAATTCAAAAAACACACAGTGAAAGAATTAGAAGCACCGGAAGTAATGGTTTCATCCAAATACGTTATCAACTCGAAGGAAGTGGATAGAAGTAATGATAATAATGGAAATAATCTTTAGTTAATTTTAATCAATTGATATTTATTATATTTGGCATATAATCAAGATTGACATGAATTAAATAGGAAAAATAATATTTCTAAATTTTTTATATTACTATATTTATAATTATTACGATTGTATGCCTTATTTAATATTTTCATTATTATGTTGGACAATTTGGAACTTTAGTAATAAAATATCAAAAAACTTTATGTTATTTCTCTCCTCAACCTATTAATTTCTACATGGTATCAGAGCCCTTTACACCTATTTCTTATTTCTTCTTTCTATTTTCTTTTTTACTCTCTTCCGTGACTTCCTCTATTAATACACTCATTGTTTCTTCTTCCTCCTGTCGCTCACGAAAAGGAATCCACCTTGTTGCCACCTCCATCTAAGGAGGACTCCATATCCCATCCTTTTTACTGTCATCAAAGGAAGTTTCTACATATTGATTTGATATCATCAGCTACAGTGTGACAATCTCAGAAACTTTCGATAAGTATTTGTCTGTTTTATTTTTACTTTATTTTATGTTTTTTTCACCTCCTTTTCTGAACTCGCAGTGAAAAAAAAAGGAAAAAAAAACGTGAGAGAAAAAAAAAAGCAGAAGGGGGAAGAAAAAAAGGAAAAAAATAGAAAAAAAAAGGAACAAAATAAACAGAGAGAAGAGAGAAAATAAAAAAATGAGAAAAAATTAAAATATTTCCTTTTCGTGTGCCGCTGCCTCCGAGCTTTGCAAACTTTCTTTACTGTCGATTTCGACAATGACAATCTGGGATTTCATCATCGCTACTTTTCATCTTTTTTGTCAGAGTCAATTATTTGTTTTTCGATATCCGATACTCAACGATATCAAGATATAGACCGATGTCAAATTTATCACATCTTGGGTATACTGGTCTTCATTGCTCTAGAAGATTTGATTAGTCTTATAGTCGGAGAAGATATCAAATTTGTCTCAGTGTTGGACATATTGGAATTCAATGTCCTAAAAGATTTGACTCAAATTTTACTGGTGGTCCTGCAGCATTGGGGCAACCAACTATATCACAAGGAGAGTATGCATGTTTAAACCGATCACCACCTTCTTGGCATTCTAAACCTAATTAGTCATCTCATTATGGAGCATTCTCACATTCTATCTCTCCTAATATAGTTTCATCGACTTTTGAGAACCCAGGATGACATCCGGATTCTAGAGCAACTCATCATGGTACGCCGGAATATAATATAAGCTTCACCTTATGATGGACCTGACATGGTACAGATAGGTAATGACTCAGGTTTGCAAATTACTCACATTGGGAACACATGTTTTCACTCATGCGGTTGTACTTTTTGCATGTGCAACACTCTTCATGTTCCTTCTATTACTAAAAATTTACTTTCCGTCAGTTTGCTCTTGTTAATAATGTGTTCTTTGAATTTCATCCTCATCATTGTCTTGTGAAGGATCCCACAACAGGAAATATTCTATTTCGAGGAAATATTAAAAATAGTCTTTATCATCTAATACGTTTGTTGGAGAACGCACTTGTTGAAGTGTATACTGAAAGCCTAAGCTTTGTAAATATTTATTATGTATAAAGAATCACATTTGGTCAAATTGTCTACATTTGTTTGTAGTTGTTCATTTAATTTATATTATAGATAACATAGTATGTGGTGTCAGATGCAGAAGATGATGTTATCAGTACCTTATAAATTATAAACAGTAGCTCACGACCAAAATGGAAAGGAACAAACCATTAGAAGGTCGTAGTGTAATTAGGTATTAGTTTATCTTGACTATATAATTACACTAGTACACTCAGAGTGTATTGAGTAGGACCATTTGAGGTCGTTTCTTTTATACTGACTTTATAAAGGAACAAAGACCTCGGTTATTATGGAAGTGTGTGCTCTTAATCCTAATATAATAACAAGCACATATATTTGATATTTATTTCTTTAATTTATCAATGGGTGAGATTTAGTTCGATAAATCAATAAGTTCGATAAATTGGGAAATGGTATCACTTATAGTGTGTGTTGTTGATTATAGAAGGAAACTGTGTCCTAGAGATACTAGGTTGATAATGTCCTCAAGAGGAGCTCATAAGGATTGTCATGTTAAACCCTGCAGGTGGACCTAGTCCGACATGACAATAAGGTAGAGTGGTACTACTCTTGGACTTAGATATTAATTAAATGAGTTGTCAGTAACTCACTTAATTAGTGGACATTCGATATCTTAAACACAGGGAGACTAACACACTCATAATAAGAAGGAGCCCAAAAATGTAATTTGGGATTGGTGCGGTAGTTCAATAATAGTTCTCTAGTGGAATGAATTATTATTGATAAAATTAAGTTGTGTGTTCGGGGCGAACACGAGATGCTTAATTTTATCGGGAGACCAAAATCAATTCTTCCTCTCGGTCCCTATCGTAGCCTCTTATTTATAGAGTACTATACCCACCTATACCCACCTTCTATACCCACCAATAGGGGGCCGGCCAAGCTAGCTTGGGAACCAAGCTAGGGTCGGCCTAGGTATAAATTGGGGTGGCCGACCCTAGCTTGAACCCAAGCTAGAGGGGTCGACCATATTAATTAAAAAGGAATTTTAATTTTAATTTTTATTATGTGGAAGAAATAATTTATTAAAGAGAATTAAAATTAAAATATCTCTCTTATTAAAGATCTACAAAAGATTAAAGAAAGAGATTAGATCTCTTTCCTTATTTGTAGATTGGTGAGATATTTTATTTTCTCTTTAAAATTATCCACATGTTGATAAAATTAAAATTATAGAAATTTCCTTTTATCAACCATGAAGAGATTTTGAAGAGAAATTTTATTTTTTAAAAAATTTCCGGAAACAAATTAGGAAGTTTTAATTTGTTGATTAAAACTTGTCTAAATTATTTCCTCTTGATGTGGCCGGCCAATATAGATTAAATTGGGAAATTTTATTTTATTTTTCTCAATTAAATCATGTCAAGGAAATTAAGGAAATTTTATTTCCTAATTTGCCTAGGCCAAGGAATATAAAAGAAGGGGTGAGGGTGCCTTCATGAGACACAATCTCTATTATTTCTCTCCCTCTTTTGTTCCTTGGTGTGGTCGGCCATCATCCTCTCCCTCTCTTCCTCTTGTGGTGGCCGAACCTCTCTCTCCCCTTGGAGCTCTTGCGGTGGCCGAATACTACTTGGAGAAGAAGAAGAAGGAGGAGAGAAAGCTTGCATCTCTTGGAGCTTGGTTGGTGTTTTGTTCTTCATCCTTGGTAAAGCTTCTTTGTGGCCGAACCTAGCTAGGAGGAGAATAAGGTGGTTGGTGGTTTCTCATCTCGGAAGATCGTTGCCCACACAACGTCTGAGGTTAGAAGAGGAATACGGTAGAAGATCAAGAGGTCTTTCTAGAAGGTATAACTAGTAATTTTCCCTTTCCGCATCATGCTAGTTATTTATGGAAATAATACCAAATACAAGAGGCTTATGATTCTAGAATTTCGAATATGTTTTTCGATGTTGTGTTCTTTTGTTTTTTCTTTTCCTTGTGATTTGATTGTTCTTTTCGGTTAACTTAAAGTTATTTTAGGAAATTAAATATTAGCTTTTTATAAAAAGTTTTGTCTAGTCGGTGGTGGTTACTCCCATATCCAAGAAGGCCATGTGCCTCGCCACGTCAGTACTGGGAACCAATTATGGAAATTAATATTTAATGGAATTAATAACTTAAGGTGATTTGGGTCGAACGTGTTAAGTTCCGCAGGAGACCCAAGTCAAAACCTAAAAGAACGAATAGATTAAGTTTTGGATCAAACGTGTTAAGTTCCGCAGGCGATCCAAAATTTAATTTAAAAGAACACATTGTAGCTAGGAAAATGTTCAGACCTTTGTACAAAATTTTGTACAGTGGAACCTCTAGGTTTTCCGAGTAGCAACCAACAACACTGATAAATTTTCTTAGCACGCACGTCTTGGTCATCCGTCTCTACGTGTTGTTCAGAATATCATTAACCAGTATGGTTTATCAATTTATTTAGCCTCCTCTTCTCATTTATGTGAAGCTTGCATGAAAGCAAAAACTCATAAATTACCTTTTGTGTCTTCTTCTCGTACTTCTAGTTTTCCTTTAGAAATTATTCACTCTGATGTGTGGGATCCTACTCCTATTCTATCTAATCAAGATTTTTTTTATTATGTTATTTTTATTGACAATTTCAGCAAGTTTACTTGAATTTTTCCTATGAAAAGAAAGTCTAATCTCTTTGATATTTTTTGTCGCTTTTAAAAATAGGTTGAGCACTATTTTGATCGTAAAATCCTCTCCCTTCATTCTGATTGGGGTGGAGAGTATAAAGCGCTTCATTGATATCTTACTTCCTCTGGCATCATCCATCGAGTCTTTTGTCCCCACACTCCTGAACAAAATGGATCCGCCGAGAGAAAACATAATCATGTGGTTGAAACTGTAACACCCATGAAATTATAAGATAAGTATATAGGTGTTATTTGCTTTAGAGCATAAAAGTAAGAAGAATCAAAAGAAAAAGAAATAAGAGAAATAAAAAGAGAGGTGAAGGTTTGAACCTTGGACCTCTCACAAAGGATAGAAATAAAATTGTATGATAACCACTAGGATAATGAATAACATATGAATGGAAAATGATGAGAATTATAGTTAAAGGTGAGGATATAATTAAGTAAGGGAACAAGAGAAAATCAAGTAGCTTTCTTCCTCTTGTTTACCTCTTGGTTAAGAAAAGGAATAAGCAAAAGACAAGTTGTCTTTTATTTTATTTTATTTCTCTTTTCTCTCTATTTTTTTCGTGGGAATTAAGAGAGTGAGGATGAGAAGAATTAAGGGAGATGAATGGGGACATATTCTCATTAGAAAAGGATATACATGAATTAAGGAGAAAGGGAAGCAAAGTTCATCTTTGTTTCTTCCACCCACTTAGCATAAAAAGGAAAGAAAGAAAAGGATTTCATTTTCTTCCTTCTTCCTCACCATTGCCGAAACTAGAGCTCTCCTCCCTCATCTCCAAAAGCCAAGTTTAGGTTTTCTCTCTAAGGGAAAACTAAATTACAAGAAGGAGCCTTCAAGGTGTACCCTTCCAAGCAAGAGAACTCAAAAGGAGTGCTAGAAGAAGAAGCTCTCTTCTTCCTCTTCACCAAGGGTACCATTTCCTTAAGGATCAACAAGTGAACACTATGTAAGCTTCCCCTCACCTGTGGTACAATAGCTCATATGGTTTTCATGAAGATAGATTGCTTAAAAACCTAGGGTTGCTTCATGGAAATTTCGGCCAAGACAAAAGGAAGAGTCTAAGAAATTTTAAACTAGATATGCTTATTATATTTCTTGTGACATGTATCTTATGTAGGAGGTTAATCTAATGTTTCCATGCTAGAATGATTAATTAGAACTTAGATCCATGAACCTTAGACTCTCGGCCAAGCATGAACAAGAGGACTAGGTAAGCTTAAGACTCAAACTAAACATGCTCCCTTGTTCTTGTGTTATGTACCCTATGATAATGGTGTTGTTAACTCTTTCTCTTACTTGTATGTTGATTGAAACTCCATTTTCATGCTCATGAATATTCAGCCATGGAAGAACTAAAGGCCTAGGAGAGCTTTAAACCTAAAACTAAGCATGCTATGATTTTTCCTAAGACAAGATATGAAGCTAAAATGTTATGCCCATGATTGTATGTTGGTTTGAACTCTATTTCATGCTTATGAAGATTCGGCCATGTTGAGATTTGAGGCCTAGGAAAGTTTAAAACAAGTCTAAGATGCTCATGACCTTCTTGATTCAATGATATGAAACTAGTTTGATGTTCTTATGTTTGCTTGTTACATAGAAATTTGGTTACATATAACTTTCGGCCACACCAAGTTTTAAGGCTAGGATGCTTAGATTCTAAACTAAGTTTACTCATGTTGTTTCTTGTAATGATGCCATGAAAATTGTGTAGGGTTTTCCATGCTTTTAGGCCACATGAAAAACAAATCTATGCCTCACATGTTTCGGCCACTATTGGTCTAAAGGCCTAGGGAAACTTAGAACCCAACTTAGATATGCTCATGATGTTTCTTGTGATAAATGCTATGAAATGTGGTTGTGGTTTCCATGCTCTTATGCCACTAGAAACCTAGTTTCCATGCTTAACATGTTTCGGCCTCCTTAGTTTAATGGGCTTAGGAAGTTTGGAATTTGAACCAAATGTGCTCATGATGTTCCTCATGAAATGTGTAGGATATTGGCTTAAGGTTCAACACTTTCATGCTACATGTAACCTAGAATAAGGCTTGCTAGGGTTCGGCCATGATAAGGTTAGAAGCTTAGGGAACTTAGAACCCAAACTAATCATGCTCAAGTTGTCCCTTATGAAATATGATATGATATGAGTTTAGGGTTTACATGTTTGCATGTTGCTTAGAACTTGATTGCTCTTCATGAAGGTTTCGGCCATGAAAGAATTAAAAACCTAGGAGGACTTAAAAATTTAGGTTAACATGCTTATGATCTTTCTTATGATAGGATGTGAAGTTATCATGAGATTCTTATGTTTGTATGTTGTCTAGAGTTCATGTCTCTACTCTTGACTTTCGGCCATAATAGGTTTAGTGACCTAGATGTGCCTCACATGCTATGTTATGAATTAAGAGATGTTATTTAATGATTACATGTATGATTATGTCTTTCTATGATAAGTGATATGCTCATTTATGTATACTTATGATCCATGCATGATAATGTCCTTTGTGATGCGCTATGTGCCCAATTATGCATGCTTTATGATAAGATAAATGACATGTTCATTATGTATGCTTATGATCCATGCATGTGCTATGTGCCCAATTATGCATGCTTTATGATAGGATAAATGACATGTTCATTATGTGTGCTTATGATCCATGCATGTAATGTGTGCCCAAATATGCATGCTTTATGATGTGATAAATGACATGTTCATTATGTATGCTTATGATCCATGCATGTGCTGTGTGCCCAAATATGCATGTTTTATGATAAGTTAAGAAATATGATATACATGAAATGATAAGAACTATGATATGTATATGTATGACATGCTACTTTACTTTATGTATGACTTGTACCAAGGGTGGGCTCCATAAGCGCCCCGGGGTCGATGGACTAAGAAACGGGCCTCGTTAGGGATGAGCTCCTAAGTGCCCCTAGGTCGATGGACTAAGAAACAGGCCTAGTATGTATGCCTTGTAGGGTTCAAGACTTGCTACATTGGACCTACATAGGACGCGCACATTTATGTATGTGGTACAAGCCGGGGCCCTAATTATGTTGAGATTATGTTTAAGTATGTATATTATAAGTTTTCAAAAGACATGTTGCATATGTTTCATGATACATGTTTAGGAATTCACCTTGCACATATTTTATGATTATGCCATGATATTTATGATGATGTTATGCTATGTCAGGATACATTTGATGTTCATGTTAGAATATGCCATGATACTTTATGATGATTATGTTACGATATGCCATGATATGCTGATTGATATGATAAATTTGTCTCCATGCATTTTGACTTGTGATTTTGATATGTTATACGGTTTTTGTGAGTAGGAAAGGAACTTACTGAGTCATGAGTGCTCACAGCTTACTTTCTTGTACCACAGATAAAGGCAAGGAATGGATGAACTAGGGGAGCAGCAGGATGGGCTAGAAGGATGTGTGTGGTAGTGGCTTGGCTAAAGGGAAAGACTTGCTTTTGTTTAATAAGGAATATGCCATGTTTATGTTATTACTTTATGACTCCATGACATTAAGTATGAGTTTGGGTATTATGACTCAAAAATCATGTTAAGTATGCTATGTGGTTTTTTTATGTCCATGGTGATTTTAAAGTAAGGAAAAGTTTTTAAATTCTCTAAGTAAGACTTCCGCTGTAATAAGTAGGTATGTATGTCTAAGTAACCCCCGTCCCCTTAGAAGGAGGGGCGGGGCGTTACAGAAACTGCCTTAGCTCTTCTTAATCATGCCTCGATTCCTCTTAAATTTTAGGATGATATCGTCCAAACCGCGGTCTACCTTATCAATCGTTTACTTACTCCATTACTTCAAAATAAGTGTCCCTTGAAAAGACTTTATAATTATCTTTCAGATTACTCATTCTTTCGTATCTTTAGTTGCGTATGTTATCCTTGGCTACGACCTTACTCTAAGCATAAGTTAAACCCTCGCTCTTTAAAATGTATTTTCCTTGGTTATAGTAATTTGCATCATGGGTACTATTGCCTCCATATTTCGACCGGTCGGATATATATTTCTCGACATGTTACTTTTAATGAATCTCTATTTCCATTTGCAGTTGCCATCTCAGATCCTCCTTCGGATAATTAAGGCAACTATTTAATATCACCAAGCAACATACTAGAAGTCCCACATATTGATTCATCGGGACATATTGAAAGTACAAGTGGGGATGGTATCTTGGGTCCTGCTCCATCTCCACAAGTTCTTGTAGACTCGACGGCTAGTGGTGATCCACTCTCTAGTTCTGATTCTCATCCGTCTGACCACTCATCTCCGAGTAGCTCTGATGATGATATTCCTCGACGGATGCTTCCTCTAAGCAATATTTATGCATGATGTCAACAAGTTTCCACTCATTATCCTCTTCCACGTGCTCTTATTGCTTCTTCAAATTTTGTTAAACCTTCTAGTTTTACACAGACAGTAAAAGATCCAAATTGACGTGCTGTGATGGCTATAGAATTTGATGCTCTTCTTCGTAATGCAACCTGACACTTAGTCCCTCGTACCCCATCTATGAATATTGTGAGCTCTAAATGGGTTTATCGAATTAAGTATCGTGCAGATGGTTCTATTGAACGTTACAAAGCTCGCCTTGTTGTTAAAGGCTTTAATCAACAACCAGGTATTGACTTCAATGATACTTTTAGTCCAGTCGTCAAAATTACAACTATCAGATTGCTACTATCTATAGTTGTAAGCTCCAATTGGCCAATACGCCAATTAGATGTTTCCAATGCTTTCCTTCATGGACACCTTGAAGAAACTGTTTATATGGAGCAACTTTCTGGATTCATCCATCCGCAACTTTCAACACATGTGTGTCAACTTCAGAAATCTATGTATGATCTTCGATAAGCACCTCGTGCATGGTTTCATCATCTATCTACTTGGCTTTATACTCAAGGATTTTCTGGCTCAAAAACAGACTCTTCCTTATTCTACAAATGTCATGAGGACTTTTCAATATTTGTTCTGATTTATGTGGATGATATATTAATAACTGGTAGTGATCAAAACAATATTATTACTTTATTACATCTTCTTCGTCAAGAATTTCCTATTCGGGTTCTTGGCAATTCTCGTTTTTTCCTTGGCATAGAATTTCTTTCACATTTTGAAGGTTGTCTTCTCACTCAGAGCAAATACATTATTGGGCTTCTACAACGAGCTAAAATGGATGGTGCACGTCTTATCTCCACACCAATCATTGAGGGTGGTTTCACTGCACCTTCTTCCTCCTCTTCGATGTCTGACCCCCAGATCTACCGTAGTATTATTGGTGCCCTACAATATGTTACAATTACACTACCCGATATTGCTTTCGCTATAAATCGTGTCTGTCAATTTATGCATGCTCCTACTAAATATCATTGGGAAGATGTTAAGCGAATTCTTCGATATCTCAAAGGCACTATTCTACATGTTCTTCTTTTATATCGTCAATTTTCACGAGAGTTGATTGCCTACAGTGATGCAGATTGAGCTGGATCTCCTGAAGATAGACGTTCTACTAGTGGATATGCTATATTTCTTGGGAAAAATCTTATTTCCTGGCTTTCAAAGAAGCAACCTACAGTCTCTCGCTCGAGTACTGAAGTTGAATATAAAGCTATCGCTAACGCAATGTCAGAAATTATTTGGCTACAATCTCTTCTTCCAAAATTACACTTTTTCTCAACTGCTACACCTAAAATATGGTGTGATAATATTGGAACAACTTATCTTGTGACAAATCTAGTTTTTCATGCTCGTACCAAGCATGTAGGGATTGATTTTCATTTTGTTCGCGAACGTGTAGTGACTCGACAACTTTCAATTTCTTATATCTCTACGGAAGATCAAATTGCTGATATATTTACTAAGTCATTATCTAGAAAATATTTCACCAAGTTAACACTCAAACTCAACATTCAAGTACTCCCGTTGAGTTTGTCGAGGGGTAATGACAATAATCAAAATAATCTTTAATTGATTTTAATCAATTGAGATTTATTATATTTGACACACAATCAAGATCGACATGAATTAAATAGGAAAAATAATATTTCCAAGTCTATTACATTACTATATTTATAATTATTATGATTGTATGCCTTATTTAATCTTTCCATTATTGTGTTGGACAATTTGTATAAATAAGCATATTGGCTTTAGTAATAAGATCATTAAAAAGCTTTATGTTATTTCTCTCCTCTACCTATTAATTTCTACAAGAAGAAGGCAGGTGATAGAACATAACCTTTTAGGTGGATAATTGATGGATTCTCAACAATTCATGCAAATCGAGGTGCTGAGACTTATGACTCGAGGAGTTTCACAACCTTTGCTTTTAACCTGGTAATTGTAGTTTGATACGAGCTATGATGATTGGATCCAAAAAGTAGTATGATAGTCAAAATCTGGGTGACATGACAGTCAAAGTTAAGGTAAGGTGACAGTCATATTCTGGAAGGAGTAGAATCCTCTCATCTGGCCTTGATTAAATTGCCCAGTGCTAAGCTTCTTAGATTCCACCAGACTAAGTTATAATTCAGTCGGGAAAAGAGGATTAGCCCTTAAGCCGAGTTTATTAGGGAGTCACGTGTCTCAAGGACAGCTAGATCTTAAGGTGGTCAAGCTTGAGGCCAACTGGTCTTACAGGCCGGCTGAAATGACTAAATCACTCCAAAACATACCAACCGTAGGTGACCGTGTGTAGGGGTATCCGTCCAGTCTTAAAGGTCGGACGAGTAGGTATGCCCTAGTCGTACGGGTAGGTATGCCCTGGTCGTACAAACAACCGGCCGGGCAATGACATGACATAGTCTAGCACAAGGTATCAACTGAACTTTTCAGAGCATAACTGCATCTCTCGATTGCCCATTATAAGCCCAGGCGAGAAAAAGGGCGATCAGATTTACAGTACTTATCCTCATATTACCATCTGAACGAGATTTCGACAAAACATATATATAATCAGAAGAACTTCTAAGGAGCATGAGGCGCTATATTATTTCTTGAGCAAATTTCTAACATGACTACAACATTATATCACTCACAAATGGATGTCTTAAGGCTGCGTAGAATTAAACAGGACGGTCGGCTTAAGGACCGGCTGAGTATGCTCAACATATAACATCAAAATAAAACAGGATGGCCGACCGACTTAAGGATCAGCCAGGTTATGCTCAGCAGACAACATCATCTTAATCAGACGACCGATTTAAGGATCAGCTAGGTTATGCTCAATAGATGACATCATCCTAACAAAGCGATTGGCTCAAGGACCAACCAGATTATATTCAATTGACAAAATCATCTCAATAGGGCGGCTGACTTAACGATCGACCGAGACATATTTTGCAAACATCTTAACAACTTGGTATAATAATAATAATAATAATAATAATAATAATAATAATAATAATAATTATGTGTCAGAGAATATTTTTTTGGAACCTTCTGCAGAGACAATCATGTCCCTCATCAGCTGACCTGTATAACAACATATTCTTTCTATCACTTCAGTGATAATAGAAACTATAAACGACAAAAAGGGTATACATCTAGGTTAGCGGAAGATTCCTTGGACGATTGTGATTGTACCCTCTTTTTTACCTAACAAACCTCTGGCACATTTCATCTCGTCATGATTGTAGAAGTTATACGAGGTGATATATAATAGGGGAGTCCTCTCTGTGACGAAGGCACGCTCACTACCATGATATGTAACTCTACTCTCCTGCATACATTCTGATTGTTCTTCAGTCGCTTGGACTGGGACTAACTTGAGCGTTAGAGAGCCTTCGTCAAAGACTCCCTCCTTGATTTCAAGGTGCTGACGTTTTGTTGAATCGCCTCTTGGGGCGCAAAATTGAAGTAGAGACTTCTTCTTAGAGGAAAAGGTCTTCTATTGATTAATCATTCATCCACCATATCCAGCACGTCATCTTTGTAGATCTTAGATAGGATCATAGTTCAAAACAAATCACATGTTATTCTTCAACAAGTGAAAATAAAGTTTTTGTAGGACAATAGTTTTGAGTAATGTTTTACTTGACAAACATTACTTCAGGCTTTATTCAATACAATCGAAATTTCTCCGTTCATTTGATAAGATTTATTATCTTTCAAAGACTAAGCATAGGGGAATGATTTATGAAAGATAGCTAAGAGAAGAAGTATTAATTGCAGGAAGTTGCCACTGGTATCAGTTTTAGAAGAAAATGGTGAGAAACATGTAGGTCTTTACCTGTTACATGATGATGCTTGTTCAAACAATTCAGTGATCAAAGCAATCTACAAGCTCTTCATATATGGTCAACTGTATGAGGAGCACATACAAAAGGAAGGTGGTAATACATTTAAAGTTCCACACTAAATTTTCATAATACAGAAAGTTGCTAGCTATTTTGCAACAAATATTGATATATTTCATGTTGGATGAATAAATATATTTTTAACAGGATTTTTATTTGTGTAGTTATTTTTCATATCATCTCCATTGTTTATTTTTATGTCAAAGCCATAAATATTTTTGAAATGGAAAGTGTTGTTTCAACTGAAAAGCAATTAAAATCTATGTGCTTGGTTTTGTGATAGTGGTGGTAGTGCCTATCTTGTCCATTATTTTGTCTGTCATATGTAGGCCAAGACTATTTCCATAGCACATCCAATGATGGATTTTGTTGTAAGGTTGCATTGAACAAGCTCAACAGTTCAAAATCTGGATTGCTTGTCAATGATTGTTTCATCTTTGGAGTTGAAGTCTTCGAGGCCTTTGCATGCAAATTATAGAAAGAAGCAATCAGTGAATCCTTGTCCTTAGTGAATTTACTTGGGTAATCAAGGATGTTTCTAAATTGAAAAATGAAGAATATTTAGGGTGTGTTTGATTTGTATTATTTTTATTTTTATTTTTTGGAAAATGTGTGTCTTCTAGAAAACAGAAAATGACTTTTTGTCATTCTCTGTTTTTCTAGAAAATGATAACCAATTATTTATAAAACGTGCGCGAAAAACGCAAACCAAATACCGTTTTTCAGAAAGCGTGCGTTTTCCAGAAAATGAAAATGGAAAATGTGTGTACCAAACGCCCCCTTACTTTCGAAAGTTTTTGCGACGGGTGGCTACAAGTGGTATTTCTTTACTTCTTAATTTGATAATTGCTAAGTAAGCTTTGAGCATAGAAGATTTGAGTTGCAATTATTCGTTCATTTTATTTTTGACACGTACGTATCTGGCTCTCTCCAAACTTAGCCACATATAATCACTCCCTTGTTGTTTCCTTAGACATGGACAATGTTGCTAGTCCTCCTTCCAAGACAAGTGTCTATGTGAAGAATAGCTCTTGCTTGTTCAATCAACACAGTTGCAAGCCCTGGAAGCTTACAGGTTTGGCATTAGTTTGATTGTGCTCTCTGGCTACACTACAGCTTTATGAAGCAAATCATCTTATTATGTTTTTTAATTTAATTTATAGGGAAAACTTTTTTCCCCCAGAGAATGCCAATTGGGAATGGCCCGAGTTTTTATGCTGGAATGATATACATCCATTGTGAGGATTTCTTCTCAACGACATACATCATTGAAGTATCCGTTCTGTTTCTTGGAGTAGACTATCATTGCTTGAACAGCAACCAAAGTAATCCATTGTCACTTATCCTTGTAAGATATTTCTCTGTTTTTTTTTTCCTTTGCATGTCCATGTATCAAGTATATGTCTGAAAAAGCGTTGACAAGTTGATAAATGCATGAGAATATCTCATGATTCAAAGTTTCAAACTACAAAAGATACCTAAATATATTATTAAAACATCACCATATTATTACATTTTACACCAATCTTAACAATCACCATATTATTACATTTTACATGTTCAAAAATATATATATATATATATATTTAAAAACAAGATTACAACACATAATGCTGTCACATAAGGCTCTCATAATTTGATCAAGTATCCATTACGGAGGATTAGAATTTAGATATATTAAATATAAGTGGTTCACATATAATAATTCAAGAATGTCAAATAAAATTATACTATATATAATTATCTAGAATCGTAGTATATCACTAAGTATTTAAATGGGCTAATCTAGATGGGCTTAGTTTGGACTTAGTTGACGTCGTTCGGGCAAACGTGTTGGGCCTAAGTTGAACAACCTGTCACCGGCACATGGTGATTGAAAGACCGAACTGGTGGAAGCTCCTTAATTATTGGAATAGAAGTTGATGCAATTTTTCTAGATAATTTAATTTAGTAATTTCCAACACAATTTAATTAACCACTAAATGACTTAATTCAATCAATTTTTCTTAACAATAAATCTTGTTGGCCAGAATCTTGTTAGTTAGAAATCTGTATCCCTCAATTATAATACATACATATAATTAATATACACATCTGATATTACTAAAATGCCCTTGTATATGTATGCATATATGCATTCTAACTGGCCAGATTCTGACCATTTAGCACTACCCTTTTCTTAATTGATACAAAAACTTTGTTTTTTCCCAAAACATAATCTTGGACTTGGGGAATACTTTTTACGCTTTGGTTTTTAGAGTTCCAACAGAATGTCCATGGTATAATTAAAGAACACCAATTTACCAAAGGGCGTATGTAGAGATATGAATTTACCAAAAGACGCACGTTACTTTAACATTTACCCAAACATGCACATTTTTAAGTGCATTTCCTATTTTACCCTCATGATAATTTAATTTTTTCTACCGCTTTTTTCCACTATTTTTCTCTCTCTCCTCTCTCTTTGCTTTTGTATATCGGCATGCAGAAAAAAAATATGAATAACAATAGTCCCTGAATCTTTTAATAACATTTTAATACATTTTAAAAAGTCAAAAAAAAATAATGGACACCATATTTGAAATCCTTGGAACATCAGAAATCCGTAGAAACTAAAATGGGACCAATCGGAGCTTTCTAGGTCCATCAGTGAGTTTCGGTCAAAACCCACTGATGGACCTAGAGAGCTCCGATTGGACCCATTTTAGTTCCTATGGATTTCTGATGTTGCAAGGATTTCAAATATGGTGTCCATTATTTTTTTTTTGACTTTTCATAGATGTTAATATATAAAATCAAAGAATCGACAAAAAAAGCCACTTTGGGCCTGATATGGACTCATATCAGGCCCAACGTGGGCCTGATATGGAGTGAGCTAATTGTTGGAAAATTGCTTCAGGTGTCTAAGAAAATGATGCAAAATGCAAAGAACATATATCCACACAACACACCAACCACAAAAGAAGCCTACTACTACAGAATTATCTTTGAAAGGTTCTTCTCACAGGTATAGAATTGTACTACAAACCCAATTATGGACTCTCCTAACTATTGTCATGAGCATTGTCGAGATGTTGAATCCATTTGTATGTGCAGAACTCTGCAAGGTTGACTGTGCCTGGGGTCCTAGTGTGGATTGAGCAGAGTTAGCTCATTCCATATCAGGCCCACGTTGGGCCTGATATGAGTCCATATCAGGCCCAAAGTGACATTTTTTTACCGATTCTTTGATTTTATATATTAACATCTATGAAAAGTCAAAAAAATAATGGACACCATATTTGAAATCCTTGCAACATCAGAAATCCGTAGGAACTGAAATGGGTCCAATTGGAGTTCTCTAAGTCCATCAGTGGGTTTCGGTCAAAAACTACTGATGGATCTAGAGAGCTCCGATTGGACTTATTTCAGTTTCTATGGATTTCTGATGTTGCAAAGATTTCAAATATGGTGTCCATTATTTTTTTTTTTGACTTTTCATAGATGTTAATATATAAAATCAAAGAATCGACAAAAAAAGGCCACGTTGGGCTTGATATGATTCCATATCAGGCCCAACGTGGGCCTGATATGGAATGAGCTAATTGTTGGAAAATTACTTCATGTGTCTAAGAAAATGAAGCAAAATGCAAAGAACATATATCCACACAACACACCAACCACAAAAGAAGCCTACTACTACAGAATTATCTTTGAAAGGTTGTTCCCACAGGTATATAATTGTACTACAAACCCAATTATGGACTCTCCTAACTATTGCCATGAGCATTGTCGAGATGTTGAATCCATTTGTATGTGCAGAACTCTGCAAGGTTGACTGTGCCTGGGGGTCCTAGTGTGGATTGAGCAGAGTTAGCTCATTCCATATCAGGCCCACGTTCATATTAGGCCCAACGTGGGCCTGGTATGAGTCCATATCAGGCCCAAAGTGGTTTTTTTTATCGATTCTTTGATTTTATATATTAACATCTATGAAAAGTCAAAAAAAATAATGGACACCATATTTGAAATCCTTGTCTGATGTTGAAAGGATTTCAAATATGGTGTCCATTATTTTTTTTTTTTGACTTTTCATAGATGTTAATATATAAAATCAAAGAATCGACAAAAAAAGCCACTTTGGGCCTGATATAGACTCATATCAGGCCCACGTTGGGCCTGATATGATTCCATATCAGGCCCAACGTGGGCCTAATATGGAGTGAGCTAATTGTTGGAAAATTGCTTCAGGTGTCTAAGAAAATGATGCAAAATGCAAAGAACATATATCCACACAACACACCAACCACAAAAGAAGCCTACTACTACATAATTACCTTTGAAAGGTTCTTCTCACAAGTATAGAATTGTACTACATACCCAATTATGAACTCTCCTAACTATTGTCATGAGCATTGTCGAGATGTTGAATCCATTTGTATGTGCAGAACTCTGCAAGGTTGACTGTGCCTGGGGGTCCTAGTGTGGATTGAGCAGAGTTAGCTCATTCCATATCAGGCCCAAAGTGGCATTTTTTTACCGATTCTTTGATTTTATATATTAATATCTATGAAAAGTTAAAAAAAATAATGGACATCATATTTGAAATCCTTGCAACATCAGAAATCCGTAGGAACTGAAATGAGTCCAATCGGAGCTCTCTATGTCCATCAGTGGTCAAAACCCACTGATGGACCTAAAGAGCTCCGATTGGACTCATTTCAGTTTCTATGGATTTCTGATGTTGCAAGGATTTCAAATATGGTGTCCATTATTTTTTATTGCTTCTTCAAATGTATTAAAATGTTATTAAAAGATTCGGGGACTAATGTTATTCATATTTTTTTTTTTTGCATGTCGATAAAAAAAGCAAAGAGAGAAAAAAATAGTGGAGAAAAGCGGTAGAAAAGTTAAATTATCATGAGGGTAAAATAGGAAATGTACTTAAAAAGATACGTGTTTTGGTAAATGTTAAAGTAACGTACGTCTTTTGGTAAATTCAGATCTTTATATACGCCTTTTGATAAATTGCTGGTTAAGAAGGATAGAGTTCCAATATAAATTTAGAGCGAGACTAAGAATATTTAACTCAGTTTTTTTAATTTAAAATGTATAATTTAAGATAAAAAGTAAAACCTTAGTTTCGACGAGGGCAGCTCCCTGCAGCCACTACTGGCGCTGCCCTCGCCAGTGTGGGCAAGCTGGTGGACTTCTACCTGGCCGAGGCCACACTCGACTCAGGGGTCACCATTGCCGCCTTCGAGGAGATCGCGAGCTCGCTTCCTGTCCACGCCCGCGCCATGGATGACGGTCTCTACCGGGCCATGGACACATACATTAAAGTAAAGTCCATCCATCCTCCAATTTAACCAAAATCTAACATCTCATTTATTCCATTTCCAATGTTCAATCTAGAATCAAGAAATAACAATTTTGACCCAAAAAATAAAATTATTTGCCTCAATTATTTGATCTGCAACTAATCCTGTCCTCAAAGAATCATCGTCATGGATTCCAAGCAGAGAAGGTAATAGCAATATAATACTCCTCTGTAAACCCTTGTGTTTCACCTTTTGCGCAACAGACGGCCACTTTACTGCTCGCCTGTGACACTTGGTTTTAGTTTACTCACATTTTTGTCGTATAACTGTTGATCATCTGCTTTAGCATCCTGGGTTATTGTGTACACTTGTAAAACAATTAAGATTACCCTTAGTTTATTCTAAATTTTTGTTTTTTTTTATCTTGGTTGTGTTGTCCTGTTTTTTCAAAAGGACCCAGCCCAAACTAAACTCAAAGTCAAGCTCAAGTTAAATTTGAATTAAGAGTTTGATAATATATAAATAAATCAAGCTAAATTATATTTTAAATAAATTTAAATTCATAAAAAATAAATTAAGTCAAATTTAAATAATCATTTTAAAAATTTAATTTATTTTAAATCTGACTTTGCTCGACTCATTTATTTTATCAAAATAAATTTAAATATCCTACAGCTCAGTTCAATTCAACTAGTTTACAATTCTAATTGTTTTGAATGTAGAAATTATGCCATGAGTTTATTAGTGCGGAATAGAGTCACTGTATAAGAGTATGAATTTTGATAAGACTGGAATAAAATCCTTCCCGACCCATTATAATTTTCCGATTTAGTTGCTGACATATGGTTATGGGTTGACCACGTGGGACCGTTGGATGGGCTTTGGTTTTCGGCGTGGTGGGCCTAACGTCACCCAACGTGTCACACGCACATGACAATTAAAAGACCAAACTGGCCAGCATAGACGACAAAGCAATTTTTTTTTGATAATTTAATTTAGCAATTTCCAAGATAATTTAACGATAAATTAGAGAAAAATCTTTAATGGTAATCATAACTTTACATGCAATCCTTATGCTAAAAAAACTTTGTTTCCACTTCCTGCATGCAAAATATTATTTGTTTCAACTCCCTCATGCAAATATTGATACCTAAATTGTCCCTCAGATTTTTTAGGTACAAAAAGTTCAAAATTGAGTACAAAAAGTATGAAAAAGAGTATAATTTTCTTAAAGTCAGTACTTTATATTAAAAATCGAGTATATTTTCTATCAAAATTGTCCCTCTTATTTTTTAGGTATAAAAAGTCTAAAAATAAGTATAATATCTGTTAAATTCAGCATTTTACACTATAATCAAGTACTCTATACTAGGATCGAGTATATTTTCTATCGAAATTAATCCATATTTTTTAGGTACAAAAAGTCAAAAATTGAGTACAAAAAGTCCGAAAATGAGTATAATTCTTCTTAAAGCCAGTACTTTATATTAAAAATCGAGTATATTTTCTATTAAATTCAGCACATTAAACTAAAATCAAGTATATTTTGAGGTGAAAAAAGAATCGTATGATAGAAAATATACTAGATTCTAATTTAATATACTGAATTTAAGAGGATTTATACTGATTTTTAGACTTTTTTTACCTAAAAATATCATGGGCAATTAGATAAATATGTTTGATTGGGGAGTGAAAATTTTTTTTTTCATGGATGGGAACTGCATGTAAAATTATATTTGTCAATGGGGAGTGCATGCAAATTTACCCTTTAATTAACCATTAAATGACTTAATTGAACCAAAAACTTTTGTTTCTTCCCGAAACATAATCTTGGGCTTAGGGAAGTCTTTTGAGTTCCAACAGAAAGTTCATGGTATAATAGAACGGTGGAATTTAGCTGAATATATAAGAAAGGCTTTTGGTATCGAATTCAAAGGGAAAACACCTACAGAATTATAAGAACTGGAAGTTATGGTTTCTCCCAAATATGTTATCGACCCGAAGAAAGGTGGAGAGAAGGCTGGCGATCGAACAGATCCATTTAGGTGGATGATTGATGGTTTCTCAACTATTGCAAATCGAGGTGCTGAGACGTATTCCTCCGGTACTTTCACAGCCTGTGGTTTTACCTGGTAATTATGTTTTTTATTTGTGTATGTGTCTTGACATGTTGTAGTTCAAGAACAAATCACATGTTCGTTCTTTACCAAGTGAAAATCAAGTTTTTGTAGTTCATAAGTTTTGAGTAGTGTTTTACTAGAGAAACACTACTCCAGGCTTTTATTCAATACAATTGAAATTTCTCCCTTCATTCTATAAGATTTAAGATCTTTAAAAGACTGGGCATGAGAAAATGCATCGCAAAAGATATCTAAGAGAAGAAATATTAAACTGCAGGGAGTTGCTACTGGAATCAGTTTCAGAAGAAGATGGTGAGAAATATGTCGGTCTTTACCTCTCACATGATAATGCAGCTTCAAAAAATTCAGTGATCAAAGCAATCTATAAGCTCTTCATATATGATCAATTACATGCGGAGCACATACAAAAGGAAGGTCACTATACTTTCAAAGTTCCAGAATAACTGATCTTAATACAGGAAGTTGCTCTTACCTGGATTTGTTGGTGCAGTTAATTTTAATGTTATCTTAACTTTTTCATTTAGGCGAAGACTATTTCCATAGCAAGTCCCATGATGGTTTTTGTTGTAAAGTTGCATTGAACAAGTTCAACAATTCAAAATCTGGTCTACTTGTCAACGATTGTTGCATCTTTGGAGCTGAAGTCTTGGAGGCTTTTGCATGCAAATTAGACAAAGAAGGAATCAGTAAATTCTGGTCCCTAAACAAAGACGTAACTCCTCGAATATATACTTGGGTAATCAAGAATGTATCCAAATCGAACGTTCAACTAAAGTCTGACGTTTTTGCCGCAGGCGTCTACAACTGGTATTCCTTTACTTGTTCTTAATTGGATCGTTTTAAGCTTTTAGCATTTAAGACTTAAGATATAATTATTTGTTTCCTTTGATTTCGATGTCTAGGAGAATCTCGCTCTATCCAAACTTACACACATACGAAGACTCCCTTGCTTTTTTCTTGGAGATGGACAATGCTGCTAGTCTTTCTTCCAAGACTAGTGTCTATGTGGATTTTAGCCTTTGCTTGTTGGATCAACACAATGCCAAGAACTTGAAGTTTACAGGTTTAGACAATTTGATTTCTCTCCCTTCCTATTCTATAACTTGAAACAATCATATGATCATCTTTTGTAGCGAAACATTTGTTCTCGACAAAGAGTGACAGTTGGGGATGGCACAAGTTCTTAAGCTGGAACGATGTAAAAGATCCATTAAGAGGATTTCTTCTCAACGACACATGCATCATTGAAGCATCTATTGTGATTCTTGGAGTAGACACCATTGCTTGAACAAGAACCGAGACAATCTATTCCGACTTATCCTTATGAGATATATATTTCTTTGTCCTTTCTTTGCATGTTCACGTGTTAAGTATGCCTGAAAAAACATTGACAAGTTATAAATGCATGGGAACATCACAAGATTTTAAATAAGTAATATACCATAATATATCTATTCTGCTGTTAATATTTCCAATTATGCAAAGACTCGTAACATCTTGGTGTCAAATATAGTTGATATAGGGTGTTAAATGTGGATCCTGGGTTGATGTAGAAGATAAAGTTAAGATAATAGAGTGGTTAAAGTTAAGGTGAGATGACGGTTTAAGTTAAGGGAGGATGTCAGTCAAAAGGTCATTGTTAAACAGGACTTAGTCCCTCCTGCAGTACTAAGGCCCCCAATACAAGGATGATCGGCCCAATAGACGATCGGGTCTTCTAAAGGTGCCAAAACACTTTGTGTGTATCCAACTGCTCATTCATCTAGGCTGAAGAGGAGACTTGTTTGCCTAAAGATAGTCTAGAACATATTCGGTCAAGTCTCAGTGATCCAGTATTACTCTACAACTTCATATACTACCGGTCAAACATTCTGGCTTTACTGTTTATTTTCCAGCCCTCTATGTACAATCGGTCATTGTAAAAAGGTGACTACTCATAGAGCTTGATACCCTTAGTCTCGCAGAGCATGCTAGTAACTCGCAATAGAAACCTGATCGAACTTAGATGGCTCAGGATATTACTTTAGTGACCAAGGACCAATCTCTAGATGTAGGGCCGATCGATTGAAAGAATTGGTCAAATCTTTTGGGCCTTTCTCTATTCTTCATAAGCAAGCATCCATGCATATGGTCGGCCAGTCATAAAACCGTCTCGACCCAAGGGACTCGTTTCTCTATTATTCACTCAGATCTCCAACATCACACGATATGTTCAAACAACCTTAAAGACAGAGCGTTCTTATAGAAAGCAGTGACTCTGTTATATATTGATCTACCACTAGATTAAGTGGTCGGTCGACTAAACTTCCAGTCAGGACGTATCCAGGGACAACACTGTCAAAGAATCTTAATAACATATCAAAGAATAACAGCCATTTGTAAGAGAATATTCTTCTTTGATGAGACATGCCTTTAATGGAGCATTCCTCGAAGATGATTATGCTTTACTTAAATCAACACTTTATGACAGCACATTCCTTTAATCGTCTCATTTATGGCGTCAATTATAAAAAGGGTGCACAAAAGTAATGGAAGATTCCTTGGACCATGGCTATACGCCTTGCAGAATGTATATATTCCGTTGCTCGACAACTCTTGACATCTAATATTCTCTATCATCTCATAATTGCGGAGGTTATAAAGGTGATATATAAACATGAGTCCTCTCCGATTACAAGGTACGCATACTGCTTCCATTCTACTACGCACACATCCTGCCACCCATTTTTACTGTTCTACTTTTTTGCTCGGTTGATATACTGGCTTGAGAGTCGGAGGGTCTTTGTCAGGGACCACTCTTTAGTTTCTGGCACTGACGTTATGTTGGCTTATTTAAGTGTATGCAAGGAGCTTAGCACATCTAGGGGTGTAAATGAACTAAGCTACTGATGAGCTATTCGAAAATCGATTCGATAAAAGCTCGTTTGAACTCATTTAATGAGACTCGTTAAAATAAAGAAACTAAGCTCAAGTTTCACAATATTAAGCTCCTTAGCTCGGGAATATGTTGGTTAAGTTTATGAATCAAATTTTAAATAAAAAAATAATAGTTTTGATATTGAATTTATATATTTTACACTCTACTTATGAAACATATAGATAAATATATTAAATTTATTTATTACAATAAACTTATAAATTTTAATAAGAATATTATAATTTTCTCTAAATATATAATTTAATTTTTAATAAATATTTTTTAAACTTGTTTAGGTTTGATAAAAACTTGAATAAGCTTGTGAGCCATAAATATATTCATTAAATAAAGCTTGAGCTCGACTCGATTATAAATGAGTCAAACTCAAACATTCAAGAGTTTGGTTTGGCTCGACTCGATTACATCTCTAAGCGCACCGACCTATTGTTTTTTGATTTAATCTGGAGGACTATAAGTCCATATATATAATGAACATCTATTATCAACCCATCGATAATAATAGATGTGTGACTATAAGTTTATATATATACTGAACATCTATTATAAATAAATAGATGATAATAGATGTGGGACTATAGGTTCTACACATATGAGATCCACATCCAATTACTTGAAACTCATTAGACATAAGTTAGATTATTTTAAAGGGTTCAAATTGTATTCATGTGTGCAACTTACAAATAAGCCCACCTAATAGGGATAATTATATCCAACAGGCCAGACCTTTTAAAGTTGCCAAAACACACTTTGTGTGTATCCAACCACTCATTCATCCAGCCGAAGAGGAGACTTGCCAGCCTAAAGAACGGTCTAGAACATATTCGGTCAAGTCTCAATAATCTTGTCTTACTCAGAATGCAACTTTATATACGACTGGTCAAACATGCAACCTTTACTGTTTATTTTCCAGCCCTCCTATGTACAATCGGTCGAGTAAAAAGGTGACTAATCATAGGGCTCGATACCCTTAGCCTCGCAGAGCATGCTAGGTAAGTCTCAATAGAAACCCGACCGGACTTATATATATGGCTCAAGATATTACTTCAGTGACCAAGGACCAGTCTCTAGATGTAGGGTCGACCGATTGAAAATACAATAGTCTTAGCTCTCCAGTTATTCTCCGTGCAAGCACCCTTCATATGGTTGAAGTAAACCTTACACTCCAAGGGACTCATTTCTCTATTATTCACTGAGATCTCCAACATCACACGATATGTTCGAATAGCCTTAAGACAGAGCATTCTTACATGTTGGTGCAATATTCCCTAGGTCAAGGTTGACCTGCTTGACTGAGCTTAATTTGGATCAAGCTCGAGTCTTGATATTTGAGTTTCAATGTTTGACAATACATGTAAGCAATTGTCTATGTGAGGAGATTGTAAAGGAGAGTCAAGTAGGTCAAGGTTGACTGGATACTTGACTGGAAATCCTGGTGAGTGAAGCCAGGTGAAAGACCTAGTGATTGAAGCTAGGCAGTATGGAAAATCCTGGTGAGTGAAGCCAGGTGAAAGTCCTGGTGAGTGAAGCCAGGCAGATGAAAAGACCTAGTGAGTGAAGCTAGGCAGATCGAAATCCTGGTGAGTGAAGCCAGGTGAAAGACCTAGTGAGTGAAGCTAGGCAGTTGGAAATCCTGGTGAGTGAAGCCAGGTGAAAGTCCTAGTGAGTGAAGCCAGGTGAAAATCCTAGTGAGTGAAGCTAGACAAAAGGGAAGTCCTGGTAAGTGAAGCCAGACACAGGAAATCCAGATGGATCAAGGTTGATCAGACATCTGGTATTGGGAGGTCCAAGTAGGTTAAAGGGATTGACCGGATACTTGGCACGAGGAAATTCAAATGGGTCAAAGTTGACCAGACATCTAGTGGAAGTCCAAGTGGGTCAAAGGGATTGACCAGATACTTGGTGAGGGAGTCCTAGTAGGTCGAGGGTGACCAGATGCTACGCATGATGTACCAACATGTCAGGGTTGACCGGATGTTGGTTTAGGGGATTTTGGACTTGGTTTTGAGCAAAAACTTGAGCTGGATCGATTGGCTCATGCCCAATCGTTCGGCTGATCGATTGGGTGAGTCCCCGCGACAAAGGCTTCCCCAATCGATCGGTGGATGGATCGATCGACCGATCGATCCAGACAATTTCAAGGAGCACAGAGGCGCTCTGGATCGATCAACCGATCGATTCAAAGCCTCCCCAATCAATTGTGAGCACTCCAATCGATTGGGATCTGACCGTTAGCGCAGGATATAGCCGTTGTCGAGCTCTTCCTTCACCAACACTTGCACTGTTCAGCTCTGATCTATACAGCAGCTTCTCCACAGCGTTCTTCCACTCTCACTGCCAGTTCTTGGAGGATCTTGGAGAGACATCCAAGTCAAGAGGCATGACTACAACAAGAAGAAGAAGCTAGGGTTAGAGTTTTCATTGCATATATTGTAAGATATTTCTTGTATTTGTCTTCTCTTGCTTTCTTGTTGTATTGAGAGTATTGTAGGGCTTCTCCGCCTTCGGTAGTTATCGAAAAAGAGTGTTTACATAGTGGAGGGTGCGTGAGTGTATGGATCCTTGGATTAGTCACCTCTTCTTGAGGTAGATACCAAATAAATCCTAGAGTTAGCGTTGTGTGGTTGTTTCTTTGTATTTTCCGCTGCATATCTTTCAAGAAGCAAGCAACGACGAGTACGAGATCGCGCTGAGCTATTCACCCCCCCTCTAGCTACATATTTGGTCCCAACATTACAGAAAGCAATGGCTCCGTTATATATTGATCTACTACTAGATTAAGTGGTTGGTCGGCTAAACTTCTGGTCAGGACGTATCCAGGGGACAACACTGTCAAAGAATCTTAATAACTTATCAAAGAATAATAGTCGTTTGTAAGAGAATATTTCTCTATGATGCCGCGAGCCTTTTAATGGAACATTTCTCGAAGATGATTATACACTTTATGACAGCATATTCCTTTAAATGTCTCATTTATGACGTTAATTACAAAAAGGGTGTACACAAGTAATGGAAGATTCTTTGGACCATGATCATACGCCTTCTAGAATGTATATATTCCGTTGCTCGACAACTCTTGACACCTGACATTCTCTGTCATCTCATAATTGCGGATGTTATAAAGGTGATATATAAACAGGGGTCATCTCCGATGATAAGGTATGCATACTTCATCCATTCTACTACGCACACATACTGCCACCCATTTTTACTGTTCTATTTTTTACTCGAGTGATATACTGGCTTGAGAGTCGGAGGGTCTTTGTCAGGGACTACTTTTTATTTTTTTGGCGCCGACTCTCTGTTGGCTTATTTAAGTATGTGCAAGGAGCTTAGCACACCTAGGGGTGTAAATGAACCAAGCCACTCATGAGCTATTCGAAGCTTGATTCGATAAAAGCTCGTTTGGACTCGTTTAATGAGGCTCGTTAAGATAAACAAACCAAACTCAAGATTCACAATATTCGACTCATCGTGCTCTTTAAGCTCATGAATCAAATTTTAAATAAAAAATAATAGTTTTGATATTAAATTTATATATTTTACACTCTACTTAAGAAATATATAGATAAATATATTAAATTTATTTATTAGAATAAAATTATAAATTTTAATAAGAATATTATAATTCTCTAAATTTATAATTTAGTTTTTAATGAATATTTATTAAATTCGTTTAGGCTTGATAAAAGTTCGAATAAGCTCGTGAGCCATGAATATATTAATTAAATAAAGCTCGAGCTCAGCTCGATTATAAACGTATCAAACTTAAATATTCAAAAGTTTGACTCGACTCAACTCGATTACACCCCTAAACACACCGACTTATCATTTTCGATTCAATATGGAGGACTTGCCCGATCAATATTATAATCACTTACCTAGCACATAATCGCCCGTTTTCAGACCTGATGAATAGTCTTAACAAACAAAATATTACATGCATCACATTATCTTACATTAATATATTCCATCCACAATACTTTTTAAAGCTAAGACTAACCTTTGCATCGTTATAAAGCACACTATATATGCAATCAAGTTAAAAACTTTTTAGACAAGCACATGATCATTGAACTTCAATGGCGGGTGGAAAGTCAACTAGCCAATGATTGTGAAAAGGCTTATTAATTGCATTGCTTGTCTAGTTGATTCTTTTTTCTGTTGTCATACTCTGAGTCGACTAGCTAATAATTAGACAATCCGCCTTCGCTTGGCTTACAAACCATTATAAACTTGTCCCAAAATTTGAGACTTAAACTGGTTGTCAAATATGATCTAGGAATTTATCCTATTCAATAATTAACCTTAGTAACTTATTCACTGCTTAAACAATCACCACATTATTACACAACTCCTCCGCTAGCTTTAAGTCCACTTAGCTACCTCCTAAACTCCAAGTGAAACAACTTGATTTGTGTCCACCAAGCTCCATCTTAATAATTCGTTGCCATTGAGTGCATGACATTTGAGGATATTTTTCTCTAATTTAGAGGTGGCCATGATAGAGGACCCCAACTGAGCTTTTTCCTTGGCGCACAAGTGACCAGAGCTAACGAAACAAAGAAAAGATTGTTGGAACAATAAATGAAAAATAAAATAAAACTGCCGCCACCAATAGATTAATACTATAATTCTTTGTAGAAGAAGAAACCAGAGCCATAATGAGCGAGGTGATTTTTCTCATATTACGAAGGATTAGATATACGGAATGTAGGAGACATTTAAATAAATGCAAGGATGTAAAATGATTTATTAGAGCGAGGCTAACGAAGCAAAAGTGGCAAAAGGGCGTTAGAAGGTTCTGGCTCCCATAAAAAAAAAGGAGATTTACATCTTTTCTAGAGACTTTTATCCTCCGTTTTAATAGAATATAAAAAATTTCTCTACTAAACGTTTTATTATGTTTACTTTATTAAATATTTAAAAGGGATGAAAAATATATTTCATGAGCGGATAATTTTGTAGAGAAAAATTTATCCCATACGAATCGGACGGGAAGTAAGGAAAGAAAATTATATAATATCTGGGTTTTTTTTCCTCTTTCACATCCGCCACTCCTCTACTCCCCGCCGACTCCTCTCATGTGATTGATCCACTGCCCGCGTTCTTCTTTAGCAACTGAATGTTGAAATTTTGCTTGATATATATGAAGAAATGTTTTTGGTATCCCATTCATAAACAACACAGAGTGAAAGATTTACAAGAACAGAAAGTTGTGGCGACCCCCAAATATGTTATCAATCCAAAGGAAAGTGGAGAGGAGGCGGGCCAGAGAACTGATCCATTTAGGTGGATGATTGATGGTTTCTCAACAATTGCAAATCGAGGTGCTGATATGCATTACTCAAGAGTTTCACAGCCTGTGATTTTAACTGGTAATTCTAATTTATTTATTTGTGTGTGTTGACATGTTGTTCTTCGAAAACAAATCACATGTTCTTCAACAAGAGAAAATCAAGCTTTTGTAGTACATAAGTTTTGAGTAGTGTTTTACTAGACAAATTAACACTACTTCAGGCTTAATTATTCAATACAATTGAAATTTCTTTGTTTGTTCGATAACATTTAAGATCTTCAGAAGACTTGGCAAAAGAAAATGCTTTGTGAAAGATAGCTAATAGAAGAACTATTAACTGCAGGAAGTTGCAACTGGAATCAGTTTTAGAAGAAGATGGTGAGAAATATGTTGGTCTTTACCTTTCAAATGATGATGCAGATTCAAAAAGCTCAGAGATCAAGGCAAGCTACAAGCTCTTCATATTTGATCAACTACATGCGGAGCACATACAAAAGGAAGGTGACAAAACATTTGAAGTTCCAGAATAATTGATCATAATACAGGAAGTTGCTCTTACCGGGACTTGTTGGTGTAGTTAATTATCATGTTATTATCTTCATTTGTGTTTTTTTATGTAGGCGAAGACTATTTCCATAGCAAATCCCATGGATTTTGTTGTAAGGTTGCATTGAACAAGTTCAACAATCCAAAATCTGGTCTACTTGTCAATGATCGTTGCGTCTTTGGAGCTCAAATCTTGGAGGCTTTTGCATGCAAATCAGACAAAGAAGGAATCCATGAATCCTTGTCCCTTAAAAAGGACCCAACTCCTCGAATATATACTTGGGTAATCAAGGATGTTTCCAAATCTAAGGAGACACTAATTTCTGGAGCTTTTGCTGCAGGCGGCTACAACTGGTATTCCGTTACTTGTTCTTTAATTGATCATAGCTTCGAGAATATAAGATTTAAGATATTGGGGCGTCGGTGGCGAGCGTATTCGCCTTTTGTCATCATATAAGATTTAAGATATAATTATTCGTTTTGTTTGATATTCGACTTGTCTAGGTGTATCTGGCTCTTTCCAAACTTAGACATATACAAAGACTCCCTTGGTGTTTTCTTGAGGATGGACAATAATGCTGCTAGTCTTTCTTCCAAGACAAGTGTCTATGTGGATTTTAGCCTTTGCTTGTTGGATCTACACAATGCCAACCATCGGAAGCTTACAGGTTTTGACAATTTGATTGAGTTCCCTGCCTACGCTACAACTTGATCGAGCAATCATCTGAATGTGTTTTTCTTATTTATTTTTGCAGTGAAATATTTGTTCTCGTCAAAGAGTGTCGGTTGGGGATTTTCCAAGTTCTTAAGCTGGAAAGAAGTACAAGATCCATCTAGAGGATTTCTGCTCAACGATACATGCATCGTTGAAGCATCCGTTGGGGTCCTTGGAGTAGACACCATTCATTGAACAGTAATCAAAAGAATTCATTTTGACTTAAATAAGATTACCTGTTCCTTCTTCCAGAGCCGATCTTTGCTGTTTAAAGAAAGACGCTGGACGAAACTATTAATAATGTCCTAATTTTATTCTTCCATCAATTTATATAATAATTATTTTAATCTATAAAATTCTATTTCTTAAAATGGGATAGAATATTTTTTTAATTGTAAGATGATTTTTTATCACAAGATGATCATTCCTTTTTATATTTATGTATAATAGAAATTAAAAAAAAATGAAGCACCAATTCTAAAACTATGGATATAAATCCTTTTTTCATTTCTATACTATTAAAATTATCTAAGAATAATTATTCTATTTGTACTCAATTTTATTAAGAATACAAGAAGAAAAATACTGACAGAGAAGAAAAACTGACACAAGAGAGGATGCACAACGTGCCGACGAATTCATTTTTCGTGATACAATTTTACTTTATGCATTTTCTGCTGATATGTTAATTGATACAGGTAGTTCATATTCTTTTATATCTTGTGCATTTATGAGAGAGATTGGTAGACTACCTTCTCATAGACCACGGCGATTGACCGTCTCCTTACCATTTGGTGATACTTTGGATGTCAGTCAGGAGGTCAGAGGTTGCCCGTTGGACTTTGGTAACGTTATACTCACTGTAGATTTGTTGGTATTGGAAATGGTCGAATTTGATATTATCCTGGGCATGGATTGGCTATCAGCATATCATGTCACAGTTGATTGCCAGAAGTGGATTGGCTATCAGCATATCATGCCTCTTGGGATTTCACTGGCATCAGAGACTATGAGATATCAACCATATCTACGATTCAGGCTCAGAAACTGCTGTCACATGGATGTCAGAGATTTCTATTGTCGTTGATCGATACTGACGATAGCAGTAACCCTCAGCTCTCAGACGTTCCAGTGGTCCGAGAATATCTAGACGTATTTCCAGACGAGCTTCCAGGTTTGCCTCCCTGAAGGCAAGTGGAGTTTGCTATTGAGTTGATTCCGGGGACTGCACCAACATCGAAAGCTCCTTATCGTATGACACCGAAAGAGTTGGACGAACTGAAGGTTCAACTCCAGGAGTTATTGGATAGGGGATTTATTTGCCCTAGTGTATCTCTGTAGGGTTCTCCCGTACTATTCGTCAAGAAGAAGGATGGTACTCTGAGGTTGTGCATCGATTATAGGCAGTTGAATGCAGTGACTATCAGAAATAAGTACCCCTTGCCATGGATTGAGAGGATTTATTTGATCAGCTTAGAGATACATTAGTGTATTCCAAGATTGATCTGCGGTCTGGATATTCAGAAGACAGCTTTCCGCACTAGATACGGACATTATGAGTTTTTGGTAATGCCATTTGGGCTTACCAATGCTCCAGCAGTATTTATGGATTTGATGAACCGTATCTTTCTGGAGTATCTAGACCAGTTCGTTATTGTGTTTATCGATGATATATTGATCTATTCACGTTCCGAGGAGGAACATGCACAGCACCTTCGCATAGTCTTGGAGACTCTTCGACGACATCATCTGTATGCGAAGTTCAGCAAGTGTACATTTTGGCTATCCTCAGTTGGTTTTCTAGGACACGTGGTGTTAAGCCGAGGCATTTCAGTAGATCCTCAGAAGATCGAGGCCATCACTAGCTGGGAGCAACTGAAGTCAGTTCAGGAGATTCGTAGTTTCTTGGGACTGGCTAGATATTACAGACGATTCGTTGAGGGTTTCTCCAGTATTGCTATGCCATTGACACGTCTGACTAGGGAAGGCGTGAAGTTCACGTGGACAGAGGCTTGTGAGACCAGCTTTCAGGAGCTGAAGCGGAGATTAGTATTAGCACCAGTTTTAGTTTTATCTTCCGGAGAGGACAGATTCGTACTTTACACAGACGCATCTCTACAAGGCTTGAGCGCTGTTTTGATGCAGCATGGCAGGGTAGTTTCCTATGCTTCTCGTTAGTTGAAGGAGCATGAGAAGAACTATCCGGTATATGATTTAGAGCTAGCCGCTATTATCTTTGCTTTGAAGATTTGACAACATCATCTTTATGGTATTACCTTTGAGATTCTTACTGACCATAAGAGTCTCAAATATATTTTCACACAGAAGGAGCTCAATCTCCGACAGAGGAGATGGATGGAGTTCCTGAAGGATTATGATGACACTATTAGCTACTGATCCGACGGTAAAAATCTGGAACCCCATAAGGAGTCAACGCTGAGGGGAGGTCAAAGGGTCCAGTGGTTCGCTGGAAAAGGGCGAGCCGACCGGACTCAGAAGAAAGGGAAATCTGATAGTAAAAGGCACCCTGGTAGGGACCAGGGGTCCGACGCTCAAATAAAGCAGTGCGTAATGACCGAGCGGAAGGAGGTGCCGCCCGGCCGGCGCAAAGAATCAAGGCCGTCCGGACGACGTTCATCGCCCGCCCGGCCGGCCGGGCACCCCAGTCAGACGGTGGGTAAAAGACGGGGACATCTTCTGACAGCCATCAAGTCGTATGGCTGTGCCATACTTCTAGTCTGACAACGGGTGGTCCTGCCGTCCCATCAAAGAACATGCTCGGACTATGGCAGCATGGTGTCAGGTAAGCTCTCTGACAAGTGCATACCGTGGTATGGGTTGCTGACACGTACGTACCTCGGTGGGCGTGCATCAGTTCCTTCTCCGTCCTATATAAAGAGGCTATTACTTCGCCAAAGGTACGCATAATACAAATTTGGCAGCCACTTTCTCCACCACTTACCTGACTTGAGCGTCGGAGGACCGTCGCCGGGGCACCCCTCCCGGCTCGATTTTGTTGCAGGTTCGCCGGAGCACTCGAGGATCCAGCAGAGAGCGCCACGTGCCCGGCATCGACTCTTGGTTCGGACAGATCAAATTGGGAACGCTCCTGCATCCGAACAGAGACAATGGACGAGGCTGGACGACAACACACGGTGGCGCTTTCAAGGGAAGAACTAGACGCTCCGGTCGTGATGAGGGCCGCCAAACTCATGGAGCAAAAACAAAAAGCATCCGCCGAGCGGGCGGAGCAACAAGCAACATCGGGTGGCCGAGCGGAAGCACCTCAGGCCACCGTCGCATTCCATCGGGCCTTATTTCGCACCCCTGAAGCCACCCGAAGAGATAGAGGATCTTCCGATGAAATGCCAAGGCGGGATGACAGAAGGGGAAAGCTCTCCGAGCGGACTCCTCCCCGAGCGGATCAATCGCCAATTTTCGGAGGCTATCCCACGAGACCTTCTGCCCAAGCACTACGTGCTTCCGACGATCGGCGAATACAATGCAACAGACCCGGATGATCATCCGGTAAGTTCGATAATACACGCCCATCAATACACGATGGAGTAAAGTGTAGAGTCTTCCTTACCACCCTCCGGGATCGGCTCAACGGTGGTTTCGGAGGTTGCCGGACGGATCCATCACGAGCTTCAAGGAATTCAACGGTCTTCCTCCACCACTTCGCCAAGAGTCGGCGTTATCAAAAGACAAGTGTCACCTTATTCGCCATCAAGCAAGAGCCGAGAGAATCGCTTCGAGGTTATATTCAGCGATTCAACCAAGTGGCGATGGATATCCCCACGGCCACATCGGAGACGATGATGAATGCCTTCACGCAAGGCCTTGTGGATGGGGACTTCTTCCGGTCGCTCATCCGAAAGCCGCCCCGAGATTATGATCACATGCTACATCGGGCCAACGAATATATAAATGTGGAAGAAGCGCAAGCCGCCCGGAAAAAGGAAACTCCAGCCGAGCGCGCACCTGTTCATGCCGAGCGGAAACAGCACGCCGCTCAGCAGCCACCCAGAGGACCGAGGGCCGAAGCAATTCGATCCCCTCACGCCAGATCGCACGTACAAGAAGTGGCTGCCGCTCGGCCCAAGCCAAAGAAGAGGTGGACCCCTATGTTCTGCACCTTCCACCAGACGGATACGCACAACACGAGGGATTGCCGAAGCCTTCCCTTTGTGTCCAATCCTGTTCCCAGGAAAGCCGAACGACGGTCGCCTCCCATCGACAGGAGACGTAGGACTCATGAAGCTGACCGGACCCGCACCGAGGGGCGACATCAGCAGACACCCGATCGGCACCGATCTCCGAGGCAGGAGAATCGCCGGGCGTCCAGAGAACGGTCACGACCGTCCGCTCGGGAGGAGGAAAATAGGAGCAATACTTCCCGGGGCGAGATCAACGTTATTGCTGGTGGGCCGACCGGAGGAGATTCCAACCGAGCCAGAAAGGCGGGCGTCCGGCAGCTGCAGATCCACGCGGTCGGCTGCAGCCAAGAGCGGGCAAGTGGACCGGAAATCACTTTCGGACCCGGGGACTTAGAAGGAGTAGAAGTGCCCCACGACGACGCGCTGCTCATTAAAGCGGTAATAGCAAATTACACCATCCACCGCATATTTGTTGACACAGGGAGCTCGGTCAACATCATATTCAAGAAGGCGTTCGATCAGCTGCAAATTGATCGAGCCGAGCTGCTGCCCATGACGACCCCGCTCTACGGTTTACGGGCAACGAAGTTCAGCCGGTCTGACAGGTCCGGCTGGCCACCTCGCTGGGAGAAGAGCCGCTCAGGAGGACCAGGACAATAAACTTCGTGGTGGTCGACTCTCCCTCATCCTACAACGTCATTTTGGGACGACCGGCGCTCGGCGAATTCCGAGCGGTTGTCTCAACCTTCCACCAGAAGATAAAGTTCCCCGTGGAGGACAAAGTAGGAGAAGTGCGGGGAGATCAGCTAGCAGCTCGGCGGTGCTATATAGAGATGATCCGAGCAGAAGCTTGTTCCGCTCGGAAGGCGCCCCGAATTGAGGTACACGCCATAACCGAGAAGCCTCCTGCTTTAATTTATGATGAAAAGGAGGAAGTCCAGATCCATCCGACCCGATCGGAGGCCACGACTTTTATCGCCTCGATGCGGGAAGAAGGAAGGAGAAGCTGATTCAATGCCTCCAACGAAATCATGATGTCTTCGTCGGTCGACACATGAGTTACCCGAATTTCGCCGAGCCTAGCGCAAGATGAATTGCATGTCCGACCGGACGCCGCCGCAAGCAGAAAAAGGGACTTCAGCCGAGCGTAATGCCATTATCCCGGAGGTGGAAAACTTCAAGGCCGCCACATACGCGAGGTGCGCTCCCGAGTGGCCGGCCAACGAGTCTTGGTCTCCAAGCCGGCGGCAAGTGGAGGGTCCGATCGACTTTCGAGATTTAAACAAGGCATGCCCAAGGATTTTTATCCTCCGCCTTGATAGATCACCGGTGGACTCTACGGTCGAATTAATTTGCATGCTTGACGCCTACCAAGGATATCATCAAGTGCCGCTCGCCCGGGAAGATCAAGAAAAAGTAAGCTTCGTAACGGCCGACGGCACATATTGTTACAATGTGATGCCGTTCGGATTAAAGAATGTCGGGGCCACCTATCAACGCTTGATGAACAAAGTGTTCAAGGAGCAGATCGGGCGGAATCTGGAAGTTTATGTGGACGACATTCTTATCAAATCCGTCCGAGCGGCCGATCTTTTCAAGGATATGGAAGAAACCTTCCGAACGCTGCGCAAATATGGAGTCAAGCTAAATCCCCAAAAGTGCCTGTTCGGAGCCAAAGGAGGGCGTTTCTTGGGATACATAATGACCGAGCGGGGAATCGAAGCAAATCCCAGCAAGGTTAAAGCACTGCAAGACATGCTGTCCCCAAGAAATACAAGAGAAGTACAAAGGTTGACCGGTCGGATAACTGCTTTATCCAGATTCATCTCCAGAACCGCCGACCGGAGCCTGCCATTCTTCAGGATCCTGCGCAAGGCCACTAAGTTCCAGTGGGATGAAGAATGTGACCGAGCATTTGAAGAGTTGAAGACATATCTTAATTCTCTACCAGTGTTAGCCAAGCCGGTCGGGGGTGAGTCACTTTATATGTATCTGTCGTCAACTGAGCATGCTGTAGGCTCAGCACTTGTGAGGGCGAACGGCGAAGAACAGCCGGTGTATTTTCTAAGCCACATTTTAAAAGATGCTGAATCTCGTTACACTGGGCTCGAGAAGTTGGCCTTTGCTTTGGTTCTAGCCGCTCGGCGCCTGCGACCGTATTTCTTGGCTCACACCATTATTGTCCGGACGAACAGTCCACTCGGAAGAGTGCTGTTGAATCCAGAAGCGTCCGGACGGCTTATCAAGTGGACGACAGAATTAAGTGAATTTGACATCCAATATCAGCCCCGCTCGGCGATTAAAGCCCAATCCTTGGCTGATTTTGTGACCGAAGTGCAAAGGCCAGAGCCGGAAGCTATGTGGAGAATATATGTGGATGGATCCTCCACTCGGCTCGGAAGTGGGATCGGAATATTACTACTCTCACCTCAGGAAGAAAAGATGCACCTATCCGTCCGGCTAGATTACAAAGCTACTAACAATGAAGCAGAGTATGAGGCCCTCATAGCCGGATTGCAGGCAGCACGGCATGTGGGAACAAGTCGGGTGACGCTCTATTCTGATTCACAGTTGGCCGCTCAGCAACTTTCCGGCACCTTTGAAATCAACTGTGTTCGGCTCAAACTCTACGCTGAGGCCTTTGAAAAACTCAAAGCTACTTTCCGAGAGGTGCTTATTCAGAAGATCCCACGAACGGAGAACCAGGCGGCCGATGAGTTAGCCAAACTCGCGAGCTCAATAACGCCGGTCGCCATTCAGCAACCAATTGAAAAAACGCTGCTGGTGGCGCATGTCGACCGGATGCAAGGCCTCGCGTTTCCAAGTGACTGGAGGACACCTATTATAGAATTCCTCCGTTCGGGCACCACACCATCCGATGAATATGCAGCCCGGCTCCTCAGAAGAAGAGCCGGTCGGTTTACACTCATCGGAGATCAGCTTTACAAGAAAGCTTTCTCGCGCCCTTTGCTGAAATGTGTAAGCTCGGAGGACTCAGCTTACATCCTCCAGGAAGTACATCAAGGATCATGCGGGGGTCATCCGGGCGGACGCTCATTGGCCAAGAAGATCCTCTTGGCCGGATACTTTTGGCCAACTTTATAAACAAATGCCGCTCGGACAGTATCTACATGCCTTTCATGCCAGAAGTATCACAACTTCTCCCACCGACCGGCAGAGGAGATGAAGGCATCAACCATCTCATGTCCGTTCGATCAATGGGGAATGGATATTGTGGGTCCATTTCCGATGGCGACCGGGCAGAGGAAATTTTTACTAGTGGCGGTAGACTATTTCTCCAAGTGGGTGGAGGCCGAGCCGCTGGCAAAGATCACTGAACAAATTGGTTAAAAAATTCATCTGGCAACACATCATTTGTCGGTTCGGCATCCCTCGCCGGCTAGTGTCCGACAACGGGCGGCAGTTCACAGGGAAGATGTTAGAGGATTGGTGCAAAAGCTACGGCATTGAGCAACATTTCACGTCCGTGGCCTATCCTCAGAGCAACGGTCAAGCTAAAGTCGCCAACCGGGAAATTCTTCGTATTCTGCGCGCTCGGCTCGACCATTTGGGAGGGAGTTGGCCGGATGAAGTGCCGAGCGTCTTGTGGGCCATCCGAACGACGCCAAAAGAAGGGACGGGAGTCACACCGTTCCATTTGGTATATGGCGGTGAGGCTGTCATACCGGTCGAAGTCGGCGTTGAGTCAGCCAGGATCCAGAGCTATGATGATGACAACACCGAACGAAGAAACATGGAGCTGGACTTGGTAGAAGAGGAGAGGGCAAAGGCGTCCGTTCGGCTGATGGCATACCGTCAGCGGATGAAGCAAAACTACAACCGGCGCGTAATTCCCAGATCGTTCCAAGTCGGCGATCTTGTCTGGAAGAAAGTCAAGCCGGTCGGCGACGTCGGCAAGCTTGAAGCTCCATGGGCAGGCCCTTTCAAAATCATCGAAAAGCTCCGCTCGGGCGCGTATTATCTGGAGGACGAGGACGGACGGCAGCTAGATAGGCCGTGGAGCGCGAACCACCTCCAGCCTTACCGGGCGGGGTGAAAGGTGTATCACTGTAAATCACCCTGTGTATTTCATTTTTCGACTAAATACTTGAAATGCAGAGATGAAAAGTCAAAAGAGCGAATATAAGGCATTATCATCGTAACCCGAAGGCCCCCGAGCCGATCGGCCGGGAGGTTTATATCCGAGCCGGGAGCTCGAACCCGAAGGCCCCCGAGCCGATCGGCCGGGAGGTTTATATCCGAGCCGGGAGCTCGAACCCGAAGACCCCAGGCCGTTCGGCCGGGCTGCGTATAGAATATAAGCAGCGTTCGAAATCGAAGACCCCGAGCTGTTCGGCCGGGCTGCATACTAGTGTGGCAGGAAGGAAACCAAAGCCCTGCGCTGTTCAGGATGATAGAGGGAGGTTATTGCCTGAAACGAAGGCCTCGAGCCGCTCGACCGGAGGTATACGGATCAAATTGGCGCCAAGCGCTCTAAAAACGGAAGCCCCGTACCATTCGGAAGGGGGTATATTATCCGAGCCAAGATACTCGACGAAATGGACCCTGAGCCGTTCGGCCAGGGGGTAATTATCCAAGCTAGACTTGAAAGGAAGGCCAAGGTCGCTCGACCGTAGAGCCGCGCCGACCGGCTATAAAAACCGAGCGGAAAACCGACGAGCACCGTCGTTAAAAATCGAGAGCCGCGCCGATCGGCTATAAATATCCGCGCCGTCTAGCCCAGACGTTAAACCGTAGAGCCGCGCCGACCGGCTATAAAAACCGAGCGGAAAACCGACGAGCACCGTCGTTAAAAATCGAGAGCCGCGCCGATCGGCTATAAATATCCGCGCCGTCTAGCCCAGACGTTAAACCGTAGAGCCGCGCCGACCGGCTATAAAAACCGAGCGAAAAACCGACGAGCACCGTCGTTAAAAATCGAGAGCCGCGCCGATCGGCTATAAATATCCGCGCCGTCTAGCCCAGACGTTAAACCGTAGAGCCGCGCCGACCGGCTATAAAAACCGAGCGGAAAACCGACGAGCCCCGTCGTTAAAAATCGAGAGCCGCGCCGATCGGCTATAAATATCCGCGCCGTCGAGCTCCGACGATAAATATCGAGAGACGAGCCGGCGTCTATAAATAATCCGAGCGGACGAACCGACGAGCCCCGTCGTTAAAAATCGAGAGCCGCGCCGACCGGCTATAAATATCCGCGCCGTCGAGCTCCGACGATAAATATCGAGAGACACTTAAAGTTGGGACGAGGGAAAAATTTCTTGCTAAAATAGAAAGGAGCAGAAGATTATCTAATATGCAAGCCAAAAAAGTCATTACATAGATAAGCGGGGCCGAACGGCGGGAATTCAAAAAAGTTTACAGAAACGCTCCTCACACATCGAAATCAAAAAGAGCGTCGGGGATGGCGTCCATCACGCTCGCCAGATCCTCGGGGGGGATAGTCAGCTCGGCAGACAGGTGACCTTTGGTCTTCAGATAGCCCACCGCCGCCTTGATGGCCTCCTCGAACGTGAGGGATATCTTGTCGGTAAACTTCTCCGAAGCCTTCCGAGCGGAGGAACGCCTTCCTCACTTCTCGGCCGGGCTCCCCTCTTGATACTCCTTGAGCACGGCATGGGCAGCGTCGCTTGGAGATCCTTCAAGTCTCCATCGAATCTTTGAGATCACCGAGCGGCTCTCTTTTTCGTGGCCAGAGCATCCAAGTCCTTGATCGCTGGCTCCGACCTTCATGTGGTACAGTTGATGCTCGTGATGTTGCTTCCAGTGGTCGCCGCCTGGATCTCCTTGTCTCGCCGCTAATCATTGTTTCAAGCCGAACGACCTTGCTCGCCGGATCGGGCTCGTTCGGCTTCTAGCGATTTCTTGGCCTTCTCCAGAGCGGCTGTCGACTGCCTGGCGTCCCCCGCTGTTTTTTGTTTCTTCAGTTCCTCCTCCAGCTCGGCCAACCGACCGCTAATGGCGATCTGCTCCACCCAGTTCTGCTAGCAAACATGAACAGGGTAAAAACTTCAAATAAGAGAGAGAAGAGGGGGAAGGGCTATACCCCGGTGGCTGATTGAAGGTTGCTGTCGCCGAGCTGCCCGAGAGTCAACTTAGCTATCCGACTCCGAGCATCTATCCAAGCTTGCGCGAGAGGGCCCGTCAGGGTGATCATCTGCTCAGGAAACACCGGCCGATCGGCGGCAGCCATGTACGCCTCTGAAGGGAGGCGCAGAACGGTTTTAAGTAAATTCTGGCCGCTCGGCCCGCTCTGAGATGGCCTGCCAGCAGAAGAGTTGGGTAGCTCGCCTAAACGCCTGAGACGTCGTCGAGTCCTCGAAGGGCTGGACGGCGGCACTTCCAAGCTGGCCCTCGGAGAATCCTGAGGGGTCGGGGTACTCTCGAGAGAAACTGTTCCGGACAGCACCGGCGCATCTGCACCCCGCTCAGGTTGTGGCTCATCAAGTGTATAGGCAGGTGCGGATTCCGGTCGCCGGCGTTTCCTAGCACGCAGTGGCACATCATCGGCCGAACGGCCCTCCACTTCAGCTTCACTCGCAGGTTCTATATTGCCCGTGGCCTCATCAGGAGGGGCAGGGGCGTCCGGGGCTTCTGGGACCGTTGGCGTCCCCTCACCTTCTTCGCCGGCCGGATCAGCCGGAGCAATGCCCCGTTCGGCGGCCTCCTGGCTCGTCACCGCCTCAATCCGAGCGGCCTTCAGTTTGAGCTTCTGTGGCTCGCCCGCCACATGACCTGTAGAGAAGAAAGCAGTTAGAACAAAATAAAGGGGAAGATAGGGAAGCTTACTCATGCTACAAGGCAGATCGGCTGGTGTAGAAGACAAGCCGAATATATGCATTACTCCTGGGAGAAGCATCTTGTCAATGTGGTAGCGCTGACCGACTAGCTGTTCGGCTGCATGGAGATAGTCTGCGTCACCTCTAAACTTACCGAGCTCCGGTTGCGCCGGCATAGCCGTCGGAAAGTGGGCCGCTCGGGAAAGCGTATATAGAAAAAATGCTCCTTCCAATGTTTGTTGGAGCTCGGCATATTATCGAAAAGGACGAAGCCTATCCTAGATTGGAAAACAAAGGTGCCCCACTCGGCTTGCTTGGGATAGTAGAAGTAGTGGAAGATTTTTGGGGTTAAGGGAATGCCGTTCAGTTTGAACAAAACTACCACTCCGCTCAGCAACCTAATAGAATTAGGAACTACTTGGCCGAGCGGAATGCGGAAATAGTTGCAAACTTCTAAGAAAAACTTGTGAGGAGGAAAACGTAGTCCGGCCAGGAATTGATCCCGGAAGAAGACAACAGTGTCGTGAGGCCGATCGGACGGCGTGGCTAACACTATTTCGTGGTCGATCGGTAGGTCATATGCTCGAGTGAGGTGCATGGCGTCTTCCTCGTCGAACCGACTTTCCATGTTCGAGTACCAAAGACCCGGAGCACCGCCGGTTGACTGCGAGGTACGGGTCATGATCGAAAGGCCAGAATGCGGGATAGAAGAGGATGGTTCAAGCAATGGAAGAAAACCGGCTGAAAAGGATGATTAACAGAAAGAAGAATGCGTCTGAAGCGAGAAAAAGGCTCTTACAAGGAAGATGACCGGAAGAAGCCATGTGATCGTCGGAAAGTCCGAGAACAAAGTCGCCGACGAGAGGGGAATGACAGGAGTTTGGAAACGAGGAAGACGAAATGCGGCGGAACGAAGTCAAGGGTCTTATATCGCCGCCCGAAACGATCTCCACCGTCCGATCCAGGTCGCCGATATCGAGGTTGTCATTGGATCGTCTGCTTCAAACGGCAATGTCCCATCGAAGTGACGAATCGCCATACCGACAAATGCACGGCCGCCACTTGCCACCTACATTAGTCGCATTTAATGAGTTTCCCTTACCGCGCAGAGCACGTGAGGGGTAGTGTGGGAGAACAACGAACATCGATTCCCGTAAAATACAAGGCATGGACAAAGTATCGCCGGATAGACAGATATCGCCGCACGGATGAGCATCTTTATGCCTGGCCGAGCGGCCTAAGGCAATGATCATTGTTCGACAGATCGGCAGTCCAGTCAGTCGGACTTTGCCTCCTTCGACTAGACTCGAGAGGAAGGCAAGTGATCCGGCGGTAAAAATCCGGAACCCCATAAGGAGTCAACGCTGAGGGGAGGTCAAAGGGTCCAGTGGCTCGCCGACGACCGGACTCGAAGAAAGGGAAATCGATAGTAAAGGCACGGTAGGGACCAGGGTCCGACGCCAAATAAAGCAAAGGCGAAGGACCGAACGGAAGGAGGTGCCGCCCGGACGAGCCAAAGTCAAGGCCGCCCCGGACGACGCATCGCCCGCCCGGGCGGGACCCCATGATGGGTAAAAGACGGGACATCTTCGACGGTAAGTCGTATGGCTGTGCCATACTTCTAGTCTGACAACGGGTGGTCCTGCCGTCCCATCAAAGAACATGCTCGGACTATGACAGCATGGTGTCAGGTAAGCTCTCTGACAAGTGCATACCGTGGTATGGGTTGCTGACATGTACGCACCTCGGTGGGCGTGCATCAGTTCCTTCTCCGTCCTATATAAAGAGGCTATTACTTCGCCAAAGGTACGCATAATACAAATTTGGCAGCCACTTTCTCCACCACTTACCTGACTTGAGCGTCGGAGGACCGTCGCCGGGGCACCCCTCCCGGCTCGGTTTTGTTGCAGGTTCGCTGGAGCACTCGAGGATCCAGCAGAGAGCGCCACGTGCCCAGCGTCCACTGACTCTTGGTTCGGACAGGATCAGCTACCATCCGGGTAAAGCTAACATGGTTGCTGATGCACTTAGCAGGAAGTCCAGAGGGACTTTAGCTTGTCACCGAGTTTTAGTCACGGACTTGATTCAGGTATTCTCCGAGTTGGACCTTGAGGAGCAGGGACGGACAGAGCAGGGCATTCTTGTTACCGTGGTTGCTCAGTCGTCGATCAGGATGAGGATTCGAGAGGCCCAGGCCGGAGATCAGCATTTACAGTTTATTAGCAGCCATATAGCTTCCGGACAGCAGACCGAGTTTACACGAGATGACGAGGGTATTGTTTATTTCCGAGGTAGATTGTGTGTGCCTCAGTCTCATCCTGTCATGGAGGAGTTACTTCAGGAGGCTCATTGCTCTAGATTTGCTATCCACCCAGGTGGAACTCGTATGTATCGTGATTTGAGACGTTCCTATTGGTGGGACGGTATGAAGAAAGACATTGCAGAGTTTGTAGCTAGATGTCTTGTCCGTCAACAGGTAAAGGCTGAGCACCAGAGACCTGCTGGTTTACTTCAGAGGATCCCTATTCCAGAGTGAAAGTGAGAGCATATTACTATGAATTTTGTGGTAGGATTGCCTAGGACTCGACGAGGCCATGATGCGATTTGGGTAATCGTTGACCGATTAACCAAATCCGCACACTTTTTAGCGATCCGGAAGACTAATTCTCTGGATCGATTAGCAGAGCTATACTATCGTGAGATTATCAGGTTGCATGGTGTTCCTTTGAGCATTATATCTGATAGAGACCTATGGTTCACGTCCCGATTCTGGCAGAGTCTCCAGCAGGCTTTAGGCACGCAGCTCCGTTTCAGTACGACATTCCATCCGCAGACAGATGGACAGTCAGAACGGACCATTCAGACTTTAGAGGACATGCTGAGGTCTTGCGTTATGGATTTCGGAGGCAGTTGGGAGGACCACCTACCCTTGGTGGAGTTCGCCTACAACAGTAGTTATCATTCGGCTATCTAGATGGCACTGTTTGAGGCGTTGTATGGTAGACCTTGTCGGACACCCATCCTCTGGGAGGAGGTTGGGGAGGCCCAGCTGCTAGGACCTCAGAGAGCTCAGCAGGAGGCAGAGTTGGTTCGTACTATTAGATGGAGGATGTCAGAGGCTCAGGACCGTCAGAAGAGTTATACGGATAAGAGACGAAGACCCCTGGAGTTCTCTATTGGTGCTCATGTATTTTTGAGAGTTTCACCCACGAAAGGGGTGAAGAGATTTGGTCTTCGAGGTAAGTTAGCTCCACGATATATTGGGCCATTCCAGATCTTGGAGAGGATTGGAGCAGTAGCTTACCGTCTGGCGCTACCACCATCTCTAGCTGGCATTCACGATGTATTCCATGTATCCATGTTGAGGAGACACGTATCCAATCCGACACATGTTTTGTCAGATATATCAGTTCCTATTCAGCCTGACGTTACTTACAAGGAGGTTCCTGTACTGATTCTGGACCATAGAGAGCGTCAGCTGCAGAACAAGACTGTCCGACTGGTCAAAGACAGATGACAGCATCATTCTGACGAGGAGACTACTTGGGAGCTGGAGGATACGATCCAAGCTCGATATCCCCATCTGTTTACTTGAGGTATGTGGGTTAGAGTTCCTTTCAGCATTTATACTATTTGGTTATATTCTAGTGTTTGCTGTTGGTTATAGCGAAATTTGGGGATTAAATTTTTATTAGTAGGGGAGGATGTGAGATATCGAAAAATTTAAATAATAGGGTTATTTGAGAAATAGCCTTATAAAATTTTTCCGAAATTTTCTGGAAATTTTTCGGAACTCGTACGACGAGTTTTGTGGGGACGAATCAATGAGTTTGGATTAAGCCTGTTTGGGATACTCGTTTAAGTGAGGAAAAGTTTTAAATTATAAATTCTTTTCCTTATTTCTTTCCTCCCCAAACGCCGAACCTGATCCCGTGCCCTTCTCCTCTTCCCTGTGTTTTCCCGATCTCCTTCTTTCCCCGACTCTTCTCGCTATTCTCTCTCGCGGACGAGCGACGTCAACTGGAGCGAGGCACTAGCTCCGGCGATCTTTCTTCGCTGGCGTTGACATCCATTGAGCGTCGATCCAACCGAAGCCCTTCTCTCTCGTGGACGGTTCGACGCCCCCTTGGTGGCTAGGGCACGGTGAGGAACAAGGTTCGCGTCATCTCCCAACCTACCGACTCCCTCATTCATCTTTCTCGAGTTGCTCACGAAGCGATCCGAGTCTTCTCTAGCTGGATCGGACAGCAACGCCATTGGGAGTTGATCCAGAGAGGTAAGGTTTCGTCGGATCATTGTTGATTTAAGGTTTCATTGGGAAATCAGAGGGGGATCATGAACGATCTTGTAATTGGTTTTCCCTTCTGTGTTGATTCATTCTATTACTGTTTTCCCCTGATCAGATCTTAGTTCTCCTCTTCTTTGAGGTTGATTTAGGTCACGGGTTGGGTGAATTCTTTGGAGACAACCGAATGAGGTAAGGTTAGGTTATTAATTCGGTTGGTGTTTGGATCTGTGATCTTCTTGCTTGATTCATTGCTTGATCTGATCAGGAGGAGAGGTTCTGCTCTTGCTGTGGTGTTCTACAATCCAGCAACGTTTCCTTCCGGTAGCAACCATCTACGATTGAGGATCAACAAAGAGTGAATTGTTGATCTCTTCTCTTGATCGGAATCAGTGAGGTGAGTTCTGTTTACTGTGAGGTTTTCTTGGTTCCGGCAGCACTTTCTCCAGTAGTTGGGATTGAGGTAAGGAACAGGGAATTGATACATGATTAGTGTAATTAGTTGTTGATCATGTGTAGATTATTTAGTTTTGAATTAATCTAATGGAATGATTAGGGTTAAGGTAATTAACCCTAGTCAACCGTTAGATTTCTAATCTGATGGGTGATTAGGGATTAGGTAACTAACCCTAATTGGTCGTTAGATTTAATTAGGTAAGTTAGGATTGTGTTGATTAGGGTTTTACCCTAATTTAATTTTAGGAATTTTATTTAGCTATTTCATTTGGATTTAGCTAAATAAAATATATATATTGTTTGTTTGACACAGGACACTGATTCGAGACAGGCGTCTCGACGTTGGATTTGACGTGATACTATCTGCTATTTAAGGCGGGTACCCTTTGACTTATCTTTTTGATATTGTCTTATGATATGTGTAGTTTATATATAATTACTAGTGGTAGTTGGTAGTTTATCACTTCCCTGGTTATAGTTTATTCAATACCTGTAGGCGGTTACTGGTGATTGATAGGTTAGCACATTCCCTTGGTTTTAGTTTAGTTGATACCTGATACATACTTCTACTGTTATTTGCTATACACTAGTCTGGTATACTTTTATGTCGTGCCATGCGTATCTGTGTTTATTAAGTTAGATGTATTTATAGTGCTTCACCATACTGGATTAGTTGCCATATATGTTTGATACGTGTCCTTGGATTCATGATACTTATATCATTGTTATATGTGGTGTTCTTGGATTTATGCTGCTTATATCATGGTTATATATATATGCGTTTACCTTTTTGGCACGCACATATATGGAGGAGGCTATGTTCAGGTATGACATACTGTAGTATCATGCACCATATCGCATGATTGCATGCTGGGCGATTGACGACTCCATTATTGTTGAGCTCGTCGGCCGGCTACATGGACCTGCACACACGTGACCACTGCATGGGTAGTGGCACAACACTCAGGGTGTGTATGACAGGTTGCTCGGTGGTGCTCCACTGGGGTGCTCATGGGTAGTACGATGACAGCGTGGTAGCACGCCGAGGTCCCTCCCCGTCATTGCGTACCAGGAGATGAGAGCATTGCGCTCCCTCACTATGTTTGAGGTAGGAGGATAGGTGTACTCTGACAGCATCCCGTCCACTCGGTCACTCTTCAGAGGTAGTGATGGCAGAGTGCACGGTGTCACAACCCTACCCACTCGGTCTCACCATTGTGTGTGAGATGGCTGACTGGCGTCAGGGGTGACCATGTTATATTGCATCATATGCACAGATTGCATTGATTGTGATTGTTGGATATTGGATGATGCATTTTGGTGGCTGCATATGATTGACATGCATACAGGATACATGCTTATTTGCTCTGACTATTTTTACCTGTGTATGTTCACAGTTATAGCTCAGAAGATTTGCAGGTGAGTACAGTTTATTTCAGTTATGCATTTCTTCATATTCTTACTGTAGACTGTATTACATTGCTGTTAGTTACTACAGTTTATTCAGCTATGCATACCTGTTATACTGTTAGGAGACTGTACTATAGGTTCTATAGGTTAGGAGATTGTACTTTAGGTTATTATTGGTGGTTATATGTTGCTGTACATATCTATTGGATTACCTGCTGAGTTCTTTGGACTCACACCGTTATATTACTATTTTTCAGGTTGAGACCGTCGGGAGAGATTCTAGTCGCTAGCCCCCATTGTCGCGAGGATTTCTTATTATTGATTTCTGTTATGGTTTCTATGTATATACTTGTGATATGGGTTTTGTATTGTGGACTTTATGTTGCACATTCGAGTTTGCTACTTTTGTTTTCCGCTATGGATATTTCATTACTTCGTGGATTTTATTTCTTCGTTGTAGTGGAGTAGGATTACATATATCCGCGATGAATTTTATATCGTCTTTCCTTTTTATAAATTTTGTTGACAGCCGGAGGCTATATATTAAACTGTGTGGATTGTCTATTAAAACTGTGTGGATTGTTTACTATTTGTGTGTATTGTTCCGGCCGTGTGGGCCGATGGTTTAGATATATGTATTTTGGATTCATATTGTCACCCGTACAGGGGAGATGCTGCCGAAATTTCTTCTGGCAGGGACTACTTAGGGCGTGTAATCAATTTTTATAAATCTCACTTCAAATCATTTACCTTTTTTTTTTTCTTTAGTTAAAGAAGGAAAAAAAATGATGTTCCTTCGTAACACTGGTTTCAAATTCCAACTTCAACTGATCAATTGAAATGAAAAAAAAATGAAAGCTACTTAAAACTTTCTTTTGACTTAAAAGCATTTTATTATTTCAGCCCAATTAATGTATATACTTACCACATATGATATCCTACAAAAGGATAAGTGCCACCAGATGACACTCATTTACCATAAAATCAAATTTGAGTTGCACGATCTCAATAAGATGTTGAAATAAGTGAGTAAGTTAATCATAAATCTTTTACTTATAGAGATTAAAGACTTATGATCTAACACAATCAAGCAGAATATTTGGTTTCAAAATTAACAAAACCACCATATAAGATACGCTAATGATATCACAAAGGTCTAACGAACATAAGAGTAAAGAGTTACAATATTGATCCAAAATTAATGATGTTTAGATGAGGCAACAACCTTTAATTGGTAAATAATATTATTACCATAGCAAATTAATTCCCTGTCAGAAGTGAGTGGGGCAGTATTATGTTGACATGGAGTTCTATTATGAAAATTAGCAAAATCAGACAATTCATACATGAAACAATAAATATCAAACGCAAACAAGGTTAAATGACTTGCATGATACATAAGCAACAACTCCAAATTGTGACCTTCATCAAATATTTAGTAGCTTACATATAAAGTTATAAAATTATAGTATATTTGGATAATAAAGATTAAATATATAAAGTTATAAAGTTATCCTCATTATTTTTAAAGACTTACGCATTCAAAAATATAGTGTATCTTGCATACATTTATTAGTTAAGACTTATGCATTCAAGCAAAGATAAAGCTACTCCATGCCTAAAAGGTAAGAAACCCTTCTTGGAGTTCTGCATGCTAAAACGAGCAAGGATCGTATATATATATGAAGCTTGAGATAGACACAACATTCTTCTCTTGTGATCCCTTATGACTTTGATCCCAAGAATGTGTGCACATTCTCCTAAGTCCTTCATATCAAATTGTTTGGACAACCATACCCTTACGTTCGATAATACCTTAACATTGTTGCCAATTAACAAAATATCATCTACGTTTAGTACAAGAAATACCACCACGTTTCCGTTACACTTCTTGTATACACAAGACTCATCCGGGCACTGAATAAATCCATGTAACTGGATTACTTCATTAAACCAGATGTTCCAAGACCTTGAAGCATGCTTTAGTCCATAAATGGACCGATTGAGCTGTAACACCCCAAATTTCATGATTTAGAGTTCTAAAAGTCCATAAAAATATTTGGAAATACTTTTAAAATATTCTAGAGATTTTTAGAAATTTTTAGAGTATTTTTATGAAATTTTTGGAGGTCGTTTGGTATTTTTTCTAAAAGAAAGAAGTTGTGACAAAAAAATTGTCCAAGCGGAGGCTCGAACCGGCAACCCCTGACCCGAGCAAAACCCAACTAACCAACTGGGCTAGCAGTTGTTACTTAATCAAATAAAGGGAGAATTTTATTTAATGAGTAGAAGTTAATAACAAGAATTAATGGGCAAAAAATGGTTGCAGCCGAGTTTCGAACCCGCAACACGAGCCTTAAGCAAAACGCAGCCAACCGACTATGCTAGCGATCGTTTGTTATTAAAGAAGGAGAAAAATTCCATTTAAGCTATAGTTGGAAACGAAAATAACCTTGAGTATAAGATTTAAATCCTTTTCCTAAAACCTAAAATTTCTCCCGAAATTCCCTTTCTCCTCTCTCGCGAACGGCGACGGCGGCGGCGACTCCACTGTTCTGGCGGAGAAGGCGACGGAGCTAGGCCTTTTTTTTTTTCCAGCCGGTCTTCACTCAACCGTGACCTTCTCGCCGTGGAGAGCATGCGGATGCAAAGAAGCCGCCGGGGATCTTCATCTCTCCGAAACCCTAGAACCTCTCTTTCTCGGTTGTAAGTCCAAGAAAACGAAGGTGAGTTGCTACTCACCTGCAGTAGGATAGCTCCGAGATTTATTTCTTGTTATTTTCTTTGTTTCCGAAGCTTTGCTTGAATTTTCTTGCGTTTCAGCTTTTGGATCTGTTTGTTGCCGTGTGCTTCAAAGAAAAGGGAAAAGGGTTTTGTTGTTTAGCTTGTGCCTAATTTCTTTGGACCTTGTTGCTTAATTTAGGGATTTTGTTTGCTGCCATGTTGTTGCCGAGAGTTTTCATAGGGTCAAGAGAGGAATTTTAATAGGTTTTGCTTCTTCGCAATTATTACTCTGGAAGGATTTTCAATCTGTTGATGTTCTGGTTCTCTGATTAGTAATGGTTCTTAGTGGGTTTCAAAGAAGGATTATGAATGGTAAAGTTCAAGTTTGATAGGCATATGGTTGTAGCAGAATTCAGAATTTATGCTTATATTTTCCCTTTCGTTTTCTTTTGCTGCTGTACAAACCCGAATTGCCTTTTTATTCCAAGCAGATAGTTGGATTTCTCATTTATCCTCTAGCTTCTTAGTGTTGTGGTAGGCGTGAGCAACAATTGAAACAGTGCAAATTCTCTTAAAGCTTCTAGTATTCTTTTGTGTCTACAATAGGCAGGGGATGGTTTGTATGTTTTGCATGGGAAAAGACAGCCAAAGGTGTTAGAGGTGATTGATAAATCCCTAATATGAGGAATGATATGCTTATGTTGAAGTTGAGATGTGATTCAAAACAGCACAAGTATGGTTAGAAACTGTGAATGAATTGTCAAGCTACTGTTAATGAGATTAGTTTTATGATTATTTTAGTGTTGGATTTTATTACAGTAGAAGATTTCATTTAATATCAAGCTGCAATGTTATGTTAGCTTCGGGTAATGGAGTTTTAGTTCCTTAGAATGGTATTTCTTTCAGTATCAATTGCCATGCTATATTAGCTTGCATCTGTTTATGAATTGCTGTTCATATTAGAAGGAATTCCATAAATATTATCAGCCACGTTTTGTTAATTTTTACCTTAGTATTGAAGTGTTAGAAGTTTAAGAGAAATTCCAAGCTTTACATAGGTTTGAAAATCCCAGCAGGTTTTAGCTTGAGTTGGTTTTTGGAAAGTTGAAAACTGCCAAGGAAATTGAGTTGTCTACTTTTTTGTTGATGACTGTTATGTGAATTGATTCCTTATCCTGTAAGCATACGGTTTTGTATTACAAGTTCTAGATGCTAATCATGCACCGAATCCTTTGAATTGAGACTAAAGATGATTTGAATTGAGGTTATGCCATTATAAAATTAGTAGACTGAATTTCATATCAGATTCGGTTTTATGTATTAGGTTTCAGATTTAGTTTGGGTGCATGTGTTATGAACAATTAGTCTCAATCTTTAGGTTCCTAAAGTATGAAATAGTTTCAGTTTTTAGGTTGTTTGTGACCTTAACTAGCTTTAGTTTTGTGTTGAATTACTAAGTGTGAACAACCTTTGGAGCTACTATACACTTTAGCTCACTGTTTAATTGCCGAGGCAATCTTAGAGCTTATAGAGCAGAATTCTGTTAGCTTAGCGTGCAGAATTTTAAGTGCAGATTTCTTTCATTAAATGCAGATTTCATTAAGTGCAGATTTAGTTTAGTTCTTTAGCAAATGCAGCTTTCATTTATTCTATTAGTAGAGCACTAAAAGTATTTCTCATTTGCTATTAGAATAACATGAGCAACCTTTCTTTTAAAGCATTAAGGTTCTAGATTTCTTTTTGTATACTAGCTTGAGGTGATTAGTTTGAGGCAAAGTATAGATTTAGGTTTCTTTGCTATTTCAATATGCATGATTGTGTGTTACCTAGTTAGTGTCACTCATAGATGCATATGGAAAATACCCTAACAGTATTTTGGATTTAAGAAAAGTATAAGAAAGATGAAGAAAAGTATAAGAAAGATAAAGAAAAGAAAGAAAAGGCCAAGGCCTTAAGTAAATCCCAAAGTCAAGACTTTAGGGATTTTGGCACATAAGATGCTATTAAAATGCCAAGGCATTTAAAGAAGAAGTAAATAAGATAATAAGTATTTTACTTTTAAAGGGCATGTACCGGACACAAGGTCCAAGGGATGGACTCTAAGTTGCCCCTAGGCACAAGGCCTAGAAGTATCTTAGTAGTTTCGGGATTAGCTACCTCGATTCTTATTAAGAATGCGCGCAAAGTGGTACAATGCCGGGCCCAAGAGAAGTTGATTATTATTTTCAAGTATTAAAGTATAAATTTTAAACAAGTGAAATAAAAGAATAAATTTAGAGTAAATGAAGTAAGTTTCACTTTGTTTTAAAGATCAGCAAGTTTAGCTTTCTTTTATGCTAGCAGCTTTTACATGTTTAGTTTCTTACATGTTATTTATTTGCTAGTTGATGAGCATGTTTAGCTTTATATGTTAGCATTTCAGTTAGTTTGCTTTCTTTATTAGTTTATGAGCATGATTAGCTACACATGTTTAGTATATCAGTTAGTATGTTGTCTTTGCTATTTATGAGCATGAGTAGTTATACATGTTAGCTTTTCTGTTAGTTGATTTCTTTACTATTTATGAGCATGAGTAGCTTTACATGTTAGCATTCAGTTTTAGCATGTTTTTATTTGTATACATGCATATCGAGTTTTTGTGAGTAGATAGCGCTCACTAAGCTTTATGCTTATAGACTGCATTTCCTCCTACTGCAGATACAGGAAAGGAAAAGATATAGAAAGGAAGGCGACAAGGAGGTGTTTGAAGGATGTGTGATGCCAGGACTATGGAAGCCTTGGGACTAGGAAAGAAGTTTTATTTTAGTCTCCATTGTCTTTTGCTATGTTAGGAGTATTTGAGATAACATTTGCTATTTTGATGTGATTAGGACATAGTAGAAGAATTGTGATATGGTGTGATGAGTTGTGGTATTGTTTCCTTTATTTTGGATTTATTATACTGCGTGGTTGATTGATATGTGTTCCAGCCGCTTGTGGCTGTGTATATATGTCATGTATTAATGATTATGGTCACCGGTACAGGGGAGATTCTGTCGAAATTTTTCGGTAGGGTTTCTTCGAGGATTTTAATTATACCGGTTAAGTAGAGTTAGTAGATAAGTAACGGTCATCCTTAGAGAGTAGTAGTAGTAAGAAGGGTGGTTGTTACAGAGCTTACACACTAGATGCTCTTTGCCCTTTTCAATGAACCCTTCTGGTTGCTTCATATGGATGTTTTCTTCAAGACTTCCATTAAGAAAAGCTGTCTTGACATCCATTTGCCAAATCTCATAATCCATATGAGCGGCAATGGATAAGAGTATCCGGATAGACTTAAGCATGACTACCGGTGAAAAGGTCTCCTCATAATCGATTCCTTCTTTCTGAGTGTACCCTTTCGTAATAAGCCTTGCTTTGAAGGTTTCTACCTTCCCGTCTGTCTCTCTTTTCCTTTTGTAGATCCACTTGCATCCAACGGCTTTTACACCATCAGGTGGTTCTACAAGCTCCCATTGTCACGCCCCAGGTAGTCCCTGTCCGAAGAAATTTCGGCAGCATCTCCCCTGTACGGCGGACAATATGAAGCTCAGTATACATATATCTCTATACCTCGGCCACACACGGCCGGAATAATACAATACAAATAAGAAACAAACCACGCAGTTTATATCAACATTCCACACAGATATAATATATGATCAATCCACGCAGTTTAATAAAGAAAGACGATATAGAACCTCGAAGATATATGTAAACAGCCTACTCCACTACAACGAAGAAACAAATCCACGAAGTAATGGAAATACAACCGCAGCGGAAAACAAAAGTAGCAAACCCGAATGTGCAATGTAAAGTCCACAATACAAACCCACAATACAAGTATATAAGATGCAAAAGCAAAATATAATCCGACAAAGAAAATCCTCGCGATAATGGGGCTAGCGACTGGAATCTCTCCTGACGGCCTCAACCTGAAAAATAGTAACAACGGGGTGAGTTCAAAGAACTCAGCAGGTAATCCAATAAATATCCTCACGTACAGTCTCCTAAACCATAGGACCTACAGTACAGTCTCCTAACAATATAACAGGTATGCATAGCTGAATAAACTGTAATGAGTAACCAGAAGCATGTAATACAGTTTACAGCAAGAATAATAAGAAATGCATAACTGAAATAAACTGTACTCACCTGCGAGGCTTGGGCGAATGACTGTGGACATACACAGATAAAGATAGTCAGAACAAATACGCATGTATCCTGTATGCATGTCAATCATATGCAGTCACCCAAGTGCATCATCCAATATGCAACAATCACAATAAATGCAATCTGTGCATATGATGCGATATGACATGGTCACCCCTGACGCTAGTCAGCCGTCTCACACGCGATGGCGAGACCGAGTAGGTAGGGCTGTGACACCGTGCACTCTGTCGTCACTACCCCTGATGAGTGACCGAGTGGACGGGATGCTGTCGGAGTACACCTATCCTCCTACCTCAAACATAGTGAGGGAGCGTAACGCTCTCAACTCCCGGTACGCAATGACGGGGAAGGATCCTCGCTACCACGCTGCATCACACTACCCATGAGCGGACCAATGGAGCGCCACTGAGCAAACTGCCGTACTACCACGGTGCGTCACGCTACCCATGAGCGGCCAATGGAGCACTGACAGTGATGCAACTGATGATGTGCTCAACAATAATGGAGCAATCATGCAGGATGGTGCATGATGCTACAGTATGTCATACCTGAACATAGCCTCCTCCATATATGCGGGTGCCCAAAAGGTAAACGCATATATATAACCATGATATAAACAGCATAAACTCAAAGATATCACATATAACAATGATGTAAGTATCATGAATCCAAGAGCATGTATCACACATGTAAAGCAACTAATCCAGTAGAGTAGAGCACTATAGATATGCATCTCTATGAACATATATATACATGGCAAGAGGTAAATATCCAATCCTGAAGTAAAGCAACTAACAGATGAAGCATGTGATAGGTATCAACTAGCTAAGATCAGGGAAGAAATAAATCTACCACCTATCACTAGTAACTATATATAAACTATACATATCATAAGACAGTATCAAAAGATAAGTCAAAGGGTACCCGCCTCAAATAGAAGGTACTGTCAAGCAATCCAAGGTCGAGACGTCCGTCTCGAATCAGAGTCCTGTGTAAATAAATACATTTACATTTATTTAGCTAGAATACAAACAAATAGCTAAATAAATCCTAAACAGAAATTTAGGGACAAACCCTAACCTATAACCCTCCACCTTTCTAACGGTTAATTAGGAATAATTTCCTAATCCTTAGTTACCAATTAGACTAGTTATCTAATACCTAAATTAAATCCAATAGTCGATTAGGGTTACTTGTCTTAACCCTAATCATTCCATTTAGGTTAATCTAAGCAATTAGATCTAATCACAAATAACCTCTACTAGAATCTAAACCTAAATAATCAAATCCAACAATGGTCTACATCTAAGATCAAATCTACATCCAACTACTCAACCAATACATAAACCCTAATTCATCCACACTAAGATCAATCATCTAAACAAAACAAACCCTACACACCTTACCTCGATCCAGTTGTTGTTGATTGCTGGAACCAGAGAAGCTACCGGTTGAAGTGTTGTCGGAACCAAGAACAACCCCACAGCAAGAACAGAACAAGACCTCACCTTGCTGCTATCAATCTGATCAAGCAGGAGGTCAAGCGGTGGAGATCACCAATCAAGCAAGAACTCTCCTAGCCTCTGTCGACAGCTCAAATGATCCCATCATCTTCAACCGAGACCTAATCAACCACAAGAAGATGAGGATCAAGAACAGGATATCGGTAACAAAGAAGAAGACCTAAGCTTACCTCAATCGATTGTCTCCAGAAGGTATCACCCGATCCGAACCAACTTGAGGATACACGGATCATTCTGTGTACAACTCAAGAATGAGGAAACGAAGGTCAATCGGCCGGAGACAACCAAAATCAAGCCCTAATCTAGTGAAATCCGACGATTGGTTGCTTACCCTCGAAACCCTAGAGCATCTTCATGCCGACAATCAGATCGAAGAAGAGTTGAGAAGAGGAAATCAAGATGATCCGTGCCTCCTCGATTGATCTCCGGCAAGCTCCGAGGATAGGTCTACACCGGCGATCGTCGGCGTCGCATCGTCCACGCGAGAGAGGATCGGCTCGTTGGCTGGCATTTGTTGTCGGCCATAGCAACCGAGACCAACGAGAGGGAACGACCGGCGCTTGAGTTCGACGAAGCTCGGAAGAGGAAGATTGCTGCCGGCGATCTACTCCATGGCGTCGACGTCGGCGTCGTCGGAGCAGAGACGAGGATAGGGCAGAGAGGAGTCGGGGAAGAAGAGAGGGATTGGGACGGGTTCGGCGTGTGTGGAGGTAATAAGAAAAGGAAATTATATTTAAAAACATTTCCTCACTTAAACGGGTATCCCAAACAGGCTTTATCCGACCAAATTGATCCTTCAAAACCCGTCTTACGAGCTCCGAAAAATTCCCAGAAAATTTCTAAAAATTCCGGAAAAATTCTATAAGGCTATTTCTGAAATAACCCTATTTATTCAATTTTTCGAGATCTCACATCCTCCCCTACTAATAAAAATTTGGTCCCCAAATTTCGCTATAACCAACAGCAAACACTATAATATAACCAAACAGTATAAATGTTGAAAGAAACTCCAACCCACATACCTCAAGTAAAAAGATGAGGGTATCGAGCTCGGATCGTATCCTCCAGCCTCCCAAGTAGCCTCCTCGTCGAATGATGCTGCCATCCGACTTTAACCAATCGGACAGTCTTGTTCCATAACTGACGCTCTCTATGGTCCAGAATCCGCACCGGAACCTCCTCGTACGTAACGTCAGGCTGAATGGGAACTGATATATCTGATAGTATACATGTCGGATCGGATACGTATCTCCTCAGCATAGATACATGGAATACATCGTGAATGCCAGCTAGAGATGGTGGTAGCGCCAGACGGTAAGCTACTGCTCCAATCCTCTCCAAGATCTGGAATGGTCCAATATATCGGGGAGCTAGCTTACCTCGGAGACCAAATCTCTTCACCCCTTTCGTGGGTGAAACTCTAAGAAATACATGATCACCAATGGAGAACTCCATGGGTCTCCGTCTCTGATCAGCATAACTTTTCTGACGGTCCTGGGCCTCTGACATCCTCCGTCTGATAGTGCGAACTAACTCTGCATCCTACTGAGCTTTCTGAGATCCTATCAACTGGGCCTCCCCAACCTCTTCCCAGAGGGTGGGTGTCCGGCAAGGCCTACCATACAACGCCTCAAACGGTGTCATCTGGATAGCCGAATGATAGCTGTTGTTGTAGGCGAACTCCACTAATGGCAGGTGGTCCTCCCAACTGCCCCCGAAGTCCATGACACAAGACCTCAGCAAGTCCTCCAATGTCTGAATAGTCCGCTCTGACTGCCCATCTGTCTGCGGATGGAATGCCGTACTGAAACGAAGCTGTGTACCCAAGGCCTGCTGCAGACTCTGCCAGAATCGGGACGTGAAACGTGGGTCTCTATCAGATATAATGCTCAACGGAACTCCATGCAATCTGATAATCTCTCGACAGTATAACTCAGCTAATCGATCCAGAGAATCAGTCTTCCGGATCGCTAAAAAGTACGGATTTGGTTAATCGGTCAACGATTACCCAAATCGCATCATGGCCTCGTCGAGTCCTAGGCAATCCTACCACGAAATCCATAGTAATATGCTCCCACTTCCACTCGGGAATAGGGATCCTCTGAGGTCTCTGGTGCTCACCTTCACCTGCTGACAGACAAGACATCTAGCTACAAAATCTGCAATGTCTTTCTTCATACCATTCCACCAATAGGAACACCTCAAATCACGATACATACGGGTCCCACCTGGGTGGATAGCAAATCTAGAACGATGAGCCTCCTGAAGTAACTCCTCCATGACCGGGTGAGACTGAGGTACACATAATCTGCCTCGAAAATAAACAATCCCCTCATCGTCTCGTGTAAACTCGGTCTGCTGTCCGGAAGCTATCTGGCTGCTAATGAACTGTAAATGCTGATCTCCGGCCTGGGCCTCTCGAATCCTCATCCTGATCGACGACTGAGCAATCATGGTAACAAGAATACCCTGCTCTGTCCGTCCCTGCTCCTCAAGGCCCAACTCGGAGAATCCCTGAATCAAGTCCGTGACTAAAACTCGGTGACAAGCTAAAGTCCCTCTGGACTTCCTACTAAGTGCATCAACAACCACATTAGCTTTACCCGGATGGTAGCTAATAGTACAATCATAATCCTTCAGGAACTCCATCCACCTCCTCTGTCGGAGATTGAGTTCCTTCTGGGTGAAAATATATTTGAGACTCTTATGATCAGTAAGAATCTCAAAAGTAATACCATAAAGATGATGTCGCCAAATCTTCAAAGCAAAGATAATAGCGGCTAGCTCTAAATCATGTACTGGGTAATTCTTCTCATGCTCCTTCAACTGACGAGAAGCATAAGAGACTACCCTACCGTGCTGCATCAATACAGCGCCCAAGCCCTGAAGAGATGCGTCTGTGTAAAGTACGAATCCGTCATCACCAGAAGGTAAAACCAAAACTGGTGCTGATACTAATCTCCGCTTCAGCTCCTGGAAGCTGGTCTCACAAGCCTCTGACCACGTGAACTTCACGCCTTTCCTAGTCAGACGTGTCAACGGCATAGCAATGCTGGAGAAACCCTCAACAAATCGTCGGTAATATCCAGCCAAGCCCAAGAAACTGCGGATCTCCTGGACTGACTAAACTGTCCTCTCGGAACAGAAACTCCGGACTCTACATGCTGAGCCTTCAGCGAATAGTTTCGGCTCAAGTGCCCAGGCAGTTTGCAATAATAGCATACTGACTGCCCCATGGTGCATGCAGAGGTGATGTGATCTGGGGATCCATATCAAGTGCATTAAGAGTCACCAGTAGACTGTTTCCGGTTCTGCCTTGAAGACCGGGAACGTCCTGAGGAAGACCTTCCTGATTTCTGGGATCGGCCAGATGACCCAGAAGTACCCTGACCCGTCTGAGTGTGACTGCTTTGCTGCTGTCCAGTAGTATGTGGCTGCTGGCTCTGTCCGGAAGTCCGATCAGTCTGTTTCCTCTTCTTATCCGCATTCACTCTCCGATGAGTAGACTCAATCATGAGAGCTCTATCCAGTGTCTCGGTGAATGATGAAGTACCAGAACCAGAAATCTTCAGCTGAAGATGCCCGTCCAATCCCTGGACAAACTGAAGCATACAAGATCTGTCCTCGGCAACCAACTCAGGACAGAATCTGGCCAACCGATTAAATTCGGCATTATACTCCATCACTGAGCGGTTATTCTGTCGAAGACTCAGGAAATCCCGCCGACGTGTCATCTGATATGCCCGGGGAAAACACTGACTCTCGAATGCCTCTCTAAATCTCGTATATATAACATGTTGCTCGCCTATAATTGAGCACTGTGTGTCCCACCAGATCTCTGCCCCGTCTCGTAAGTGGTAAGCAGCCAGCTCAGCCTTCTCCCACTCGGAGCAGGCCATGTAAAAGAATGTCCGCTCCATAGACTCTATCCAAGATTGAGCCACGCTCGGATCAGTCTCCCCGCGAAATAGCGTGAATTGGCTTTTCATCAACTCCGCCAAGGCTGGGATCCATGCTCGTGCCACAACCATAGCCGTAGATATCGTTGCGGTACTGGGCAGAATCACTAGAGTTGATCTTATGGGTGGTACTGATGGATAGGTTGGAAGAGGTACCACTGGTGCTGCCACATAAACAGGGTAGGAACCACTAGTGGAACTACAGAGTAGGCATAAGTAGGGACGACTAAAGGTACGATGGGCGGTACCGGGTAAGATGTAACCGGTACTGCTGGTGCAGGTACCGAGTATGTAGTAACCAGCACAGATGTCTGTGGTGGTACCGAGTACGCAGTAGGCACGGCTAGAGAAGGTGCCGAGTACCCTGTAGGTACTACTGGCGGTACAGGCGAGGTAGGTACCTCTGAAGTCGGAACCGTCAGGATCTGACAGTCTAACGTGGTCACAATACCCTGAGGAGTCTATCCCTGACGGACAGGCTCAACCCTAACAGAACTCTCTGGAGACTCTGTCTCTAGAGAATCGATCGCCCTCATACATGTGCGACCACGTTTAAGTACTAGAACACGTATCATATATGTAAAAAAATGTTATCCAGCTATCATTACAGGTATGAAAACTATAAAATTACCTCATTTACCTATTTGCCGTCTGGAGATATCCTGTCGCTGCTTAGCCCCAAATAGAACCAATAAAACCTCGTCAAAATACCTCGGAATTCCGAAACGATAAAATCGACGAAAATCCGTACAATCCGAAATACCGAGAAATGCTTATGAAAGTAAGCCTCGTAAATCCGAAACCCGACAAGTAGGTATCGCAAAACCTGCTCTGATACCAAAATTTGTCACGCCCCAGGTAGTCCCTGTCCGAAGAAATTTCGGCAGCATCTCCCCTGTACGGCGGACAATATGAAGCTCAGTATACATATATCTCTATACCTCGGCCACACACGGCCGGAATAATACAATACAAATAAGAAACAAACCACGCAGTTTATATCAACATTCCACACAGATATAATATATGATCAATCCACGCAGTTTAATAAAGAAAGACGATATAGAACCTCGAAGATATATGTAAACAGCCTACTCCACTACAACGAAGAAACAAATCCACGAAGTAATGGAAATACAACCGCAGCGGAAAACAAAAGTAGCAAACCCGAATGTGCAATGTAAAGTCCACAATACAAACCCACAATACAAGTATATAAGATGCAAAAGCAAAATATAATCCGACAAAGGAAATCCTCGCGATAATGGGGCTAGCGATTGAATCTCTCCGACGGCCTCAACCTGAAAAATAGTAATAACGGGTGAGTTCAAAGAACTCACAGTAATCCAATAGATATGTACAACATATAACTACCAAGAATATCCTAAGGTACAGCCTCTAAACCATAGGACCTACAGATACAGTCTCCTAACAATATAATGTTAGGATGAATAAACTGTAATGAGTTAAGAAGCATGTAATACAGTTTACAGGAAGAATAATAAGAAATGCATAATCGAAATAAACTCACTCACCGCGAGGCTTGGGCGAATGCTGTGGACATACACGTATAAAGATAGTCGAACAATACGCATGTATCCTGTATGCATGTCAATCATATGATCACCCAAGTGCATCATCCAATATGCAATAATCACAATAAATGCAATCATGCATATGATGCGATATGACATGGTCACCCCGACGCTAGTCAGCCGTCTCACACGCGATGGCGAGCCCGAGTAGGTAGGGTGACACCGTGCACTCTGTCGTCACTACCCACGATGAGTGACCGAGTGGACGGATCTTGTCGGAGTACACCTATCCTCCTACCTCAAACATAGTGAGGGAGCGTAACGCCTCAACTCCCGACGCAATGCGGGAGGGATCCTGTCCGCTACCACGCTGCGATCACACTACCCATGGCGGACCAACGGAGCGCTGAGCAACCGCCATACACACCCTGGTGCCGTGCCACTACCCATGCAGTGGTCGCGTTCATGTAGCCGGCCGGCGAGCTCAACAATAATGGAGTCGTCAATCGCCCAAAGATGCAATCATGCAGGATGGTGCATGATGCTACAGATGTCATACCGAACATAGCCTCCTCCATATGCGGGTGCCCAAAAGGTAAACGCATATATATAACCATGATATAAACATAAACTCAAAGATATCACATATAACAATGATGTAAGTATCATGAATCCAAGAGCATGTATCCCACATGTAAAGCAACTAATCCGGTAGAGTAGAGCACTATAGACATGCATCTCTATGAACATATATATACATGGCAAGAGGTAAATATCCAATCCTGAAGTAAGGCAACTAACAGATGAAGCATGTGATAGGTATCAACTAGCTAAGACCAGGGAAGAAATAAATCTACCACCTATCACTAGCAACTATATATAAACTATACATATCATAAGACAGTGTCAAAAGATAAGTCAAAGGGTACCCGCCTCAAATAGAAGGTACTGTCAAGCAATCCAAGGTCGAGACGTCCGTCTCGAATCAGAGTCCTGTGTAAATAAATACATTTACATTTATTTAGCTAGAATACAAACAAATAGCTAAATAAATCCTAAACAGAAATTTAGGGACAAACCCTAACCTATAACCCTCCACCTTTCTAACGGTTAATTAGGAATAATTTCCTAATCCTTAGTTACCAATTAGACTAGTTATCTAATACCTAAATTAAATCCAATAGTCGATTAGGGTTACTTGTCTTAACCCTAATCATTCCATTTAGGTTAATCTAAGCAATTAGATCTAATCACAAATAACCTCTACTAGAATCCAAACCTAAATAATCAAATCCAACAATGGTCTACATCTAAGATCAAATCTACATCCAACTACTCAACCAATACATAAACCCTAATTCATCCACACTAAGATCAATCATCTAAACAAAACAAACCCTACACACCTTACCTCGATCCAGTTGTTGTTGATTGCTGGAACCAGAGAAGCTACCGGTTGAAGTGTTGTCGGAACCAAGAACAACCCCACAGCAAGAAACAGAGACCTCACCTTGCTGCAATTCTTCCCACGGAGAGGTCAAGGTGATCATCAAGCAAGAACTCTCCTAGCCTCTGTCGACAGCTCAAATGATCCCATCATCTTCAACCGAGACCTAATCAACCACAAGAAGATGAGGATCAAGAACAGGATATCGGTAACAAAGAAGAAGACCTAAGCTTACCTCAATCGATTGTCTCCAGAAGGTATCACCCGATCCGAACCAACTTGAGGATACACGGATCATTCTGTGTACAACTCAAGAATGAGGAAACGAAGGTCAATCGGCCGGAGACAACCAAAATCAAGCCCTAATCTAGTGAAATCCGACGATTGGTTGCTTACCCTCGAAACCCTAGAGCATCTTCATGCCGACAATCAGATCGAAGAAGAGTTGAGAAGAGGAAATCAAGATGATCCGTGCCTCCTCGATTGATCTCCGGCAAGCTCCGAGGATAGGTCTACACCGGCGATCGTCGGCGTCGCATCGTCCACGCGAGAGAGGATCGGCTCGTTGGCTGGCATTTGTTGTCGGCCATAGCAACCGAGACCAACGAGAGGGAACGACCGGCGCTTGAGTTCGACGAAGCTCGGAAGAGGAAGATTGCTGCCGGCGATCTACTCCATGGCGTCGACGTCGGCGTCGTCGGAGCAGAGACGAGGATAGGGCAGAGAGGAGTCGGGGAAGAAGAGAGGGATTGGGACGGGTTCGGCGTGTGTGGAGGTAATAAGAAAAGGAAATTATATTTAAAAACATTTCCTCACTTAAACGGGTATCCCAAACAGGCTTTATCCGCACCCGAAATTGATCCCTTCAAAACCCGTCTTACGAGCTCCGAAAAATTCCCAGAAAATTTCTAAAAATTCCGGAAAAATTCTATAAGGCTATTTCTGAAATAACCCTATTTATTCAATTTTTCGAGATCTCACATCCTCCCCTACTAATAAAAATTTGGTCCCCAAATTTCGCTATAACCAACAGCAAACACTATAATATAACCAAACAGTATAAATGCTGAAAGAAACTCCAACCCACATACCTCAAGTAAAAAGATGAGGGTATCGAGCTCGGATCGTATCCTCCAGCTCCCAAGTAGCCTCCTCGTCAGAATGATGCTGCCATCCGACTTTAACCAGTCGGACAGTCTTGTTCCACAGCTGACGCTCTCTATGGTCCAGAATCCGCACCGGAACCTCCTCGTACGTAACGTCAGGCTGAATGGGAACTGATATATCTGATAGTACATGTGCTGGATCGGATACGTATCTCCTCAGCATAGATACATGGAATACATCGTGAATGCCAGCTAGAGATGGTGGTAGCGCCAGACGGTAAGCTACTGCTCCAATCCTCTCCAAGATCTGGAATGGTCCAATATATCGGGGAGCTAGCTTACCTCGGAGACCAAATCTCTTCACCCCTTTCGTGGGTGAAACTCTAAGAAATACATGATCACCAATGGAGAACTCCATGGGTCTCCGTCTCTGATCAGCATAACTTTTCTGACGGTCCTGGGCCTCTGACATCCTCCGTCTGATAGTGCGAACTAACTCTGCATCCTGCTGAGCTTTCTGAGATCCTATCAACTGGGCCTCCCCAACCTCTTCCCAGAGGGTGGGTGTCCGGCAAGGCCTACCATACAACGCCTCAAACGGTGTCATCTGGATAGCCGAATGATAGCTGTTGTTGTAGGCGAACTCCACTAATGGCAGGTGGTCCTCCCAACTGCCCCCGAAGTCCATGACACAAGACCTCAGCAAGTCCTCCAATGTCTGAATAGTCCGCTCTGACTGCCCATCTGTCTGCGGATGGAATGCCGTACTGAAACGAAGCTGTGTGCCCAAGGCCTGCTGCAGACTCTGCCAGAATCGGGACGTGAAACGTGGGTCTCTATCAGATATAATGCTCAACGGAACTCCATGCAATCTGATAATCTCTCGACAATATAACTCTGCTAATCGATCCAGAGAATCAGTCTTCCGGATCGCTATAAAATGTACGGATTTGGTTAATCGGTCAACGATTACCCAAATCGCATCATGGCCTCGTCGAGTCCTAGGCAATCCTACCACGAAATCCATAGTAATATGCTCCCACTTCCACTCGGGAATAGGGATCCTCTGAAGTAATCCAGCAGGTCTCTGGTGCTCAGCCTTCACCTGCTGACAGACAAGACATCTGGCTACAAACTCCGCGATGTCTTTCTTCATACCATTCCACCAATAGGAACACCTCAAATCACGATACATACGGGTCCCACCTGGGTGGATAGCAAATCTAGAACGATGAGCCTCCTGAAGTAACTCCTCCATGACCGGGTGAGACTGAGGTACACATAATCTGCCTCGGAAATAAACAATCCCCTCATCGTCTCATGTAAACTCAGTCTGCTGTCCGGAAGCTATATGGCTGCTAATGAACTGTAAATGCTGATCTCCGGCCTGGGCCTCTCGAATCCTCATCCTGATCGACGACTGAGCAATCATGGTAACAAGAATACCCTGCTCTGTCCGTCCCTGCTCCTCAAGGCCCAACTCGGAGAATCCCTGAATCAAGTCCGTGACTAAAACTCGGTGACAAGCTAAAGTCCCTCTGGACTTCCTACTAAGTGCATCAACAACCACATTAGCTTTACCCGGATGGTAGCTAATAGTACAATCATAATCCTTCAGGAACTCCATCCACCTCCTCTGTCGGAGATTGAGTTCCTTCTGGGTGAAAATATATTTGAGACTCTTATGATCAGTAAGAATCTCAAAAGTAATACCATAAAGATGATGTCGCCAAATCTTCAAAGCAAAGATAACAGCGGCTAGCTCTAAATCATGTACTGGGTAATTCTTCTCATGCTCCTTCAACTGACGAGAAGCATAAGAGACTACCCTACCGTGCTGCATCAATACAGCGCCCAAGCCCTGAAGAGATGCGTCTGTGTAAAGTACGAATCCGTCATCACCAGAAGGTAAAACCAAGACTGGTGCTGATACCAATCTCCGCTTCAGCTCCTGGAAGCTGGTCTCACAAGCCTCTGACCACGTGAACTTCACGCCTTTCCTAGTCAGACGTGTCAATGACATAGCAATGCTGGAGAAACCCTCAACGAATCGTCGGTAATATCCAGCCAAGCCCAAGAAACTGCGGATCTCCTGGACTGACTAAACTGTCCTCTCGGAACAGAAACTCCGGACTCTACATGCTGAGCCTTCAGCGAATAGTTTCGGCTCAAGTGCCCAGGCAGTTTGCAATAATAGCATACTGACTGCCCCATGGTGCATGCAGAGGTGATGTGATCTGGGGATCCATATCAAGTGCATTAAGAGTCACCAGTAGACTGTTTCCGGTTCTGCCTTGAAGACCGGGAACGTCCTGAGGAAGACCTTCCTGATTTCTGGGATCGGCCAGATGACCCAGAAGTACGCTGACCCGTCTGAGTGTGACTGCTTTGCTGCTGTCCAGTAGTATGTGGCTGCTGGCTCTGTCCGGAAGTCCGATCAGTCTGTTTCCTCTTCTTATCCGCATTCACTCTCCGATGAGTAGACTCAATCATGAGAGCTCTATCCAGTGTCTCGGTGAATGATGAAGTACCAGAACCAGAAATCTTCAGCTGAAGATGCCCGTCCAATCCCTGGACAAACTGAAGCATACAAGATCTGTCCTCGGCAACCAACTCAGGACAGAATCTGGCCAACCGATTAAATTCGGCATTATACTCCATCACTGAGCGGTTATTCTGTCGAAGACTCAGGAAATCCCGCCGACGTGTCATCTGATATGCCCGGGGAAAACACTGACTCTCGAATGCCTCTCTAAATCTCGTATATATAACATGTTGCTCGCCTATAATTGAGCACTGTGTGTCCCACCAGATCTCTGCCCCGTCTCGTAAGTGGTAAGCAGCCAGCTCAGCCTTCTCCCACTCGGAGCAAGCCATGTAAAAGAATGTCCGCTCCATAGACTCTATCTAAGATTGAGCCACGCTCGGATCAGTCTCCCCGCGAAATAGCGTGAATTGGCTTTTCATCAACTCCGCCAAGGCTGGGATCCATGCTCGTGCCACAACCATAGCCGTAGATATCGTTGCGGTACTGGGCAGAATCACTAGAGTTGATCTTATGGGTGGTACTGATGGATAGGTTGGAAGAGGTACCACTGGTGCTGCCACATAAACAGGGTAGGAACCACTAGTGGAACTACAGAGTAGGCATAAGTAGGGACGACTAAAGGTACGATGGGCGGTACCGGGTAAGATGTAACCGGTACTGCTGGTGCAGGTACCGAGTATGTAGTAACCAGCATAGATGTCTGTGGTGGTACCGAGTACGCAGTATGCACGGCTAGAGAAGGTGCCGAGTACCCTGTAGGTACTACTGGCAGTACAGGCGAGGTAGGTACCTCTGAAGTCGGAACCGTCAGGATCTGACAGTCTAACATGGTCACAATACCCTGAGGAGTCTATCCCTAACGGACAGGCTCAACCCTAACAGAACTCTCTGGAGACTCTGTCTCTAGAGAATCGATCGCCCTCATACATGTGCGACCACGTTTAAGTACTAGAACACGTATCATATATGTAAAAAAATGTTATCCAGATATCACTACAGGTATGAAAACTATAAAATTACCTAATTTACCTATTGCCGTCTGGAGATGTCCTGTCGCTGCATAGCCCCAAATAGAACCAATAAAACCTCGTCAAAATACCTCGGAATTCCGAAACGATAAAATCGACGAAAATCCGTACAATCCGAAATACCGAGAAATGCTTATGAAAGTAAGCCTCGTAAATCCGGAGCCAAGCTCTGATACCAAAATTTGTCACGCCCCAGGTAGTCCCTGTCCGAAGAAATTTCGGCAGCATCTCCCCTGTACGGCGGACAATATGAAGCTCAGTATACATATATCTCTATACCTCGGCCACACACGGCCGGAATAATACAATACAAATAAGAAACAAACCACGCAGTTTATATCAACATTCCACACAGATATAATATATGATCAATCCACGCAGTTTAATAAAGAAAGACGATATAGAACCTCGAAGATATATGTAAACAGCCTACTCCACTACAACGAAGAAACAAATCCACGAAGTAATGGAAATACAACCGCAGCGGAAAACAAAAGTAGCAAACCCGAATGTGCAATGTAAAGTCCACAATACAAACCCACAATACAAGTATATAAGATGCAAAAGCAAAATATAATCCGACAAAGGAAATCCTCGCGATAATGGGGCTAGCGACTGGAATCTCTCCTGACGGCCTCAACCTGAAAAATAGTAACAACGGGGTGAGTTCAAAGAACTCAGCAGGTAATCCAATAGATATGTACAGCAACATATAACTACCAGTAATATCCTAAGGTACAGTCTCCTAAACCATAGGACCTACAGTACAGTCTCCTAACAACGGTATGCATAGTTGAATAAACTGTAATGAGTAAGAAGCATGTAATACAGTTTACAGGAAGAATAATAAGAAATGCATAACGAAATAAAGTACTCACCGCGAGGCTTGGGCGAATATGTGGACATACAGATAAAGATAGTCGAACAAATACGCATGTATCACGTATGCATGTCAATCATATCGATCACCCAAGTGCATCATCCAATATGCAATAATCACAATAAATGCAACATGCATATGATGCGATATGACATGGTCACCCCCGACTAGTCAGCCGTCTCCACGCGATGGCGAGCCCGAGTAGGTAGGGCTGTGACACGTGCACTCTGTCACTACCCACGATGAGTGACCGAGTGGACGGGATCTTGTCGAGTACACCTATCCTCCTACCTCAAACATAGTGAGGAGCGTAACGCTCTCAACTCCCGATAGCAATGAGGAGGGATCCTGTCCGCTACCACGCTGCAGTCACACTACCCATGAGCGGACCAGCGAGCGCTACAGAGCAACCGCCATACACACCCTGGTGCCGTGCCACTACCCATGCGGTGGTCACGTGGTGCGATGTAGCCGGCCGACGAGCTCAACAATAATGGAGTCGTCAATCGCCCAGCATGCAATCATGCAGGATGGTGCATGATGCTACAGTATGTCATACCTGAACATAGCCTCCTCCATATATGCGGGTGCCCAAAAGGTAAACGCATATATATAACCATGATATAAACAGCATAAACTCAAAGATATCACATATAACAATGATGTAAGTATCATGAATCCAAGAGCATGTATCCCACATGTAAAGCAACTAATCCGGTAGAGTAGAGCACTATAGACATGCATCTCTATGAACATATATATACATGGCAAGAGGTAAATATCCAATCCTGAAGTAAGGCAACTAACAGATGAAGCATGTGATAGGTATCAACTAGCTAAGACCAGGGAAGAAATAAATCTACCACCTATCACTAGCAACTATATATAAACTATACATATCATAAGACAGTGTCAAAAGATAAGTCAAAGGGTACCCGCCTCAAATAGAAGGTACTGTCAAGCAATCCAAGGTCGAGACGTCCGTCTCGAATCAGAGTCCTGTGTAAATAAATACATTTACATTTATTTAGCTAGAATACAAACAAATAGCTAAATAAATCCTAAACAGAAATTTAGGGACAAACCCTAACCTATAACCCTCCACCTTTCTAACGGTTAATTAGGAATAATTTCCTAATCCTTAGTTACCAATTAGACTAGTTATCTAATACCTAAATTAAATCCAATAGTCGATTAGGGTTACTTGTCTTAACCCTAATCATTCCATTTAGGTTAATCTAAGCAATTAGATCTAATCACAAATAACCTCTACTAGAATCCAAACCTAAATAATCAAATCCAACAATGGTCTACATCTAAGATCAAATCTACATCCAACTACTCAACCAATACATAAACCCTAATTCATCCACACTAAGATCAATCATCTAAACAAAACAAACCCTACACACCTTACCTCGATCCAGTTGTTGTTGATTGCTGGAACCAGAGAAGCTACCGGTTGAAGTGTTGTCGGAACCAAGAACAACCCCACAGCAAGAACAGAACAAGACCTCACCTTGCTGCTATCAATCTGATCAAGCAGGAGGTCAAGCGGTGGAGATCACCAATCAAGCAAGAACTCTCCTAGCCTCTGTCGACAGCTCAAATGATCCCATCATCTTCAACCGAGACCTAATCAACCACAAGAAGATGAGGATCAAGAACAGGATATCGGTAACAAAGAAGAAGACCTAAGCTTACCTCAATCGATTGTCTCCAGAAGGTATCACCCGATCCGAACCAACTTGAGGATACACGGATCATTCTGTGTACAACTCAAGAATGAGGAAACGAAGGTCAATCGGCCGGAGACAACCAAAATCAAGCCCTAATCTAGTGAAATCCGACGATTGGTTGCTTACCCTCGAAACCCTAGAGCATCTTCATGCCGACAATCAGATCGAAGAAGAGTTGAGAAGAGGAAATCAAGATGATCCGTGCCTCCTCGATTGATCTCCGGCAAGCTCCGAGGATAGGTCTACACCGGCGATCGTCGGCGTCGCATCGTCCACGCGAGAGAGGATCGGCTCGTTGGCTGGCATTTGTTGTCGGCCATAGCAACCGAGACCAACGAGAGGGAACGACCGGCGCTTGAGTTCGACGAAGCTCGGAAGAGGAAGATTGCTGCCGGCGATCTACTCCATGGCGTCGACGTCGGCGTCGTCGGAGCAGAGACGAGGATAGGGCAGAGAGGAGTCGGGGAAGAAGAGAGGGATTGGGACGGGTTCGGCGTGTGTGGAGGTAATAAGAAAAGGAAATTATATTTAAAAACATTTCCTCACTTAAACGGGTATCCCAAACAGGCTTTATCCGCACCCGAAATTGATCCCTTCAAAACCCGTCTTACGAGCTCCGAAAAATTCCCAGAAAATTTCTAAAAATTCCGGAAAAATTCTATAAGGCTATTTCTGAAATAACCCTATTTATTCAATTTTTCGAGATCTCACACCCATACCTTATTAGAGTACATAGACTCTATTTTAGAATTCATTGCCTTTTGCTAAGATACTACATCTATATCTTGGAGTGCTTCGTCATATGTCCAGGGATCAGGTTCATGTTTACCCGGGATCAAGTCCGAAGACTCTCCCAAAAACATGAATATCTCAGATTCCCTCACAACCCTTCCACTGCGACGAGGCATCGTCTGTGGTTGTGTATCATGTGTGACACGTGTTGCAGTCTCTTGTGGTACTTCATCTTGTACTGTTGGTACTAAAGTAGACATGTACTCTCTAAGTTCTTCTAGAACAATTTTGCTATTGGGCTTGTGGTCCATTATATAGCCTTCTTCTAAAAACTTGGCATTGGTGCTAACAATGACCTTCTGGTCTTTAGGACTATAAAATAAACCACCTTTCGTTCCTCTGGGATAACCCACAAATACACGAACTTCTGTACGAGATTCTAACTTATCAGCATCTGGTTTCAGCACATGTGCCGGACTACCCCAAATCTGAATATGTCTTAGACTGGGCTTTCACCCATTTCACAATTCTATGGGAGTAGAAGATACTGATTTAGAAGGTACTAAGTTCAGAATGTGCGCTGCCGTTTCCAGAGCGTATCCCCAAAATGAATTTGGTAATTCTGAATAACTCATCATCGATCTAACCATCTCCATAAGAGTCCTATTCCTTCGTTCTGCCACACTATTCTGTTGGGGTGTTCCAGGTGCGGACAACTGGGATTGAATCCCGACCTCTAATAAGTAATTCCTAAACTCTCCTAAGAGGTATTCGCCACCACGATCAGACCGTAGTGTCTTGATACTTTTACCTAGACGTTTCTCCACATCAGCCTTGTACTCTTTGAACTTATCAAAGCACTCGGACTTACGACGCATTAGGTAAATGTATCTGTATCTTGAATAATCATCTATAAAAGAGACAAAATATTCAAAACCACCTCTAGCCTGGATAGACATAGGACCACACAAATCAGAATGAACCAGTTCTAATGCATCTTTGGCTCTATACCCCTTAGCCTTAAAAGGCCTTTTGGTCATTTTACCTTCCAAACAAGATTCACAAGTTGGAAAATTTTTCAACTCTAATGAACCCAAGAGTCCATCGGCTATAAGTCTTTGAATCCTACTTAAGTTAATATGACCAAGCCTTAGATGCCAAAGATACACTTGGTTCATCTCCGAAGGTTCTTTTCTCTTATTGGAATTAGAAGATGTATTATTAATTTTCATTTGTTGTTTTGTGAGAGAAATTAGATTCAAAGTATATAAATTGCCAACCAATGCACTAGAACAGATAATAACCCTATTTTTCTGTATAACTACATTATTATTAAATGAAACAGAATATCCATCCAAATACAGTTTAGAAACTGAAATTAAATTATTTCTAAAACTGGGTACATAAAGACAATTTCTTAAAACCAATTTTCTCTCCCTATCAAAAGATAAGTAGATGTCTCCCACTGCAACAACCGCCACCTTAGTAGCATTGCCCATATAGACGGTTATCTCTCTTTCAAATAATCGTCGAGTTTCCTGGAACCCCTACAAAGAATTGCAGACATGATCAGTGGCTCCCGTATCTACACACCAGGTGCTGGTAGATAACACCGCTAAACATGTTTTAACAACTAGAGCATGAGATATACCTTTATTGTTCTGATTCCTACGAGGACAGTCCGCCTTCCAATGCCCTGATTGCTTGCAGATTAAGCACTTGCCCTTCGGCTTCTTCACTCCAGCTTTGGGTCCTATACTCTGAGGTTTATTCACCTTTTTTGCTGAGCCAACTTGTTTCTTCTTCTTCTTGCCTTTCGGTTTAGAAGTAGAACCATTTTCAGCATAGTGAATCTGAGAATTATGACGAAATAGTCCTTCTGCTGCCTGAAGTTCTGTCAGTAGTTCCGCCAATGAATACATCCTTTTATTCATATTATAGTTCAAGCGGAATTGCTCAAAACTTCTAGGTAGCGTTTGGAGGATCATGTCGATCTGGATTTCCCCATCAATTTCTCCTCCAAGGATTTGTATTTCGTTTAGATAAGTCATCATCTTTAGGATATGATCCCTTACGGGAGTACCCTCTTGCATGGTGGCCGTTATTAACTTTCTCATGGCTTCTTGCCTAGAGGCCCTATCCTGGTGACCAAAGAGTTCTTTGAGATTGTTAATAATATCATAAGCTGTTGGTAAATCTTGATGCTGATGTTGCAATACATTTGACATTGAAGCCAAAATGTAACACCGCGCCATCTCATCTGCTTTTATCCATTTCCTATGATACTCAATCTCCTCTTGGGTAGATTCACCATTGGGCGTATCAGGGCAAGGCTCAGTCAGTACAAACTTATAGCTTTCAGCAGTTAGAACAATGTCCAAGTTCCTTTTCCAATCTATGTAGTTAGGATCAGTAAGTCTGTTCTCTTTTAGTATGATGGCCAGTGGGTTGAAAGTCATCCTAAGAATTACAAAATAACTTTGGTCAGGACTCTAAATTTAGAATAATATTGATTCCTCAAACAATACTATTTTAAATTAACCAACACCTCAAAACACCGTGAATTTTGTATGCCACGATAGTGTGGATGTATACAAATTCAACATTTGTAAAAGGAGAGTATAACCTATTAATTTTATTATCTTATCAACCTAACTTTTTGACAAATAAAATTAATAGTTGGTTTCCTTTGGTCACACAAATAATAACAGTGACTCCGATGGGGAGGATAGTATTAGACGTGCCTAAGTGTATACCATTACTTGACACTAAGTCCATTAATAAGATTGTGCCCCTTCCGATGGGAAAGATCATACGCTCTTAATTAATTTCCTATAGTCATCCAAAATGGAAGTTTTATCTAGTGATCCGCAAACAAACTCATCCGATATGGAGGAAGACACTCATAGCCAACACGCAAGTTTGTTTGCATCACTTTCAAACCAGTAATGGAGACCGTGGAATTTATTAAAATAAATCCCTCTCCCACTTAGTTATTTAAAGTGAGGAATTTTAAACTATCCTAGCATACATCGCATGCATACACACATCACAATAAATAAAAGCAATAAATATGAAAATTATTTTCCAACTATTATGGCCTTTTTCTGTTATTGTCCTCCATGTGCTCCAACCCTAGCTGCTGCCATCTTTAGCCACCGCCATCGGGTCGAGTCATCACATCCATCTTGCTTCTTATTCCACTGCACCTCTGATGCTTCAAAAGTACCACGCCTCGCAAGAATTCGATCCGCGACAAAAATAGAATTTTACATATATCGATCCTATATTCCACGAGGGAATGTACATGTAATCTAGATCAAAAATAAAATTCTAAAATCCTAGGGCTAATACAGCTCCTGCTGTATTAGTTGCATACAATCATGCACACACAAAATATTGCATTGACATGTCCAAGGGTCCAATCACACACAACATCAATAAGCCATAATAGTTGGAGCCTGCAACCAAAGAGTTAGCACATCCTACTATTTTCCCGCCTAAATTATGTATGACATGTGCATAACCTATTTGAATTCTAAACACACAGAGGCAAACCCTAGCTCTGATACCAATTGTTGATTAGTCCTAGGAAAACGTACCGGTTCCACTGTACAAAATTTTTGTATAAGTGTCGAACCTTTCCTTAAATAACCTATTATGTTCTTTAGAAGTTAAATTAGGAATCACAGACGGAACTTAACATCATTGATTCCAAATTTAACTTATCTGTTCTTGATGGTTTAGATTTGGATCGCAAGCGGAACTTAACACTATTGATCCAAATCCACCTATGTTATTAATTTCATTAAATATTAATTTCCAAAATTGGCTCTCAGGACAAACATGGCGAGACACTCGACCTTCTTGGGTATGAGATCATCCACCACTGCCTCGACAAAGCCTTTTAATGAAAGTTAATATTTAATTTCCTTAAATAACTCTAGGTTAACCAAAAAGAACAATCGAATCAAAAATTCGAAAAAGAAGAAAACACAAACTCGAAAAATAAATTCGATAAACTAGATCTAATTGCCTCTTGTATTTAGAATTCTTACAAAGAAAATAACTAGTATAATGCGGAAGAAGATTACTAGTTATGTCTTCTCTTTGTAAGCTAATGACCTCGAGATCTTCTGTCGTATTCCTCGCCTCGCCTTGAACGTCGTATGGGCGACGATCCTCCAAGATGAATACCACCCAAGAGAGCTTCTCCTCCTTGCAATATTCGGCCACCACCACCACAATAGAAAAGAGAGCAAAGGGAGAAAAGAAGGGAGAGGGTCGGCCACACCAAGAGGGTCTCCAAGCAAGAAAATAAGAATTGTGTCTCATGAAGCCCCCTCACCCCTTCTTTTATATTACTTGCCCAAGGCAAATAAGGAAAATTTTTTTACAAAAAATAAAATCATCCAAGAGTTTTTCCTTTTCCCTTTTTATTTTTCCTTTTCTTTCCTCTTGATTGAATCAATCACCAAAAATCAATTTGATGATTTTTTTTTTAAAACATGGCCGGCCACCTTGCTTGGGCACCAAGCAAGGGTGGCCGGCCCCCACAAGAGGAAAAGAATAATAATTTTTATTATAAAATTTTACAAGAAAAATTCTTATAAAATTTTACAAGCTCTCTTTTTCTAAAGTATGAGTTAAAAAAGGAAAGTTCTAAAAATTAAACCATGTTTTAAAATTTAAAACTTCTCTTACAAAATTTCCTTTTTTAACATGATGATAGAAAATTTTAATTTTAAAACTTATCTTCCTTTTTTTTTCTTAAACCATGAGGATGGTTAAAAAAGGAAAGTTTCAAAACTTTTAAAACTCTCTATTAAAACATGTGGCCTAATTCAAATAAGGAAAGTTTTAAAAATTAAAATCTCTCTTTTAAAACTTATAGTTTTCTACAAAGAGAAGATTTTAAAAAATTCAAAACAACCCTCCCCTTTTGAATTATTGTGGCCGGCCCCTTCATGCTTGGTCACCAAGCAAAGGGCCGACCCCTATAAAGAGGATGTGGCCGGCCCTTGCTTGGTCACCAAGCATTGGATCGGCCCACTTCTTGGACACCAAGAAGAGCCTTACATTTGGATGGACTTGAGGCTATAATGAGGCTACGACAGGGACCTAGAGGAGAAATTGGTTTTAACCTTCTGATGAGCTTGAGTATCCCGTGCTCATCCCGAACACACAACTCGAATTCATCGATAATAACTCATTCCACTAGAGAGTTATTACCGCACTACCGCACCAATCCCAAATTACATTATGGGCTCCTTCTTATCATGAGTGTGTTAGTCTCCCTGTGTTTAAGATTACGAATGTACACTAATTAAGTAAGTTACTGACAACTCACTTAATTAATATCTATCTCTGAGAGTAGTACCACTCAACTTCATTGTCATGTCGGACTAAGTCCACCTGCAGGGTTTAACATGACAATCCTTATGAGCTCCTCTTGGGGACATTCTCAACCTAGATAACTAGGATACAAATTCCTTCTATAATCAACAACACATACTATAAGTAGTATCATTTCCCAACTTATCGGGCCTATTGATTTATCGAACTAAATCTCACCCTTTGATAAGTTAAAGAAATAAATATTAAATATATGTGCTTGTTATTATATTAGGATTAAGAGCACACACTTCCATAATAACTAAGGTTTAGTTCTTTTATTAAGTCAGTACAAAAAGAACTTACCTAAATGGTCCTACTCAATATACTTAGAGTGTACTAGTGTAATTTATTAGTCAAGACAAACTAATACTTAATTACACTATGACTATTCCAATGGTTTGTTCCTTTCCATCTTAGTCGTAGGTAACTGTTTATCATTTATAAAGAACCGATAACATGATCTTCTGTGTGTGACACCACACACCATGTTATCTACAATATAAATTAATTGAACAAATTATATTTAACAAATAAATGTAGATATTGACCAATGTGATTCCTTTATTTCAAAAATAAATGTTTACAAAAGCTAGACTTTTAGTATACAATCTAACAATAGCAACGCGTGGAAAACTCTCGATGAACCATCTGTAATAACTAGCTCGACAAAGGGAGTTGCGAGTCTCATGTATAGACTACGACTACTTCCAATTGTAACAACATCTATCTCCTGTGGAACAAGGATATACTCCTATTGGTGACCATGTGTCTCAAACATCCCACAAAAGACAACCAAAATATGCACTACTGATCTTCACATATAAACGTTTCCATCGAAACATCTCTAGAACTATGCGAAGATGGTGTACGTGACTCACCTCGGATCCGAAATAGATCACAACATCATCAACAAAGACAATGGAAACCGATCCCAACCATCCTAGAAATATCAAAAATCATCGAGTCCCTGAAAACATCTAAGGCACTGTAAGCCTAGATGGTAAGACCAAGAACTTATAATGTCCGTAAATCAGACATCCTCAACCATAAGATCCTCGACAACAAACACCAAGTAATAGATCCTCCAGTGTGAGAGCAACGCTCCATCATAAGAAATGCCACATAGGTGGGAGCAACGCTCTACCACAAGAAATCCTCAATATGTGGGAGTAACACTCCACTACAAATAATCCGTAATATGTATCTGCAATAAATATGAGAGAAATGCTCCGCTACGAGCAATCCGTAATATGTGGGAGCAACGCTCCACCACAAACAATCCATAACATGTGTGGGAGCTACGCTCCACCACAAACAATACATAAGTGCCCAAGGCACCTAACTCTCCAGCTAGAGACTGCACGAGATCTCTCTACCACAAATCACTGTGGGTAGCCTAGGGTATACAACCTAGTAAGCAAATCAAATCCATAGTCAACTCTATCATCATCCTAATGGGCCGGTCACCCACTAATAGGAGAATTAGTTGACAGGGTAATACAGCCAATACCATAATGTAGACACTCAACATTCTACATTCAACATAGGTAGAATCATCATGATGCTACCAACCATACACCTCGCACACGTGCACACACAACATATGTATGATCGACATAATCCTCCAATTAGTACACACCAAACATACTCACAACATAGGTATAAATCATTGTGATACCTCCAACAATGCATACCGAACCCGTGTGCATATATCAATATAGGTATAATCGACAATACATCTCAAACAACACTCACAAGACATATATACACCTATGCCAAAAGTATAATCAATGTAATACTTCCAACAAATCATAATCGACACGAGTGTACACACAGAACAATATAATGAACAAGATACCTCGAATATTACACCGGACATATCTGCACATATCACAACTCAGGTTAAATCAATAGGATACCTCCAATAAAACACTCAAACACATGTGCACATTTCACAACATAGATTTAATCGACAAAATACCTCCAATAAACCAATCAGACCACTCGGGTATAATCTACTAGAAACCCACAACAATCATAACTAGAAAAGTATACACCCACTACATGCAATCAGATCGTCCATCATAACACTCCCACAACACATAATAATCATATGTACACACCACATAGATATGCAGAATCAGCATATTTAATCCAATCAACCTGATATTCCTTATGCTACCCTCTATGTTATCCAACTAGGTACATACAGTCTAAAATTAACGTACCCATGTAATAGGACACATCGATCCTCTATAGATTAACCAAACCGACAACGGTATACGACTAATTCAATCTTTCCCCACGTCAGTACAAGTCATGTACTCTATGTGCTCAAGATATCCAACTAAGCACGAATAACCCAAAGATCAGCATCTCTATAAAATAGAGTATAACAATCCCCTACTAATCGAACCAACAAAACTAAATCGGTAATTTACTAACTGATCAAGAATACATTAATCCTCCACAAGCAACTAAGGTATATCAATCCACAACTACCCAAATCAACAAGTGTAAATCAGTCTTCTATTGACCAATCTAACCAGAGTAAATCAATCATTTACTGATGAAACTAACTAAAATATCAGTACTCTACTGGCTGAGTCAACACAAATATGTACTTACTGTTGGAACCCCAAGGCTGTTTTGGTGTGATCAATAAGTTAAGTTAGGTCCTGTGTTGTTTCTAACTTGTGTCTAAGTGTGCAGGAGCTTAGGAACACAGGTACTCGAGCGGAAGACGCAGCTAGCGAGAAGGACGGGACGTGGTGCATCCGAGGGACGAGGTGCTACGGAAGAGTACCCCGGTGGACGAGAAGGAAGCGTGCGGTGGTTCCGAGGGACGAAAGCCAGAGCGGAAGATTGCTCGGGGAGCAAGAGACGCAGCTAACGAGAAGGTCGGCACGGGGTGTGACCGAGGGACGAAGACTGCGAATGAGTACGCTGGTGGACGAGAAGGAAACACGCGACGATTCCGAGGGATGAGAAGCCGGAGCGAAAGGCTGCTCGAGAAGATCGGAAGTTGGGTTCGGGTGAGCCCTATTCCGGATGGCAGAGATCACCCAAGTAAGCGGATCCGGAGTGGAATACCCGGACCAAGGAGGGACTGAAACGGAGGAGAGGTCCCGGACGAAAAAGTCAACCAGAGTTGACTTTCGGGATCCGAGGCGCCCGGAGCTGACCGGGGCACCCGGATCCCTCCGGGGAGCCCGGAACCCTTCCGGGCGCCCGGACCAGCCTTTTGACTAGGATCGAGTTTTGACTCGATCTGATCGTTGGGGGATAAAGTTTATCCCCCCAAGGCGCCTGGAACCCTTCGGGATGTTGGTGCGGGAAGCATCTAACGATCGAACCTAAGTTTTGATAATGGCAAAGGATTCAAAGTTAAGGTGAGTTGTGATCTAACATGTTAAACGAGTGTCTCAGGAAAAGTCCTAACTGCGGTTAGGCAGAGGAAAAACCCTAGGGAGTGGTAACCCTAGGTCATAGGGGGTGGTAACCCTATGCGGAAAGTCTTGGCAGGTCGATGGCTTCAGGCAAAAGTCCTAGGGGGTGGTAACCCTAGGTGAAAAGTCCTGGTGTCGCGAACCAGGTGAAAGTCTGGACTAGCCGGGAAGCGGATGTCCAGCAGAAAGTCTGGAAGCGTAGAGTGCCGAGCAAAAGTCCAGTCGATCTGGAGGATCGTACTGGCAACAAGTAAATCTCCTGAGTGGAGTAGGTGAGGACGCGTTCCCCGTAGAGGGAACAGTAGGCGTCGGGTCGACCTAGGGTTTCCGGTTGGAAACCTGAAGTCAGACTCGGACAGTCCGGAGACTGTTAATACTTCATTTATAATATCTGTTGTATTATGTGCTAACTTTGTGCTGCAGGGTAGTGTTTGGGACTAACGTATCTTGCAGGTGCAAAGGAGCAACTTAAAGCCTCGGATGCAAGGTTGGAGCTGGCTGCGAGAAGCTGCTCAAGGCGCCTTGATGAACAGTGGAAGGCGCCTTGAACAGCTGAAGGCGCCTGGTGAACAGTGGAAGGCGCCTTGAGTCTGTGATAAGATTCGACCAGTTCGCTCCTCATCTCCCCGGCTGACTCGGCTGTTCAAGGTGCCTTGGTGAACAGTAGAAGGCGCCTTGAACACCCTTTATAAGGGGTTTCGACCAGCAGCTCGACAAGCAATCTTTCTGCTACAAGCTGCTCACGAGACGATCCCGAAGTGCTGCTATGAGACACCGACGACCCGGAGCTCCGAAATCTTCAGATTACGATATTGTCGTCGGTATAACGGTACTTTTTCATTATACTTAACTGTAATACTTGTACTCTTGTCGAACTTATAGTTGTTGCCCACGGAAAGCGATCAAGGATCGCGGGCCTTCGAGTAGGAGTCGTCACAGGCTCCGAACGAAGTAAATTCTCTTGTCTTTCTGTGTGGTTGTTTACTTTCCGCTGCGTTACTTCTCCGATAGATTTTACGATTCCAATAATTGAACGATTTTAGCCACGAGCGCTATTCACCCCCCTCTTGCGCGTCTCGATCCAACAATTGGTATCAGAGCGGGGTTGTTTTAATTTGGTGCAACCACCATTTAAAACATTTTTTTTCGTGGTATTTTGTTCGGAGTTGATCAGAATTTTCTAATTGCTTTTCACGAATCGGTGTTGCTCAAAGTTGGTCAATTCCACTTGGGCTCGTTTTTTTCCCTTCTCTCGCACTACTAATCCAAGACTCAGTCTTGGAATAGATTTTGTTGTTTTTTTTTCTTTTAGATCTAAAATGGCCCAACAAGAAGGATATAGCACCGTTCGTCCCCCACTATTTTCCGGAGAAGACTTCGGGTATTGGAAGGTGGGCGAATGGAGATATATCTGAAGATCCAGTTTGATACCTGGATGATCATCAAAACAGGACTGGAACTGCCAACTGGTACCGACGGTAAGCCTACACCCTGTGAAAATTGGGAGCCAGCATTTATCAAAAAGGTGGAAGCTGACGCAAAAGCCACCTGCACCATCCAATGTGGTCTTACCAAAGAAGAGCTCAACAGAGTCGATCCATTCTCCTCCGCAAAAGAACTATGGGAGAAACTAATCGAACTACACGAGGGCACGTCGGAAACCAAGGTAAGTAAGCGTGATTTGTTACTTAATAAATTATATAATTTGAAAATGCAGGAAGGCGAGACAGCAAGTTCTTTACACGCTCGAATTCAAGATATCTTGAATTCCCTTCATGGAATCGGGCAGAAAGTAGAAAACAGAGACATAATAAGGTATGCTCTTAACTCATTTCCTAGGAGTTCATTGTGGGCATCAATGGTAGATGCCTACAAAGTCTCTAAGGATTTGTCTTCCTTAAAATTAGACGAATTATTTAGTGAATTTGAACTCCATGAACAGACTAATGCACAGCCATCCGAGAAGGACATTGCTTTGGTTGCAGGTACAAGTCGAATAAGGGAATCAAGAGGACGACGAAAAGTTGAATCGGAATCAGAAGACGAACCCGATTCAGAAGATTCAGAAGATGAATTGGCCAGCGAATTTATGAATCTTGTAAAGAAACTATACAAGAAGAAGAAGGGCTTCAACAAGAAAGATCTGAAGAAGGCAGTTCAATCCAAGGAGGCTCAACAAAACTCAAAGACGAAGTTCGAAGTCACTTGCTACGGATGCAACCAAAAGGGACATATAAAAGCCAACTGCCCAAATCAAAAAGAAGCCAAGAAGCAAAGAAGAAGGAAAGTCCTAAAGGCAACCTGGGACGAATCCTCTTCGGAGGACGAAGACGACGAACTCGACCAAACGAGTCTACTCGCATTGATGGCCCGGGACCAGATCAGCGAATCCGAGAGCGAGTCAGAAGCCGACTCCGAGCAAAGCCATGGATCCGCATCCGTTTCTGAAGGGCCAGACTCCGCTGTAAGTATTCCTAGGCTTAATAATTTAGTCAATTATTTACTTCGCAAATTAGCCAAGTCAAATTTGAAAATTAAGTCACTTTTAAAAGAAATAAACATTCTTAAAGAAGTAACTAACTCAAAATCTTTAACTGAAGATTCAACTCAAGTACAACAACTTGAAAAAGAAAATTCAAATCTGAAAAATCAGCTAAATGATTTAAAAGTCACTTTAGAAAAGTTCTCTCTGGGCTCCAAGAATTTGGATCTAATTCTTGGGACACAAAGGGCCATCTACAATAGAACTGGACTAGGATATAAAGGTAAATTTAAATCTTACTTATCCTTAATAAACAAACAAAGTAGTAAATCAGTCCAAGCATGGGTCCCCAAGTCCGAATTGATCAATCAAGTTGGACTTGGTCAATACTGGGTCCCTAAGGATCATATATACTACCTCGATAGACCATATCGAGGCCGTGATTCAGGGGGAGCTAAAAGAAAAATGATCTTGATTTAAAATTCAAAATTTAAAAGTCGAAACCTAAAATTAAAAATCAAATTCTTAAAAATTCAAAATTAAATTAAATTCGAAATTATGAAAAGTAGATGGAGGATCCAAACTAGCTGGCACCTCCAACTGAACTACCCGACAGGGTAACTGAACCTAATTTACCCGGAATGGGTAAAGCAAGAATAAATTACCCGGCAGGGTAATTAAGATTAGATTAAAAAACGGGATAAGTTTAACTTGAACCACAGTACTGGTGAAGTTTTTGGATGATAGTACGTTAGGGAAGCTTGGGCATCGCATGTCTAGGAAGATATGACTTCGACCTGATGCATTTGGCCAAGTGGAACTGACCGAAGCTACCCTTAAATGAATCCTAACTAGTTAGACCAAGGTTTAGTATTAAGCTCAATGGGTAGGACTATTTGGAAACTTCGAAGGCATGGTTACTTTAATGAGCTCCTTGTGACTCACCACAGCCCAGAAGGTTATCCAAAGAATGCTTACTTGTTGTACCCAAAACTAAACCTGAATCTAACACAAAGTTAAATCAGATTCCTGAATTCAACAATAAATCATCTCACATCAATTATAGGATTCCCTGATTGAAAATTTAGATCTGGTGAGATGAATAAGTAATAAAATTATTTTCAAAATTATTTAAAAATCTTTTCAAAATTATTTTCAAAATTATTCAAAAATCTTTTCAAAATTATTTAAAAATCTTTTCAAAATTATTTAAAAATCTTTTCAAAATTATTTTCAAAATTATTCAAAAATCTTTTCAAAATTATTTAAAAATCTTTTCAAAATTATTTAAAAATCAATTCAAAACTATTTTCAAAATTATTCAAAAATCTTTTCAAAATTATTTAAAAATATTTTCAAAATTATTTAAAATTATTTTCAAAATTATTTAAAATTTTTTTCAAAATTATTTAAAAATCTTTTCAAAACTATTCTCAAAATTATTTAAAAATCTTTTCAAAATTATTCAAAAATCTTTTCAAAACTATTCTCAAAATTATTTAAAAATCTTTTCAAAATTATTCAAAAATCTTTTCAAAACTATTTTCAAAATTATTCAAAAAACTTTTCAAAATTATTTAAAATTATTTTCAAAATTATTTAAAATTATTTAAAAATCTTTTCAAATTTATTTAAAAATCTTTTCAAAATTATTTAAAAATCTTTTCAAAACTAGTTTCAAAATTATTCAAAAATCTTTTCAAAATTATTTAAAAATCTTTTCAAAATTATTTAAAAATCTTTTCAAAACTATTTTCAAAATTATTCAAAAAAAAAAACTTTTCAAAATTATTTAAAATTATTTTCAAAATTATTTAAAAATCTTTTCAAAACTCAATTTCAAAATTAATTTTAAAACTCAATTTCAAAATTATTTTAAACTCAATTTCAAAAAAAAAAAAAAAAAAAAAATCGCGTGGAGCTTCTCGGAGGCGCCTCCCATCAAAAGGAGGCGCCCTAGCAAGCGGCGGGAAAATTCCCGCCGCATCGTCTTAAGGCGCCTCAGATCAACCCAAGGCGCCTCCAACGTTTATAAGGCGCCTTAAACCTTGTTTTAAGGCGCCTACAACACTTTATATCAAAACGAACAGAAGCTTTTCTGTTCGTTTTCTGCCGACGCCGAGCACGCGATACTCGTGCGTGTTCTTCCCAACCAAGGCACCTTTTACCTGTTTAATCTTCCTCAATACGTGACAATGCCTCCTAGGTATAATCCTAATCCCTTCCGTTCAAGTTTTACTTAGAATCTTTTCTTATTTCTGTCAATTTTTGGTAAAATCGTGAAAAATAGGAAACGCCGACATGTTGATCTTAATCCAGCTAGAATTCCATCAGCAGATATCAGATTCCCGACTATACATCTTAGGGATACCTTTGCTAATTACATCTTTGAACCTATCAAACCTAGATATGTAAACAAGACTTTTTATACCCAGTATTGTCAACAAACTATTCAAATGATAGAGCACTATCAACTAGATCAATTGGTTTACTGCACCGATACAGTAAACCAGGAGTTATGTGCACAGTTTTATCACAACCTTGAGAGGGTTGATGATAATAAGTACAGCACCAGAGTTTCTGGCGTGGACATTGAGCTTACTCCCACTCTGCTACGCACCACCTTAAGACTTAGGGTTTCTGAGTCTACCTTTCTATGCTACCCCAGTAGGGATCTGCCATTTGGCGATCCCTACTCACACATTACGTTAGATACTATCTATACGTATTTCTTCGGAGGAGCGAGACCTGCTGACTTGACTGAGTTCAGGTCAGTTACTCTTCGGGTTCAGGACTACGTGATGTATAGGGTCCTGACAGCATGTATTCTGCCGATCTCATCTCGGGATGTCCCGAAGATGAGATCTTCACACTCATTCTTCTTATACGCCCTGTGTCATCGACTTGATATCGATATTGCCCTGCATATGTTCCAGAACATTATCTATGCATCTGGGACAGTCACCTCCAAGACAGTCCACATGCCCTATTGTCATATTCTGACACGCTTCTTTTCGACCATAGAGGGTATAGATGTGACCAGAGGAACAGTCATTCCTCTTACTATATATGATGAGCTAGGATCCCGTAGTTGTAGACTAGCCAGTGCCGATATCACAGCTGATGGAGTTCTAACGTGGATAGGACGACCACAGCAGGCAGCTGCCCCTATCTCTCCAGCAGCCGAGGATATACCAGGCGAGGGAGAGGAGTGGGCTGATTACTTAGCTGAGGATCTTTTCGCGGATCCCTCCCCGTCTGCTAGACCATCCACCTCAGCTGGACCTTCGACCTCTTCCTCACTCTCCGTCGAGGACAAACTTGCTAGACTCGAGGTCGAGTCTATTCAGACACGACGGATAGTTCTCACCCTTCGATCCGAGATGGCTGCCGGGTTTACCTCCCTCCGAGACGAGATACGACGTCTGGGCCAGCCAGCACTTACGCAGCCCCATGCACCACCTCCCGCTGATGCTCCTCGAGTCGATGATCCTACTCGTTGATTTGACCATTTTATGCACTGTATTAAGGACTTTTGACTATGAATCTAACACTTCACTGTTTATCTGTTTTGTTAGACCCTCTTGATGTGATATCTACTTATTTGCATGCTCCCAGTCAACAGTTTACTTAGTTTCAAATGATCTAGAGGTTACTTATTGTTTTACAAATTCTAGGAAAAATAATAATTTCAAAATTCCAATTTCTTAGAATTTCAAAATGATTTTCAACATTTGGATTTAGCCTAAGTTTTCCCCTAGAAATCATGTTCCCCTAGAATTAAGCCAGAGCATCTCACAAACACCTCGGTTTACCTTGGTTGTGATTGACACACATAGAACGGCATGAGATGCATAGGGTATTGCCTGGACTCAAGAATGCTTAAAACTGTGCATCAATATGAGTCTGGGCATTAAATATGCAATAAACATTAATCAAGTTAAGTTCTCCAGCTCTAGTCAAATCTACCTGGTTCAAGATAACTCAACTTGACTAACCAAGTGAAAGCTAGTGTCCTATAGACAATCAGCAAGTAACTCAAAGTTAGACAGTTGGTAAAGGATACTTAATCTTTTAGTTAAGAATATTCTGTTCCTTATGGCTCTGATACCTAATCAACACCAATTTACTTGACTCATGTTTGGACTTAAGGACCAACTGAATAAATTACCTAAATTAAGATTCTAGCTACTCTCTCTCTTCAACTTAAAAATTAACAAGGTTTTGTATTCAAAATTAAGCTAAGTCTCTTTCACTTAAGCTATATTCTTCAAAGTTCAATGTTTACAAAAGGCTTAGCTAAATGATTCTTATAGCAACTTTCAGTTTTTTTTCAAACTTAGCCACCTTTTTCAAATTTTTTTTAAGCTAAGTTACCTTTCAGATAGTTTTGTAAACCTTAACTCAGTGTCTTCAAAATTTTAGGTGAAGATTTAGTTTGTAACTTAGCACTAATCTTGTTTTTTGAAAAAATTGAAAATTGGCTTATCTTTTTTGATAAATGGCAAAGGGGGAGAGTAGGAAATTCAAAAGTAATTCAAAAGTAAAAATTTAAAAAGGGAACCCTGTATTAAGGGGGAGCATCACAAAAGTTTAAGTGTTAGCTTAAGTTAGGCGTTCATTTGAAATTATATACTTAAGCTTGCTCAATTACATTTTTTTTGCTACCTGTGCATCTGTTTTTACTTAACTTTGAATTTGGGTTGCCATAATCAAAAAGGGGGAGATTGTTGGTGCGGGAAGCATCTAACGATCGAACCTAAGTTTTGATAATGACAAAGGATTCAAAGTTAATGTGAGTTGTGATCTAACATGTTAAACGAGTGTCTCAAGAAAAGTCCTAACTGCGAGGAGGAAAACCCTAGGGGTGGTAACCCTAGGTCATAGGGGTGGTAACCCTATGCGGAAAGTCTTGGTCGGTCGATGGCTTCAGCAAAAGTCCTAGGGGTGGTAACCCTAGGTGAAAAGTCCCGTGTCGCGAACCAGGTGAAAGTCTGGACTAGCGAAGCGGATGTCCAGCAGAAAGTCCGGAAGCGTCGAGTGCCAAGCAAAAGTCCAGTCGATCCGGAGGATCGTCTGGCACAAGTAAATCTTCCGAGTGGAGTAGGTGAGGACGCGTTCCCGTAGAGGGAACAGTAGGCGTCGGGTCGACCTAGGGTTTCCGGTTTGAAACAAAGTCGACTCGGACAATTCGGAGACTGTAATATTTTATTTACTATTATGTGCTAACTTTGTTTTGCAGGGTAGTGTTTGGGACTAACGTATCTTGAGGTGCAAAGGAGCAATTAAACCTCGGATGCTCAAGGCGCCTTGATGAACAGTGGAAGGCGCCTTGAACAGCTGAAGGCGCCTGGTGAACAGTGGAAGGCGCCTTGAGTCTGTGATAAGATTCGACCAGTTCGCTTCTCATCTCCCCGGCTGACTCGGCTGTTCAAGGCGCCTTGGTGAACAGTAGAAGGCGCCTTGAACACCCTTTATAAGGGGTTTCGACCAGCAGCTCCTGACAAGAACTTCCAAGCAATCTTTCTGCTACAAGCTGCTCACGAGACGATCCCGAAGTGCTGCTACGAGACACCGACGACCCGGAGATCCGAAATCTTCAGATTACGATATTGTCGTCGGTATAACGGTACTTTTTCATTATACTTAACTGTAATACTTGTACTCTTGTCGAACTTATAGTTGTTGCCTACGGAAAGCGATCAAGGATCGCGGGCCTTCGAGTAGGAGTCGTCACAGGCTCCGAACGAAGTAAATTCTCTTGTCTTTCTGTGTGGTTGTTTACTTTCCGCTGCGTTACTTCTCCGATAGATTTTACGATTCCGATAATCTAACGATTTTAGCCACGATCGCTATTCACCCCCCCCTCTAGCGCGTCTCGATCCAACACGGGATGCCCCGACCAAGGTTATAAATATAGCCTTGATCCAGAAGCTTTTCAACAATCACGAGCATTTCATTTCCAAACACTTGTACGCTTTAGTTGTAGTTAAGCTTCTGTTTCTGCACTTCAACGTTATAAGAGGCTTCTCCGCCTGAAGGAGTTTTAGTACTTAATCTTCCTTTGATTAACAACCACATCGGTTATAACTAAGTAAACACTGGTGCCTCTTATTTTATGCTTTTAATTTACTGCTTAATCTGTTTATGCAAGTGTTAGCTTAATCTTTCGAGAAGGATAGTTTGCTTTTGATTTTGCAGGACTATCTAACAACCCTCTCCTAGCCGGCCGCAACGGTCCTACAAGTGGTATCAGAGTCGAGACGCCTCAGAAGAACTAACCGCCGTCTGAAGCAACAAAATGATGGCCGGAGCTAGCGACTACCCACCTGCATTCGAGGGGGAGTTTTCCGTCTGAAAATAAAAAATGGAGGTATACCTTAACTCAGACTTTGGTATTTCTTTAATAATGAAATTTGGTTATGAAGAACCGAAGAACGCGTACGGAGAAGAAATCGATAAATGTCTCTGGACCCACAAGCAACGTGAGGAGTTTATGGCAAATGCGCGAGCTAAATTTCACATTCTAACTGTAATACCAAATGAAGATATCAACATAGTCGGAGAATACAAGAGCGTAAAAGAACTTTGAGAAAAGTTCTTGAAGATCTACGAAAAATCAGCTGAAGTTGAATCCGACTTCTCGATGGACACCGAGCCATCGACAGAAGAGTCTGAGAACAAGGAAACTGCCGAGATAGCCGAATTCCATCCTGAAGCCATAGAAAGATCATCCCAGATGAGCATTGATGATGAGGGAGAAACTTCGGAAGAAAGCAACTCGACAGGGGGAGAATCAACTACCGAAAAGGTAAGTCAGGTATGGACTCAAACTTCTGATCAATTGGTTCAATCAATCGAAAAATTGCCTGAAGATTTTTTCAAATCAGAAATTGAATCTTGGAAAAAGTTTTTTAGATTAAGAAATCTATTATTAATAGACTCCTACAAATTAGAATTTTTGTTGTTAAAAAATTCCTGCAAACTACAAAATATTTTTTCGAACGAATCTTGCACATTGCCGAAAGAATTTTTTATATTGTCAAAAAATTTTATCAAGTTAGAATTTATGCTATTGAAATATTTTTGTGAAGTTGAAATTCAAAAAATAATTGAAATTAACATGATACAAATTTTTGCATGCTTAATATTTGTCACTCTAAATCTGAAAAAGTGTGATTTAAGAAGTCATGATATATTAAAATGGAAATTTAAAACTTTCTGATTAAAACATAAAGAATAAAATATATAAATAAATAAATGCATAGAAAATTTCTCTTTATGTTATTAATTCTCTTAAATTTTCTTGCATAAAGCTTTCTGTTTAGAAACTTCTTAATCTTGATGTCAAATGCTTAGAAATTTTTCAAAAGTTATTTTTGACTTAGAAAATTTTCTTGACTTGGAAATATTTTCCCTGAAAATCATTGAAATATATTTTCATAATTTTTCTAAATGTCAACCCTTAGATTCTTTTTTATACCCCATTTTTTATGTGAACAAAGGGGGAGAAGAAAAAGTATAAGTGTAGGGGGAGGTAGAAATTAAAATTTTTGAAATTTAATGTTTCTATCTTGAAATTTAAATGTTTTTATCTTTTTGCATGTTAGTGCAAAAAAATTGTTTAATTTTCATATCTATTATTGACCATAGCTTAACTTGGGTTGATCACATCAAAAAGGGGGGGATTGTTGGAACCCCAAGGCTGTTTTGGTGTGATCAACAAGTTAAGTTAGGTCCTGTGTTGTTTCTAATTAACCTTGTGTCTAAGTGTGCAGGAGCTTACACTATGTGAAAATCGACAATAGACTTCGCCACTGTTTACTTCGTCAATCAACAAGTGCGAAGTAATATATGATAATCAACTTCGTTAATAAATTTGATGCAGTAAATACAAATTTATACTTTATAGGTTTAAAAACGTGAACCTCACTTCTAATTTTATTTGACTTTTTACTTCATACTATATATTCGGAAAGTAATAAGTTATAAAATAAATTTTATATGGATAATTGATGAAGTAATAAGTTAAATGAATTAATATTAGTGTTTTAATTGACATTTTCTTTATGACATTTAATTTTAAATGTCATTATAAATATTTTTTAATGACATATATCAAAAGAGATTATTTTAAATATTAAAATATCATTTTAGACTATTTATGATGACAAATTTTAATAATGTCACCATATAATATAGTAATTTAATTATAACCTATATAGTTTAGTGCTTAATTTTTTCCCAAGCCTTGTCTTTAGTTTTTGCCCGAGCTATTCCCTTGCCGATTCTTCCTTCTCACGCGATCCCTAACCCTCGCCGTCGTCGCTCCTCAGATCACCCCCGCTCAAGCGTCGATAGATCCTCTCCCTTTCTTCTCACTAACCTGCTCTTGTCGTCGCCACTCCTCACACCCACGTTCATCATCTCTGTCGCTGCTTCTCACCCTTTTTCCTCCCTAACCCGCGATCGCCATTGCCGTTCCTCTCACCCACGTTCACGCATCCTTGTCGCCGCCGCCGGCCTCCATCACTCGTCTCCACCACGATTCCTCCACAGCACTGCCTCCTCTGTGATTCCTTCGGTTTACGATAATCTTTTGAATCCTTAAATTAACAAAATCTTTCTCCTTGTCATTGATCAACAATCGTTATGGAATTCTGAGAACCTTAAAACCTCAATTGCAGGAACAGAATGAAGCATTGATTGGAGGTTTTGGTCTAATCAATCTGAAGATTTATAGGTATTTCTTTGTTACATGATACCTTATGTTTTTGTGTACTGTTGATTTTTTCAATCTGAACCCTACCTCCATGAAAGTAAGACTGATTGATTCCCCAACCATACAAGTAATTCCTTGTTGCATTGAAGTGAATCACAAATTTTAAAGTAAAAAAGAAAAGAATGTGAAGTGAATCACACATTCAATTAAATCAAGTGTTTAATGATCCAAAGATTAAGTATTAGATGTTGGATCAAGATCGCGCTAGAGAGGGGGGGGGGGGGTGAATAGCACTCGCGGCTATTTCGTTCGTTTATCGGAGTAAAATCAAAACGCAGCGGAATAGATAAAGAAAACAACATAAAGACACAAGTCAATTTTACTTCGTTCGGAGCCTAAGACGACTCCTACTAGAAGGCCCGCGATCCTTGATCGCTTCCGGTGGGCAACAACTATAAGTTCGAAAGTATACAAAGATGATTTTACAAGTAATACAATAAATAATCTTATACCGACAATGGAAAATACTAAATTGAAGCTCCGGGTTGTCAGTGTCGTGTTGCAGCACTTCGGGACGAGTTCGTTAGCAGCTAAATGCAGAAGGAAGACTTGGAATGTGTTAAACCAAGCTGCTGGTCGAACCCCCTTTTTAAATGCTGTTTAAGGCGCCTTAAACAAGCTCTAAGGCACCTTGAATAGGCTGAGTCAGCCGCGGAGATGAGGAGCGAACTGGTCGAACCTTATCACAGATTCAAGGCGCCTTCTACTATTCACAAGGCACCTTTATCTGTTCAAGGCGCCTTACACTGTTCATCAAGGTGCCTTGAACAGCTTCTCGCAGCCAGCTCCAGCCTTGCACCCTAGGCGCCTCCAAGCTCCATGAAGGCGCCTCGGACACTGTTCATCCGAGGCTTTAGGTAGCTCCTTTGCACCTGCAAGATACGTTAGTCCCAAACACTACCCTGCAGCACAAAGTTAGCACATAATATAATGAGTTTGATAAATGAAGTATTGACAGTCTCCGGATTGTCCGGGGCTGACTTCGGATTTCCTACAGGAAACCCTAGGTCGACCCGACGCCTACTGTTCCCTCTACGAATGGAGAGTTGTTCTTGATACTTGGATGGAGCTGTTTATGAGTATGTTGCTGGATTGTTACACTTAGATGTGGATCCCTGAGTTGAGTAGTAAATTTGGGGACCAAATTTTTATTAGTGGGGGAGAATGTAAAATACGGTACCCAAATAGTATTTAGATAATAAGGTTATTGGACAAATAATCTTATTGGATTTTTCAGGAATTTTTAGAAATTTTTTGGGATTTAATCGGATCTCGTATGACGTATTTTAAGGGGATCAATTATTAGGCTACGAGAAAGCCTCTTTAGTGTTCCAATTAAGTGGGAGTTGATTGAGGAGTTAACCTAGGGTTACATTGATTAAACCCTAAGTTTATAAACTAAGGTTTTCTATTTTATCCGCCGATCCCTTCTTCCCCAAACCGCGCCGACCTCTCCTCTTCCTCTTCATCGTCGTCCACTGCCCGACGTCGCCGGCTGAAGCCTCATCAAGCGGTGCCTCGCTCCGGTCAACATTGAGCTATCATGGTCCTCTCCTGATCTCTATTGGTGCTGCCACCTCCTTTCCTCTCTTCCGATCTCAACGTCGTGCCCTAGATAAGCCGGCGCCTCTCCTCTCTCGCGATCCATCGCCCCAGCCGACAATTTCCTTCCCTCTCGAGTTTCCGGACGCCACCAACCTCCTCCTCATGCAAGCGAGCCACAGCCACTGGTCTTCCCTTCTCTCTCGAGTCACAGCCGCGGCCTCACCTCACGCGAGCTCCCCAGCGCCGCCGCCCAATGCCCTAGTCGTCGATTCACAACCAACCGGGTGTGCTGGTATCTACTGGAGGTCGCCCATTGTGTCGGATCTGTGCTTGACATCGCCACTGTTTTCCGATGCCCTAGTGTGGTCGCCGATTTCCTCTATCTTAGATCGACACCGAAGTGGTCGGAAAGGGAGCTGTGGATCTGGTTTTGTGGTGAGTGTTATAACGTATTGGATTAACAAGATTCGATTCATGTTTTGTTTGGATGTTAAGATTAGGTGTGTGATCGATCTTTGTAGCTTTGGCAAGGATTGGACCACTGATGGTTGGCTGTAGCTACCAGATTTTCTTTCTTTCCGGCTATCCTTCTACTTGCTAGGATTGGTGTGGGACTCTCCTCTTGCTTTGACATGAAGCTCGTGGCCACCGTTGTTGCTCTACGGATCAAGGGTCAAGCAAAGGTAAGACACCTTTTGGTAAGTAGGTTGTTGTGCCATGGTTGGGATGATTTCAGATCATTGGATTTATGGTGGGATTGGATCTAATGTTAAGATTTTACTGTGATAGTTGTAATGTAGGATGTTTGGTTTGGACATTCGCAACAGCAACTTTCTCCGGCTACGAGATAACCATGGAACACATTGATTTGGGTAAGTTGTTGTTGAGTCATACATGAATTAGATTCAAATTGGAAAGGTGTAGTTGTTAACTAGATGCTATGGATAATAAGTGGATATTGATTAGTCGAAAGGATAAATGATTTTAGCTGTGGATTAGTTAAATTTAATTGAGCTACAGATTGGGATAAGTTAGCTATTTGGTTTATGATGAATTTAGCTACTAGTTCTTACTTGACTAGTTATATCATTAGACTATGTGATCGCAGGACTTTGTATCGGGAGCATCTCGAAGTCGGATTTCGAGGCACGATCGACATATATAGGCGGGTACTTCTTGCTTTATCTCTTTAGCACATTGATCTTAGTGCATGAGCTGTATGTTCAGATGTCTACTATGTTTATCTTGACTCCACTCTTATTTTCCTGCGCTTGACACTTCCACTTAATCTTTGAGCTACTCGCTTATGTATCTATACAGTCTCTCGTTGCTATCGATGATATTTAGCAGATACTATAGTACTAGGTATTGGATACCAGATACCAGACATTAGATAGTAGGTATTGGATATATGGACACCTGATACCATGTTTACCTGCTTTGATTTCCTGTTTATTTACACACCTTGCTGAGCATGCTGGCTTCATGTAGCATACCTGTTTCTGTTTATATATATATGATGATTGTTGCATTATTCGCATCATGTCATTGCATGCATGCCATCGACCATGTCTCCCTTGTGGTTGAGAGGGTCGTTGGCTAGAGCCGCACGCTCGGCCGCTCATGGGTAGTGGTAGCTGGAGCGTGCCGCTTGTCATGTCGTGCCGCACTCGGTCACTCATGGGTAGTGGCGGCTGGAGTTGCGGCAGCAGGGACCCCATCGCAGACGTAGCTATTCAGCTACTATGCACCTGTCCATCCGGTCACTCGAGAGTAGTGGCGGCCTTTGGGTGGTACAGTTTGTCATCGATCCGGCCTCTCGACCATACAGAGAGGTGGGCGGGGTGACCATCCGTACATACGCTGTTGTTATTATATCTGCTGGTTGTTTACTTATGCTGTTGTTGCTTATCTATGCTACTGTTGTTTATTTATGCTGTTATGCTTACTTAGGTTGAGATTTATACCTGTGTTAGGTGTTTAGACACTGGCTTACTTACTGTTGACCTGTATATACCTCACATGATACCATGTAGTTATGAGCAGTACTGTAGCAGGACTTTGCTACATCTACCTTCTCTTACTAGCCTAGGATATGGTTTCAGGTATGGACACTTATTATGATATCACTGTAGTATCTGCTATTTCCATACGAGACTGTATACCTTTGTATCTCTAGTTGTTACTATACTCATGCACTATCAGTCTATTACCCGCTGAGTTTTTATACTCACCACCCCATATATTGGTAATTTCACCAGGTAGCAGGTAAAGGAGTTATGGAGTCGCCTGGAGATCCTGTCCGCCAGTTCCACGTCACATTCGAGGACGACCTTACGATTTCGGTATTTCTTACGTTATTTGTATTTTGGGTTTTGTACTTGTTTATTTACTTGTATTCTCTTGTATTGGGTTTGATATTATTGTGTCAAGCCGAGCCGGCTCGCAGTCAGTTGATTTGTGTTTTGTGATCGTTGTTTGAGATTTCCGCTGTGTTGATTTTTGTTCAGCCGTGTGAGCTGATTCATATATATTATATAACTGCGTGGTTGTGTTTATTTCTGTTCCAGCCGAGTGGGCTGATTATATAATTGCGTGGTTGTGTATATATATTCCAGCCGTATGTGGCTGATGTATTTTGTATGTATGTTTGCCTCAGATTGTCACCCGTACAGGGGAGATGCTGCCGAAATTTTTCGGTAAGGACTCCTCTGGGGGCGTGACACTTGTCGAACTTATAGTTGTTGCCCACGGAAAGCGATCAAGGATCGCGGGCCTTCGAGTAGGAGTCGTCACAGGCTCCGAACGAAGTAAATTCTCTTGTCTTTCTGTGTGGTTGTTTACTTTCCGCTGCGTTACTTCTCCGATAGATTTTACGATTCCGATAATCTAACGATTTTAGCCACGATCGCTATTCACCCCCCCCTCTAGCGCGTCTCGATCCAACACGGGATGCCCCGACTAAGGTTATAAATATAGCCTTGATCCAGAAGCTTTTCAACAATCACGAGCATTTCATTTCCAAACACTTGTACGCTTTAGTTGTAGTTAAGCTTCTGTTTCTGCACTTCAACGTTATAAGAGGCTTCTCCGCCTGAAGGAGTTTTAGTACTTAATCTTCCTTTGATTAACAACCACATCGGTTATAACTAAGTAAACACTGGTGCCTCTTATTTTATGCTTTTAATTTACTGCTTAATCTGTTTATGCAAGTGTTAGCTTAATCTTTCGAGAAGGATAGTTTGCTTTTGATTTTGCAGGACTATCTAACAACCCTCTCCTAGCCGGCCGCAACAGTCCTACAAGTGGTATCAGAGTCGAGACGCCTCAGAAGAACTAACCGCCGTCTGAAGCAACAAAACGATGGCCGGAGCTAGCGACTACCCACCTGCATTCGAGGGGGAGTTTTCCGTCTGAAAACAAAAAATGGAGGTATACCTTAACTCAGACTTTGGTATTTCTTTAATAATGAAATTTGGTTATGAAGAACTGAAGAACGCGTACGGAGAAGAAATCGATAAATGTCTCTGGACCCACAAGCAACGTGAGGAGTTTATGGCAAATGCGCGAGCTAAATTTCACATTCTAACTGTAATACCAAATGAAGATATCAACATAGTCGGAGAATACAAGAGCGTAAAAGAACTTTGAGAAAAGTTCTTGAAGATCTACGAAAAATCAGCTGAAGTTGAATCCGACTCCTCGATGGACACCGAGCCATCGACAGAAGAGTCTGAGAACAAGGAAACTGCCGAGATAGCCGAATTCCATCTTGAAGCCATAGAAAGATCATCCCAGATGAGCATTGATGATGAGGGAGAAACTTCGGAAGAAAGCAACTCGACAGGGGGAGAATCAACTACCGAAAAGGTAAGTCAGGTATGGACTCAAACTTCTGATCAATTGGTTCAATCAATCGAAAAATTGCCTGAAGATTTTTTCAAATCAGAAATTGAATCTTGGAAAAAGTTTTTTAGATTAAGAAATCTATTATTAATAGACTCCTACAAATTAGAATTTTTGTTGTTAAAAAATTCCTGCAAACTACAAAATATTTTTTCGAACGAATCTTGCACATTGCCGAAAGAATTTTTTATATTGTCAAAAAATTTTATCAAGTTAGAATTTATGCTATTGAAATATTTTTGTGAAGTTGAAATTCAAAAAATAATTGAAATTAACATGATACAAATTTTTGCATGCTTAATATTTGTCACTCTAAATCTGAAAAAGTGTGATTTAAGAAGTCATGATATATTAAAATGGAAATTTAAAACTTTCTGATTAAAACATAAAGAATAAAATATATAAATAAATAAATGCATAGAAAATTTCTCTTTATGTTATTAATTCTCTTAAATTTTCTTGCATAAAGCTTTCTGTTTAGAAACTTCTTAATCTTGATGTCAAATGCTTAGAAATTTTTCAAAAGTTATTTTTGACTTAGAAAATTTTCTTGACTTGGAAATATTTTCCCTGAAAATCATTGAAATATATTTTCATAATTTTTCTAAATGTCAACCCTTAGATTCTTTTTTATACCCCATTTTTTATGTGAACAAAGGGGGAGAAGAAAAAGTATAAGTGTAGGGGGAGGTAGAAATTAAAATTTTTGAAATTTAATGTTTCTATCCTGAAATTTAAATGTTTTTATCTTTTTGCATGTTAGTGCAAAAAAATTGTTTAATTTTCATATCTATTATTGACCATAGCTTAACTTGGGTTGATCACATCAAAAAGGGGGGGATTGTTGGAACCCCAAGGCTGTTTTGGTGTGATCAACAAGTTAAGTTAGGTCCTGTGTTGTTTCTAATTAACCTTGTGTCTAAGTGTGTAGGAGCTTACACTATGTGAAAATCGACAATAGACTTCGCCACTGTTTACTTCGTCAATCAACAAGTGCGAAGTAATATATGATAATCAACTTCGTTAATAAATTTGATGCAGTAAATACAAATTTATACTTTATAGGTTTAAAAACGTGAACCTCACTTCTAATTTTATTTGACTTTTTACTTCATACTATATATTCGGAGAAGTAATAAGTTATAAAATAAATTTTATATGGATAATTGATGAAGTAATAAGTTAAATGAATTAATATTAGTGTTTTAATTGACATTTTCTTTATGACATTTAATTTTAAATGTCATTATAAATATTTTTTAATGACATATATCAAAAGAGATTATTTTAAATATTAAAATATCATTTTAGACTATTTATGATGACAAATTTTAATAATGTCACCATATAATATAGTAATTTAATTATAACCTATATAGTTTAGTGCTTAATTTTTTCCCAAGCCTTGTCTTTAGTTTTTGCCCGAGCTATTCCCTTGCCGATTCTTCCTTCTCACGCGATCCCTAACCCTCGCCGTCGTCGCTCCTCAGATCACCCCCGCTCAAGCGTCGATAGATCCTCTCCCTTTCTTCTCACTAACCTGCTCTTGTCGTCGCCACTCCTCACACCCACGTTCATCATCTCTGTCGTTGCTTCTCACCCTTTTTCCTCCCTAACCCGCGATCGCCATTGTCGTTCCTCTCACCCACGTTCACGCATCCTTGTCGCCGCCGCCTCCAGACGCCACCGGCCTCCATCACTCGTCTCCACCACGATTCCTCCACAGCACTGCCTCCTCTGTGATTCCTTCGGTTTACGATAATCTTTTGAATCCTTAAATTAACAAAATCATTCTCCTTGTCATTGATCAACAATCGTTATGGAATTCTGAGAACCTTAAAACCTCAATTGCAGGAACAGAATGAAGCATTGATTGGAGGTTTTGGTCTAATCAATCTGAAGATTTATAGGTATTTCTTTGTTACATGATACCTTATGTTTTTGTGTACTGTTGATTTTTTCAATCTGAACCCTACCTCCATGAAAGTAAGACTGATTGATTCCCCAACCATACAAGTAATTCCTTGTTGCATTGAAGTGAATCACAAATTTTAAAGTAAAAAAAAAAAGAATGTGAAGTGAATCACACATTCAATTAAATCAAGTGTTTAATGATCCAAAGATTAAGTATTAGATGTTGGATCAAGATCGCGCTAGAGAGGGGGGGGGGGGTGAATAGCACTCGCGGCTATTTCGTTCGTTTATCGGAGTAAAATCAAAACGCAGCGGAATAGATAAAGAAAACAACATAAAGACACAAGTCAATTTTACTTCGTTCGGAGCCTAAGACGACTCCTACTAGAAAGCCCGCGATCCTTGATCGCTTCCGGTGGGCAACAACTATAAGTTCGAAAGTATACAAAGATGATTTTACAAGTAATACAATAAATAATCTTATACCGACAATGGAAAATACTAAATTGAAGCTCCGGGTTGTCAGTGTCGTGTTGCAGCACTTCGGGACGAGTTCGTTAGCAGCTAAATGCAGAAGGAAGACTTGGAATGTGTTAAACCAAGCTACTGGTCGAACCCCCTTTTTAAATGCTGTTTAAGGCGCCTTAAACAAGCTCTAAGGCACCTTGAATAGGCTGAGTCAGCCGCGGAGATGAGGAGCGAACTGGTCGAACCTTATCACAGATTCAAGGCGCCTTCTACTATTCACAAGGCACCTTTATCTGTTCAAGGCGCCTTACACTGTTCATCAAAGTGCCTTGAACAGCTTCTCGCAGCCAGCTCCAGCCTTGCACCCTAGGCGCCTCCAAGCTCCATGAAGGCGCCTCGGACACTGTTCATCCGAGGCTTTAGGTAGCTCCTTTGCACCTGCAAGATACGTTAGTCCCAAACACTACCCTGCAGCACAAAGTTAGCACATAATATAATGAGTATGATAAATGAAGTATTGACAGTCTCCGGATTGTCCGGGTCTGACTTCGGATTTCCTACCGGAAACCCTAGGTCGACCCGACACCTACTGTTCCCTCTACGGGGAACGCGTCCTCACCTACTCCACTCAGGAGATTTTACCTGCTGCCAGTGCGATCCTCCAGATCGACTGGACTTTTGCTCAGCACTCGACGCTTCCAGACTTTCTGCTGGACATCCACTTCCCGGCCAGTCTAGTCTTTCACCTGGTTCGCGACACCAGGACTTTCCACCTAGGGTTACCACCCCCTAGGACTTTTTGCCTGAAGTCATCGACCTGCCAAGACTTTCCACATAGGGTTAGCACCCCCTATGACCTAGGGTTACCACCCCTAGGGTTTTATCCCTCTGCCTAACCGCAGCTAGGACTTTCCTGAAATTCTCAAGTAGACTCGTTAGAATACAAAACATCTTAACTTTGAATTCTTTGCCATTATCAAAATACGAGTTCGATCGTCGGATGCTTCCCGCACCAACAATCTCTCCCTTTTTGATTATGACAACTCAAATTCAAAGTTAAGTAAACAAACGAATAGATAACCATTTAACACAGGCAAATTTGCTAATTATAGGTGAACACATTAACCAAAGCAAATTTGCTAAGCTATATACTCCCCCTTGACTATTGCTCCCCCTTAACTGATGCTCCCCCTTTAATATTAATTTGAATTTTGCTTTGCCTACTCTCCCCCTTTGCCATATATCAAAAAAATAGTAGACTTTTGAATAACTAGTTACTTAACATACATTTCTTACTTATAACTAAGGGAAAAGATGTATCTTTTTGATAGATTTTAAAGGCTAGGAGAAAAGTAATCTTTGAGGATAATAAAATGAGCTCTGCAGGAATTTGCGATGTTAGATTTCAAAGTTAGTTAGGCTTAGCAAGAATTTGTACATTAAGATTGTAACTTAGCTTAGATCTTTAGAAGTGTTGAATTTGAACTTAGGTTAAGAGTAAACTTAAGTTTGAACAATATTTAAATTTGGTTTACGTTATTCATTCAAATTCAGTTGGTCTTTAAGTCCAAGCATGAGTTAAAATTAATAGATTAACTTACTAGGTATCAGAGCCCTAAAGTTCAAAACATGCTTAAGCAGAAAACTGAATGTCCCAACTGTCTAACCTTTTAGCTACTTGCTGACTGCCTATAGGGCAACAGTTTTCACATGGTTAGTCAAGTCAAGTTGATTTGGTCCAGTTATATTTGACTAGAGCTGGAAGACTCAACTTGATTAATGTATATTGCGTATTTTAACGCCCAGACTCATATTGATGCACAGATATAAGCATTCTTGAGTCCAGGCTGTACCCTATGCATCTCACGCCATTCTATGTCTTTCAAACACAATCAAGGTAAACCTAGGTGTTTGTGAGATGCTCTGGCTTAATTCTAGGGGAACATGATTTCTAGGGGAAAACCTAGGTTAAGTCCAAAATTTGAAAAATCTAATAAATTGGAATTTTTGAAAGCTGTTTTTCCTAGAATTTGAAAGGAAACAAAATTAGGCGCCTACTCTACCCAACACATTCCTATTTGTCTTCTAAGTGCACTGAACTCAAGTTCAGGTAAGGGTTTTGTAAAAATGTCAGCTAGGTTTGATTTGGACTCAACATGGTTGAGTGCAATTTCACCCTTAGCTACATGATCCCTTACAAAATGGTGTTTTACCTCTATGTGTTTAGTTCTAGAATGATGTATGGGATTTTTGGTCAGATTAATTGAGTTTATATTATCAATAAAGATTTTTGTATTTTTATATTCTAGTTGAAAGTCTTTTAAGGTATGCATCATCCACAACAGTTGAGATGCACATTCTCCTAGAGCTATGTATTCAGCTTCTGTAGTGGATAGAGCAACACAATGTTGCTTTCTGCTTGACCAACTTACTAGGCACTGACCTAGAATCTGGCAGCTACCACTTGTACTTTTTCTGTCTAACTTGCACCCGGCATAGTCTGAATCAGAATAGCCATAAAGGTCAAAGGTGTAAGTTCTTGGATACCACAATCCTACATTGAGAGTTCCTTTAATATATCTAAGTATTCTTTTAACATATGATAGGTGTGACTCTTTTGCACAGGATTGGTATCTTGCGCACATACCTACTGCAAACAATATGTCGGGTCGACTTGCAGTTAGGTAAAGTAAGCTACCTATGGCACTCCTATAGTATTTTGGGTCAACTGGTTTTCCTTCAGGGTCAGAGTCAATGTTTATGTTGGTTGCCATTGGAGTATTTATAATTTTTGAATTTTCCATACAGAATTTTTTAATTAACTCCTTAGCATATTTAGTTTGATAAATGTAGATTCCATCTTTAGTTTGTTTAATTTGTAAGCCTAAGAAGAAATTAAGTTCCCCAACCATACTCATTTCAAATTCACTTTCCATTAATTTGACAAATTCTTTTAAGAATTTTGAATTAGTTGAGCCAAAGATTATGTCGTCAACATAGATTTGGGCTATAAAGATGTCTTTTTCTATAGTTTTCACGAACAAAGTCGGATCGATTTGTCCTTGGTTAAAGTCTTTGGATATTAAATAATTAGATAATCTTTCATACCATGCTCTAGGGGCTTGTTTTAGTTCATATAATGTCTTTTTTAATTTAAATACGTGGTTAGGGTAGTCTATGTCTTCAAACCCTGGAGGTTGGCTTACGTAGACCTCTTCCTTGATAAAACCATTTAAAAAGGCTGACTTAATGTCCATTTGGTATAATTTGAATCCTTTATTTGCTGCATAGGCTAATAACATCCTAATGGACTCGAGTCTAGCTACTGGAGCATAGGTTTCATCATAGTCTAAGCCTTCGACTTGACTAAACCCTTTAGCTACTAACCTAGCTTTGTTTCTTATTATATCACCGTGATCATCCAACTTGTTTCTAAAGACCCATTTAGTGTCTATTATTGATTTATCTATGGGTTTAGGTACAAGGTCCCAGACTTGGTTTCTCTCAAATTGTGCTAATTCTTCCTGCATTGCAATGAACTAGTCTGGATCAGGCAGGGCTTCTTCTATAGTCTTAGGTTCAATTTTAGAAATAAGGGCAATTTGACTAAGGTTTCTATAGGATGATCTAGTTCTGACTCCTAGGTTTGGGTCACCCAGGATTTGGTCAGGTGGATGAGAGGTACTTACTCTAGTTGGTCTTATCTGTGGGTCAATTACTGGGTCTTCTGACTCATTAAAGTTAGGTAGGATTTCATCATCTTCTATAGCTCTTGGATTAATGTTAATATTTTCATTTATATTAGGTAAATTGTTTTCTTCATCAAATATTACATTAGTTGTTTCTTCAACTTTCAAGGTGTTTTGATTATATACTCTAAAGGCTCTACTAGTTGAGGAGTATCCTAAAAATATTCCTTGGTTAGACTTGGGTGTAAATTTTCCTAAGTAATCTTTAGTATTTAAAATGTGAACATTACAGCCAAATACTTTTAAATAGTTTAAGTTGGGAATTTTATGATAATAGAGTTCATACGGTGTTTTATTGTGAGATTTGTTTATTAAAATTTTATTTTGAATATAATTTGCAGTATTTATTGCTTCAGCCCAAAATTGATGGTTTAAATTATATTCGTTTAGCATAGTCCTAGCGGCTTCTTGTAGTGTTCTATTTTTACGTTCCACTAGACCATTTTGTTGGGGGGGTTCTAGGACATGAAAATTCATGTTGGTATCCATTTATTTTACAAAATTGGGTAAACCTATGATTTTCAAATTCTCCCCCGTGATCACTTCTTATTCTTTTGATTTTAGTATCTTTTTCATTTTCCGTTAATTTGTAAAAATTACTAAATATTTCATAGGTTTCATCTTTTGTTTTTAGGAATTTTACCCATGTGTACCTAGAGTAGTCATCAATTATCACTAAACAGTATTGGTTCTTGCTTAGTGATTTGGCTCCATGTGAATCAAATAGGTCAATATGAAGGAGCTCAAGTAAGGAGTTAGTTCTTTCTAGGTTGGTTGACTTGTGGGTTGACTTGGTTTGTTTTCCCTTTTGACATGCATCACAGATTGAGTTTTCAATAAATTTTAATTTGGGCAAACCTCTAACTAGACTTTTTTGACTCATTTTTGAAATGAGTCTAGTGTGAGTGTGACCCAGTCTTCTGTGCCACAGTTGGGTTTCCTCTTGTTGTGTCAAGAGACACTTTATTGAGGAGATTGATAGGTCAGTTGTGTAGATGTTATTCTTTCTAAGTCTCTTAAGTCTAATCTCAGGGTTTTCGATGTTTTTAACTAGACACCCAGATTTATTAAAATTAACTAGATATCCACTGTCACACAATTGACTTATACTTAGTAAATTAAAGTTAAAATTCTCAACCAATAAAATATTTCGGATAATGAAATCGGAACTAAGTTCAATATTACCTTTTCCAATTACTTTAAGCTTACCGTCGTTGCTGAATGCAACTGATCCTAAATTCTTGTATTTGAGTTTAGTAAACTTCAATTTGTCTCCAGTCATGTGTCTGGAGCATCCACTATCCAACATCCATTGATCCAATTCCTACACAAGAGGTAGTTGAATTGGTTTCCTTTTAATGGATTAACAGATAGCTTGATTGAAGTAGACTCCTTAGATTTTCTATCTCACCCAATCTCAGTTAACAAGCAATTAATCCAATGGTTGTTTTAATTAACTTTAAAAAAAATTAATTTTAAAACGATTTCAAGTAAATTAATATATTAAGTTTAATTTTAAAGTTAATTTTGAAATGATTTTAAGTTAATTGATTTTTAAAGTTAATTAATTTTGAATGATTTTAAATTAAGTTTAATTTTGAAATTTAAGTTTTTAAAATAATTTTGAAATTTAAGTTTTTAAAACAATTTTGAAATTTAAGTTTTTAAAACAATTTTGAAATTTAAGTTTTTAAAACAATTTGAAATTTAAGTTTTTAAAACAATTTGAAATTCAAGTTTTTAAAACAATTTTGAAATTTAAGTTTTTTTTTAAGTTTTTAAAACAATTTGAAATTTAAGTTTTTAAAAACAATTTGAAATTTAAGTTTTTAAAACAATTTGAAATTTAAGTTTTTAAAACAATTTTGAAAGTTAAAATAATTGTTAATTAATTTGATTTTAATTTCTTTGTCATCTCACCCGATCTAGATTTTCAATCAGGGAATCCTATAATTGTTGTGAGATGAATTATTGTTGAATTTAAGGGTCTGGTTTAACTTTGTATTAGATTCAGGTTTAGTTTTGGTTTCAACAAGTAAGTATTCTTTGGATAAACTTCTGGGCTATGGTGAGTCACACGGAGCTCATTAAAGTAACCATGCCTTCGAGGTTTTCCAAATAGTCCTACCCATTGAACTTAATACTAATCCTTGGTCTAATTAGTTAGGATCCATTTAAGGGTACCTTCGGTTAGTTCCACTTGGCCAAATGCACCAGGTCGAAGTCATATCTTCCTAGACATGCGATGCCCAAGTTTCCCTAACGTACTATCATCCAAAAATTTCACCGGTACTGTGGTTCAAGTTAGACTTAGCTCGTTTAAACTAGCCTTAATTACCCTGTCGGGTAATCTACTCTTGTTTTACCCGTTTCGGGTAAATTAGGTTCAGTTACCTTGTCGGGTAGTTCAGTTGGAGGTGCCAGCTAGTTTGGATCCACCATCTATTTTTGAATTTTGAATTTATAATTTAATTTTGAATTTTTAATTTTGATTTTGAATTTTGAATTTATAATTTAATTTTGAATTTTTAATTTTGATTTTGAATTTTGGATTTAGAATTTAATTTTGAATTTTTAATTTGAATTTTGAATTTAGAATTTAATTTAGAATTTTTTATTTTGATTTTGAATTTAGAATTTAATTTCGAATTTTTAATTTTGAATTTTTAAGATCGTTTTCCTTTTAGCTTTCCTTGGATCATAGCCTCGATACGGTCTTTCGAGGTAGTGTATTTGATCATTCGGGACCCAGTATTGGCTAAGTCCAACTTGATTGACCAGTCTGGACTTGGGGACCCATGCTTGGACTGATTTACTATTTGGTTTGTTTATTAAGGATAAATAAGATCTATATTTCCTTTTCGTTTTATATCCTAGCCCAGTTTTGTTGTAAACGGCTCTTTGTGTCCCAAGAATTAGGTCAAGATTCTTGGAACCTAAAGAAAACCGTTCTAAAGTATCTTTTAAATCCTTGACCTGATTTTTCAAACTTGAATTTTCTTCCTCAAGTTTTTGAACTTGAGTTGAATCTCCAGTCTGAACTTGATCAGGTAAGGATTCAGAGTTAGTCACTTCTTTAAGGACAAAAATTTCCTTTAGAAGTGACTTAATCTTAAGGTTCGATTTAGCTAATTTGCGAAGTAAATAATTAACTAAATTATTAAGTCTAGGAATACTTACAGTGGAGTCTGGCCCTTCGGAAACGGATGCGGATCCGTGGCTTCGCTTGGACTCGGCCTCCGACTCGCTCTCGCTCTTAGATTCGACGATTTGGTCCCGGGCCATCAATGCGAGCAAATTCGTCTGATCGAGTTCGTCGTCGTCATCCTCCGAAGAAGATTCATCCCACGTTGCTTTCAGAGCCTTCTTTCTTCTTTGCTTTTTGGCCTCCTTTTGGTTGGGACAGTTGACTTTGATATGCCCTTTCTGGTTGCACCCGTAACAAGTAACTTCAAATTTTACTTTCGGACTCAGTTGGGCCTCTTTGAATTGAACTGCCTTCTTCAGATCTTTCTTATTGAAGCCCTTCTTCTTCTTGTAGAGCCTCTTCACGAGGTTCACGAGTTCGCTGGTCAATTCGTCTTCTGAGTCTTCTGAGTCGGGTTCGTCTTCTGATTCTGGTTTGATTTTTCGTCGGGATCTCGGTTCACGCGTTCTACTTGTCCCTGCAAGCAAAGCTACACCTTTCTTGGATGGCTGTGCATTAGTTTGTTCATGAAGTTCAAATTCACTAAACAATTCATCTAATTTTAAAGCAGATAAGTCCTTGGAGACTTTGTAGGCATCTACCATTGATGCCCACAATGTGCTCCTTGGAAATGAATTTAGTGCGTACCTTATGACGTCCCGATTCTCTACCTTTTGTCCGATTCCGTGGAGAGAATTGAGGATGTCTTGAATGCGCGCATGTAGTGAACTTGCCGTTTCACCTTCCTGCATTTTTAGATTATACAATTTATTGAATAATAAATCACGCTTACTTACTTTGGTATCGGTGGTCCCTTCATGAAGCTCGATGAGCTTCTCCCATAGCTTCTTGGCGCTTGAGAACGGACCGACCCGGTTTAGCTCCTCCTTTGTTAGACCGCACTGGAGGGTACAAGTTGCTCTGGCATTTGCTTCCACTTTCTTGATCAATGCTGGTTCCCAATCCTCGCAAGGAGTAGGTTTTCCATCTTTATCTGTTGGCAGATCCAAACCAATCTTGACAATCATCCACGTCTCGAACTGGATCTTCAGAAAGTTTTCCATTCTGCCCTTCCAGTAACCAAAGTCCTCTCCGGTGAAGAGTGGAGGGCGGGCTGTACTGTAGCCCTCTTGTAGAGCCATTTAAAATAACTATGAAGAAAAAGAATGACACAAAAAAAAATCCCAGGACTTGGTCCTGAATTAGTAGTGGGGGAAGTATATAAAAGAATTACGAACTCGGGTGGTGTTGCACCAACTCCGAGCAGAAAATCGATTTGAGAAAAAAGAATTAGAATATAGCTATGAGGCTAAATTCTAATCAACTCCGAAAAAATCTGAAAACACCACGAAAAAATTGTTTTGAATGGTGGTTGCACCGATTCAAAACGACCCCGCTCTGATACTAATTGTTGGATCGAGATCGCGCTAGAGGGGGGGGGGGGTGAATAGCGCTCGAGGCTATTTCGTTCATTTATCGGAGTAAAATCAAAACGCAGCGGAATAGATAAAGAAAACAACACAAAGACACAAGTCAATTTTACTTCGTTCGGAGCCTAAGGCAACTCCTACTCGAAGGCCCGCGATCCTTGATCGCTTCCGGTGGGCAACAACTATAAGTTCGAAAGTATACAAAGATGATTTTACAAGTAATGCAATAAATAATCTTATACCGACAATGGAAAATACTAAATTGAAGCTCCGAGTTGTCGGTGTCGAGTTGCAGCACTTCGGGACGAGTTCGTTAGCATCTAAATGCAGAAGGAAGACTTGGAATGTGTTAAACCAAGCTGCTGGTCGAACCCCCTTTTTAAATGCTGTTCAAGGCGCCTTAAACAAGCTCCAAGGCGCCTTGAATAGGCCGAGTCAGCCGCGGAGATGAGGAGCGAACTGGTCGAACCTTATCACAGATTCAAGGTGCCTTCTATTGTTCACAAGGCGCCTTCATCTGTTCAAGGCGCCTTACACTGTTCATCAAGGTGTCTTGAACAGCTTCTCGCAGCCAGCTCCAGCCTTGCACCCTAGGCGCCTCCAAGCTCCATGAAGGCGCCTCGGACACTGTTCATCCGAGGCTTTAGGTAGCTCCTTTGCACCTGCAAGATACGTTAGTCCCAAACACTACCCTGCAGCACAAAGTTAGCACATAATACAATGAGTATGATAAATGAAGTATTGACAGTCTCCGGACTGTCCGGGTCTGACTTCGGATTTCCTACCGGAAACCCTAGGTCGACCTGACGCCTACTGTTCCCTCTACGGGGAACGCGTCCTCACCTACTCCACTCAGGAGATTTTACCTGCTGCCAGTGCGATCCTCCAGATCGACTGGACTTTTGCTCAGTACTCGACGCTTCCGGACTTTCTGCTGGACATCCGCTTCCCGGCCAGTCCAGTCTTTCACCTGGTTCGCGACACTAGGACTTTCCACCTAAGGTTACCACCCCCTATGACCTAAGGTTACCACCCCTGGGGTTTTATCCCTCTGCCTAACCACAGCTAGGACTTTCCTGAAATCCTCAAGTAGACTCGTTAGAATACAAAACATCTTAACTTTGAATTCTTTGCCATTATCAAAATACGAGTTCGATCGTCGGATGCTTCCCGCACCAACATTAGATGGTCAGAAAGTTGCTAACTTACATCAATCTTCTTTGCCTCAATAGAGTAACAACAAATGGATAAGATATAGAAGGCAGAGGTTTGTTTACTAGCTGTAATATGAGTGAAAGCAAGGACCATGGTACTAAGCCAGGACGCAAGGGAAGCTGTAGAGAGGGTAGCAGTGGGTAGAAGGAATAGAGCAGCTAGGAATAAGTCAACCAATAAGGTACAAAGGGCATTCTATTTAAATGTAGATAGGGTTCCTAACTATTTAAGATAAAGAAAAAAAGTCTAATATCAAATACAAAAATAATATGAAATTTAATGTGAATGTTAGTGTGAGTGTGCACATACAAAATTAAATATCCTTCCAACTCTTTAGCTAGGTATGCGAGGTTAATGCATACATAACCTGGATATAGTTTCGGTCATAATCTTAAAATGATACAAAGTTTGATTGTCTATGCACACAAAATTACATGTTCATATAAAGTTTCAATTCTTTAGCTAGCTAGGTATTAGAGGAAATAACATCAACAAAAAACAAAACTTTTGCTAATAAATCTCTTATTATGTTAAAAGGAATGAGACAGGCAACTGTACTATTTATTCCATGAGCCAATTTCATGAGCAAAAATTCAAGTACTAACTAAGCATTATTCCATCCAAAATTATGAGCCAATTAGTAGAGGACAACTAAATTATGAAATATGTACAGTTTAAACAATAGAATTAGGGCTTTTGTTGGCGTTTGAAAACACACAGAAAAATCTTCATTAGATGTTCTTGTTGAAACCACAAATTGTAAGACTATCTACTTTTTATTCATTAGAGTACTCTGTGTGTGTATGTTTCTTTTCTTTCTTTTTTTTTTTTCATGAAACTCTGTATCATAGATTAAGCACATAGACTTAGTAGCACATAGACTTAGCACATAGACTTGCTTGTTTTCTATGCTTCTTCACCAACCTCTTTGGTCTGTCTCTTCTTACTTGTATTAGATTTCACAAATTGAAGTTCCAATGATTTTACATTTTGAGTTGCATGTAGTATTTTTTTAACTTTTATTTATTTACTTTAATATCTTCAGATTTTGACCTATTTGTTTAGGGATTTTACTAGATTGAAATGAATAAATCCTGAATATACTCGGATAAAAGGTCCAAACAGTATGAGGAGGGTGTGGATCAGTTCATTAGAGATTGTTTACAGAATCCGAATATTGACCCCAATGACATTCATTGTCCTTGTTGCAAATGTATCAATCTTAAAAAAGGGTCGTTTAAGTCTATTTTAGAGCATCTTTATTTCTATGGTTTTAGTCAAAACTATGTGAATTGGATTTGGCATGGCGAGCCTGCTAAAGATGATAAAGTAAAATGGAGTGTCAACCAGGGGTCAATTAATAATGATTATGACAACTTTGAAACCGCTCATATGTGTGAAGCAGCGTACGATAACTATACAGAAAATCCTGAAGTGTTTATGAAATTTTTAGAGGAATCAGAGAAGCCATTGTACAAGGGATGCGAACGTTACACAAAGTTGAGTGCCCTTGTTAAAATGTACAATACCAAAGCAAGGCATAGAATGAGTGATGCTTTATTTTCAGATCTACTATTAGATTTTGGGGATATGCTACCAAATAATCACAATCTACCATCCTCAATGTATGATGTAAAAAAGACATTGAGTTGTTTAGCGCTTACTCATGAAAAGATTCATGCTTGTTCAAATGATTGCATTCTTTATAGGAAGCAATATGAAAACTGCGTAAGTTGCCCTAGATGTGGCTTGTCATGGTGGAACCTAACCAAAAACAAGGTTGAGAAGAAAGGTGTTCCTGCTAAGGTGGTTTGGTATTTCCCTCCCATTCCAAGATTTAAGCGCATGTTTAAATCTTTAGAGACCTCAAGAAATTTAACATGGCATGCAGATTCTACAAGAGTTGTTGGTCAGTTATGTCATCCAGTTGATTCACCGTCATGAAAGTTGGTGGATCATATGTGGCCTGAATTTGAAAGTGAGCCAAGAAATCTTCGCCTATCACTTGCAGCTGATGGCATTAATCCTCATAGCAACCTTAGCAGTCGGTACAACTGTTGGCCAATCATGTTGGTCAACTATAATTACCTCCAAATATGTGCATGAAGAGGAAATACATCATGCTAACTATGCTCATTTCAGGGCCTAAGCAGCCTGGAAATGATATTGATGTCTATCTGGAGGTGCTAATTGAAGATTTGCAACGATTATGGGAAGAAGTTGATGAAGTCTATGATGCTTATCGAAGGCAGTTCTTTACTCTTAAAGCAGTCTTATTATGGACCATCAATGACTTTCCTACCTATGGTAATCTTAGTGGATATACTACACATGGTTATTATGCATGTCCAGTATGCGGAGAAGATACTAATGCAAAACACTTGGAAAATGGGAAGAAAATGTCATTTGCTGGTCATAGAAGATTCCTATCATGGTTTCATCCCTATCTAGGCAAATGAAGGAGTTTAATGGCATGGAGGAACTTGGAGAAGCAGCTAGACCATTATCTGGAATTAAGTTGTTTGACAAACTTTCTGACATAAGGTGTGAGTTTGGAAAGAAGATAAGTGTGAGAGGGAAAATAAAGAATGCAAAGGCTAATAAGTTGGAAGTCAATATAGAAGAAAAAGATTTAGGAACAACAAATTTCAGAAAATGTTAGAAGAAGAAGTCAATCTTTTTTAATATTCCTTACTGGAAACACCTGCATGTAAGGCATTGTCTTGATGTTATGCACATTGAGAAAAATGTCTTTGAATCCCTCATTAATACTTTGATGAATGTTAAAGGAAAAACCAAGGATAATGTGGAAGCTAGATTGGACATGGTTGAGATGGGAATTAGGCCTGAATTAACACCTATAGTTGGGGAGAAGAAAACATATCTTCCTCTTGCTGCGTGCTCATTCACAAAAAAAAGAAAAGTTGCAAGTGTGCAAGTCATTAAAGGATATAAAAGTTCCAGAAGGTTTCTCTTCGGACATGAATAATATTGTGTGCATGGATCAGTTAAAGTTGACTTGCTTGAAATCCCATGATTGTCATGTATTAATGCAGCATTTCTTACCAATAGTCATACGTGATGCACTGCCAAAACATGTTAGATATGTCATCATAAGATTATGCTTCTTCTTCAAAGATATTTGTTGCAAGGTTATAGATGTAGCCAAGTTAGATAAGCTACAATCTGACTTGGTTGTTACACTTTGCTTATTGGAGCAATATTTTCCTCCATCTTTCTTCGATATCATGCTTCACTTAACTATTCATCTTGTTCAAGAAGTCTGATTATGTGGACCAGTTTACTTCAGATGGATGTATCCATTTGAAAGATGCATGAAGGTGCTTAAGAGTTATGTGGGCAGTCAAAAACATCCTGAAAGTTGCATTGTTCATAGATATTTAGCAGAAGAAGCAATTGAGTTTTGTTCAGAATATCTTAATGGTGTTGATCGTATTGGAGTCCCTCAATCAATTCGAGACTCGAAAGAAAATATTTCTGGCTTGCAAGCATGCAACACACCAATTGTAGTGCAACAAATTGATTTGCAACAAGCACATTTGACTGTGCTAGAAAATATGGAAGAAGTATCTCCCTATATAATGTAAGTGTTTTGTATTATTTATGATTCTGCATATGTAATTGAGATTATCCAATGTCTGACACAAATTTATATATTAATACTTCTACAGTGAACATAAAATATTTTTGAAATCAATGTTTTGCAAAAAAGAGAAAGATGAAAGGTGGATACAAGATGCTCACAATAAGAGGTTTATTGATTGGTTTCGTCCAAAGGTGGATACTAGATTCATTAAATTATTACTATCATTTGCGCTAAACAACTTATATCTACTATTTTTAATCACCATATTCAAATTGAATACATGTTAGGTGGCTGCTGAAATTGACAGTTGCAATTGTGGAACGACATTGACATTAACATGGTTGGCCCATGGACCGCGTGTGCAAATCCTTAAGTATAATAGTTATGTGATAAATGGTAATTTATACCAAACAAAGGCGCGGGATGATAACAGAGTTTGCCAAAACAGTGGGGTTTCTTTAGTTGCCAACACCATGCTTGTATGCAGTGCTAAAGATAAGAATCCCTTGCTAGCTGATGTGTCTTTCTATGAAGTGATTGAAGAAATATGGGAATTAGACTATCATCAATTTCACGTTCCTCTTTTCAAGTGCGCGTGGGTTGCAAATGACAAAGGAATAATCAACAACAATGAATGTGGTTTCACCTTAGTTAATTTGAACAAACGAGGACACAAGAATGACGAATTTGTGCTTGCAAGTCAAGTCAACCAAGTCTTTTATATTGATGACCCATTAAAAAAGGGGTGGTCAATTGTGCTCCCAGTTCCAAATATATGTTATGAGGGAGATGATGATGATTGGAGCAGTATTCCAGATTCGCGACCAATTGATGATGTTGATACTCATTGTATTCTTGCACATGAAAGATATTTTAGATCAGAAATTGAGGGTGTATGGGTCATAAAAAAGAAAAAAAAAATGATGTTTTGTATTTTTATCCAATGTTTATGTTTTGAACATGAAGTAATGCTGTATGCACTTTAAGTAATTATGTTATACAATTCTATATCATGTTTACGCTTGTGTTGTTATTTATTTATATGTGTTATTGTAATTATATACGTCATGTTTATGTTACTATTATTGTACAAATTTTAACATTGGTTACATTTATGTTATTATGCAAATAATACTCGATGGGTCGTAAAAAAAAAGGGAGTAGCAGTTGAGGAGATACATGGAGTAGCAGACGTTGAGCTACATGGAGTAGTCGATGCGGAGCTACATGGAGTTACTGATAGAGAAGAACATTCTGTAGATGTGCAGAAGAATAAACAAGGTCCTACATCAATGTGTAAACTCACTGTAGCTGCAAGATGGGGGAAAAAGCGAAGATTGATTATGATGACATGGGTGTTGGTGCGGGAAGCATCTAACGATCGAACCTGAGTTTTGATAATGACAAAAGATTCAAAGTTAAGGTGTGTTGTGATCTAACATGTTGAATGAGTATTTCAGGAAAAGTCTTAACTGCGGTTAGGCAGGTGAAAAAACCCTAGGGGGTGGTAACCCTAGGTCCTAGGGGGTGGTAACCCTAGGTGGAGAAAAGTCCTAGCTGCGGTTAGGCAAAGGGAAAACCCTAGGGGGTGGTAACCCTAGGTCATAGGGGGTGGTAACCCTATGCGGAAAGTCTTGGCAGGTCGATGGCTTCAGGCAAAAGTCCTAGGGGGTGGTAACCCTAGGTGGAAAGTCCTGGTGTCGCGAACCAGGTGAAAGACTGGACTAGCCGGGAAGCGGATGTCCAGCAGAAAGTCCGGAAGCGTCGAGTGCTGAGCAAAAGTCCAGTCGATCTGGAGGATCGCACCGGCAACAGGTAATCTCTCCTGAGTGGAGTAGGTGAGGACGTGTTCCCGTAGGGAACAGTAGGCGTCGGGTCGACCTAGAGTTTCCGGAAACCCGAAGTCAGACCCGGATAGTCTGATGACTATCATAAAATTTTATTACATTATTTATGTTTATGTGCTAACTTTGTTTTGCAGGTATGTGTTTGGGACTAGGAGCAAGTTACAACTCCAAGCTCCATGGAGGCGCCTCGGGTGCGAACCAGGAAAAGCCAGCGCAGAAGGTTGGAGGCGCCTTAGATGAAGTTCAAGGCGCCTTGGGTCGAAGGTTGAAGGCGCCTTGGGTAGGCTGAAGGCGCCTTGAACTGGATGAAGTTCGACCAAGTCTGTGCTGATCTCCGCGGGTGACTCGGCCTGTTTAAGGCGCCTTGAAGGGCTTCAAGGCGCCTTGAACACCCTTTATAAGGGGTCTCGAGCAGCAGCACCAGAATAACGAACTCCAAGCAATCCTTACGCTACAAGCTGCTCTAGAAACACCTAGAAGTGCTGTTACAAGTCCCCAACAACCCGGAGCTTCAGATTCTGCTACTTTATTGTTGTCGGTATAATTTGTTTTAGTTCTTTCAATTGTAATATCTTATTGTACATTTTACGAGCTTATAGTTGTTGCCCACGGAAAGCGATCAAGGATAGCGGGCCTTCGAGTAGGAGTCGCCTTAGGCTCCGAACGAAGTAAAACTTCTTGTGTCCCTCTGTGATTGCATTCGTTATTTCCGCTGCGTATATTTACTTTGATAGTTTTATGATTCCGATACGATCAAAATAGCCACGAGCGCTATTCACCCCCCCTCTAGCGCGCCTCGATCCAACAATTGGTATCAGAGCGGGGTCGTCTTGAATCAGTGCAACCACTATTCAAGACAATTTTCTTTTCGTGGTTTTGTTCGGAGTCAATTAGAATTTAGCCTCATAGCTATATTCTAATTTCTTTTTACGAATCGATTTTTTGCCCGAAGTTGGTGCAACACCACTCGAGCTCGTAATTATTACTATTCTCTTCCTACACTACTAATCCAAGACTCAGTCTTGGAATAGATCTTGTTGTTTTTTGTTCTTTTAGATCTAAATGGCCCAACAAGAAGGATATAGCACCGTTCGCCCCCCCACTATTTTCCGGAGAAGACTTCGGATATTGGAAGGGGCGAATGGAAATATATCTAAAGATCCAGTTCAACACCTGGATGATCGTCAGAACAGGACTACAACTACCAACTGGTACCGATGGTAAGCCTACATCTTGTGAAAACTGGGAGCCCGCATTTATCAAGAAGGTGGAAGCCGACGCCAAAGCCACCTGCACCATCCAATGCGGTCTGACCAAAGAAGAGCTCAACAGAGTCGGTCCATTCTCCTCCGCAAAGGAACTATGGGAGAAACTGATCGAACTACACGAGGGCACCTCGGAAACCAAGGTAAGTAAGCGTGATTTGTTATTAAATAAACTATACAATTTGAAAATGCAGGAAGGCGAGACGACAAGCTCTTTGCACGCCCGAATTCAAGATATCCTGAATTCTCTACATGGAATCGGGCAGAAGGTAGAAAACAGAGATATAATAAGGTATGCCCTTAACTCATTCCCTAGGAGTACACTATGGGCATCAATGGTAGATGCCTATAAAGTCTCTAAGGATTTGTCTTCCTTAAAATTAGATGAATTGTTTAGTGAATTCGAACTCCATGAACAGACTAATGCACGGCCATCCGAGAAAGGGATTGCTTTGGTTGCAGGAACGAGTCGAACACGGGAATCAAGAGGACGGCGAAAAGTTGAATCGGAATCAGAAGACGAATCCGATTCAGAAGATGAACTGGCCGGCGAATTTGTGAATCTTGTAAAGAAACTCTACAAGAAGAAGAAGGGATTCAACAAGAAAGATCTGAAGAAGGCAGTTCAATCCAAGGAGGCCCAATCAAAGACAAAATTTGAAGTCACATGTTACGGGTGCAACCAGAAGGGCCATATCAAGGCCAACTGCCCCAATCAAAAGGAAGCCAAGAAGCAAAGAAGAAAGAAGGCCCTAAAGGCAACCTGGGACGAATCTTCTTCGGAGGACGAAGACGATGAACTCAACCAAACAAGTTTACTCGCATTGATGGCCCGGGACCGGATCAGCGAATCCGAGTCGAAGCCTCTGAGCAAAGCCACGCATTCGCATCCGTTTCCGAAGGACCAGACTCCGCTGTAAGTATTCCTAGACTCAATAATTTAGTCAATTATTTACTTCGCAAATTAGCTAAGTCAAATTTGAAAATTAAGTCACTTTTAAGAGAAATAACCACTCTTAAAGGAGTAACTAACTCAAAATCTTTAACTGAAGATTCAACTCAAGTACAACGACTTGAGAAAGAAAATTCAAATCTGAAAAATCAGTTAAACAAGTTAAAAATTACTCTAGAAAAGTTCTCTCTGGGTTCCAAGAATTTGGATCTAATTCTTGGGACACAAAGAGCTGTCTACAATAGAACTGGGCTAGGATACAAAAGTAAAAAGAAATATAAATCCTATTTATCTTTAATAAACAAACAAAGTAGTAAATCAGTCCAAGCATGGGTCCCCAAGTCCAAATTGATCAATCAAGTTGGATTTGGTCAATACTGGGTCCCGAAGGATCAAATATACTACCTCGATAGACCACATCGAGGCCGTGATCCAGGGGGAGCAAAAAGAAAAACGATACTAAAAATAAATTAAATTTAAAATTAAAAATCTAAATTTAAAATTCGAAATTAAACTATAAATTCAAAAATTCAATTCAAAATTCGAAATTAAACTATAAATGAAATTCAAAATTCGAAATTAAACTATAAATTCAAAAATTCAATTCAAAATTCGAAATTAAATTATAAATTCAAAAATAAAAAATTCAAAATTAAATTATAAATTCAAAAATTAAATTCAAGAATTAAATTATTAATTCAAAAATGAAATTCAAAATTCGAAATTCAAATTCAAAATTCAAAATTTAAAATTATAAATTCAAAAATTAAATTCAAGAATTAAATGAAATTCAAAATTCAAAATTAAATAATTAAATCAAATTAAAAGGAAGGCTCCAGATTATCTGGCACCTCCGAACTTAATCTACCCGAAATGGGTAAACAAGAGTAGACTACCCGGCAGGGTAATTAAGGTTAGATTAAAACGGACTAGGTTTAACTTGACCCACAGTACTAGTGAAGTTTTTGGATGATAGTACGTTAGGGAAGCTTGGGCATCGCATGTCTAGGAAGATATGGCTTCGACCTAGTGCATTTGGCCAAGTGGAACTGACCGAAGCTACTCTTGAATGGATCATAACTAGTTAGACCAAGGATTAGTATTAAGTTCATTGGGTAGGACTATTTGGGAAACCTCGAAGGCATGGTTACTTTAATGAGTACCTTGTGACTCACCATAGCCCAGAAGTTTATCCAAAGAATGCTTACTTGTTGAACCCAAAGCTAAACCTGAATCTAACACAAAGTTAAACCAGACCCTTAAATTCAACCATAATTCATCTCACAACAATTATAGGGTTCCCTGATTGAAAATTTAGATCGAGTGAGATGACTAGTTAATTCAACTAAATTATTTCAAAAATCTTTTAAACTTAACTTCAAAATTATTTCAAAATTCTTTTAAACTCAATTTCAAAATTATTTCAAAAATCTTTTAAACTTAATTTCAAAATTATTTCAAAAATCTTTTAAACTTAACTTCAAAATTATTTGAAAATTCTTTTAAACTCAATCTCAAAATTATTTCAAAAATCTTTTAAACTTAATTTCAAAATTATTTCAAAAATCTTTTAAACTTAACTTCAAAATTATTTGAAAATTCTTTTAAACTCAACTTCAAAATTATTTCAAAAATATTTTAAACTTAATTTCAAAATTATTTCAAAAATCTTTTAAATTCATTTCAAAATTATTTCAAAAATCTTTTAAATTCATTTCAAAATTATTTTAAAAATCTTTAAAAGAATTCATTTCAAAATTATTTTAAAAATCTTTCAAAATTAATTTCAAAATTATTTTAAAATCCTTTCAAAACTTAATTTCAAAAATCATTTTAAAATCTTTTCAAAACTTAATTTCAAAAATCATTTTAAAATCTTTTCAAAACTTAATTTCAAAAATCATTTTAAAATCCTTTCAAAACTTAATTTCAAAAATCATTTTAAAATCTTTTCAAAACTAAATTTCAAAAATTATTTTAAAAATCTTTCAAAATTAATTTCAAAATTATTTTAAAATCCTTTCAAAACTTAATTTCAAAAATCATTTTAAAATCTTTTCAAAACTAAATTTCAAAAATTACTTTAAAAATCTTTTCAAAACTAAATTTGAAAAATCATTTTAAAATCTTTTCAAAACTTAATTTCAAAATCTTTTCAAAATCATTTTAAAATTTCAAAACTAAATTTCAAAAATTACTTTAAAAATCTTTTCAAAACTAAATTTCAAAAATCATCTTAAAATCTGTTAAAACTTCATTTCAAAATTATTTGAAATTCAAAACTTATGTTTTATATCAATTGCAAAGACAACTCCATCTCACGCTCACACATATGCTAAACATGCTTGTTAATCTAGAATGAGTGAGATGGAAAGATAGGGAAATATTTCTTTTACCTCTCATGCTTGGACTCCTGAACTCAAAAATTTATTAAGGCACTAATTAAAGGGGAGTGATTTTGAGTCGGTTTTAAAATTAGTTTTTCTTTAAAATTTTTAACTTGACATCAAAATTAAAAACTATTTTTACTTATCTTCAAAAATTCAGGTTATTTTTAACTTAACTTTAAAATTAAAATTATTTATGACCTGGCTGTTAAATTACAACTCTTCTAGAATGTTTTCAAAGCTAAGCCTTTACGTAAAACCTCTTTAAGCTAAGTACTTAATCAAGTCTTCTTTAACTAAGCTTAGTTAGATTATACTCTAAACTTAGCTATTTGGCAAGAAGTTTTCTCAAGACAATCATTTTTAAGCTGAATATATAGCTAAGTATTTTTAAATTTAGATAAGTGCTTTTTAAAGTTTTTTAAAGACAAAAAGGGAATTTAGCTAAGAGTCTCTCAAAGCAATTGTTTTCAAATGCTAAGTTTCGCTGAATATGCTAAGTACTTTCCAAAACATTCTCAAAATTTAAAGTATTTAAAGTGTTGTGATATCACAAAAATTTGCTGAGTCACTTGTTAAAGACAAAAATAACCTTATCTTAGCTAAAAGTATCTCTCAAACTAAAGGAAATGGAAATATTAAGATTAAGATTACCTGTACTTTAGGGCTCTGATACCTGATCAACACCAATTAGATAATTTGATTACTATTTAACTTGACTCATGCTTGGACTTAAGGACCAACTGAATAAATAACCTAAATTAAAATTTTAGCTACTCTCTCTCTTCAACTTAAAAATTAACAAGTTTTTTAATTAAGCTAAGTCACTTTTCACTTAAGCTACATTTTCAAAGTTCAATGTTTGCAAAAGGCTTAGCTAAGTGGTTCATAGAGCAACTTTCAAATTTTTTTTCAAACTTAGCCAACCTTGAAACCTAACGTTATATATTATTGCTAAGATATTTTCTAGGTTACCTTTCAGATAGTTTTGCAAAATTTTAACTCAGTGCTTTCAAAATTTTAGGTGAAAAGTTATTTTTCAACTTAGCACTTATCCTGTTTTTTAGTCTAATTTATTTTTCAAAAAGAAAAATTGAAACTGGCTTATTTTTTGATAAAGGCAAAGGGGGAGAATAAGAAAATTCAAAAGTAAACTTTAAAAGTAAAAAGTAAAAATTTAAAAAGGAAACCCTGTATTAAGGGGGAGCTTCACAAAAGTTTAAGTGTTAGCTTAAGTTAGGCGTTGATTTGATTTTATATACTTAAGCTTGCTCACTTAAAACCTTTTTATGCATTTGTTTTTACTTAACTTTGAATTTGGATTGCCATAATCAAAAAGGGGGAGATTGTTGGTGCGGGAAGCATCTAACGATCGAACCTGAGTTTTGATAATGGCAAAGGATTCAAAGTTAAGGTGTGTTGTGATCTAACATGTTGAATGAGTATTTCAGGAAAAGTCCTAACTGCGGTTAGGCAGGTGAAAAAACCCTAGGGGGTGGTAACCCTAGGTCCTAGGGGGTGGTAACCCTAGGTGGAGAAAAGTCCTAGCTGCGGTTAGGCAAAGTGAAAACCCTAGGGGGTGGTAACCCTAGGTCATAGGGGGTGGTAACCCTATGCGGAAAGTCTTGGCAGGTCGATGGCTTCAGGCAAAAGTCCTAGGGGGTGGTAACCCTAGGTGGAAAGTCCTGGTGTCGCGAACCAGGTGAAAGACTGGACTAGCCGGGAAGCGGATGTCCAGCAGAAAGTCCGGAAGCGTCGAGTGCTGAGCAAAAGTCCAGTCGATCTGGAGGATCGCACTGGCAACAGGTAAATCTCCTGAGTGGAGTAGGTGAGGATGTGTTCCCCGTAGAGGGAACAGTAGGCGTCGGGTCGACCTAGAGTTTCCGGGGGGAAACCTGAAGTCAGACCCGGACAGTTCGAATGCTGTCAAAACTTTCATTATTATCATTCATTATGTTTCTGTGCTAACTTTGTTTTGCAGGGTATGTGTTTGGGACTAACACATTTTGCAGGAACAAAGGAGCAAGTTACAACTCGGATGAACAGTGTCCGAGGCGCCTCCATGGAGCTTGGAGGCGCCTCGGGTGAGAACCAGGAAAAGCCAGCGCAGAAGGTTGGAGGCGCCTTAGATGAAGTTCAAGGCGCCTTGGGTCGAAGGTTGAAGGCGCCTTGGGTCGAAGGTTGAAGGCGCCTTGAACTGGATGAAGTTCGACCAAGTCTGTGCTGATCTCCGCGGGTGACTCGGCCTGTTTAAGGCGCCTTGAAGGGCTTCAAGGCACCTTGAACACCCTTTATAAGGGGTCTTGAGCAGCAGCACCAGAATAACGAACTCCAAGCAATCCTTACGCTACAAGCTGCTCTAGAAACACCCAGAAGTGCTGTTACAAGTCCCCGACAACCCGGAGCTTCAGATTCTGCTACTTTATTGTTGTTGGTATAATTTGTTTTAGTTCTTTCAATTGTAATATCTTATTGTACATTTTATGAGCTTATAGTTGTTGCCCACGGAAAGCGGTCAAGGATCGCGGGCCTTCGAGTAGGAGTCGCCTTAGGCTCCGAACGAAGTAAAACTTCTTATGTCCCTCTGTGATTGCATTCGTTATTTCTGCTGCGTATATTTACTTTGATAGTTTTACGATTCCGATACGATCAAAATAGCCACGAGCGCTATTCACCCCCCCTCTAGCGTGTCTCGATCCAACAATGGGGCGCCCATTATACAATGCAAATGGAAAGGTATTGCAATCGTACATTGGCTCTGTTGCTAGAACTATGGTGCCAATCAACATAAAGTCTTAGCCTACTGTTCCAGAAAATATAAAACAAAAAGTGTGGGAAGAGATCTCGGTAAGATTAATATATAAATATAATCTCAAATGAAATTAGCTTTCCAACTCTATGTTGTCATTGCCTTCTTTAATTCATTCTTATCATATTAGTTGTATAATCATCTAGCTTGTATGTTGATTTTTTTCCTTATTCGTGTTCAACTTCTCTATTAATAGTACCAACTAATATTTTGTGTTGCAGAATGTGTTCGAATTAGCACCACAAAGCGAGGTTGCTGTGATGAATTCAGCATCTCAAAAATGGCGAGATTTCAAAAACAAACTCACTAGCAGATTTGTTTGGCCAAATAAAGACAATCCTGAAAAATTAAGTTCTTCATCGAGTCAATATCAAATTCCAAAAGCAGTTTGGAAAGCATTTGTAGATGAGAGACTTCATCCATCATGGGAGGTACGTACTCATATGGTGTTAGGGAAAGCATACGTAATGGTGTTAAGGGTTGTAGCAACTTTTTTACAGTATAGTGTTGTTTGTTCTTTTGCATTTGCAAGTTCAAAATCCTGCATTTACTGATTGTGTAGTGTTATTTGTTCATTTACATTTACAATTCTATAGAATATAATTTGTTTGCTTACAAGTCTTTGTAGTTAAGTTAATGGTTTGTTTGCTTACACGTTTGTAAGTTCCTGCACGTAATGGTAAGGATTTGCAAGTTCCTTACATTTCAGTGGCAAGTTCCTGCACGTTTGTAAGTTCCTGTACGTTTGTTTGCAGGTTTGTTTGCTTACACGTTTTAAATTCTGTTTGTAAGTTCCTTACTTCAGATTGCAGCAAGTTCAAAATCCTGCATTATACTTTATAGTCTGTTTGTTTGCAAGTTCCTTAATTACTTCGGATTGCAGATATCTCCTTACTTCGGATTGCAGCAAGTTTGTTTGCTTCTTCATATTGTAGCAAGTCTTCGGATTGCAGCAAGTTCGTTACTTCGGATTGTAGTGTTAAAGTGTGTTTGTTTGAAATGTTTGTTTGCTTACACCTGCAAACAAGCATTATAGTATAGTATGTTTGTTTGCTTACATTATAGTGTAGTATGTTTGTTTGAAATGTTTGTTTGCTTATAGTATAGTATGTTTGTTTGCTTACAGTAATATTTGTTCATTTGCATTTGCAATTCTTTGGAATATAGATTGTTTGCTTTCACGTTTTATACTTTGTTTGCTTACATGTTTTAAAGTCTGTATGTAAGTTCCTTACTTCAGATTGCAGCAAGTCTTTGGATTGCATCAAGTCTTTATGTTTTAAGGTAATGGTTTGTTTGCAAGTTCCTTAATTACTTCGGATTGCAGATATCTCCTTACTTCAGATTGCAGCAAGTTTGTTTGCTTCTTCAGATTGCAGCAAAAACATACATTATAGTATAGTATGTTTGTTTGCTTACATTATAGTATAGTATGTTTGTTTGAAATGTTTGTTTGGTTATAGTATAGTATGTTTGTTTGCTTGCAGTAATATTTGTTCATTTGCATATATATATATATATATATATATATACACACACACTATACACACACACACACACAGACACTCACACACACATAATGCATACAAGTATTTATGAATGTATCTTCTATGTAGGCTATTCATAACAGGCAAAAAGAACGAACGATGAATTATAAATACTATCACAGATTGTCTCGCAAGGGTTACATCGGGTTAGAGGCTGAATTGGTAAGCTTCGAAGTATTGTATTTGTCATTTTCAAGCAAGTATTTAATATTATGTAACTAATCATTTTTGGAATTATAGAGTGAGAAAAAATTAATTGCTGAACATGAGGAAGTTGATAGATCAATACTTTGGCGTAAAGCTCGCGAGGACAAATCTGGCAACATAACAAATATGGAGATAGTAGAAGTCGCTGAAAAAATTATAAATATTTTTTTTATCTAATTTTCATATTGTCTTGCTAAATAATATTGGAATTTTTGTATTGATATGTTACAATCTCATATTGTAGGATGACTTGTTGGAAAAGAAAGTCAAAGGAGAGTTCAAATCTTCTGGGATGAATGATGTGTTAACCACTGCCTTAGGAAATCGAGAACACTATGGACGTGTTAGAGGCGTGGGAGGATGTGTAAAACCCCAACTCTACTTTAAAACTGCTAGAAAGAATAGGGAATCAGTCCCAAAGGATTCAATCGATAAATTCAAAGAACAATCAGAGGAGAATAAGAGCTTAAAGGCTGAAGTAGAGAAATTGAAGGTTCAACTTGCCCAGGTCATTGATAATCAAACTTGTGAGGTTGTGATATCGAACAAGTCCTCAAACATGAATGACCCAAAATGGAGAGATGATGTGGAGGTTTATGAATGTGGCACTTCAAACTTGGAGGTTCTATAATTCTTAATTTTATGTCAAATTGATTTTTCACTACAAGAAAAACCCTCATAGACATCGGTGGAACAACAACTATTTTAAGCAAAAACCGATGTCTTTGAGTATTTTACACCTAAAAAACCGATGTCTATGAGCGCAGATTTTCGCTCATAGACATCGGTTTTTTAACCGATGTCTATGAGCGCCTTTTTTTTTGTTAATAGACACCGATTTTAACAGCAGTTTTTAAAACCCGATGTCTATGAACCAAAATAAAATAATATAATTTTTCCACCAATACTTAGCCAAAATTTACAACAATTCACTCTTCCCTCCAAACCTAAACCTATAGCGCGCCGTCACCACCACTTTCCTCCTCGCCCTCAGACTTATCTCCCTCTTCCCCTTCCTAGATCGCCCCTTCCCCTCCCGATCAGGATCAACACACGGAGCCCTGCTCGTTCATCCAACCACACCGTCGTCATCCTGGAAGCTGCATAACTTTATTTTCCCCACTCGTAGCTGGGGCAACCAGCGCCATCTGCGTTGCACCAACCTCCCCTTCGCCGGTCACGAAGACACTGGAGCAATGTTGACCCTCTCATTCAATGTGATTTTTTTTTGTTTTTGTCTTCTTCTCTTCTCCTCTGAAACAACCGTGTGAATTACTCAACTCTGTGGTCTAGCCATGACCCATGGATGCAAGCGAGCACGGTCAAGCTTTTAGCTTTTCTCCTTTATCGGTCATGGATTTCGTAGACCGTATTATTATGCTTTTTGGCATCCAATCACTGTCCAGTTTGTGGATAATCTAACAAGGAGCCCCGTGTCCAAGAAGCTGCCGTGGTGAATCGACGACAAAACCAAGCCCAAAGATGGCTCCTTTTCCACCTTTCTTTATTGTCTCCCTTGTCTTTGCTGATCTACTGCCTGAGCGGCCGTCGGATCGCCACTAGTTCGATCTGTGATTTGCTAGGGAGGTAGATGTCACTGCGTGTGGAGCAAGACTACATAGGCTCCTTGGAGCGGGAGTTTTCCGTTGGAGGCGCCGAGGAAGGGGTCTCAACCTCAGGGCGACGGAGCTCAGGTTGGGGCAGCCTGGGTCAGAGTCGCACCACCGGGACGACAAGGTCGGGCTAACCGTAGATCTTCTCCCCAAGAGCTTCGCCTCCGGCGCCAAGAGGGGTTTCTTCGACGCCATCGATAATGCCGGGAAGTGGGAGTGGGGCCTTGCGACCGGCGAGGGCGGGTCTGAGGTGGACTTGGTGAAAGGCGGCTGCTTGTTATCGACCTCGGGCCAGGCCTCAGAACAAGGGAATGTAGGGAAGGTGGCAGCTCACTGCGGCGGTTCCATTGGGAGAGATCGCTCGGTGGCTCCGGCGGCGAAGTAAGTTGCTCCAGTTGTGATTGAGACATTGAAAGTTGAGATTTTTGGCACCTTCATATGCATTGAAAGTTGAGATTTTTTGGATTCAGTTCCTTTTCCTAGATAACTAAGTTTATATCTTCATAGTTGAAGAAAGATCTTCATATAGTTTAGATCTTCAGAAACGAGAGGGATACAGAGGTTTTTGAAGTTTGAGAAATAGAGATTTTTTGGATTATTGCTAAATAATCTCCTACAATTGAAACTTTTTCTTAAATGATATGACTTGAAGAATGTTATGTACTTGTAGTAGAAAGCGAAGTTATTCCATCTGGTCAAGGCTATTGGGATTGAGATCCTATGTAGCAACCATGAGGAAATATAGGATTGAATCACAAGTTCACAAGATTCTAGCCTCATTCAGATCCTACTTAAACTCTAGATTGCTTAGGTCTATTTGGGTTGTAAGATCTTAAGTTCCATATTATCATTTTAACTCTCATGGTTGGAATCAACATTATCTAGATACCACAAGTAGGATCTACCCAGAGGAAGGTGCTGTAATCTTCCACTTTGGGTCATCCTTAAATTGACTGGTTCAACATTATCTAGATATCCTTAAATGGTCCTGTTGACTGGTTCAATGATAAATTAGAGTTTTGTGCATCAAAACCCACTCCTTATTTTCCCCGAACTCCTGAATGCTCCTTACAAGCGGGCCCATCTCTTTTCTCTTCTCTTGCGAGCTAAGCAAGCACGCCCTCCTCCTGTTCACCCATTTGAATAGTAGCCCTTTTGCCACAATCGTTTACAAAACCTTGATCGAAAGAAGCCCATGACCACTTATCTCTCCTCTTCTTCCTTTGTCACTGTCAATGTAGGTTATCATCACAGTGGCACATAGCTAAGTCACCCTTGTTGCTATCCTCCATTTATAAGAAGGTTGTTTGCCCATTATATCTCATAATCTCTTGATTTAATAATGAGTTTCTGTATGTTGTCTCAGTCATTGCGTGCTCATACTAATTACTCTTCAATCTATTGGCATTCTCTATTGTTCTTATGTCTTGAAGGGAGCTTAGGTTTTGGTAATTGTATTGTAAGCTTATAGCAAACTTATAAGCTCAATAATACTAAGATCTAGATTCAGGGGCCGTGGTAATAAATCTTGAGCATCATCATTTAACATTTATTGTTGCTATAGCAATCTTTGGACAAATAGGACCTCGAGTTTTGCTTCTCAATATATGTTATGGAGTAGAGTTGTTGTATACTATATTTTTCATTTATTTGTAAGTTAGTCCAACTTGTATCTAGAAGGAGCATGGCACTACTCCTGGAAGAGATGGGTTTCGGACCTGGATAATTTTGAGGAAAAAAGGCAAACCATCATGTATAGAATAAGGAAGCAATGGCCGTGCAATGGTAATCTCTGTAGAGTAATATTTGCAGTTAATGTAATTAATTAATGCTTCAGGAGAGATTGATTCCTAAATTGTTGAATGCATGAGATTTCATAAACCACCTCTGAAACAGAAATAAGAAGAAATGTGTTGGTTATTGAGGCACATGTAAGATAAGAGGATGAAGTTTATAACGTTTTTCACTCTCAAAATAATGGATCATCTGTACACATTATTATCTGCTATCATCAAATATACAAGTTGATTAAATTTATATGTTCAATTTAAATTCATCTGTACACATTATGTGTCATACCTTCTTAAGACGCTGCTTCTTATCTTCCCTTGAAATATCTTCCAATGTGCAGTTGTACCAACAATTTGCAAATACTGGCCTGTCTCCATTAGGGGTGCACACAGAGCTTCTTGGAACTGATGTTGCAGAAGGTTCACCAAGCTAAAATAACACCAAGACCAGAGAATGGTTTATGCTTATAAAATACAGGAACTCATTGTCCATAATTGAGCGATTTATTTTACTTTAACAGATTGCTTCCCAAAGATGACAGTGATCCAATGATTCTTTGCTGGGTTTGATATGAATGAAGAAATTGCATATTTGGTATCCACACTTCTACTTTTTGTGTGAAGGCTTTTACACTATTTGTCTTTAGGTCTCCTTAATAGTTGCAACTAAGGGTTTGATGTTGTTTCTCCCTGTCAAAATGTATTAATTGGCTGCTATATGAAACATGTCTATTTTTTCCTCTAATTATTTATATTTTAACTAATATCTTACTTATTTTTGAAGTACATGATGATTTGTTGTTGACTTGCATACAAAAGAAGAGAAGTTTATTTACTATGTGCAGTTCTTGTTTGTGTGAACTCTTAATCATTTTCTATTTATTTCAGGTTCTTTATAACATTACTGTTGCAGAATACTTTCACTGGAATATGCTACGTGATTCAATAACTCCTATTTTTCCACTGGACTGTTAATCTCTTTTTGATTTTGTGGATAACTTTGCTGCAAACTATGCTCTGAAGAGAGTTTATTATGTCAACTATGCATTGGGGATATCTGGATGCAGGAAACCTTGCTAGCATCTATTATGAACAAAGTCAACTTGACATGGCAATTTTGCATTACAAGCAAGCTATCAATTGTGATTCTACCTTTATTGAAGCTTACAATAACTGGTAAGTTGATAATGGTCTAATATGTCAAAATGTGGTATCCTTCTTGATGGTGAGCCAGGTTAGTTAATGATCGACTTTCTTGCACATTAAAAGGGGAATGCTCTCAAAGACAATGGACATGCTGTCAAAGACGCTGAACATTATAGGGTGACTTTTTAATTTGGATATTTTTATTCTCTTAAGTTTTTTTTCCTTGTTGAATAACTTCATTTTAATAATTTTTCCCAAGTCATGCTTTGCTTTACAACCTAACCATCCACAAGCATTGTTAAGCCTTGGCAGCATATACATGGATTGGTAAGCTTTAGAAATGTTTGATGACAACTGTGCGGATAGTTTATTTTTGTTCCTTAATGAAACTTCTCTTCATGCAGCAACATGATGAGTGTTCCTGCATCATTCTATAAGGCAACTTTAGCAGTTACAACAGGGATATATGCGCCCTTCAACAACTTGGCTATTATATACAAGCAACAAGTAGAGTACTATATCTGCCTTTTTCATTGCAATCATGTACTAACAACATGTTCATTGCCATCACGCCCTCGCAATCATGCTTGGTTTTTTGTCAAACAGTTGGCTACAGCACGTTAATATTTTAACAGGATACAGTTAGAATGCCATCTAGACTGCTATGAGATTGAAGTTAGAAGGATCATCAGTGATGGATGGTCGTTGACCATTTAGTGCAACTACCTCTCATTTTAGTGGGGAAGCATCTACATTGGCTTTGACAAATACAGTTTAAAATATTTTATTGGATCAAACTTTTCTTAGGGATATGAATTCCAGTTTACTATGTGGAATTTTTGTAAAAATCACTTCTCGCTTTTATTTCTTCCTTATTCAATCATGAGATTTTTGTCTGTTTATATTGGCAAGATACTTCGGCTAATTTTGTTATTTTGGTAGATACTAGGCAGCACCTACATAGCTACATTGCTAGTTCAACCTTTGCTTCCTGTGTGGATATTCAATCATGAGAATTGCTGCTTTCTGCTAGTTCTTCGCAAACTGCTGCTAATGGTCTTGTCAATACAGGGAACACATTTAAGGAGATTGGTAGAGTTACTGAAACAATTCAGGATTATATGCGTGCTGTGAATATCAGACCAACTATGCCTGAAGCCCATGCAAATTTGGCTTCAGCTTACAAAGATAGGTAATTTCTTCTTTGAATTTGTGCCGGTGTTGGACTATATCAGTATCTTACATCTATGATTCTTCTTTCTATTTATTTGTGGTTGAGATAATTGATGAACGTTTCTCTTTTTAAGCATTCCAATTACTCATCTTGTTACCTGGTGCTCTTATTGTTTTTTCAACTATGATTTTTTGTCTTGATTTACTAATATATTATTTATGTGTTTTTACAGTTTACAATTCTCAAGTACTCCAGAGTTGAAATTGATGAAGTGCGGTTCGAGTGGGTTGAATGCATGCTAGATTACATTTGAAGTGCGGTTCTACCTTGATGTGTTGTTAAAAGAATGTTCTACCTTGATTCTGATATCTATTAGCTTTTGATGTAAAAAGAATATTTGTGTATTTTATGGATACTGTTGTAAGAAGATTATTTATGTAATTTGTGAATATTTGTGTATTTTATGGATACTATTGAATGAATAATATTTGTGTAATTTGTGTATTTTTTTTTGTTAATGTCGGTTTCGGAAATCAAATTTGTGCTGTTAAAAAATAATGATATTACTTCGGTTTTCCACCGCTGCAAAATCGATGTTATTAACTAATATTACATCGGTCGTATACCGCTGCCAAAACTGGTGTTATTAACATATAATATTACATCGGTTTTACACTGTTGATGAAACGGTGTCGCTAAGTGATACTACACCGGTTAATAACCGATTCGAACACCAGTGTCGTTAAGTGATACTACATCGGTTTTAACCCGATGTCTAAAATGACAGACCTTTTACATCGGCTTCATAGACATCAGTCGAAAATGTAATAGACACCGGTGGAAAACCGATGTCTATGAGGATTGTTGTTGTAGTGTTTCTTTCAAATTTAGATATTTATATACAATTTCTTATTGTTCTTAAAGGGGAAAAAAATGTAACTTGGCTGTGAAGCAATGTGAAAATGTGGTGGCATACGGTACAATACTATTAGAAGGAGGCCCAAATATATTGATTCATCATGTTCCACTTGGGGAAGGGAATTTCAAGGTATCTATTGATGCTGTGTTAGATAAAGGAGCAAAGCTTCCAATTCCAATTCGGTCTAGACCAACACTCGTCAATGATGCCATTGGAACAATTATTGCTTGGCCTAAAGAGTTGGTAATGCTACCAACGAAGAAGGTACTTTCAATTTTCTTGAAAAGTTGGTATTTGAAAAAACCTCAATCATTTGAATACTCATAAGAATGTTTTAAAATATTGTAGAATAATGTGCAACATCAATTATTTTCTCCTTCGGATGTTCATGGTCATCAGGATAAGTACAAGGAAATTGAAAAAACATTGCCGATGACATGCAAGTATATCTACTCGTATGTTATCAGATTGATGCATGAAGATGAGAGTATACACATAGAATTCGATGAAGCAATGTTTGGACGTCCTAAAAGTGTATGGTTGCTAAGAGAAGATATCTTGTGCTTTATGGAGATGAAAGAGATAGGTGCTAGGTAAATTTTGGTTTACATGGGGTATTCTATGTCTTAAATACAATATTTGTTCAAATGCTATGCTTCGTTTGCAATATTTATTCACATACTTTTGTTTGGTTTACATGGGGTATATTTAGATTTGTCATTACTTTATCATTACCTTGCAATTATCTTGCAGTTACCTTTACAAATACTTGAAGAAAGAAAATAGAGCTGAGTATGTTTCATTTGTGGATCATGGTCACATACCAACATGTGGTGTGGGCGAAAAAGGCAGTAAATTGTCAAAACATATTGCTGAGCAATTGAGAGCATCAAACAGAGATAGTATCTGCTTCATTCCATACAATACTAGGTAAGATTTTAATTATTTATCAATTCCTACTACATACTAGTCAATGTTATATTTTCATTTGTCCAGGTACCATTGGATTCTGACTATAATTAATGAAGATAAGAATATGATATATTTATTGGACTCTTTGAGTAATAGGAACCGAGATCATGCTTGGCAAACTATTGTGACCAAGTAGGTAGTAGATTATGTTGATTGTGAATATATACATTAAATTCATTAGAGGTTGAAAAAATAACTTTCTATTTTTTATAATGTAGCGGGGTCAAGTTATACAATGCATCAAGGGGTATTTCAAAAGGACCTGGTTTTAAACAATTGACGGTATGTATTGTGATTATGTATTTAGACATCAGTTAATAATTCTTATTATTTGGATTATAACTTATTGATGACATTTTCAATTTGATTAGGGTAATCTAAAACAAAAAGGTGGTGTTGAATGTGGATATTGTATAATGTGATACATGAAAGAGATAGTCTTGGATGAATATCCCCAATTGGAGATGAAGGTGAATTTCTTCTTTATAAAATATCTTCTTTATGAAATATTGAATCATTTTACATTGACTCTCAAACTTCTGTTTATGTTTCAGTTTGCAACATCAAAAAACAAACAGTATTACGATCAATCTCAGCATGATGAAGTCAGAAGTGAATGGAGCGAATTCGTCTACTTCTATATTGGTGCTTAAGTGCAGGCTGCGATATAAACTTTGGATTGTATTTAGAGATTTTTGGATACAAAAAATTTTGAGTTATGGTTATACATGTCTTTTATGAATACACTTTTGGATTGTATTTGATACATATTTATGATATATTTGTTTAATTTTGATGGTGAAAAATATTGTGTGATCATATACTCTTTTGGCCAATTAAAATTATATTGTAGTAAAATATTATCAATTACTTCGACGGTAAGAATAAATGATGGAGTAATACAACACAAAAGACTTCTATAAATTTAAATAGTGGTGTAGTTAAAGGAACTATTTACTTCACTACTGATCAAATTTGGGAAGTAGTTCGTATCAATTACTTCACTAAATTTGAATTTTTTTGTTGTAGTAAAATATGCTCTTTTACTTCTATACTATGATGAAGTAGTACGATAATGAATACTTCGACTAAGTCAAATTATGCGGAAGTAAAATAAAACATTTACTATACCAAAATTAAAAAAATGTGAAGTCGTATACATATTTTAGTTCGTCAAATAACGTAACTTATGAAGTAATATAACGATTTTACTTCGGTATTTTTAAAGGTCTTGATGAAGTAATATAACTTTTTTACTTCAAAAACGGTTCGATTTTGAACCGGTAATAGACTTCGGTAATGTGTGATGAAGTAAAAACTTTACCCTTTTACTTCACGTGCATCTACTTCGGTAATTAATTACCTATTACTTCGGATAATATCCGAAGTCTATTAACGATTTTCACATAGTGTTAGGAACATAGGTACTCGAGCGGAGGACGCAGCTAGCGAGAAGGACGGCACGTGGTGCGTCCGAGGGATGAGGTGCTGCGGAAGAGTACCCCGGTGGACGAGAAGGAAGCGTGCGGTGGTTCCGAGGGACGAAAGCCGGAGCGGAAGATTGCTCAGGGAGCAAGAGGCGCAGCTAGCGAGAAGGTCGGCACGGGGTGCGACCGAGGGATGAAGACTGCGGATGAGTACACTGGTGGACGAGAAGGAAACACACGGCGATTCCGAGGGACGAGAAGTCGGAGCGGAAGCCTGCTCGAGAAGACCGGAAGTTGGGTTCGGGTGAGCCCTATTCCGAATGGTAGAGATCACCCAAGTAAGCGGATCCGGAGCGGAAGACCCGGACCAAGGAGGGACTAAAACGGAGAAGAGGTCCCGGACGAAAAAGTCAACCAGAGTTGACTTTCGGGGTCCGGGGCGCCCGAAGCTGACCGGGGCGCCCGAAGCTGACCGGGGCGCTCGGAACCCTCCGGGGAGCCCGGAACCCTTCCGGGCGCCCGGACCAGCCTTTTGACTAGGATTGAGTTTTGACTCTATTTGATCGTTGGGGGATAAAGTTTATCCCCCCAGGGCGCCCAGAACCCTTCAGGGCGCCCCGACCAAGGCTATAAATATAGCCTTGGTCCAAAAGCTTTTCAACAATCACGAGCATTTCATTTCCAAACACTTGTATGGTTTAGTTGTAGTTAAGCTTCTGTTTCTGCGCTTCAACGTTGTAAGAGGCTTCTCCGCCTGAAGGAGTTTTAGTTCTTAATCTTCCTTTGATTAACAACCACATCGGTTGTAACCAAGTAAACACTGGTGCCTCTTATTTTATGCTTTTAATTTACTGCTTAATCTATTTATGCAAGTGTTAGTTTAATCGTTCGAGAAGGGTTGTTTGCTTTTGATTTTGCAGGACTATCCAACAACCCCTCCTAGCCGGCCGCAATGGTCCTACAAGTGGTATCAGAGCCGAGACGCCTCAGAAGGACTAACCGCCGTCTGAAGCAACAAAACGATGGTCGGAGCTAGCGACTACCCACCTGCATTCGAGGGGGAGTTTTTCGTCTGGAAACAAAAAATGGAGGTATACTGTTGGATCGAGACCGCGCTAGAGGGGGGGTGAATAACGCTCGTGGCTATTTGTACGTTTATCGGAATTGTGAAACTATCGGAGTTAAAGCAGCGGAATTAGAACAAAGAAACACAAACAGAAGGACACAGAGAATTTACTTCGTTCGGGGCCTAAGGCGACTCCTACTCGAAGGCCTGCGATCCTTGATTGCTTCCGGTGGACAACAACTATAAGCATGATAGAAGTTACAAATTACACTGAAAGTATTGAAATAAACTTGTACCGACAACTTAAGAAAGAAGAAAATTGGAGCTCCGGGTCGTCGGAATGTTGCAGCAGCACTTCGGAATGACTTTGTTAGCAGCACGTTGAAGACAGAAAGCCTGGAACTTGATTATCTGAAGTGCTGGTTGAAACCCCCTTATAAAGGGTGTTCAAGGCACCTTGAAGGCTGTTCAAGGCGCCTCCATGCTGCCGAGTCTTCCGCGTGGATCAAATCTGATCTGGTCGAACTTCATCCCTTTAAGGCGCCTTATGCCCTGCTCAAGGCGCCTTCCAAGGCGCCTTATACCCACACCAAGGCGCCTCCAATGAAGCTTCGCAGCCAGGTCAGCTTTTGCACCCGAGGCGCCTCCAAGCACCATGAAGGCGCCTCGGACACTATTTATCCGAGGCAAATCTTCGTTATTTTGCACCTGCAAGACATGTTAGTCCCAAACAACATCCTGCAACATAAAGTTAGCACAAAATAATAGTATGAATAATAACGAATGTTCATGACAGTCTCCGGACTGTCCAGGTCTGACTTCGGATTTCCAACTGGAAATCCTAGGTCGACCCGACGCCTACTGTTCCCTCTACGGGGAACGCGTCCTCACCTACTCCACTCAGGAGATTTACCTGATGCCAGTCCGGTCCTCCAGACCGACTGGACTTTCCGCCTAGGGTTATCACTCCCTAGGACCTAGGGTTACCGCCCCCTAGGGTTTTTCTCCACCTAGGCTTACCACCCGCTAGGACCTAAGGTTGCCCCCTTAGGGTTTTCCTCCACCTAGGGATACCACCCCCTAGGACCTAATGTTGCCGCCCCTTAGGATTTTCCTCCACCTAGGGTTACCGCCCCCTAGGACCTAAGGTTGCCGCCCCTTAGGGTTTTCCTCCACCTAGGGTTACCGCCCCCTAGGACCTAAGGTTAGCCCCCTTAGGATTTTCCTTCACCTAGGGGCCCCCCTTAGGATTTTCCTTCACTAGGGTTACCACCCCCTAGGACCTAAGGTTACCCCCCTTAGGATTTTCCCCTGCCTAACCGCAGTTAGAACTTTCCTGAAACCTTATTTAACCACGTTAGATAACAAGGAATCTTAACTTTGAATCCCTTTGCCATTATCAAAACTGAGGTTCGATCGTCGGATGCTTACTGCACCAACATATACCTTAAATCAGACTTTGGTATTTCTTTAATAATGAAATTTGGTTATGAAGAACCGAAGAATGCGTACGGAGAAGAAATCGATAAACGTCTTTGGACCCACAAGCAACGTGAGGAGTTTATGGCAAACGCGCGAGCTAAATTTCACATTCTAACTATAATACCAAATGAAAATATCAATAGAGTCGGAGAATACAAGAGCGCAATAGAACTTTGGGAAAAGTTCTTGAAGATCTACGAAAAACCAGCTGAAGTCGAATCCGACTCCTCGATGAACACCGAGCCACCGACAGAAGAGTCCGAGAACAAGGAAACTGCCGAGATAGCCGAATTCCATCCTGAAGCCATAGAAAGATCATCCCAGATGAGCATTAATGAAGAGGGAGAAACTTCGAAAGAAAGCAACTCGACAGGGGGAGAATCAATTACCGAAAAGGTAAGTCAGGTATGGACTCGAACTTCTGATCAATTGGATCAATCAATCGAAAAATTGCCTGAAGATTTTTTCGAATCAAAAATTGAATCTTGGAAAAAGTTTTTTAGATTAAGAAATCTATTATTAATAGACTCCTGCAAATTAGAATTTTTGTTGTTAAAAAATTCCTGCAAACTACAAAATATTTTTTCGAACGAATCTTGCACATTGCCGAAAGAATTTTTTATATTGTCGAAAAATTTTATCAAGTTAGAATTTATGCTATTGAAATATTTTTGTGAAGTTGAAATTAAAAAAATAATTGAAATTAACATGATACAAATTTTTGCATGCTTAATATTTGTCACTCTAAATATGAAAAAGTGTGATTTAAGAAGTCATGATATATTAAAATGAAAATTTAAAACTTTCTGATTAAAGCATAAAGAATAAAATATATAAATAAATAAATGCATAGAAAATTTCTCTTTATGTTATTAATTCTCTTAAATTTTCTTGCATAAAGCTTTCTGTTTAGAAACTTCTTAATCTTGATGTCGAATGCTTAGAAATTTTACAAAAGTTATTTTTGACTTAGAAAGTTTTCTTGACTTGGAAATATTTTCCCTGAAAATCATTGAAATATATTTTCATAATTTTTCTAAATGTCAACCCTTAGATTCTTTTTTGTACCCCATTTTTATGTGAACAAAGGGGGAGAAAAAAAAGTATAAGTGTAGGGGGAGGTAGAAATTAAAAATTTTGAAATTTAATGTTTCTATCCTGAAATTTAAATGTTTTTATCTTGTTGCATGTTAGTGCAAAATAAATTGTTTAATTTTCATATCTATTATTGACCCTAGCTTAACTTGGGTTGATCACATCAAAAAATAGGAGATTGTTGGAACCCCAAGGCTGTTTTGGTGTGATCGACAAGTTAAGTTAGGTCCTGTGTTGTTTCTAACCTTGTGTCTAAGTGTGTAGGAGCTTAGGAGCATAGGTACTTGAGCGGAAGACGCAGCTAGCGAGAAGGACGGCACGTGGTGCGTCCGAGGGATGAGATGTTGCGGAAGAGTACCCCGGTGGACGAGAAGGAAGCGTGCGGTGGTTCCGAGGGACGAAAGCCGGAGAGGAAGATTGCTCGGGGAGTAAGAGACACAGCTAGCGAGAAGGTCGGCACGGGGTGCGACCGAGGGATGAAGACTGCGGATGAGTACATTGGTGGATGAGAAGGAAACACGCGGCAATTCTGAGGGACGAGAAGCCGGAGCAGAAGGCTGCTCGAGAAGACCGGAAGTTGGGTTCGGGTGAGCCCTATTCCGGATGGCAGAGATCACCCAAGTAAGCGGATCCGGAGCGAAAGACCCGGACCAAGGAGGGACTGAAACGGAGCAGAGGTCCCGGACAAAAAAGTCAACCAGAGTTGACCTTCGGGGTATGGGGCGCCCGAAGCTGACCGGGGCGCCCGGACCCCTCCGGGGAGCCCGGAACCCTTCCGGGCGCTCGGACTAGCCTTTTGACTAGGATTGAGTTTTGACTCTATCTGATCGTTCGGGGATAAATTTTATCCCCCCAGGGCGCCCAGAACCCTTCAGGGCGCCCCGACCAAGGCTATAAATATAGCCTTGGTTTAGAAGCTTTTTAACAATCACGAGCATTTCATTTCCAAACACTTGTACGCTTTAGTTGTAGTTAAGCTTCTGTTTCTGCGCTTCAACGTTGTAAGAGACTTCTCCGTCTGAAGGAGTTTTAGTACTTAATCTTCCTTTGATTAACAACCACATCGGTTGTAACCAAGTAAAAACTGGTGCCTCTTATTTTATGCTTTTAATTTACTGCTTAATCTGTTTATGCAAGTGTTAGCTTAATCATTCGAGAAGGGTTGTTTGCTTTTGATTTTGCAGGACTATCTAACAACCCTCTCCAAGCTGGCCGCAACGGTCCTACAAGCGGTATCAGAGTCGAGACGCCTCAGAAGGACTATCCGCCGTCTGAAGCAACAAAATGATGGCCGGAGCTAGCGACTACCCACCTGCATTCGAGGGGGAGTTTTCCGTCTGGAATCAAAAAATGGAGGTATACCTTAACTCAGACTTTGGTATTTCTTTAATAATGAAATTTGGTTATAAAGAACCAAAGAACGCGTACGGAGAAGAAATCGATAAACGTCTCTGGACCCACAAGCAACGTGAGGAGTTTAAGGACAATGCGCGAGCTAAATTTCACATTCTAACTGTAATACCAAATGAAGATATCAATAGAGTCGGAGAATACAAGAGCGTAAAAGAACTTTGGGAAAATTTCTTGAAGAACTACGAAAAACCAGCTGAAGTCGAATTCGACTCCTCAATGGACACCGAGCCACCGACAGAAGAGTCCGAGAACAAGGAAACTGCCGAGATAGCCGAATTCCATCACCAAGCCATAGAAAGATCATCCCAGATGAGCATTGATGAAGAGGGAGAAACTTCGAAAGAAAGCAACTCGACAGGGGGAGAATCAACTACCGAAAAGGTAAGTCAGGTATGGACTCGAACTTCTGATCAATTGGTTCAATCAATCGAAAAATTGCCTGACGATTTTTTTGAATTAGAAATTGAATCTTGGAAAAAAAAATTTAGATTAAGAAATCTATTATTAATAGACTCCTGCAAATTAGAATTTTTGTTGTTAAAAAATTCCTACAAACTACAAAATATTTTTTTCGAACGAATCTTGCACATTGCCGAAAGAATTTTTTATATTGTCGAAAAATTTTATCAAGTTAGAATTTATGCTATTGAAATATTTTTGTGAAGTTGAAATTAAAAAAAATAATTGAAATTAACATGATACAAATTTTTGCATGCTTAATATTTGTCACTCTAAATATGAAAATGTGTGATTTAAGAAGTCATGATATATTAAAATGAAAATTTAAAACTTTATGATTAAAGTATAAAGAATAAAATATATAAATAAATAAATGCATAGAAAGTTTCTCTTTATGTTATTAATTCTCTTAAATTTTCTTGCATAAAGCTTTCTGTTTAGAAACTTCTTAATCTTGATGTCGAATGCTTAGAAATTATTTAAAAGTTATTTTTTACTTAGAAAATTTTCTTGACTTGGAAATATTTTCCCTGAAAATCATTGAAATATATTTTCATAATTTTTCTGAATGTCAACCCTTAGATTCTTTTTTGTACCCCATTTTTTATGTGAACAAAGGGGGAGAAAAAAAATATAAGTCTAGGGGAGGTAGAAATTAAAAATTTTGAAATTTAATGTTTCTATCCTGAAATTTAAACGTTTTTATCTTATTGCATGTTAGTGCAAAATAAATTGTTTAATTTTCATATCAATTATTGCCCCTAGCTTAACTTGGGTTGATCACATCAAAAAGGGGGAGATTGTTGGAACTCCAAGGCTGTTTTGGTGTGATCAACAAGTTAAGTTAGGTTCTGTGTTGTTTCTAATCTTGTGTCTAAGTGTGCAGGAGCTTAGGAACACAGGTACTCGAGCGGAAGACGCAGCTAGCGAGAAGGACGGCATGTGGTGCGTCCGAGGGACGAGGTGCTGCGGAAGAGTACCCCGGTGGACGAGAAGGAAGCGTGCGGTGGTTCCGAGGGACGAAAGCCAGAGCGGAAGATTGCTCGGGGAGTAAGAGACACAGCTAGCGAGAAGGTCAGCACGGGGTGCGACCGAGGGACGAAGACTGCGGATCAGTACGCTGGTGGACGAGAAGGAAACACGCGGCAATTCCGAGGGACGAGAAGCCGGAGCGGAAGGCTGCTCGAGAAGACCGGAAGTTGGGTTCAGGTGAGCCCTATTCCGGATGGCAGAGATCACCCAAGTAAGCGGATCCGGAGCAGAAGACCCGGACCAAGGAGGGACTGAAACAGAGCAGAGGTCTCGGACGAAAAGGTCAACTAGAGTTGACTTTCGGGGTCCGGGGCGCCCGGACCCCTGCGGGGAGCCCGGAACCCTTCCGGGCACCCGGACCAGCCTTTTGACTAGGATCGAGTTTTGACTTGATCTGATCATTAGGGGATAAAGTTTATCCCCCCAGGGCGCCCGAAACCTTTCGGGGCGCCCCAACCAAGGCTATAAATATAGCCTTGGTATAGAAGCTTTTCAACAATCAAGAGCATGTCATTTCCAAACACTTGTACGCTTTAGTTGTAGTTAAGCTTCTGTTTCTGCGCTTCAATGTTGTAAGAGGCTTCTCCGCCTAAAGGAGTTTTTAGTACTTAATCTTCCTTTGATTAACAACCACATCGGTTGTAACCAAGTAAACACTGGTGCATCTTATTTTATGCTTTTAATTTACTACTTAATCTGTTTATGCAAGTGTTAGCTTAATCGTTCGAGAAGGGTTGCTTGCTTTTGATTTTGCAGGACTATCCAACAACCCCCTCCTAACCGGCCGTAACGGTCCTACACTTACTAGTCATTACCTAGCACCTAGCCAATAACAATAGAGACTGGTATGTGTCTCCAACCTATAACTAATTAGTAGTAACTGAAGCTAAAACTACTGGTGGTATGATATGGAAAATCACCAGAGACAGTAATACTTGATCTCTATTAGTGTCGACCATGATCAGTGGTTTACCTAACACATAAAATATATGCTATATCAACTAGACAGGTATTAATAAAGAATGCTAATACATGTCATAAACTGTAATAGTCAACAGGGCATATACTAACAAAAAGTATATGATAAAAATATACCAACATACCTCCTATAGCTTGGAGATGTCCTGTCGTTGCCATATCCCAAAACTTGAAAAGTCACATCGAGAAAACTAAAACACGAAATCCGAAACACGGAATATAAGACTCGTAAACCTTGCTCTGATACCAATAAATTGATATCAGATAAATCTCGAAAATCTAGAACACATAGCAAGTATCGTATGCCTGCTCTGATACCACTAAATTGTCACGCCCCGGGGAAGTCCCTGTCCGAAGAAATTTCGACAGCACCTCCCATGTATGGCTGACAATCAGAATCATTTCTACATGCACAAAATTCCTCAACCACAGGCGGTTGAAATCTACACACAACCACGCAGTTTATATACAGCCTACTCGGCTGATAAAACACAACCACACAGTTATATATAAATCTAACAGCCCACTCGGCTGTACCAAAACCAAATACAGCGGAAATACAATGGACAATACATACAAACTGAAAATGAAGACGGCTAGCCGACTAGGCTTACACCACACAACAACACAACACTCTGGAAATAAAGCCGGAACACAAAGCCAAATACACACATATTGTTAGGACCTTCGGACGCGGCTAGAGAGGGGGTGTGAATAGTCGACCCCAAATTCACGTTTCTTCCTACAATTTTAGTTAGCACAGCGGAAATAAAAGATAGAAACGAAAATAGAGAAGATCAAACCTCAAACGCGACGATATAACGAGGTTCGGAGATGATACTCCTACTCCTCGGCGTGTCCGTAAGGTGGACGAATCCTATCAATCCGTCGGTGGATGAGACCCCGGAAAATCGGCTAATAAAAACTCCTTCTGGGTGGAGAAACTTCACCACAATTCCTTTTGCAACAGCAATAATGGAGTACAAAGAATAGAGCAAGAAACAATGGACAATATGAATGTAAAAACACCCTACCAAGTTTGCTTGTCTTCTCGTTGTCGACTGGAGTCCGTTGATGGAGCAGCAACTTCACGGATCCAACAATAGCAGCTAGAAAACCAGCCGACGGAAGCTCACACGAAGCTTCAGAAAATGAAGAGCTCAGCAAAGCTCAGATCGCAGTCTTGAGGAAGAAGAAGTTCGTCTTTCCACCTTCACTGTAGAGGCTTATATGCAGCACCTGCGAAGAAGAAATAGAAGACATAGAAATCTAGCCGTTGCGACTCAACGGCTAGGCCTGGACCGATCAGGCTATGGCCTGATCGGTCCAGGAGATCCCTGATCGGTCTGTGGACCGATCAGGGTACAGATGGATCGGTCCACAGACCGATCCTCTACCCTTTCTCCTGGAATCGGTTGCCTTCTGATCGGTCTACAAACCGATTAGTAATTCTCACAGAGAATTACTGATCGGTTACAGATTGGTCTGGTGACCGATCAGTTAACCAAGGTATCGCTGGATCGGTCAATAGACCGATCCAGATAACCACAGCCAGCACTAAAGCTTCTCTGGTCTAGAGAACGAGCTACAAAGCCCTCTCCGACCTCCTCATCCGGTCCAGAGAACGAGCTACCTAGCCCTCTCTGACCTAGTCCGGAGAACGAGCTATCGAGCCCTCTCTGACTCTGTCTGGTCCAGAGAACGAGCTCCCGAGCCTTCTCTGACCTAGTCCGGAGAACGAGCTACCGAGCCCTCTCCAACTCTGTCTAGTCCAGAGAACGAGCTCCCGAGCCCTCTCTGACCTAGTCCGGAGAACAAGCTACCGAGCCCTCTCCAACTCTGTCCGGTCTAGAGAACGAGCTCCCGAGCCCTCTCTGACCTAGTCCGGAGAACGAGCTACCGAGCCCTCTCCGACTTCCTCATCCGGTCCAGAGAACGAGCTACCGAGCCCTCTCTGACCTAGTCCGGAGAACGAGCTGCCGAGCCCTCTCCGACTTCGTCTGGTCCAGAGAACGAGCTCCCGAGCCCTCTCTGACCTAGTCCGGAGAACGAGCTGTCGAGCCCTCTCCGACTTCGTCTGGTCCAGAGAACGAGCTCCCGAGCCCTCTCTGACCTAGTCCGGAGAACGAGCTGCCGAGCCCTTTCCGACTTCCCATGCCAAGCTTACATACTTGGACTTTTCCCCGTGCCAAGCTCCCTGCTTGGACTTTTCCCGTGCCAAGCTCCCTGCTTGGACATTTCCCGTGCCAAGCTCCCTGCTTGGACCTTTCCGTGCCAAGTCTCCATACTTGGACTTTTCCCGAATCAGGTTAATTCAAGTCGGGTCAACCAGGTCAACCTTGACCAAAGATTGCACCCACAATCCCCCAAGTTCCTATTCTTGTCAAACATCAAAATACAACTTCTCTATTCTTGTCAAACATCAAAATATACCTCGAGTCAGGTCAATTCGAGTCGGGTCACCCAGGTCATCCTTGACCTAAGGTTGCACCAACAATCTCTCCCTTTTTGATGTTTGACAAAAACCATAATCAAGTTAGGTTAACCCAATAACCTAACTTAGGTTTTCCAATAGTTCTCCAATGTTCTTCCTTGAACATTCTCTGAACATTCTCCCCAAACTCCAATGTTCTTTCTTGAACATTCTCTGGACATTCTCCCCCTTTTTGACACACATCAAAAAGAGTGAATCAAGGTCAAGGGTTTCTTCCTAATGAAAGTCTCATACCTTTCATTGAAACCCTTAATTTCCCCCTTGATACTAAAGTCAACAATCAACTTAGTGATAATCCCATATCACTCATCCTCAAAAATCTTGACGAGTAAAAACTCCCCCTAAAAGTCAACTCCTCCTTGACCATTGCACCAGCAATGTCTTGGAGAGTTTCAACCCTTTAGAAATCTAAAACACCAACTTCCACAGCTGAAATTTCAGACAACAGTCGAAAATCAGTATTTTGGCACGCTCTGATCGGTCACCAGACCGATCAGGCCTCCACTGGATCGGTCACCAGACTGATCCACCCTTCCTGGATCGGTCCAGTGACCGATCCAGCCTTCCCTGGACCGATCAGGACCTCCTCTGATCGGTCCATAATTCTCTGATAAGAGTTTCTGATTTTTCTCCAGAAATTCAGAAACCCCTAAACAATTACAGAAAATTCCAAAAATTGTAAAATTTTGAGGATACATTCCTCATAACATATATTATCATGGAAAAATAGTTTTCTATGAAAATAACTCTCATTTTTTAATCTTGATACAAAGTTCGAAAGACTTTGAAATAGCTCAAGGTTAATCCATCTTTGTATCAACTTGCTCAATGATGAATGCTATCACTAGAAAAGCTTCATCAAGGTTTTTCAAATCAATTTTGAAATGATCTTAAACCATTCAATTTAGGACCACAATCTTAGGGCTAAATGTACATGACTTGTACACAAGTTTTCCCTTTGATCCTCAAATTCGAATTAGGCTCATCTAGGTATAAGAACTATGCACCTTGATCCTAACTCATAATCCTAATATCTCACACACATCTAAGGTGTATCAAACACATCCAAGTCAATTTTGATGTGAGATATGGGTTTAGGTCATCTTAAGCTAAGTTCTCATGCATTTTCTAAACAACAATTTGATCTCCATATCAAATTGTGTTTCTATCCTTAAATCAAATTAATTGATCATAAATGCAAGAGATGATGACATGACATAAAATAATATCATAAGTGGAAACATGTGCCAATGTCATGATGTCATGTCATCAAGTATGAAACTTAAATAAGGCATAACATATAACTAATCTAAGCATTACCATGACATTTCAAATGATAATAAAATAAATATGATGTCATGACATGGCATGTGGCAAACATGTTGGTTGCTACTCGGAAAACCTAGAGGTTCCACTGTACAAAAATTTTGTACAAAGGTCTGAACCTTTTTCCTAGCTACCATGTGTTCTTTTAAATTAAATTTTGGATCGCCTGCGGAACTTAACACGTTTGATCCAAAACTTAATCTATTTGTTCTTTTAGGTTTTAACTTGGATCTCCTGCGGAACTTAACACGTTCGACCCAAGTCTCCTTAAGTTATTAATTCCATTAAATACTAATTTCCATAAAAGGTTCCCAGTACTGAAGTGGCGAGGCACATGGCCTTCTTGGATATGGGAGCAACCACCACCGACTAGACAAAACCTTTAATAGAAAGCTAATATTTAATTTCCTAAAATAACTTTAGGTTAACCAAAGAGAACAATCAAATCACAAGGAAAAGAAAGAAAATAAAAGAACACAACATCGAAAAACATAGTCGAAATACTAGATCATAAGCCTCTTGTATTTGGTATTATTTCCATAAATAACTAGCATGATGCGGAAATAAAAATTACTAATTATACCTTGTAGAAAAACCTCTTGATCTTCTACCGTATTCCTCTTCTAACCTCGGACGTTGTGTGGGCAACGATCTACCAAGATGAGAAACCACCAACCACCTTCTTCTCCTCCAAGCAAGGTTCGGCCACAAAGGAAGAACTTTACCAAAGAAGAAAATCAAAATACTAACCAAGCTCCAAGAGATGCTAACTTTCTCTCCTTCTTCTTCTTCTTCTTCTCCAAGTAGTATCCGGCCACCACAAGAACTCCAAGAGAGATGAAGTATTCGGCCACCACAAGAGGAAGAGAGGGAGAGGGTAATGGCCGGCCACAACACCAAGGAAAAAGGGAGAGAAAACAATAGAGGTTGTGTCCCATGAAGACACCCTCACCCCTTCTTTTATATTCCTTGGCTTAGGCAAATTAGGAAATTTAATTACAATAAATTTTCGTTAATTTCCTTGACTTGATTTAATTGAGAGAAATAAAATAAAATTTCCCAAATCAATTTCAAGTGGCCGGCCACATCATTGGAAAACAAAAGAGGACAAGTTTTAATCAACAATTAAAACTTCCTAATTTGTTTCCGGAAATTTTAAAAAATAAAATTTCTCTTTAAAATCTCTTCATGGTTAATAAAAGGAAATATCTATAATTTTAATTTTATTAACATGTGAATAATTTTAAAGAGAAAATAAAACATCTCTCCAATCTACAAATAAGGAAAGAGATCTAATCTCTTTCTTTAATCTTTTGTAAATCTTTTACAAGAGAGATATTTTAATTCTAATTCTCTTTAAATTATATCTTCCACATTATAATAAAAATTAAAATTAAATTTCTTTTTTAATTTATTTTGGCCGGCCCTACTAGCTTGGGTTCAAGCTAGGGCCGGCCACCCAATAATATACCTAGGCCGGCCCTAGCTTGGTTCCCAAGCTAGCTTGGCCGGCCCCTTATTGGTGGGTATAGAAGGTGGGTATAGGTGGGTATAGAACTCTATAAATAAGAGGCTACGATAGGGACCGAGAGGAGGAATTGGTTTTGGTCTCCCGATAAAATTAAGCATCCCGTGTTCGCCCCGAACACACAACTTAATTTTATCAATGATAATTCATTCCACTAGAGAACTATCATTGAACTACCGCACCAATCCCAAATTACATTTTTGGGCTCCTTCTTATTATGAGTGTGTTAGTCTCCCTGTGTTTAAGATATCGAATGTCCACTAATTAAGTGAGTTACTGACAACTCATTTAATTAATATCTAAGTCCAAGAGTAGTACCACTCAACCTTATTGTCATGTTGGACTAAGTCCACCTGCAGGGTTTAACATGACAATCTTTATGAGCTCCTCTTGAGGACATTATCAACCTAGTATCTCTAGGACACGCTTCCTTCTATAATCAACAACACACACTATAAGTAATACCATTGCCCAACTTATCGTGTTTAGTGATTCAACTAACTAAATCTCACCCATTGATAAATTAAAGAAATAAATATCAAATATATGTGCTTGTTATTATATTAGGATTAAGAGCACACACTTCCATAATAACTGAGGTCTTTGTTCCTTTATAAAGTCAGTATAAAAGAAACGACCTCAAATGGTCCTACTCAATACACTCTGAGTGTACTAGTGTAATTATATAGTCAAGATAAACTAATACCTAATTACACTACGACCTTCTAATGGTTTGTTCCTTTTCCATTTTGGTCGTGAGCTACTGTTTATAATTTATAAGGTACTGATAACATCATCTTCTGTATGTGACACCACATACTATGTTATCTACAATATAAATTAAATGAACAACTACAAACAAATGTAGACAATTAGACCAAATGTGATTCTTTATTCATAATAAATGTTTACAAAGCTTAGGCTTTCAATATACATTCCAACAATCTCCCACTTATACTAATGACTAAGCTGCCATATCTTCTACCATACATCTGATTCCCATTCCCTCCACATGCCGATCGAAAGCTTTCGCCGGAAGGGCCTTAGTGAAAGGATCTGCCAAGTTATCCGCTGATGCAATCTTGGCGATGACAACTTCTCCTCGCTTCACAATATCTCGTATCAGGTGGTACTTGCGCTCTATATGTTTACTTGCCTTATGAGCTCGTGGTTCCTTCGAGTTTGCAACTGCACCACTATTATCACAATAAATTGTGATGATTTTGGGCAAACCAGGAATCACATCTAAGTCCATTAGAAAGTTCCTGAGCCATACTGCTTCTTTAGCTGCCTCAGAGGCTGCTACATACTCAGCTTCCATGGTTGAGTCCGAAACGCATTTCTGCTTAACACTCCTCCATGAAATGGCTCCACCTCCTAAAGTAAACACATAGCCTGATGTAGACTTACTGTTATCCCTATCTGATTGGAAATCTGAATCCGTGTAACCCACAGGGAGCAGATCGTCTGCTTGGTAAACTAGCATATAATCTCTAGTCCTTCTCAGGTACTTCAATATATGCTTTACCGCAGTCCAATGTCCTTGTCCAGGGTTACTCTGATATCTGCTGACCATGCCCACGGCAAAACAGATATCAGGTCACGTACATAGCATTGCATACATTAGGCTTCCTACAGCCGAAGCATAAGGAACTGCTTTCATGTCCTCTATCTCTTTTGATGTCTTTTGAGACATCTCTTTAGATAGAGCTACTCCATGTCTAAAAGGTAAGAAACCTTTCTTGGAATCCTGCATGCTAAAACGAGCAAGAATTGTATCTATATATGAAGCTTGGGATAGACACAACATTCTTTTCTTACGATCCCTTATAACTTTGATCCCAAGAATGTGTGCACATTCTCCTAAGTCCTTCATATCAAATTGTTTGGACAACCATACCCTTACGTCTGATAATACCTTGACATTGTTGCCAATTAACAAAATATCATCTACGTATAGTACAAGAAATACTACCACGTTTCCGTTACACTTCTTATATACACAAGACTCATCCGGACTTTGAATAAATCCATATGACTGGATTACTTCATTAAACCGGATGTTCCAAGACCTTGAAGCTTGCTTCAGTCCATAAATGGACCGATTGAGCTTGCACACTAGATGCTCTTTGCCTTTTCAATGAACCCTTCGTTGCTTCATATGGATGTTCTCTTCAAGACTTCCATTAAGGAAAGTCGTCTTGACATCCATTTGCCAAATCTCATAATTCATATGAGCAAAGAATGGATAAGAGTATCCGGATAGACTTAAGCATGGCTACGTGCAAAGGTCTCCTCATAATCGATTCCCTCTTTTGAGTGTACCCTTTTGCAACAAGCCTAGCTTTGAAGGTTTCTACCTTCCGTCATCCCTCTTTTCCTTTGTAGATCCACTTGCATCCAACGGCTTTTACACCATCGGTGGTTCTACAAGCTCCCAAACCTTATTAGAGTACATGGACTCTATTTGAATTCATTGCCTTTTGCCAAGATGCATCTATATCTTGGAGTGCTTCGTCATATGATCGGGGATCAGTTCATGTTTACCACGGATCAAGTCCAAGACTCTCCCAAAACATGAATCTTCGGTGCCTCACAACCCTCCCACTATGGCGAGGCACTGTCCGTGGTTGTGTATCATGTGTGACACGTGTTGCGTCTCTTGTGGTACTTCATCTTGTACTGTTGGTACTGAAGTAGACATGTCCTCTCTAAGTTCTTCTAAAACAACTTTACTCTGGGCTTGTGATCCATTATATAGTCTTCTTCTAAAAGCGGGCATTGGTGCTAACAATGACCTTCGGTCTTTAGGACTATAAAATAAACCACCTTCGTTCCTTTAGGATATCCTACAAACACGCGAACTTCATGACGAGATTCTAACTTATCAAGATCTGGTTCAAGACATGTGCCGGACTACCCCAAATCCGAATATGTCTTAGGACTGGGTTTTCGCCCATTCCACAATTCTATGGGAGTAGAAGAAACGATTTAGAAGGTACTAAGTTCGAACATATCTGCTGTTTCCAGAGCATATCCCCAAAACGAATTTGGTAATTCGAATAACTCATCATCGATCTAACCATTTCCATAAGAGTCCTATTCCTTGTTCGCTACACCATTGGGGTGTTCCAGTGCGAACAATTGGGATTGAATCCCTTCGATAAGTAATTCCTAAACTCTCCTAAGAGGTATTCGCCACCACGATCGGATCGTAGTGTCTTGATACTTTACCTAATCGTTTCTCCACATCGCCTTGTATTCTTTGAACTTGTCAAAGCACTCGGACTTGCGCATTAGGTAAATGTATCCATATCTTGAATAATCGTCTCATGAAAGAGACAAAATATTCAAAACCTCCTCTTGCTGGACGGACATAGGACCACACAAATCGAGTGAACCAACTCTAACACTTCTTTGGCTCTATACCCCTTGGCCTTGAACGGCCTCTTGGTCATTTTACCTTCTAAGCAAGATTCACAAGTTGGAAAATTTTCCAACTCTAATGAACTCAAAAGTCCATCGGCTATAAGCCTCTGAATCCTACTTAAATTAATATGACCAAGTCTTAGATGCCAAAGATATGCTTGGTTCATTTCTGAAGGTTCTTTTCTCTTATTAGAATTAGAAGATGAGTTATAAATTTCCATGTTTTGCTTTGTGGAAGAAATTGGATTTAAAATATACAAATTGCCAACTAATGCACCAGAACAGATAATCACTTTATTTCTTTTAATAACTACATCGTTACTGAAAGAAACTGAATATCCATCTATAAACAGTTTAGAAACTGAAATTAAATTCTTTCTAAAATTGGGTACATAAAGACAATTTCTTAAAACCAAATTCCTATTTCTACTAAAAGATAAGTAGACGTCTCCCACTGTAACAGCTGCCACCTTTGTAGCATTGCCCATGTAGACGGTAATTTCTCCTTCAGATAGTCGTCGGGTTTCCTGGAACCCCTGCAAGGAATTGCAGACATGATCAGTGGCTCCCGTATCTACACACCAGGTGCTGGTAGATAACACCGCTAAACATGTTTCAACAACTAGAGTATGAGATATACCTTTATTTTGGTTCCTACGAGGACAGTCCGCCTTCCAATGTCCTGCCTGCTTACAGATGAAGCACTTGCCCTTCGGCTTCTTCATTCCAGCTTTAAATCCCGTACTCTGAGATTTATTCACTTTCTTTGCTGAACCAGCTTGTTTCTTCTTCTTCTTTCCTTTCGGTTTAGAAGTAGAACCATTTTCAGCATAGTGAATTTGAGCATTGTGACGAAATAATCCTTCTGCTGCTTGAAGTTCTGTCAGTAGTTCCGCTAATGAATAAACCCTCTTATTCATATTATAGTTCAGGCGAAACTGCTCAAAACTTCTAGGTAGCGTTTGGAGGATCATATCGATCTGGGTTTCCCCATCAATTTCTCCTCCAAGGATCTGTATCTCGTTCAGATAAGCCATCATCTTTAGGATATGATCCCTCACAGGAGTACCCTCTTGCATGGTGGCTGTCATTATCTTTCTCATGGCTTCTTGCCTAGAAGCCCTATCTTGATGACCAAAGAGTTCCTTGAGATTGTTCATAATATCATAGGCTGTTGGTAAATCTTGATGCTGATGTTGCAATACATTTGACATTGAAGCCAAAATGTAACACCGCGCCATCTCATCTGCTTTTACCCATTTCCTATGATATTCAATCTCCTCTTGGGTAGATTCACCAGTGAGTGCATCAGGACAAGGTTCAGTCAGTACATATTTATAGCTTTCAGCAGTAAGAACAATGTCCAGGTTTCTTTTCCAATCTATGTAGTTTGGTCCAGTAAGTCTATTCTGTTGAAGTATGATGGACAGTGGGTTGAAAGACATCCTAAGAATCACAAATAACTTTTGGTCAGAACTCTAAATTTAGAATAATATTGATTCCTCAAACAATACTATTTTAAATTAACCAACACCTCAAAACACCGTGAATTTTGTATGCCACGTTAGTGTGGACGTATACAAATTCAACATTTGTAAAAGGAGGGTTTTAACCCATTAATTTTATTATCTTGTCAACCTAACTTTTTGACAAATAAAATTAATAGTTGGTATCCTTTGGTCACACAAATAATAGCAGTGACTCCGTTAGGGAGGATACTATTAGATGTGTCTAAGTGTATACCATTACTTGACACTAAGTCCATTAATAAGATTATGCCCCTTCCGTTGGGGAAGATCACACGCTCTTAATTAACTTCCTATAGTCATCCAAAATGGAAGTCTGTTCTAGTGATCCACAAACAAGCTCATCCGTTATGGAGGAAGGCACTCAGAGCCAACGCGCAAGCTTGTTTGCATCACTTACAAACCAGTAATGGAGACCATGGGATTTATTTAAAAATCTCTCTCCCACTTAGTTATTTATAAATGAGGAATTTTAACTATGCTAGCCTACTTAAACTTGTAAACTAACATGCACACACAGCACAATATAAAAGCAATAAATAGAAAATTTAATTTTCAACTATTATGGCTTTTATCTCTAATTGTCCTCCGTGTGTTGTCATCCCAAGCTGCTGCCATATTTGGCCACCGCCACCGGGTCTAGCTGTCGCTCCTTGTTCCGCTGCGCCTCTGGTCCTTAGAAGGTTCCACGCTTTGCAAGATTCGATCCATGACATAAATAGAATTTTACATTTTGATCCTATATTCCATAAAAGGAATGTACATGTATCTAGATCAAAATAAAATCCTAATAAAACTAAATATAGCTCCTTCTGTATTTTAATACAATCATGCACACACATATAAATTGCCCTTGACATGTCCAAGGGTCCAATCACACACATAATTAACTAAAAGCCATAATAGTTGGATCCTGCATCCACAAAGTTAGCACATCCTACTATTATCCTGCCTAAATTATGTATGACATGTGCATAATTAAACTAAATACCAAATACACAGAGGCAAAACCCTAGCTCTGATACCAATTGTTGGTTGCTACTCGGAAAACCTAGAGGTTCCACTGTACAAAAATTTTGTACAAAGGTCTGAACCTTTTTCCTAGCTACCATGTGTTCTTTTAAATTAAATTTTGGATCGCCTGCGGAACTTAACACGTTTGATCCAAAACTTAATCTATTTGTTCTTTTAGGTTTTAACTTGGATCTCCTGCGGAACTTAACACGTTCGACCCAAGTCTCCTTAAGTTATTAATTCCATTAAATACTAATTTCCATAAAAGGTTCCCAGTACTGACGTGGCGAGGCACATGACCTTCTTGGATATGGGAGCAACCACCACCGACTAGACAAAACCTTTAATAGAAAGCTAATATTTAATTTCCTAAAATAACTTTAGGTTAACCAAAGAGAACAATCAAATCACAAGGAAAAGAAAGAAAACAAAAGAACACAACATCGAAAAACATATTCAAAATACTAGATCATAAGCCTCTTGTATTTGGTATTATTTCCATAAATAACTAGCATGATGCAGAAATAAAAATTACTAATTATACCTTGTAGAAAAACCTCTTGATTTTCTACCGTATTCCTCTTCTAACCTCGGACGTTGTGTGGGCAACGATCTACCAAGATGAGAAACCACCAACCACCTTCTTCTCCTCCAAGCAAGGTTCGGCCACAAAGGAAGAACTTTACCAAAGAAGAAAATCAAAATACTAACCAAGCTCCAAGAGATGCTAACTTTCTCTCCTTCTTCTTCTTCTTCTCCAAGTAGTATCCGGCCACCACAAGAACTCCAAGAGAGATGAAGTATTCGGCCACCACAAGAGGAAGAGAGGGAGAGGGTAATGGCCGGCCACAACACCAAGGAAAAAGGGAGAGAAAACAATAGAGGTTGTGTCCCATGAAGACACCCTCACCCCTTCTTTTATATTCCTTGGCTTAGGCAAATTAGGAAATTTAATTACAATAAATTTTCCTTAATTTCCTTGACTTGATTTAATTGAGAGAAATAAAATAAAATTTCCCAAATCAATTTCAAGTGACCGGCCACATCATTGGAAAACAAAAGAGGACAAGTTTTAATCAACAATTAAAACTTCCTAATTTGTTTCCGGAAATTTTTTAAAAAATAAAATTTCTCTTTAAAATCTCTTCATGGTTAATAAAAGGAAATATCTATAATTTTAATTTTATTAACATGTGAATAATTTTAAAGAGAAAATAAAACATCTCTCCAATCTACAAATAAGGAAAGAGATCTAATCTCTTTCTTTAATCTTTTGTAAATCTTTTACAAGAGAGATATTTTAATTCTAATTCTCTTTAAATTATATCTTCCACATTATAATAAAAATTAAAATTAAATTTCTTTTTTAATTTATTTTGGCCGGCCCTACTAGCTTGGGTTCAAGCTAGGGCCGGCCACCCAATAATATACCTAGGCCGGCCCTAGCTTGGTTCCCAAGCTAGCTTGGCCGACCCCTTATTGGTGGGTATAGAAGGTGGGTATAGGTGGGTATAGAACTCTATAAATAAGAGGCTACGATAGGGACCGAGAGGAGGAATTGGTTTTGGTCTCCCGATAAAATTAAGTGTTCGCCCGAACACAACTTAATTTTATCAATGATAATTCATTCCACTAGAGAACTATCATTGAACTACCGCACCAATCCCAAATTACATTTTTGGGCTCCTTCTTATTATGAGTGTGTTAGTCTCCCTGTGTTTAAGATATCGAATGTCCACTAATTAAGTGAGTTACTGACAACTCATTTAATTAATATCTAAGTCCAAGAGTAGTACCACTCAACCTTATTGTCATGTCGGACTAAGTCCACCTGCAGGGTTTAACATGACAATCTTTATGAGCTCCTCTTGAGGACATTATCAACCTAGTATCTCTAGGACACAGTTTCCTTCTATAATCAACAACACACACTATAAGTGATACCATTTCCCAACTTATCGGGTTTATTGATTCAACGAACTAAATCTCACCCATTGATAAATTAAAGAAATAAATATCAAATATATGTGCTTGTTATTATATTAGGATTAAGAGCACACACTTCCATAATAACTGAGGTCTTTGTTCCTTTATAAAGTCAGTATAAAAGAAACGACCTCAAATGGTCCTACTCAATACACTCTGAGTGTACTAGTGTAATTATATAGTCAAGATAAACTAATACCTAATTACACTACGACCTTCTAATGGTTTGTTCCTTTTCCATTTTGGTCGTGAGCTACTGTTTATAATTTATAAGGTACTGATAACATCATCTTCTGTATGTGACACCACATACTATGTTATCTACAATATAAATTAAATGAACAACTACAAACAAATGTAGACAATTAGACCAAATGTGATTCTTTATTCATAATAAATGTTTACAAAGCTTAGGCTTTCAGTATACATTCCAACAAAACAATGTATGGCAAATAACATATAAAGGTATAGAAAATACCTAATTCTAGCCTTAGTTGTCATTTTTGATAATTTTGCCATAAATTCTATATTCCTAAGTGTAATCGACCTAAAATCATATACTAAAGATTTTTAGATCACTATGTGCCAATTAGATTGACCCTAGAAAACTCCTCAAATGTGGTTGGCACATCCTAATCACCTTAGGAATAATTTTTAATTTCATTTTCAAGGCTTGATTACACCTTGAAAATTCCTAAAATGCCACCTTTTGCCATGAGTAGGTTAACTACCTATCCAATTAAGGTTGGCACACCCTAAACCATCTAGCGTGAAGGAATCATGCTCCTAGGAACCCAATACCTATTTGAGCTCATTGAGTTCACTAAATATTCACTAGGGATGACTTCCCTAGCAACCCTCCTAATGACCCTCCTAGGCTTTAAAGCCTTGGTCATTTGGGACTCATCAAGATCAACTCTAGGGGTGACTCCCCTTGTGACCTTGGTGATGGTCTTCCTAGCCCTAGGTCTTGTTCCATAATCGAATGGAACATTATGATAAGCGGGCTTGACCACTTGAGACTTAGGTTTGTGACCCAAACCTCTCATGTCCTTGGGCTTTGATTTTTGACCCTTAGACCCTAGAGTTGACTTCTCCAAATTCTTAAGAGCCTTTTCTAAAGTGTCAAGTCTTGACCTCAAGACTTGATTTTCCTTCTTTAATACCTCAAGCTTTAGTTTTCCATTTTTATTTGAGGTATTCCTAGGCATATGTCTAGTTGTTTTGGGATTCCTATCTAGGTTTTCTGTAACCTTAGATGAGTTAACTCTAGAGTTGGCATTTCTAGCATTGTTCTTATCTAGGCTAACATGTTTGGCACCTAAGCACATGTATCGGTTTCTATTGTTATCATGCTTATCATTATTGATAATTGCAATAAAACTACTAGTATGTGTCTTATTAGAATTGCAAGAATGTGCCTTAAAGGATACCTTAGGATTTACCTTAGCTCCCCCCATAGATGTGCTTGGTCTCTTGTCCTTGTGAGGTTGCCTCCCCCTTGGACATTGACTCCTATAATGTCCCCTTTGCTTGCATTGGAAGCACACCACGTGCTCCTTGCCCTTGCGTATCGGGACTCCGGCTTCCTTGACTTTTGGTGCCGGTGGAGTCTTCCTAATCCTCTTTGGACATTTACTTTTGTAATGCCCATATTCCCTACACTCAAAGCACATTATATGTAATTTACTTGAAATTAAGTTGCTTGAGTTACCTAGGGTTGAGGATGGATATAAGCTCTCTCCTTCATCCCTTCCGGAGGTAGAGGCTTCATCTTCTTGCTCCAATCTTGAAGAAGAACTCTTCTCCTCTTCTTCCTTAGATGTTGAGTAGCCCTCAACTTCTAATTCCATACCTCCATGATGTGAGCTACTTGGCTCACTTGACTCCTCTTCATGACTTGAATTGGAGCTCTCCTCATGGAACTTAGCCAAGTTGTTCCACAACTCTTTGGCATCGTTGTATCCACCTATCTTACACAAGATATCATTAGGTAATGAAAATTCAAAAATTTTCGTTACCTCATCGTTGATTATGGATTGGTGGATTTGTTCCTTCGTCCACTTCTTCTTCTCGAGAGGTTCTCCTTCTTTATCCACCAGAGGAATAAAACCTACTTGTACACAATTCCAATTTACTAGGTTAGTCATAAGAAAATACTTCATTCTTACCTTCCAATATGCGAAGTCGTCGCAATCGTAGAAGGGTGGAATCGTGACGTCTTCTCCAAATTGATCCATTCTCTAGCTCGTGCTCCCCCGGGTGTTAATCCGACGAAGAGCGACCTCGCTCTGATACCACTTGTTAGGACCTTCAGACGCGGCTAGAGAGGGGGGTGTGAATAGTCGACCCCAAATTCACGTTTCTTCCTACAATTTTAGTTAGCGCAGCGGAAATAAAAGATAGAAACGAAAATAGAGAAGATCAAACCTCAAACACGACGATATAACGAGGTTCGGAGATGATACTCCTACTCCTCGGCGTGTCCGTAAGGTGGACGAATCATATCAATCCGTCGGTGGATGAGACCCCGGAAAACCGGCTAATAAAAACTCCTTCTGGGTGGAGAAACCTCACCACAATTCCTTTTGCAACCGCAATAATGGAGTACAAAGAATAGAGCAAGAAACAATGGACAATATGAATGTAAAAACACCCTACCAAGTTTGCTTGTCTTCTCGTTGTCGACTGGAGTCTGTTGATGAAGCAGCAACTTCACGGATCCAACAATAGTAGCTAGAAAACCAGCCGACGGAAGCTCACACGAAGCTTCAGAAAATGAAGAGCTCAGCAAAGCTCAGATCGCAGTCTTGAGGAAGAAGAAGTTCGTCTTTCCACCTTCACTGTAGAGGCTTATATGCTGCACCTGCGAAGAAGAAATAGAAGACACAGAAATCTAGCCGTTGCGACTCAACGGCTAGGCCTGGACCGATCAGGCTATGGCCTGATCGGTCCAGGAGATCCCTGATCGGTCTGTGGACCGATCAGGGTATAGATGGATCGGTCCACAGACCGATCCTCTACCCTTTCTCCTGGAATCGGTTGCCTTCTGATCGGTCTACAAACCGATCAGTAATTCTCACAGAGAACTACTGATCGGTTACTGATCGGTCTGGTGACCGATCAGTTAACCAAGGTATCGCTGGATCGGTCAATAGACCGATCCAGATAACCACAGCCAGCACTAAAGCTTCTCTGGTCTAGAGAACGAGCTACAAAGCCCTCTCCGACCTCCTCATCCGGTCCAGAGAACGAGCTACCTAGCCCTCTCTGACCTAGTCCGGAGAACGAGCTATCGAGCCCTCTCTGACTCTGTCTGGTCCAGAGAACGAGCTCCCGAGCCTTCTCTGACCTAGTCCGGAGAACGAGCTACCGAGCCCTCTCCAACTCTGTCTAGTCCAGAGAACGAGCTCCCGAGCCCTCTCTGACCTAGTCCGGAGAACAAGCTACCGAGCCCTCTCCAACTCTGTCCGGTCTAGAGAACGAGCTCCCGAGCCCTCTCTGACCTAGTCCGGAGAACGAGCTACCGAGCCCTCTCCGACTTCCTCATCCGGTCCAGAGAACGAGCTACCGAGCCCTCTCTGACCTAGTCCGGAGAACGAGCTGCCGAGCCCTCTCCGACTTCGTCTGGTCCAGAGAACGAGCTCCCGAGCCCTCTCTGACCTAGTCCGGAGAACGAGCTGCCGAGCCCTCTCCGACTTCGTCTGGTCCAGAGAACAAGCTCCCGAGCCCTCTTTGACCTAGTCCGGAGAACGAGCTGCCGAGCCCTCTCCGACTTCCCATGCCAAGCTTCCATACTTGGACTTTTCCCCGTGCCAAGCACCCTGCTTGGACTTTTCCCGTGCCAAGCTCCCTGCTTGGACTTTTCCGTGCCAAGTCTCCATACTTGGACTTTTCCCGTGCCAAGCTCCCTGCTTGGACTTTTCCCGTGCCAAGCTCCCTGCTTGGACCTTTCCGTGCCAAGTCTCCATACTTGGACTTTTCCCGAATCAGGTTAACTCAAGTCGGGTCAACCAGGTCAACCTTGACCAAATATTGCACCCACAATCCCCCAAGTTCCTATTCTTGTCAAACATCAAAATACAACTTCTCTATTCTTGTCAAACATCAAAATATACCTCGAGTCAGGTCAATTCGAGTCGGGTCACCTAGGTCATCCTTGACCTAAGGTTGCACCAACACATATCATATACCAAGATAAAAATAAACAAAAAGGCGGAGACTAGTCTTCTAATGTAACGTGGGGACCGGCAGGCAGGATACTCCAAACGACTCCATAAACAACCTGGTACCTGAAAAAGATAGTGTCCACGGGGGTGAGTTCAACAACTCAGCAGATACCAGTTGACATGTATAGTAAGCTATAACAGATGGTAATAACTATGGAGTACAGTCTCCTGGAGCAAAAGCTGGAAGATGCACAATAGAAAAGGCTGAAAAGAACTGTACTCACCAGGGCCTTCTATCAGAATAGTCAGGTCGTCAGACCGAGACTATCATAAATCTTGTATGCATGTCAAACATATGCATCCACCCAAATGCAGCATATAAATGCAACAAACACAATCAATAAATGCATAAATACATATGATGTCAATGACATGGTCACCCCTGACACCAGTCAACCATCTCACATACAATGGTGAGACCGAGTGGGTAGGGCTGTGACAACCGTGCACTCTGCCGTCACTGCTCCTGATGAGTGACCAAGTGGACGGGATGCTGTCGGAGTACACCTATCCTCCTACCCCAAATCATAAATGGGGGAGCGCAATGCTCTCATCTCCCGGTACACAATGACGGGGAGGGATCCCGGCGTGCTACCACCCTGCGGTACACTACCCATGAGTGTCCCAACGGAGCACCACCGAGCAAACTGACGTGCTACCACGTTGCGTCATGCTACCCATGAGCGGACCAACGGAGCACCGACAGTGATGAAACTAGCGATGTGCTCAACAATAATAGAGCAAACTATCGCGCAGCATACAATCATGCGAATGATGCATGACCCTAAGCATGGCAATATCCTGAACCAATCCACATATATATGTACCCTAGCATCAATAAGTCATATAAAAAAAATCTAAGGTACACAAGTCAGGTATGATATAAATAAAAACCTAGGTTCTGAACATAATAAGGCATAGTATGTCACTACCTCTATGAGCATATATATAATCATGTGGGTACTAACATAAAATGCATAATAGGTGAGCAAACAAGCATGTAACAGATCAGGTAGTGACCAACCGAAAGAAGGACGAACATAATTATTACTAAAGGCTATAACCTACTAAACATATCAACATGACTTAATCAAAGATAAGTCAAGGTACCCGCCTCCAATAGGAAGCTCCAATCCGAAATAGATCTCTCGTCGAGACACCGTCTCGAATCAAAGTCCTGTAACCACATAATGTATTTAGTTAATTACAAGCTAAATAAAATCCCTAATCTGATTAGGGTGACTGCAATCAACCACGATGATTGAGTTTCCCCCAAACTAACATTAATCCTAGGTATATTCATGAATCATCAATTAATTAATTCTATCATCTACTAAGCAAATCCAAGCATCCATATAGATTCACAACCCCACTTACCCTAAACTAGAGGCATCTTTGTAGACTCTCGGCCGGAGGAGTTGCCGTCAGAAGTTCTGGCCGGTATCAATTGAAGCTACTGCCTTCTAGGCCGAGAACCCCTAAATCAGCATCTGCTATTTAGAATTCAACGAGACTATAGTACTATAGATTGGATTTTGTAATCCATATAAAGATCGATTGAGTACCAAGGCCGAAAATCACACGGAAATGGAACTGCTCACCTTGCTAGCTATTTTCTCTCTGTCGAAGTAAGTTGCTGCCAGAGTCTTGTGGTCGATGGAGGCAACAAAGTCAGCCTGTTTGAGGTTGTCGGCAGCAACGGCTGTGGAACCCCGAGAGAGAAAGAAAATGTTGGCGGAGGTTGGCAGTGGGCATTGGGGCAGAGGGTAGAGAAACTTGGGTTGGTTGCGCGGGAGAGAAGGGAGGGTTGGTGAATCCAACTAGGGCAGGGGGAAGAGCTCAAACCCCCGGTGGCCGACGATCGGTTAGCGCCGAGGTATGCTTTGGGTGGTGGCGCGAAGAAGCGAAGAAGAAACCGGCGGTTGGCGACCGGTGTTGGCCGTAGCAACCGGGGCGGTGCGAGGGAAAGGGAAAGTTGGCGCTGCTCGGCCGGAAGAGAGGAAGAGACGCGGAAGCAGAAGCTTGGCCGGCGTCGATCGGAGAGGAAGGGGAAGGAAGAACCGTCGCGTGCGGCACCGGTTATGAAAGGGAGGAGACGACGTCGCATGGGTTAGGGCACGGGAATAAGAGGAAAAGAAAAGGAATAAAAGAAAAAGAGAAATAAAACTTTTCCTCATTAAAATGGGGTAGCTTAAACAGGCTTTCCCGGGTCCCGTTTTTATCCTTGTAAATTCATTCATACGGTCTCCGAAAAATTCCAGAAAAATTTCTAAAAATTCTGGAAAATTCCCTTATCATTATTCGTCATTTTTTCGGTATTTTACAACGTGAGTCTGAAATCTCATCGAGAGGTCATTGGTCATGAGAGCATGCTCACTTATAACTCGTGCTGGGGCGAGAGTCTGGAATCCCTACCAAGAGATCATTGGTCGTGGGTGAGAGGAATAAGGGTGAGGTGCAGCAACAGAGATGATGAGCATGGGTGAGAGGAGTGGTGATGGCAAGAGCAAGTTAGGGAGGAGAAAGAATTGGTGCTCTTGAGGAGGAACAACGGCGACGACGAGAATTAGGGATTGCGCGAGAGAAAGAATCGACGCTCTTGAGGAGGAATAGTGCTCGGGCAAAAATAATGACGAGGCTACGGAAAAAATAAACACTAACTCGTATAACTATATAGGTTATATAATGACATTATTAAAATTTGTCACCATAAATAATTTAAAATTATATTTTAATATTTAAAATATTCTCTTTTGTTATATGTCATTAAAAATTATTTATAATGACATTTAAAATTAAATATCATAAAAAAGTGTCATAATAGATATTTCTAGTAGTGAATTGTATGTCATCCATATATAAACTAGGATGTATTTATGGATTAATTGATAAATTAAATTAAAGAAAAAATACGAGAAATCATGAAATTGTATAAGAGAAGTTTAAGAAAAATTGTGATAAGAGATTAACGATATTAAATACAGAAAATTATGACTTTGATTATCCGTTGTTCTTTGGACTTTTATGAGATGTATCATTTTTATATCATGCACTTATTTGTCATACCCACTTTGTATTTTTGTGTTCACTTTTAGAGTAGATCTCCAAATTAATTGATGAGGCATGTGTATACTATCTTGTCCGAAAACTGAATCAATGGACGCTGGGCACATGGTGCTCTCCGGTTGCTGACGCGGGTCTTCGACTGGTTGCACGAACCTTCAGCGAACCTGCACAGAAGTCGGGCCGGGAAGGGGTTCCCGACGGCGACCCTCCGATGCTCAAGTCAGGCAAGCTAGTAGTGAAAAAAGTGACTCCAAAGGTGTTGAACGCGTCCCTCCGGCGAAGGATGAGGGCCTTTATATAGGGCAGCGGAGAAGCGAGTGTACACATATCGAGGTGTACACGTGTCCATGGCCCATACCCCAGTAAGGGCTTGTCAGACAAGCTTACCTGACCCCATACTGCTATAATTTGAGCACGTCTCTGATGGGACAACAGATCTTTCTGTCATAGGATTTTGAGTATGGCCTGAACACAACACATGCCCGCTGTCAGAAAAAGATGTCCCTTGTCCTTTTGCCTTAACTCCTTGGAGGGCGTCCGACCGGCCAGTTAACGCTTCATCCGACCGGACATATACGGTGGTTTACTTAGGGAGATTTTCAATCACGTGCTTTGTGGAGACTATTAGCAGTATGTTACCTTATGTCTTTGGTCGAGCGTGCAGTCCGCTAGACCCTGCGATCTTGTCCACTGAGCGCCGGAACCCTGACTCTCGAAAGGGGGCCTTTAACCATCAACTAGACACCAGCCGGCCGCCCGGCCGATCGGCCCACCCCTCTCCGGCCGGCTACCTGCCACTTTGACTTCCACGTGGCGTTGACTCCACCGGACGGGGGTCCCCTGTTCTTACAACCGGATCACTTGCCTCCCCTTCAAGTCTAGTCGAAGGAGGCGATTAGTCCGACTGACTGGACTATTAGCCTAGCCGAGCGGCGTCTTCAGGTACACCTAATCTGCACGGCTTTCCACAGGGATGGCCTTAAGGTTAGTCAACAACAACCTTCCTCGGATCTCCTCGTATCCCGTGCCAATCTTCGACATTAAGGCTGAGCATGCGCTCATTAAATGCATCGAATGACCGAACGCCACGTGGCGCACCGTCGTCATCGTACGGCGGCGGCGGTGTGGTGCTTTGATGGGATCGAGGCGGTTCGAAATGGACGGTGTGATGTGCACCTTGATTCCCGTGACCTGGATCCAACGGCGGAGGCCGCCCGGCCTCCGCCCTATAAAACCCTCGTTTTCTCCTCCATCGCTTCACTTCTTCTCTCGCGTGCCCCGGTTATCCCTCGCGCTCTAGAGCTTCGACGATTGCGTTCTCCTGTTTCCGGCGATCCCCGGTGTCTCCCTTCGATCTTCCTTCTTTTTTGTAAGCTTCTCCTCCTTCCTTTCTTGTTTCTGGTGCTTTCTTTACATTTCTTTCTCCCGTTTTTGCTCCCGGGTACTGTTCCGGTGCTCTCTTCTTGTTTTTATCTGTCATCTTTCCTGGTTTCATTCGCTCGGCCAATGGCTAGTTCTTCTCACCCTGAAGACCAGTCGCTCGACCCATGGTACACCACCATGCAATCCCGATTCGACCAGCGTGATTTTGATATTCTGACAGACAATTTCGAAATCCCCGAAGATTTTGAACTTCTTTTAGCCGGTCCTTCCGCTCGGCCGCACAGGCCACCGCGCGGAGCTTTCTGTGTCTTCCGCGACCAGTTTACCGCCGGTCTACGTTTCCCTGTACATCCTTTCATTATAGATATTTGTAATTTTTTCGGTGTGCCGCTCGACAGTCTGGTACCCAACACCTTTCGTCTCCTCTGCGGTGTTGTTGTTCTGTTCAAGATTCACAACATCCCCCTCCGACCGGAGGTCTTCTTTTATTTCTATTACCCCAAGCAAGCCGAGCCGGGTACCTTCATGTTCCAAGCTCGGCCCGGATTAGTCTTCTTCAACAAACTACCTACTTCCAATAAACATTGGAAGGATTATTTTTTCTACATCCGTATACCCGATCAGACCAACTTCCCGACCAAGTGGCAGGTCAACTTGCCCCCCACTCCCGAGCTGAAGAAATTCAAGACCCGACCGGACTACCTCCATGCTGCAAATATGCTAGCCGGTCTGCGACTTGACATCAATAAGCTTCTTCACGAAGGAGTGATGTACATCTTCGGCCTGAGTCCCATACGGACTCCTCTTCCGACCGGCTTCGGTAAGCATTTTACTTGGTCATTTGCTATGATTGCTAACTGATTTCTTTTCTTTCCTTTGCAGTGGACATCATCATGGATTCGGTGATGGCCGGCGTTTTGAAGAGAAAGGCGGCAGCGCTAGAAGCCGCGGCGACCAAAGAAATGGAAGCGCTGGGTATCCAGCCGGTCGGATCCCATGAAGGAGAGAGCGGGACTCAGGCTGAGTCGGCCGCTCAAGCTTCTCAACAAAACGTGGCCAGCGGAGCCACCCCCCCGGAGAACCAACTGTCCCTGAGGAAGGTTCCGCTCGGGAGGAGGAGCAACCTCTACAAAAGAGGCGCCGAGTGGAGACTCCCCTGCGCTCGGCTACATCAGCGGTCCAACCATCCGAGCGGGCCACTGCAACCGCTCGAGGCAAGGCGCCAGAGGTCGAAGCCATTTCGTCCGACCGGACGCCTTCTGAATGGGACGAGCCGGCTGCTCCAATTGAGGCTACTCCGGTTAGCACCCTTCCGCCTGCTCGTCACTCAGTCAAACGCTCCACCATTCATTCTCAGTTCTCTGCGCCGGCTTCTAATCCCCTTCCAACTGCCGGTCGGACGACCCCCGGTCGCGGCCGCACCGTACGAGTTACTCTTCATCTACCGACTGAAGAGCTACTACCAGAGGCCGACCGACCCACCGCGCCTGAGCACACCATTACTTTGAAAGGGCCTCTAGCCGAGATGTGGGCGGACGCTCGGGCGCGCATCGCGATGATTCCCCTCCGCAATTTGGCCAATAGCCACATGCAGGAGGCTACGGGGGTAAGTTCATTTTTTCCATAGTTTTTCATGCATTTTTTTCCGATCGGCCCTTAACAATTTCTCCTTTTGCATCAGAGATGGGTGGAGGAGATTGTCGTCTCCAACCACCTAGCCATGGTGGATGAGGAGTTAAGGCAACTGAAGGCGGCGTGTGGTCCGTCCGGCTCTCAAGGCCCATCTTACTCCGAGCTGCAGAAGGAGCTTAAGAAGGCTCAAGATATGCTGGCGGCCGAGCAGAAGAAAACAGCCGACCAGGCTCATCATCTGGCCGAGCTCGAGTGGCAAGTCAAGTCGCTTGACCAAAAATTTACCCTGGCCACCACTCGGAAGAATACGGCCATTTCTGACTTGGAGAAAAAGAACGTGCATGGAGGCTCGGGGTCTGGAGCTGAAGGTCAAGGAGTTGATGGAGCAACTTGACCAAGAGAGAGCGAGCCGCTCGGCCGATGCAACCAAGCATAAGGACGAGCTGACCACTTTGCAGGAATCCCTCGCTGCAGCTCAATCGGCCTTCAAAGAGTACCAAGAGGCTGAGCCGAGTCGGGTTGCATCTTTAAGACAGGGCTACATCCGCTCGCCCGAATTCTCGGAAAAAATCTGCGAGCGGATGTACACCACCTTCGATTTGGCTATGACCGCCACCCTGACATATCTGAAGTCTAAGGGCCTTCTTCCGGAGTCCACTACTATTCCGGCCGGCGATCAGGTGGCGCTTCTGGATAACATCCCCAAGACCCTTTATGATTATATTGAGTAGTTTCTGTAATTCGGCCACTCGACTGGATATGATCCTTTTTGTAATTAGGCCGCTCGGCCTAAAGTTTTAACTTTAATGCAATGTTTTCCTTGTATTTGCTGTCTTTTTACATAACCAAAATGCGTGTTTATCCGCTCGCCCATTATTACTTCTCGTGCTCCCAAAAGGGATTCTCCCAAAGTAATCATCGTGATCTCCCCGCTCGACAAAATATACCATGTCCCTCTTTGATAGTAGAAATCATTTACAAAATGCCAAGTACCTTTGGATACTGGGCCACTCGGAGCGTAGAGACGGTCGAACGGTATCGAAATCGCATGCCTCGGTACACTTGCCGTCCTTTTTATTACTCTATTCCGCTCGGAGGGTTTATAGACGCTGGCTCGTCTCTCGATATTTAACGTCGGAGCTCGACGGTCTTCCGCTCGGAGGGTTTATAGACGCCAGCTCGTCTCTCGATTTTTAACGTCAGAGCTCGACGGTCTTCCGCTCGGAGGGTTTATAGACGCCAGCTCGTCTCTTGATATTTAACGTCGGAGCTCGACGGTCTTCCGCTCGGAGGGTTTATAGACGCCGGCTCGTCTCTCGATATTTAATGTCGGAGCTCGACGGTCTTCCGCTCGGAGGGTTTATAGACGCCGGCTCGTCTCTCGATATTTAACGTCGGAGCTCGACGGTCTTCCGCCCGAAGGGTGTATAGACGCTCGTCTCTCGATATTTAACGCCGGAGCTCGGACGGTCTTCCGCCGGAGGGTTTATAGACGCCTGCCTCGATATTTAACGTCGGAGCTCGATGGTCTTCCGCCGGAGGGTTTATAGACGCCGGCTGCTCTCGATATTTAACGTGAGCTCGACGGTCTTCCGCTGAGGGTTTATAGACGGCTCCTCTCGATATTTAACGTCGCAGCTCGACGGTCTTCGCTCGGAGGGTTTATAGACGCCTGCCTCGATATTTAACGTCGGAGCTCAACGGTCTTCCGCTCGGAGGGTTTATAGACGCCGGCTCGTCTCTCGATATTTAACGTCGGAGCTCGACGGTCTTCCGCTCGGAGGGTTTATAGACGCCGGCTCGTCTCTCGATATTTAACGTCGGAGCTCGACGGTCTTCCGCTCGGAGGGTTTATAGATGCCGGCTCGTCTCTCGATATTTAACGTCGGAGCTCAACGGCCTTTTTAAGGCTAACTTTAATACCGCCGCTTGGTGAACACATTAGCCGTCCTTTGAATTAATTTTGCTTCCTGCATTACAAGGGCATGGGCGACTAGAATATATACAAAAATAAGTTACATCAGTGCACCTTTCACCCAACCCGATAAGGCTGGAGATGATTTGTGCTCCAAGGTCGGTCCAGCTGCCGCCCGTCTTCATCCTCCAAATAGTAAGCGCCCGAGCAGAGCTTTTCGATAACCTTGAAGGGGCCCGCCCAGGGAGCTTCCAGCTTGCCGACATCGCCGACCGGCTTGACTTTCTTCCAGACAAGGTTGCCGACCTGGAATGATATGGGGATTACGCGCCTGTTGTAGTTTTGCTTCATCCGTTGACGATACGCCATCAGTCGGACGGACGCCTTGGCTCTTTCTTCTTCGACCAAATCCAGCTCCATGTTCCTTCGCTCGGCGTTGTCCTCATCATAATTTTGGATCCGAGCGGACTAAACTCCAACTTCGACAGGAATAATCGCTTCGCCGCCATACACCAAATGGAAGGGCGTGACGCCAGTTCCTTCTTTCGGGGTCGTTCGGATGGCCCATAAGACGCCTGGCACCTCATCCACCCAGCTTCCTCCCATATGGTCGAGCCGAGCGTGCAAAATACGAAGGATTTCCCGATTGGCTACTTCGGCTTGACCATTGCTTTGGGGATATGCCACGGACGTGAAGTGTTGCTCGATGCCATAGCTTTTGCACCAATCTTCGAGTAACTTTCCTGTGAATTGCCGTCCATTATCGGAAATAAGTCGACGGGGGCTGCCGAACCGACAGATGATGTTTTGCCAAATAAATTTCTTGACCATCTGTTCGGTGATCTTGGCTAGCGGCTCGGCTTCCACCCACTTGGAAAAATAATCAACCGCCACCAATAAAAATTTCCGCTGTCCGGTCGTCATAGGAAACGGCCCCACAATATCCATTCCCCATTGGTCGAACGGACAAGACACAGTAGCGGCCTTCATTTCTTCCGCCGGTCGGTGAGAGAAATTATGATACCTTTGACAAGAAAGGCACGTCGCGACGGTCCGAGCGACGTCTGCTTGTAAAGTTGGCCAGAAGTATCCGGCCAGCAGTATCTTTTTAGCTAGCGATCGCCCGCCCGGATGTCCCCCGCACGATCCTTGATGCACTTCTTGGAGGATGTATGCTGCATCTTCTGAACTCACGTATTTCAGAAGCGGGCGGGAGAAAGCCTTCTTGTATAGTTGATCTCCAATGAGCATGAACCGACCGGCTCTTCTCCTTATTAGCTGGGCCTCATCCCGATCGGTCGGCCCCTCACCCGAGCGGAGAAACTCCATGATGGGTGTCCTCCAGTCGCTTGGAAACGTGAGACCCTCCATACGGTCGACGTGCGCCACCAACAATACTTGTTCAATTGGCTGTTGAATGGCGACCGGCGTTATTGAGCTCGCGAGTTTGGCTAACTCATCGGCCGCTTGATTTTCTGCTCTGGGTATCTTCTGGACAATGACTTCTCTAAAATTGACTTTAAGCTTCTCAAAGGCTTCAGCGTAGAGCTTGAGCCGAGCACTGTTGATTTCGAATGTACCAGAGAGCTGCTGAGCGGCCAACTGTGAATCAGAATGAAGCGTTACCCGACCGGCTCCCACATGCCGTGCTGCTTGCAAGCCGGCTATGAGGGCCTCATACTCTGCTTCATTGTTTGTAGCTTTATAATCCAGCCGGATGGATAAGTGCATCTTTTCTTCTTGAGGGGAGAGCAACAATATTCCTATCCCGCTTCCAAGCCGAGTGGATGATCCGTCCACAAATATTTTTCACATAGCTTCCGGCTCTGAATTCTGTACCCCAGTCACAAAATCTGCCAAGGACTGCGCTTTGATTGCCGAGCGGGGTTGGTATTGGATGTCAAATTCACTTAACTCCGTCATCCATTTGATGAGCCGCCCGGACGCTTCTGGATTCAGTAATACACGCCTGAGCGGGCTATTGGTTTTGACAATGACGAAGGCGCCGAGCGGCGAGGACCAGAGCAAAAGCCAGCTTCTCGAGCCCAGTGTAGCGAGATTCAGCATCTTTTAAAATATGACTAAGAAAATACACAGGCTCCTCTCCGCTCGCCCTTACTAGTGCCGAGCCGATTGCCTGCTCGGTCGAAAATAGGTAGATACAAAGTGACTCACCTGCAGCTGGCTTAGCTAACACCGGGAGAGAGTTCAGATATGCTTTCAAATCTTCAAACGCCCGGTCGCATTCTTCGTTCCCGTGAAACTTGGTGGCCTTGCTCAAGATTTTGAAAAAAGGAAGGCTCCGGTCGGCAGTTTTGGAGATGAACCTGGACAGAGCCGTTATCCGACCGGTCAAACGTTGCACTTCCCTCGTACTTCTTGGAGGCGGCATGTCTTGTAGAGCTTTCACCTTACTGGGATTTGCTTTGATACCCCGCTCAGTCACTATATAACCCAAGAACCGTCCTCCTTTTACTCCGAACAGACACTTCTGGGGATTTAGTTTAACGTCATACCTCCTCAGTGTTCGGAAAGTCTCCTCCATGTCTTCCAAAAGATCGGCCGCTCGGACGGATTTGATGAGAATGTCGTCCATGTATACTTCTAGATTCCGCCCGATCTGCTCTTTGAACACTTTGTTCATCAAGCGCTGATACGTGGCTCCCGCGTTCTTCAATCCAAACGGCATCACCTTATAGCAATAGGTGTCGTCGGCTGTAACGAAGCTAACTTTTTCTTGATCTTCACGGGCGAGCGGCACTTGATGATAACCTTGGTAAGCGTCGAGCATACATATTAATTCGCAGCCGGCCGTAGAGTCCACTAGCTGATCTATCCGGGGCACAGGATAAAAGTCTTTCGGGCAAGCTTTGTTGAGATCCCGAAAATCTATGCATACTCTCCACTTGTTGCCCGGCTTGGAGACTAATACTACGTTAGCCAGCCAGCTCGGGAACTGCACCTCGCGTATATGGTCGGCCTCCAGAAGCTTCTCAACTTCCGCCCGGATGATGGCATTCTGTTCGGCGCTGAAATCCCTTTTTCTCTGCTTCACTGGCCGAGCGTCCGGTCGGACATGTAGCTCGTGCTGCGCTATGCTCGGCGAAATTCCGGGCAGTTCGTGCGTCGACCAGACGAATACATCACAGTTTCTCTGGAGGCATTTGATCACCTCCTCTTTCTGGTTAGCCTCCAGATCAGACGCAATGAAGGTCGTGATCTCCGATCGGGTCGAGTGAACCTGCACTTCCTCTTTCTCTTCATAAATCAGAGAGGGTGGATTTTCAGTGATGGCATTTACCTCGATCCGGGGCGTCTTTCGAGCGGAATTGGCTTCTGCTCGGACCATCTTGACGTAGCATCGCCGAGCTGCCAGTTGATCTCCCCGTACTTCTCCCACTTTATCATCCACGGGGAACTTGATCTTCTGGTGGAAGGTGGAGACAGTCGCTCGGAACTCGCTAAGCGTCGGTCGTCCCAAAATGACGTTGTATGATGAGGGCGAAACGACCACCACGAAGTTTGCTGTCCTCATCCTCCTGAGCGGCTCTTCTCCAAGAGAAATAGTCAGCCGGATCTGTCCAACCAGTAGGACTTCATTGCCCGTGAACCCGTAGAGGGGGGTTGTCATGGGCAGCAGCTCGGCTCGGTCAATTTATAGTTGATCGAATGCCTTTTTAAATATGATGTTGACCGAGCTTCCTGTGTCAATAAATACGCGGTGAATAGTGTAGTTAGCTATTACCGCTTTGATGAGCAGAGCGTCGTCGTGGGGCACTTCAACTCCTTCCAAGTCCCCGGGCCCGAAACTGATTTCGGGTCCGCTCGCCCGCTCTTGGCTGCAGCCGACTGCATGGATTTGGAGCTGCCGGACGCTCGCCTTCCTTGTTCGGTTAGAGTCACCTCCGGTCGGCCCGCCTGCTATAATGCTGATCTCGCCCCTAGAAATGTTGCTTCTATTCTCTTCCTCCCGGACGGACGGTCTAGGCCGTTCTCTAGACATCCGAGGATTGTCTTCACGCCTCGGTGTATGCTACCGCTCGGGAGTTTGCCTTTGCCGCCTGTCGGGTATTGTCCGCTCGGCTATACGAGGCCTCTGTCGCCTATCAGAAGATGGTGATCTACGACCACCACTCCGGGGAACAGGATGGGCGATCAGGGGAAGACTCCGGCAATCTCTGGTATTGTGCGTGTCCGTCCGGTGGAATGAGCAGAACATGGGAGTCCATTTCTTCTTTGACTTGGGCCGCTCGGCTGGTACTTCCTGCATGTGGGACCTCACATGGGGGGAGCGGATTGCTTCGGCCCTCGGTCCTCTTGGTGGTTGATGAGCAGTGTGAGGCTTCCGCTCGGCAAGGGGAGCCCGATCAGTTGGCGTTTCCTTTCTTCGAGCCGCTTGGGCTTCCTCCACGTTGATGTACTCGTTGGCTCGGTGTAGCATATGGTCATAGTCTCGAGGCGGCTTCCGAACGAGCGAGCGGAAGAAGTCCCCGTCCACGAGGCCTTGTGTAAATGCGTTCATCATTGTCTCTGAGGTGGCCGTTGGAATGTCCATGGCCACCTGATTGAACCGCTGGATATAAGCTCTGAGCGGCTCTCTAGGCTCTTGTTTGATGGCGAACATGCTCACGCTAGTTTTCTGGTAGCGCCGACTGCTGGCAAAGTGGTGGAGGAAGGTCGTTCGGAAGTCTTTGAAGCTGGTGATGGATCCATCCGGCAGCCTCCGAAACCACCGTTGAGCCGATCCCGAGAGGGTGGTAAGAAAAACTCGACACTTTACCCCATCGGTATATTGGTGAAGGGTAGCAGTGTTATCGAATTTACCCAAATGATCGTCTGGATCTGTGGTTCCATTGTATTCGCCGATCGTCGGAGGCACATAGTGCTTGGGCAGAGGGTCTCGTAGAATAGCCTCTAAAAATTGGCGGTTGATCCGCTCGAGCGATGCGTCCGCTCGGGGGGCTTTCCCTTTTCTGTCCTCTCGTCTCGGCCTTTCATCCGAAAATGACCCCCGATCTCTATTAGCTGCTGCGGCTTCAGGCGTGCGGAATAGGGCCCGAGGGAATGCTACGGTGGCCTGAGGTGCTTCCGCTCGGCCGCCTGATGCTGATGTTGCTTGCTGCTCCGCCCGCTCAGCTTGTGACTTTTGTCTCTGTTCCATAAGCTTGGCAGCTCTTGTCTCGATCAACGCGTCGAATTCCTCCGTGGAGAGCATCACCGAATGCGGTCGTCCAGCTTCGTCCATTGTTTCCGATCGGATGCAGGAGCGTTCCCACAGACAGCGCCAAATTGATCCTGTCCGAAAGCTGAATCAACGGACGCTGGGCACGTGGCGCTCTCCGGTTGCTGACGCGGGTCTTCGACTGGTTGCACGAACCTTCAGCGAACCTGCACAGAAGTCGGGCCGGGAAGGGGTTCCCGGCGGCGACCCTCCGACGCTCAAATCAGGCAAGCTAGTAGTGAAAAAAGTGGCTCCAAAGGTGTTGAACGCATCCCTCCGGCGAAGGATGAGGGCCTTTATATAGGGCAGCGGAGAAGCGAGTGTACACATATCGAGGTGTACACGTGTCCATGGCCCATACCCAAGTAAGGGCTTGTCAGACAAGCTTACCTGATCCCATACTGCTATAGTTTGAGCACGTCTCTGATGGGACAGCAGATCTTTCTGTCATAGGATTTTGAGTATGGCCTGAACACAACACATGCCCGCTGTTAGAAAAAGATGTCCCTTGTCCTTTTGCCCTAACTCCCTGGAGGGCGTCCGGCCGGCCAGTTAATGCTTCATCCGACCGGACGTATACGGTGGTTTACTTAGGGAGATTTTCAATCACGTGCTTTGTGGAGACTATTAGCAGTATGTTACCTTATGTCTTTGGCCGAGCGTGCAGTCCGCTCGACCCTGCGATCTTGTCCACTGAGCGCCGGAACCCTGACTCTCGAAAGGGCGCCTTTAACCATCAACTAGACACCGGCCGGCCGCCCGGCCGGTCGGCCCACCCCTCTCCGGCCGGCTACCTGCCACTTTGACTTCCACGTGGCGTTGACTCCACCGAACGGGGGTTTCCTGTTCTTACAACCGGATCACTATTATTGGAGTTTCTTTGAAGGTATGTATGTAGTGTTATCTTTTGGTTATATTTTATTTGACAGTACATTCAGTTCATGCACGGGGGCGTCACGATAAACCTAACTTGTACAGGGCGTCAATTGAGTTTTTTCTACACACGAGTTTGAGCTAAATCTCAATGAGAGTTTTAGAAATGCAACGAGGTACTTGAGAGCTTGAGAGTTGGAGAAAGGACATTTGTTGGAGCATTAATAAATGAAAAAAAAAATGCCGCCACCAACAGATTTATACTATAGTGTCTTGCAGAGGAAGAAACCAGAGCAATAATGAGCGAGCTGTTCAAGGTGATTTTTCTTTCATCACCAAGGATTAGATGTACTGAATCTAAGAGATTCACTTATAAATGCAAGAATGCCAAATAATCTATTAGAATGAGGCTAACCAAGCACAGACGAATGGCAAAAGAACATCTATATGCCTAAAACAAACGATGTTTTCAATTATTAAGAGACATTTTTCTAGAGATTTTGAGAGCTCTCCACAAAGCCTTCAAGGAGCTTTTCACAATCATTTTGAAAGCTTAACAACTTCAGCAACTTCTAGTAGATAAAAGAACTTTTATCAACAGTGATCTTTAGGCACCTTTCTGCACATCAAGTGGTTCAGATTGACAGAATAAGGCATAACTTTCCCAGTCATGGATTATAGAGGTAAGATATCCTTAATTGGGGAGTGAATGAAGATTATTGATGCTTTGGGACATGGACAAGGAGTTAGTTAACCTTAGCCATAAGAATGAGTGTTTTTGATGAAGTAAATATACCTAACCTTGATTGTTGAACAAGTAAATTCATGGCATAATTAAAGAATGATAGAATTTAGTTGAATATATAAGAAGTAAGGCTTTGGTATCCAATTCATTAAAAAAAAACACAGTGAAAGATTTACCAGAACTGAAAGTTATGGTTTCACCCAAATATGTTATAGACCCAAAGGAAGGTGGAGAGAAGAAGGCAGGCGAGAGAACAGATCCTTTTAGGTGGATGATCGATGATTGCTCAAGCATTGCAAATCGAGGTGCTGAGACGTATTACTCGGGGAGTTTCACAGCCTGTGGTTTTACCTGGTAATTTTATTTATTTTTATTATTATTATTTGTATGTGTGTGTGTGTTTTGACATGCTATTTTCAAAATCAAATCAACATTTTGTTCTTCAACAAGTGAAAATCAAGCTTTTGTAGCGCATAAGCTTTAGAGTAGTGATCTTTCAGACAAATACTACTTCAGGCTTTTATTCATTACAAATGAAATTTCTCCTTTCATTCTTTACGATTTAAGATCTTCGAAAGACTAGGCATAAGGGAATGCTTTAAGAAAGATAGCTGAGATAAGGAAATATTAATTGCAGGAAGTTGCGACTGGAATTAGTTTTAGAAGGAGATGGTGAAAAATATGTTGGTCTTTACCTCTCACATGTTGACGCAGTTTCAAAGAATTCTGTGATCAAAGCAATCTACAAGCTCTTTGTATATGATCAACTACATGCGGAGGACATACAAAAGGAAGGTGAATATATTTATAATTCTACGATAACTGATCATAATACAGGAAGTTGCTTTTACCTGAACTTGCTGGTGGAGTTATTTATCATGTGATCTTCATTGTTTATGTAGGCGAAGATTATTTCCATAGCACATCCCATGATGGATTTTGTTGTAAGATTGCATTAAACAAGTTCAACAGTTCAAAATCTGGTCTACTTGTCAACGATTGTTGCATCTTTGGAGCTGAAGTCTTAGAGGCTTTTTCATGCAAATTAGATAAAGAAGGATTAATCCATGAATCCTTGTCCCTAAAGAAAGACCTAACACCTCGAATATATACTTGGGTAATCAAGGATGTTTCCAAATTGACAAAAATACTATTTGCTGAAGTTTTTGCTGCAGGCGGCTACAACTGGTATTCCATCACATGTTCTTAATTGGATCATTATTTATGTAAGCTTTGCAGAATTTGAGCATATAAAAAATTAAGATATAATTCGTTTTGTTTGATTTTGACATGTCTAGGCGTATCTGTCTCTATCCAAACTTACCCTCATTCGAAGACTTTCTTTCTGTTTTCTTGATCATGACCAATGCTGCTAGTCTGTCTTCCAAGACTAGAGTCTATGTGGACTTCAGCTTTTGCTTGTTGGATCAACACAATGCCAAGCACTGGAAGCTTACAGGTTTCGACAATTTGATTGCGCTCCCCAGCTATGCTACAACTTGAAGCAATCATCTGATTATGCTTTCTTATTTATTTTTGTAGTGAAACATTTGTTCTCGTCAGAGAATCGATATTATGGTTGTAGAAACTTTTTAAGCCGGGAAGATGTACGAGATCCATCGAGAGGTTTTCTTCTCAACGACACATGCATTATTGAAGCATCCGTTGTGGTTCTTGGAGTAGACACCATTGCATGAACAGGAACTAGAAATTTCTCTGTTCTTTCTTTGCATGTCCATGTGCTAAACATATCTAAAAACACTCACAAGTTGATAAATATATTGATTCAAAATACTAAAGGTATAATATATGTATTCTTCTCTTAATATTTCCAATTATGTAATCTGTGGTTTGGTAGATTTAATCATCATAATCTCACAATATCTTGGTGTGAAATGGAGTATTAGCAAATAACATGACACACACCGGATTATCTCACAATGGCACTTTGGACAGTTAACTGGTCTATTGGAGAGTGCTGACTCTTGTATGCCTATAGAAAGGGACACCTTTTCTAAAGTTTTTTAGAGCTCTCCACAAAGCCTTCATGGAGCTTTTCACAATCACTTTAAGAGCTTGGCAACTTTAGCAACTTCGAATGGAAAAAGGGAGAACCTTAATCAACAGTGATCTTAAGCACCTTTCTGCACATCGAGTGCTTGAGATTGACAGGATAAGACATAACTTTCCCAGTCATGGATTATGGAGGTAAGGTATCATTAATTGGAGAAGTGAATGAAGATTATTGATGCTTTGGTATAGGGATGGTAATTTTTTTCGCGGGACCCCGAAAATTTGAAATGGGGATGGGGATCTCCGATTTTTCGGGGATGGGGCGGGTTTGGGGCGGGTATGGGAATACTATCCCCATCCCCGAACCCGTCCCGAATATTATTATTATTAATAAATAATAATATAATTTTTTTAAAAAAATATTAATAATAGTGTTAATATTAATCTATTGGCTTCAAATAGGCAACAAGATCTGTGAGGTCTGTATGTACTTCATGATTTACCTGAGCTATTATTCGGAATCATGTCTTCTGTATTTCCCTGTTTGTCATCCTTGCAGGAAATTGAGCTGAATAAGACTAGCTGGAATGCACTGTTTGAGCCTTACCTTTTCTTTGAGACATACAAAAATTATCTCCAGGTTGACATTGTTGCTGCCGATAGATCATGGAGATGGGGCGGGGATGGGGAATCCCCGAACCCGAAAAAATGAAAACGGGACGGAGATGGGAATGACAAACCTGCCCCCGCCCCGCCCCATTGCCATCCCTACTTTGGTACATGGACAAGGAGGTAGTTAACCCTATATATCCATAAGAATGAATTTTTCTGACGAAGTAAATATATACCTAACCTTGATTGCGGAACAAGCAAATTCATGGTATGATTAAAGAATGATAGAATTTAGCTGAATATATATAAGAAGGAAGGCTTTTGATATCCAATCAAAAAACACAGTGAAAGAATTACAAGAACTGAAAGTTATGGTTTTGCCCAAATATGTTATACATCAACCCAAAGGAAGGCGGAGAGAAGAAGGCAGACAATTATCCCAGTCATGGATTTGTTGGTGGAGTTAATTATCGCGCATGTGTTCTTCATTTTGTTGGTGCAGTTGCTTTTACCTGTATTTGTTGGTGGGGTTTGTTCGTCAATGATTGTTGCATCTTTGGAGCTGGAGTCTTGGAAGCTTTTGCATGCAAATTAGACAAAGAAGGAATCCATGAATCCTTGTCCCTAAAGAAAGACCTAACTGCTCGAATTTATACTTGGGTGATCAAGGATGTTTCCAAATCGAAGGACAGACTACTTTCTGAAACTGTTGCTGCAGGCGGCTACAACTGGTATTTCATTACATGTTCTTAATTGGATCATATATGATATGAATTATTCATTTCGTTTGATTTTTGACATGTCTAGGTTTATCTCGCTCTATTCAAACTTAGCCTCGTTCAAAGACTTCGCTATTTTCCTGATCATGGACAATGCTGCTAATCTTGGTTCCAAAACTAGAGTCTATGTTGACTATAGCTTTTGCTTGTTGGATCAGCATAATGCCAAGCACTGGAACGTTCAGGTTTTGACAATTTGTTTGCGCTAGCTCCATGGTTACGCTACAACTTGATCGAGCAATCATCTGATTGTGTTTATTTATTTATTTTTATAGTGAAACATTTGTTTTGCACAGAGAGTGCCATTTGGGGATGGCGAGATTTCTTAAACGACAATAATGCAGCGATAAGGGAGAGCTCACCTGTCACAGGTCAATTGACACGGTATTGGTCAAAATCAAGGTATTCAACGCTGAGGCTTACGAAAAGAGTCTCGGCCAAAGGGGGTTGTCTTATTCCGGTCGACACAGGAGTGGCCGAGCGGATTACCCGGCTAGTCAGATGAATAATGGACATCATGGGCCGGTTAGACGAATGAACATCATGAGCCGGTCGGACAAATGGACAAACCTGTAGCCAGTTGTTTCGGTCGGTAGGAAGACGAGCCGCTCGGACCGCTCATTCGGTGTAAGAATGACATTACACAGGAGGAGACGAGAAAATAAAAGAGCACTCCGTCTATCATCAGTAAATATGAAGAAGCCAAGACCAAGAAGAACACTCCATTTATCATTAATGCACGGAAGTCAAGATAAAAAAGCCTTCCTCTGACAATTAATATCATTAAATAAGGGCAGATGAACGATCACAAAGAAAGGTATAAAAAGGTACGCCATGTATGAGGAAAGACAAGATTTATCTATATCTCGACTATTCATTCTCTTCTTGGTTCTAAATTAAGCGTTGGAGGGCCAACGTCAGGGACCCCTTCCCTGGTTTGGTTTTATTTTTGCAAGATTGAGGTCTTTTTCCCGTCAGTAGTCACCCCGACTTTCCAGCTTCCTTCATTCGGACAGGATCAAACAATTTATTAAAAGGTGTATTTAAATTTTCAAATTTATCAAAAGAAATATACTACTTTATTATTTATCAAAGGGCGCACCTTTTTATAGTACTCTTCCCATTTTATCCTTCTAACAAATTTGACTATTTTTTTATTTTCTCTGTCATTTCTCTCTCTTCTCTTTCCTCTTATGCATGCTCCTCTTCTATTTTCTTCTTTCCTCTCTTTTGCACACTAATTTTTCTAAAAATATTTTAACACCCCCAAAAGAGCTCCGATTGCTAAAAATATTCTAAAAATATTTCCTAAAATATTTTCTAAAAATATTTTAACACCGTTTAACTCATTGATGAACCTAGAGAGCTTCGATTGCATCTATTTCAATTCCTGTGGATTTCTAGGGTTGCAATTAGTTCAAATATGTTATCTTTTGGAATCATATCAGGTCCAACGTAGAGAATTTAGGTGATCCTTTCTTATTAAATTTTAATGCCTCTAAGAAATCGAAATAAACAATGGGTAGCATATTTGAACTTAATGAGTTCCGAGCGGTGATGTCTACCTTTTGCCAAAAAAATTAAATTTTCTGTAGACAATGAGGTGGGTGAAGTCAAAGGCGGCCAGTTGGTCGCTCGACGGTGTTACGTCGAGATGGTCAAGTCCAAAGTAAGGGCCACGCGAAAGACCCCACAATTGGAGGTGAATGCAGTCAAGGACGAACCTCCCGCGTTGGCTTATAAAGAAAAGGAGGATGTCCTGATCCACTCTAGTCGATCAGAGGCAACTACGTTTGTAATCGCCAATCTAGAGAGTGAGAAGAAGGCAAAGATGGTCGCCTGCCTTAGACGGAATCATGATGTGTTCGCCTGGTCGACACATGAGCTCCTATGTATCTTGCTGGGCGTGGCTGAGCATCAGCTTTACGTCCGACTGGAAGCTCGTCCGGTGAAGTAGCAAAAGAGGGACTTCAGCGCAAAGCAAAACCAGATCATTTGGGTGGAGATTGAGAAATTACTGGAGGTCGGCCACATCTGTGAAGTCCAATTCTCAAGTTGGTTGGCTAATGTTATGTTTCTCTCTAAGCCGGGCAACAAATGACGGGTCTACATCGACTTCCGCAACCTCAATAAGGCGTGTCCGAAGGATTTCTATCTGCTACCCAGGATAGATCATATGGTAGACTCCACGGTGGGTTACGAGCTGATATGCATGCTCGACGTGTACTATAGATATTACCAAGTGTCGCTTGCCCGGGAGGATCAGGAGAAAGTTAGCTTCATAACGGCCGACGAAACCTATTGGTACAATATCATGGTGTTCGGAATGAAGAACGCCAACACCACCTACCAGAGGATGATGATAAAGGTGTTCTGACGACAGATTGACCGCAATGTGGAGGTATATGTCGATTACATATTAATAAAATCCCTTTGAGTTGTTGACCTTTGTGTAGACATCGAGGAAACATGCCAAACCTTGAGGGCCTACGAAATAAAACTGAACTCGAACAAGTACTTGTTCGGCGCAAAGAGCGGTCACTTCCTTAGATACATCGTCATTAAATAGGGCATCGAGGTGAATCTGAGCAAGGTAAAGGCGCTACAAGATATGCCCTCGCCCCACAACTTGAAGGAGGCCCAACGGCTGACCAGCTAGATCACTGCACTATCAAGGTTCATCTCCAAGTCATTCAACCAAAGTCTGCCATTCTTCAAGGTTCTGCGCTAGGCAACAAAATTTCAATGGGATGCGGAGTACGATAAAGCACTGGAGGAACTCAAAGAGTATCTCAACTCCTTGCTTGTACTGGCTAAGCCAAGCGCGGGTAAGCTGCTCTGGATCTATTTGTCGTCCACTAAGTATGTGGTTGGCTCAGCATTGGTAAGGAAAAATGGACATGAATAGCTGTCTGTATATTTTTTAAGTCATATATTGAAAGATGTAGAGTCCCGCTACACCTATCTAGAAAAATTGGCATACGCATCAATGCTCGTCGCTCAGAGACTCTGCCCATACTTCCTTACACATCTGATCATCATGATGATCCCAACAACACCTTCGGAAGGGTTCTCCTTAACCTAGAGGCGTCCGGACGGCTGATCAAGTGGACAACCAAACTGAGTGAATTTGACATTCAATATCGGCCCTGAACAGCGATCAAAGCCTAGGGCTTAGCTGACTTCGTCACCGAGGTCCAAAACACCGAGCCAGAGGCAACTTGGAAAATATATGTCAATGGTTCGTCCACTCGGTAAGGCAGCGAGATCGACATTTTATTGATTTCGCCATAGGAGGACAAGATGCAGCTGTCCTTTCGGTTAGATTACCGGGTCACCAATAATGAAGCCGAATATGAAGTCTTGATAGCCGGCTTATAGGCAGCTCGACACGTCAGAGCCACGAAAGTCTGATCCTCATCCACTTGAACTCTTAGTTGGTTGCTCAACAGTTATCGGGAATGTTCGAAATAAGTAGCTCCTGACTCAGGTTATATGTAAAAGCTTTTGAGAGGTTGAAATCCAATTTTCAAGAGATGGTGATACAAAAGATTTCTCGGTCAAAAAATCAAGCCGCGAATGAATTGACTAAGTTAACCAGTTCACAGTCTCCGATCGTGGTAAACCAGCCGATCAAGCAAGTCTTATTTGTATCGCACATCGACAGGATGGAAGGAATAACTTTCCTGAACGACTGGATAATAGCACTGATAGAGTTCCTCTAATCGGGCAGCACACCGGTCGATCAAAAGGAAGCCTGCTTACTGAAAAAGTGGGCCAAATGGTTCACCTTAGTCGGGGATCAATTGTATATAAGAGCCTTCTCCAGGCCCTTGTTCAAGTGTGTTGGACCAGAGGACGCGGAATACATCCTTCAAGAAGTGCACCAAGGCTCTTGCAGAGATCATCCGAGCGGTCGATCGCTGGCCCGAAAAATACTCCTAGCTGGATATTTCTAGCCCATGCTTCAAGATGATGCCGCTCGGACGGTAGCCACTTGTCTGTTGTGCCAAAACTATCATAATATTCGGCACCAATCAACCGAGGAGATGAAGGCATCCACTGTGTCTTGCTCGTTCGACCAATGGGGGATGGACATCATAGGACCGTTTCCAATGACGGCTGGTCAGTGAAGATTCTTGCTTGTTGCAGTCGATTACTTCTCAAAAAGGGTGGAAGCCAAGCCGTTAGCAAAAATAACTGAGCGGATGGTCATTATGTTTATCTGGCAGAACATCTTGTGCTGGTTTGACATCCCTCACGGGCTCATCTATGATAAAGGGAGGTAGTTTGCTGGACGGAGGCTCAGGGAGTGGTGTGAAGGTTATGACATTCAGCAAGCCTTCACTTCAGTGTCCTACCCCCAAAGCAACGGCTAGGCAGAAGTCACCAATCAGGAGATCCTCCGAGTTTTGCGAGCTCGGCTCGACCACGCCGAAGGCACCTGGGTTGATGAAGTCCCTGTATTGTGGGCCCTTTGCACACACCAAAGGAAGCGACCAGTGTAACACCATTCCAGTTAGTGTACGGTGGTGAAACGGTGATTTCCATGGAAGTCGGAGTAGAATCCGACCAGATGCAGCATTACAACGAGGGGAACGTTGAGCGAAGACTCATGGAGTTTGATTTGATGGATGAAGCTTGGAGTAAGGTTGTCGTCTGACTTATGGTATACAGGCAGCGAATGAAGCAAAATTACAATCGGAGGATGATCACAAGGTCCTTCTAGGTCAACGACCTGGTGTAGAAAAGAATAAAGTCGGTCGGTAACGTCACTAAGCTTGAAGCTCCATGAGGAGGACCTTACAAGGTCATGTAGAACCTTCGCTCGAGAGCTTACTGCCTGCAGGATGAAGACGGGAGACAACTCGAACAGTCTTGGAGCGCGAACCATCTCCAACCTTACACGACTGGGTGAGAGGTGCGTGAATAAACCTAGATGTACTCGTATAAGCTTGTGTCTTATGGATGCAGGAAGAGAGTGAAAAAAAATCCCAAGTGTTCCAGACTCTTGTGCCGATCGACCAAGTCAACCATTGAGCAATGACATTAAACCCTTGTATTCGTCAATCGTCGAGCAGCGACGTTAAACCCTTATCTTCATCAACTGTTAAGCGTCGACGTTAAACCCTTGTCTTCATCCATCGTCAAGTGGCGACGTTAAACTCTTGTCTTCATCAATAATCGAGCGACGGCTATAAACCTGAGTCCTCGAGAACAACAACCGAGCGGTGGCTATGTACCTGAGTTAGCAGTAAATAAGCCAAGTGGCCTCAACCGAGTCTGTATGGGTAACACTAACGATTGAAGAGTCGAGGAATCATACTTAGCAAATTTTTCACAAGGCACCAAAGAAGATAGGGCCCTAAATGGGCCGGGCAGCGGTGCATGGGTTCACAGAATAACAAAGCAAAGAATCGCTAGACGGTGATACGTGAAGGAATACTTAGGAAATTTTCATAAAAGCAAAACACGCCAAACGGGTTATAGTGTGTTCATACTTAGAAAAATTTTAAAGAGTTTTTATAAGTCATGGGAAAGAGATACAAGAGGTGACCGACAGGCGACTACTCCTGATAATCGAGCACATTGTTGGGGTGTGATTCGGTCAGCTTCTCCCGGTTGATGATCTTGTTGGTCAGCGCGGGTGGGAGATAGCCTCCTTCCTTCAGCTGCTCGATCGTGCCGTCGATGCTAAGATTGAAGAGGCAGAGCATCCGGTTGATGAGCTAATCGTTGAAGGCGTCCGATCAGAGGTAATCACGTTTGAATACCACTAATTGGCCAATCTCCCCCTCTTGACAAACTTTGAGGGTTGTTCGGGAGGCCTCTAGCTCAGTCCTTAATGTGGCTAGCTCATTATCCTTTGTGGCGAGTTGGTTCTGTGCAGCAGCCTGTTCTATTGAGCGGCTCTCCCGCTCGGTGCTTAGAGCGGACTCGGCCACCTTCAGGCCCTTGGCCAGGTCACGCGCCTCTTTATTCTCCAGCTCTAGATCCTCGATGGCGCAGATTTCCCTGGTGTTGGCCGAGTTGATTTTGGACTCAAAGGTGCTAGCCTGCTTCTCAAGTCACGCCAATTGCACCCCTTGCTCGGTGCTCTTAGCACGCTCCGCCTGAAGCAGGTTGGAACTGTTGGATCGAAAAGAATTTAGATATCTCCACAATTGCATGATATTATACACTTTGGGCCTAAGCCCTCATGGTTTTGCTCTTGGGCTCTCCCCAAAAGGTCTCATGCCAATGGAGATATCTTTTCTCTTATAAACTCATGATCTTTCCCATGTATTTTCAATATGAGACTATGTTTACAACCTTGCAACCCGAACAATCCCCCCTTAAACAAAGGACCATAGGCTTCCCACATCCGATCCTTGACCCACCAGGTCTTCCCGCCCCTCGGTCCACCCGACCTATTAGGACTTTCTTGCCTAGCCGTAACTAGGACTTCTTACCTGGTGTCTGGTCCTCTTGATCCGAACATAGGAGCCCCCACTTTCTTTGTTCGAGGTCAATATTGTACTCACATGGATTAATCAGACCATAACTCTTATGCACAATCGGCGATTAAACCTCCTGGCAATCCGGGCTCTGATACCAATTGTTGGATCGAAAAGAATTTAGATATCTCCACAATTGCATGATATTGTACACTTTGGGCCTAAGCCCTCATGGTTTTGCTCTTGGGCTCTCCCCAAAAGGTCGCATGCCAATGGAGATATCTTTTCTCTTATAAACTCATGATATTTCCCATGTATTTTCAATATGAGACTATGTTTGAAACCTTACAACCCCAACAATCCCCCCTCAAACAAAGGACCATAGGCTTCCCACGTCCGATCCTCGACCCACCAGGTCTTCCTACCCCTCAGTCCACCCGACCTACTAGGACTTCCTTGCCTAGCCGTAACTAGGACTTCTTACCTGGTGTCTGGTCCTCTTGATCCGAACATAGGAGCCTCCACTTTCTTTGTTCGAGGTCAATATTGTACTCACATGGCTTAATCAGACCATAGCTCTTATGCACAGTCGGCGATTAAACCTCCTGACAATCCGGGCTCTGATACCAATTGTTGGATCGAAAAGAATTTAGATATCTCCACAATTGCATGATATTGTCCACTTTGGGCCTAAGCCCTCATGGTTTTGCTCTTGGGCTCTCCCCAAAAGGCCTCATGCCAATGGAGATATCTTTTCTCTTATAAACTCATGATCTTTCCCATGTGTTTTTAATATGGGACTATGTTTGCAACCTTGCAACCCCAACAAGAACTCTTCTGTAGGTCAGCCTGTAGTTGAGCTGACTTGGCAGTCAGTTGTTTCAAACTAGCTTGAGCAGCCTTTGTCTGACTGCTCGAACCGCGTAACTGCTGGACCTCGTGCTCTAGGTAAGCAAGTCTTTAGCACATGGCTAGGCTTTTGACCCAGAACTGTGTCGACAGGGAGATTGTTAGAGCCGAGCGGGAGTAACAAAATCAAAGTTGGAGAAAAATGCATACCCCCCGTGGTTAGTCGAGTGTGGTTGTTTGCATGCTCGCCTGGGGAGATGACAACCGCTCAGGCCCTAGCATTAGCCCAAACCTGAGCTAGTGGCCCTTGAATGCAGATTTGGTACTCAGAAGAGCTATGGGGCGTCTGTCGATCGGATCCATTCTTCGGTGGGTAAGTGAAGGATCGTCGTAATCTGCTGGCAGCCACTCGGGCTGGAAGGGTCCGAGGTCGCTTTACTAGTGGTCCGGGTTACTGACAGCGGCCGGATGGTAGACACTTGAGCGGCCGACAAAATGGAGCAAGGAGGAACGAAGGCGACGGGTGGTGCGCAAATCGTATTGGATGGCAACCTCGATAAGGAAGGTGTCCAGTCGGAAGGCGCGGACCTGGGCAGTGGTATAGCTGCCTTCTTAGGGAGAGTTGGTGACGACGCCTCACCCTGTTTGGATAAAGGACGTGAGCCAGTATGAGTGGGAATATGCAAGGTGGAGGTCACAGATCGAGAGGAACCTTCACCACGATGCATCTTGCGTCGTGTCAGCGTCTCGCCCGAGGATGTTGACTCCGAGGCAACCGCGATCAGCTGTATGGGGAGCCGCTCAGGCGGTAGATCAACTGTTGATGCTGCTGCATCGCTAGCTGCCGTCCGGCTCAGGCCGCCCTTGCTGGCCAATGCATGCGTTCCTCCTGCCTCGCCAGGCGGGTCGTCAGACTACGTGACCGGTTGCAAGCCTGTGCTCTCAAGTTCGGCCACACCCACAACATCGATCTTCGCATTAGCAAGTCTACTCTTGTTGACCAAACACACTCGCAACATGGCTTGGGTTGAAAAAAAGGAAGAAAAGTTAGTTACATTCAACTACGAGGAGAAGAAAGAGTATACCTAGGCTGAATGGCAGCCGTGTGCGGATCGAGCTTAAGCCGAAGATGTACAAGACACCTTCCAACAACAACCAGTGAATATGATACTTCTGATCGGCCATTGCAGCAGTTGCTTGAAGGTAGTTCGATCAGCTATGATATCTGCCCAACGACGGAGGTGGCATGACTTCCGTCTGCCGGCTAGTCGGAAAGTCGGGCCGAGCGGGGAAGTGCACGAAAAAGTAGAGACACGCCAATGTTTGTTCAAGGTCGGCATCTTGTCAAAAAAGACGAAGCCCACTTGGGCTTGAAATAGAAATGTCCTCGATTCGGACAGCTTGGAGTAGTAGAAATAGTAAAAGACCCGGGGCGTTAAGGGGATGTCATTCAGGAGAAACAAAATGACTACCCCGCACAAAAGGTGGAAGGAGTTTGGCACCAGTTGGTCCAAGGAGATGAGAAAATATTTGTAGACTACAGAGAAGAAGGGATGAACGGGGAAGCGAAAGCCGATAGCAAACTGGTCTATAAAAAAGGGGACGAAACTAGAGGGAGGTTCGTGAGGCCGGTCGTAGGTGGAGGGGATAGCAAATTGATAGTTGGAAGGAAAATGATAGGTGGAACGCATTTGCTCGATCTCATCCCCATTGAGCTTGGACTCGGTAGAGGTGTATCAGAGTCTAGGGAGGGGTATCGGAGGTTGTGGAGAGTCAGCCATGGGAAACGATGAAATCAAAAGGAAAAGAGAAACTTACGGAGAAAGTTTGTCGGAGAAGAAAGAATGTCACTGAAGTTGCTCGAAGATAACAACGTAGAATGATGGGAAGACGATGGTAGAGACAAGCTTATAAATCACGTGGTCGGTCATCTACGACCGTCTGATCCAGGGTTGCGTAAAACTAGGAGAAAATCTAACCGTCCAATTTAAAAAGATGCACATCACATCAGCAGCTGATATTCGCTGTCACATCGAGTGTGCGGCGGCAGAAGAGGGGGCACATGGCAGTCGGTTACGGGAAAGCATTAATGAGCTTAATTAAAAGGCATGGTCGCATGCTCGACCCTGACTATCAAAGATCTGTGTAGTTTTCCATGGATTTGGGTGACGTCAGCCCTGGCAAAAGGACGCTCACCCAAGGAGAGTGCAAAGAGATCAAAAAATTTGCAAAGTATTGGCATCAACCACACCGAGCAGTACAGTGTTAGAGTGTATACTAAAAGCCTAGCTTTTGTAAACATTTAGTTTGAAATAAAGAATCACTTTTGGTCAAAAATATCTACATTTATGTTAAGTATAGATGTTCAATTAATTTATATCGTAGATAATATGATGTGTGGTGTCACACACAGAAGATCATGTTATCAGCTCTTTATAAATTATAAACAGTTGCTCACGACTAAGATGGAAAGGAACAAACCATTGGAATAGTCGTAGTATAATTAGGTATTAGTTTATCTTGACTAATAAATTACACTAGTACACTCCAAGTGTATTGAGTAGGACCATTTGAGGTAGTTTCTTTTTATACTGACTAAATAAAAGAACAATACCTCTGTTATTATGGAAGTGTGTGCTCTTAATCCTAATATAATAACAAGCATATATATTTAGTATTTATTTTCTTGACTTATCAATGGGTGAGATTTAGCTCGATAAATCAATAGGCCCGATAAGTTGGAAAATGATATTACTTATAGTGTGTGTTGTTGATTATAGAAGGAAACTGTGTCTTAGTAATCTAGGTTGAGAATGACCCCAAGAGGAGCTCATAAGGATTGTCATGTTAAACCCTGTAGGTAGACTTAGTCCGACATGACGATAAGGTTGAGTGGTACTACTCTTGGACTAAGATATTAATTAAGTGAGTTGTCAGGAACTCATTTAATTAGTGGACATTCGACATCTTAAATACAGGGAGACTAACACACTCATAATAAGAAGGAGCCCAAAAATGTAATTTGGGATTGTTGCGGTAGTTCAATAATAATTCTTTAGTGGAATACATTATTATTGATGAAATTAGGTTGTGTGTTCGGGGCAAACACGGGAAGCTTAATTTCATCAGGAGACCAAAACCAATTCCTCCTCTCGGTCCCTATCGTAACTTCTTATATATAGAGAATTATATCCACCTTCTTACCCACTCTTTGGTGGTCGTCCAAGCTAGCTTGGAACCTAAGCTAGGGCCGACCAAGATCCAAAGATTGAGCCAAGATTGGTGGTCGGCCCTAGCTTGGAGTCCAAGCTAGGTGTGATCGGCCACATATAATATAAAAAGGATTTTTATTTAAATTTTTTCTATGTGGATAACATGTTCTTAAAAGAGAATTTAAAATTTAAATCTTTTCTTTTATAGCTTTTTACAAAAGATTAAGAAAAGATTTGAAATTTTTCCTTATTTGTAAATTAAAAGGTGGATTTTAATTTTAAGAAAACTTTCCTTTTTTGAAACCATGTTCATGATTTAAAAGAGAGTTTAAAATTTAAATCTTTCCTTTTATAGCTTTCTACAAAGGATTAAGAAAAGATTTGATATCTTTCCCTATTTGTAGATTGATAAGAAGATTTTAATTGTAAGAAAACTTTCCTTTTTAACCATGTTCATGATTTAAAAGAGAGTTTAAAAATTAAATATTTCTTTTATAAGTTTCTACAAGAGATTAAGAAAAGATTTGATATCTTTCCTTATTTGTAGATTGAAAGAAGATTTTAATTTTTAGAGATAACTTTCTTTTTAGAAATTATCCACATGTTTAAAAGAAAGATTTTAATTTTTAAAAATTCCTTTTTATAATCCACATGAAGGGAAAAATTATTGGAGAAATTTTTTATAAATTTCCGGAAACAAATTAGGAAGTTTTAATTCTTGTGTGAATTAAATTTTCCTTGATTGGGATTAGAATAGTGGCCGGCCATATGGTTTGAGAAAAGACAATTGATTTTAAATCAATTAAATTTTATTTTTCATGGCAAAGGAATTAAGGAAGTTTTTATTAAAATTTTCTTATTTGCCAAGACCCAGGAATATGAAAGAGGAGGTAGAGATGCCTTCAGGGTGAACAAATCTATTCTTTTTCTTCCTCTCTTTTCCTCCTTGGTGTGGCTAGCCCTAGAGGTTCTCCCTCTCCTCTTCTCTTCTTCTTTAGTGGCCGGTTTCATCTTTCTTTTGGAGTTGGTGATGGTGGCCAGTTCTAGCTAGGAGAAGAAGGAGAGAAAGGAGGCTTTGTTTCTTGCATCCCTTGGAGCTTGGTGGTGATGGCCGGACCTCTATTTTGTTAGGACCAAAAGTAGCTAGAGGGGGGGTGAATAGCTCGTCGCGTTCGCTCGGTGCTTGGCGTTGCTTGTTTCTTCAAGAATATGCAGCGGAAATACAAAGAAACAATTACACAACGCTAACACGGTTGGTTTACTTGGTATCCACCTCACAAGAGGTGACTAATCCAAGGATCCACACCAACACACACACCCTCCACTAAATAAAACTCTCCTTTATGGTAACTACCAAGGGCGGAGAAGCCCTACAAGACTCAATACAAGAAGAGAGGGAAAGGATACAAGAAATACAAGCTTACAAGCTTACAATGAGTATAAACTCTAACCCTAGCTTCTCTTCTTGGCTTTGATCCGCCTCTTGACTTGGAAAACTTCCAAGATCCTTCAAGAACCTGGCGATCCGAGCTTTGTGAGTCTTGTGGAGGAGCTGGCGAAATCTGGAGTGAATCGGAGAAGAGGTTCCCGCAGCCATCAAATCGACGCCAACGGTCGGATCCGATCGATTCGAATATTCCCAATCGATTGGGAGGCTTTGGATCGATCCACGGATCGATCCAGGCGCGTTGCTGGAAAGCGCTGGATCGATCCACGGATCGATCCAGCGCTAATCGCGCCGCGTCCCAATCGATCCACCGATCGATTTGGACATTGGATCGATCCACGAATCGATCCGAGGCTCTGTTCGCTAGGAAGGCTGGATCGATCCAGCGATCGATCCAGCACTTTTGCCCAAAACCAAGTCCCAAGCCTCTCAAACCAACATCCGGTCAACCTTGACCTGTTGATACATCATGCCTAGCATCTGGTCACTCCTTTGACCTGCTAGGACTTCCCACCAAGTGTCTGGTCAATCCCTTTGACCCACTTGGACTTTACTCGTCGTGCCAAGTATCTGGTCACTCTCTTGTCCTACTTGGACTTCCACCAGATGTCTGATCATCCTTGATCCATCTGGATTTTCCCTTGCCTGGCTTCACTCACCAGGACTTTCACCTGGCTTCACTCACCAGGATTTCCTTCTGCCTAGCTTCACTCACTAGGACTTTCACCTGGCTTCACTCACCAGGATTTCCAATCTGCCTAGCTTCACTCACTAGGACTTTCACCTGGCTTCACTCACCAGGATTTCCAATCTGCCTAGCTTCACTCACTAGGACTTTCACCTGGCTTCACTCACCAGGACTTTCACCTGCCTAGCTTCACTCACTAGGACTTTCACCTGGCTTCACTCACCAGGATTTCCAATCTGCCTAGCTTCACTCACTAGGACTTTCACCTGGCTTCACTCACCAGGACTTTCACCTGCCTAGCTTCACTCACTAGGGCTTTCCTTCTGCCTGGCCTCACTCACCAGGACTTTCACTTCTGCTGCCTAACATACCAGTTAGGACTTCCTAGTCAGGTATCGGGTCACTCTTGACCTACTTGACTCTCCTTCAATCACACTGATCAATCCCTGATCAGAATCTCCCCACATGAACAACTGCACCTGCATTGTCCATGTGTCTACATGTATTGTCAAACATCGAAACTATGACCAAGACCCAAGCTTGGTCAACTCAGTCAACCTTGACCTAAAGGATATTGCACCAACAATTGTTGGGGTTGCAAGGTTGCAAACATAGTCCCATATTGGAAACACATGGGAAAGATCATGGGTTTATAAGAGAAAAAGATATCTTCATTGGCATGAGGCCTTTTGGGTAGAGCCCAAGAGCAAAACCATGAGGGCTTAGGCCAAAAGTGGACAATATCATGCTATTGTGGAGATATCTAAATTCTTTTGGATCCTACAATTGGTATCAAAGCCCTGACTGCCAGAAGGTTTAACCGCCGACTGTGCACAAGAGTTATGGTCTGATTGAACCATGTGGGTACAATATTGACCTCAAACAAAGAAAGTGGGGCTCCTATGTTCGGATCAAGAGGACCAGACACCAGGCAGGAAGTCCTAGTTGCGGCTAGGCAAGGAAGTCCTAGTACGTCGGGTGGACCGAGGGGCAGGAAGACCTGGTGGGTGCACCAGGCAGGAAGTCCTAGTTGCGGCTAGGCAAGGAAGTCCTAGTAGGTCGGGTGGACCGAGGGGCAGGAAGACCTGGTGGGTCGAGGATCAGACGTGGGAAGCCTATGGTCCTTTGTTTGAGGGGGGGATTGTTGGGGTTGCAAGGTTGCAAACATAGTCCCATATTGGAAACACATGGGAAAGATCATGGGTTTATAAGAGAAAAAGATATCTTCATTGGCATGAGACCTTTTGGGTAGAGCCCAAGAGCAAAACCATGAGGGCTTAGGCCAAAAGTGGACAATATCATGCTATTGTGGAGATATCTAAATTCTTTTGGATCCTACATATTTCTCTTGGAGAATTGATGGTGGCCGAATCTAGCTTGGAGAAGGAGTTTGGTGGTTATCATCTCGGTAGATCGTTGCCCACACAACATTCGGGATAAGAAGAGGAATATGGTAGAAGATCAAGAGGTCGTTGTATACAAAGGAAGGTATAATTAGTAATTAATTTCCGCATCATACTAGTTGTTTTCCTTTTGTATGAATTCCAAATACAAGAGGCATTAGATCTAGTTTTCGAATTTGTTTTCGAGTTTGTGTTTTTTTTACTTTGTCGAATTTGTGATTTGATTGTTCTTTTTGGTTAACCTAGAGTTATTAAGGAAATTAAATATTAGTTTTCCTTAAAAGGTTTTGTCTAGGCGGTGGTGGTTGCTCCCATATCCAAGAAGGCCATGTGCCTCGCCATGTAGTCCTGGAAGCCAATTTTGGAAATTAATATTTAATGGAATTAATAACATAGGTGGATTTGGATCAATAGTGTTAAGTTCCGCTTGCGATCCAAATCTAACCATCAAGAACAGATAAGTTAAATTTGGAATCAATGATGTTAAGTTCCGTCTACGATTCCTAATTTAACTTCTAAAGAATACAATAGGTTGTTTAGGAAAGGTTCGACACGTGTACAAAATTTTTGTACAGTGGAACCGGTACGATCTTCCTAGGACCAACCAACATACAGACAGCTGGCCGAGCGGTGATGGAGCTCCATCTACAGAACGGCGTTGAGCGGCAAATAGAAGATATCAGCTGGCTGGTAGCCAAAGCACAAAGAGTGTCTGATCGACAGTAGGCCACTTGAGGCACTACTTGTGTCCTGATTATTCTGTTTAGATGGTTCTTAGGGTTTCTTATATTATATTGTCACCGAGTGGGGTACCGGAAACTATACCCCCAGGGCATGACAACTTGTCCAGTTAATCGGACTTATAGCATCCTTCGACTAGATTTGAAGGGAAGTCTTGTGTGATACGGTAAAGAGGGGCCCACTAAGCGTGGGTTAAAGGAACGAGGTGGCAACCAGTGTGGAGGTCAGAATCAAGGGGATCATCATTAAATGACCAGCGGGCTCACCAAAGGGCGGTCGGGCGGAGTCTCGATTGTAGTAGTCGAGCAGACATGTGCCTCCCCGACCGACAGCGGATTGAGCCGAGCAGAAGGCCTATTCAGCATAGATCATCAGCCAATACAGGCCAAGTAGAACAATGTTTAGCTAGGCGGATTAGTGCTAAGTCTAGCGGATAACCACTCGGTCGAACAGGATGCACTCAGCAGTGTGGCCGCGCCCCCTCAACTGAGCAGAATGAATGTGAACGTATCTCTCAATATCATTTTGAAAGATAGTGCCGCTGACACCAAGCATGGTCAACAGGCAGATCGTACGGCAGAAGCTTCCATTATCACATCAGAGATATATTTGTCTTGTTAAGGTATGATGTCAGGAACACTTTACTGACAAGTTTTTTCATAAAAAACTTAGGGAAGCATGCCTACCTGGGGAAGCGAGCACACAAACTACATAAGCTTTATATAAAGGGGGTTCGAACACCGGTGGAGATACGCATACATACGTGTTATTCATTATTTCCACTAGTGCTAATGTTACTCTACTCTCTCCTACATTGCCAATGACTGACTTGAGCATCAGATGGTCAACGTTGGGGGACCCCTTCCTCGACTCAGCACTGACGTTGCTTGTTTTGCAGATCGGAGTGTGGTCCACATCCAATCAGTGAAACAGTCACATTCCCAACTAACCACCTTTCCGTTTCCGGGCAGGATCAGCAGAGAAAATAAAAAAGAAAAACAATTAAATTTATCATAAGAGTAGGATAAGAAAAATACTGTACAAAAATATATTTTTTTTTTTGATAAATAACAAAGTAGCATACATTTTTTTTTGATAAATTTAAAAATCTAAATATCTCTTTTGATAAATTACCGTTTCTTAAACGAGAATCGATGTACAAGATCCATCGAAAGGATTTCTTCACAACGAGACATGCATAGTTGAAGCATCCATTGTGGTTCTTGGAGTAGACACAAGGGCGGATTTACGTTAGGACTCGAGAGGGCCACGACGCCCTCCCCCCCAAATTTTTAAATAATATTATATATATATATTTGACCCCATTAAATTTAGTTGTGAATGGTTGGTCTAATGATAAGATTATGTTTTCTAGGATTTAATTTTTTCTTCTCCTTCATATTTCACATTGAAGGGGAGCTGCCCTTTATTTATATATATATATATATATATATTTCACTTTCTAACTAAATATATTTTTTTCCTTTATATTTCATATTCTAACTAAATATATATTTCACATTCTAACTAAATATATAGTAAATTTGAAAAAATCATAATAATATAATATATTTAACTAAATATATAATATTCATGTAAATTTGAAGAGATCATTATAATATAATATGTTTAATAATTATTTTTGTTATTTAATATTCGACTTTGTCATTTAATATATGATCTTTTCATATTAAAATCCTGGATCCATCCCTAGTAGACACCATTGCTTGAACACTAAACAACGACATATTTTTTCTGTTCGTTCATTGCATGCCTATATCATGCGTGTTACTTTCAGATCTCAATTGTAGAGACACTCTTCGATGGACTTTTCTAACTTTGATTCTAATAGTAGGGTTTCACCATATAATTCATGCTGTCATTTTAAAGATACATAACCTCCGAATCGTACGGAAAGGATACATAATTTTATATTTATATTGATATTTGTTACCTTAAAGATACATAATTTTAAGGGAAATATTATCACCTCCGAATCGTACTGACAGGAGAGGAAACAAACGAATAGAAAAATATATTTCAATGGGCCGATAATTTTAAGGAAAAAATTTATCACCTCCGATCCGAATCGTACGGAATGAATAGGAAAGAAATTAATAGAAAAATATTGCATAACCTCTAGGGATGTTTTCTCATCCGCGACTCTCTGCTCGCCCTGCTCACCATCGACTCCTCTCCTGCGATTGCCCGCGTTCCGCTCTAGTAGCCCTCCACAAAGCCTACATTGAGCTTTTCACAATATTGTTGAAATTAAGAATGTTGAAATTTTGCGGAATATTTAAGAAGAAAGATTTACAAGAGAAGAAGGCAGGCGAGAGAACAGATCCATTTACATGGATGATTGACGGTTTCTCAACCCTTGCAAATCGAGGTGCTGATACGTATTACTCGGGGAGTTTCACAGCCTGTGGTTTTAACTGGTAATTCTGCTTTTTATTTTATTTTATTTTTGTGCGTGTGTGCACATAATTATGTGCGTGTTGACATGTTGTTTTTGGGAGACAAATCACACGTTCTTCAAATCACATATTGAAATTTCTCTGTTCATTCGATAAAATTTAAGATCTTTGAAAGATTTGGCACAAGGAAATGCTCTGTGAAAGATAGCTAAGAGAAGAACTATATTAACTGCAGGAAGTTGCGACTGGAATCAGTTTTAGAAGAAGATGGTGAGAAATATGTGGGTCTTTATCTCTCTCATGATGATGCAGCTTCAAAAAACTCAGTGATCAAAGCAATCTACAAGCTCTTCATATATGATCAACTACATGCGGAGCACATACAAAAGGAAGGTGACGATATATACGTTTAAAGTTCCAGAATAATTGATCATAATACACGTTTGTTGGTGGAGTTAATTATCATGCATGTGATCTTCATGTTTTTTTTATGTAGGCGAAGACTATTTCCATAACAAATCCCATGATGGATTTTGTTGTAAGGTTGCATGGAACAAGTTCAACAGTTCAAAATCTGGTCTACTTTTTAACGATTGTTGCATCTTTGGAGCTGACGTCTTGGAGGCATGCAAATGGGACAAAGGAATTAGTGAATCCTTGTCCCTAAACAAAGACCCAACTTCTCGAATATATACTTGGGCAATCAAGGATGTTTCCAAATCGAACGTGGTACTAACATCTGAAGCTTTTGCTGCAGGCGGCTACAGCTGGTGTTCCATTTACTTGTTCTTTAATTGGATCATTGCTTAAGTAAGCTTTGAGCATATATTATTTAAGATATATTTATTCGTTACATTTGATTTTCGGCATGTCTAGGCGTATCTTGATCTATCCAAACTTAGCCATAAACAAAGACTCCCTTGGTGTTTTCTTGACCATGGACAATGCTGCTAATCTTGCTTCCAAGACTAGAGTCTATGTGGAGTATAGCCTTTGCTTGTTAGATATACACAATGGCAAGCACCAGAAGCTTACAGGTTTTGACAATTTGATTGCACTCCCTGGCTATGCTACAACTCGATCAATCAATTATCTGATTGTGTTTGCTTATTTATTTTGTAGGGAAAAGTTTGTTCTCGTCAGGGAGTTCTGGTTGGGGATGGAATGAGTTCTTAAGCTGGAAAGATGTACAAAATCCATCTAGAGGATTTCTTCACAACGATACATGTATCATTGATGCATCCGTTTGTGTTCTTGGAGTAGACACCATTGCTTGAACACGAATCAACGAGATATTTCTCTTCCTTCTCTTTTTTCTGGGATGAACTTGTCTATTGAATTGATTAAATTTGGAAACACTCTTTTTTTACTTTGACCGGTCAATTTGGCAATTGAATCTAATTTAATTTTAAATAATTAACAATATCCGTTTCGATAATTCTACTCACATTGCATCTTCGGTATTAATTAGTCATGATATCTCTGTAGATAAGAGGGATTTTATTCACAGGATGGTTTCCCAGATATTTTTTCCTTTATTTTCTTGTGATAATTTATCATCTGAGTACCAACTCAACTATGCCTCTCAAATAATCTTATGATGAAAGATGATAGATTCCAATCATAAGTTGAACTTACTTTCGATTATTAAGTGACCAAACCAACTAATCTAGTTGAAGTTTTGATCACACAATCCATATCATTTTAAAGTCCGCACTAAAAAAAGCAGCCATTAGTGGACGAATTAGCAACAGATCATAAATGCTATTGGTAATTAGTGACCGAATCAAATATCCATTGCTAATTAACGACGGAATTAACTATCCATTGCTAATTAACGACGAAATATTATTTCAATCGCTAATTGAAGGATTTAACTAGGGTTCAAGATTTTTTTCCTCTGCTCTCTCCTCTCCCATCACCAGCACCATCTTCGGCATGATCACCTCTCTGGCGCAAGGTCTCTCCCCTCTCCTCTTCCCTTTAATTTCCTCTCCCCTTCGACCTCGGTGAGACTGTGGGCTCTCACCCAGGTTGCATGTGCTAGCAAGGCTGCCATGGTATGTGCTCGTGCCGACTAACCTCGCGAGGCTAGCTGCACCCTATGCTCGCGTGGGCGGCCTTGCACTATGCTCGAGTCAACCCAGATCAGCGTCTACAAAGATGTTGAAAAAAAATTAGACAAGACGCTCCTGAAATTGGACTTTGTTACCAAGATCTGGGAGATAGCAGAGACGCGGCTCAAAGCCTACTGATAGTGCATGTGTCAAGAATACAACAAATATGTTATCCCTCATTCCTTCCATGTTAGAGATTTTGTTTAGAAGAAAGTGAAGCCTATGAGAGATATTAGTAAGTTGGAGCCTTGCTGGGATGGACCATACCAGGTCACTCACCGACTTGAGAATGAGTTTTATTGCTGGATGATTTCCAAGACACTACAACAAAAATGCTGAAAGATAATACTACAAAGACAACCGTTTTAAGAGAAATCATTGTGATTTTAATAAAAGATAATGATTTTTTATAAAACTGTTGTCTTTGAACTCCCATATAATACAAAAGACAATGATTTTACACTATCTGTTATCGTTGAGTGTATTTTTTTAATCAATAACATATTTTACAAGGGGTTTTCAAAACTATTGTCTTTAAGCCCTTTTTATTTATCTTAACAATAGTTGAGACTACGGTGTAGGAAATCATTATCAATGATAATATTTTTATGGTGCTTGCAACAATGGTACGCAAACGGTTATATTATTGTGATAAAGACAATGGTTATAAACCATTATCAATGAAATTATAACCGTTGTGTGTTTTCTGTTTCAAAAATCACCCCAAAAATTAGGACACGTGTGCAACTTTCAATAGTAATCATTAAAAAAATTAAATAAAAAATCTTAACCTAAGAAGCATACACCCGAAACCACAACCCTTTGTCCGAAAAATCAACTCCTACGCTAGTGCAATCCCAAAGCCTCTTGCTCTGCTCCCGCCTCGCTTGCTCTCTCTAGCTTTGTCTTCTCCATTTCAACCCCCGTCATCCATAGGACGAGGGCCAGTCTCGAGGCATATCACTGGGGGTGACGATCAAGGGCCCTCGATTTTTAGGGGGCCCCCAAATTTGATATGCATATATAATATATATTATATATAATTAGATTATTTTAATAAAAATCCAAAAAAAAATTTATTGGATTATTTTAATAAAGGTCTAAATATATATTGTTGAATTATTTTAATAAAGGTCCAAAAAAATATTTTTTCTATTAAAATTTAAGAAAAAATATAAAAAATAAAAGAAAGAAAAAAAAGAAGGAAAGTAAACGATCATTTTTTTCTCTTTCCAAGATTTTATTGTTTGTACAACTCTTTCTTCATTAATTTATTTACAGAAGTCATAAGACTCATAAGAGCAAAGTATGAATCCTAAACGCTAATTTCGTCCTTTCTTTTTCTTTGAATCTCTTCTAATTAAATCAGAAAAGTTTATTCACCAATTTAAATTTTAGTTTCATCAATATCATCATTCATCAATATATAAACTTACAACGTAAGTTACCTACTTATCTATATTTTTCTTATTGTCAATATTTAATATTGATTTTTAATATTGTATTACAGTCAATATTTTATTATTTTTCTTACAGATTTGAAAGAGTTAAAATAAATCATCCCAATTTTAATCATCATAGAATATATTATATTGATTGCTTCAAGCATAAATCAGACTTTATTATTCTTCAACTATTATTTTCACTACTTGTATTTATTGCATTGTTAGCTTTGTTGCTAGTTTTGTGTGCTTTTTTTACATTTGAAATTTGTAGTACAAACATGTTTTCAAAGAAATAATCTTAGAGTCAGAAAAGAAAAAAAAAGAGAGAACCAGATTATTAAAACTCATAAAGATGTTCTTTGTAAGTTTTTAAAAGCTAGCTTTTCAATTGAAGATTCAATTGATGAATTACAAGAAAAAAATCAAGAAGAATTAAATGATCATACAACAAATAAGCAACAATCGAGTAATCAAGAAGAACTAAATGATAATGTAATTAATGAGCGAGAAGAATTGAGAGAAAATGATGATCATAATCATGCAACGAATGAGCAAAAAGAATTGAGAGAAGATGATGGTAATGATTTGAATATAAATGACTTGACAATTTTATGTATCGAACATGAAGTGTTAGAAAAATTTAATTTTGAAAACTTTATTGATGATTTTGGTTCTCAAAATGCTAGAATATATAGATTTTTTCAATGATTATTTTATACTTATTTTTTTTATATTTATAGGTATTACACTTTTTGGAGAAAATTAGAAAATATATTTTATACGGTGTTGTACTTTTTGAAGAATCTTGAGAAATATATTTTGTATGGAATTTATAATATTTTAAATAAAATATATTAATTTTTAAATTTTTTTTATTAAACTATATTCAAATTGTAGGATAATATAAAATTTTTTTTCTACAGAGGTCTCTTTCCTAAAAAAGTCAATGCCGACCCTGATCGGATCTCAAAGAAACTTATGGTGCAAGAGATGATCAATGATGAAATCATAGATCTTGGTGCTTTTAACGAGCTCGGCAGTTAATTGGTACTTGATTGTCGCTTCTGGTTCACGAACTGGATTTGAAGTACAGCGATCAAATCAAACGCCTTCATGCAAGATAGATAAAAGGTTGGAAGGAGTTTTAGCTAGTGGAACTGCTACAATCTGCAGGCAAAGATAAACTCTTCTAATGAGTTCCAAGATCTTGCAATAAACGTTCCATTAGGTATTTCTTATTTCTTCAACCTGTTCTTCTTTCCTAAGTGAGAAATGATTTCTATCAAGTGAGTTTTTGTTTGTCGGCGTGCTTCCTCGTTTCTCGGTGTCGGAGCTCAATTTGTTTATTTCTCTACCAGGATTGGAGATGGGATGATTGAATGAAGATGATTTTGGAGTTTATTTTTTTACTGCTTCAGATCTTGAATTTTAATGGACGCGAAGCTTTATTCTTCTTCGATTCTCTGTCGATTTTTAGTTCTGTATTTGGGATTGCATAACTCTTGTCTTTCGGAATCAAGCATGAGAGAGTCACTGAAGCAGTAGAATTTCTATGTTTCTTTTGTAAGATTTTGGACTGTGGATGTTGGTTGTTCTGGGATTGAGCTAAGCCTAAGGCTATTTGATTGTGATTGATAGAAATTTCTTCCTTTTTTGAACTAAAGGTAAAAAATTTACCCAAACTTCTGTGTAAATGTAAATGTAGACGCACACTCTAACATGATAATCCATTGAAATGCATGTAAAAGGGATCTATGAAATCCTAGATATGTGAATTAACCAAGTTCAGTACCATTGTATTAGAAAATTATCTTCTTTTTATTCTAAATGGAAATCCGAGTGGAAACCAACACATTTTTAAGAAGTTGGTAAACTACTCTTTGTTGTTGTTGATTGAGAATTTGTTTAGTTTTACTTTGAATCAATTGTTAAGTCAGTGGACTAAATAGGCTACATATATATTGTTTTAAAGATACACATGCAAACATTCACTTTAAGTTGATGAATTCAAATTAAGATTTTAACACTAACTTTTAAAGTCTTTACTAGCTATCTATCTAAAACACTAACTTGGAATAATTTTCAGAGTAACTAAAATTTAGGAACTTATTTTTTTTATTACTTGTGATGCTTACATTTATTTATTTTCTATCTAACAATTTTTAAAGTCTTTACTAGCTATCTATCTAAAACACTAACTTGGAATAATTTTCAGAGTAACTAAAATTTAGGAACTTATTTTTTTTATTACTTGTGATGCTTACATTTATTTATTTTCTATCTAACAATTTTATTGTTCAAAAACTTCTCAAGAAACAAACAATCTCAAGCAATTTTTAAAATTTTCAATGTAATTTATCTTCAACTTTATATACTACTCTATTAACATAATTATGTAAAAAAAATAGCTAGAAGATCTTTGTTAAACTAATCAAATCTAAACTTTTCACGGATGTGCATGCTTTAAGCAATGCATATATTTTTAACTTCTGTGTTTATCAGCTGTACTTGGCTTCATCAATGACCAACAGCACATTCTAATTTTTTTCCTCTAGATTGCTTCAATTTATATTAAGTGCGCTGATATAGTTGAAACATTTGGTCCTGATGCTAAAGATGGATTAATCTTCATGGAGAAATCATATTGTGTATTTGTTTATTGTTTTTGGTTATATAATGATTTTGTCGGCCATCTAGGCATGCTAATCTTGCATATCATTTTATACTTGGTATTGCATTCCAAGAAGATTTCTATTGATAAAAGTTAGAGCTACAAAAGCATATTGTGTCAATGGCTAGGCATGTTAGCCATCTACTCATTGTTATATTAATAAAGTTAGATTTACTTGCGTGAGTGTGTTTTGTATACAGATGTAAATTGATGATGTCCATTGATGTTGTAGAAAAATTCTAATAAAAAAACTTTGGAGTGATAATCTTTTAGGGTTCATTTATGATTCTTTTACCATAATAATCTGCTACTTTGGTATTACAGATGAAATATTTTGGCTATGTGGACTTGAATTCTTGTATGAATACATGTTAAGTGTGTTTTAGTTATTGCTATATTTTCGATATCAATCATAATTTTCTTAATCAAAGTTTGTTGAACTTGAGCAACGTAACCTATGAACTTTCAAAAAAGGAGAGGAAAGTTGGAACCCCAGAGAGAGACTGTTGTTTGATCTTGGCATGTTAAGTTATAAAGAGTATTAGACTAGAGTTCTTCAAGACATATTGAAAAAGCATAGGGCAACATCTCCATCAAGGTGATCATCACTGCACAACTATTTTCCTCTCGTAATGTTATTCTCTAATTTGGTACACAATTTTCGTCTTGTGTTTTTATTGTTTGGTTGTGTCACAAATGAATTACTTTGAGCAAACTCTTTGTAGTTGTTTTAACATGCCACAATACAATGATGAACTAAACTAATGAGTAAACCAACTTTTTTATGAAAATGAGAAAATTGTATCATTCAACCAGGATAATTCTAACATATGTGATCACCACAATATTTTCTTATCACCTGATCGATTACTTTCATGTCACAACTAATAGATTTGTCAACTGAACTGGGAAAAGAAGAAGACTCAAACTCAAAATAAGATTTAACATTTTCTATGTAAATATATGTTAAGATATTACTAAATCTCGAAGCAGTTTATGAAGTAGTTATATCTCCTTTATTCTTTTGAGAGTTTTGATATTAGTGATTGATATGATATTTCAGTGTTAAGTATTATGAAGGTTTATTGTGTTTTTAATTGATGTTTTTATGTATTAGAATGGACAAAGAATGGATGTCCAAGGATAGATTATCACTTGAGTATGTAGTTGGACTAGAGTCCTTGTAATTTGCAATGTAAACTTATGGTGATTCTAATGCAATATTTTATCCATGTGCAAGTGTGGTAATCTAAGAAAGGACAGTATTGACATCATAAGGGCTCATTTAAGAAGTAATAGTATGGATTTAACAAACGCAGTGTGGATATGGTATGGAGATAAACCCTTATTTATTAATTCAACGAATGATAGTAAACAAGCCCAACAAGGCGAATAGAATTTCTTCGATGAGAAGCTTATAGATATGGTAAATGCGACATATGAATATGATGAGAATCCAACTATGTTCAATAACTTACTCCACGATGTTGAGAAACTTTTATATCCAGTATGTACAAAATTTATAAAGTTATTGGTCATTGTTTAAATTGTACAATCTGAAAGCCAAATATAGTTGGAGTGATAAAGGATTTACAAACATTCTTTCTTTGTTTGGAGAAATGCTTTCAGATGATAATGAATTAATTGTCTTTATCAGTATATACTGCAAAGAAATCCTTGGTTGCATTAGGTATGAACTATAAAAAAAATCCATACATATCCCAATGATTGTATCTTATATGTATCCCGATCTTATCAATTTTCTTGTATGTTTAAATGGTAGACATTTGTATAGAAAGATGAAGGAGGAAAATAATTTTGAGAGGTTTAGATTTGAGTATCCATATGTTGTTGGGTGTCACTTTACATTAGTTGATAAGAGGGTTTATGGTTTGGAAGCTAGGTTGAATGATACACCCAAAAACCAACGAGTTTTGGTTCTAGTTAACATAGGGTATGTAAAACAGAGGTAGAACACTCATTTTTATTTATTAAACACTTTCTTAACTATATGCATTAATATTGTATATATATGTAGTTTCCATTGGACTTTGACTGTCATCACCCCCTCTCACAAAGAGGTCGTTTCTTAGTTGGATCCTATTAATCATCGCAATCATGATGAGACTTGAAAAAAATGTTATGAATATGTAAGCTTTATTAGGAAAATATTATGAATATTTATTATAATTTTTCCTTGTATACTAGATGCATTAAAAGTGTATAATCTCTTATTAATATATGAAGGGCCTTGAAACCGTTCAACATAGAGAATGACAAGCAATGAGAAGAAACAACCTTTGTGGGAAATAGTCAAGGTATACTTTCTAGTAACTAATAATCTTTGTCAACAAGCTCATTTGTTTCTGGTCATATGAATGTTATGTCTTCGCTAAGATTATTCTGCATACCTATTTGATTTTATCTGGAATTTTCACAAGTATATGAAAGATAAATTTTAGAACAAGTTGTCTTGTAACACATAATTCTTAATTGGTTTTTAGCCTTGAGTAAGGTTCAGCAAAATTCATATATTTGACTTCAAATAGCTGAGGTTAACATGACATGATAATGATTTCAATGCTTTCAGGGTAACTTTCAATTCAGAGGACATTATTGCATCCGACTCATATCATATTTTTAGAAGATTACATGAGTTATATGGAATAAGTTGCTCTTTAAATTTTTTTCTTTATTGCTTACTGTGCAAAATAAGTTTGTAGAATACTAACAAGACTAGATTTTTTTAATTGTAATTTTTCATACATGGTTATACTAATATAGCGCTTTTTTAATTGCCAGTGATTTTTCTCACATCCATACTCACATGGTGGTCCATGGTTGAAAACCTTACTCAAGGTTGAAAGCCATATTGGTCTATGATAATCACCTGTACTAAGGATGACTATAATTCAAATGAGTATCGAACTCCTCTATATTGCTATAGCATAGGGATGACTTGAATCGTCTCTCACAAGGAACGTAGTCGTTGCATGATAATTCTAAGATCAATTTTATTTGAACATGGGGTTTGGGTTTTGAATTTTATGACTACTAATTGAAATAGCAATGCAAGAAATGAAACTTTAACCTAACCTAAACTACAATTGCACTAGAATTAAAAAGAAACATCAAGAAAACATCTATTGAAACAAAATATTTAACAAAACCTAGAGCATATAACGAAATCTAAGCTTATCTATCCTAATTACATTCAAAGGAAGGCCACAAACATAATGTAATCAACATAAGGAAAGCAATGCAAACAACTAAAGGAATTACCAAACTAAAGTTAAAAAACATTCCATCGAATGTCATGCAAGCAACATTCAATTTAAACCTATTGCATGGGATCTTAACCAAAGGGAATCCAAATCAATTATAATCCATCAACAATTCATACAAGAAATTAACAACCAACAAACTCAAATAATGAAGAGATAAACCCAAGGCAATTTGCAGCTGTGATAAGCTTCATACGAACGGGATCTGGATGAAGAAGCACTGATCAGAGATGAAAATGAGATGTTGTCCAGATCGAGAAAAGGAGCTGTCCAGATGGAGACGATCAGATCTAGATGGAAAAATCGCCAGTGGAGGAAGGTGTTGTGATTGAACCCAGATCGGATGGAAGTGGAAAGGAGATGGAGTGGAGGAGATGCAGCCTGCGGTGGAGAGGTTGCGAGCTAGGAAGAAGATGGAGAGGAGAAGATTACTAGGCAAACCCCTTACCTAGGTGGATGAGGCGATTGGCAACGACCGGAGGGAGGGAAACCCTTTCTCGGTGTACCGTCGGCGGAGATCGGAGGAGGAAGTGGCTGGCGTCGAGTGCTTGAAGAATAAGCTGCGCGATCCTCTATTTTGACAGATTAGTAATAGTACTATTACTGCATTATAGATCATTTTCCTCTCCAACAAGTTTGATTCTTCAAATTATATCTAGTATTGAATTAGTTTCTGAGTCGAACAGTTGTGTTCGTTCATCAAATCTTAGGTAGGCTAGCTAGCTAGTACTACACTTAACAACATGCATGTAAAAGTTGCCACCAGGCATATGATTCTCTTTGCCAGTAAATAATGAGATCTTTTGTGGAAAGGATTCACTACTATTTCTTTATCAAGAGTTTCCCACTTGAAATTTAAATATAGAAATTTCTAACAAAGTTTAACACTGATGTAGAGATGGATAAACTTGATAGATGGATTAGCTTATTCATTCATCTTTTTTCATCTAATCTTATTATTTGACAATTTATGAGAGATGCTCATACTAGTGTTCTAGAAAATATATACTTTGCAACTATTGCTACTTATATTATCCTCTAATCTTAGCATCAAACAGGTTTTCGGATTGAAGTTTTGCACCACATCTTTTCTTTTGATTTTCTGTGCATTTAGTCTCTTGCAATCTTGAATGTTTTTAGAAATAACTTGTAGATTTTATTCCATTTTTTTGTTCCTAAACTTCATATTGGGACATTACTCTCATTATGCTCGTGTGATAATCATCTAAGGACTTATTATAAGCATTGTCTAGCATCTCTATAGCATAGTATGGTACCAGCATATGTGGCATGATAAATGAATTTGTACGTACCTAAAATGAAGTGCTCTAAGGACATGACATTCACTACTACTTTTCTTCCATAGACAAATGTAACTTTGCTTCCATAAGTTTAGCAAGTAGAGAAACAACCTTTAGCAATGCACGACAACTTGTAATCTATGTTTTTTTTCTAATATTCTAATAGCCCACTTATCGTCAAGGCTCCACATCACTTATGGTTCTAATTTAGGAATCTAAAATGATGGATAAATCTAAAATCTACTCTAGAGCCAACCCTCTCTGACTCTAATTTAGGAATCAATTACTGATCATGAACTTCGATCTACTAACCGCACTATGACAGATTGCATAATGAACTTCAAATGTATTTCCAATCCAGTTGATAGCTTGAGTTCCTAATAACCTTTCATCTACTCTAATGTATGCAAATGAATAAAAGTTTTCTTTGAGGGACTAAGGTGTTGGTGTAGCGAGGCCGGCAAAAAGGAGATGAATTACCTATATAAAACAAAATAAACTCCTTTCTTGATCTTTTGATTAGACTAGCATAATAATAATAATGAATTAATTGAACAACTAAATAAAAAAAAAGTAAGAGGATAATTCTATTTAATTGGTTACAACCTAGGCGGTTGTTAATCCAAGGCGTTGAAGAAAGCTCGACTAGAATTCTCCTTTGTTGAAAACGGAAAAGTCTCTTACAGAAATTGATAGTTCAAAAGAAAGACTAAGAAAGTGTACAATACTTGTTATTCAAGTTGTTGTATTATTTCTAACTTCAGGGGTCTTTTTATAGTTCCTGAAAAATTCTATCTGAAACTGGAAAGCGCTTTCAATAAGGTGAAAGGCGCCTCCAGTGTGACAAATCTTATCGCCGAAGATAAAATTTTATCTTCGACTAATAGCTAGGGAAGGTGCCTTCAATAGGCTGGAAGGCACCTTCGCACTGTTCATCAAAGGCGCCTTCCACAGGGCTACTAAGCTCAAAAGTTGATCTCTTCGCATAGTTCTTCACGTAGATGATTCTCTAGCTAACCGGAGTTGAGTTCACCCAAACTCAACTCCGACCTTCTCCTCGAGCAGGCTTCCTTCCCGGCTTCTCATCCCTCGAAAGCTACACATGTCCTTCTCATCCACCGGTATACTCTTCCGCAATGCACTGAGCCCGTCGACTCCCTTTCAGTGTCATCATTCTCGCTAGCTGTGTCTTTCGCTCTATTTCTTGTGTTCCTAAGCTCCTATATACTTAGACACAAGGATCAAACATAACATGACCTAATTGAACTTGGTTGACCACATCAAAACTATCCCGGAATATTAACATAAGGCTATGTCTAACTCTACTTCTTGATGAGGTTTTGAAATCATTTGTATCATCAGAAAACCTATTAATTCCAAGTCATTAATTGCACTACAATCACCCAGCTAATGTGGGTTTATACTTGCTACCGTAGCTCCTTTATGTTTTACAACATCTTTTAATTAATGCTTTAGCTGAAACTGGCTTTACATTTGGATTTTGCACGACAGCATAAAGAATTGGAGGCAATAACTAAGTTGCTTAATAGAGCTCAGCCTATTGGCATGTGTTAACACAAACAGCAAAGTTTCACAAAAAGTTAGCACAAATATTAAAGTTTTATAGAAAGTTAACACAAACATGAAAGTTTCACAGAAAGTATTCTTATGTTTATAGAAAACCTTCATTTATGATTGTAATCTTCTCCTCATTCATTTTATTATTGCAATTAAATTATTAACTTGCTATACTATCATTTTTTGCCACACAACTCCCCTTCAACTGGATAGAGCTCAATGCGGTTATTTTGTCTTGTGATATATGAGATATAATTGAAGGTGCCACATCCATTGACAAGGCTTCCTTGTGGTCAACACTAATATTAGATATATTTTCAATTTTTTTTTATTGAAACATGGTTTTAAAATGGTTTGTTCAATTAACATTTTCACTCATTTATTCACATACAGATCACAAAAACTATGATAGCTGCAAAGGAAATTGACAAAGTACGTTCAGAGTGGACGGAATGCATACAAGATCATATATCTAATGTGTAGGGAATTTAGGTATTGAAACTCTTTTGGTTATGTGTTGTAATTTATAGGTATTTTGGTTATGAATTTTTGGTGTAGTGAGCATCTGAAGTGCGGTTGTTTTGCTACAAGTATTGTATGTCAGTGCAATCAACCTAGGTTTGATCGGTATGATCATGGTTGTGATATGTGTGTCAAAGAATTTAAGTTAGGCTTTCATATTGGTTTGATATGTGTTTTTGAGTCATGCAGGACTTGGTGAAACACACATGAGGAGCTTGGTGTGGCCAAGTTTGGGAAGTTCATCCTAGGGCTCGGATCCTTGAGTCGGTGAAGGATGGTGGAAGATATCCGAGGGATCGCCGGACGAGGAGCAACGGAGTGAAGCTGAGGGAAGCGGACTTCAAGACAACGCGAAGGGTGCATGGATAGGAGCTGCGAGCTCGAGTGCATATGAGGGACGAAGGCCGAGGAAGAGGGCTTCAAAGGCAACTCCGGAAAGGATGAGTATGAGTAAATATAAGTAAATGTATGGTACCAGTCGACTAGTACTTGGATCAGTCGACTGGTCCAAATTCACAAAGAGCAGAGAATGCTTCTATGCTTGTCGGCTGTGAAGACCAGTTGCCACTAGTGGAGTGTCGCTGGCTGTGTCCAACGGTCACACCAGTCGACTAATGCATGGATCAGTCGACTGGTATCAGGGTTGAGTTGATATGATGATCAACTCTCTCCCTTATTTATAGGTAGCTTGGGGCATTGAAGGAGGTTACTAGTTTAATTGAAACTCTCCTAGTCTTTGCCTCCAAGCTTCCAAAGCCTACTCTCTTCCTCCCCAACCAAAACTTCATCTTGTAAAGAGGAAGAGAGCTTTGTGTTAGAGTGTATACTAAAAGCCTAGCTTTTGTAAACATTTATTTGTTAAAGTAAAAGAATCACATTGGTCAATATCTGCATTTATTTATTAAATGTAAATGTTTAATTAATTTATACAGTAGACAACATGGAGTGTGATGTCACACTCAGAAGATCATGTTGTCGGTTCTCTATAAATTATAAACAGTTGCTCGCGACTAAGATAGAAAGGAACAAACTATCAGTATAGTCGTAGTGTAATTAAGTATTAGTTTATCTTGACTAATAAATTACACTAATACACTTTAAGTGTATTGAGTAGGATCATTTAGGTATGTTCTTTTTGTACTGACTTAGTAAAAGAACTAAACCTTAGTTATTATGGAAATGTGTGCTCTTAATCCTAATATAATAACAAGTACATATATTTAATATTTATTTCTTTGATTTATCAAAGGGTGAGGTTTAGCTCGATAAATCAATATGCCTGATAAGTTGGGAAATGATATTACTTATAGTGTGTGTTGTTAATTATAGAAGGAATCTGTGTCCTAGTTATCTAGGTTGAGAATGTCCCCAAGAGGAGCTCATAAGGATTGCCATGTTAAACCCTGCAGGTGGACCTAGTCCGACATGACAATAAAGTTGAGTGGTACTACTCTTGGAGCTAGATATTAATTAAGTGAGTTGTCAGTAACTTAATTAGTAGACATTCATAATCTTAAACACAGGGAGACTAACACACTCATGATAAGAAGGAGCCCATAATGTAATTTGGGATTGGTGCGGTAGTGCGGTAATAACTCTCTAGTGGAATGAGTTATTATCGATGAAATTGAGTTGTGTGTTCGGGGCGAACACGGGATACTCAAGCTCATCGGAAGGCCAAAACCAATTTCTTCTCTAGATCCCTGTCGTAGCCTCATTATAGCCTCAAGTCCATCCAAATGTAAGACTCTTCTTGGTGTCCAAGAAGGGGGCCGGACCATTGCTTGGTGACCAAGCAATGGCCGGCCACATCCTCTTGAAAGGGGTCGACCCTATAGCTTGGTGACCAAGCTTGTAGGGGTCGGCCATAATAATTCAAAAGGGGAGGGTTGTTTTGAATTTTTAAAATCTTCTCTTTGTAGAAAACTATAAGTTTTAAAAGAGATATTTTAATTTTTAAAACTTTTCTTATTTGAATTAGGCTACATGTTTAAATAGAGAGTTTAAAAGATTTTAAAACTTTCCTTTTTAACTATCCTTATGGTTTAAGAAAAAAAAAAGGAAAAGAAGTTTTAAAATTTAAATTTTCTATCACCATGTTAAAAAAAGAAATTTTATAAGAGAGTTTTTAAATTTTAAAACATGGTTTTAATTTTTAGAAACTTTTCTTTTTTAATTCATACTTTAGGAAAGAGAGCTTGTAAATTTTATAAGAGGATTTCTTCTTGTAAAATTTTTAAAAATTATTTTTCCTTTCCTTTTAATTGTGGCCGGCCACCTTGCTTGGTGCCCAAGCAAGGGCCGGCCAATAGGATTAAACCAAATTCAATCCTAAACCAAATAGGATTGATCATAACCATTGATTGGTGATTGATTCAATCATGAGGAAAGAAAAGGAAAAATAAAAAGGAAAAAGGAAAAACTCTCGGATGATTTTATTTTTTGTAAAAGGTTTTTCCTTATTTGTCTTGGGCAAGTAATATAAAAGAAGGGGTGAGGGGGCTTCATGAGAGACAACTCTTATTCTTTTGCTTAGGTGATCTCTTGGTGTGGCCGGCCCTCTCCCTTCTTCCTCTCCCTTTGCTCTCTTCTCCTTGGTGGTGGTGGTGGTCGGATTTTAGAAGAAGAATGAGGAAGCTTTTAGGTGGTGTTCATCTTAGAGGATCGTCGCCCACACGACGTCCAAGGCGAGGCGAGGAATACGGCAGAAGATCTCGAGGTCATTAGCATACAAAGAGAAGATATAATTAGCAATTGTTTTCCGCATCATGCTAGTTTTACTCTTTGTAAGAATTCTAAATACAAGAGGCAATTAGATCTAGTTTTTCGAAATAGTTTTTCGAGTTTGTGTTTTCTTCTTTTCGAACTTGTGATTCGATTGTTCCTTTTGGTTAACCTAGAGTTATTTAAGGAAATAAATATTAACTTTCCTTAAAAGGCTTTGCCTAGGTGGTGGTGGTTGCTCTCATATCCAAGAAGGTCATGTGCCTCGCCATGCAGTCCTGGAAGTCAATTTTGGAAATTAATATTTATGGAATTAATAACCTAGGTAGATTTGAATCAATAGTGTTAAGTTCCGCTTGCGATTCAAATCTAAACCATTAAGAACAGATAAGTTAAATTTGGAATCAATGATGTTAAGTTCCGTCTGCGATTCCTTATTTAACTTCTAAAGAACACAATAGGTTATTTAAGGAAAGGTTCGACACTTGTACAAAAATTTTTGTACAGTGGAACCGGTACGTTTTCCTAGGTTTAACCAACACTTTGTGTTGGATTAAGACGCGCTAGAAAGGGGGGGTGAATAGCACTCTTGGCTTTCACTTTTCGTATTCGAAACGATTGAGTAAAATGCAGCGGAAATTTAAATAAAACATACAGAGAAGATGCCAAGATTTAATTGGTTCGGAGCCTAGGGTGATTCCTACTACAAGGCTCATGCTCGTTGAGCGTTTACTTTGGGTAACAACTATAATCGTGAAATAGTACAAGAGATTATTACAATTTAGATGCACTAAAAGAATTATACCAACAACAAGAATTCGAAATTCGCAACTCCAGGTCGTCGAGGTCGTGTTATGGCTCAGCTAGAATGTCTTGTTAGTAGCAACAGTTGTATGATTGCTTGGGAGATGATTGATGGATGTTGCTGCTCGAGACTGCCTTTTATAGGCCGTTGAGGGAACCTTCAAGACCCTTGAGGACGCCTCCAATCCCCCGGTCAGCCGTGTGTGGATAAGCTCTGAAGCAGTCTTTGTCTATCGACTTGAGGGTGCCTCCAATCCCCTGGAGGGCACCTTCATTGTCGTCTGAGGCGCCTCAAGCCTCCATGAGGGTGCCTCCAGCCTGGCTTCATGCATAGCTTCTGCCTTGCACCCGAGGCGCTTCAAGCTCCATGGAGGGCGCCTCAAGTACTGTTCATCCGAGGCAAACCTTGTTCTTTTATCCTTGCAAGATATGTTAGTCCACAAAATAACAACATATCCTATAAAACAAAGTTAGCACATAATAATAACATAAAATTAACTGTGTGACAGTCAATGGACTGTCCGATTCTGACTTCGGATTTTCAACCAGAAACCCTAGGTCGAACTGACGTCTACTATTCCCTCGGCGGGGAATGCGTCCTCACCTACTCCACTCAGGAGAGCATACATGTTTCCAGACCGGTCCTCCAGACCGACTGGACTTTTGCTCAGCACCCGAGTCTTCAGGTCTTTCTGCTGGACTTCCGCTTCACGGCCCGCCCAGACTTTCACCTGGTTTGCGACACCAGGACTTTTCACCTAGGGTTATCGCCCCCTAGGACTTTTGCCCGAAGCTTCAACCCGCCAAGACTTTCCGCTTAGGGTTACCACCCCCTAGGACCTAGGGTTACCGCCCCCTAGGATTTTCCACCTGCCTAACCATAGCTAGGACTTTGCCTAAAACACCTTAGGACTTTTCCTACAAGTTCATTCAGCACATTAGATAACAAATAACTTTAACTTTGAATCCTTTACCATTATCAAAACTTGGGTTCGATTGTCGGATGCTTCCCACACCAACAATCTCCCCTTTTTGATTATGACAATCGAAATTCAAAATTAAGTAAAGATAATGCTATAAAGAATTTTCAAGAAATGCAAGCGTAATATAAACTAACAGTCATAAATACAAGCATGGATTTTAAATACAAGGCTCCCTCTTAAATAAAGCTTTTCTTTTGAAAATTTTCATAAGCTCTTCTTTTAAAAATTTTCATATTTGAATTTTTATACTTTAAATTTTTATACTCTCCCCCTTTGCCATATATAAAAAAAATCAGAAAAAATAGGGTATAATAGAGAAGTTGATCATAGCTTAAAAATACACCGCTAATAACTGTTTCAGATTTTAAAACTGTTTCAGCTAAAAGTGAAAAATTTTCTTGAGATTTACAAATTTAGTTTTTATAAAATTTGATAGAAAACTTTTTGATAAAATTAAAAAACTTAGGGTGCGTTTGGTTTGCCCCATTTTTATTTTTATTTTTTGAAAAACGTGCGTTTTTTGTTTTTCAGAAAATGCCTTTTCCACGGTTTTCATTTTCTTAGAAAACGCTCTCTCATTTTCTTAAAAATGAATGTGGAAAACGTAAACCAAACGCGTTTTCCATTTTCTCAGAAAATGAAAACAGAAAATAACATGGAAAACACAAACCAAACGCCCCCTTAGCTTTTAGAATAAATCTTCTTGTAGACTTTTTAGCAAAAAAAACTTTATCAAGGATTAAGAAGGGAGTTTAGGTCTTAAAAATAATGTGATGTTTGAGAAAATACTTAGAACACCTTTTCCTTGGAAAATTCAGAAACTAAGTTTAGAAGCAAGTTAAAAAAAATCAAAAAGTAATTTTACTTATTTAAATTTGAAAGATACTTTACATAGTATTACTATGTAAAACTTTTAGCTAAGGCTATTTTCACTTTAAAAGCATAAGTCAAATTTAAAAATTTAGATATCTTTTTCAAAAAATCCTAAAGTCCAAGTATGAGTAATTAACAAAGTTAAAGCTTAATTTCCTTATCCAAATGTCTAACCGTTAGCTACTAGCTATTTACCTAAGAAGTAATAGCTTTCACTTGGTTAGTCAAGTTAAGTCAGTGATCCAGTTAGATTTGACTAAGACAGAATAACTTAACTTGATTTATGTATGTAAAATACCGAAAATGGGCATAACACCTTTAGGGAATTTTTCGGAATTTTTGAAAATTTTTCTGGAATTTTTCGGAGATCGTATGGACGAATTTATGGCGATAAAAACTAGGCCCCGGGAAAGCATGTTTGGGCTACCCCATTTAAACGAGGAAAAGTTGAATTTATTTATTTGTTTTTGTTTTCTTTTCCTTTTCCTTATTTTTTCTTTTCCCCGTTTTCTTTCCTCGCCGAACCCGCGCGTGCCCCTCTTCTTTCCCCGCCCGACACCGTGCCCTAACCGCCACTCGGCGGTTCCTTCTTCCCTATTTCTTTTTGATGCCGATTCCTTTTCTTCTCTTCTCTTCCACTTCGTCGCCGAAGCTCTCCAACCCAATCCTCATCGAGCCGTTTCTCCCTAACGCCTTCTTTTCCCGAGTGCATCTCGGCCGATCCACCTCCGTCGGCCACCAGGTCCGACCCCAGGCGCCTCCGACTCCACGGATCTGTTGGTACAACCTTAGGTCAAGGTTGACCTGGTTGACCTGACTCGAGTTGACCTGACTAGAGTTGTATTTTGATGTTTGACGAGAATAGAAAAGTTCTATTCTGATGTTTGACGAGAGTAGAAAAGTTGTATTCTGATGTTTGACAGAATACAAACTTGGGAGATTATAGGTGCAATCTTTGGTCAAGGTTGACCTGGTTGACCCGACTTGAATTGACCTGATTCGGGAAAAGTCCAAGCAGGGAGCTTGTCATGGAGAAGTCCAAGTATGGGAACTTGGCATGTGGAAGTCGGAGAGGGCTCGGTAGCTCGTTCTCCGGACTATGGTCAGAGAGGGCTCGGTAGCTCGTTCTCTGGACCGGATGTGGAAGTCGGAGAGGGCTCGGTAGCTCGTTCTCCGGACTAGGTCAGAGAGGGCTTGGTAGCTCGTTCTCTGGACCGGACGAAGTCGGAGAGGGCTCGGTAGCTCGTTCTCCAGACTAGGTCAGAGAGGGCTCGGTAGCTCGTTCTCTAGACCAGGAAGGCAGGTGAAAGTCCTGGTGAGTGAAGCCAGGCAGACGGAAAAGTCCTGGTGAGTGAAGCCAGGCAGATTGGAAATCCTGGTGAGTGAAGCCAGGTGAAAACCCTAGTGAGTGAAGCTAGGTGAAAGTGAAAGTCCTGGTGAGTGAAGCCAGGCAGTTGGTGAAAGTCCTGGTGAGTGAAGCCAGGCAAGGGAAAGTCCTGGTGAGTGAAGCTAGGCAGTTTGGAAGTCCTGGTGAGTGAAGCCAGGCAGATGGGAAACCCTGGTGAGTGAAGCTAGGTAAAAGTCCTAGTGAGTGAAGCTAGGCAGTTTGGAAGTCCTGGTAAGTGAAGCCAGGCAGATTGGAAATCCTGGTGAGTGAAGCCAGGTGAAAAACCCTAGTGAGTGAAGCTAGGTGAAAGTCCTGGTGAGTGAAGCCGGGCAAGGAAAAATCCAGATGGATCAAGGATGATCGGACATCTGGTGTTGAGAAGGTCAAGTAGGTCAAGGGAGTGACCGAATACTTGGCACGAAGAGAAAAGTCCAAGTGGGTCAAAGAGATTGACCGGACACTTGGTGGGGAGTCTTAGCAGGTCAAGGGAGTGACCGGATGCTAAGCATGATGTACCAACAGGTCAAGGTTGACCGGATGTTGGTGTGGGAGACTTGGGACTTGGTATTGGGAAAACCAAGCTGACCGATCTGGGGACCGATCGGGATCTGGTGATCGATCGGTGACCGATCGATAACCAAGCAGAATGCTTCATGGATTATCGATCGGTCAAGACCGATCAAGAAGCAAAGAGAAGAAGGAGAAAGGCGATCGGTCCGAGGACCGATCGATCCCTGACCGGTCCAGACATAGCTTGATCGGTCCAGGCTTAGCCTAATCGGTCCCCAAGACCGATCAGGTTGGAGCCTGATCGGTCCAGGCCTAGCCGTTGTGAGTGACAACAGCTAGATCTCGGTCTTCTGTGTCTTCTTCTGCCTACACAGGTTTGCAGGTTCAGCTATATAAAGAGTCGAGCGACTCTACAGGACCTTCTTCTTGCTCTGCAAGTTCTTCCAGGTTCCTTCTGCGAGCTTTGCTGAGCTCGTACTTCTTGAAGCTTCGCGTGAGCTTCCCTGCTGCTGGCATCCGTGAAGCTGCTGCTTAATCAACGGACTCCAGACGAGAAGGCAAGCTTGTTTGTTTTACATTCATATTGTCTTGTGCTTCTTTGTATTTTGTGTACTTCTATCTTGCTGTTGCAAGAGTTATTGTGGCGAGGTTTCTCCACCCAGAAGGAGTTCATATTAGCCGGTTATCCGGGGTCTCATCCACTGACGGATTGAGAGGATTCGTCCACCTTACGGACACGCCGAGGAGTAGGAGTTTCATCTCCGAACCTCGTTACATCGCTGTGCTTCAGGTTTGATTTCTCCATTTACGTTTCTGTTGTTATTTTTCCGCTGCGCTAACTTGATTTGTAGAAAGAAATGCGAATTTGGGGTCGGCTATTCACACCCCCCCTCTCTAGCCGCGACCGTCGATCCTAACAAGTGGTATCAGAGCAAGGTTGCTCTTCGACGGATTAACACCCAAGGGAGCACAAGCTAGAGAATGGATCTACTTGGAGAAGACATCACGATTCCACCCTTCTACGATCGCGATGACTTCGCGTTTTGGAAGGTAAGAATGAAATATTTTCTTATGACTAATCTTGAGAATTGGAGTTGTGTCCAAGTAGGTTTCGCTCCTCCAATGGATGAAGAAGGAAAACCTATCGAGAAGAAAAAGTGGACGAAGGATCAAATCCACCGATCCGGAATCAATGACGAGGTAACGAAAATTCTGGAATTTTCATTACCTAATGATGTCTTGTGTGAGATAGGTGGTTACAACGATGCCAAGGAGTTGTGGAACAACTTGGCGAAGTTCCATGAGGAGAGCTCCAATTCAAGCCATGAGGAGGAGTCAAGTGAGCCAAGTAGCTCACATCATGGAAGTGTCGAATTAGAAGTTGAGGGCCACTCAACATCTAAGGATGAAGTGGAGGAGAGCTCCTTGTCAAGTTCGGAGCAAGAAGAAGAAGAAGCTTCTACCTCCGGAAGGGATGAAGAAGAGAGCTTTCATCCATCCTCAAACCTAGGTAACTCAAGCATTTTAATTTCTAGCAAATTACACATAATGTGCTTTGAGTGTAGGGAATTTGGGCACTACAAGAGTAAGTGTCCAAAGAGGATTAGAAAGTCCCCACCGGCGCCAAAGGTCAAGAAAGCCGGAGTCCCGATACGTAAAGGCAAGGAGCACGTGGTGTGTTTTCAATGCAATCAAAGGGGACACTATAGGAGTCAATGTCCAAGGGGGAGGCATCCTCGCAAGGAAAAGAGACAAAGCACGTGTATAGGGGGAGCTAAGGCAAACCCTAAGGTAACATTTAAAGCTTATTCTTCCAATTATAGTAAGAAACATGCTAGTAGCTTTATTGTACTTGTCGATAATAACAAGCATGATAACCCTAGAAACCAATACATGTGCTTAGGTGCCAAGCATGTTAGTCTAGGTAAGGACAACACTAGAAATACCAACCCTAGGATTAATTCATCTAAGGTTAAGGAAAATCTAGGTAGAAACCCCAAAACAACTAGACACATGCCTAGGAATACCTCAAAGAAAAATGAAAAATTAAAAATTGAGGTATTAGAGAAGGAGAATCAAGTCTTGAGGTCAAGACTTGATACTTTGGAAAAGGCTCTTAAGAACTTGGAGAAGTCATCTCTAGGGTTTAAGGGTCAAAAACCAATGTCCAAGGACAAGAAAGGTTTGGGTCACAAACCTAAGTCCCAAGTGGTCAAGCCCACTTATCATAATGTTGTTGGAATGTATACTGAAAGCCTAAGCTTTGTAAACATTTATTATGAATAAAGAATCACATTTGGTCTAATTGTCTACATTTGTTTGTAGTTGTTCATTTAATTTATATTGTAGATAACATAGTATGTGGTGTCACATACAGAAGATGATGTTATCAGTACCTTATAAATTATAAACAGTAGCTCACGACCAAAATGGAAAAGGAACAAACCATTAGAAGGTCGTAGTGTAATTAGGTATTAGTTTATCTTGACTATATAATTACACTAGTACACTCAGAGTGTATTGAGTAGGACCATTTGAGGTCGTTTCTTTTATACTGACTTTATAAAGGAACAAAGACCTCAGTAATTATGGAAGTGTGTGCTCTTAATCCTAATATAATAACAAACACATATATTTGATATTTATTTCTTTAATTTATCAATGGGTGAGATTTAGTTCGTTGAATCAATAAACCCGATAAGTTGGGAAATGATATCACTTATAGTGTGTGTTGTTGATTATAGAAGGAAACTGTGTCCTAGAGATACTAGGTTGATAATGTCCTCAAGAGGAGCTCATAAAGATTGTCATGTTAAACCCTGCAGGTGGACTTAGTCCGACATGACAATAAGGTTGAGTGGTACTACTCTTGGACTTAGATATTAATTAAATGAGTTGTCAGTAACTCACTTAATTAGTGGACATTCGATATCTTAAACACAGGGAGACTAACACACTCATAATAAGAAGGAGCCCAAAAATGTAATTTGGGATTGGTGCGGTAGTTCAATGATAGTTCTCTAGTGGAATGAATTATCATTGATAAAATTAAGTTGTGTGTTCGGGGCGAACACGGGATGCTTAATTTTATCGGGAGACCAAAACCAATTCCTCCTCTCGGTCCCTATCGTAGCATCTTATTTATAGAGTACTATACCCACATATACCCACCTTCATACCCATGCTGTAGGGGCCAGCCAAGCTAGCTTGAGGACCAAGCTAGGGCCAGCCAAGGCGGCCCTAGCTTGAACCCATGCTAGTGGGGGCCGGCCAAATTAAATTAAAAAGGGATTTTAATTTTAATTTTTATTATTATATGGAAGATATAATTTAAAGAGAATTAAAATTAAAATATCTCTCTTGTAAAAGATCTATAAAAGATTAAAGAAAGAGATTAGATCTCTTTCCTTATTTGTAGATTGGAGAGATGTTTTATTTTTTCTTTAAAAATTATTCACATGTTGATAAAATTAAAATTATAGAAATTTCCTTTTATCAACCATGAAGAGATTTTAAAGAGAAATTTTATTTTTTAAAATTTCCGGAAACAAATTAGGAAGTTTTAATTGTTGATTAAAACTTGTCCAATTTGTTCTCCAATGATGTGGCCGACCATTGAAGATTGATTTGGAAAATTTATTTTATTTTTCTAAATTAAATCATGTCAAGGAAATTGAGGAAATTTTATTGTAATTAAATTTCCTAATTTGCCTAGGCCAAGGAATATAAAAGAAGGGGTAGGGGTGCCTTCATGAGACACAACCTCTATTGTTTTCTCTCCCTTTTTCCTTGGTGTTGTGGCCGGCCATTACCCTCTCCCTCTCTTCCTCTTGTGGTGGCCGAATACTTCATCTCTCTTGGAGTTCTTGTGGTGGCCGGATACTACTTGGAGAAGAAGAAGAAGAAGGAGAGAAAGCTAGCATCTCTTGGAGCTTGGTTAGTATTTTGATTTTCTTCTTTGGTAAAGTTCTTCCTTTGTGGCCGAACCTTGCTTGGAGGAGAAGAAGGTGGTTGGTGGTTTCTCATCTCGGTAGATCGTTGTCCACACAACGTCCGAGGTTAGAAGAGGAATACGGTAGAAGATCAAGAGGTTTTTCTACAAGGTATAATTAGTAATTTTTATTTCCGCATCATGCTAGTTATTTATGGAAATAATACCAAATACAAGAGGCTTATGATCTAGTATTTTGAATATGTTTTTCGATGTTGTGTTCTTTTGTTTTCTTTCTTTTCCTTGTGATTTGATTGTTCTCTTTGGTTAACCTAAAGTTATTTTAGGAAATTAAATATTAGCTTTCTATTAAAGGTTTTGTCTAGTCGGTGGTGGTTGCTCCCATATCCAAGAAGGCCATGTGCCTCGCCACGTCAGTACTGGGAACCTTTTATGGAAATTAGTATTTAATGGAATTAATAACTTAAGGAGACTTGGGTCGAACGTGTTAAGTTCCGCAGGAGATCCAAGTTAAAACCTAAAAGAACAAATAGATTAAGTTTTGGATCAAACGTGTTAAGTTCCGCAGGCGATCCAAAATTTAATTTAAAAGAACACATGGTAGCTAGGAAAAAGGTTCAGACCTTTGTACAAAATTTTTGTACAGTGGAACCTCTAGGTTTTCCGAGTAGCAACCAACAAATGTTCCATTCGATTATGGAACAAAATCTCGGGCTAGGAAGACCATCACCAAGGTCACAAGGGGAGTCACCCCTAGAGTGAATCTTGATGAGTCCCAAATGACCAAGGCTTTAAAGCCTAGGAGGGTCATTAGGAGGGTTGCTAGGGAAGACATCCCTAGTGAATATTTAGTGAACCCAATGAGCTCCAATAGGTATTGGGTTCCTAGGAGCGTGATTTCATCACGCTAGATGAGTTAGGGTGTGCCAACCTTACTTGAATAGGTAATTAACCTAATCATGGCAAAAGGTGGCACTTTAGGAATTTTCAAGGTGTAATTAAGCCTTGGAAATGAAATGGAAAATTATTCCTAAGATGTTTAGGATGTGTCAATCACAATTGAAGAGTTTTCTAGGGTCAATCTAATTGGCACATAGTGATCTAAAAATCCTTAGTATATGATTTTAGGTCTAATACACTTAGGAATATGGATTTTATGGCAAAATGATCAAAAATGGCAACTAAGGCTAGAGTTAGGCATTTTCTATACCTTTACATGTTATTTGCCATATATTGTTTGCCATATGCCATGTCATGACATCATACTTAATTTATCATCATTTGAAATGTCATGATAATGCTTAAGTTATTTATATGTCATGCTCTAGTTAAGTTTCACACTTTATGTCATGACATCATGACATTGGCACATGTTTTCATTTATGATACTATTTTATGCCATGTCATCATCTCTTGCATATATAATCAATTAAATTGATTTAAGGACAAAAACACAACTTGATATGGAGATCAAATTGTAGTTTAGAAAACGCATGAGAATCTAGTTTAAGATAACCTAGACTCATATCTCACATCAAAATTGACTTGAATGTGTTTGATACACCTTAGATGTGTGTGAGATATTAGGATGATGAGTTAGAATCAAGGTGCATAGTTCTTGTACCTAGATGAGCCTAATTCTAAATTAGGGATCATAGGGAAAACTTGTGTACAAGTTATGTACATATAGTCCTGAGATTATGGTCCTAAATTAAAAGGTTTAAAATCATTTTAAAATTGATTTGAAAAACCTTGATGAAGCTTTTCTAGTAATAGCATTCATCATTGAACAAGTGATACAAAGAGTGATTAACTTTGAGCTATTTTAAAGACTTTTGAACTTTGTATCAAGATTTGAAAATGGAAGTTATTTTCATAGAAAACTATTTTTCCATGATAATATATGTTATGAGGAATGTATCCTCAAAATTTTACAATTTTTGGAATTTTCTGTGATTTTTTAGGGGTTTCTGAATTTCGGGAGAAAAATCAGAAATTCCTATCAGAGCTTTGTGGACCGATCAGAAGGGATGCTGATCGGTCCAGGGAAGTCTGGATCGGTCACTGGACCGATCCAGAGAAGTGTGGATCGGTCTGGTGACCGATCCAGTGAGGTTTGACCGGTCTGGTGACCGATCAGAGCGTGCCAAATTGCTGATTTTCGACTGTGTTGTCTGAAATTTCAGCTGAAAGTTAAAACACAGTTTGTGTTTTGGATTTCTAAAGGTTTGAAACTCTCCAAGACATTGTTGGTGCAATTGTCAAGGGGGAGTTGACCGTTAGGGGGAGTTTTACCTATTAGTCAAGAGGGAGTTGACTTTTAGGGGGAGTTTTTACTCTAAAGACTTGAGTGATATGGGATTATCACTAAGTTGATTGTTGACTTTAGTATCAAGGGGGAAATTGAGGGTTTCAATGAAAGGTATGGGACTTTCATTAGGAAGAAACTCTTGACCTTGATTCACTCTTTTTGATGTGTGTCAAAAAGGGGGAGAATGGGAGAATGTCCAAAGAATGTTCAAGGAAGAACATTAGAGTTTGGGGAGAATGTTCAAGGAAGAACATTGGAAAACCTAAGTTAGGTTATCGGGTTAACCTAACTTGATTATAGTTTTTGTCAAATATCAAAAAGGGGGAGATTGTTGGTGCAACCTTAGGTCAAGGTTGACCTGGTTGACCTGACTCGAGTTGACCTGACTCGAGTTGACTTGACTCGAGTTGTATTTTGATGTTTGACGAGAATAGAAAAGTTCTATTCTGATGTTTGACGAGAGTAGAAAAGTTGTATTCTGATGTTTGACAGAATACAAACTTGGGAGATTATGAGTGTAATCCTTGGTCAAGGTTGACCTGGTTGACCCGACTTGAATTGACCTGATTCGGGAAAAGTCCAAGCAGGGAGCTTGTCACGGAGAAGTCCAAGTATCGGAACTTGGCATGTGGAAGTCGGAGAGGGCTCGGTAGCTCGTTCTCCGGACTATGGTCAGAGAGGGCTCGGTAGCTCGTTCTCTGGACCGGATGTGGAAGTCGGAGAGGGCTCGGTAGCTCGTTCTCCGGACTAGGTCAGAGAGGGCTTGGTAGCTCGTTCTCTGGACCGGACGAAGTCGGAGAGGGCTCGGTAACTCGTTCTCCGGACTAGGTCAGAGAGGGCTCGGTAGCTCGTTCTCTAGACCAGGAAGGCAGGTGAAAGTCCTGGTGAGTGAAGCCAGGCAGATGGAAAGTCCTGGTGAGTGAAGCCAGGCAGACGGAAAAGTCCTGGTGAGTGAAGCCAGGCAGATTGGAAATCCTGGTGAGTGAAGCCAGGTGAAAACCCTAGTGAGTGAAGCTAGGTGAAAGTGAAAGTCCTGGTGAGTGAAGCCAGGCAATTGGTGAAAGTCCTGGTGAGTGAAGCCAGGCAAGGGAAAGTCCTGGTGAGTGAAGCCAGGCAGTTTGGAAGTCCTGGTGAGTGAAGCCAGGCAGATGGGAAACCCTGGTGAGTGAAGCTAGGTAAAAGTCCTAGTGAGTGAAGCTAGGCAGTTTGGAAGTCCTGGTAAGTGAAGCCAGGCAGATTGGAAATCCTGGTGAGTGAAGCCAGGTGAAAAACCCTAGTGAGTGAAGCTAGGTGAAAGTCCTGGTGAGTGAAGTCGGGCAAGGAAAAATCCAGATGGATCAAGGATGATCGGACATCTGGTGTTGAGAAGGTCAAGTAGGTCAAGGGAGTGACCGGATACTTGGCACGAAGAGAAAAGTCCAAGTGGGTCAAAGAGATTGACCGGACACTTGGTGGGGAGTCTTAGCAGGTCAAGGGAGTGACCGGATGCTAAGCATGATGTACCAACAGGTCAAGGTTGACCGGATGTTGGTGTGGGAGACTTGGGACTTGGTATTGGGAAAACCAAGCTCTGGACCGATCGGGGACCGATCGGTGTCTGATCGATGCGGTGGCCGATCGGTAACAACAGAATGTACATGGATTATCGATCGGTCGAAGACCGATCAAAAGCAACGAAGAGAAGAAGGAGAAAGGCGGTCGGTCAGGGGACCGATCGGACTCCTCTGACCGATCGGGACATAGCTTGATCGGTCGAGCTGCTGATCGGTCCCAAGATCGATCGGGGCGGTGGACCGATCGGGTTGGGCACGATCGGTCGTGCCGTTGTGAGTGACAACGGCTGATCTCGATCTTCATGTCTTCTTACGCCTACGGGTTTGCGGTTCACTATATAAAGAGTCGGCGACTCTGGGACCTTCTTGCTTACGCAAGTTCTTCCGAGTTCCTTCTGCGAGCTTTCTTGAGCTCGTACTTCTTGAAGCTTGCGTGAGCTTCCTTTCGGCTGGGTTCAAGTTGTTGCTTCATCAACGGACTCCAGACGAGAAGGCAAGCTTGTTTGTTTTACATTCATATTGTCTTGTGCTTCTTTGTATTTTGTGTACTTCTATCTTGCTATTGCAAGAGTTATTGTGGCGAGGTTTCTCCACCCAGAAGGAGTTCATATTAGCCGGTTATCCGGGGTCTCATCCACCGACGAATTGAGAGGATTCGTCCACCTTACGGACACGCCGAGGAGTAGGAGTTTCATCTCCGAACCTCGTTACATCGCTGTGCTTCAGGTTTGATTTCTCCATTTACGTTTCTGTTGTTATTTTTCCGCTGCGCTAACTTGATTTGTAGAAAGAAACGCGAATTTGGGGTCGGCTATTCACACCCCCCCCTTTCTAGCCGCGACCGTTGATCCTAACAGGATCCACCATCTGCATGTGTGCTCTAGCGCTGGCTCAGATCCAGCGCACTTTTCTCTGTGCTGTGCCCTAGCCATCTTCTCGGTCGTGTCTCCTCCTTCTCCTTTACGCTAGGCGCTGGCTGTTCGAGCCCAAGCACTGACGTCGCCGACCAGATCGCCACAAGAGCTCGTCGGAAGGAAGGATCAGCACTATCGTTGCTGTCCTTGATGTGCCCTAGCGCCGACAGCCAACCTTACAGTGCACTAATCTCTCTCCACTCCGTCAATTTCCGCCGGAGAGGAAACTATCGTTTGGTGAGTTTTAGATTCTTAGAGTTTTTGGTTCAATTATGGATATGAGATGTTATCTAACTGAGTGGATGCCCCTGTAGTGAGGAAGAGGTCATCTTGATCTGGAGTCCAACAAGTATTCTTGCTTCCAGCAGTTGCTCACCTCGTGTCCGACAACGAGCAGCTGCTAATTGTGCCGCAACCCTTCGTCCAGCAGCACTTTGTCCAACAACATCCCTTGAGTTCCAGCAGCGGCTGAATTAAGGTAAGGATTAAGTGTATTTGAATACTTGTTGTAGATCATGTTCCGAATTGGAGGATTTGGTTAGATGATCATGTGAATCTAGGTAAGGAACATGATTATGATACATGTTGATTTAGGTAGGAATTGGTACATACATAATTGCTTATATGTTTGAATTAGGTGATTGATTATGTAGATGATTAATCATGTGTAAATGGAAATTTGGAATAATTTAGGGTTAAGGATTTTATTTAGCTATTCATTGAGTTGTAGCTAAATAAAATATATTTATATTGGTAACACAGGACTGTGACGCGAGACGATTATCTCGACGTCGGATTTGGACCGGATACGATCCTTTCTTATTGGAGGCGGGTACTTTGACTTTATGTCATTTGATATGCATAGTAATGTCTTTAACAAATAGCAACGATTGTGTTTTCTTATCTGCTTCGGTTGATCACTACCCGATCTGTTACATGTTTGTTTGTTTATTTGTTATGCACATCATGTTAGTCCTTATTTGATTATACATGCTTATAGGGGTAGTGACACAACCATGTTATATATTATGTTCAGGACCTAGGGTTTTTGATACCTTATCTGATTTTGTGCACCTTTGATTTGGTTCATTGTCCTATGGTACACATTGTATATATATATATATATATATATATGGATATTGCTATACTGTTCAGGATTTTTGTCATGCTTAGTGTCATGCACCATTCACATGATTGCATACTGCGCGATAGTCTGCTCCATTATTGTTGAGCACATCGCTAGTTTCATCTCTGTCGGTGCTCTGTTGGTCCGCTCATGGGTAGCGTAACGCAGCGTGGTAGCACGTCAGTTTGGCTCTGTCGGTGCTCCGTTGGTCCGCTCATGGGTAGTGTGACGCAGCGTGGTAGCACGTCAGGGATCCCTCCCCGTCATGGTGTACCGGGAGATGAGAGCATTGCGCTCCCCCATTTATGATTTGGAGTAGGAGGATAGGTGTACTCCGACAGCATCCCGTCCACTCGGTCACTCATCAGGGGCAGTGATAGCAGAGTGCACGGTTGTCATAGCCCTACCCACTCGATCTCACCATTGTGTGTGAGATGGCTGACTGGCATTGGGGGTGACCATGACATTGGCATCATATGCATGATGCATTTATTGCTTGTGTTTGCTGCATTTACTTGCTGCATTTATATGGATGCATATGATTGACATGCATACAGAATTTATGACACTCTAGGCCTGACGACCCTGTTATACTTATACCTTAGTCCTGGTTAGTACAGTTTTCTCCTGCTTATTTTAGTTGCATTTATCCTTCATGTATCAGGAGACTGTACGCATGATTAGTTCTGGTTGTTATTTTTTTTATTATGCATATCAGTTGATACCCGCTGAGTGTTGGACTCACACCCTCCTCCGTTGCTATTTTCAGGTTGATGCTGTCCGGAGAGTTCCAGTCGCTAGTCCCCTGCAGTCCACGAGGACATGTGTTAATCTTTTAGTTTTTCTTGTTTAGACTATGTTTAGACTTGTTCTGTTTTAATAATTTGGATCTTGTATGGATTCTTATTGTCTATGAGTTTTATTTGGATTTGTTTTATTATATGCCTGCTTAGACGGCAGAAGAGGTGAGTTGATTTTACTGTCGGATTTGTGCTTTATGGGTGTAGTGGAGTAGGAAATATGTTTTGAGCTTTATGAGTGTAGTTGAGTAGCGTTATTTTTGAGTCTTCTTATCATTGCTTTAATTGTTCACTATTAAACTGCGTGAATTTTTGGATGTGTGTTATGTTTTATTATTGTTATTGTTCCGGCCGTGTTGGCCGATGTATATGTGGCCCTGAGGGCATTGTAGAAGTTTCAGATTGTCACCCGTACAGGGGAGGTGCTGCTGAAATTTATTCGGACAGGGACTTTCTCGGGACGTGACAATTTATTTGGTATCAGAGCCAGGTTGGCAATACTTATTTGATTTTCGTGTTACAGATTTTCGAGATTTAGCTGATACCAATTTATTGGTATCAGAGCAGGTTATGATACCTACTTTTGGTGTTCTGGATTTTTGGGTTAGCCCAAGTTTGCGAGTCAAACTGGGTATTTATTTCGGATTAACACGGATTTCCACTATGTTTATGTTTCAGACTTCCGTATCGGATTTATATGGATTTTCGGTGATTTTCTTGTATGGAATTCCGAGGAAAAAGGGCACTGGACAGCGACGGAACATCTCCAGACAGCAAATAGGTATGAGGTTTATTGTATGATTGTTATACTTGTAGTAATATCTGTAATATAACTTAACAGATATGAGGAGATCTACACGTATAGCTGCGAGACGTGGTATTGGACAGCCACGTACGAGGACCATGGGATCTCTGGATTTTCCAGAGATGCCTACTAGGGTTGAGTCTGTCAGTCATGGACAGACTCAGGATACTGCGGGCGCGTCGGACTCTCAGATCCCGATGGCTCCTGTAGAGGTACCTACCTCGGTTGTACCGACTGTACCCACTCCTACCATATTTACGGTACCACCAGGGGTACTATCGGCATACCCCACACCTGCTCCGGCCCAGCCTACGACGTACCCGGCACCACCGCCACCTGGACCTACTGTGTACCCGACACCAGTGGCACCTGTGCCCCCAGTACCTACAGTATACCCAGCAGCACCTGCACCAGCGATACCGGTTGCTCCACATCCGGTACCACTGCCTACCATACATCCAGCCGCGGCCACCTATGCTGACCCTACAGTGCCACCGGCGGCATATGCTCCAGTCTATGTAGCAGCACCGGGAGTACCTCCCCCGGTCAATTTAGCGGTATCATATGTAGCACTAGCTCCAGTGGTTCTGCCAGTTCCTGCAGCTGTCCCGACACACCTCACTGACATTATCGCGGCACGAGCCAGGATTCCAGCGTTGGCAGAGTCGATTTACACTCTTTCGAGGAGACCTTGATTCGAGTGTGGCCCTGTCATGGATAGAGACTATGGAGTGGACCTTCTTCTATATGGCTTGCTCCGAGTGAGAGAAAGCAGAGCTGGCTGCTTTTCACTTACGGGACGAGGCCGACACCTGGTGGGTTACTCAGCATTCCATCATCAGCGAGCGGAACATCACTTGGGCCAGGTTCAGAGAGGCTTTTGAGAGCCGCTTCTTCCCACGAGCTTATCAGATGGCTCGCCGGCAGGATTTCCTGAGTCTGCAACAGAACAACCGGTCGGTAACAGAGTATAATGCAGAGTTTGACAGATTGGCTAGATTTTGTCTAGAGCTAGTTGCTAAGGACAGTTCACGTATGCAGCAGTTCATTCAGGGGTTGGATGGACAGTTGCAAGTAAGGCTTGCCGGTTTTGGGAACGCATCTTACCTGGAGACTTTGGACAGAGCCCTCATGATTGAGTCAGATCAGCAGAGAGCGTTTCTGGACAGAAAAAGGAAACAACCGGGTCAGACGTCTGGACAGATCCAGCAGCCACAGACTACACAGCAGCAGAGCGGTCACAGTCGGCCAGATCAGGGTACTTCTGGGGTATTTCATAGGCCTCAGAAGTTAGGGCAGCCTTCCTCAGGACGTTTCCGGTCTCCACAGCAGAACCGGAAACAACCTGCCAATGACATTCGTTGTTTCATATGTGGGTCTAGAGATCACATCACCCCAGCCTGCTCTCTGGGACAACCAGTTTGCTTTTATTGCAAACTGTCTGGGCACCAGAGTCAAGATTGCCCGCGGAAGGCTCAGCATACTACTCTCGGAGTACTGCTCAGGGAGGACAGCACAGTCAGTCAGGGCGGAGATTTCCACCCTCACACCACTAGCATGGAACAACTTCCCCTTCAGAAGCTGCATTTGGCATGCTCGGATAGGAGTACTCCAGTACTCCTATAGTACCCCAGAGCTCTGTTCCGGGACCTCATTATCTGACTCAGGGGCAGTATCAGCTGCAACCCTAGCCACAGGCACAGTATCAAATGCAGTCCCAGCCATCGGTACAGTATCAGTCGCCGCCCTCTCAGACTTCTCTGGCACAGTATCCAGCACCACCTCAGTGGCAGGCTCCTGCCTAGACGCAGCAGTCATAGGCAGCGTTACCACCTCTTCCCCCGCCAGAGACTGGTGTATTCATGCGATCACTAGAGAGGATGCTCAACGAGCCGACGGATCCATTTTCCCCAGTACGATTTCTATTTATGCATTATCTGCTGATATGCTGATAGATACTAGTAGCTCGCATTCTTTTATATCTTGTACTTTTATGCGGGAGATTGGTAGATTACCCACTATTAGGCTGCGGCGATTGACCGTCTCTCTACCGTCCGGTGATACATTGGATGTCACTCAGCAGGTCAGAGGTTGCCCGTTAGACTTTGGCAACATGATACTTACGGTAGATCTTTTAGTATTGGAAATGGTCGATTTTGATATTATTCTTGGCATGGACTGTTTGTCAGCATATCATGCCACTGCTGATTGCCAGACGAGGGTGGTCACATTCCGGCCTCCGAACCAACCCTCGTGGGATTTCACTAGCATTAGAGACGACGACATATCAATCATTTCGGCGATTCAGGCTCAGAAGCTGCTGTCGCATGGTTGTCAGTGTTTTCTGCTATCTTTGATTAGTACTGACGACAGCAGTAGTTCGCAGTTCTCTGATGTGCCAGTAGTCTGAGAGTACCCAGATATATTTCCAGAGGAGCTACCAGGTTTGCCTCCCAGAAGGCAAGTGGAGTTCGCTATTGAGCTGATTCTGGGGACTGCGCCGACATCGAAAGCTCCTTATCGTATGACACCAAAAGAATTGAACGAGCTGAAGGTTCAACTCTAGGAGCTTTTAGACAGGGGATTTATTCGCCCTAGTGTTTCTCCATGGAGTTCTCTACAGGCGACCATGTTTTTCTACGAGTTGCACCCACGAAAGGGGTGAAGAGATTTGGCCTCAGAAAAAAGCTAGCTCCGCGATACATTGGCCTTTTCCAGATCCTGGAGAGGATTGGAGCAGTAGCTTATCGGCTAGCACTACCACCGTCCCTAGCAGGCGTGCACGACGTATTCCACGTATCTATGCTGAAGAGATACATACCCGACCCGACATATGTGCTGACAGATATCTCAGTTTCCGTTCAACCTGACGTCACCTATAAGGAGGTTCCGGTACGGATTTTGGACCGGAAGAAGCGTCAGTTGCGGAATAAAACTTTCCGACTAGTTAAAGTTGGATGGCAGCATCATACGGACGAGGAGGCTACTTGGGAGCTCGAGGATACTATCCGAGCTCCATAACCCCATCTTTTCACTTGAGGTATGTGATTTAATTTACCGTTCAGCATTTTGTACTCTTTACCTATTGTTAGTATTTGCTGATAGTAGATAACGAAATTTGGGGATCAAATTTTTATTAGTGGGGGAGAATGTAAAATACCGAAAATGGGTATAACACCTTTAGGGAATTTTTTGGAATTTTTGGAAATTTTTCTAGAATTTTTCAGAGATCGTATAGACGAGTTTACAGGGATAAAAACTGGGTCTCGGGAAAGCCTGTTTGGGCTACCCCATTTAAACGAGGAAAAGTTGAATTTATTTATTTATTTTTGTTTTCTTTTTCTTTTTCCTTATTTTTCCTTTTCCTTGTTTTCTTTCCTCGCCAAACTAGGGCGTGCCCCTCTTCTTTCCCCTCCGACTCCACGGATCCACCATCTGCATGTGTGCTCTAGCGTCGGCTCAGATCCAGCGCACTTTTCTTTGTGCTGTGCCCTAGCCATCTTCTCGGTCGCGTCTCCTCCTTCTCCTTTACGCTCGGCGCCGGCTGTTCGAGCCCTAGCACTGACGGTGCCGACCAGATCACCACAAGAGCTCATCGGAAGGAAGGATCAGCACTATCATTGCTGTCCTTGCTGTGCCCTAGCGCCGACAGCCAACCTTACAGTGCACTAATCTCTCTCCACTCCGCCGATTTCCGCTGGAGAGGAAACTGTCGTTTGGTGAGTTTTAGATTCTTAGAGTTTTTGGTTCAATTATGGGTACGGGATGTTATCTAACTGAGTGGATGCCCCTGTAGTGAGGAAGAGGTCATCTTGATCTGGAGTCCAGCAGGTATTCTTGCTTCCAGCAGTTGCTCACCTCGTGTCCGGCAACGAGCAACCGCTAATTGTGCCGCAACCCTTCGTCTAGTAGCACTTTGTCCAACAGCAACCCTTGAGTTCCAGCAGTGGCTGAATTAAGGTAAGGATTAAGTGTATTTGAATACTTGTTGTAGATCATGTTTCGAATTGGAGGATTTGGTTAGATGATCATGTGAATCTAGGTAAGGAACATGATTATGATACATGTTGATTTAGGTAGGAATTGGTACATACATAATTGCTTATGTGTTTGAATTAGGTGATTGATTATGTAGATGATTAATCATGTGTAAATGAAAATTTGGAATAATTTAGGGTTAAGGATTTTATTTAGCTATTCATTGAGTTGTAGCTAAATAAAATATATTTATATTGGTAACACAGGACCGTGACACGAGACGATTATCTCGATGTCGGATTTGGACCGGATACGATCCTTTCTTATTGGAGGCGGGTACTTTGACTTTATGTCATTTGATATGCATAGTAATGTCTTTAACAAATAGCAACGATTGTGTTTTCTTATCTGCTTCGGTTGATCACTACCCGATTTGTTACATGCTTGTTTGTTTATTTGTTATGCACATCATGTTAGTCCTTATTTAATTATACATGCTTATAGGGGTAGTGACACAACCATGTTATATATTATGTTCAGGACCTAGGGTTTTTGATACCTTATATGATTTTGTGCATCTTTGATTTGGTTCATTGTCCTATGGTACACATTGTATTTATATATGGATATTGCTATGCTGTTCAGGATTTTTGTCATGCTTAGTGTCATGCACCATTCGCATGATTGCATACTGCGCGATAGTCTGCTCCATTATTGTTGAGCACATCGCCAGTTTCATCTCTGTCGGTGCTTGATTATGGCCCAATTTGTCGCGAATTGGGCATCAAACAATGAAGTACCAAACCCCTCCTACACTAATGTAGCATAGGAATGACTCGGGTCGTCCGCCAACAAAAGCAACGATAGGATGATAAACTTAGGATCGTATGTTATTTCTATTTTAGGGTTTTCAATATTGAAATGGAGTTTGGGTTTTTGATTCTAAATTTAAGAAATGAAAAGCAAACAAGAAAGAAACTAATCTAATGCTAGAATGAAATTTAACTAGGTGTCAATAATTAATCCACAATGCATTGTCACTCTACGCTATGGGTTAACTATCAACACAATTAAACTAAGGATCGAAATAGCGAAGCATCAAATGAAATCTAATCTAAATAATGGAAGACAATGCAAGTAATAAAGCTATGTCTACTCTAACTAACCATTGAAGATTTTCCTACATCGCATTGTCACGCTACGATACAAGAATATCCATCAATGGGAATAACATGAAACATAACAAAGAACTCAAACATGCATAAAAAAAGTAACAATTAAACAAAAACAAGTGCAAGTAAATTAAATGAACTTAACAGCAATTAAACGAAATCTAACTATACATAATTGATAACCTGCATCACATTGTCACACTATGATACAAAATCAACAATCATGCATAGTGAAACTAAACAAAGTGCAATCTATCAATCTAAGAAACAATAACAAACATAACAACTTAATTAAGCAAGAAAGTAAACTACATGAATATAACTAAAATATCCAAAATGCATAAGAACAAGACTAAACAAATCAAACATGAAAACAAACTAACTTAATTAACCACATCCACTCATCCACGATCATGCACCAATCCAACTACCCTTCGCCGTCACACAAAGGGCCCAGATCTGGAAAACCATCACTGGTGAACAGCAACACAGACGACAGCTCCTGATCACGAACAGCTTACTTGAGTGATCTGCCGGAATTGGAGAGCTTCTGTCGGAATGGAAATATGCACTGAGATTGCTGGAATTCCTGCCTTCGGAACACCATCCGCAAGAAGCCACAACACTGCTCAGTGATGGAAGAAGAAGAAATTCGCCGGAGAAGAAGATGGGGCAGCCGGCTTCCTCCTTGGAAGCTTCTACTTTCGGAACGCCGTCCGCAGAAGACCCTCCTCTGAGGAAGGTATGAAGAAGGGTGCTTGCCGGAGAAGAACGCCTCGCCGTCAAGAAAACCCTAGACCCAAAGCCGCTGTCCGCTCAAAGAAGTCGTCGAGGTTGCTGCCGTCGCCGCTTGGAGCAGATTAGAGAAGAGGGGGTTGGGTGTGGAGGACCGGCCGGCCGGCCGGCGGCAAAGGAAGAGAAGAGTAGCCGCCGGCCGGTGGTGAGTAGAAGAAAGGAGACACGGGGAAGATCGCGAGCCCTAGCTTGTGAGGAAAAATCGCCAGAAGAGAAGAGAAGATTTCGGCACTGTGCTGTGCGGGTGAGAAAGAGGGTTTCTTAACGGGTTTGGATCTTGGATTTCGGGTTGAAATGTTTGAGTGGGATCCGGATCCGGATCCAATAAGAATTGAAATTGGGCTTTGACATTGGGCTTCAAGTTTGGGCTTTAAAAGTGGGTTTTGAATTGGAGGTTTTACTTCTTTGGATCTCCTTGATGCCTTGATCATGGATCTTGATCAACGGTCCAGATTACTTCCCTACAAAACAAGATGCATATTTTAAATAAAATATCAGAAAAATATAGGAAAAATTAGATCAACGCTCCAAATAAATCTCAACTCATAAAACATGATATAAATACAGAATTAAGCATATGAGTGGATAAAAATATTAAGTTCAAGAGCCAAAATAACATATAAAAATGCTAGTTATCAGTGCTCCGTTGGTTCGCTCATTGGTAGCGTGACGCAGCGTGGTAGCACGTCAGTTTGGCTCTGTCGGTGCTCTGTTGGTCCGCTCATGGGTAGTGTGACGCAGCGTGGTAGCACGTCAGGGATCCCTCCCCGTCATGGTGTACCGGGAGATGAGAGCATTGCGCTCCCCCATTTATGATTTGGGGTAGGAGGATAGGTGTACTACAACAGCATCCCGCCCACTCGGTCACTCATCAGGGGCAGTGATGGCAGAGTCCCCTGCAGTTCACAAGGACGTGTGTTGATCTTTTAGTTTTTCTTGTTTAGACTATGTTTAGACTTGTTCTGTTTTAATAATTTGGATCTTGTATGGATTCTTATTGTCTATGAATTTTATTTGGATTTGTTTTACTACATGCCTGCTTAGATGGCAGAAGAGGTGAGTTGATTTTACCGTTGAATTTGTGCTTTATGGGTGTAGTGGAGTAGGAAATATGTTTTGAGCTTTATGAGTGTAGTTGAGTAGGGTTGTTTTTGAGTCTTCTTATCATTGCTTTAGTTGTTCACTATTAAACTGTGTGGATGTTTGGATGTGTGTTATGTTTTATTATTGTTATTGTTCCGACCGTGTTGGCCGATGTATATGTGGCCCTGAGGGCATTGTAGAAGTTTCAGATTGTCACCCGTACAGGAGAGGTGCTGCTGAAATTTATTCGGACGGGGACTTTCCCGGGGCGTGACAATGTAAGTTGGTATTTATTGTCCGGATTTATATCGATGCACAGACATAAGCATTTTTAAGTTCAGGCAGTACCCTATGCATCTCACACCATTCTAAGTGTTTTTATACACAAGTAAGTTAAACCTAGTGTGCTTGTGAGATGCTCTAGCTGAAACTAGGGGTACATGAATTCTAGGGGGTAAATTCCTAGGCTAGGCCAAATTTTTGAAAATCTAATAAAAATTGGAAGTTAAAAAATATTTTTCCTAGAATTAAAAAAAATATTAAGCATAAATAAAAGGTAAGTTCTACTCTACCATGCACATTCCTATTTGTCTTCTAAGTGCACTAAACTCAAGTTCAGGCAAGGGCTTTGTGAATATGTCAGCCTGGTTTGATTTGGACTCAACATAGTTAAGCACAACATCACCCTTAGTTACGTGATCCCTTATGAAGTGGTGTTTTACTTCTATATATTTAATCCTTGAGTGGTGAATTGGGTTCTTGGTTAGATTAATTGAACTTATATTATCAATTGAAATTTTTGTATTTTGATATTCTAGTTGATAGTCTTTTAGGGTATGCATCATCTAATAATTAAGATGCACATTCACCTAGGGCTATGTACTCAGCTTCAGTAGTGGATAAAGCAAGTTGACCAACTTACTAGACACTGACCTAGAAATTGACAGCTGCCACTTGTGCTCTTTCTATCTAATTTGAACTCGATATAGTCTGAATTAGAATAGCTAGTCAGGTCAAAGGTGCAAGACCTAGGGTACCAGAGTCCTACGTTCAGGGTTCCCTTAATATACCTAAGTATTCTTTTGACATATGTTAGGTGTGATTCTTTTGCACAAGACTGGTATCTTGCACACATACCTACTACAAAAAGAATGTCCGGTCGACTTGCAGTTAGGTACAGTAGACTCCCTATGGCACTTCGATAGTATTTCAAGTCTACTAATTTTCCTTCTAAGTCTGAGTCAATTTTAATGTTAGTAGTCATTGGTGTATTAATATTTTTTGAATTTTTCATTCTGTATTTCTTAATTAATTCCTTAGCATATTTTGTTTGAAAAATATAAATTCTATCTTTGGTTTGTTTAATTTGTAGACCTAGGAAAAAGTTAAGTTCTCCTACTAAACTCATTTCAAATTCATTTTCCATTAATTTGGTAAATTCTTTTAAAAATTTTGTGTTAGTTGAGCCAAAAATTATATCGTCTATGTAAATTTGGGCTATAAAAATATCTTTTTCTAGGATTTTTACAAATAGGGTTGGATCTATTTGACCTTGGTTACATCCTTTAAATATAAGATAATTCGATAGACGTTTATACCAAGCCCTAGGTGCTTGTTTTAGTCCATATAGATCCTCTTTTAGCCTAAAAACATGGTTTAGATGTTTTAAGTCCTCAAATCCTAGGGGTTGACTTACATATACCTCCTCTTTGATAAATCCATTTAAGATGGTAGATTTTACATCTATTTGATATAGCTTGAATCTTTTATGTGCTGCATAGGCCAGCAACATCCTAATAGATTCAAGTCTGACTACAGGGGCATAGGTTTCATTATAGTCTAATCATTCTACTTGGCTGAACCCTTTAGCAACTAATCTTTCTTTGTTTCTAATTATTTCACCCTGATCATCTAATTTGTTCCTAAAAACTCACTTAGTGTCAATTATGGTTTTGTTAATGTGTTTAGATACTAGTTCCCATACCTGATTTCTTTCAAATTAGGCTAATTCCTCTTGTATTTCTAATGTCTAGTCTGGGTCTGGAAGGGTTTCGTCTATAGTTTTGGGTTCAACTTTGGAAATTAGGGCTATTTGACTTAGGTTTCTATAAGCTAACCTAGTTCTGACTCCTAGAGTTGGGTCATCCAAAATTTGGTTGGATGGGTGATAGGTACTTGCTCTAATTGGTCTTATATTTGGTCAGTAACTAGTTCTTGTAATTCACTAGGTTTAAGTTGAATTTCTTCATCATCTTGCATGTTTCTTAAGTTAATATTTTCTGTATTAATATTTTCATTTATTACATTGGGTAAATTATTTTCTTCATCAAAAATTACATTGGTTGATTCTTCAACTTTTAGGGTATTTTTATTATAAACTCTATATGCCCTACTAGTTGTTGAGTACCCTGAACATTGGGTATTTTTATTATAAACTCTATATGTCCTACTGGTTGTTGAGTACCCTAAAAATGTTCTTGGGGTTATTTTTTATGTAATTTTTCCTAAGTAGTCTTTGGTGTTTAGAATGAAGACTTTACATCCAAACACTCTTAAATAGTTTAAGTTGGATATTTTATTATAATAAATTTCATAAGGTGTTTTATTTTAAAATTTATTAATTAAAATTCTATTTTATATATAGCAGACAGTATTAATTGCTTCAGCCCAGAATTGATTAGATTAACTTGTCTATATGTGAGCATTGTCTTGCTGGAAAGACGACTAAGAAACCATTTGGTAAGGCTATTAGGGTTGAATCACCATTGCAATTGATTCATTCGGATATTTGTGGTCCAATGAATATGAATGCTAGAAATGGGAGTTCTTATTTCATTACATTTATCGATGACTTCACACGCTTTGGTCATATGTATTTGATTTCTCACAAATCTGAAGCATTGGATTGCTTTATTCGTTATTTGAACGAAGTTGAGAATCAATTGGAACGTAAGGTTAAAACCTTGCGCACTGACCATGGAGGAGAATATTTGTCTAATCAGTTCAAGATAATGTGTAATGAGAAAGGAATTATTAGATAGCTAACTGTCCCTGGAACTCCACAGCAAAATGGGGTTGCTGAAAGAAGAAATAGGACTCTTCTTGAAATGGTTAGGTCTATGATGGCACAGGCTAATTTGCCTATCTCCTATTGGGGAGATGCATTATTAGTTGCGACCTATATACTTAACAAAGTGTCTTCAAAGTCAGTTCCATCTACCCCACATGAACGTTGGACAGGCAGAAAGTCAGATTTGAGTAATCTGAGACCTTGGGGGTCAGCTGCCTACGTTCATGATAAGACTCACAAATATGGAAAATTATGACCCAGAGGTAAGAAGTGTATCTTTATAAGGTATTTTGAGACTTCTAAGAGTTATGTTTTTATTGGTGAGCGACAAGATGGAACTATCTCTGAGATAGAGTCAAGAGATTCTACTTTTCTAGAAACTGAGTTCCCAACACGAGGTGAAGTTGATAAGACAATTCCTCTATATGAGATAGAGGAGGAGGATAATGTTCCTTTATCAATAAATCAGGAGATGTCTGAATCTAGTCAACCAAGTAGGAGTTATTTGCCACTGAATGAGTCAGTTTCTCAACAGTCTAACCTTCGAAGAAGTAGTCATCAGATTATTCCTCGGAGAATGTTTGATATTGAGAATGAGGCATTGATAGTTCTCCCAGTTGATGATGAGGAACCTCGAACAGTTGAGAAAGCTTTGAGAAGCTCAGTTAGAAAAGAATGGAAAGTTGCAATGGATGAAGAAATAGAGTCAATGAGAAAGAATCAAGTTTGAGATTTAGTTGATCTTCCTCTGGGCCAAAGAGCTATTGGGAATAAGTGAATTCTCAAAATAAAGAGGAAAGCAGATGAATCAATTAATCGATACAAAGCTTGATTGGTTGCAAAAGGATACACCAAAATGGAGGGTATTGATTTTGAAGAGACATTCTCCCCAGTTGTGAAGTTTGTGTCAATACGTGTCATCCTAGCTATAGTAGCATAATATGACATGAAATTACATCAGATGGATGTAAAAACAGCTTTCCTTAATAGTAATCTTGACGAAGAAATCTACATGGTACAACCAGAAGGTTATGTTGTTGAAGGCCAAGAGAAAAGACTATGTAGACTTCGGAAGTCTATATATGGGCTAAAGCAAGCGTCAAGACAATGGAACATAAGATTTAATGAAGTAATATTGTCTTATGGTTTCCAAATGGTCAATGACGATCATTGTGTTTAACTAAGAAAGGAGAAAGGAAAGTTTGTCATTTTATCATTATATGTTGATGATATGCTAATAGCTGGAAGCGACATAAAGTGTGTGATAGAAGTCAAAAGTTTGTTGGTGCAGCGGAGGCTGGCAAGAGGGGGGTGAATTGCCTGAAAAAAATAAAGTATACCCTCCTCGTTCTTTCAACTCAAAAAATGCAATAGTGAAATAATAACAGATAATTAACAGAAACGAAAAAGGGACTCAGCTATTTACTTGGTTACAACCAAGAAGGTTGTTAATCTAAGGCAGTAAGAAAAAGTGCACTGAAGAATCTCCTTCTCTGAAGGCGGAGAAGCCTTTTACACTTTGGAAGCTTAGAACTATTGCTAGGAATTGATTACAGAGTTGAATACTGAGTTGTTCTTTATTTCCTAACTCCAGGGGCCTTTATATAGCTCCTGGAAAGTCTATCCTGAGGGTCCAAGGCGCCTCCAATAAGGTTCAAGGTGCTTCCAGCTCGGTGAGTGGATAGAATTTTATCCTGTGCTCGAACGGTCAGTTTGACCAGCTTGGAGGCGCCTCCAACAGTGTTGAAGGCGCCTCCAATGTGGAGGACTGCGCAGGCGCCTCCAGCACTTGCTTTAAGGCACCTATAGCTTGCTCTTTAGCTCCTTTTGACTCTGTTTCAACTTCCGATGCTCCGATAACTTGGGTGATTGCGGCCAACCGGAATAGGGCTCACCCGAACCCAATTCCCGACCTTTTCCTTGAGCAGTCTTCCTCCCCGGCTTAACGTCCCTCGAACGCCGCGCACGTTCTTTTCGCTCACCGGTGTACTCTTCCGCAGCTCTCTCATCCTTCGGACACACTGAGCCCGTTGGCACCCTTCCCGTGCCGTTCTTCTCACTAGCTGCATCTTCCACTCGACTTCCTGCGCTCCTAAGCTCCTGCACACTCAGACACAGGGATCAACCACAAAGCAGGACCTAACCAACTTGGTTGATCACATCAAAATACCACGGGGTCCAACAAAGTTAGTTTTCATCACAATTTGACATAATATATATGGGAGAAGCAGAGTACATCTTAGGAGTGAAGATCGTTAGAGATCGATCAAAAAGGCTATTGGGTTTGTCTCAAGAAGCTTATATCACTAAGATACTACAACACTTCAATATGTCAGATTGCAACATTGAACAGATGCCTATAGCGAAAGGTACTGTCTTGAGCAAAAATATGTATCCCAAGACTCCTGAGGAAATAGCCGAAATGAAGAAAAAGTCATATGTCAGTGTCATTGGTAGTTTGATGTACACTATGTTGTGTACTCGTCCTGATATAAGCTATGCTGTTGGCTTAGTTAGTCGTTTCCAGTCAAACTCAGGATCGAGACAGTGGAAAGCGGTGAAGAGGATATTCAGATATCTCAAAGGAACAACGGATTATTGTCTCTGCTTTCAAGGATCGGATATGAACCTAAGTGGCTACTCAGATGCAGATTGGACAGGAGACCTTGATGACAGAAAATCTACATCTGGCTATGTCTTCTTACTGAATGATGGCTCCATCTCATGGAACAGCAAGAAGCAGGCTTGTGTAGCCTTGTCGTCAATGGAAGCTGAGTATGTGGCTTGTGCAGCGGCTGTGCAAGAGATTGTCTGGCTAAAAAGGTTCCTGAAGTATCTGAAGATTGCTGAGGATAATGGGAGTCCTGTTACAGTGTACTGTGACAGTCAAGCTACAATAGCTTTTTCCAAGGATCCCAAATATCACAACAAAGGCAAGCATATAGAAATTAAGTATAATTTTGTAAGGGATATTGTTGACGAGAAAAAGGTGATTCTTGAGTACATCCCTACACGAAATATACTTGCTGATCCTTTTACTAAGTCATTGACTAAAGAGTCATTTCATGGACATGTGAAGTCTTTGGAACTTTGAAGAATGTAACAATTGCGAAGACATTTTGACAAATGAAAAATGTCATGAGCTATTCAGTGTATATATCTTGGTTACATTCGAATAAAATTTTCGATAAACATGTTGGCAGATTGAGATTGGTCCACTCACATGGACAATCATCTCTATTTGTTAAGTACAAATAGAGGTAAGACCGTTGCTTATGGGACAGCTTATGTAGCTGTGAATAGAGACATACCCATAAGTTAAGGTCGCCTTGATAATTGTGTCAAGATGAGATCATTTATGTAATGATTGAAGTAAATGCACTCACCATTTACTGAATCTGCTTAAAGCCAGATTAGAATTCATATGTTGAATTCAGAATTAGACATTGGGAATATCTAGATCAAAATTTGTACGATGTTAAATTTTGAGAAAAACATGCGCTCTTTTTGGAAAAGAGAATAACATCGTAGCATGTGATTCATACCACATGTGCTATGGCGACAAGAAGGGTAGTAGGAGAATGGATCCCTGCTTCGCTACTATGTGAGACCCTTGAGATTATAAGTTAATCTCGATTTTACCCTAAGTGACTATTTAACTGTCTACTTGAAGTTCTGATCAGTGTCTGCTACTTTAGCATGTTTCCTATTGGCTATGGATGATTCGGTCTATGGAGCATAAGTAGAAAAGCGACTGATTAGAATGAATGGATTCTAGCTAAAAAGGAAGATTAAGATTGATTTACATCTGTGACATTTATTCACTGGTACGGGTTACATTTTTAGTTCAGTACATAAAATGCAATTGTGAATAATTTATTTGATTGAAGATGTTGAACATGCTCTTGAAATGTGGTCAATATGAGGGATTAGAGATGTTCATAATGATGTAAATAATTTAATCTGGGATAAAAACAAGTCATTTATGTCTTTGATTCGTTCTATGGACATTTATGTCTCTGATTCGTTCTATGGAGCAGCTAAGTAAGGTGTGACAATCTTCTTAGCAATTAATGAATGCTCACTATGCTTGTTGTCGCACGAATTATTTTCCCTAATGTATGGAATGGATGTTCTTATTTGGTCTTTATGACTAAATTTTGCTCTGGTCTTCGTGACTTGATCCTCATAAAGTCTTCGTGACTTATTTGGTCTTTGTGACTAAATTTTTCTCTGGTGTTCGTGACTTGATCCTCATAAAGTCTACGTGACTTATTTAGTCTTTGTGACTAATTTCGCTCTGGTCTTCGTGACATGATCACCTTGTAATCTATATGACCATATGAATTGACTTGGACGAATGGGAGATGTTAGACGTTGCATCAGTTGCAACGTCAGAAAGATGAAGGGGTGCCCATTCACCTTCATCTTCCTCCATTGAAAGCAGCCATCAAGGCATCGGTTGGTAACCGATGTCTTGCTTGCTATATATGATGGCATCCAAGGCAATCAAATCAGAGGAGTGCAGCGGAGGTGATCAGAGAGCTTTGCGAGGTGATCAGCGAGCAGAGGAGAATATCCAGTGGTTGGGATTTGGCTCGTGAACTTTGGAGCACTTTCCGATTTCCTCATGATTGTGCTTCCGACAGCGGCTGCCCACATCGACTGTCGGCGTCTTCAATTGCGACTTCGGGATATCACTATGAGTAATTATAATTACCATATTATTTTATTTTTATTTAATTTCAATTTTCATGCTGTCAAAAATTACTTACAGTAGCTACAATGAAAGGCGAAGGGTGGTGGAACATCAATGTTGAGTGTGTGCGTGCCAGAGAAGAGCATGCCTTTCCATGCGGAGGCAGGTGGGACGACATCACGTCACATGGGGATGAAGACGATCTACGTGGGGGCGAAGACGATCTACTCCTCCACCTGCGTGACGTCACGTGGGGCTATGGTCAGAATTTTTTTTTTTTTTTTTGTTAACCTTCGGAATCACATAAAATCTAAGAATTTTCAAATAATCATATTTTGGATTTTTGCCCCCATTTGCTAATGCAACGACATGTTTTGTTATTTGAGAATCATTCATTATTTAAATCAGACAGGTTAAATAATATAATCTTAAGTCGACAATCAATATTATCACAGATAATCCTGAACCAAATATACCTATGTATTTTATCATCCTCCACTGGTCATATTGTGCCTTCAGTATTAATTAGTCAAAGCTGCAATTATTCAGCACAATAGTTTCAAGGTAAAATTTAATCTTTAATGACCACTCAGATGATCTCATAACGAAGATGATAGATTCCAATCGTAATTTGACTTTCGATTATTACGTGATTGAACCAAATGATATAGGTTTGACCATACAATCCATGCTGTCATTTTAAAGATACATTTAAGATAATACCCTCTATTTATTTGGAGGTAGGGAAAAAATTTTCGCTATGATTTTTTTTTTTATGTTTATTTTATTAAAAATTTAAAGCTATGAAAAATATATTTCATGGCGGATAATTTTAAGAGAAAACTTTATCCCTTTACGAATCGGACGGAAAGGATTAAGAATCGGACGTCCTTTTAATGTTTCCAAAAAAAACTAAAGACAGCCGATTCCAAAAAAATAAATACCCTCTTTTAACTTTTGCCTATAATTGATTATGAATATAATTTAAAATATTAATTCTCATATAATTAGTTTCTATCTATATACAAACAAATTGAATCGAATAGGTGGGAAGGCCTAATTAAGTGATTTGGCAGTGATTTTAATAAAAATAAATAAAACGCTATTTTGACTTTTGTATAATTTGATTGTGAATATAATTTAAAATATTAAATCTAATAAAATTACTTTCTATCTACTAGCCATAGCATAACCCCAACAATATATGTAACAAATTCTCTTGTATAAAAGTAAATATTACATTTGATATTAAGATAAAAATTGAGAAAAATATATTTTTTAATATTGACATTTCAAGATATTTATAAAAATTTATCTATTCACAATGTTATCCATCTTAAGATATAGGACTAAACAGAAGAATAGTTGCAGTGTATATTTTTTTATATAAAACAACTTTAAAAAATTATTAATAAATATTAAAATTATTTTCAGTGTAAAAAAAATAATATTCACATAATTTCATTTAAACTTCATCCAATAGTAAAAGGTTAATTCTAATAAAATAGTAAAATATATAAACAAATTTAATAGAGTTGGTTGGAACATCTAATTAACTGATTTAGTTGAATGAGATTGATTGGGTCAAGCTACTTGAAAGATATATGCAAATGCAAGCATAGTTAATTCATTTTTATTCTAGTTTATCAACTAAACTTTTTATTAAAAAATTATTCACATTCTATGTATCCATCATCTATTCTAGTATATAATAAAATAAATTCACTTTTTAATAGTGTTTTGTATGTAGAAATTATATGTGGAATTATGATAGTATATAAATTTTAAAACTAATATATATATATATATATATATATATATATATATATATATATATATATATATATATATATATATATATATATATATATGATTAAAAATGGGCCAAGCTAGATGGGTTTGGATTGGCATTACTTGACCTATTTTAACATGTTGGGACTAGTTTGACCCAACCTGTCACGTGCACATGATAATTGAAAGACCATACTGGTGAAAGCTTATTAATGACAAAGAAGATAATTAATTTTACTAGACAATTTAATTCTCTAATTTTTAAAATAATTTAATTAACCACTAAACATGATTTAATATAATCAAATTTAACTTAATTGAATCAAAACCTTTTGTTTCTTGCCAAAACTAATCCTGTACTTAGGAGGACTTTGATCAAAGCATGCTTTTGTTTTTAGACTTCCAACGGGAAGTTAATGGGATAATTAAAGAAGACTAGAGTTTCAACGTCCAACAGGCATTTTGAGCGAGGCTAACCCAGTAAAATCAGGAGATCCTAATATCTTTAATACTATTTTTAATAATTTTTTTAGTTTTTAGTATTTAAAATATTTTTAGTATTTAGGATATTTTTGATAATTTTTAGTTTTTATATTTTAAATTTGTTAATCAGTTGAGAGATTCTAAAATTATAATTTTTTTCTATTAGGATTTCTTTACAAATTAAAAATTATCAAAAATACTTTAAATACTAAAAACTCAAAAATTATTCTCTCCCATTCCCATACAATGGAGATTTCGAAGTAAGGAAAATTTTACTCCGGTAAGGAAACTTTTCTCTATGAAAAGTTTTTTCAATCGGCGGATAATTTTAGGAAAAATTTTATCCTCTCAGAATCGTACGGAAAAGCGAAGTAAAAAACGAATATCGAATACTTTTAAAGAGGATGAAAAATATATTCCTTTTTTTATCCCTTCCGAATATCGAAAAAACGAATATGGAAAAAAAAAATATATATATATATATATATATATATATATAAACCCTAGGGTCTTAACCTCTTTCTCATCCGCGGCTCCTGTGCTCCCCGTCGACTCCTTTCCGGCAATTGCTCCAGTGTCATCCAATTCATAATTTACAAGAACAGAAAGTTATGGCGTCGCCCAAATATGTTATCAATCCAAAGGAAGAAGGAGAGGAGGCAAGCGAGAGAACAGATCCATTTAGGTGGATGATTGATGGTTTCTCAACGATTGCAAATCGTGGTGCTGATATGTATTACTCGAGGAGTTTCACAGCTTGTGGTTTTAACTGGTAATTCTAATTTTTTTATTTTATTATTTGTTTGTATGTGTATGTGCATGTGCATGTGCGTGTTGACTTCGAAAACAATTCACTAGACAAATTAACACTACTTCAGGCTTAATTATTCAATACAATTGAAATTTCTTTGTTTGTTCGATAACATTTAAGATCTTTGGAAGACTTGGCATAAGAAAATGCTTTGTGAAAGATAGCTAACAGAAGAACTATTAACTGCAGGAAGTTGCAACTGGCATCAGTTTTAGAAGAAGATGGTGAGAAATATGTTGGTCTTTACCTCTTGAATGATGATGCAGATTCAAAAATCTCAGAGATCAAAGCAATCTACAAGCTCTTCATATATGATCAACTACATGCGGAGCACATACAAAAGGAAGGTGACAAAACATTTCAAGTTCCAGAATAATTGATCATAATACAGGAAGTTCCTTTTACCTGGACTTCTTGGTGGAGTTAATTATCATGTTATTATCTTCATTTTTTTTTTTATGTAGGTGAAAACTATTTCCATAGCAAATCCCATGGATTTTGTTGTAAGGTTGCATTGAACAAGTTCAACAGTTTAAAATCTGGTCTACTTGTCAATGATCGTTGCGTCTTTGGAGCTCAAATCATGGAGGCTTTTGCATGCAAATCAGACAAAGAAGGAATCCATGAATCCTTGTCCCTTAACAAGGACCTAACTCCTCGAATATATTCTTGGGTAATCAAGGATGTTTCCAAATCAAAGGACAAACTAATTTCTGGAGCTTTTGAAGCAGGCGGCTACAACTGGTATTCCGTTACTTGTTCTTTAATTGATCATAGCTTCGAGCATATAAGATATAATTATTTGTTTTGTTTGATATTCGACTTGTCTAGGTGTATCTGGCTCTATCCAAACGTAGCCACGTCCAAAGACTGCCTTGGTGTTTTCTTGATAATGGACAATGCTGCTAGTCTTTCTTCCAAGACAAGTGTCTATGTGGATTTTAGCCTGTGCTTGTTGGATCTACACAATGCCAACCATCGGAAGCTTACAGGTTTTGACAATTTGATTGAGTTCCCGGCTACGCTACAACTTGATCGAGCAATCATCTGAATGTGTTTTTCGTATTTATTTTTGCAGTGAAACATTTGTTCTCGTCAAAGAGTGCCAGTTGGGGATTTACCAAGTTCTTAAGCTGGAAAGAAGTACAAGATCCATCTAGAGGATTTCTGCTCGACGATACATGCATCGTTGAAGCATCCGTTGTGGTCCTTGGAGTAGACACCATTCATTGAACAAGAACCAAAAGAATTCATTTTGACTTAACTAAGATTGTCTGTTCCTTCTTTGCATGTCCATTCAGTATATATCAAGCATGTCTGAAATTGATAAATGCTTGGAAAATGACATTAATCTTTTGCTCCCACAATATTTTTAAAGCTGCATGATACTTTATTTTGTCTCTGTGTCCCTACTCTTGCAAAGTTTTATGTAATCGTCAAATTAAAACATATTGATCCGGCGGTAAGAAGAGGGGCCGTCCGGTAGAGGGTCAAAGTAGTCAACACCCGGCAGACGTCCGACCGGACGAATTGCCAACCCAGCATCTCGATAGCTTGGCGGCTATCCCGCTCAGCTAACAGTAGACACGACATCAACCTCGCAGTTAAGGCTCACTCGCTCGACATGGTGGATTCGGATATCAAATCATTGGCCGAGCAGGCATCCGCCCGGAAGGCGTTAGCCGAGCGGCTCCTCCGCTCGCCCCGTAGAAGACAGAGAGAGCGGGTGGCGACATCTTCCTAGGGACTAGTGTCGCCGACAAGAGGCATGGCTGGCGGCATGATTAGGTAGAGAATCATACGGTGGAAACTTTCACTGTCACATCAGAGATATGCTCGTGCTATTAAGGTATGGTGTCAGACATGTTTTCCTAACACATCCATTCCAAGTATGCTTTGAGGAGCGTGCATGCCTCGAGGAGCATGCACGCGCCTCTGAGAATCCCTATATAAGGACCCCCAGACTTCGACGGAGATATGCTCACTATTTTACTGTAGCTACAGTTCTCGTTTCTTCTTTGCCTACTTCTTTCCGCCGAAGTTTTGACTTGAGCATCAAAGGGCCAACGCCGGGGAACCCCTCCCCGATTCGGCGCTGTGTTTGCAGGTTCAACAGGATCTGCGTCTTCGGAGTCTTCAACTGGTCAACAGGAGCGTCACATCCCAACGTCCATCGACTCAGCTCTCGGACAGGATCAAATTGGCACTATCTGTGGGAACACACCTGAATTTGAGTCAAGGAGATGGAAAAAGCTGGACGCCAACACACTGTGATGCTCTCTCCAGAGGAGCTTGACGTGCTCATACAAGCGCGAGCGACCAAGATAATTGAGCAGCAACAGAAGGCGCTAGCCTAGCGGTTCGCGCAATAAGCAACTTCAGCATTTGGTAGTCGAGCGGCACACGACGCCCGGCCGGAACAGCTCTCCATATGGGGTCAAAACAAAGGCTCGACCGATACACAAGCAGAGGCGCCGCCCGCCCCGATCCCATTCCATCGGGCCTTGTTTCAAACGCCCTCCGAAATCGCGCAAGCGAATCGAGACCGGTCTTCATCGGACGAAGCTCCCGCTCGGGACACAAGAAAGGGTAAAGCACCCCAAGCTAACTCATCCCCCGAGCGGATCAATCGCTAATTCTCCGAGGTGATTCTGCAAGATCCTCTGCCAAGGTACTATACGCCCTTGGCGATCAGTGAATACAATGGATCGACTGATCCGAACGACCACCATGGCAAATTCGATAACGCTGCAACCCTTCACCAATACACGGATAGAGTCAAGTGTCGAGTCTTCCTCACTACGTTGTCTAGCTCAGCACAACGTTGGTTTCGAAGATTGCCGGACGGGTCGATTCAGAGCTTCAAGGACTTTATGATAGCCTTCCTCCATCACTTCACGAGCAGCCGACACTATCAGAAGACCAGCGTCAGTCTGTTCTCTATGAAGCAAGGGTCGAGAGAGACTCTTCGGGTCAACATTCAACGCTTTAACTAGACGGTCATGGACATCCCCACGGTCTCATCTGAGACTATGATGCATGCCTTCACCCAAGGACTCATCGACGGGGACTTCTTCTACTCGCTCATCAGGAAGTCGTCCCGCAATTACGACCTCATGCTGCAGAAGGTCAACAAGTATATCAACATGGAAGAAGCTCAAGTGGCCTGAAGGAAAGAAGCACCGTCAGAACCACCGGTGCACGCCGAGCGAAGGCCACCGATCAGCCACCAGCCTCCGAGAGGGCCCCGAGCCGATGGGGCATGACCACATCAAGAAGCAAGACCACATGTCGTCCAACACGTGGCAGCCAAATGTCCTAGACCCAAGGGGAAGGTATGAACTCCTATGTTCTATTCCTTTCATCAGTCTGCAACCCACAACACCCACGACTGCCGAGGAGTCCCCATCGTCGCTCAGCCAACTCCCAGGAGTTACCGACGACGGTCACCTTCCCCCGAATTGCGATATAGACGCCTAGTACCAGACGGCGAGAAGAGAACAAGCAGTCACCCGAGCGGCGGCATCATCATCATCAAACAAGGAGTGACGACCACACCCCAGCCTCGCATGGGCGAGTTGGAAATTCTGTTCGGGAGGAGGAAAACCGAAGCAACACCGTTAGGAGTGAAATCAACATCATAGATGGTGGACCGACCAGCGGAGATTCCAACCGAGCCCGAAAGGCGTATGCCAAACGACTGGAGATTCATGTTGTAGGATGCAGCCAAGAGAGGGCGAGCGGGCCCTAAATCATCTTTGGCCCTAAGGATCTCAAGGGGATTGAAGTAACGTACAACGACACCCTCATCATCCATGCGGTAATTGCCAACTACACTATTCATCGCATATTTATTGACACAGGGAGCTCGGTCAACATCATCTTCCGAAAGGCCTTCGACTAGCTTCAGATCGACCGGGCCGAGTTGCTACCAATGACGACCCCTTTATATCGGTTCACTGGCAATGAGGTCCAGCCGATCGGGCAAACGAGGTTGGCTATATCACTCGGAGAGGAGCTGCTCCGAAGGACTAGGACCACTACCTTCATCATTGTAGATGCCCCTTCAGCCTACAATGTCATCCTGGGTTGGCCGACCCTCAATGAGTTCCAGGCAGTAGTCTCAACCTATTGTCAAAAAATCAAGTTCCACGTAGAAGACCGGGTCGGGGAAGTCAAAGGAGATCAGCTGGTTGCTCGGCGCTACTACGTAGAGATGATAAAGGCGGAGGCTAAGTCCGCTCGGAAAGTTCCCCGGTACGAGGTAAATACCATAACCGAAAAACCTCCTACTCTAGTTTATGAAGAGAAAGAAGAGGTGCATATACATCCTAGCCGAGCAAGGGCAACGAATTTCATAGTGGCCAACCTGCAAGCTGAGCAGAAAGCCAAACTGATCAGATGTCTTCAGCGAAATCATGATGTCTTCGCCTAGTCAACCCATGAACTACCTGTTGGGGTTGCAAGGTTGCAAACATAGTCCCATATTGAAAACACATGGAAAAGATCATGGGTTTATAAGAGAAAGATATCTCCATTGGCATGAGGCCTTTTGGGTAGAGCCCAAGAGCAAAACCATGAGGGCTTAGGCCCAAAGTGGACAATATCATGTCATTGTGGAGATATCTAAATTCTTTTCGATCCTACAATTGGTATCAGAGCCCGGACTGCCAGAAGGTTTAACCGCCGACTGTGCATAAGAGCTATGGTCTGATTGAACCATGTGAGTACAATATTGACCTCGAACAAAGAAAGTGGGGGCTCCTATGTTCGGATCAAGAGGACCAGACACCGGGCAAGAAGTCCTAGTAGGTCGGGTGGACCGAGGGGCAGGAAGTCCTAGTTGCGGCTAGGCAAGAAAGTCCTAGTAGGTTGGGTAGACCGAGGGGCAGGAAGACCTGGTGGGTCAAGGATCGGACGTGGGAGGCCCATGGTCCTTTGTTTGAGGGGGGGATTGTTGGGGTTGCAAGGTTGCAAACATAGTCCCATATTGAAAACACATGGAAAAGATCATGGGTTTATAAGAGAAAGATATCTCCATTGGCATGAGGCCTTTTGGGTAGAGCCCAAGAGCAAAACCATGAGGGCTTAGGCCCAAAGTGGACAATATCATGTCATTGTGGAGATATCTAAATTCTTTTCGATCCTACACTACCCGGTGTCTCCCCCAGCATAGCGCAGCATGAGCTTCACGTTCGACCGGATGCTAGGCCAGTGAAGTAAAGAAAAAGGGACTTCAGCGCGGAGCAGAATCAGATCATCCGAACTGAAGTCGAGAAGCTATTGAAAGCAGGCCACATCAGAGAGGTGAAAGCCGAACTGATCAGATGTCTTCAGCGAAATCATGATGTATTCGCCTGGTCCACCCATGAACTACCCGGTGTCTCCCCCAGCATAGCGCAGCATGAGATTCACGTCCAACCTGATGCTAGGTCGGTGAAGCAAAGGAAAAGGGACTTCAGCGCGGAGCAGAACCAGATCATCCGAGCTGAAGTCGAGAAGCTATTGGAAGCAGGCCACATCAGAGAGGTCCGGTTCCCGAGCTGGCTTGCAAATGTAGTCCTAGTCTCCAAGCCTGGCAACAAGTGGAGGGTCTGCATCGACTTTCGAGACCTCAACAAGGCCTGCCCGAAAGACTTCTACCACTGCCCAGGATCGACCAGATGGTGGACTCCACAGCGGTGTGCGAGCTGATATGCATGCTGGACGCATATCAGGGGTATCATCAGGTGCTGCTCGCACGAGAGGATCAAGACAAGGTGAGTTTCATAATAGCGGACGACACCTACTGTTACAACGTGATGCCGTTCAGACTGAAGAATGCCGAGACTACCTACCAAAGGCTCACGGACAAGGTGTTCTGGCAGCAGAACGGACGAAACATGGAGGTGTATGTCGATGATATACTCATCAAATCCCTCCAAGCCACTGACCTCTGTGCGGATATAGAAGAAACTTGCCAGACACTCTGCACATATGGAATTAAGCTGAACCCGAGCAAGTGTCTGTTCAGCGCGAAGAGTGGAAAATGTTGGAGCAATCCCAATGGTCCGCGGGACCATGTGTTTTGGTGTTTGGGCAAAGGGTTTAAGTTAGGTTTACCCTCGTTATTTGATATGTGTACTTGAGTTGTGCAGGACTGCAGGTGACACATGTAACTTAGGTTGACGACTTCGGGTCCGGTGAAGGATGGAGCATCCGAGGGGCCGTGGACAAGGCAGCAAGGACAAGGGCCGAGGGAAGCGACTTCGAGGCATACGCGAAGGATGACATTGGGGACGAGCCGCGGGCTTGGATGCATCCGAGGGACGAGAGCCAAAGGAAGTAGGCTTGAAGGCAAGAGGTCAAGGCTGCAAAGAAAATTCAAATGAGTCGTGAGGGTACGAATGCATGAGAGATTGTACTCGGAGTAAAATCCTAGTTTTAGGGTTTCACTGTAGCGGCACTGTAGCAATACTGTAGTGCACTGTAGTAGTTACTGTAGTGTACTGTAGCAGTCGACTGGTGTATGGACCAGTCGACTGATGCACTGTAGCAGAGAGCCGTTGAGATAGCCGTTGGGTTGGCATCAGTAGGGCTGGCCAAGGCGACGAAATTAGACTTGGTTAAAGCCTAATTAGTAGTCACTAAGTGCTCAAAGGTTCCCTTGTGTCCAAGTGTTTTTGGTGAGTGTTGTGGTGAGGTTTCTCCACCCACAAGGAGGTTGAGCTAGCCGGAGTTTGCTAGGGACTAATCCACCGACGGATTGAGGGATCGTCCACCTTACAGACACGCCGTGGAGTAGGAGCAAGTTATCTCCGAACCACGTAAACGAACGTGTTAGCGGTTTGCATTTCCATTCTTGTATTTGGTATTTAGCTTTCTATTTGTGTTCGTTTGTATTCCGCTGCGCAAACTAACGTATTGTAGAGAAGAAATCGATTTGGGGGTGGCCTAGCTATCCAACCCCCCTTCAAGCCGGCCACCGATCCTCCAACAGAAAATTCTTCATCTATATCGTCACAGAGCGTGGCATCGAGGCAAACCCTAGTAAGGTAAAAGCGCTGCAAGATATGCCGCTACCAAGGAATTTGAAGGAAGTTCAGTGCCTCACCGGTCGGATAACTGCTTTATCTCGATTCATCTCCAAGTCTGCCGACTAGAGCCTCCCTTTCTTCAAGATATTGCGCCGAGCTACCAAGTTCCAATAGGACGAAGAGTGCGACAAGGCATTCGAAGAACTGAAAGCATATCTAAACTCTCTGCCTATATTGGCTAAGCCAGCTGCTGACGAGCCGCTTCGCATTTATTTATCCTCGATCGAGTACGCTGTTGGCTCGGCGTTAGCGGGGCCGAACGGTGAGAAACAACCAGTGTACTTCCTGAGCCATATCTTAAAAGATGCTGAGTCCCGCTACATTGGTCTCGAGAAACTTTCTTTTGCATTGGTGCTCGCCGCTCGGAGGCTTCGACCATACTTCCTCGCTCATACAATCGTTGTAATGACAAACATCCCTCTGGGTCGAGTCCTCCTCAATCCAGGAACATCTGGGTGGCTGATCAAATGGACAATGGAACTTAGTGAGTTCGACATACAGTATCAGCCATGAACGACCATCAAGGCGCAATCCTTGGCGGATTTTGTCGCCGAAGTATAGAATCACGAGTCAGAAGCCACTTGGGGGATATATGTGGATGGATCGTCCACTCGGTAGGGAAGCGGAGTCGGTGTACTACTGGTCTCCCCTCAGGAAGAGCGGATGCATCTATCCGTTTGGCTAGAATATCGGACAACTAATAACGAAGCCGAGTACGAGGCACTCATAGCAGGCCTACAAGCCGCTCGGCATGTCGGAGCGATCAGAGTCTTGATTCACTCGGATTCCTAGTTAGCCGCCCAACAACTCACTGGGATATTCGAGATAAGCAACCCTCGACTCAAGCTCTACACCGAGGCCTTTGAAAAGCTAAAAGCAAACTTCCGGGAGATAGTTATTCAGAAGATACCCCGAGCGAAAAACAAGGTGGCGGACGAACTGGCTAAGCTAGCCAACTCTATCATGCCGATTGTTATATCACAGCCGATTGAGCAGTTATCTCTGGTGGCACACGTCGATCAGATGGAAGGGCTTACTTTTCTGAATGATTGGAGGACAACGTTGATAGAGTTCTTGTGGTCGGGAATTACGTCGTCCGATCGGGAGGAAGCCCACCTGTTGCGAAGGAGAGCAGGAAGATTCACGATGATTGGAGATCAACTGTATAAGAAATCTTTCTCTCAACCCCTACTCAAGTGCTCGGACTAGAAGACATCGATTACATTCTACAAGAGGTGCATCAAGGAACCTGCAGAGGACACCCTGGCGGTCGGTCATTAGCCAGAACGATATTGCTGGCCGGATATATTTGGACAACCCTCGAAGTAGACGCAACTCGAACAGTGTCTACCTGCCTATCCTGCCAGAAGTACCACAACCTCTCTCACCGATCCGTCAGAAGAAATGACAACGTCCATGGTATCCTGCCCGTTCGATCAGTGGGGCATGCATATAGTGGGGCCCTTCTCGGTGGCGACCAGCCAGCGAAAGTTCCTGCTCGTCGCAGTAGACTACTTCTCCAAATGGGTCGAAGCTAAGCCGCTCGCTAGAATAACCGAGCAGATGGCTCAGAAATTCATATGGCAGTACATCATATGTCGGTTCGGAGTTCCGCGTCGGCTCGTCTCCGATAATGGAAGACAGTTCGTCGGACAATAACTCAGAGAATGGTTCGAAGGCTATGGGATTCAGTAGGCCTCACCTCCGTAGCATATCCATAAAGCAACGGACAAGCTGAAGTCAACAATTGGGAAATTTTGTGAATTCTTTGAGCTCGGCTCGACCACGTCTGAGGTAGTTGGGTAGACGAGCTATTGGGCGTGCTATGGGCAATTCGCATGACTCCAAAGGAAGGGACGGGAGTGACACCGTTCCACTTGGTCTATAGAGGTGAAGCAGTTGTCCCTGTTGAAATTGGAGCCGAGTCCGACTAGGTGCAACAGTATAGCGAGGACAACGCTGAGCGAAGACTTCTGGAGCTGGATCTGGTGGACGAGGCACGCGCCAAAGCAGCCGTTCGGCTGACAACCTACCGACAGAGAATGCGCTAGAACTACAACAGGCGGGTAATACCTAGATCTTTTTATGTCGGCGACTTCGTGTGGAAGAAAATGAAGTCGGTCGGAGATGTCACCAAGCTGGAGGCTCCCTGGGCCGGACCCTTCAAGGCGGTGGGCAAGCTCCGGTCGGGTGCTTATTACCTAGAGGACGAAGATGGGCGGAGGCTAGAGCGTCCATGAAGTGCAAACCACCTCCAACCGTACCGAGCTGGGTGAAAGGTGCGCTGATGTAACTAATACCATGTAATCTTCATTTTTTTCTGCGTCCTTCGGCTGCAGGATTTAAATCTAAAGCCAAGTTTTACAAAGTTATTGCTGAGCGGACAGCCCGCCTCGGAAGACTGTCGAGCGACGACGTTAAACCCTAGAGTCAAAGCGGCGACTATAAATACGCTGCTCAGAAGACCGTCGAGCGGCGATGTTAAACCCTAGAGTCGAAACGACGACTATAAAAACCCCGCTCAAAAGATCGTCGAGTGACGACGTTAAACCCTAGAGTCGAAGCGGCGACTATAAAAACCCCACCTTGAAGACCGTCGAGCGACAACGTTAAACCCTAGAGTCGAAGCGGCGATTATAAAAACCCCACTCGGAAGACCATCAAGCGGCGACATTAAACCCTAAAGTCGAAGCGGCGACTATAAAAATCCCACCTTGAAGAACGTCGAGCGACGACGTTAAACCCTAGAGTCGAAACGGTGACTATAAATACCCCGCTCGGAAGACTATCGAGCGGCGATGTTAAACCCTATAGTCGAAGCGGCGACTATAAAAATCCTGCCTTGAAAACCGTCGAGCAGTAATGTTAAACCCTAAAGTCGAAACGTCGACTATAAATACTTCGTTCGGAAGACCGTCGAGTGGCGACGTTAAACTTTAGAGTCGAAGCGGCGACTATAAATACCCCGCTCGGAAGACCGTCGAGCGGCGACGTTAAACCCTAAAGTCGAAGCGGCGACTATAAAAACCCCGCTCGGAAGACCGTTGAGCGGCGATGTTAAACCCTAGAGTCGAAGCGGCGACTATAAAACCCCACCTTGAAGACCGTCGAGCGGCGACATTAAACCCTAGAGTCAAAGTGGCGACTATAAAAATCCTACCTTGAATACAGTCTAGCGGCAACGTTAAACCCTAGAGTCGAAGCAGTGACTATAAATATCCCGCTCAGAAAACCGTCGAATGGTGACGTTAAACCCTAGAGTCGAAGCGACGACTATAAAAACCCCGCTCGGAAGACTGTTGAGCGGCGACGTTAAACCCTAGAGTCGAAGCGGTGACTATAAAAACCCTGCCTTGAAGACCATCGAGCGGCGACATTAAACCCTAATATCGAAGTGGCGACTATAAAAGCCCCGTCCTGAAGAGTCAGAGCGGCGACTATAAAACCCCCGCCTTGAAGATCGTCGAGCGGCGACATTAAAACCTAGAGCCGAGTGGCGGCTATAAGCGCAAGAGTTCGACTATAGCACAGGCTCGAAAAGAAGAAGGGAAAGAATAAAATTCAAGGCCGATAGACGTCCCAGGGTCAGGAGATGACCGCCGCAAAGGTAGCAATAGTCAAAGTACAAAGGGTGTAAAACCGCCCGAGCCTATACAATAAAAAAACTAGCAGATGAACATGCAAATAGGGAAAAACTGAAAGGAATTCATTAAAGCCAAAAGCCCTGCCGAGCGGTGGGCATACATATATAACTTCAACCAAAAGGAGGTTTCCTACATATCAAAACCCTCGCGCACACGAAAATTACTCAAAATAATCAAAGATATCGTCGGGGATGGTGGTGATGAGCTCGGCTCGGTCCAAGATGGGAATAGCCATATCTTCGGGGAGGTGGCCCTTGGCTTTCAAGTATGAGACCGTCGTGCTAATAGCCAGGTCGAACGCACTAACGAGCCGCTGACATGCCTTCATGACAAATTACTTCGAAGGGATGTAGTTCTGCTTCATGACTGCAAAGCGGCTCGGCTCGACCTCTTGATATTCTTTAAGCGCAGTGTGGGAGGCTTCAAGGGCGTCCTGGAGTGCCTTCAAGTCCAACCGAAGAGCTGCCATTTCCGCTGAGCGGCCATTCCGCTCGGCCTCAAGAAGATCTGCTAGCTCCTTGACTCTCTACTCCAAGGCCTGAGCCTTCACGTTCTTCATGTCTAGATCGGCGATGGCCCTAAGCTTCCTGGTTGTGGCCAGCTCGAGCTTCTGGTTGTAGGACTTAACCTATTCCTCTAGCCGACCCATCATAATTTTCCGGTCGGGGGAGATTTTCCCGTCCGACGACGTTTATAACCTATTAATGGGAGCTTGTCGTCGGCGGACTCAGACCCCTCTGTCTGAGCAGTAGGCTGTGCCTCGGAGGGTGCGGTCTCCCCCGCCACCTTGAGGTGAGAATTCTGAATGGCGGACCCCCCGCCAGCAGTTAGCACTGCTTCACTCCCTCCAACAGTTGGAGCTACCTCGCTCTCACCCTCGTGCGAGCCGACCGGCGTGAGGCTGAGTCGCTCCATCTCCTTAGCCGCAGCTGCCTCGACCTCGGCAGCCTTGAGTTTCATCAAGCCGAGCGCCGCTGATTTCATCATAATGCCAGATACAAAAGAAAAATGGGAAATCAGTTAGACCCAAAGAAAAAAACCAAGGGAAGTTCCTTACCAATGTCGCTCGGGAGATTAGTCCGAATCGGGCTTAACCTGAACATGTACAAGACGCCTTCTGGCAATAGTCTGTGGATGTCAAATTTCAGACCGGCGAGCATGTTGGCTGCATGAAGACACTCCGGACGAGTCCTATACCTCTTCAGCTTGGGCGGAGGGGGCAAGGTGGTCTGCCATTGGGTTCGGAAGTGTGGCAGCCCGAGAAGACGCAAGTAGAAAAATTAATCCTTCCAGTACTTATTGGAGGAAGGCATCTTATCGAAAAAGACTAAACCGATCCTAGATTGAAAAGGGAAGGTGCCCAGCTCGGATTGCTTAGGATAGTAAAAGTAATGAAAGATCTGAGACCTAAGAGGGATGGCGTGTACTTTAAATAGCACGACTACGCCGCATAACAGACGGAAAGAGTTGGGAACAAATTGGGCGAGCGAAATCCGAAAAATAGTTGCAAACCTTGGTGATGAAGGGGTGGACAGGAAATCGGAGACCGGCCACGAATTGGCCCCTGAAGAAACAAATGGTGTCGGTCGGCGGGTTGTGCGGCCGATCAGACGGTCCGGCCAGGACGATCTCGTGGTCGGACGGAAAGTCAAAGGCGTTTATAAGGTGTGCCACGTCGCCCGCATCAAACCTGGCCTCCATGGTGGTATACCAGAGACTAGGGTCAGGGTCGACCGGCTGGGAAGAACTGACCATAAACGAAAAACGAAGAAGCAGGGGGGTTCATTAAAGAAGATCGTCGGAAAAACGGTAGAGGTTCACCAAGCAAGACAGCAGGACGCCAGAAAACACTAAAGGGGAGAAAGGAAGAGGAAGGGACTGAGGGGGGAGCTTACTGGAAAAGAAGGTGTTGGAGCACCGAACACGGACAACCGCCGGAGCCCTGGGCGGGGACGATCACCTGAGCACCAAACGCAAGCGAATCGCCTGAGGAAGTTATCGGGGAATAAGGAGGAAGCGCAAAGGAGGAAACGATGACGATGAGGCCTTATAAAGACAGGGTCCGGCTGAGCGGGACCGTTCGATCCAGGGCACAAAGATCGAAGCGCACATCCGACCGTCGAATTTGAACTGCCAAATGTCACATCAGCAGTTGTCACCTCGGATGTATGGCGAATGCGCCAACGACACGTGGTGTCTTCCCACGGGACAACATTTAAAGGGCGCTTGCTCGGCCTTAACGGGGTGATTCGTGCGTATCACGAGGAGATTCAGACGACGTCAGCGGTGATTGATCGGCTCACACCCCTTCGACAGCGGTGAGGAAAAGTATTCAAATAGCCAAGTACAACGGCATAAAGCGCCGAGCGGGGCGCGAAGCACCGACTGGGGGAGAAGGATCGATCCTATGGAGACCGGGCGGGATCCAACTCATCTATTAGCCGACCGACCAACCACTCATCATGCTATCTGTCTAGTCAGTCAGACTTTCAGCCTCCTTCGACTAGACTTGGAGGGAAGGCATGTGATCCGGTGGTAAGAGAGGGGCTCGCCCGGCAAGGGGTCAAAGTGGTCAACACCCGGCAGACGTCCGACCGGGCGAATTACCAACCCAGCATCTCGACAGCTCGACCAGGCGCACCAAGTTTCCGACACTCATTAGGTAAGGCGGGAAGAGACAAAGGCCGAGCGGCCATCCCGCTCGGCTAACAGTAGACACGACATCAACCTCGCAGTTAAGGCTCACTTGCTCGACATGGTGGATTTAGATATCAAATCACCGGTCGAGGCGGGCATCCACCCGGAAAGCGTTAGCCGAGCGTCTCCTCCGCCCAGCCCATAGAAGACAGAGAGAGAGGGTGGCGACATCTTCCTAGGGACTAGTGTCACCGACAAGAGGCATGCCTGGCGGCATAATCAGGCAGAGAATCGTACAGTGGAAACTTCTACTGTCACATTAGAGATATGCTCGTGCTATTAAGGTAGGGTGTCATGCATGCTTTCCTGACATATCCATTCCAGGTATGCTTTGAGGAGCGTACATGCCTCGAGGAGCGTGCACGCGCCTTGGGAAGCCCTATATAAGGACCCCCAGACTTCGACGGAGGTATGCTCACTATTTTACTGTAGCTACAGTTCTTGTTTCTTCTTTGCCTACTTCTTTCCACCGGAGATTTGATTTGAGCATCGGAGGGCCAACGCCGGGGAACCCTCCCCGATTCGGCGCTGTGTTTGCAAGTTCATGGTGGTGAAGGATTTGCATCTTCAGAGTCTTCGACTGGTCAACAGGAGCATCACATCCCCAACGTCCATCGACTCAGCTCTTCCTATTGGGAAGCTGAGAAGATGAACCTGTCGGTGTGATGTGTCTGGAATGTTGACCGCATCTTTATGAACCAGATGGTGAGCTATTTTTTGTGTTGACCGAGTCGCCAGAAGTCATTCGGTCAACAATACCTGCAGCCAGCGACCGGGTCACCCCGGTCTCTGGTACCCCGATGCTCGAGACGGGTCTCACGAATATATAAGCAGCCGGATAATGATAGCACGACTAAATAAATACAAGATGAGTATAGTGACGTACTCTGGCCTCGGGGGGGAGGGGGGCGCCCTCGGATGAATCAGTGAGCTGGTCATGGTGCCGATCGAATTGTCACATGTGTGTCAGTTGAGGAGCCGGATAAGCATAATAATAGTGTGAATAACGAAACACATCGGTTCGATGGCCGGAACCCCCTCTCGACTCGAAGGTCGGTGTAGACAAAGAATACGAGTGGCGTCGGCCGCTGGAGGTAGCGCCCGCTACTGGAGAGGGTGACAGTGGCCGCCGGAGGCGACGGGGTCACCCACTGGAGGAGGCATCGGCGCCCATTGGAGGGGGCATCGACACCCGTCGGGGGGCAGCGGCGTGCGCTGGCGGCGTAGCCCGCTAGTAGCAATGCGTGGAGACAGCTGGAGCGCGAGGAGGTAGCTGCAACATGGGGAGGCAATAGGAGGTGGTCGCTGGAGATGGTTGCCAGAGGGTGCGGTGTTCGGAGAGCAGTGGCCGGCGAAGGTGGAAAGTAGAGGAGGAGATGGAGGCTCGCCGGTGACGGAGTAGGCGATGCTGGAAATCGAAGGTGTAGCTGCCGTGCTCACGAACTCAGGTGGTGGAGGAGGGGCTAGCTGCAGGGAGAGAGGGAGAAGAGAGGTAGAGCACAGGAGGCTGGTTCGTGCTTGGGTTTTTTCCTCCGTCAAGACGATTTCGTTCTTCCTCTCAAGCTCCTAGCAAGCGCCGACGTCGACTGCCAATTTGATCCTGTCCGAGAGCTGAGTCGATGGACGCTGGGGATGTAGCGCTCCTGTTGACCAGTCGAAGACTCCGAAGACGCAGATCCTTCACCATCGTGAACCTGCAAACACAGCGTAGAACCGGGGAGGGGTTCCCCGGCGTTGGCCCTCCGACGCTTAAGTTAAATCTCCGGCGGAAAGAAGTAGGCAAAGAAGAAACGAGAACTGTAGCTGCAGTAAAATAGTGAGCATATCTCCATCGAAGTCTGAGGGTCCTTATATAGGGCCTAGAGGCGCGTGCACGCTCCTCGAGGCATGCACGCTCCTCGAGGTGTGCACGCTCCTCGAGGCATGTACGCTCCTCGAGGCGTGCACGCTCCTCGAGGGGTGCACGCTCCTCGAGGGGTGCACGCTCCTCAAAGCATATCTGGAATGGATGTGTCAGGAAAGTATGTCTGACATCCTACCTTAATAGCACGAGCATATATCTGATGTGACAGTGGAAGTTTTCACCGTATGATTCTCTGCCTGACCATGCCGCTAGCCATGCCTCTTGCCGGCGACACTAGTCCCTAGGAAGATGTCGCCACCCGCTCTCTCTGTCTTCTACAGGTCGGGCGGAGGAGCCGCTCGGCTAACGCCTTCCGGGCAGATGCCCGCTCGGCCGGTGATTTGATATCCGAATCCACCATGTCGAGCGAGTGAGTCTTAATTGCGAGGTTGATGCCGTGTCTACTGTTAGCCGAGTGGGATGGCCGCTCGTCCTTCGTCTCTTCCCGCCTTACCTTATGAGCGTCGGAAACTCGGCGCATCAGGCTGAGCTATCGAGATGTTGGGTTGGCAATTCTCCCGGTCGGACGTCTGCCGAGTGTTGACCACTTTGACCCTCTGCCGGACGGACCTCCCCTCTTGCCACCGGATCACATATGATCATTGCACTTATTCTCTTTTGGACAGTCAACAAGCTAGTCAATTTCTTGTCTAATCTTTTGTAAACTATCATAAGCCTATTTAAAAATTTGAGACTTGAGCAGGTTGACAAATATGACTTGGAAATTCATTCCATATTCGAAGGCTTCACCAATTAAACCCTTGTTAGTTTTTTCACTACCTAAACAATAACACATTATTATAATTTACATGATAAAAAAATATAAAGTTAAAAAAAATATATTATAACACACAGTGAGGTCACTTAAGTCTTTCTTAAGTTCAAGTCTTTGACTCCTCCTAAGCTTAACTTGATCAAGCCTTTAGCTCTCGAATCTATTATGGAGGATTAGATATATGCTGAATCCAAGTGATACACTTATAAAATGTAAGAATGTTGGATGTATTTGGAGGCCTAAGGGAATTTGGAAGAAAGGAGTGTATATCTTGGTCAATTTCTTGTTAGGGTTTTTAAAGGGGAGGAAGGGCTTTGAGCCTTGTGAAAGACTCCCCTCTCGCCGATCTCCCCTCTCATCATCTCCACCTCATGCTTCTTCTTCTTTCTCATGACCATGCCGCCGTAGGGATCTCACGCACACTACTTCTGCTACTGCAAGCGTCATCTCCTCTCTCTCTCTCCCGCATCCAGGTTGTCTCCAGCGATCGCCGACTTCGCAGCCAGCCCCGCACCTCCAGTGGTCGACGACGCCTCCTCCCTCGCCAACCACACCGCACTCTGCACAACGACAACCTCCTCTCCTTTGTGATGGACGACGCTATCCATGTTGTCGGTCATGCCACGAAGCATAGCATCGGATCTGCCTCGTCTTCGTCAACCACAGAGTCAGATCTACTCCACAGCCCCTAGTGGGTAGCCCCCGGCCGCCGACGTTGCTCCACAACCCCGATAAGCAGCCCACAACCACCAGTGCCGCTCCACAGCCCTTGGTGAGTATCCCTAAGTCATCGGTGTCGCTCCTCGGCACCCCGCCACTGGATCCGACCTTTCGGTAGCCCGCCTTTCTATCCAACCAGTCGGCATCCACCATATCTGAGATCCACACTATTGTATGCTTTTGATGTTGATTGGGCCTCCAAGCCCCTGCTGCTAGTGGACTCCGATCTGATTGTGTTTCGCCTCTGCTGTATTTCAGCCTTTGAGCTGTTCAACCTTCATACCATTATTGTGTTCCAGCTTGTGTGTTGTTGTCATGTTCCGACTTGTATGTTGTTGTCATGTTCCGGCCTACGAGCCACTATTATGCTCCAGGCCTCAACTTCCCAAATCCAGCTTCTCATCCGTCTTACATACATCTACTCTTCCAAGTCTCGATGACTCGATCAACGTTACGACTAACTTACCGATCTACTAGAGGGCGCCCCTGGGCTACGGTACGCTCCTCATGCTTATTCTTCACATATTTCATTACTCTACTATTTATTTGACTCCTTATATATATTTGGGACCTGCCTTGAGTATCGGGATACCAGGGATCGGGATAACCTGGTCACTGTCTACAGATAACGTTGACTAGAAGCCTTCTGACGACTTGGTCAACATAGAAGATAACTCATCATATCCTCCCCCTCCGGGTCATGACAACTCGGTCAACATTTCAGCCACATCATTCCGATCATTTCGTCTTTTCAACTTTTAGACAAGATTAACACACACATATATATATATATATATATATATATATATATATATATATATATATATATATATATATATATATATATATTTGATATGTTGAATTTCTTACACCGCACACCTCATGCACACATAATAATTTTTTCAATCTGAATTTTTTTATATTTAATATTATACCTTAACCCCTAAATCTAAAATCTAATTGACATAACATGAATCTAAAAAAACAAAAAATAAATAAATAAAAATTTTAAAGACATGGACATACACATGCAACGCCGCCGCATAGCGTGTGTGTATATATAATAATAATAATAATTAATTAATTAAAGAAAAGTAGTTGTAAATTTCTTTTGAAAAATGAAATTTGTTGGACTTGGCCTCTTCTTCGTCATGCAACCTTTTCTTCCTTATAAGTAAATGCAACCTTTTCTTTCTTATAAATCTACTTATTATAAAAAATAAGAGAAGGGAAAAACTAATCACATTATTGAATCCAAATTAAATTAAGAAATAAAGAGTACAAGGTCTTATATAGTTAATTACAAAAAAAAATTTAAACCATAAACTGAAAAGGTAAAAGACTATATCTAAATCCTAAACTAAAAAGGTAAAAGACCAAATTGCCCTCAAGGCTATAACAAATAATTATAATAGATTATATAATCTAAATTATATAATTTAACATCCCCCTCAAACTCACGATGCTACAGCCAGAAGCATTGAGAGTTTATCAGATAAAAATCGGAAGCGCGAAGCGGAATGAGCCTTGGTAAACATATCAGCAATCTGCAGCTTTGAAGGAACAAAAGGCAATATGATGGTGTCAATCTGAAGATGGTGACGAGTAATGTGACAATCAATTTCAATATGTTTCGTTCGCTCATGAAAAACTGAATTGCGCATAATTTGAATAGCACTCTGATTATCACAATATAACGGAGTAAGTTGATGAAGAGAGATACCCATATCCGCAAGCAACCAACGCAACGAAACTATCTCACAAGTAGTTGACGCCATGACACGATACTCAGCTTCTGTGGAAGATCTAGAAATAACATCTTGCTTTTTACTCTTCCAAGAAATGAGGGAATCACCAAGAAAAATACAAAAGCCAGTGGTAGATTTGCGATCCGTAGGATCACCAGCCCAATCTGCATCAGAGTATGCACGCAACTCAAGAGATGAGGTAGAAGGAAATAAAAGGCTTTGAAATTGAGTGCCCCAAAGATATCTGAGAATACGAAGAATAGCAACCCAATGAACTGTAGTTGGTACAGCAACAAATTGACTAACCACATGAACAGCATATGCAATATCTGGACGAGTCACGGTGAGATAAACTAAGCTTCCAACAATAGTTCTGTACAAACTAGGATCCGACAAAGATGAGCCATCAGATGGAGAATATCGAGCATTAGTCTCAATAGGAGTATCAACAACTCTATTATCAGTAAGACGAGCATGCTCAAACAGGTCAGATATATACTTTGACTGAGATAAAAGATAACCTTTCGGGGAATAAGCAACCTCAATGCCCAAAAAGTAGCGTATTATACTCAAGTCTTTCATAGCAAAACAATGAGCCAACTCAGACTTCAAGGAAGCAATTCCATCAGAATCATCACCAGTAATAATCATGTCGTCAACATATAATGATAAAAGAATACGACCTGCACTAATACATCTGATAAACAATGCTGAATCATGATTACTAGGATGAAAACCAAACGAAGTAATCACTGTAGAGAACTTTTCAAACCAAGCACGAGGTGCTTGTTTGAGACCATAAAGCGCTTTACGAAGCCTGCAAACTTCACCAGGTTATGAAATACCAAGAGGAGGTGTCATATAAACTTCTTCATGAAGATCACCATTTAGAAATGCATTCTTGACATCCATCTGAGATATTCTCCATCGATAAACAGAAGCAACAACAATTAGAGTACGAACAATTGTCATTTTTGCAACAGGAGCAAATGTTTCTTCATAATCCATGCCATACTCCTGAGAATATCCTTTAGCAATAAGACGAGCTTTGTATCGTTCGATAGATCCATCAGATTTAGTTTTGATCTTATATACCCAACGAGAACCAATAGTATGTTTTTCTGATGGCAATGGAACCATATCTCATGTATGACTCTGATGCAAAGCAGTTAGTTCCTCAGTCATAGCACTCTGCCAAAGTGGATTACAAACAACTTCTCTATAGGACTCAGGCTCAGAAAGACAATGAATAGATGCAACAAATGAAGCAAAAGAATGAGAATAACAAGAGTAAGCAAAATCAGGTAGTTTAGTAGACTTACGAACACGAGTGGAATGACGACGGTGGAGAGAAGGATCATCCGCAACCTCAGGAGATAATTGGGTTAGTGGCAGAAGGAGGAACATGTTGAGTAGATATCTCGGGAACCAAAGTACCAGATTCAGTTGAACTACTAGTAGGATTTGTGGGTGAATCTTCGTCAGTATCAGTATTGAAAGGGTCAATGCAAAGCAGATCTGACTTTGTCATATTATGCGAACTAGCCGGAATAGAAAAGAATGGAATATGCTCAAGAAACACAACATGACGAGAGACATACAATTTTTGACTAATGAGATCAAAGCAACGATATCCTTTTTGATTAACACCGTAACCCAGAAAGACACAAAGAGCAGACCAAGAGACTAACTTATTACGCTCTGCATGTGGACGAAGGATAAAGCAAGTACAACCAAAAACACGCAAAGAAGAATAGACAGGAGCATACCCATACAATTTTTCAAAAGGTGACAAACTTGAATTGTATGATGTTGGAATTCTATTAATGACATGAGCAACAGTAAGGATTGCTTCCCCCAAAAAGGCACTAGGAACACTGGCAGACAATAAAAATGAATGGGCTAGTTTCAACAAGATGTCTATGTTTTCGTTCAGCCACGCCATTTTGTTCAGGAGTATCTGTACATGAGGTTTGATGAATAGTACCATCAGAAGCAAGTAAATGTGAAAATTGATTCGAAGTGTATTCATCCCCCAAATCACAACGAAAACACTTTATGACACTAGAATGTTGAGTTTTCACAAGAGCTCTAAAGTTGTTGAAAATTGTAAGATAATCAGACTTGTGTTTCATAAGATAGACCCAAGAGTTTTCAGACCTGTGTTTCATAAGATAGACCCAAGATAATCATCAATAAATGAAACATAATACCTTGACCCCCCTTTTGTAGGAATAGGAGAGGGTCCCCACACATCATAATGGATAAGATCAAATGGAGCAGAAGAAAAAGAAAAACTTTTAGAAAATGGTAAGGCAGAAAATTTAGCCAGTTTACAACCACTACAATCAGAAATATTAGAACTTTTTAAAGGTCATAATGCTCCTGTAGAGGCTAAAAACTGCAAACGAGGCGCTAAAACATGACCTAAGCGAGAGTGCCATAAATAAAAATCAGAAGATGAATGATTTAGATGAAAAGACGATAAATCCACACTCGAAGCTACAACTTCTGGTAATTTGAGTTGATCTAAAATATAGAGTCCTCCTTGCCTATGGCCTGCCCCAATTAGCCTCTGAGATTGCGGGTCCTGAACATAACAATTGGATGAAGAAAAAGAGACTAGGTATCCAGACTCACATAATTGACTAACAGAAATAAGATTTAAAGTAAGACTCGGAATATAATAAACATTAGTAAGAGATAAAGAAGATATAACAATTGAACCAACACCTACTAATGACATAGGAGTACCATCAGCAGTCACAATAGATATAGATGAACTGGGAGAAAAAGAAACAAAAGATGACAAATTGGATGACATATGATGGGAGGCACCAGAATCCAAAATCCATAAGGATGAAGATATACCTGAAATACTAGACGACGACAAACCTATATGAGAGGATGCTGATTTGGCAGAGGGCTGTGAAGCAAGGAACTGTTGAAACTACTCAAACAAATATGAATCAGATTTCCATGAAGTATTTGCATAACCAGGCATGATGACAGAGCAAATAATTCTCAGAATAACCAAACTGTAAGGATATACATTTGTATGATCTGTAAAAACTGATATTAGGACGACCCGTGATCACACAAAGAATCTGAGATAGAAAAGGATGTCAAATGTAGAAATCGGCAACATAGGATGTCGACGCAATCGATAGAAAATAGATGTCGGCGCCGAAATCAACACCAGCAGCACAAAAAATAGATGTCGGCACAGAAATCAATAGAAGCAATAAGAGACGACAGCGACAACATTAAGCAATAACAGCGAGGGGGGGGGGCAGAAAAATTAGGTCAAAGAAGAAAAATCGCTCTAATACCATGTAAAAAATAAGAGAAGGGAAAAACTAGCCATATTATTGAATCCAAATTAAATTAAGAAATAAAGAGTACAATGCCTTATATAGTTAATTACAAGAAAAAATCTAAATCATAAACTGAAAAGGTAAAAGACTATATCTAAATCCTAAACTGAAAAGGTAAAAGATCAAATTGCCCTCAAGGCTATAACAAATAATTCTAATAGATTATATAATCTAACACTTATATCCCTAAATTTTAAAATTCCTTTATGAAAACCCTAAATCACTCCAGTTCCATCTTTTGGTGCAACCTTAGGTCAAGGTTGACCTGGGTGACCCGACTCGAGTTGACCTGACTCGAGGTATATTTTGATGTTTGACAAGAATAGAGAAGTTGTATTTTGATGTTTGACAAGAATAGGAACTTGGGGGATTGTGGGTGCAACCTTTGGTCAAGGTTGACCTGGTTGACCCGGCTTGAGTTGACCTGATTCGGGAAAAGTCCAAGTATGGAGACTTGGCACGGAAAAGTCCAAGCAGGGAGCTTGGGACGGGAAAAGTCCAAGCAGGGAGCTTGGCACGGGGGAAAAGTCCAAGTATGAAAGCTTGGCATGGGAGGTCAGAGAGGGCTCGGTAGCTCGTTCTCTGGACCGGACGAAGTTGGAGAGGGCTCGGTAGCTCGTTCTCCGGACTAGGTCAGAGAGGGCTCGGTAGCTCGTTCTCTGGACCGGACGTGGAAGTCGGAGAGGGCTCGGTAGCTCGTTCTCCGGACTAGGTCAGAGAGGGCTCGGTAGCTCATTCTCTAGACCGGACGTGGAAGTTGGAGAGGGCTCGGTAGCTCGTTCTCCGGACTATGTCAGAGAGAGCTCGGTAGATCGTTCTCTAGATCATGAAGGCTTTAGGTTTAAGGCTGGGAAATTGGATCGGTCTGCTGACCGATCCAGTGATACACTGGGTCATCTGATCGATCTGGTGACCGATCAGTAACTAAACAGATTGGGAGAAGGAATGGCCTGATCGGTCCACAGACCGATCAGGGCTTTGGCAACCAACTCTCTGTGAGAGTTGGGATCGGTCTGGGGACCGATCAGCTTAGGGCCTGATCGGTCCACAGACCGATCAGGGATCGCAACCAACTCTCTGTGAGTGTTGGGATCGGTCTGGGGACCGATCAGCGTAGGGCCTGATCGGTCCCCTGACCGATCAAATCCGCCCTGGACCGATCAGGGTGGAGCCTGATCGGTCCAGACCTAGCCGTTGAGTCACAACGGCTAGATTTCTGCTTCTTTTTTGTCTTCTTCACAGGTTCATATAAGAGGGTCGCTACAGGGAAGCAAAAAAATCTTCTTCCTTCTTGCTATCTGAGCTTTGCTGAGCTCTTCATCGCTGAAGCTTCGTGTGAGCTTCCCTCGGCTGAGTTTCCAACTGAACAGCTGCTGCTGTGGTTGACATCCGTGAAGTTGCTGCTTCATCAACAGTCGACGAGAAGGCAAGCAAACTAGTGTTTTACATTCATATTGTTCTTGACTTCTTGCTGTATTTCTTGTACTCTGATCTTGCTGTTGCAAGAGAGATTGTGGCGAGTTTCTCCACCCAGAAGGAGTATTTATTAGCCGGTTCTCCGGGGTCTCATCCACCGACGGATTGATAGGATTCGTCCACCTTACGGACACGCCGAGGAGTAGGAGTATCATCTCCGAACCTCGTTATATCGTCGCGTTTGAGGTTTGATCTTCTCCATTTTCGTTTCTATCTTTTATTTCCGCTGCGCTAACTCAAATTGTAGGAAGAAACGTGAATTTGGGGTCGTCTATTCACACCCCCCTCTCTAGCCGCATCCGAAGGTCCTAACAAGTGGTATCAGAGCGAGGTCGCTCTTCGTCGGATTAACACCCGGGGGAGCACGAGCTAGAGAATGGATCAACTTGGAGAAGACATCACGATTCCACCCTTCTACGATCGCGACGACTTCGCGTATTGGAAGGTAAGAATGAAGTATTTTCTTATGACTAACATAGTAAATTGGAATTGTGTACAAGTAGGCTTTATTCCTCCGGTGGATAAAGAAGGAGAACCTCTCGAGAAGAAGAAGTGGACGAAGGAACAAATCCACCAATCCATAATCAACGACGAGGTAACGAAAAACTTTGAATTTTCATTACCTAATAATATCTTGTGTAAGATAGGTAAATACAACAATGCCAAGGAGTTGTGGAACAACTTGGATAAGTTCCATGAGGAGAGCTCCAATTCAAGTCATGAAGAGGAGTCAAGTGAGCCAAGTAGCTCACATCATGGAGGTATGAAATTAGAAGTTGAAGGCTACTCAACATCTAAGGAAGAAGAGGAGGGGAGTTCTTCTTCAAGATTGGAGCAAGAAGAAGAAGCCTCTACCTCCGGAAGGGATGAAGGAGAGAGCTTATATCCATCCTCAACCTTAGGTAACTCAAGCAACTTAATTTCAAGTAAATTACATATAATGTGCTTTTAGTGTAGGGAATATGGGCATTACAAAAGTAAATGTCCAAAGAGGACTAGGAAGACTCCACTGGCACAAAAATTCAGGGAAGCCGGAGTCCCGATACGCAAGGGCAAGGAGCACGTGGTGTGCTTCCAATGCAAGCAAAGGGGACATTATAGGAGCCAATGTCCAAGGGGGAGGCAACCTCACAAGGACAAGAGACCAAGCACGTCTATGGGGGGAGCTAAGGCAAACCCTAAGGTATCCTTTAAGGCACATTCTTGCAATTCTAATAAGACACATGCTAGTAGTTTTATTGCAATTGTCAATAATGATAAGCATGATAACCATAGAAACCGATACATGTGCTTAGGTGCCAAACATGTTAGCCTAGATAAGGACAATGCTAGAAATGCCAACCCTAGAGTTAACTCATCTAAGGTTAAGGAAAACCTAGATAGGAATCCCAAAACAACTAGACATATGCCTAGGAATACCTCAAAGAAAAATGGAAAATTAAAGCTTGAGGTATTAAAGAAGGAAAATCAAGTCTTGAGGTCAAGACTTGACACTTTAGAAAAGGCTCTTAAGAATTTAGAGAAGTCAACTCTAGGGTCTAAGGGTCAAAGATCAAAGCTCAAGGACATGAGAGGTTTGGGTCACAAACCTAAGTCTCAAGTGGTCAAGCCCGCTTATCATAATGTTCCATTCGATTATGGAACAAGACCTAGGGCTAAGAAGACCATCACCAAGGTCACAAGGGGAGTCACCCCTAGAGTTGATCTTGATGAGTCCCAAATGACCAAGGCTTTAAAGCCTAGGAGGGTCATTAGGAGGGTTGCTAGGGAAGTCATCCCTAGTGAATATTTAGTGAACCCAATGAGCTCAAATAGGTATTGGGTTCCTAGGAGCGTGATTCCTTCACGCTAGATGGTTTAGAGTGTGTCAACCTTAATTAGATAGATAGTTAACCTAATCATAGCAAAAGGTGGCATTTTAGGAATTTTCAAGGTGTAATCAAGCCTTGAAAATGAAATTAAAAATTATTCCTAAGGTGATTAGGATGTGCCAACCACATTTGAGGAAGTTTTCTAGGGTCCATCTAATTGGCACATAGTGATCTAAAAATCTTTAGTATATGACTTTAGGTCTATTACACTTAGGAATATAGAATTTATGGCAAAATGATAAAAAATTATCAAAAATGGCAACTAAGGTTAGAATTAGGTATTTTCTATACCTTTATATGTTATTTTCCATACATTGTTTGTCATATGCCATGTCATGACATCATATTTATTTTATTATCATTTGAAATGTCATGATAATGCTTAGGTTAGTTATATGTCATGCCTTATTTAAGTTTCATATTTTATGCCATGACATCATGACATTGGCACATATTTCCACTTATGATATTATTTTATGTCATGTCATCATCTCTTGCATTTATGATCAATTAATTTGATTTAAGGATAGAAACACAATTTGATATGGAGATCAAATTGTTGTTTAGAAAATGCATGAGAACTTAGCTTAAGATGACCTAAACCCATATCTCACATCAAAATTTACTTGGATGTGTTTGATACACCTTAGATGTGTGTGAGATATTAGGATTATGAGTTAGGATCAAGGTGCATAGTTCTTGTACCTAGATGAGCCTAATTTGAATTTGAGGATCATAGGGAAAACTTATGTACAAGTCATGTACATTTAGCCCTAAGATTGTGGTCCTAAATTGAATGGTTTAAGATCATTTCAAAATTGATTTGAAAAACCTTGATGAAGCTTTTCTAGTGATAGTATTCATCATTGAGCAAGTTGATACAAAGATGGATTAACCTTGAGCTATTTCAAAGTCTTTCGAACTTTGTATCAAGATTAAAAAATGGGAGTTATTTTCATAGAAAACTATTTTTCCATGATAATATATGGTATGAGGAATGCATCCTCAAAATTTTACAATTTTTGGAATTTTCTGTGATTTTTTAGGGGTTTCTGAATTTCGGGAGAAAAATCAGAAATCCTTATCAGAGAGTTGTGGACCGATCAGAGGAGATCCTGATCAGTCTAGGGAAGTCTGGATCGGTCACTGGACCGATCCAGGGCAGTGTGGATCGGTCTGGTGACCGATCCAGTGGAGGCCTGATCGGTCTGGTGACCGATCAGAGCGTGCCAAAATGCTGATTTTCGACTGTTGTCTGAAATTTCAGCTGTGGAAGTTGGTATTTTAGATTTCTAAAGGGTTGAAACTCTCCAAAACATTGTTGGTGCAATGGTCAAGGAGGAGTTGACCTTTAGGGGGAGTTTTACCTATTGGTAAAGGGGGAGTTGACTTTTAGGGAGAGTTTTTACTTGTCAAGATTTCTGAGAATGAGTGATATGAGATTATCACTAAGTTGATTGTTGACTTTAGTATCAAGGGGGAAATTAAGAGTTTCAATGAAAGGTATGGGACTTTCATTAGAAAGAAACTCTTGACCTTGATTTACTCTTTTTGATGTGTGTCAAAAAGGGGGAGAATGCCTAGAGAATGTTCAAGGAAGAACATTGGAGTTTGGGGAGAATGCTCAGAGAATGTTTGAGGAAGAACATTGGAGAACTATTGGAAAACCTAAGTTAGGTTATCGGGTTAACCTAACTTGATTATGGTTTTTGTCAAACATCAAAAAGGGGGAGATTGTTGGTGCAACCTTAGGTCAAGGTTGACCTGGGTGACCCGACTCGAGTTGACCTGACTCGATGTATATTTTGATGTTTGACAAGAATAGAGAAGTTGTATTTTGATGTTTGACAAGAATAGGAACTTAGGGGATTGTGGGTGCAACCTTTGGTCAAGGTTGACCTGGTTGACCCGACTTGAGTTGACCTGATTCGGGAAAAGTCCAAGTATGGAGACTTGGCACGGAAAAGTCCAAGCAGGGAGCTTGGCACGGAAAAGTCCAAGCAGGGAGTTTGGCACGGGGGAAAAGTCCAAGTATGGAAGCTTGGCATGGGAGGTCAGAGAGGGCTTGGTAGCTCGTTCTCTGGACCGGACGAAGTTGGAGAGGGCTCGGTAGCTCGTTCTCCGGACTAGGTCAGAGAGGGCTCGGTAGATCGTTCTCTGGACCGGACGTGGAAGTCGGAGAGGGCTCGGTAGCTCGTTCTCCGGACTAGGTCAGAGAGGGCTCGGTAGCTCGTTCTCTAGATCAGGAAGGCTTTAGGTTTAAGGCTGGGAAATTGGATCAGTCTGGTGACCGATCAGTAACTAAACAGATTGGGAGAAGGAATGGTCTGATCGGTCCACAGACCGATCAGGGCTTTGGCAACCAACTCTCTGTGAGAGTTGGGATCGGTCTGGGGACCGATCAGCCTAGGGCCTGATCGGTCCACAGACCGATCAGGGGTCGCAACCAACTCTCTGTGAGAGTTGGGATCGGTCTGGGGACCGATCAGCGTAGGGCCTGATCGGTCCCCTGACCGATCAAATCCGCCCTGGACCGATCAGGGTGGAGCCTGATCGGTGCAGACCTAGCCGTTGAGTCACAACGGCTAGATTTCTGCTTCTTTTTTGTCTTCTTCGCAGGTTCATATAAGAGGGCCGCTACAGGGAAGCAAAAAAATCTTCTTCCTTCTTGCTATCTGAGCTTTGCTGAGCTCTTCATCGCTGAAGCTTCGTGTGAGCTTCCCTCAGCTGAGTTTCCAACTGAACAGCTGCTGCTGTGGTTGACATCCGTGAAGTTGCTGCTTCATCAACAGTCTACGAGAAGGCAAGCAAACTAGTGTTTTACATTCATATTGTTCTTGACTTCTTGCTGTATTTCTTGTACTCTGATCTTGCTGTTGCAAGAGAGATTGTGGCGAGTTTCTCCACCCAGAAGGAGTATTTATTAGCCGATTCTCCGGGGTCTCATCCACCGACGGATTGATAGGATTCGTCCACTTTACGGACACGCCGAGGAGTAGGAGTATCATCTCCGAACCTCGTTATATCGTCGCGTTTGAGGTTTGATCTTCTCCATTTTCGTTTCTATCTTTTATTTCCGCTGCGCTAACTCAAATTGTAGGAAGAAACGTGAATTTGGGGTCGGCTATTCACACCCCCCCTCTCTAGCCGCATCCGAAGGTCCTAACACCATCATCGTCATCGTTGTCCCTAAAAATTAAACCCCTCTTGAAAATCCTAAATTCCCACAAGCTACCAAAGTCGTCATCATCATTGATGTCATCGCCGCCATTCGCACACTTGAGAGTAGCGAGCATGATTAAATCCTTCAAGTTAGGTATAGGTCTTGTTTCACTTTAATTAGTTTGTGTATTATTAATTTTATTAAAGTAGATTTAATTATAAAATGTTTGGAAAAAATTCCTTATATGTTGTTTTCATATTGTTTAAATTAATTAATAGAAATAAAAATATAAAAGACATAAGAATTAATAGTAATCTCATAAAAAGTATGAACTATCTTTAAAAAAAAAAAACTTTGACAATTTATCAAAAAAAACATATTTAACTTTTCGAATTTAACTAAAAGGAGGCATGTTACTTTGTTATTTATCAAAGAGCACATCTTTTTACAATGCTCTTCCCATTCTACTATCCTGATAAGTTTTACTGTCTTTTTTTTTTCTCTGTCATTTCTCTCTCTCTTCTCTTTCCTCCTATGCATGCAACATATTTTCTCTCCTCTTTTTTCTTTTCTCTCTTTTGCATACTAATTCTTCTAAAAATATTTTAACACCACTGAGAAGCTAAAATAAGCAATGGATTTTGACTATTTTTCCTTATTATATTTTACAACTTTGAGAAGTAAAAATAAATAATGGATATCATATTTGAACTCCTTGCAACCCTAGAAATCTACAGAAACTGAAATGGGTGCAATTGAAACTCTCTAGGTTCATTAGTGGATTTCAATTTCTGAGATTACAAGGAGTTCAAATATGCTTCACTCACCAGGATTTTCAATTGCCTGACTTCACTCACCAGGACTTTCTCTTGCCTAACCTCCAATTAGGACTTTCCCAGTCAAGTATCCGGTCAACCCTTTGACCTACTTGACTCTTCTTCACATCTAACTGGTCAGTCATTGATCAGAGGGGAACTATATCAACAATCTCCCCAATCGGATGATTGCATCTGTAATCTCCATGTATTGTCAAACATTGAAACTTAAACATTAAGACTCAAGCTTAAGTCAACTCAAGCTTAGTCAACTAGGTCAACTTTGACATAGGGATATTGCACCAACAGAAATAAACAATGGATAGAATATTTGAACTTTTTGCAATCCTAGAAATCCATAGAAACTGAAATGAGTGCAATTGGAGCTCTCTATATTCATCAGTGGATTTTGGTCGAAATACACTAATGGACCTAGAGAGTTCTGATTGCACTCATTTTAGTTCTCATAAATTTCTGGGGTTGTAAGGAGTTAAATGATGCTATCCATTGCTTATTTTGACTTCTCAAGGGTGTCAAAATGTCTTTAAAAGAATCGACTTCTTAGGAAACTTTTTAAGTTCACGTTATTATGCATGCGTGTGTAGGAAGAGCACTCTAAAGAGAAGAAAGAAAAAAAAAATGAGGAAGGAGAAGAGATATTACATGCATAGGCGGAAAGAGAAAAGAGAGATAAATGACAAAGAAAATTAAAAGAAAAATAGTCAAAGTTATTAGGAGGATAGAATAGGAAAAGTACTATACCCTTTAATAAATAATAAAATAGCATGCGTTTTTCGATAAATTTAAAATTTTAAATACGTCTTTTAGTAAATTGTCGAATTTTTTTTTGAGAAAATTAAAGATACAATTATATATTCAGATAAATAAATTAAATGATAAATTATTTACATTTAGCTTGATTTCGTATTCGTAGATAAGTTGTATGTTATTTGTACTAAATTGACAAAATCATAATATTTATACTAAATTGGAAAAACTATAAATGAATTACCTTGATCGTAGAGTTTTAACTCTGCAATTTAAAAAGGGTTGCGTAAACCTCATCCTAAATTAAGAGTTTTGGTTTTGCCTTATAAAGATGCGTTTAACAAAACTCTTCTTCTTGTTTTTTTTTTTAAGGTAATCCACGTAGAGGGCATGTAATCTGAAATAAAAAAAAATCCTAGAAAAAATAAGATTATTCTTAATTTTAGGATTAATAATTTTTTTTTACCAAAATATCCTTCTATATTTATGCTCTGGAATAAAAATACCCCTAAAATTTTTATAATGAAAATTTTATTTTAAATTATAACAATTAAATAAAAAATAAAAATATATGATATTTTATTTTAAAAATAAATTAAATTTTTGAAAATATTTTCTATATATATATATATATATATATATATATATATATATATATTAGAAAAGTAAAAAAAATAAAAAACATAAAGTTCAAAAACAAATTAAAAAAAAAACGTAATGCATTAAAGAAAAAAAAAAGAAGAAAGGGGGAAAACGTAATGTTTAAAAAGAGAAAAAAAAATATAATGTTTAAAAAGAACAAAAAAAACATAAAGTTTAAAAAATAAATTTAGTTTTATAATCGAAGGTGATACAGCAAAATATTAAATTAAGTAATTAAGTTATATATTAAAATATCTAAATAAAGCAGTTTTTATTACATAATCAAGATTATACACGATGACTAGAACCAAAATGCACCATGATAAAGAGTTTTGTAATTACTTGTAATTTAGAGCTTTGGTTTTGCTCTTTAAAAGAGTTGCATAATTACTTGTAGTTTAGAACTTTGGATTTGTCCTCTAGAAGAGTGGATTGTGTGTCATTCACTCTTATATACAATGTATTCTCACCAAGTGGATTGTAGGTCGTTTATCTTATTTTCATGTGAGATTCATTTTGGATGGATTTTATGTCGCACAGCTTATGCACACCTTTTACTAAGAGTCGAAGTGTAATCTTTTGAGGTTCGTTGGGCAATATCCTTAAAGACTGCAGGGCAATATTACTTAGAGTGTGTAGAGTAATCTTATAAGGCTCGCTGAACAATATCCTCAAAGTCTGGAGGGCAATATCAATTAATGTTCTGCAGAGTAATCTTCCGAAGAATCGCCAAGCAACAACTCTACGTTCCGCATAGCAATCTTATGGGGCACACCGAACAATATCCTTAAAGCCTACAGGGCAATATTACTTAGCGTTTCTGTAGAGTAATCTTACGAAGGATCGTCGAGCAATAACTTTACATTCCGCAAAGCAATCTGATGGGACTGATTGAGCAATAACTTTGCGTTCCACAAAGCAATCTTATGGGATGCGCCGAGCAAACTCTGCATTCCGTAAAGCAATCTTATGGGATGCATTGAGCAATAACTCTACGCTTCATAGAGAAATCTTATCAAGGATCGCCGAGTAATAACTTTGCATTTTACAAAGCAATCTTATAGGACATGCTGAGCAATAACTCTGTGTTCCGCAAAGTAATCTTATGGGACATGTTGAGCAATAACATTGTGTTTCGCAAAACAATCTTATGGATGCACTGAGCAATAACTTTGTATTTTCCAAAGAAATCTTATTGGATTAGTAGAGTAGTAATACTGAGAGTTCATTGGGCAATAACATTGGGGGGGGGGGGGGGGGGGGGGGGGGGGGGCACAAGAGCAATATTGTTAAGCGAGTACTTCATCATCAAACTTTTGATTGTCAATACATGACGATAACTGAATAGAGAGAGGTTCCCTTGATTCCTTCTTTATAATACGTGTCAATTAGTGAATGGTGGATAAATAGTAATTGTCAAAGATGGTCTCCTCAGAACCTTCTTCACTTTATGAGGCAATCATGGATTTGGAACACAATAACAAACCATTAGAAACTGTATTTTCACTAACTTAGGCGGGAAGAAGTGGAAAGTAGCAAAGTAGGATGACTTGGATATTCCTTTTTTTTGACATCTATATACACACCTCGGACAGTAACTCCTAGGTATGATGGTCTTCTTCTTCTAATTAGCAGCAGACAGTAACCCAGGAACTGATAAATCGTTGACAAAAAGTCTAGCCAGTTTACACGAGACCAACATATGCAACATTTGAAAATTATCATGAAAAATTATAATACAATTAGAGATGCATATAATTTTTTTTAAAAAAAAATTGATAGCAATATTTTTGATTGAAAAATAGAGAAAAAGTAAAAGTTAAGATAAAAAATAACATACCTCAAAATGATCTCCTCAGCAAGGGAATGGTCAAGATCCTTGGTCTCCTTGGACTCCAAACAATGCGGGTGCAATATCCATGAATTCGAAGTGAATGCTGCTGCAAACGCTTGCATATAACGAACTATCTCCTCAATTTGAGCATGTCACTCGCGCATCTCCTATGCCTCTGCGTCCCTCTCAATCATCGTGTCCTCCAATGACGAGAGTTAAGTCTGCAAATTCTAATTTTCCTCCCGTAATATTTGTACCTCACTAGATGAGGAGGAGGAACTATAACGCCCCCTAATTCCTGGAGCTCTCATATGGTCAAAGACAACTTTGGCCTAAGAGTCAATCCTATAGAGGGAGGTATTTTTCTTTCTACCAACAACATCATAATAAATGTTATTAACCTCATCGGTGGAAATAGGGGTATAAATGAACCAAGCCGTTCATGAGCTATTTGAAGTTTGATTCGATAAAAGCTCGTTTGAGCTCATTTAATGAGGCACATTAAGATAAACAAACCAAGTTCAAGCTTCACAATACTCGGCTCGTCAGCTTGTGAACATGTTCATTAGTAAGCTCATGAATCAACTTTTAAATGAAAAAATAATAGTTTTGATATTAAATTTATAGATTTTATACTCTACTTATGAAAAATATAGATAAATATATTAAATTTATTTATTAGAATAAAATTATAAATTTTAATAAGAATATTATAATTTTCTCTAAATATATAATTTAGTTTTTAATAAATATTTAAATTTATAATTTATATTTATTAAGCTCATCTAGGCTCTATAAAAGCTTAAATAAGCTTGTGAGTCATGAATATATTGGTTAAATAAGACTCGAGCTCGGCTCGATTATAAACGAACCAAATTCAAACATTTATGAGTTCGGCTCGGCTCAGCTCGACTCGGCTTGATTACACCCCTAGGTGGAAAGAGGCTGTGAATCCTCTCCCTTTGCACCAAACTGAGATGCCTATGTAACTCTAGTATACATTGTTTCCTGTGTCAAAATAATAATTTTATTATCCTCCACATAAAGTCTATAAATATATTCATAAAAGTTAATATTATTACGTTAATTGTTGAGGAACATCAATCGACAAATGACCCGTCTTTCTTCTTATGGGTATTGTTAAATACCTCCCAACAAGTGGCATGTCTTTGTAATTCAGCAGCTAGCCTACGTACAAAAAATGTCAGTACATTAAAACTAATAAAAAATATATTTAAATTTTTTTAATATAATTTAATTTTAAATTTACCAAGTCGGAGGCATACTTCACAATAGAACGGGATCCAGTAGTATGTTTTATGGATCTAGTGCTCGACCTAATAGGGTCTAAATTGTTATTGTCTCGAGCAATTACTGTATTGAACTACCAATGTTGGGCAACCCAAATGGTTCTCCAAGCCTTCCAAACTATATCAAGGATCTCTAATGGTCTGGTGCTCATCTACATCCACTTGTATGACATGTCCTTATATAGTTTAGAGCAATAGTTCTTCTATTTTTTTTTTTAAAATTAGCCTCATGGTCCTCCTCTCAAACATACCTCTTATGTAACAATAGATTTTGAAAATTAGTATCATGTTAATTTTAAACTACAAAATGTAGGATCAGTGCACGTCGATAGAGGGGGGTGAATATAGACCATCTTTCTTTTCAATTTTGTTATTCGTTCTTTCTATCAAGCTTAGTATGTAGCAAAATATAAATAAATAATAGATACGAAAGAACAAGCGAGATTTACTTGGTTTTCAACCCCCCAGAGTCAGTACATCAAAGGCCTAATCATGGGAGGCGCCCTTCCACTAGTGGTCTTCTTTCTGGAACTTTTCAGAGGTGGAGAAACTCGTCTTACAGTTTAACAAGCACAAGAAAATATTATAAATTAAAACACAGTTTGTAAATAGAAAGACAAACAAATAATAGCGGTCGATTCAGAAGTTTTGAGTGTAGCACACCCCTCCTAGATCTTCCTCGATTGCAGAGCTTCACCATGTTGTCTTTTCTTTCGAGCATAGAGATAAAGTGGTAGAAGAATTATTGTGTTGAATGTAGAACCTTCATCTCATTTTATAGAGTTGGATTAAATTTTTATCTAGATCAACTCTTATCTGGATGAAGTCATATTTGGATGAAGCCATATATGGATTAAACCTTATCTCTATCCACATCATCTAACTTATCCTTATCCTCATCAAATTATAAAAATGAACTAGATCTTTTGCCACCCCATCTTTTATGTCAATAATTCCAATAACTGAGCAATCTGGATTGAATCCAATTGATCTACTGAACCACTAGTTTGATCTAATGAACCAGTTTGGGTCTAGTTCGACCTGAGTCAAGTCCAGTTCACCTATTTGCGTTTGTTTACTCTCTATTTTACTTCCAACTCTAGATTCATGTAAAACAATCATACAAAATATAAACAAGCAACCTACCTATATCTATAAGTTTACCTGACCTACTATGCTTACCTTTTGGTTGGAGGTCCCTCCTCCAGGTTTACCACCAAAGGGTCAATTCCTTAAAATCAAGTCGCACTCCTATAAGTCCACATGACTTACTAGGTTTACCTTTTCCTTAAAGGTCCCTCCTCCAAGTCTACCACCTAAGGGTCTCTTAGGATCAAGCTGCATTCCTATAAGTCTATCCGATCTACTAGGCTTCATGTTTGGACTGTATCCAAGACTTTATCTCCTAAGGCTTACTCCTTAGGATCTCCACTGCCTAGTTTCACTCACTAGGACTTCCATTATCTGGCTTCACTCATCAAAACTTTTATTATCTAGCTTCACTCACTATGACCTAGCTTCACTCACTAGAACTTTCACCTTCTAGCTTCACTTACCCGAGCCTAGCTTCACTCACTAGGACTTACACCTCCTAGCTCCACTCACCAGAGCCTACCTTTACTCACTAAGACTTTCTCTTGTCTAACCTTCAGTTAGAACTTCCTCTACTAGTCATCTGGTCTTGACTAGACTTCTCCATACTATTAATTTGGTCAACTTTGACCTGACTAGACTTCACTCACTTCCAAATGTCAAGTTCTGTTTGGATCAATTTTTGGTCAATTTGACCATACCTTGTTATATTTTCAAACACTAAAACCCTAGAGGTTGATTGCTATTATCTGGCACTCTCTGTACCAACAGTTTTCCCCTTTTTGATATTTGATAATAATCTTAAGTTACGTTTAGGTCTTAAGGGTTTTGTGTCAATCTAGGAGATACTGGTTTATCTAACTTAAAGTTCACTCTCTCCCTTTGATACACATCAAAAATAACTTACATAAGGGTTCCTTAGGTTTTGCTCCAACAATAAGTTTTGAAAACTTTTTCACAAATATTTCCAAATGATTCTAAGTGTTTTTAAAAGGCTTTAAATTTTTTCAAAGAATTTCAAACTTTTTAAAGCATAATTTTTAAATTCATTTCCAAGATTTTTTAAAGGACTTTCAAGATTTGTAAAATAATTTTTTTTGAAATGATTTTGGAAAATATGTTTGATCTTCTAATCAAAACTCCCCCTCAGCCTTATGCATTCTTAGGAATTCTTATTAACCACAAGGAAAACTACCTACATGTTTTAGAGGTTGACGCTAATCAAAAGAACATTTATCAAAGCATGAGTTTTTAAGTAAGTTTTCAAAAATATTTGTCAAGTTCTTTTAAAGGATTTTTCAACAATTTCAAAAAAGTTTTATAAATAATTTTCAAAGTTTTTTCAAGAATTTTGAAAATATTTTCATGAATTTTCAAAAAAAAATTTAAAAAAAAATCAAAGGCTAAAGATTTTTTTTTTAAAAAAAAACTTATTTATTTCAAAAGAATTTTCAATTGTTTTCAAAATGTTTCAACACTACCTTTCCCTTAACCTGATACACCCTAGTTATCCTTGTTAACCATAAGAAAATCTATCAAAGTGTCTAAAGTCTAGATGTTGATGTATGGATTCTAACTCTAAGTGCCGAACAATAATCAATATTTTCAAAGTATAGATTTTTTTTAAAAAAATATATATTATATGTATAGGTACATTCAATCAAGCATGAATTTCATAAAAAATTTTAAAAATAAATTTTTAGAAAATAATCTATAGATTTTGAAAACATTTTCAAAGTATTTTCAATTTGATGGTCCTTGTCAATTCACCCATTCTAAGTGTCTTAATATAATCAAACATAGTATCCTTATGAGTTTTGTGAATGTTTAGTCAATTTTACATGACTTATTTTGAATTTTGCAGATTATTTGACCTTTGTTAGATTCAAGTTTAATCATCAGTCAGTTAAATATATATTTTAAAAATTAGATTCTAGGTTGTGGCTAAACACAAAGGCATTCTTAGGTATTAGAGAAACAACCACTTCTAGACAAAGTCTTTTTAAGAAATTGTACATTTAACCTTCCTATTAAAAAACCTTAATCTAACTAGTTTAGGATGTGATAAAGTTGTTTCGGTTAGTTCCACTTAGCTAAGTAGATTAAGTAGGGTGCGCCTTACCCTCCTTGGCTTTCTAGATCAAGCTTTTCTAATGTATTATCATCTCACCTCACCCTAGTACTATGTTGAACAAATATGATAAGAAAATAGAGTTTTAGAGATAGATTTTTAAGATAATTAAAATCTATTTCAAATTTTAATAAATCAAAAATGAATTTGCTACAAAATTACTAATCCATTTAAAAAAGATTTAAGATAAAATTTAAAATAAATCTGAGACAAATTTATAAATAAATTTTTATAAAAAAAATAAATACATATTACAAATGAAATCTTAAATAAAATTATATTTACCATAAAATCTATTTATAAAATTTTAAACATAAAAAATTTCATTTTAAATTTATATAAATTAAAAATAAAGTTATTAAGTAATTATAAATTTTATTTTAATAAAAAATATTTGAAATAATTTAAAACTATTTTCTCTAATTTATTAATCTGAACTTTTTTATGCCACAGCATCTAAGATTCTCGGTTAATTCTAATCAAAACCCTAATCTTTGTTTTTCCTCTCTACTGCCCGCATATCTGTTTTTTTCCTTCATCGGCCGCAACCGATTGTTGTTGAGAGCGCCTCATGCGGCACTTGTTGAGTCCGCTGGCACAATCGTGTTGTGCGACCACTACCACAACCATTGACGTGGTAGCCTCTAGTGTCCAACTCGTGTGGCTGCTGCTGCTGCGGGGAGTGGATCACGCTCATGGTTGCGCAAGTTCAACGTGTGCACACAAACTCACGTGGTCGCTCCCTTCACCGTGTGCGCATCCAAACAACATCCATGGCAATTGCCTCCCGAAAACATTGCAGCAATGGCCAACAAAACGTGGATCCTGTGCGTGCGGTGAAGGCATCGACCCTTCTTGGTGGCAAAAAGGCGAAACCCTCGCCCTCAGGGCCCCCGCCGCACCCTGCCCAGGGTCATCGACCCTTCTTGAAGAAGGAAATAATGGCCCAAAATCCTACGATTTAGGGTTTGGAGTAAGAAAAAAAATAAAACTGTTATTTACAACCTGCCTTCTCTTCGAACAAGAATCTATTTTCAAGTATTAATTTACTCAACATGTGTGTCTAATCGTAGAATAGTTTATAGTTTGGAGTAACCATTGAATCTATACTTTCTATGATTTTCTTTAAGATGGCATAGTATGGAAAAAGATTCTAGGTTATGTATTTGTAAAAGTGAAAATATTTCATGGAACTGCTGTATTTTATTAGTCTATATCAGATTAGCTAATAGAAACAGGTTTCTCTCATGTTTGATGAACTTTATCTTTTGTTTTTGTCTGCAATTAACTGATGTCAACCTTATAAATCCAAGTTATAGTTATGCAGTAAATAAAGCTTCACTTCTTAGGAATCCAAGTTACAATAAGCAGAGAGAAATGTTGAAATTCATGTTAGGAATGAGATATAATAGTTACAAGAAACAGGCAAATGCAAGTCAACTTGTAGCTAATAATTAGATGATGTTGAGTTATTTATGAAATTGGTGTTTACCAAATTTGATTCCTAAAGTTGTAAAATGTGTATGCTTTTACGGTTGCCTACTAGGTGCGAAATGACAAAACTTAATCCAAAACATTTGGCAATGGAGCCAGATGCCTCTAGTATTTTCTTGATATAGACATTGAAGATTTATACTAACTATTCCTTTTTTTCATGCTACTTTTTCCCCTATTGTACTTTGAATGCTTTTGTCTTATAACAATTTTAGATATTCTCAAAATTTATTAGTTTTTTTAAATGCTGGCTTCAGTTTTCTAGGTTATTTTAAAAAAAGAAAGTTGGGTTCTAAAATTCCCCTTGTTCAATGGCAAAAAGATCCACTAAAAGGCCTCCACAATTAGTTGCATTAAACTTGCCGAATATGATTTTCTTAAGCAGGTGCACATGGTTAACTATTTGGCCTGTATGTTTTGGTTTGTATCCTGGTAAGACATTTAACATTGATGTAGAATTTCAAATAGAGGGAAGGATATTACTTCCAACAAAAGAATATCAAGGGGGGAGAGATCACTAGACTATGTATATTTAAAGCTAGTTAGTGATATACAATTTGAATAAATTATTGAGTTATATAATATTTACTTTAATGATGATACATGTAGGCAACACGATAAAATGCCTAAATTTGACAACATATCAAATGAAATATATGTTCATGAATGCATAAAAGGAAGCAAGGTACTGGAAAGTTAATAGATAAAAAATTAGCCCAAGTTAGTGAAAGTCAAAATAATTAATTAATTATTATTTTTTTATTATAGCATGTTGACATTTCACTTATATGTTTTTATATTTATTAGACTAATATAAGTTATTGTAATATGGACAGGAACAATATAGAGAGAAATAAAGTATTAATAATCACTGTCTTTCAGTCAATTTCAAATCATGGTGGGATATGATAGGTGATCCATATAAAGGGAGGGTATATGAATTTGGACACGATCAACACTTTGGATGTTCATACAATGAAAGTTCCAAGGAGATATCCTCTAATGAGAAGAAGAAATAACTATCATAAGAAATTGAAGATGTGTGCTACTAACAAGAGGATGGAGGAAAAAATTATTGAAAGTAAAAAAAATTGAAACTTGTTATCACATAAAGTAAGCAGAAGTGGACTATACAAGCCATTTATATCCAAGACTATTTTATCTCCGTGAGTGTCATGATAGATGATGATCCGGTGGTAAGGCCGGGGGGCCCTCATAGGTGAAAGGTCAACGACACGTGAGGGTCAACAGTCAAAGGGGGGGTCAACCCCATGGGCTCGAAGAGCAGGTGGGACATGCCGATCACTAGGCAATGACCCCTACCCGAAGGAACAACCATCTGACCGTGAGCCCAGATTTCCAATGAAGGAAAGAAGATCATATGGCCGAGTGGATAATCCGCTCGGCCGCGGTGTGAGGCAGGAGTAAAGGCCGAGCAATTTGCCTGCTCGGCCAGGGTGACAGACTATGAGAGCAGAGCAGGTGACGACCTTGAACCTTCCCGGACGGACGACCAACTACGCCAAACCAAGGGCGAATATTCTGGCCGAGCGGCTGGGTGATCGATCCGGGAAGAAGAAGTCAAAGAGTATGGGACAGTGGGGACGTCATCTTAGTAGCCCCTGTCGATGATAGCAGGCACAGGCATGTTCGAAGACCAAACCATACCCAGTATCGTACGACAAAAAGGTTCTGCTGTCCCATCAGGGAGACGCTCAGACTGTAGCAGTATGGTGTCAGATATGCTCTTCTGACAAGCGCATGCTGCGGTATGGCATAGAACACGTGTACACCTCGGTTTATGTGCACCAAGCTCCCATAGCTCTATATAAAAGCCCTTAGTGTCACGCCCCAGAGGAGTCTCTGTCTGAAGAAATTTCAGTAGCACTCCCCTGTACGGGTGACAATCTGAAGCATTTCTACAGGCATAATATACATCAGCCACAGGCGGCTGGAATATACACACAACCACGCAGTTATATATATATATATCATCAGCCCACTCGGTTGGAATAAAATATAAAACACAGCAGAAAAATGATAGAAATCCAAAATACATGACTGCTAGCCGGCTAGGCTTACACCACACAACAACACAATACTCCGGAAATAAAACCGGAACACAAAGTCAAATACACACATACCATATACCACGATAAACATAAACAAAATGCGAAGACTGGTCTTCTAATGTGATGTGGGGACCGGCAGTCAGGATACTCCAAGCGACTCCATAAACAACCTGCTACCTGAAAAAGATAGTGTCCACGGGGGTGAGTTCAATAACTCAGCGAATACCTAGTTGACATGTATAGTAAACTATAACAAATAGTAATAACTATGGAGTATAGTCTCCTGAACAAAAGAAGATAATGCATAATAGAAAAGGCTAAAGAGTCCTGTACTCACCAGGGCCACCTATCAGAATAATCAGGTCGTCAGATCGGAAGTGTCATAAATCCTGTATGCATGTCAAACATATGCATCCATCCAAATGCAACATATAAGTGCAGCAAACACAAACAGTAAATGCATAAATGCGTATGATGCCAATGATGCGTCCTGGTCACCCTTGACGCCAGTCAGTCATCTCATACACAATAGTGAGGCCGAGTGGGTAGAGCTGTGACAACCGTGCACTCTACCATCACTACACCTAATGAGTGAGTGAGTGGACGGGATGCTGTCGGAGTACTCCTGTCCTCTGACCCCAAATCATAAATGGGGGAGCTCAATGCTCTCATCTCCCGGTATACGATAACGGGGAGATATCTCTGCCGGCTACCACGTTGAGTCACCTGACCAACGGAGCCAAACAGAGTCCACCATCTGCCAGCTACTACGCTGCTACACTAAATGCCAGCGGAGTCAAACAGAGCGGAACTGTCTGCCGGCTACCACGCTGAGTCACCTGACCAACGGAGCCAAACAGAAGAACCGCCACACACCTGCCTGATATACCACTAATCCATGAGTGGTGGTGTGTGCAGTATATGTAACTGGCGATGTGCTCTACCATAGTGGAGCCGACAAACGCGCAGCATGCAATCCTGATGCATGACACTAAGCATAGCAATAAACTGATCAGCATAACCATATCCATATATATAACATGAGTATCGTAATATCGATGGTCAAATACGAAGAACTAAAGTACACAGGTCAGATAGGATATCAACAACCTAGGTCCTGAACATAACAAGCATGTTATGTCACTACCTCACTGAGCATATATATAATCATATGGATACTAGCATAAAATGCATAACAGGTGAGCAAACAAGCATGTAACGAGTATCCGGTAGTGACATACCGAAATAAGGACGAACATAATTATTACTAAAGGCTATAACCTACTAGACATATCAACAAGACATATCAAAAAGATAAGTCAAAGTACCCGCCTCCGATAAGAGGATCGTATCCGGTCTAATCCGATGTCAAGATGCTCGTCTCGCGTCAAGGTCCTGTAACACATGGTATCGAAATTTAGCTAATTACATAAATGTAACAAACTAAACTAAATTCCTAATTTCATTAGGAACCTCCATTTGGATTGTCCTACACAATCCATTCAAATTAATTAACCCAAATTGGATCCAACTTACTCATTTATCAATTAACTCATCTGTTAATTGCCTTAACTCATAATAAATTTAATTCCCTATTAATCATATAATAGGAATGGACTGAGCTACAATGATTAAACAAATAACTAACCTCAATATCTCAACCAGCAAACTGAAATCAGATCGATGTTACATCTACTATCCAACATTTCTTACCCAAATCTGATGTCTCAGCTGCTGAACCAGGAAACACCCTGCATAACACAATCTCCCTGTTGAACTCCTTTCCATTGTTCAAATCAAGTTGAGATCAATAATTGGGGATCACAAATCAAGCAACAACCCATCTTACAACCTAATCTTACCTCAACCGAAACCTCAATCAGCAACAATGAAGAAGAGGTCCACTGATCCGATGTTTTCCTCCTAGTCCAGAACCGGAAAAATGATCATGAATCCAACCAAAATAACACATAGCAATCCTACCCTAGTAGCTTACTGATGGAAACAACCAGGAATGCTTACTGTGTGTGAAATAGAAACTTGAGCACAAGACAGTCAAGCCGACGATCGGGTGGCATCACAAGAGATGAGAGCAGTAGCGCTCAGGCGTGAGATCAGCAGAGGCTGGAGTCGCTGGAGTTGCTCGATCCAGTGATCGGCTGTTTGGCCGTGGCGCAGAGAAAAGCAGGAAGAGCGGCAGTGGCGTCGGGGCTGGCTAGGGCACAGACCGGCAGTGGCTCGTCGAACCTGGTGGCCGGCGCTTGAAGAAGAGGAGAAGGAGAGGCCGACGCTAGGGCTCGAACGCCGGCGGATTGGGGTCAGCGTCGCGTCGGCCAGATGAGAGGAAATCAGCTCTTATCGCTGGCGGCAGAGGGTGAGGGCGTGCGGACGATGAAGAGGAGGAGAAGAAGAAGTGGCAGAGGGGATTTGAGAGGGCTTAATCGCCGGCGTGCGGTGGTTGTTTGCGGCGCCGGTTGGGAAGAAGAAGACGGCGCAAAGAGGTTAGGGCAAATGGCGTCAGCGCACGGGGAGGAAGAAACTGAGAAAAGAATTAAGAATAAAAGAAAAAGAAAATAAAAAGGAAAAGAAAAATAACTTTTCCTCACTTAAATGAGATAGTCTAAACAGTCTCTTTCTGGGCCCCCATTTTTATCCCCGTAAACTTAGTCATACGGACTCCGAAAAATTCTCAAAATTTTTTTAAAAATTCCAGAAAATTCCCTTATCATTATTCGCCAATTTCCGATATTTTACACTTAGACTTCACCAGGAGGGATGAAAATCTCTGATCCGGGAGCCACTTTCTTATTTTTCGTCTGCCTGACTTGAGCATCGAAGGGTCGTCGCCGGGAACCCCTTCCCGGCTCGACTTCTTTGCAGGTTCGCCAGAAGTCGGTACAAGTGGTCGAAGATCTACGTTAGCAGTCGGAGAGCACCACGTACCCAACGTCCGTTGATTCAGCGATTCGGACAGGATTAGATGATGTAAAGATTAGATTGTCTATGGTGAGATTTTAAAATTTATATGATTATAATTTGATTAATAGTTAAATTTGTTTGGATTATGTGAATATTTATTTATCATAATTATATGATACTTTTGTATTTAGAAATTAGTTGTTTTTAGTATTTTTAATTTATTTGAAATGTGAGATTGTTTCTTGTAAAAAATAATGTAGTTGAGAAATATAGGAATATAATTGTAATATACCAAAAATGTAGATAAATGTATAAATAATTACATTTGACATAATTAAATGATTTTAAGAAAAATAAATATTTTTAATGGATAATTTATCCAGAAATAAGTTTATGTGAAATTTTGGAATTTTTTGGTATTTTTTCTGGATTTTAAATGAGACATTTTAGATTTTTCTGGGGATAAATTGGTAGGATTTAAAATCTGTTTATAATACCTATTTAAAGAAAGAGTTGATTTGATATTAACCTAAGTTTAGTTGATTAAAACCTATGTTTTAATTAAATCCTTCCATCCCTCACCCTAATCTCCCGCATCTCCCTCTGCCCCGTTGCGCCGCCATCGAGCCAGACACAGCCGACCCAGCCGCACCATCGAATGACCATTGCCTCCATCCATGCAAGGCGCCGGTGCCGCAATCCTCTCCTCTTGTCATGGTTGTTGCAGTCGAGAGCCCATAGCTGTCCGTTAAGGTGAACCACTGGTGCCATCTCCCCATTGCCATCGGCACTACCTCCTTTACCACTACTACTACTGCGATCCTCGATCTGAAGAGCGTCGAGCACCCTCTGCCTCCGCTGTCAGATATGCCCCCGAAGAAAGTATAAATTGTAACTATTTCACCAAGCTACCCACAGTACAATCCAGACCGTTCATGAAATCAGGGCAGGGATCTCCTGGTCCGCAATTTGCGGATCAGGGGATGGTCCACTGATCTGGACCTTTGATTTGAATGGACCCCATCTTTAAATAAGTGGGGTTCATTCAAATCAAAGGTCCATATGTAGTGGACCATCCCCTGGTCCGCAAATTGCGGACCAGGAGATCTGCTCTCATGAAATCAAAAGAAACATAGATAAAAAAAATCCTACCTTTATAAACCAAAATTGAAAAAAAAAATAGCCAGAAGAGAGAGGACGAGATATTCTAGGCGGCGATGTGACCCAACTGTAGTAAGAGCAACGTCGTGAGGAACGCCAACACCTCCTCTGCATTGCGGTCAGCGGAGATTGAACTCATCCTTCATAGGCCTCCACCTGAGGATCAAGGGTGGGATCAAGAGGGCGCAGCTACAATGGAAGGCGAAGGGTGGTGGAACATCAGTGTTGAGTGTGTGTGCGCCAGAGAAGAGCATGCCTTTCCATGTGAGGCGGGTGGGACGACATCACGTCACATGGGGACGAAGATGATCTGCGTGGGGTTGAAGACGATATGCTCCTCCACCTGCATTGCATCACGTGGGGCCATGGTCGGAATTTGTTTGTTAACCTTTAGAATCACACAAAATCTAAGAATTTTCAGGTAATCATATTTTGAATTTTTGCCCCCCATTTGCTGACGTAGTGGCATGTTTTATTACCTAAAAATTATTTATTATCTAAATCAGACAGGTTAAACAATATAACCTTGAGACAATAATCAATATTATAAAAGATAATTCCGAACACGCCTATAGTATTTTGTCATCTTCCACTGGGTCATATTGTGCCTTCGGTATTAATTAGGCAAAGCTGCAATTATTCAGTCTAATAGTTTCAAAGTAAAATTTAATCTTTAATGACACTCAGATGATCTCATAACGAAGATGATAGATTCAATCGTAATTTGACTTTCGATTATTACGTGATTGAACCAAATGATATATAGGTTTGAGCATACAATCCATGCTGTCATTTTAAAGATACATTTAAGATAATACCCTCTATTTATTTGGAGATAGGGAAAAAGGTTTCTTTTTTTATGTTTATTTTATTAAAAATTTAAAGCAGATGAAAAATATATTTCATGGCGGATAATTTTAAGAGAAAACTTTATCCCTTTACGAATCGGACGTCCTTTTAATGTTTCCAAACAAAAACTAAAGACCACCGATTCCAAAAAAATAAATACCCTCTTTTAACTTTTGCCTATAATTGATTGTGAATATAATTTAAAATATTAATTCTCATATAATTAGTTTCTATCTATATATAAACAAATTGAATTGTACAGGTGGGAAGGCCTAATTAAGTGATTTGGCTGTATGAGTGATTATAATAAAAAAATAAAACGCTATTTTGACTTTTGTATATATTTGATTGTGAATATAATTTAAAATATTAAACCTAATAAAATTACTTTCTATCTACTAGCCATAGCATAATTATGTAACAAATTCTCTGATATAAGAGTAAATATTACAGTATAAAGTCGAGAAAAATATATTTTTTAATATTGACATTTCAAAATATTTATAAAAATTTCTTCGTTCGTAATGTTATCAATCTTAAAATATAGGACTAAATAGAATCGTTATAGTGTATATTTTTTATATAAAAAATAACTAGAAAAAATTATTAATAAATCTTAAAATTATTTTTAGTATAAAGAAAATAATATTCACATAATTTCATTTAAACTTCATCCAATAGTAAAAGGTTAATTATAATAAAATAGTAAAATATATAAACAAATTTAATAGAGTTGGTTGGAACATCTAATTAACTGATTTAGTTGAATGAGATTGATTGGGTCAAGCTACTTGAAAGAATGAACATGCTAAATGCAAGCATAGTTAATTCATTTTTATTCTAGTTTATCAACTAAACTTTTTATTAAAAAATTATTCACATTCTATGTATCCATCATCTATTCTAGTCTATAATAGTATAAATTCACTTTTTAATAGTGTTTTGTATGTAGAAATTATATGTGGAATTATGATAGTTTAGAAATTTTAAAACTAATGTATATAGCATATCATTATACAGAATTGTAATATATGATTAAAAATGGGCCAAGCTAGATGGGCTTGGATTGGAATTACTTGACCTATGTTAACATGTTGGGCCTAGCCTGACCCAACCTGTCACGGGCACATGATAATTGAAAGACCATACTGGTGAAAGCTTATTAATGACAAAGAAGATAATGAATTTTACTAGACAATTTAATTCTGTAATTTTTAAAATAATTTAATTAACCACTAAATATGACTTAATATAACCAAATTTAACTTAATTGAATCAAAACCTTTTGTTTCTTGCCAAAACTAATCCTGTACTTAGGAAGACTTTGATCAAAGCATGCTTTTGTTTTTAGACTTCCAATTCCAACAGGCATTTTGAGCGAGCCTAACCAAGTAAAATCAGGAGATCTTAATATCTTTAATGCTATTTTTAATAATTTTTTAGTTTTTAGTATTTAAAATATTTTTAGTATTTAAGATATTTTTGATAATTTTTAGTTTTTATATTTTAAATTTGTTAATCAGTTGACAGATTCTAAAATTATAATTTTTTTCTATTGGGATTTCTTTACAAATTAAAAATTATCAAAAATACTTTAAATACTAAAAACTCAAAAATTATTCCCATACAAGGGAGATTTCGAGGTAAGGAAAATTGTACTCTAGCAAGTAAACTTTTCTCTACGAAAAGTTTTTTCAATCGGCGGATAATTTTAAGGAAAAATTTTATCCTCTCAGAATCGTACGGAAAAGCGATGTAAAAAACGAATATATATATATATTTCTAGATATAGCAAAAAATTTCTATAAAAACTAACAATTGAATCGGATACTTTTAAAGAGGATGAAAAATATATTCCTTTTTTTATCCCTTCCGAATATGGAAATATATATATATATATATATATCCCCTAGGGTCTTAACCTCCTCTCCTGTGCTCCCCGTCGACTCTTTTCCGGCAATTGCTCCAGTGTCATCCAATTCATAATTTACAAGAACAGAAAGTTATGGCGTCGCCCAAATATATTAGCTACCCAAAGAAAGGTGGAGAGGAGGCAGGCAAGAGAACAGATCCATTTAGGTGGATGATTGATGGTTTCTCAACGATTGCAAATCGTGGTGCTGATATGTATTACTCGACGAGTTTCGCAGCTTGTGGTTTTAACTGGTAATTCTATTTTTTTTTATTTTATTATTTTATTATTTGTTTGGGTGTGTACGTGCATGTGCGTGTTGACTTCGGAAACAATTCGCATCTTGTTCAACAAGACAAAATCAAACTTTTGTAGTACATGAGTTTTGAGTAGTGTTTTACCAGACAAATTAACACTACTTCAGGCTTTTATTCAATACAATTGAAATTTCTTTATTTGTTCGATAATATTTAGGATGTGTTTAATTTAATTTATTATATATAATCTTAGTTATGGGATTATCAAATAATTACATAACTAAAATTATGGAGAATAAAATATAATCAAATATTGTTTGATTCAATCTAGATAATGTAACAAAAATTTATTTGTTTGAAAATTTTAATCAATAACCTAGTTTAATATTTTACTATATTACCCTTAGTTACAAAATTAACCATTATTATTATTATTATTATTATTTAAACTTTACGTTTTTTTTTTTCATGTTTTTCTTTATTTTTATTTGTTTTTTAATTTCTTTTCATTTTTTTTTCTTTTTTAAATTTTTTATTTTTTTTTACTTTTTATGTTTTCTATTTTTTTTAATGTTTTTATATTTTTAAATATTTTTTCCTATTTTTTAAATTTTTTTATGTTTTTATTATTTTTACGTTTTTTCTGTTTTTATGTTTTTTCTTTTTTTTTTCTCTTTTTATTTATTTTTTCTCTTTTTAAATTTTTTAACGTTTTTTACATTTTTTTAGAATTTTTTATTTTATTTTTTTATATTTTATATTTTTCCTTTACCTTTTTCTTTTTTATCATATTTTTTTATTCGAGGGTATTTTGGATAAAAAAAATTTGTTAATCCGGGAATAAGAAAAATCTCAGTTTTCCGAGATTTTCCGATTCCGAGTTGCATGCCTCTTTTGTTGACGTGTCGGACATGGAACATTACTCGGGAATTATTGATTATCTAAACCAAAAAAGATTTTCGTTGATAATTTTAGATGGATATCAAATTATCAAAGATAACCCAAACTAAATGCACCCTTAAGATCTTTGAAAAACTTGGCATAAGAAAATGCTTTGTGAAAGAAAGCTAACAGAAGAACTATTAACTGCAGGAAGTTGCAACTGGAATCAGTTTTAGAAGAAGATGGTGAGAAATATGTTGGTCTTTACCTTTTAAATGATGATGCAGATTCAAAAAGCTCAGAGATCAAGGCAATCTACAAGCTCTTCATATTTGATCAACTACATGCGGAGCACATACAAAAGGAAGGTGACAAAACATTTGAAGTTCCAGAATAATTGATCATAATACAGGAAGTTGCTCTTACCGGGACTTGTTGGTGTAGTTAATTATCATGTTATTATCTTCATTTGTGTTTTTTTATGTAGGCGAAGACTATTTCCATAGCAAATCCCATGGATTTTGTTGTAAGGTTGCATTGAACAAGTTCAACAATCCAAAATCTGGTCTACTTGTCAATGATCGTTGCGTCTTTGGAGCTCAAATCTTGGAGGCTTTTGCATGCAAATCAGACAAAGAAGGAATCCATGAATCCTTGTCCCTTAAAAAGGACCTAACTCCTCGAATATATACTTGGGTAATCAAGGATGTTTCCAAATCAAAGGACAAACTAATTTCTGGAGCTTTTGCTGCAGGCGGCTACAACTGGTATTCCGTTACTTGTTCTTTAATTGATCATAGCTTCGAGCATATAAGATATAATTATTTGTTTTGTTTGATATTCGACTTGTCTAGGCGTATCTGGCTCTATCCAAACCTAGCCACATTCAAAGACTCCCTTGGCGTTTTCTTGACCATGGACAATGCTGCTAGTCTTTCTTCCAAGACAAGTGTCTATGTGGATTTTAGCCTTTGCTTGTTGGATCAACACAATGGCAACCATCGGAAGCTTACAGGTTTTGACAATTTGATTGAGTTCCCTGCCTACGCTACAACTTAGATCGAGCAATCATCTGAATGTGTTTTTCTTATTTATTTTTGCAGTGAAATATCTGTTCTCGTCAAAGAGTGTCGGTTGGGGATTTTCCAAGTTCTTAAGCTGGAAAGAAGCACAAGATCCATCTAGAGGATTTCTTTGCAACGATACATGCATCGTTGAAGCATCCGTTGTGGTCCTTGGAGTAGACACCATTCATTGAACAAGAACCAAAAGAATTCATTTTGACTTAACTAAGATTGTCTGTTCCTTCTTTGCATGTCCATTCAGTATATATCAAGCATGTCTGAAATTAATAAATGCTTGGAAAATGACATTAATCTTTTGCTCCCACAATATTTTTAAAGCTGCATGATACTTTATTTTGTCTCTGTGACCCTACTCTTGCAATGTTTTACGTAATCATCAGGTTAAAACATATGATCATTGCACTTATTCTCTTTTGGACAGTCAACAAGCTAGTCAATTGCTTGTCTAATCTTTTGTAAACTATCATAAGCCTATGTAAAATTTGAGACTTGAGCAGGGGGACAAATATGACTTGGAAATTCATTCCATATTCGAAGGCTTCACGAATTAAACCCTTGCTAGTTTTTTCACTACCTAAACAATAACACATTATTATAATTTACATGATAAAAAATATAAAGTTAAAAAAATATATTATAACACACAGTGCGGTCACTTAAGTCTTTCTTAAGTTCAAGTCTTTGACTCCTCCTAAGCTTAACTTGATCATGCCTTTAGCTCTCGAATCTATTATGGAGGATTAGATATATGCGGAATCCAAGTGATACACTTATGAAAATGCAAGAATGTCGGATGTATTTGGAGGCCTAAGGGAATTTGGGAGAAAGTAGTGGATATCTTGGTCAGTTTCTTGTTAGGGCTTTTGCTTCTTCTTTCTCACGGCCACGCCGCTGTAGGGACCTCACGTACACCTCCGCTACTGTAAACGTCATCTCCTCTCTCTCTTTCTCTACGTCCAGGCCGTCTCCAGCGACCGTCGGCTTCGCAGCCAGCCCCACGCCTCCCGTCGCCGACAACGCCTCCTCCCTCGCCAGCCACACCGCACTTTGTACTTCGACAACCTCCTCTCCTTAGCGACGGACGACGCTATCCATGTTGTCGGTCATGCCATGAAGCATAGCACCGATCTGCCTACTCTTCGTTAGCCACAGAGTCGGATCTACTCCACAACCCCTAGTGGGTATCCCCCGGCTTCCGACGTTGGTCGACAGCCCCAGTAAGCAGCCCACAACCGCCAGTGCCGCTCCACAACCCTTGGTGAGTATCCCCAAGTCGTCGGTGTCGCTCCTCGATACCCCGCCGCTCCTCGGTACCCCACCACTGGATTCGACCTTTCAGTACCCCGCCTTTCGATCCGACCAGTTGGCATCCACCATATTTAAGATCCACACTATCGTATGCTTTTGATGCTGATTAGGCCTCCAAGCCCCTATTGCTAGTGGACTCCGATTTGATTGTGTTTCACCTCCGCTGTATTTCAACCTTCGAGTCGTTCGACCTTCACGTCATTGTTGTGTTCCGATTTGTATGTTGCTGTTATGTTCTGGCCTATAAGCCACTGTTATTCTCCAACCCTCGGCTTCCCAGATTCAGCTCTTCATCCGGCTCACATTCATCTACTCTTCCAAGTCACGACGACTCGATCAGCGCTACAACTAACTCACAGATCTACTAGAGGGCGCTCTTGGGCCAAGATACGTTCCCTATGCTTATTCTTTACACATTTCATTAGTCTACTATTTATTTGGCTCGAAGATAAGGAAGAGCCTACTTGGCACGAGTCAATTGCCACGGTACAGGTCAAAGTTAAGGCAGTCAACACCAGGACTTAAGCAAGCCTCGACTGCACCCGAGCGGGAAGCGGTTCATTAGCCGATCGGAGAGATCCTTGTCTGATCGGCCATCTGAGTAAACAAGTATAGTCAACCCAGTCGGTAGGAGAACAAGCTAAGTGGGCCGGGAGCCCGAGCCGAGCGGGCCACCCGTCTGGCTCAAGGAATGACATTGGCTTTATACACATAATGAATCGATAAAATGATAAAAGAGAAAAATATGAATAATTAATAAAAGAAAGAGAAAAACCAAATAGAACACTCTATCTATCATTAAATGAAAAGAAGTGAAAATAAAAATACCATTTGTCAGTAATCAATATCATTAAACAGGGGAAGATAGAAGGTCACCAGAAAAGGTATAAAAAGAGCATGTCAGGTATGAAGAAAGGCAAGAAAAATCTTTATCCTTAGTACTCACTTTTTTCCTCTCCCGCTTCTAACTTGATCATCGGAGGGCCAACGCCAGGGACCCCTTCCATGGTTTTGGTTTTGTTTTATATAGAGGAGCGAGGTCTTCATCCTATCAGTGGAACTGCCACCTCCCCGGCTTTCCATCTTCGCGCCTTCGGATGGGATCATTTTGGCACCATCTATAGGAACATAGTCTACATCCAAACAAGAAAATGGAAGACACTGGACGACTCACAACAGTGACGCTGACAAGAGGATCTCGACACACTAATATAGGCTCAAGTGATGAAGATATTGGTGCAACAACAACAACAGGCGTTGGCCGATCGGTAAGCACAAGAGCCTGCAGCTTCCGCGGAAGGTCACCGGGCTGAGCAAGGAGATCGAATGGAACAACTTTCCATTCGGAACCCGAACAAAAGGCTGATTGACACCTATGGGGAAGCACCTCATGCGCCGGCCCCCTTACACCAAGCGCCATTATGGGCTCTAGCAGAGGAGAGGGCCCGAGCGGATAGAGACCGGGAGTCTTCCTCGGATAAGGCGCCCACTCGAGATACAAGGAAAAGGAAGGCATACACAGAGGACAATTCGCCCAAGTGGATCAATCAACAGTTTTCATAGTGGATTCTAAATGACCCCCTGCCAAAACATTATACCCCACTATCGATCGGGGAATATAATAGCGTGACTGATTCCGATGACAACTTGGTCAAATTTGATAACGCGGTCACACTTCACCAATACACGGATGGGGTGAAATGCCGAGTCTTTCTCACCACGTTATCCGGATTGGCGCAACGTTGGTTCAAGCGGTTGCCAAGCAACTCGATCCACAGATTCAAGGACTTCCGAGCGGTCTTTCTACATTACTTCGCTAGTAGTTGCCGCCACCAGAAGACGAGCGTGAATTTATTCTCACTGAAGCAAGGGCCATAAGAGGTCTTAAGGGCATATATCCAACGCTTCAATCAGGTGACAATGGACATCCTGACGGTCTCCTTGGATGTATTAGTAAATGTTGTCACTCAGGGGCTCATTGAAGGAGAGTTCTTCTAGTCACTTATTCGAAAGCCGCCAAAAGACTTTGGCCATCTACAAAAAAAGGGTCAATGAATACATCAATGTGTAAGAAGCCCAGGTGGCTAGGAAAAAAGAGGCACCCGCTGAACCAGCGGCGGCGTCAATCGAGCAGCCATCAGCCTCCCGAGGGGCCCCGATCGAAAGGAACTCAACCACAACACGAGCCTAGAAAGCATGTTGTACAACACGTTAGGGTTGGACGCCCAAAACCCTCCAGGGGCAAAATATGGACGCTAATGTTTTGCTCCTTCCATTAGTCGATGACTCATAATACCTGGGACTGCAACCTGGTTAGCAGATCGTCCCCAAGAAGGCAGTATCGTCAATCATTATCGCCCGATCGGAGATATAGGCGCCGATCAGCTGGGCGAAGGGAAGACGAAAAGACAACAGTCGAACCACGTCGTAATCAATCTTAATGGTGGAACAGTCCAAGTCCTGTTCAGGAGCATGTCGAACAGAGATGACCCTCAGCTTGAGGGAAAGAAAATAGGAGCAATGCCACTCGGGGTGAAATAGGAATGATCGTCGGGGGGCCGACTGGCGGTGATTCCAATCGAGCGAGAAAGTTGCACGCATGGCGGCTTGAAACTCACGCGGTTGGACGCAGTAAGGAGAAGGCTGAAGGACCTGAGATCAGCTTCGGTTCGAAGGATTTGTAGGGGGTAGAGATCCCCCATGACGATGCCCTGATTATCTGAGCGGTAATAACTAATTATATTATTTACCGTACCTTTGTTGACATAGGAAGCTTGGTGAACATCATATTTAAGAAAGCATTTGATCAATTGAAAATAGACCAAGGCGATTTACTACCCATGACCACTCCACTCTACGGGTTCACCGGCAACGAAGTATTGCCAATCAGCCAACTTTGCCTGGCCGTCTTGCTCGAGGAAGAGCCACTAAGGAGGACACAGACGATCAATTTCATCGTGGTAGATGCGCCGTCAACCTACAACGTCATTCTAGGTTGACCGGCGTTAAATGAATTCCAAGCAATGGTATCTACTTTCTGCCAGAAGATCAAGTTCCCGGTGGAGGACAAGGTGGGCGAGGTCAGAGACGATCAGTTGGTCGCCTGACGTTGTTACGTCGAGATTGTCAGAACGAAATCATGAATCACCCAGAAGACATTGCGCTTGGAGGTAAACGCTATCATGGAGAAGCCTCTTGCTCTGGTATACGATGAGAAGGAGGAGGTGCAGCTCCATCCAAATCGATCGGAGGCGATGACCTTTATCACCATCAATCTAGAAAATGAGAAAAAAGCAGAGTTGGTTACCTGCCTCAGACGAAACTATGATGTGTTCACCTGGTCGATGCATGAATTGTCTTGTATTTCTCCGAATATGGCTCACCATAAGCTACATGTCCGATCGAGCTCCCGGCCAGTTAAACAGAAGAAGAGATATTCAGCCCGAAGCATAATTTGATCATCCATATGGAGATAGAAAAATTACTGGAGGCTGGCCACATACGGAAAATCCAATTCCCAAATTGGCTCGCTAACGTGATATTGGTCTCCAAGCCAGGCAATAAATGGCGGGTCTGCATCGACTTTCATGACTTAAATAAGGCATGCCCGAAGGACTTCTATTTGTTGCCTCGAATAGACCAAATGGTGGACTCCACAGTGGGCTGCGAATTAATATGCATGCTCAACGCATACCAGAGCTACCATCAAGTGTCACTCGCCCGAGAAGACCAAGAAAAGGTCAGTTTCATCACGACCGATGGAACCTATTACTACAACGTTATGTCATTCGAACTAAAGAACGCTGGAGCAACCTACCAAAGGTAGATGAATAAGGTGTTCCGTAAATAGATCGGCCAAAACATGGAAGTCTATGTTGATAACATACTAATAAAATCTCTCCGAGCAGCTGACCTCTGTGTGGACGTCGAGGAGACGTGCCAAACTTTAAGAACATATGGAATGAAGTTGAACCCCAGCAAGTGCTTGTTTGGCACAAGGAGTGGTCATTTTCTCGGGTATATCGTGACCGAGCGGGGGATCAAGGCAAATCCAAGTAAGGTAAAGGCCTTGCAAGACACGCCTCCGCCTCACAATTTGAAGGAGGCCCAACGGCTGACCGGATGGACCACCGCGCTTTCAAGGTTCATCACTAAGACGTCCGATCAGAGTCTACCATTCTTCAAAGTACTGCGCCAGACTACAAGATTCCAATGGGATGCAGAGTGCGACTAGGCTTTCGAACAGCTCAAGGAGTATCTTAACTCCTTGCCTATGCTAGCTAAGCCAAACGTCGGAGAGCCTCTTTGGATCTATTTGTTATCCATCGAGCATGCGGTCGGATCGACATTGGTCAAGTAGAATGGCCATGAACAATAGCCTGTGTATTTTTTAAGCCATATATTGAAAGATGTCGAATCTCGCTACACTGGTCTGAAAAAGTTAGCTTATGCTCTGGTGCTTGCCGCTTGGAGACTCCATCCATACTTTCATGCTCACCCGATCATCGCTATGACCAACAATACCTTAGCAAAAATCCTCCTCAACCTAGAAATGTCCGGGCGGCTAATCAAATGGACAATTGAACTGAGCGAGTTTGATATTCAATATCTGTAATGTCACGACCCCTTGACCCCTTGGGCGTCCACACTAGCGGCCCAACTGGCGGCCCCTGATGGTCCCTTGGGCGGCCACAATGGCGGCCCAACTGGCGACCCCTTATGTCATCATCCGACGACCCTCGGCCGTGCCGTTACTCACAAGGTCTTTCCATCCCTGGCCAGTGGATTTTTGCCTTCCCCAGGATTCGAACTCTCAGGCTAAGTGCTCGAGTTTGTGAATCCTGGTAGCCAAGTGGAAATACACAATAGAAAAGGCTGAAGAGAACTGTACTCACCAGGGCCTCCTATCAGAATAATCAGGTCATCAGACAGAAAGTATCATAAATCCTGTATGCATGTCAAATATATGCATCCATCCAAATGCAGCATATAAGTGCAACAAACACAATCAGTAAATACATAAATGCGTATGATGCCAATGATGGGTCCTGGTCACCCCTGACGCCAGTCAGCCATCTCACACACGATGGTGAGATCGAGTTGGTAGGGCTCTGACAACCGTGCACTCTGCCATCACTACTCCTGATGAGTGACCGAGTGGACGGGATGTTGTCGGAGTACACCTATCCTCCTACCCCAAATCATAAGTGGGGGAGCGCAATACTCTCATCTCTCGGTACATGATGACGGGAAGGGATCCCTAACGTGCTACCACGCTGCATCACATTACCCATGAGCGGACCAACGGAGCACCGACAGAGTAAAACTGACGTGCTACCACGCTGCGTCACGCTACCCATGAGCGGACCAGCGGAGCACCGACAGAGATGAAACTGGCGATGTGCTCAACAATAATGGAGCAGACTATAGCGCAACATGCAATCATGTGGATGATGCATGACACTAAGCATGACAGAATCCTGAACAGCATAGCAATATCCATATATATATATAATGTGTATCATAGGACAATGAACCAAATCAAAGGTACACAGACTAGATAAGGTATAAAAACCTAGATCCTGAACATAATAAACACATGGTTGTGTCACTACCCCTCTAAGCATGTATAATCAGGTAGGAACTAACATGAAGTGCATAATAGGTAAACAAAACAAGCATGTAATAGGTATCGGGTAGTGACCAACCAAAGCAAAGACGAACATAATCATTACTAAAGGTTATAACCTACTAAACATATCAACATGACATTATCAAAGATAAGTCAAGGTACCCGCCTCCAATAGAAAGGTCCAATCTAGTCCAAATCTGACGTCGAGATACTCGTCTCACGTCAAAGTCCTGCGTCAATCAATATATATTTTTATTTAGCTACAATTCATAAGAATTTAAATAGCTAAATAAAATCCATAAGACTAAATTAGGGAAAACCCTAATCCACACAATCCCAATCAATACACCCTAATTAAATCTCATGGTCAATTAGGGTTAGTTACCTTAACCCCAAACAAACCATTAGATAGAAATCCAAAAACCTAAATCCAATTACACCTGAATCTAAAACATGATCAACCACATGTTCCATTCTAAATTCATAGACCACATCAATTACAAAATGTATTAAGATTCCTATATTATACCTCAAGTTCACAGCCGATAGGGTTACTGGTTGGAGTGCTGCCAACAAAGAAACATTACTGGAATTTACCTCTCTGCCCTGATCAAACATGTTGTCCACCAACCGAATACCCCAGTACACAAAACCTCACCTCTTGGAATTCTTCCCTTCTGTTCGATTCTCAACCATAGATGGTTGCTGTCGGAAGAAGACTCCACAACCAGATTACCTCAACAACCTAACGCCTCTAGTGAGCAAAGGGAAAAATATGAATCGATCACATAACATCTCAACAACCCACTGAGTACGATGCCTTACCTCCAAGATCCGGCTAGGGCACAGGTTGACATCAAAGGGTGGTGGCAGAGGTCGCCGACAGCTAGCGGGTGGTAATCGACCTCACAGCTTGGCGTTTGTCTCGGTGGTCACCGGGAACAGCGAGAGGCGATGGAGGGAGGCCGTGAGAGGGAGTTGGCGGTCGGGTTGGGGATATGAAAAGGTCGGCTTTGTGGAGAGGGTGACGTCGTGAAGGAGACAAATTCGATGAAGATGAAGAGGAGGGGGAAAGAAGAAAGAGGACTCGAAACCTCCTCTGGCCAACGGTTTTGTACGAGAGAGGAGAGGAACCGACGGAGTGTTGGCGGCGTCGACGCCGTAGGGCACGGATCGGGTGAGGAAAGGGGGCGCGACACACAGGGAATTAAAATGACGACAATAAGAAAAAAACGAAAAAATAAAGAAAAAGAAATAGAATTTAGAAAATAAACATTTTCTCGCTTAAATGGGGTAGCCTAAACAGGCTTTCCCAGGGCCCCGTTTTTATCCCCGTAAACTCGTCCATACGAGCTCCGAAAAATTTTCAAAAAATTTCTAAAAATTTCAAAAAAATTCCTTTATTATTATTTGCCCTTTTTCGGTATTTTACATTCTCCCCCACTAATAAAAATTTGGTCCTCAAATTTCGTTATCTATCATCAGCAAGTACTAACAATAGATAAAAGTATAAATGCTGAACGGTAATAACTCACATACCTCACGTGAAAAGATGGGGGGTATCGAGCTCGGATCGTATCCTCGAGCTCCCAGGTAGCCTCGTCCGAATGATGCTGCCATCTGACTTTAACCAGTCGGATAGTCTTGTTCCGCAGCTGACGCTCCTTCTGGTCTAGAATCCGTATCAGAACCTCCTCGTAAGTGGCGTCAGGCTGAAGGGAAACCGGTATATCAAACAACACATGTGCTAGGTCAGCTACGTATCTCCTCAGCATGGATACATGAAATACGTCGTGCACGCTTGTCAGAGCCGGTGGTAGCGCCAGACAATAAGCTACCGCTCCAATTCTCTCCAAGATCTAGAAAGGTCCAGTGTATCGTGGAACTAGCTTACCTCTGAGGTCAAATCTCGTCACCCCTTTCGTGGGTGAGACTCGCAGAAAAACATGGCCACCAGTAGAGAACTCCAGGGGTCTCCATCTTCAATCAGCATAACTCTTCTAGCGGTCCTGCGCCTCTGACATCCTCCATCTGATAGTACGGACCAACTCTACCTCCTGCTGAGCTCTATGAGGTTCCAACAGCTGGGTCTCCCCAACCTCATCCCAGAGGGTGGGTGTCCGACACGACCTACCATACAACGCTTCAAATGGTGCCATCTGGATAGCTGAATGATAGTTATTGTTATAGGCGAACTCTACCAATGGCAAGTGGTCCTCCCAACTGCCTCCAAAATCCAATACACAAGACCTCAACAAGTCCTCTAGAGTCTAAATGGTTCGCTCTGACTGTCCATCTGTCTGCAGATGGAAAGCTATACTTAAACGGAGCTGAGTGCCCAAGGCCTGCTGCAGACTCTGCCAGAATCGGGACGTAAAACGAGGGTCTCTATCTGAAATGATACTTAAAGGAACACCACCAGGGTCATCATGGCCTCGTCGTGTCCTCAGCAAACCCACCACTGTCACGCCCCGGGGGAGTCCCTGTCCGAAGAAATTTCGACAGCATCTCCCCTGTACAGCTGACAATCTGAAACTTCTACAATACCCTCAGGGCCACATATACATCGGCCAACATGGCCAGAATAATAATAATAATAAAACACAACACACAGACATCCACGCAGTTTAACAGTTAACCAACTAGAACAGTAATAAGAAGACTAAAAAACAACCCTACTCAACTACACTCATAAAGCACAAAACTGATGTCCTACTCCACTACACCCATAAAGCTCAAATCCGACGATAAAATCAACTCACCTCTTCTGTCGTCTAACATATCAAATCCATTGTCAACTCTCTCAATATCATAGTGGGTCGGGCACCAACCAATAGGAGAATTAGTTGACAGGGTAATACAACCAATAACATAATGTAGACACTCAACATTCTACATTCAACATAGGTAGAATCATCATGTTGCTACCAACCATACATCTGACACACGTGCACACACAACATATGTATGATCGACAATATCCTCCAATTAGTACACACCCAACACACTCATAACACAAGTATAAATCAGTGTGATACCTCCAACAATGCATACCGAACCCGGGTGCATATATCATCGTAAGTATAATCGACAATACACCCCCAATAATACTCACCAAACATGTGTACACATATCCTATGAGTATAGTCAACATATACTTCCAATAAAGCATACTAAACCCGAGTGCACTCACAAATCAAACATAATCAACAAGTTACCTCGAATACCACACCAAACACATGTGTACATATTACAACACCAATTTAATCGACAAGATACTTCCAATAAGACACCCAAACACATGTGCACATACCACGACACAGATTTAAATCGACAAGATACCTCCAATAAAATACCTAAACACATGTGCACATCCCACAACATAGATTAAATCGACAAGATACTTCTAATAAGACACTCAAACACATGTGCACATACCACAACATAGATTAAATCGACAAGATACTTTCAATAATACAATCAGACACATACACCGAACTGCATAACTATAATCCACAAGGAGCCTACAATAATCATATCGAACATGTATACAAATACTACCTGCAAATGGACAATCTCCACATGACTCCTACAACACATATTAATCATATGTACACGCAACATAGATATGAATAATCGACATATTTAACCCAATCAACCTGACATTCCCTACGTAGCCGACCCAGCATATGGTTGGCTTCGGTATGCGAATGTGCCATAGCACATCCAACATATGTGAACACCAAAGTACTTTGAAACAATAGGTGGTCTGTTGGGGTGTTTGTATACAAATAGTACTAGGAAATTTAGCACTCTAACCTTTATTGGTAAATATTGTTATTCTATTTATTCTAGCACTGATAGTCAAGCCAATTGGAAAACAAATGGTTTTAGTATGTTGCCTAAGCATTGCAGTAGGTGACCACATCGTATGCAATTGTGGACCATAACACTTAGCTTCGCTTCAATATATGGGACTAATGGGCCTAGGCAACCGAATACGACATTGATATGGCCGTATATGTAGTCCTATATACAGATATACAACAAACTAAAATAGTAGACAGTCTACATTGCAAAGAAAGTTGCAAAATTTCTAAAAGCAGGATAAATGGTAAATCCCAATCGACAGCCCCAAACACGTGCCTAAACACATGTACATCGCTTCATATACATTAAATTATTACACCAGATATTACTATAAGTAACAAAAATTATATAATTACCTGTTTACCTATTTGCCGTCTGGAGATGTTCCGTCGCTGTCCAGCCCCCATTTTATCTCAAAATTCCGAACGAGAAAATCGTCGGAAATCCATATAAATCTGAAACAGAAGTCCGAAACAGAAAATAATGGAAATCCGTGCTAATCCGAAATAAATACCCAAGTTTACTAGTAAACTCGAGCTAACTCCAAAAATCCATAACACCATAAGCAGGTATCATAACCCGCTCTGATACCAATAAATTGGTATCAGCTAAATTTCAAAAATCCGTAACACGAAAATCAAACAAGTATCGCCAACTTGGCTCTGATACCAAATAAATTGTCACGCCCCGGGGGAGTCCCTGTCCGAAGAAATTTCGGCAGCATCTCCCCTATACAGCTGACAATCTGAAACTTCCACAATGCCCTCAGGGCCACATATACATCGGCCAACACGGCCGGAACAATAATAATAATAAAACACAACACACAGACATCCACGAAGTTTAACAGTTAACCAACTAGAATAGTGATAAGAAGACTCAAAAATAACCCTACTCAACTACACTCATAAAGCACAAAACTGATGTCCTACTGCACTACACCCATAAAGCTCAAATCCGACGATAAAATCAACTCACCTCTTCTGCCGTCTATGCAGGCATGTAGTAAAACAAATCCAAATAAAACTCATCAACAAATAAAATCCATACAAGATCCAAATGTATCAAAACAGAACAAGTCTAATAAAGAAGAAACCAAAAGACCAACAAACGTCCTCGTGGTCTGCAGGGGACTAGCGACTAGAACTCTCCGGACAACATCAACATGAAAATAGCAACGGAGGAGGGTGTGAGTCCAACACTCAGGGGGTAACAACTGATATGCATAATATAGAAAATAACAATCAGCACTAATCATGCGTACAGTCTCCTGATACAAGAAGGGTAAATGCAACTGAAATAAGTAGGAGAAAATTGTACTAACTAGGACCAGGGTATAAGTACAACAGGGTCGTCAGACCAAGAGTGTAATAAATCCTGTATGCATGTCAATCATATGCATCCATATAAATGCAACAAGTAAATGCAGCAAACACAAGCAATAAATGCATCATGCATATGATGCCAATGTCATGGTCACCCCTGACGCCAGTCAACCATCTCACACACAATGATGAGACCGAGTGGGTAGGGCTGTGACAACCGTGCACTCTGCCATCACTGCTCCTGATGAGTGACCGAGTGGACGGGATGCTGTCGGAGTACATCTATCCTCCTACCCCAAATCATAAATAGGGGAGCTCAATGCTCTCATCTCCCGGTGCACGATGACGGGGAGGAATCTCTGCCGGCTACCACGCTGCGTCACACTACCCATGAGCGGACCAACGGAGCCAAACAAAGTCCAACTGCCTGCCGGCTACCACGCTGCTACACTAAACCAGCGGAGCCAAACAGAGTAGAACTGTCTGCCGGTTACCACGCTGAGTCACCAGACCAACGGTGCCAAATAGCAGAACTGCCACACACCTGTCTGATATACCACTAACCCATGAGTGGTGGTGTGTGCAGATACATGTAACTGGCGATGTGCTCGACAATAATGGAGCAGACTATCGCACGACATGCAATAATGCGAGATGATGCATGACACTAAACATGGCAATATCCTGAACAGCATAGCAATATCCATATATAAATATAAAATGTGTACCATAGGACAATGAACTAAATCAAAGGTACACAGATCAGATAAGGTATCAAAAACCCTAGGTCCTGAACATAATAAATAACATGGTTGTGTCACTACCTCTATAAGCATGTATAATAAGGTAAATACTAACATGATGTGCATAACAAATAAACAAACAAGCATGTAACAGATCGGGTAGTGATCAACCGAAGTAAATAAGAAACACAATCATTTCTATTTGTTAAAAACATTACTATGTATATCAAATGATATAAAGTCAAAGTACCCGCCTCCAATCGAAAAGATCAATCCGGTCCAACTCGGACGTCGAGATGCTCGTCTCGCGTCAAAACCCTGAGTCACCAATATATATACATTTTATTTAGCTAAAATTCAAAGGAATGGCTAAATAAAATCCTTAAGGCTAAATTAGGGTAACCCCTAATCAACCTAACCATCGAGTATAATTCACCTACAACAAAATGATCATACCTAACGAATATTAAGTTTGAAACATGACAATAATTTACCATGTATCAAGAGCGTGCCAACTCAATCCACACACCAAACCCTTACCTTACGGCTGTTGGAGCAAGATTCTGCTGGAGAACTTCTCTGTTGGAAACAGAGGTTACTGCTTGAGCAGGAAATCCACCGATTGGTCCAAGCAAGAACATGAACTGTGATCAATAATAGAGATCAAGCCACAACCCTAATTCCACACCACACATCTTACCTCCAACTCTCCTTCAGCCGTCTGTGATGGCAACAGACCCGATCCACAACTGAAAGGCCGGAACCTAGCAACTTCATACCAACTATCCATTGTCAATTGGAAAACAAATTCTAAATCCTTACAGTAGTATACCTCAATCTACATCACTGTTGACGTTAACAAAAATCCTTACCTAACTTCCTCTTCTTCGGTGATGGTAGTGCAGTAAGAAATCTACTGCTGGTGGCAGTGAATCCGGCTGCCAGAAGAATGAAGAGGGGGAGGCAGTGGTGTCGGGCGGCAGGTCATGGTCACCGAGACGCTGGTCTCGGATTGCTCTGCTTCTGTCCACAACCTAGAGAGAGATCTAGGGCACAGGGGAGACGGAGCAAAGATTAGGGCAAGGGAGGCAGCAACTCTAGGGCAGAGAAATGCAAAGCAGTGGCCGCTGGGGAGAGATCGGACCGTGGCCGTTGGCTTCAAGCTAGGGAACGGTGTCGGCACTAGAGCACAGTTGAAGGGGAGGCGTTGTGAGCGATGTCGTTGGGTGGAGCAAATCGATCGGGTTGGGGAGACGACGTTGGCTAGGGCACGCGAGGAAGGGGAAGAGGATCGGCTCGGCGCCGGCACCTAGGGCAGAATCGGTGAGAAGAGGGGTGATTTCCCTTGGCCACGGCTTTGTACACGAGGGAGAAAGAAATCGCCCGCTTGCGGTTAGGGCAGATCGACCACGAGGGGGAGAAGGCGCGGGGACGGCTCAGCATGGGTCGGCGAGGAAAAGGAAATAAAAATAAAAGAAAAAGAGAATAAGAAAGGAAAAGAAAAATAACTTTTCCTCGCTTAAATGGGGTAGCCTAAACAGGCTTTCCCCGGGCCCAGTTTTTATCCCCGTAAACTCGTCCTTACGAGCTCCGAAAAATTCCATAAAAATTCCCAAAAATTTCAAAAAATTCCCTTATCATTATTTGTCATTTTTTGGTATTTTACAATATCAACCCTGAACGACGATCAAAGCTCAAGCCTTGGCTGATTTTGTTACAGAGGTCCAGAACACACCGCCAATAGCAACTTAGAGAATATATGTCGATGGTTTGTCCACTCAACAAGGCAGTGGAGTTAGCATTCTGCTTATTTCACCATGATATGGGTTAGGTTTCATGGATCCCCGGTGAGGAAGGGAAAGGAGATAGCTGAGTTTGAGAAGATAGATCAATATGGGCCAGGATATACCTTGAGAGGAAGGCCAATCCCAGTCAGATAATACCTTGATGAAGGAAGGCCAATATCGACCAAGATATACCTCCAGGGAGGAAGGCCAGTATCGGACGAGATATACTTCCAAGTAGGCAGGCTACTATCGACCGAGATATACCTCAAAGGAGGTAGGCCAATATCGATCGAGATATACCTCCAGGGAGGTAGGCCAATATCGGCCGGGATATACCTCAAAGGAGGTAGGCCAATATCGATCAAGATATACCTTCAGGAAGATATGCCAATATCGATCGGGATATACCTCAAAGAAGGTAGGCCAATATCGATCAGGATATACCTTCAGGAAGGAAGGCCAGTATCGACCGAGATATACTTCCAAGTAGGCAAGCCACTATCGACGAAGATATACCTCAAATGAGGTAGGCCAATATCGACCGAGATATACCCTAAGAAGGAAAGACTAATATCGGCCGAGATATACCTCAAAGGAGGTATGCTAATATCGATCGGGATATACCTCCAGGAAAGTAGGCCAATATCGGACAGGATATACCTCCAAGGAGGCAAGCCAATACCGACCGGAACATACCTTGAAAAAGGCAGGCCTTTCTTGGCTGGATAATACCTTAAAAAGGATATGCCAATATTGGTCGAGATTACACACTTAATAAAATACAGCCCAATACCAACTAGGATAATAAACTTAGAGAGGGGCAGACCGGTATTGCCCAAGAAACATCATGAGAGGTAATAATAATTGACCGGACCTAGTCTGAGTTCGGTTTCGACCGATACAAGGAGCAATGTTATGTTAAGCTGTCTATGATATAGCAAAGACAGGAGAGGCAAGCAGGAAGGGTAGATGTACTCTGAAATAACTTATGAAACAGGACAGAAGTAAATATTTCAAATAAAGTAGTTTAATGGAGATATGTATAGTATGTGATTGTATAACAGGTTTGCTAAGGTAGCGGGAGAAAGACTTCTGAATTTTTCTGCAGGTATTAGACGACAAAGAAGGTACATCTGGGGTACAAAAAAGATTCCTTAAAAACCATTTTCAACAAATACACAGCTTACGTCATCTCATAACAAACTCTAATGAATCGGGGTCCACTTCATGACTACGGAGGTTATATGAAGTGGTATAAAAGGGAGAATCCTCTCCGTTGGCAAGGTAAGTTCACATCACTGCTCACATTCATAACCCTTGTTTTCAACTACTGTTTATCTTCTTCTTCCTTTTTTCCCACACAAAGAGAGATCACTGACTTAAGCTTCGGAAGGCCTAGCCAGGGATTCCCACCCCGGTCTTAGGTCACTGACGATAATGTTGGTTGGTCTCTTGTGCGCAGGAAGCCTTGGAAGCTCTGGATCTGGGTTTTCTTCAGTCGAATTTCTTTCTCGCCATTGGAGCTTCGCACCAGAAGGACATTTCGGGACTTCATTCTCTTAGATCTGCTTTGGGTTTCTCGGATCGGTGTTCTATAGGTATTATTCTTCACCAGCAGTAGGTTTTTTCTCTCAGCTTTCCGTTTTGTCAAGCTTCTCAGACAAGATCAAATTTGACGCCGTCTGTGGGAACTTCACCTGAATCTGAGACTACAAGATGGAAGAGGCTGGAAAATCAAATCTGCTTACCATTAGCCGAGAGGATCTAGACTTCCTCATCAACACTCATGTGCAGAAGGCTCTGCAACAACTGTTATGACCAAAAGTAGCTAGAGGGGGGGGGGGTGAATAGCTCGTCGCGTTCGCTCGGTGCTTGGCGTTGCTTGTTTCTTCAAGGATGCGCAGCGGAAATACAAAGAAACAAATACAAACACGCTAACACGATTGGTTTACTTGGTATCCACCTCACAAGAGGTGACTAGTCCAAGGATCCACACCAACACACACACCCTCCACTAATGAAACTCTCCTTTATGGTAACTACCAAGGGCGGAGAAGCCCTACAAGACTCAATACAAGAAGAGAGGGAAAGGATACAAGAAATACAAGCTTACAATGAGTATAAACCCTAACCCTAGCTTCTCTTCTTGGCTTTGATCCGCCTCTTGACTTGGAAAACCTCCAAGATCCTTCAAGAACTGGCGATCTGAGCTTTGTGAGTGCTGTAGAGGAGCTGGCGAGAAATCTGGAGTGAATCGGAGAAGAGATGCCGCAGCCATCACACGCCTGCAGCTATAAACGACGCCAACGGTCGGATCCCGATCGATTCGAATGATCCCAATCGATCGGGGAGGCTTTGGATCGATCCACGGATCGATCTAGAGCGCCTCTGTGCTCTGGAAAAGCGCCTGGATCGATCCACGGATCGATCCAGCGCTTATCGCGCGAAGCAGCCGCGTCCCAATCGATCCACTGATCGATTGGGACCTCTGGATCGATCCACGGATCGATCCAGAGGCTCTCTGTTCGCTGGGACAGTGCTGGATCGATCCACTGATCGATCCAGAGCCTGGATCGATCCACTGATCGATCCAGCACTTGATTTTTGTCCAAACCAAATCCCAAACCTCTCAAACCAACATCCGGTCAACCTTGACCTGTTGGTATGTCATGCCTAGCATCTAGTCACTCCCTTGACCTGCTAGGACTCCCTTACCAAGTGTCCGGTCAATCCCTTTGACCCACTTGGACTTTTCTCTGTGCCAAGTATCCGGTCAATCCCTTTGACCTACTTGGACTCTTCTTTCATGCCAAGTATCCAGTCAATCCTTTGACCTACTTGGACTTCCCAGCACCAGATGTCCGATCATCCTTGATCCATCTGGATTTTCCCTTGCCTGGCTTCACTCACCAGGACTTTCACCTAGCTTCACTCACTAGGACTTTCACCTGGCTTCACTCACCAGGATTTTCACCTAGCTTCACTCACTAGGATTTTCCATCTGCCTAGCTTCACTCACTAGGACTTTCACCTGGCTTCACTCACCAGGATTTTCCATCTGCCTAGCTTCACTCACTAGGACTTTCACCTGGCTTCACTCACCAGGATTTCCATCTGCCTAGCTTCACTCACTAGGACTTTCACCTGGCTTCACTCACCAGGATTTCCATCTGCCTAGCTTCACTCACTAGGACTTTCACCTGGCTTCACTCACCAGGATTTCTTCTGCCTGGCTTCACTCACCAGGACTTTCACTCACCAGGACTTTCACCTGGCTTCACTCACCAGGACTTTTCTTCTGCCTGGCTTCACTCACCAGGACTTTCATACTGCCTAGCTTCACTCACTAGGTCTTTCATTTTGCCTAACATCCCAGTTAGGACTTCCCAGTCAAGTATCCAGTCAACCTTGACCTACTTGACTCTTCTTCAATCAATATCTTATTGTCAAACATCTAAACCCAAACCAAGACTCAGCTTGGTTACCCAGGTCAACCTTGACCTGAGGGATATTGCACCAACAATCTCCCCCTTTTTGATGTTTGACAATACCACAATAACACTTACAATCCCATATGTAAGTTAGGCTAATCCCATAGCCTCCTTCTTCATGCCACTAGGTAATGAAAGCATAAATTAAGCTCTTCATTCTCCCCCTAAGAGGGCAAACTCCCTCTAGGTAATGAAAGCCTAACTTACTCCCTTTCATGAGTCCTTTCATTCTCCCCCTATGACCTTCCCATAGGTAATGAAGGACTAAGCTTAACCATACATCTCCCCCTATTGGCACACATCAACCCATCGTTGGACACACATCAACCTATGCTCCAATTCTGGGCACACTTCAACAAATCCATTTGTTGAAGACTCTCCCCCTGAAGAGTTGCTCATCGTTGTTCACAACATCACTCGTTGTGATCAACACGATAATGAAGGTCCCATACCCTTCATTTATCCTTAACTTCTTCCTCAATGTAGACAAATACCCAATCTTGAGCATTTTCAACCACTTGAGTTTCCACTTGAAATAATGAGGATATCCACTCCCCATTTCTCCCCATTTCAAGTTTAAATGCTCAACCTTGAGCAAGTTCACAACAGAAGGTTAACCACCTTCCAAGGTTCATGAAAAATAATTTTCATGTCTTTAAAGAGTCCCTCCCCCTAAAGACATGGTGGTAACTTCTATCATTGCACCAACAATAACTTGGAATCCCTAAAACATTAGGAAACCCAAATTTAGAAGTTTTGAGGTTCAAATATTCAAAATTTGAAACAACCTCAACCCAAACTTCTACTTAGTCTTCCTTAACCAATCCATCCTTGTTTTCGCATGAAAACACCCATTTTATGGATACAAATGTATTTTTAGGGGTTTGGAATGGTTACGTAGACTCAAAGAGGTTCAAAGATGCTGAAATCAAACCTTCCCAGCCAAAATCAGCAACTTGGATCGATTGGAGTTGGGTTCCAATCGATTGAACCTTTCTGAATCGATCCACTGATCGATTCAGACTCCCTGGATCGATCGGCTGATCGATCCAGCGAGCTTCTGCTCGCGGGAATTGCTGTTTGAATCGATCCATGGATCGATTCAGGGACTCCAATCGATCCATGGATCGATCGGAGCTCTGATAGTTGCTGAAATTCCATTTCAGTCAACTTCAGAAACCCCTAGAAAATTCTGCAAAAATCCAAAAATTATGAAATTTCGTGTAGACATTATTTAGGGCGTTTACTATCAAGGAAAAATAGTTTTCTATGAAAATACTTCATATTTTCAACGATTGACACAAACTTGAAAACTTGCAAAAACTTTAGTGTTTTCTTCAAGTTTGTGTCTAACTATTCAATGGTGATTACTATCAAAAGATAGCCTTCACCAAGGTTTTCCTAAATCATTTTGAAAACATTTTCAAAACCAATATCCCATCATGTTCCTTGGGCATAATGCACATGACTTGTACATTAGCTTTCCCAATGATGGGAAAACACATAACTATGTGTTTTGATGAATTTAAAACTCAAAGGAATGCACTAAATCAACATCTTGAGTTTTGTTCATCATCCTAACATCTCACTTGAATCTAATGTGCACTAAAACACATACAAGTCACCTTATAGTCTTTGTGAGATGTAGATTTTGGTTTTGCCCTAATCTAGGGATCATGCATATCTATCTAGGCATTTTAGAGATATTAGACATCCACCTAGGATGTCACTTGTTAATAAGTGTTGTTAAATGCCATTTGTCCTTAATTACAAGGAATTAAACTAATGCATGATAATGTTATGGCATACATCAAAATAAAATAACTTTCAAAAGAAAAATTCCTATAACTACATGATGTATGAATGTCATGACATGGTATTTTTGAGTTTTTCATAGTAAAACATGAATGCAAAAATAGACATGATGTCATGGCATGTGATAGGCAAACAATCATGACAAAATTTAGCATTAATAAAATATACCTAGATTAACTATCTAAGTATCCTTAAAGTCTTAGCTAAACTTACAACTTAAACCTAGATTGCCCTAAAGTGCTTCAAGAGAATGCCAAAGCTTAAATTGGCATTTCTAATTTCCTTGATTAATGTATGCCAATTGAAAATAAATATGTCCTCAAATGTTGACATATTCCATTTTTCCACAAGAGTAGCACTTTTAAATTAAGGCTTAGTTTGCCTTTAATTTTCTAAGAACATACCAAAATCCCAACTTGGTAGTTCTTGTGTTTTCTCAAATTTGTGCCACTTTAAAATAAAATCAATACTTCTCCAATTTGGCACATTTTACTCTTTCAAGGAGTAATCAATAGGTCCATTTCATTTTCAAAGGTTAACTAAAACCTTGAAAATGCTCCTTGAGTGTCAATTTCCTCAAAGTTAGGTTAACTACCCTTCTAATCGGAGTTGACACTCTCTAACCCATCTATGGGGTAGAGAAGATGCTCCTAGGAACCCAACACCTATTGGTGCTCCTTGGATGCTCTAGGTACTCACTAGGGATAACTTCCCTAGATACCTTCCTAGTGACCTTGTTGGGCTTCTTAGAAGCCTTGGTCACACTTTCTAGGTCAACTCTAGGGATAGCCTCCCTTGTGACCTTGTTAGTGACTTTCTTAGACTTCTTAGAAGTCTTAGTCACTTTGGTTGCAAAGATACTTCTAGGGATATCTTCCCTTGTATCTTTGACTTGACCTCTAGACTTAGGGTTTGTTCCATAGCTATATGGAACCCTATGATAACTAGGCACATCCTTTTTAGCTTTGGGTTTGTATCCCAAACCTCTATAGCCATTGGATGACCTTTGTGCTCCTAGCCCTAGGTATTGCTCATTTTGCCCTTTAAGGATATTCTCCATCCTTTTTAGGGTCTTTTCTAGTTTGTCAAGTCTTGACCTCAAGACTTGATTTTCTATCATTAAATCCTTAGGTTTTGGTCCATGAGCATTTTTGATCTTGGGCATGTGTCTATTTTCCTTAGTGTTTTCGCCTAGATTTTTACCTACAATCCTAGTCTTAGGTGTAGTAGTTTTAGCATGAAAAGCTATATGTTTTTCTTTAACGCTATCATGCTTTCTATTTTCATGGTAAATAGCATTAAAATGATATAAATTTGAACTATCATGTTTTTTACCATAATGTAAAGGAGTAGGCTCAATAAATGTTACCTTCTTCTTTACCTTAGAGGCTCCCCCTTGACTAGAGCTTCCTTGAGCCTTGACCACCTTCTTCCCCTTGGGGCATTGACTTCGGTAATGCCCCTTTTGATTGCAAGAGAAGCATATAATATGCTCCTTGCTCTTCTTTGTTCCGGGAATGGTCTCCTCGGGCTTCTCCTTGCCCTTTTGCGTCACTTGACCCTTCTTCTTGGCCAAGTTGGGACACTTGCTCTTGTAGTGCCCACTTTTCCTACACTCAAAACATATTATATGATTTTTATTTTTAATTGAAACATTTATACCTTCTTGTGTAGGGATAGCACTTGCTCCTCCATTTGCTATTTCTTGAATTTCGGAGGTGGCACCATCTTCTTCTTCTTCACTTGACCCGGATGTAGAGGCTTCTCCTTCTTCTTGATCCGGCATCACCAAGGATTGCTCCCCCTCAATCCTAGAGGTGGAGGCTTCATCATCTTGAATATGAAACAAGGAGTATGCTCCCTCCTTGTTCCCTTCGTTGCATTCCCTTGAGGATGAAGCTTCTTTGATCTCCTCTTCTTCGGAGGTTGAGCATCTCTCAACCTTGGAATCCTCCTCTTGGTCTTGCTCCAAAGAGTCACCCTCTCTGGATTTTTCATGATCTTGTACAGTGGAGGGAATCTCTTCATGAAGCTTAGCCAATTTGCTCCATAATTCCTTTGCATCTTCAAATTCTCCAATTTTGCAAAGGATGGTGCTTGGCAATAAATTGACCAAGAGCTTGGTCACTTTGTCATTGGCCTCGCACCTTTGGACTTGCTCTTGGCTCCACTTGCTCCTCTTGAGAACTTTACCCTTTGAATTTCTTGGAGCCTTGAAGCCTTCCATTAGAGCAAACCATTGCTCTATCTCCATCATAAGAAAATTTTCGATTCTTGATTTCCAAGAATCGAAACTCGTAGAAGTGTATGGTGGAGCCACCCTTGTGTCAAATCCAAGTCCATCTTGGAATTGCATCTTGAAGTTGAGCTTGATAAAGTCTTGAACTTGAAGAATTTGCTCCAACTTCTTCACCCCTCTAGCTTTTCTTGTTATACTTGACCCTTCCGGCAATGATTCCGGTGAAGAGCAGCCTTGCTCTGATACCACTTGTTAGGACCAAAAGTAGCTAGAGGGGGGGGTGAATAGCTCGTCGCGTTCACTCGGTGCTTGGCGTTGCTTGTTTCTTCAAGGATGCGCAGCGGAAATACAAAGAAACAAATACAAACACGCTAACACGATTGGTTTACTTGGTATCCACCTCACAAGAGGTGACTAGTCCAAGGATCCACACCAACACACACACCCTCCACTAATGAAACTCTCCTTTATGGTAACTACCAAGGGCGGAGAAGCCCTACAAGACTCAATACAAGAAGAGAGGGAAAGGATACAAGAAATACAAGCTTACAATGAGTATAAACCCTAACCCTAGCTTCTCTTCTTGGCTTTGATCCGCCTCTTGACTTGGAAAACCTCCAAGATCCTTCAAGAACTGGCGTGAGAGTAGAGAGGAGCTGGCGAGAAACTGGAGTGAATCGGAGAAGAGATGCGCAGGACACACTCCTGCAGCTATAAACGACGCTAACGGTCGGATCCCGATCGATTCGAATGATCCCAATCGATCGGGAGGCTTTGGATCGATCCACGGATCGATCCGAGGCTCGTGCGAAAGCGCTGGATCGATCCACGGATCGATCCGGCGCTTATCGCGCACAGCGTCCCAATCGATCCATCGATCGATTGGGACCTCTGATCGATCCACGGATCGATCCGAGTCTCTGTGGGACGGTCGGATCGATCCACTGATCGATCCAGAGCCTGGATCGATCCACTAATCGATCCAGCACTTGATTTTTGTCCAAACCAAATCCCAAACCTCTCAAACCAACATCCGGTCAACCTTGACCTGTTGGTATGTTATGCCTAGCATCTAGTCACTCCCTTGACCTGCTAGGACTCCCTTACCAAGTGTCCGGTCAATCCCTTTGACCCACTTGGACTTTTCTCTGTGCCAAGTATCCGGTCAATCCCTTTGACCTACTTGGACTCTTCTTTCATGCCAAGTATCCAGTCAATCCTTTGACCTACTTGGACTTCCCAGCACCAGATGTCCGATCATCCTTGATCCATCTGGATTTTCCCTTGCCTGGCTTCACTCACCAGGACTTTCACCTAGCTTCACTCACTAGGACTTTCACCTGGCTTCACTCACCAGGATTTTCACCTAGCTTCACTCACTAGGATTTTCCATCTGCCTAGCTTCACTCACTAGGACTTTCACCTGGCTTCACTCACCAGGATTTTCCATCTGCCTAGCTTCACTCACTAGGACTTTCACCTGGCTTCACTCACCAGGATTTCCATCTGCCTAGCTTCACTCACTAGGCCGTTCACCGCTCTCTTCTCTCACCAGGATTTCCATCTGCCTAGCTTCACTCACTAGGACTTCCTTCTGCCTGGCTTCACTCACCAGGACTTCCTTCTGCCTGGCTTCACTCACCAGGACTTCCTTCTGCCTGGCTTCACTCACCAGGACTTTTCTTCTGCCTGGCTTCACTCACCAGGACTTTCATACTGCCTAGCTTCACTCACTAGGTCTTTCATTTTGCCTAACATCCCAGTTAGGACTTCCCGGTCAAGTATCCGGTCAACCTTGACCTACTTGACTCTTCTTCAATCAATATCTTATTGTCAAACATCTAAACCCAAACCAAGACTCAGCTTGGTTACCCAGGTCAACCTTGACCTGAGGGATATTGCACCAACAACAACAACAGCAACAACAACAAGCTCATACTGGAGCCACTCTGCCGGTAGCTCATAATCCAGCAATTTCAACTACTGGAGCACAGAAAGGGAAAAGAGCCGGAAGAGAAAGAACATGTATATTTTCCTCCAGCCACGGTTTCTCCGATAAGGCGTCCGCGAGCCTTTCTTCCTACTCCTATGGAGCAGGGAGGACGAAGGCTTGTATTTCAGGAATCTTCTGGTGAAGCACCAGATAGAGAAAAGCGTAAAGTTAAAATGATAACTAGTGATAGCTCGTCGGAAAAAGTCATCTCTCCATTCTCTCAAAGCGTGTTGGATGATCCGCTCCCTAAGCGGTATCAAAATTTGTAGATCGGCGAGTACACTGGGACTACAGATCCAGAGGATCATCTATTGAAATTTGAGAATGTAGCATTATTACAACAATTCTCTGATGGGGTGAAATGTCGGATGTTCCTTAGTACACTCGGGGGAGCTGCACAACATTGATTCAAGAGATTGCCAGAAAAATCTATCCGAAAATTTAAGAATTTCAAGAAGGTTTTTCTACACCATTTTTCCAGTAACAAGAGGTATCATAAGACTCCTTAGAGTTTATTTTCAATTAAACAAGCATCTAAAGAGTCCATCAGAGCCTACATCAAAAGATTCAATCAGGTAGCTATTGATGTACCCAATGCTACTACTGAAATCTTAGTAAGTGCTTTCTCTCAAGGTTTAAATGATAATGATTTCTTTAAAGATCTGGTGAGAAACCCTCCGGCGAATTTTGATTCCTTAATTGAACGTGTCACTGAATTTATTAATGTTGAAGAAGCTCAAGCTGCCCGCAGAAAGGAGAGCACTACTTCTTCTCCTACTCTGGTTAAGGAGAAAGCTCCTGCTCCTGTTCCTCCACTAAGGGGGCCACGGGTAATTCATCCACCTCATCGTCATCTAGAATATCGTCCGCAAGAAGTGCAACATGTGGAAATCACTACAACAAAAACCCTCATAGACATCGGTTTTCCACCGATGTCTATTACATTTTCGACCGATGTCTATGAAGGCGATGTAAAAGGTCTGCCATTTTAGACATCGGGTTATAACCGATGTAGTATCACTTAACGATATCGGGTGTAAAATCGATGTAATATTATATGTTAATAACACCAGTTTTGGCAGCGGTATACAACCGATGTAATATTAGTTAATGACACCGGTTTTACAGCGGTGGAAAACCGATGTAATATCAGTATTGTTTAACGACACAAATTCGATTTTCGAAATAATAAAAAACTAATATTGTCACCAAGCAAATCATAAAATTAAGTTAATATTATTAATTCACTAAGAAAATCACAAATAAAAATGCACCGATGTATCTAAACACACCAAGTCAATATCCATATAACCAACACATAAATATTCTTCTTACAACATAAAAAGATAATAGATATTGTGCACATCAAGTCAATATCCACAAATTACACATAACTATTTTTCTTACAACATCAAAAGTTAATAGATAGTACACAAATATTTTTCTTATTGGTGCCAACGTTATCCTTCTTACTCTGTGCAGATATTTAACTAAATCTTCCCTAGTGTTCTCTTCCCCTTCAGCCACTCACATTTCCAGCTTTTGAAATAGCACTCGGTAAACATCTGATTACAGAATCCCTGGAAATTCAAAGACTGGATTGTTCTATCTCCATCTCGAAGCCACGTAAGATCATCTCTCCCACCTAAACATATAGGTGACAGAAGTGAGATGGCAGTAACAAGGAGTTCATACCTGTTTAGTTAAGATTCAGCAAGCAAACATGATATGTACCATGTAGTGAGGGCAAGTCAGAAGGCCAAGGGCGCTTGAGCCTAAGTGGAAAGGAAGATGGATACATTGGAAACGTTGTTAAAGGCTCAATATCCCAAAAAGAGACTCTTGGCTGACTCTCTCCAGAAGTTGACTCATCCCAGCCAACCTACAAGAAAAGACAGATTCAGTTTCAAGAGGAAGTGGCAAATTAAGAACTTAGAGGTGGCATTCAAGAAACATTAATGGATTGCAACACTTTTACATGTTACTATAAAAGTCAGAAAATGGTTATCACATGGCAGGTTTGCTGAAGAGGAAAGTCAGAAAACTTCAGTATATATACCTTCACAGAGCGCCAATATGAATTTGGCCATCGGACAGGATCTAGATCACTTATCCCTGTGACATTGCCCATATATCTAATAATAAAAGGACAAGGCAATTAGAAGCTACTGTGCATTAAAAAGCCTGTGCCAAACTAATATAGATGCTTTTAATATAAATAGGGGAAAGCAATACTCAATTGCACATCAGATAGCTAATGGATGTTCCAACAACAAAAAGAAAAATGCAACTCAGGAATGAGAAAGGCTACAGTACCAACCTGCGCACACTAGACTCCTCAGTTTCAAATAGCATTCTAAAACGCATGTCGATGGAAACACGGGTGTGATATACTGCTTTGACATACTTATCTAGAGGGATGACAAACTCTGAAGGGCTTGCCCTGATAGCAAAGATTATGCTCAGAGTTATAGCTCCTACAACAATAAAGGCAAAATTGTGCTGAAGCAATTACCCAAATTGAGTCTACAATTCCATTGATTGAACCAAACAGAAAGAGATGGTCAAATCGACTCTTTCTCTAAAAGCTTTCTTTTTAGAATAGCTTGGCACCCGTGAATCTAATAATCAGTATCTATTCATAGAACACAGCAATTAAGGCTCTTTATTCAAGCTTCTTCAACAATTCAAATGCTTGATCTAGTCTTCCTAAATAGAAGTTAGCCTTTGCCTTCAGGAGCCAACGCCAGCAATATAGAAGAAAAAAAATACTACAAAAGTTGCTAAAAGCCCAGAAAGAACGACATCCACTCATCACTTTGTTGTCTCAAACTCTATATCGAGCATTGGTCTTCAAGGAACAAGCCCAAGGTTCCGCATCACTAAAAACGCATTGCATAAGATACAACAATATTAAAACAAACTGGGTTTTTAGAATAATGTAAAGGGAACAACAACACCGGAACAATGCAGAGGGATTTTGGATGTCAACTTGGAGTGTCGGAGTGTCAGTGCTTGAATTTGTGTTAAAAGGGTTATCTCTCACAGGCAACTCAATTTTGCCCATAGAATCACACGAATTTTGAAGAAGTATCAATAAAGAACTTACCATAAATCTATGTGGTTAGTGACAAATTTGTTAATCATCAGCACATTGCTAACATGATGTGAGGAATTAATATTTATACAGTGCAGAAACCATATCAAAGACCCCATCCTAGAATTTCATACAATATTAGCAACAAGAATAACATTTCTGAAGCTAACATCAATGTGTGTACAATAAGTAGATGACCACTTTTTGTGTGATTGTTGCTTAATTTTAGCCAAACAAGGGACTATAACTCATACTCATAAATCTACACGGCTCAAGCATAACTAAGCAGTTCCAACACTAAGTTTTATAAAACAAAGTAGCTTCAAAATGGGTGCCAATGCAGAATATATTTGTTGGTTTCTTCAGCAAGCTCCATTCGACTAATAGTGACTTAAATGAAACATTTCTATCATCCATGCACCAGCATACCTAAGTCATTGTTGTTCATGCCTTTCTTCCAACAACATACTCTCGATTAGTTGTGAGAACCAAACCATCAGAAATCAGTAGGTAACTCTTTCTTCCAAATATGTTACAATATAGTTAATTATTATGGTTCATATATGGTTAGAATGAGCCAACAGCAAAGCAGGAATACATATTTTTTCCTTTTTCAAATTACTCAAACACTTTTATATATATCTTAGACACTGAGTGGATTCTTTATATACTTGGACCCTTCAATCAGGTAAAAATGTAATTTGCAAGAGAAACTAAGTATGACGATTATAAGTAAGGTGACTCACTGGTCAAATGCATAAGGGGCAAGAAACACAAAAGTTTATCTCCTTACACCTTTCTCATAATTACAACTATTATTAATTTATGATCAACAAAAAGGATTTTGAGCCAGAAACATAGAAAATACATAAGCATAATGAATCACACCATCCTTATAATTATAATATCAAAATATAAAAAAAACACCTTTCCTCTTTCTAAAAAATGCACATGATTGAAGAAATTATGAAGAATCAAGAAACATTGAAATAGTTGAAGTTTACACAGGGTGATGCGCACATACAAAAAATGGAACATAAACCAAAAACACAAGGAGAAAGTGGAAAAAAGGGGGAATACATAAACCAAAAACACAAGGAAAATAAATAAAAAGCACATACCACGTATTGGAACAACTAGGTCCAAATACATTATCAAAGTTATATCTTCTTTCTTTAGTCTGATTTTGTATGAGGTCAAGACAGTCCTTTGACATGTCAAGACCTAAGACAATTAAGCTCTGTAAAGTAAGAAACAATCATCTCACGGCTAGACTCTAGAGAGAAAATTTTACTTGACAAAGAATAGGGAAAACATAAATAATCTGTTGTTAACACCTTATCATCCATAACTTGAATAATATGTATGCACTGCTTTTGTTCTACTTCAGTCAATGGCCTACATTTTACTGCCACCTACACAAAGAAACTAGAATGTGGCATTATAGTAACTCTTTTGAAAAATTATCAAACTTTTACTAAATTGAAAGGGATACCAATAAACTTGTAGTCCTATTTGATGATGGAGCTCTAATGCTTGGCATTGCTGATCAAGTTTCACCAGGAGTAACCTCTACTAAAATAATTATGATACACATTTGAAATCTCAAATGTTTATTTTTTGACAATTTACAAACTTGTTCACCTTCTCCGATACTATCTGCTAGTCTTGTCATTAAACAAAGTTTCGATACTTGTCCAATTGTAGCCAAAGCCAACCAAGGATTGTTGCATGTCAGTATAGAAATTGTTCTATCAAACTCAAACAAGATCTAAAAGAAGAAACCAGTATTGCAAACTAACTTATCAGTCCTATGCAGAGAAATATTCTCCCATAGTAAATCATCCTCCTACAAGAAATCAAGATCCAATTGCTCAAAATCTCAATTTTGCAACGACATCAGCATACCAACAACCAAAAAGATGGGAATTTGGGACCTGAGGTTTGAGGTATCCAAGTTACGATCTGTCGATCCTTCTTCGAGGGGGCAGCCGATGAAGGGGGTTCTTGTCAAGGAGGTCGTCCATAAGGTTCCACGCGTAGGGTGAGTGTTGGTCGCTAAGGTAGAGGGATCTTGCCCAATGGAAGAAGCGACGACAACACCTGGCTGGAAGTAAGAGAACTTGAGCACGACCTCCACATCCTGCGAGGAGACACGGACACCAGTGTTATCAAGGGCACGATCGACTGAGGAAGGGGTGGAGGAGGTGAGGATCTCGAAGAGGAAACAAACAGAGGCTTGATGAGGAGGAGGAGAAGTAGCGGAGGCGAGCGAAGCATAGGAGGGAGAGGGAGGTGGGTGGTGGATTGACGAGGAGCGGAGGAGGGAGAGGGAGGAGGGTGATGAGAATTAGGGATTGAGGGTTTGTCGAGCGAGTGAAAAAGTTACGGAGTGAAGTGTATACGGTGGACGGCGCTCTAGGTTTAAGTTTGGAGAGAAGAGTGAAGTGTTGCAAATTTTGGCTAAGTATTGGTGGAAAAATTAAATTATTTTATTTTGGTTCATTAACACCGGATTTTAAAAACCGCTGTTAAAATTAGTATCTATTAACGAAAAAAAGGCGCTCATAGACATCGCCTAAAAAACCGATGTCTATGAGCGAAAATCTATGCTCATAGACACCGGTTTTTGGAAAAACCGGTGTAAAATACTCAAAGACATCGGTTTTTGCTTAAAACCGATGTTGTTCCACCGATATCTATGAGGGCTTTTCTTTTAGTGAATACAGCCAGAGGCACCTAGAAGATGGTGCACTTATCACAAAACCAGCAGTCATCATACTGAAGACTGTTTTGTTTTAAGAAATAAAAGAGCAAACAGGGAGCGCTACCAAAGGCAAAACTATTATCGGCAGCAGTACCCTAGGCAACAAAGTCCGCTCAAATTGGAATATCGCCCGGTTGAGCCTCGACAGGATGCATTACCTACCCCGGCCGGTACAAGTCAGGTGTCAGAGAAGACTCCGTCTGAAGCCATGATAGCTCGACAAGAAGAAGACAGGAGTAATGCTGCCCGGGGCAATATCAGTATGATTGCGGGCGGGCCCACTAATGGAGATTCTAATAGGGCCAGAAAAACGCATGCACGGAGACTTGAGATTCATGATGTGGGATGCAGCATGGAATGAGCAGCTGGTCCTGAGATAAGTTTTGGACCTAGAGATCTTGGGGGGGGGGGGGGGTAGAAATACCCCATGATGATGCATTAATAATCAAGGCCATGATAGCCAACTATACTATTTCTCGTACCTTTATAGACACTGGTAGTTCTGTCAATATTATCTTTAAGAAGGCTTTTGGTCAATTACAGATCGACCCGAGCGAACTTCAACAGATGGTAACTCCTCTATATGGATTCACGGGTAATGACGTACAACCGCTCGGTCAAATAAAGTTGGTCATATCTCTAGGGTAGGAGCCCCGAATGAGAACAAGAAGATCTTATTTTATGGTGGTGGACGCCCCGTCCTCTTATAATGTGATACTGGGTCGACCGGCCCTAAACGAGTTTAGGGCGGTAGTTTCTACTTTCTGTCAAAAAATTAAATTTCCTGTTGATGACCAGGTCGGGGAAGTGCGAGGTGATCAGAAGACAACGCGTAAATGTTATGTAGAGATCGTTCAGATTGAAGCTAATGCTGCCCGAAAAATTCAAAGAATGGAAGTCAATGTCATTCAAGAAAAGCCGCCTGCTCTGGTTTATGAAGAAAAGGAAGAAGTCCAAATTCAGACCGGTCGACCTGAAGCTACTACTTACATCGTGGCAGATCTGGATCCCACGCTGAAAGCCGAGCTGGTGCAGTGCTTGAAGAAGAATAATGATGTCTTTGCCTGGACGCCAAAAGAGGTCTCGGGCGTTTCTCCTGCAGTAATGGAGCATTCTTTGCATGTCTTTCCAGATGCCCGGCCGGTCATGCAAAGGAAAAGAAATTTTAGTGCAGAGCAGAACCAAATCATCAAGGAAGAAGTGACTAAACTCATGGAAGCTATCTACATCAGGGAGGTACAGTTTCCTAGCTGGCTAGCTAATGTGATCTTAGTCTCTAAGCCAGGAAACAAATGGCGGGTATATATTGATTTCCGGGATCTCAACAAAGCTTGCCCGAAAGATTATTATCCGTTACCCCGGATCGATCAACTAGTAGACTCTACTGCTGGGTGCGAATACATCTCTATGCTAGACGCTTATCAGGGCTATCATCAGGTCCCCCTAGCTAAGGAGGATCAAGAAAAGGTCAGTTTTATAACATCTAAAGGTACTTATTGTTATAATGTTATTCCCTTCAGACTAAAAAATGCAGGAGCAACTTATCAAAGGCTCATGAATAAGGTCTTCCAGAGGCAGATTGGAAGAAATATGGAAGTATATGTCGATGATATCTTAATTAAGTCTCTTCAAGCTATTGATCTGTGCAGGGATATAGAAGAGACTTGCAAGACATTAAGGCAATATGGGCTCAAGCTAAACCCGAGCAAATGTCTATTTGGAGCAAAAGGGGGAAAGTTCCTAGGGTATATGGTGTCCGAGTGAGGAATAGAGGCCAACCCAAGCAAAGTCAAGGCACTTTAGAACATGGAGCCGCCACGCAACATGAGGGAAGCTCAAAGACTTACCGGCTGGATTACAGCCTTGTCTAGGTTCATTTCTAGGTCGGCCGATCATAGCTTCCAATTTTTTAAAATACTCCGGAAGGCGGACAAATTTCAATGGAATGAGGAATGTGATAAAGCCTTCCAGGAATTAAAAGATTACTTGTCTACCCTTCCTGTATTAGCTAAGCCTATAGTAGGAGAGACCCTCTGCGTGTATTTGTCAGCTAATGAGAACGCTGTGGGCTCTGTATTAGTTAGGCAAGAAGGGAAAGAACAACATGTATATTTTTCCAACCATTTATTAAAAGGAGCTGAGTGTAGATATACTACACTAGAGAAGTTGGCTTATGCATTAGTGTTGACTGCCTGGAGGTTGCGCCCATATTTCTTGGCACATGAAATTGTTGTATTGACCAACAGTACGCTCGGACGGGTGCTACTCAACCCAGAGGCATCAGGTCGGCTGATCAAATGGACGACTGAACTCAGTGAATATGACATACAGTATCAACCCCGCTCGGTCATCAAGGCACAAGCTCTAGCGAATTTCATTATAGAAGTTCAAGGTCCTGAGGAAGAAAATACTTGGAAAGTTTACATAGATGACTCCTCAACCAGACAAGGTAGCGGAATTGGTTTCCTTCTTATATCTCCAAGGGAAGATAAACTCCAACTTTCTATCAGGTTGAATTACAGAGCCACTAACAATGAAGCAGAATATGAAGCATTGATAGCCGGATTACAGGCCACTCGGCATATAGGGGCAGCTCGAGTCCTCATCTATTCTGATTCTCAATTAGCAGCCCAACAATTATCAGGTAATTTTGAAATTAATAATGATAGGTTCAAGTTATATGTCGAGGCATTTGATAAGTTGAGGTCTTAGTTTCAAGAAGTGAATATACAAAAAGTTCTTCGGTCTGAAAATCAGGTAGCGGATAAATTAGATAAATTGGCCTCTGCTATAACACCATGGAATTTGGATCGGCAAATAGAATAGACTCTATTAATATCTTGTATTGAAAGACAAGCTGACGTAGAAATACAGGGTGACTGGAGGGCACAAATCATATTGTACTTACAGCAGGGTATTCTTCCCAGTGATGTAGAACAGGCAAGGATATTTAAGAAGAGAGCTGCTCAATATACTATGATAGGGGAGCAGTTATATAAGAGAGCTTTCTCCAGACCTTTGCTCAAATGTGTCGGAACAGAAGATATACAATTTATTCTATAGGAGGTTCACCAAGGCTCGTGTGACAGTCATATAGGAGGGAGATCCTTAGCCCGCAGTTCTAACAAATTGGTAAGAACTTGTATTTCTTGTCAGAAACATCAGAATATTCCGCATCATCCTACGCAACTGTTAAGGACCTCTATAGTCTCCTGTCCCTTTGATTAGTGGGGCATAGATATAGTGGGCCCATTTCCTATGGCAGCCGCGCAAAGGAGATTTTTATTAGTAGCAGTAGACTATTTCTCTAAATGGGTATAAGCGGAACCACTTGCTCGGATTACAGAAGATGCAGTTATTAAATTCCTATGGAAAAATATCATATGCAGATTCGGTATTCCTCATAAATTAGTTTATGATAATGGAAGGCAATTTCAGGGAGACAGAATCCTAGACTGGTGCAAAAGTTATGGTATTATTCAGGCATTCACCTCTGTGGCGTATCCACAAAGTAATGGTCAAACAGAAGTAACCAATAGAGAAATTATAAGGGGTTTAAAAACCAAACTGGATCATGTTGGAGGTAGCTGGGTAGATGAGTTACCCAGTGTTCTTTGGGCATATCGTACTACACCTCGAGAAGCTACAGGAATTACTCCTTTTCAATTAGTTTATGGAGGGGAAGCAGTAATTCCCATCGAAGTGGGAGTATAATCCGATAGAAAACAGTTATATGATGAAGACAATGCTGGTCAACGACTCATGGAGCTAGACCTGATAGAGGAAATTAGAGATAAGGCTGCAGCTCATCTCACCTCATATCGACAACGAATGAGGCAAAATTATAACAGAAGAGTTATCCCAAAATTTTTTCAAGTAGGAGATCTAGTATGGAAGTGTGTTAAACCCGTTGGGATGTCAGCAAGTTAGCACCACAATGGGGAGGACCTTACAAAGTGATAGAAAAACTAGCATCGGGTTCATATTATCTCCAAGATTCTGAAGGAAGAATTCTCGAGCGTCCCTGGAGTGCAAATCATTTACAGCCTTACCGAATCTAACAAGATTGTATCCTTCAAGAATACATCTGAAGGAACAAATCAAAATTATTTGAAGCAAGTTCCCGACGAACTAAGGACAAGTATGCTTATAATTTATGTACTCTATTTCTCTCAATAGATACAATGCAAGACAAATATCACCCGAGAAATAAATGTGGTTCAAACAGTTCGATAATTATTGGCCAAACTTTTGCAATCTATTCAAGCGATCAACAATTGGGAACCTTAAGGAAGGACCTATCCAATTTCCTTAAGAAAAGCTCAGAAAACATTAAACCATTACAAGGTTAGTGCAAGCATTTTTGTTTTGCATAAAAACATAGTCGATCGGGAAATCTCATGAAGTAACTCGGACGGGTCTTCATGAGAAGAACCGGAGACTTTAAACTATCACAAAACATAGTCGATCGGGAAATCTCATGAAGTAACTCGGATGGGTCTTCATGAGAGGAATTGGAGACTTTAAACTATTACAAAAACATAGTCGATTGGGAAATCTCATGAAGTAACTCGGACGGGTCTTCATGAGAGGAACCGGAGACTTTAAACTATCATAAAGTATAGTCGGTCGGGAAATCTCATGAAGTAACTCGGACGGGTCTTCATGGGAGGAACCGGAGACTTTAAACTATCACAAATGCATAGTCGATCGGGAAATCTCATGAAGTAACTCGGACGGGTCTTCAAGGGAGGAATCAGAGACTTTAAACTATTACAAAAACATAGTCGATCGGGAAATCTCATGAAGTAACTCGGACGGGTCTTCATGGGAGGAACCGGAGACTTTAAACTATTACAAAAACATAGTTGATCGGGAAATCTCATGAAGTAACTCGGACGGGTCTTCATGAGAGGAACCGGAGACTTTAAACTATCACAAAGCATAGTCGATCGGAAAATCTCATGAAGTAACTCGGACGGGTCTTCATGAGAGGAACCAGAGACTTTAAACTATCATAAAGCATAGTCGATCGGGAAATCTTATGAAGTAACTCGGACGGGTCTTCATGGGAGGAACCGGAGACTTTAAACTATTACAAAAACATAGTTGATCGGAAAATCTCATGAAGTAACTCAGACGGGTCTTCATGAGAGGAACCGGAGACTTTAAACTATCACAAAGCATAGTCGATCGGGAAATCTCATGAAGTAACTCGGACGGGTCTTCATGGGAGGAACCGAAGACTTTAAACTATCACAAATGCATAGTCGATCGGGAAATCTCATGAAGTAACTCAGACGGGTCTTCATGAAAGGAACCGGAGACTTTAAACTATCATAAAGCATAGTCGATCGGGAAATCTCATGAAGTAACTCGGACGGGTCTTCATGAGAGGAACCGGAGACTTTAAACTATCATAAAGCATAGTCGATCGGGAAATCTCATGAAGTAACTCAGACGGGTCTTCATGGGAGGAACTGGAGACTTTAAACTATCATAAAAGCATAATCGACTGAGATTATATTATCAAGGTGAATTCAAAGTTATGCAGATTTCTTCACAAAAATCATTCGGTATTACACGCTAAATCAAGAACCAAAGTTCGAAGGGGATTCCATATATATATATATATATATAATCTATCAAAATTACATTCCCTATCTGGAGGCCCGATTACATGAAGCTCTTTATTTAAAATCACCCGAAATATTATACTCAGCTAAAAGCTCAGAAATTTCATGAAGTTCCTCACATAAAATCGTTCAGAATTACCTGTTCTTCTGAAGTATGAATGATGCTCTACACATACCTACCTGATTGAAATTCAGGGAGATTATGGGAAATTTTACTGCTCAAAATTATATGGTCAAGGAAGATATTATCAACAAAGGAGTTCATTAAAGCAAGATCTAGTTCCGAGGAATAAGGAAGGAATTCTTGAACAAAGTAGCACTTATGCTTAGTTCTCAGAAGCATTTCAAAGGAAGCAATCTCAAGCTAATGCAAACTGGAAAGAAAACATGTAAGTATCAAACTTTCTCCTAATATTGCAACTACTTAATTACAGCTCTTTCAGTTACAAGTCCTTTCATTACAAGTCTTTTTATTGCAACTCTTTTCATTATCAATCTTTTTAAAATACATAGCCATGCTTACTCAAAATGACTCGTTAAATCTTCGGGTAACTCCTTGTTGAGTCTGCGACGGTTTATGAATAAAGAAGGAGGTTCCCTAGGTAGATAACCACCTTCTCTCAGTTATTGAAGAATTCCTGACACAGAATAATTTAAAGCCCCTACAATCCGACGAACATATTCTTTAACAAATGTCGGAGACTTTAGATAAGCTAGGCGTCTCTCTTCCCATCGGTTTTCCTCTTGCTCCTTATAACTTTGAAATTCAGCCTGTATTTTAGCAGCTTGATCTTTGAGATTGTCTTTCTCCAATTTAAGTTGTTCCAGTTCCTTTTGGAGCAGTGATAACTCGACATCTTAAGCATTTCTTTATTCTTGTTCCTGTAGAATAGCAAAGTCATGTGAGGCTGAATCTTGAGCTTGCTCAGAAAGAAAGACATTATGAAGCCTCTCTACTTTCTCTAAAACAAGGCTTTTATGAGAAACATCCGAGAGAGTTTTTTCCTTCAAAGCAATTTCCAGTCGAAGACCAGAATGTAATTAATCCACTTGTAGCTCCAAAGTTCTCCTTTCGAGCTCTTTGTCTTTAAGTAATTGTTGCAACTCCTGCAATTCTTGCCTTAGTGCCTCTAGTTGTTGATCTTGCGAGACTACTTTCTCTTGCAGCTGAGTCATGTTAGTATGGGAAGGAGGGAGAGTAGCTTTCAATGTTTCTATTTTAGCTTTTAGCTTTCTGTTCTCCCAGTCCCGAGCTATAAGTAGCTGGTCTATGTGAATATTTGAAGCAAGAAACTAAACAGAATAATAATGTGGTTAGAAAAAATGATAGGCAGGTAGTAACTTATAACTAAGAATATGTACAGCAATAGCTTGGCGACTGTGACTGTCAACCTGATCTGAAATATTGATGCCCCTTAATTGCTCTTGGCTATGTAGCCAAGATTCAGCCAACAGGCCTTGTAACTGAAGAGAACCATAACTAAGGGGATCAGAAGTCTGCCCTATTTGGGAAGGCAGACCCAGAGCTTGTCTGAATAAAGGCGGGGAAACTGAAGAAGAAGGAGGTAGGGAGGAAGAAGACGTAATAGAAGGGAAAGAAGTAGTAGAAACAAGAGCAGCAGAAGAAGAGCCAGAGGGGACGGAAGGTGGTAATGTAAGGGGTGTTGATTCAATTGTCGAAGCACGAATCGCGGAGGACCCTGTACTTGGAGAAGATCTCCGACAAGGTGTTCATTTAGCTCGTGGCCCAGAAGACAAAGGAGGCAAGGCCAGTGCAAGAGGCTGAGAGGATATAGAGGGGATAACAGCCACCTCAGAAGCAGAAGAAGCTGAAACGATAGCAGAAGAGGAGGAGATGAGTAGAGTCGGTCTCATCATCCTAAGAGTAGGATTGGAGATAATATGGGTAGGGGACATTGGTGCCTTACCTCTCTCAAAAGAAATAGGCGCCGGAACAAGAGGAGCTTGCACAAAAGTACCAAAGAGGTCACTAAAAGGAACATCCTCAGTAAGCTTTGGTTTTTTGACTAGGGCGATGAAGGGTTGTTCCTCTTCCTCTTCCATAGCTGCAACAACTTCTGCTTTTTGCTCTTCTTTAGACAACAGACCTAGGGTAGAGGAATTAAGATTAGCTCGGCAAGCCTGCATCCTTTCTTCTCCGAGATTATTCAGAAAAGACTTAGTCATAATAGTGTTCTTATACATGAAAGCCAGAAGAAGAGCATCAGCTGAAACACAAGAATCAAACATCATTATAGAGGAGATATACCAATTGGAAAATGTAGTTCAAAATGTTTATACATACCAAAAGAGCCATCCAGTGGAGTGTCAATGTTACTTATCCCAAAAGGGAACATCAAACCCTCCACAATCAAATGTGGTAAGCTGAATTTTTCCCCCTTTAGTTTAGATAAAGAAAAAGTAACAGAGGGATCATTGAGGAGATTGTTGGTACTAGGAACTGGAGGTAGATCATATATCCATTGGATAGGAAAGGGGGAAGAAGAAGGGAGACGAAAAAAGAAAAATTTGTGACATCATTCCCCTTGAGGGGGAATCCGGTTGAACAAAATAGCCTTAGGGCGAGACTGAAACTTGAAGACACCTATGTCTACTTGGCGTGGAACGAAAAAGTGATGAAAAAGACGAGGGGATAAAGGAAAATCTAGCAGTTTTGACACTCCAACGAAACCCATGAGGATAGAAAAAGACTGAGGAACAAACTGATTAAGGGGAATATTAAAGTAGATACTAACATCAGGAAAAAATGGATGAAGAGGGAATCGAAAACCTTGTAGAACTTGGTCTTGAAAAATAGATATACACCCTAGAGGAGGAAGATGAGGACTATCTTGAGGATTGGAACGAACTATATAGGAAGGAAAACCATAGCTCATTCGTAAATCCACTTCCTCTGTCTCTGTGAGGTTAGAAACACACGAAAGAAACCACGCAGGAGTAGAGGTAGCCATGGTGGAACAGTAAAGGGAAGGTGAATCGAGGAAAGCAAGAAAAAAGTCGGGAAGCGAAAGAGAACGTCTTAAACCCTCGCTTCTCCTTTCGATCCTATGCTAAAACCCTCAAATAAAGATAGCAGAAGAAATAGAATAAGGAAGAGTACTCGGAATCATAACCGTCATAAAGAGGTAATGTCATCAAAGGACAAAATCGAATTCGAAAAGAAGGATGAATCCCAAGAAAAAGATGTTAAGTTGGGTAATCTTCCTTGGGAAACACAACCAAGTTTCTTTCGATATAAGCTTGATTCTTAAGAGAATCAAACAAATATGGGGAAAATTGATCGAGTACTATAATTTCAAGATTGTCTATTTGAGTAAAACAATAAACCCGGACAAGCATAATGGACCGGACGAGATTTAGTTGAGTATAAGGTATTAGTCGATATGTTCCCGCATAAGGATATATCGACCAGGTATAGTAAACCAGTTGATATCGAAATTAGCACATCAAATGGGACTCGGTTAGAAACTACCGGACGGGACTTGTAAACATAAATATGAATCGGTCAGTCACGATAGACCGACCGAGATGAATACTATTTTAATATATGGATTTGAGATTTATAAGGGTAAGTTAGGTGACACCCATCATAATGAACCAGATGAAATTTGGTTAAGTATAATGCATTAGATAATATTCATAAATACACATATAAATCGATCGAGTATAATAAACCGACCGATATTAAGAATATTGCAATAGGCTGCACTAAATCGAACGGGACTTAATTAATTACAAAATACCGGACGGTATTTGTCAACATTAGTATGCATCGACCGGTCGCGATAGATCGGTTGAAATGGAAGATATTATAATATATTGAGTGAAGTTTTATGATGGCAAGTCAAGCGACACTCAACATACTTAGACAAAATAAACAACCATCACGAAAAGGAACAGATTTAATAACAGAATTAAAATTCAACTTCACATAAACCACCCAGGCTGTCATCACAATTCCTAGTCAACCTTACAATGATTCAAATTCGAGTAAGAAAATCACTCTATTGTCAACTGGGGAAACAGATCGGTAGGCCTGTTATCGAGAAGTTTACGACGGTTCAAGAAGTTGGGAGGAGGATCGCGAGATAAGAAGCCTTCTTCTCGCAATTGTTGCACTGCTCCTTCAGCTCTAGCAATGAAGGCTGCTAAGATCGACTTTACAATTGGCCTGTTGAACTCAGTAGAGTTAATCATGATGGTGGCCCTATCCTTGAAGCGAGTATCTTCATTAGCCTTGTAGACGATCAAAGCCGTTTGGGAAGTTTTCAGTTCAGCTTCTTTGGTAGAAACCTCGGTTTTAGCTGAATTTAGGGAAGTATTTAAGGAAGTTATTTTGTCATCCTTCAGCTGCAAGGCCTTAAGTTTATCAGCCAATGCCGACTCATAATCAGACTTTAATTTGTCGAGCTCAGCCGTCTGTTTCTCTAAATTAGAAGTTAATTCTTTGTTAAGATCCGTAGTTGATTTAAATTGCGACTGAAGACTCTCAATTTGAACTTCAAGTTGTTTCTTGGAGGCAGGGGAAAGTGTGGCATAAGACAACTCAGTAACCTGCTTTTTCAATTTTTCGTTCTCGGATTTCAGCTTCTTGTTCTCATTGTATAAGTTGTGCATCAACCGAGACAAACCCATGTTCTCTAGCCATCGCTGGGAACATGATAAAGGATCATAAAATAGTAAAAGACAGATAATAAATAAACTTTGACAAACATACCTGGGTTTTCTTGTTAGAAAATCGGTCAATTGCCTCAAGAGGAGAGAGCTCCCCAAAAAGAGAATGAATTTTTTCCCAGGCATTAGCAAAAGAACCTCCCAATAAGATAGGGAGGACGGGAATGGCGGAAGAGCCCGTAGAAAAAGAAGAAGTTGGAATAAAAGGAGGAGCAAAAACTAGATAAGAAGAAGGTAAAGATCCAGATGTGGGTATGGACAGAGGAAAGGTGAAAGAAGGGCCACCAGGAGCAGTGGTACTAGAGGAAGGTGGAGAAGAGAAAACGAGAGAAGGATAAAGGTCAGCCAAAGTGAGCTCATCAGAAGGAAGGGTAGTAGAAGTAAAGTCTTCTGAGAGCAATTCTTCAGCGGAAAGGATGAGTCTCCTTTTGGGAGGGGGAGCCCTAGTAAGTTTGCGCCCCGGGCGTTTGCCAAGAGCAACTTTAGCTATTGATTTACCGGAGCTCACAGGAGATGTAAGCTCAATGATAGGAAGGGGAGTAGTTGATGAAGGAGCAGCAGCCACTGATGAAGAAATAGTCGGCAAAGAAACAATAGGAGTTTCCGCAGGAAGGCCTTCGGGAGCCTCAGGAACCACCTGAGAACTGGACACTTCAGCCAGGGGAATCAGATCTTCAACTGGAGGCGGCGGATCGCAAGGGCAGCAAGAAGCTCTTGTTCTTTTGCACGAAGTGCGTCATCTTCCAGACGCAGTTCTTCATCGATTAAAGTAGAATAAAAATTGTCCACTACATAGAAAAAAAAATATTTTAGTTAGTAAAAATCAATAAGGAAGAAGCAGGATTTTACCTAAAGAGCCTTGTGTATCAGGCTTGACAGGGCTTAGACCAAATAAGTATAAAAGATCGACCCTCAGCCACTTGGGGATAGAAAGCCGGCGACATAACAATTTTTCACAATAAACAGGAAAAGAAGGATGAACATGAAACTCTCTGACGTCGGGCAAGGGAGGTAAGGAGGATCTCCAGGCATGAGACCAAGGAATGGGTCTTGGAAACTTTATAAAGAAGAAATGAGATTTTCAAGCTTTAAGAGACGAGGGCATATCCTCAAAAAGGACCATCTTAGTCTGGGATTGGAAAAGGAAAACACCGGACTCCGAACACTTTGGGTAAGAAAACATGAAAAAATTTTGGGGAGTAGGAGGGATATCTAATAAACGAAATAGCATGTAGGTGCCACACAGATAATGAAAGGCATTAGGGGCGAATTGTTGCAAAGGAATGTTAAAATACTGGCTTACTTCGATTAGGAAAGAAGGAATGAGAAACCTTAAACCCCCTATCAATTGATCCTTGAAAAAAGTCACACAATTAGCGGGGGGACGATGAAGATGATCATCTGATTTCAGGATTAAGATGCTATATTCCCTAGGGATTTCATACTGATGGCAGATAGCAAGCCTAGCGTTTTTATCAAAGGAAGAGGAAATTTGGACATACCAAGGAGCAAGCGTTTCTTCAGCCATAGACAGAAGTAAAGGTTAGCAGAACAACAAGTTACTTACTGGAAGTAAGAAAGAAGATCGCCGGAAAGCAGTGAGCGTGAGGTTTGGTCAAAGACTGCAGCAAAATAAGAACGCTTGGGCAAGAAAAAAAGGGACAACGTTGAAAAGAAGATGAAGGGTTTAGGGTTTAGAAAACACACAATCGTCGTCAGATCAAAACACTTTTCTTTCAATAGACGTTGAGGATCATAGAAAAAGGGCAAATGCCCATATGACGCAGCAGAGAGAGAAGATGTGTGTCACATAATCATAAAGGAGCATTTATGTTAGACGCGATAAATCGAATCATGCTGGGGTTGGTAACACCTCGTCATACGCCTCCAACATTCTCTTACCGTTGAAAAGTCAATCACGAGCAAGGAAATTCTGAAGAGAAGACATAGTTTACTAGGTGTAATAAAGGAAGAGGGATTGAGTTTGACGAAATCTAGGCTAAGGACAAAAAATAATGAGAGTTATTTAGGCATAAAACATGGTCCAAATTAATGTTATTATAAAGCATAAACTAGCATCGATCGAAGTAATTTTACCTACAATATCGGTCGGTATAACTTTAGCTATAATAGATAAGTATAACATCGGCCGGGATAACCTTGTTCATGATAAACAAGCGAATATCGGTCGGCATAACGTCAGCTATAATAGATAAGTATAACATCGGTCGGGATATCCTTGTCTATGATAAACAAGCGAATATCGGTCGAAATAACTGTTGGTGCGGGAAGCATCCGACGATCGAACCTAAGTTTTGATAATGGCAAAGGATTCAAAGTTAAGGTGCTTTGTTATCTGACAGCTTTTGCTGAGTGTTTCAGGAAAGTCCTAACTGCGGTTAGGCAAGGTAAAACCCTAGGGGGTGGTAACCCTAGGTCATAGGAGGTGGTAACCCTATGCGGGAAGTCTTGGCAGGTCGATGGCTTCAGACAAAAGTCCTAGGGGTGGTAACCCTAGGTGAAAAGTCCTGGTGTCGCGAACCAGGTGAAAGTCTGAACTAGCCGGTGAAGCGGATATTCAGCAGAAAGTCCGGAAGCATCGAGTGCCGAGCAAAAGTCCAGTCGATCTGGAGGATCGTACTGGCAACAGGTAAATCTCCTGAGTGGAGTAGGTGAGGACGCGTTCCCCGTAGAGGGAACAGTAGGCGTCGGGTCGACCTAGGGTTTCCGGTTGGAAACCTGAAGTCAGACTCGGACAGTCCGGAGACTGTTAATACTTCATTTATAATATCTATTATATTATGTGCTAACTTTGTGCTGCAGGGTAGTGTTTGGGACTAACGTATCTTGCAGGTGCAAAGGAGCAACTTAAAGCCTCGGATGAACAGTGTCCAAGGCGCCTCCATGGAGCTTGGAGGCGCCTCAGATGCAAGGCTGGAGCTGGCTGCGAGAAGCTGCTCAAGGCGCCTTGATGAACAGTGGAAGGCGCCTTGAACAGATGAAGGCGCCTTGTGAACAGTGGAAGGCGCCTTGAGTCTGTGATAAGATTCGACCAGTTCACTCCTCATCTTCCCGGCTGACTCGGCTGTTCAAGGCGCCTTGGTGAACAGTAGAAGGCGCCTTGAACACCCTTTATAAGGGGTCTCGAGCAGCAGCACCAGAATAACGAATTCCAAGCAATCCTTACGCTACAAGCTGCTCTAGAAACACCCAGAAGTGCTGTTACAAGTCCCCGACAACCCGGAGCTTCAGATTCTGCTGCTTTACTATTGTCGGTATAATTTGTTTTTAGTTCTTTCAATTGTAATATCTTATTGTACATTTTACGAGCTTATAGTTGTTGCCCACGGAAAGCGATCAAGGATCGCGGGCCTTCGAGTAGGAGTCGCCTTAGGCTCCGAACGAAGTAAAACTTCTTGTGTCCCTCTGTGATTGCATTCGTTATTTCCGCTGCGTATATTTACTTTGATAATTTTACGATTCCGATACGATCAAAATAGCCACGAGCGCTATTCACCCCCCCTCTAGCGCGTCTCGATCCAACAATTGGTATCAGAGCGGGGTCGTTTTGAACTGGTGCAACCACCTTTCAAAACAAATTTTTCACAGTTTTTTCCGTTTTCGGAGTCGAATTAGAATTTAGCCTTATAGCTATATTCTAATTTTTGTTTCCCTCGAATCGACTTTTGCTCGAAGTAGGTGCAACACCACTCGAGTTCGTTTTTTTTTATTATTATTTATTCCAGCACTACTAATCCAAGACTTAGTCTTGGAACATATTCTGTTGTTTTCTTTTGTTACATAATGGCCCAACAAGAGGGTTTCAGCACTGTACGTCCCCCGCTATTCTCCGGAGAGGATTTTGGCTACTGGAAGGGAAGAATGGAAACGTATCTAAAGATACAATTCGAAATGTGGATGATCATAAAGACGGGACTGAAACTGCCAATCGATGACGACGGTAAAACTACACCCTGCGAGAAGTGGGACGCTTCTTTAATAAAAAAGGTGGAAGCCGACGCCAAAGCTACCTGCACCCTCCAGTGTGGTCTTACCAAGGAAGAACTCAACAGAGTTGGCCCGTTCTCCTCTGCAAAGGAGCTCTGGGAAAAGCTAATCGAACTCCACGAAGGCACTGATGACACCAAGGTAAGTAAAAGAGATCTTTTACTTAATAAATTATATAATCTAAAAATACAGGAAGGTGAAACGGCGAGTTCTCTTCACGCGAGAATACAAGACATCCTTAACTCTCTTCACGGAATTGGCCAGAGATAGAAAACCGGGACGTAATAAGGTATGCCCTAAACTCGTTTCCAAGGAATACATTGTGGGCATCAATGGTAGATGCCTACAAAGTTTCCAAGGATTTATCTTCTTTAAAACTAGATGAACTTTTTAGTGAATTTGAACTTCATGAGTAGACTAATGCACAGCCTACCGAGAAAGGTATTGCGTTGGTTGCAGGTACAAGCCGAACCCGGGAACCGAGACCACGACAGAGAACCGAACCAGCATCGGAAGCTGAACCAGACTCTGACGATGAAGAAGGTGACATTACAACCGAGCTGGTAAACCTCGTGAAGAAGCTCTACAAGACGAAAGGATTCGACAAAAGAGATCTAAAGAAGGCAGTAAAATCAAAGGAAGGCCCACAAAATACAAAGATGAAGTTTGAAGTTACATGCTACGGGTGTAACCATAAAGGGCACATCAAAACCAACTGCCCTAACCTGATGGAGGTCAAAAAGCAAAGAAGGAAAAAGGTCCTTAAGGCAACATGGGACGAATCTTCATCGGAGGACGATGACGACGAGCTCGAACAAACGAGTCTACTCGCATTAATGGCCCGGGACCAAGTCGTCGAATACGGATGCGAGAGCGAGTCTGAGGCAGAGTCCGAGCAAAGCCACGGATCCGTATCCGTTTCCGAAGGACCAGACCCCGCTGTAAGTATCTCCCGGTTGAACATTTTAATTAGCTATTTATTGCGCAAATTAGCTAAATCAAACCTGAAAGTTAAGTCACTTCTAGAGGAAGTAAGTGTCCTTAAAGAAGTGGCTAACACCAAACCCTTACCTGACCAGAGTCAGACTGAATTTCCAACTCAAGTTCAAAAACTTGAGGAAGAAAATTCAAGTCTAACAAATCAGGTTAAAGATTTAGAAAATACCTTAGAACGGTTTACTTTGGGCTCCAAGAATTTGAACTTGATTCTTGGGACACAAAGAGCCGTCTACAACAGAACTGGGCTGGGATACAAAAGTAAATATAGATCTTATTTATCATTAATAAACAAACAAAGTATTAAATCAGTCCAAGCATGGGTCTCCAAGTCTAACTTGGTCAATCAAGTTGGACTTGGCCAATACTGGGTTCCAAAGGATCAAATATACTGCCTCGATAGACCATATCGAGGTCATGATCCAGGGGGAGCAAAAAGAAAAACAATCCTAAAATTTTAAAATTCAAAATTCAAAATTCGAAATTGAAATTAAAAAATTAAATTCAAAATTCAAAATTCAAAATTCGAAATTGAAATTAAAAAATTAAATTCAAAATTCAAAATTAAATTATAAACTCAAAATTCAAAATTAAAAGCAACTTCAAAATTTAAAATTAAGTTATAAATTCAAGATTCAATTAAAACTCAAAATGAAGATAGAGGATCCAGACTCGCTGGCACCCCCAACTAAACTACCCGGCAGGGTAACTGAACCTAATCTACCGGAAATGGGTAAAACAGGAGTAGATCACCCGGCAGGGTAATCAAGGTTAGATTAAAACGGACTAAGGTTAACTTGAACCACAGTACTGGTGAAGTTTTTGGAGATAGTACGTTAGGGAAGCTTGGACATCGCATGTCTAGGAAGATATGGCTTCGACCTGGTGCATTTGGCCAAGTGGAACTGACCGAAGCTACCCTTAAATGGATCCTAACTAGTTAGACCAAGGTTTAGTACTAAGCTCAATGGGTAGGACTATTTGGAAAACCTCGAAGGCATGGTTACTTTAATGAGTTCCTTGTGACTCACCATAGCCCAGAAGTTTATCCAAAGAATGCTTACTTGTTGAACCCAAAGCTAAACCTGAATCTAACACAAAGTTAACCCAAACCTTAAAATTGAATTATAATTCATCTCACAACAATTATAGGACTCCCTGATTGAAAATTTAGGTCGGGTGAGATGATTAAGAAATTTAAAATTAAAATTCAAAATTATTTTAAAATCAAATTTCAAAATTATTTTAAAACTAAATTTCGAAATTAAACTAAATTTCAAAATTATTTCAAAACTCTTTCAAAATTTATCTCTAACAAGTTTACTTCAATTTAACTATCGTGAAATCCATTAAAACAATTCAACCACTTCCTATGTAGGAATTGGATCAATGGATGTTGGATAGTGGCTGCTCCAGACACATGACTGGAGATAAATTGAAGTTTACTAAACTAACGTACAAGAACTTAGGATCAGTTGCATTCGGTAACGAAGGTCAACTTAAGGTAATCGGAAGAGGTAATATCGAACTCAACTCCGATTTTATTATTCGAAAAGTCCTTTTAGTTGAAAATTTCAAGTTTAATTTACTAAGTATAAGTCAATTGTGTGATAGCGGATACTTAGTAACTTTTGACAAAACCAGGTGTTTAGTTAAAAACATTGAAAATCCTGAAATCTTACTTAAGGGACTTAGGATAAATAATATGTATTCAATTAATCTACCGACATCCTCAACAAAGTGTTTTCTAACACAAGAAGAGGAAACTGATTTGTGGCACAGAAGATTGTGTCACACTCACACTAGACTCATTTCAAAAATGAGTCATAATGGTTTAGTTAAAGGTTTACCAAAACTAAAATTCATTGAAAATTCTATCTATAATGCGTGTCAACAGGGAAAACAAACTAAGTCAACACACAAATCAACAAATCTTGAAAGAACCAGCTCCTTACTTGAGCTCCTTCACCTTGACTTATTTGATTCACATGGAGCTAAGTCACTAAGCAAGAACCAGTATTGCTTAGTAATAATTGATGACTACTCTAGATTTTCATGGGTAAAATTCCTAAAAACTAAAGATGAAACCTATGAAATATTTAGTAACTTTTGTAAATTAATAGAAAATGAAAAAGATACTAAAATTAAAAGAATAAGAAGTGATCACGGAGGGGAATTTGAAAATCATAAATTTACCCAATTTTGTAAAATAAATGGATATCAACATGAATTTTCATGTCCTAGAACCCCCCAACAAAATGGTCTGGTGGAACGTAAAATAGAACTCTACAAGAAGCCGCTAGAACCATGTTAAATGAATATAATTTAAATCACCAATTTTGGGCAGAAGCAATAAATACTGCAAACCATATTCAAAATCGAATCTTGATCAACAAATTTCACAAGAAAACCCCTTATGAACTATATTACCATAAAATTCCTAACTTAAATTATTTAAAAGTATTTGGATGTAAAGTTCACATTTTAAATACTAAAGATTATTTAAGAAAATTCACACCCAAATCTAACAAAGGAATATTTTTAGGATACTCCTCAAACAGTCGAGCCTATAGAGTCTACAATCAAAACACCCTAAAAGTTGAAGAAACAACTAATATAATATTTGATGAAGAAAATAATCTACCAAATATAAATGAGAATGTTGAAATTGATCCAAGAAATATAGAAGATGATGAAATTCAACCAAATCTTAATAAACCAGAGGAACCAGCCCCTGACCCACTTATAAGACCAACTAGGGCCAGCACCTCTCACCCATCTGATCAAATTTTGGGTGATCCAAATCTAGGAGTCAGAACTAGATCCTCCTATAGAATCCACAGTCAGATTGCCCTAATTTCTAAAATCGAACCAAAAACAATAGAAGAAGCACTACCTGACCCGGACTGGATCATAGCTATGCAGGAAGAGTTAGCCCAATTTGAGAGAAATCAAGTCTGGGAACTTGTATCTAAACCCTCAAATAAATCAATAATCGATACAAAATGGGTATTTAGAAACAAGCTAGATGATCAAGGCGAAATAATTAGAAATAAGGCTAGGCTTGTAGCTAAAGGATTTAGCCAAGTTGAAGGTTTGGACTATGATGAAACCTATGCCCCAGTAGCTAGACTCGAATCCATTAGAATGTTGTTAGCCTATGCAGCAAACAAAGGATTTAAACTATACCAAATGGATGTCAAGTCAGCATTCTTAAATGGATTTATTAAGGAGGAAGTATATGTAAGCCAACCCCCAGGATTTGAGGACTTAGGATATCCTAATCATGTATTTAAGTTAAAAAAGGCCTTGTACGGACTTAAACAAGCCCCTAGGGCATGGTATGAACGATTATCAAATCACTTAATATCCAAAGGTTTCAACCAAGGTCAAATAGATCCAACTCTATTTGTAAAAACTGTAGAAAAAGACATCTTCATAGCTCAAATCTATGTTGATGATATAATTTTTGGATCAACTAACTCTAAATTTTTAAAAGAATTTATTAAATTAATGGAAAATGAATTTGAAATGAGTATGGTTGGTGAACTTAATTTTTTCTTAGGCTTACAAATAAAACAAACTAAAGATGGAATATATATTTATCAAACTAAATATGCAAAGGAATTAATTAAAAAATTCTGCATGGAAAATTCAAAAATAATAAATACTCCAATGGCAACCAACATTAACATAGACTCTGACCCTGAAGGAAAACCAGTAGATCTAAAGTACTATAGGAGTGCCATAGGAAGCTTGCTTTACCTAACTGCAAGCCGACCCGACATATTATTTGCGGTTGGTATGTGCGCAAGATACCAATCTTGTGCAAAAGAGTCACATTTAACCTATGTTAAAAGAATACTTAGGTACATTAAAGGTACTCTAAATATAGGACTCTGGTACCCTAGAACTTGCACCTTTGACCTTCTTGGCTATTCTGACTCGGATTACGCCGGATGCAAGTTAGATAGAAAAAGCACAAGTGGTAGTTGTCAATTTCTAGGACAATGCCTAGTAAGTTGGTCAAGTAGAAAGCAACATTGTGTGGCTTTGTCTACCACTGAAGCTGAATATATAGCCTTAGGTGAATGCACATCTCAATTGCTTTGTATGATGCACACTCTTAAAGACTATCAACTGAACTATCATAACACAAAAATCTCAATTGATAATATAAGTTCCATAAATTTAACAAAAAACCCAATTCATCACTCAAGGACTAAACATATAGAAGTGAAACACCATTTTGTAAGGGATCATGTAGCTAAGGGTGATATTATACTCAACTATGTTGAGTCAAAATCAAATCTAGCTGACATTTTCACAAAACCCTTACCTGAACTTGAGTTCAACTCACTTAGAAGACAAATAGGAATGTGTTGGGTAGAATAGACAATGTTTTTTAAAAAATTGGTTATGATTTGCTTTTAAAATTTCTAGGAAAATACTTATTTCAAAATTCCAATTTCTTAGAATTTTCAAAAATTCTGGATTTAGCTTAGGTTTTCCCCTAGATATCATGTACCCCTAGATTAAAGCCAGAGCATCTCACAATCACCTAGGTATACCTTGCTTGTGTTTGACAAACTTAGAATGGCGTGAGGTGCATAGGGTACAGCCTGGACTCAGGAATGCTTATATTTGTGCATCAATATGAGTCTGGGCGTTAAACACATCATAAATAATAATCAAGTCAAGTCTTCCAGCTCTAGCCAACTCTAGCTGGACCAAATGGACTTAATTTGACTAACCATGTGAAAGCTACTGCCCTCTAGGCAATCAGCAAGTAGCTAAAGGTTAGACAATTGAGAAAAGTGTGTTTCAATTTTTTTTAAGGTTCTAATCAAATTACTTTACCTGATTATTTTAAGGCTCTGATACTTAATCAAATTAAACTCAGTAATTTAATTTGACTCATGCTTGGACTAGAAAACAAACTACTGCTACTCCCTGTGTCCTAAAACTAAATATTTTTTAATATCAAAGTCTCTTCAAAATGCATATTCAAAACTTAATTATAGTTTTTCAAAACTTGTCCATGTAATTGAGTATTCAAATATTTTCAAATCTAGTCAACTTTTTATAACATTTTAAAGTTTTCAAGTGACCTCATATTTTATAACTTCTAAGCAAATACCTTTATTGAAAATTCAAATACTCATATTTTCAAACTTAGTTAATTTTAAGACTATTTTAGCTAGACTTAGTTAGATTGTACACTAAACTTAGCTATTTGGCAAAATATTTTCTCAAATATATAGCTAAGTATTTTCAAATTTGGCAATCTAAGAAGAAAATTTATTGTTATCCCTCTTTGAAAATTTTCCTTCAGAAAAATACAAATCTACTTTCAAACTGGTTTATTTTTGATATATGGCAAAGGGGGAGAGTAGGTAAATTAAAGTTAAAAGAAAATTCAAAGTATTTAATAAAAGGAGGGCTTTTTATTAAGGGGGAGTCTAATATTACCAAGTTAAAAGTTTCCAGCTTAACTGTTATTGCATTTGAAGTTTATTTACTTAAGCTTGGTTAACTTTATGCATATGTTGTTTTTCTTAACTTTGAATTACGTATTGTCATAATCAAAAAGGGGGAGATTGTTGGTGCGGGAAGCATCCGACGATCGAACCTAAGTTTTGATAATGGCAAAGGATTCAAAGTTAAGGTGCTTTGTTATCTGACAGCTTTTGCTGAGTGTTTCAGGAAAGTCCTAACTGCGGTTAGGCAAGGTAAAACCCTAGGGGGTGGTAACCCTAGGTCATAGGGGGTGGTAACCCTATGCGGGAAGTCTTGGCAGGTCGATGGCTTCAGGCAAAAGTCCTAGGGGGTGGTAACCCTAGGTGAAAAGTCCTGGTGTCGCGAACCAGGTGAAAGTCTGAACTAGTCGGGAAGAAGTCCGGAAGCATCGAGTGCCGAGCAAAAGTCCAGTCGATCTGGAGGATCGTACTGGCAACAGGTAAATCTCCTGAGTGGAGTAGGTGAGGACGCGTTCCCCGTAGAGGGAACAGTAGGCGTCGGGTCGACCTAGGGTTTCCGGTTGGAAACCTGAAGTCAGACTCGGACAGTCCGGAGACTGTTAATACTTCATTTATAATATCTATTATATTATGTGCTAACTTTGTGCTGCAGGGTAGTGTTTGGGACTAACGTATCTTGCAGGTGCAAACGAGCAACTTAAAGCCTCGGATGAACAGTGTCCAAGGCGCCTCCATGGAGCTTGGAGGCGCCTCGGATGCAAGGCTGGAGCTGGCTGCGAGAAGCTGCTCAAGGCGTCTTGATGAACAGTGGAAGGCGCCTTGAACAGATGAAGGCGCCTTGTGAACAGTGGAAGGCGCCTTGAGTCTGTGATAAGATTCGACCAGTGTCCTAAAACTAAATATTTTTTAATATCAAAGTCTCTTCAAAATGCATATTCAAAACTTAATTACAGTTTTTCAAAACTTGTCCATGTAATTGAGTATTCAAATATTTTTAAATCTAGTCAACTTTTTATAACATTTTAAAGTTTTCAAGTGACCTCATATTTTATAACTTCTAAGCAAATACCTTTATTGAAAATTCAAATACTCATATTTTCAAACTTAGTTAATTTTAAGACTATTTTAACTATACTTAGTTAGATTGTACACTAAACTTAGCTATTTGGCAAAATATTTTCTCAAATATATAGCTAAGTATTTTCAAATTTGGCAATCTAAGAAGAAAATTTATTGTTATCCCTCTTTGAAAATTTTCCTTCAGAAAAATACAAATCTACTTTCAAACTGGTTTATTTTTGATCTATGACAAAGGGGGAGAGTAGGTAAATTAAAGTTAAAAGAAAATTCAAAGTATTTAATAAAAGGAGGGCTTTTTATTAAGGGGGAGTCTAATATTACCAAGTTAAAAGTTTCCAGCTTAACTGTTATTGCATTTGAAGTTTATTTACTTAAGCTTGGTTAACTTTATGCATATGTTGTTTTTCTTAACTTTGAATTACGTATTGCCATAATCAAAAAGGGGGAGATTGTTGGTGCGGGAAGCATCCGACGATCGAACCTAAGTTTTGATAATGGCAAAGGATTCAAAGTTAAGGTGCTTTGTTATCTGACAGCTTTTGCTGAGTGTTTCAGGAAAGTCCTAACTGCGGTTAGGCAAGGTAAAACCCTAGGGGGTGGTAACCCTAGGTCATAGGGGGTGGTAACCCTATGCGGGAAGTCTTGGCAGGTCGATGGCTTCAGGCAAAAGTCCTAGGGGGTGGTAACCCTAGGTGAAAAGTCCTGGTGTCGCGAACCAGGTGAAAGTCTGAACTGGCCGGTGAAGCGGATGTTCAGCAGAAAGTCCGGAAGCATCGAGTGCCGAGCAAAAGTCCAGTCGATCTGGAGGATCGTACTGGCAACAGGTAAATCTCCTGAGTGGAGTAGGTGAGGACGCGTTCCCCGTAGAGGGAACAGTAGGCGTCGGGTCGACCTAGGGTTTCCGGTTGGAAACCTGAAGTCAGACTCGGACAGTCCGGAGACTGTTAATACTTCATTTATAATATCTATTATATTATGTGCTAACTTTGTGCTGCAGGGTAGTGTTTGGGACTAACGTATCTTGCAGGTGCAAACGAGCAACTTAAAGCCTCGGATGAACAGTGTCCAAGGCACCTCCATGGAGCATGGAGGCGCCTCAGATGCAAGGCTGGAGCTGGCTGCGAGAAGCTGCTCAAGGCGCCTTGATGAACAGTGGAAGGCGCCTTGAACAGATGAAGGCGCCTTGTGAACAGTGGAAGGCGCCTTGAGTCTGTGATAAGATTCGACCAGTTTGCTCCTCATCTTCCCGGCTGACTCGGTTGTTCAAGGCGCCTTGGTGAACAGTAGAAGGCGCCTTGAACACCCTTTATAAGGGGTCTCGAGCAGCAGCACCAGAATAATGAATTCCAAGCAATCCTTACGCTACAAGCTGCTCTAGAAACACCCAGAAGTGCTGTTACAAGTCCCCGACAACCCGGAGCTTCAGATTCTGCTACTTTACTGTTGTCGGTATAATTTGTTTTTAGTTCTTTCAATTGTAATATCTTATTGTACATTTTACGAGCTTATAGTTGTTGCCCACGGAAAGCGATCAAGGATCGCGGGCCTTCGAGTAGGAGTCGCCTTAGGCTCCGAACGAAGTAAAACTTCTTGTGTCCCTCTGTGATTGCATTCGTTATTTCCGCTACGTATATTTACTTTGATAATTTTACGATTTCGATACGATCAAAATAGCCACGAGCTCTATTCACCCCCCCTCTAGAGCGTCTCGATCCAACAATAACAACGTTAGTCGAAGCATTACGTCTATTCTTATAAACTAGAGGGATTCAAGAGAGTCACCCAATTCAATACAAAAGACTGTTCGAATTTACATTTAGAATCTGATCAAATACATAACAGTACATTTTCCTCTCAAAACATTAAACCTTGAAAGGTCAACAAAAGTTACAAACATAAGATCTCAGGATGTTTAGAAAATTTCAATCCCATCGGAGTCAAACTTGCCAGGAAGCAGAAGTGGAAATATTTTACCTAGCACAAAGGAAGCTTGCCCGGGCGATAGAAGTGGCAATATTTTGCCCAGAACGAAGGAAACTATGAAGCAGGGTGGTCTCATGGACAAAGGGGAGGGGACAGATCTATTCAGGCCATGGTGCAAAGGTGACTGAAAGAGTCCCTCCCCTGTTTGAACCCTAGAGCTCTGCTTCCAGAGCAACCAATCCTAGCCCGCGGGTAACATGGGCTACGCATTCGTAGCGACATCCATGGGCTATTTAGTTGGTCCTCCATGAGTAGTGGGAACTCCTCTGAAACCCGTTAGGTTTGCAGAACAGTCACGCCTTTGGCTGAAGATCCTGGATTCCGAGAAACGTCGTTTTTTAGGGTGGTTTCTCGAACCAAAGAGTTAGCTAGAGCAAAAACTTGAATAAACTCATGTATAGATCTCGCCTTGTCCAACAAGAGTCGCCCCCAAAAAGGGGGATCTAAGGTCATACTCTTGGCAAGAAAAGTTAGCGAGGAGGGAAAAGAACTGAGGCGAATGAAGAATGAAGAGAGGGTAATAGCTCTATTTAAAGGATCAAAAAGACTCACGGGATCACTGTATTTGAGTTCACGGGATGACTATAGCAGAGGTTCACGAAACCACAATAGTAGAGTCACGGGTTAAGACAGGCAAAGAGACAAAAGAAAAGACTCGTGTCTAGTCAGTCAGCTACACCTCCTTCGACTAGACTTGAAGGGAAGGCTAGTGATATGAGTTAGGTTTCATGGATCCCCGGTGAGGAAGGGAAAGGAGATAGCCGAGTTTGAGAAGATAGATCAATATGGGCCAGGATATACCTTGAGAGGAAGGCCAATCCCAGTCAGACAATACCTTGATGAAGGAAGGTCAATATCGACCAAGATATACCTCCAAGGAGGAAGGCCAGTATCGGATGAGATATACTTCCAAGTAGGTAGGCCACTATCGACCGAGATATACCTCAAAGGAGGTAGGTCAATATCGATCGAGATATACCTCCAGGGAGATAGGCCAATATTGGTAGGGATATACCTCAAAGGAGGTAGGCCAATATTGATCGGGATATACCTTCAGGAAGGTAGGCCAATATCGGTCGGGATATACCTCAAAGGAGGTAGGCCAATATCGATCGGGATGTACCTTTAGGAAGGTAGGCTAATATCGGTCGGGATATACCTCAAAGGAAGTAGGCCAATATCGATCGGGATATACCTTCAGGAAGGAAGGCCAGTATCGACCGAGATATACTTCTAAGTAGGCAGGCCACTATCGACCAAGATATACCTCAAAGGAGGTAGGCCAATATCGACCGGGATATACCCTAAGAAGGAAAGACTAATATCGGTCAAGATATACCTTAAAGGAGGTAGGCCAATATCGATCGGGATATACCTCCAGGAAAGTAGGTCAATGTCGGACAGGATATACCTCCAAGGAGGCAAGCCAATACCGACCGGAACATACCTTGAAAAAGGCAGGCTTTTCTTGGCTGGATAATACCTTAAAAAGGATATGCTAATATTGGTCGAGATTACATACTTAATAAAATACAGCCCAATACCAGCTAGGATAATAAACTTAGAGAGGGGCAGACCGATATTGCCCAAGAAACATCATGAGAGGAAATAATAATTGATCGGACCTAGTCTGAGTTCGGTTTCGACCGATACAAGGAGCAATGTTATGTTAAGCTGTCTATGATATAGCAAAGACAGGAGAGGCAAGCAAGAAATGTAGATGTACTCTGAAATAACTTATGAAATAGGACAGAAGTAAATATTTCAAATAAAGTAGTTTAATGGAGATTTTTGTAGTATGTGATTATATAACAGGTTTGCTAAGGTAGCGGGAGAAACACTTCTGGATTTTTCTGCAGGTACTAGACGGCAAAGAAGGTACATCTGGGGTACAAAAAAGATTCCTTAAAAACCATTTTCCACAAGTACACACCTTACGTCATCTCATAACAAACTCTAATGAACCGGGGTCCACTTCATGACTACGAAGGTTATATGAAGTGGTATAAAAGGGGGAATCCTCTCCGTTGGCAAGGTAAGTTCACATCACTGCTCACATTCATAACCCTAGTTTTCAACTACTGTTCATCTTCTTCTTCTTTTTTTCCCACACAAAGAGAGATCACTGACTTAAGCGTCGGAGGGCCTAGCCAGGGATTCCCACCCTGGTCTTAGGTCACTGACGATAGTGTTGGTTGGTCTCTTGTGCGTAGGAAGCCTTGGAAGCTCTGGATCTGGGTTTTCTTCAGTCAGATTTCTTTCTCGCCATTGGAGCTTCGCACCAGAAGGACATTCCGGGGCTTCATTCTCTTAGATCTGCTTTGGGTTTCTCGGATCGGTGTTATATAGGTATTATTCTTCACCAGCAGTAGGTTTTTTCTCTCAGCTTTCCATTTTGTCAAGCTTCTCAGACAGGATCACACCACAAGAAGACCGGATGCAACTTTCCATTTGGATGGATTATCGGGCCACCAACAATGAAGCTGAGTATGAAACCTTGATAGCTAGCTTACAAGCAGCACAACATGTCGAAGCCACAAAAGTCCTCATTCACTCAGTTTCTCAGTTGGCCGCTCAACAACTGTCAGGGATGTTTAAGATTAGCAGCTCCCGACTCAAGTTATATGCACAAGCCTTCACAAAGCTAAAGGTAAATTTTCAAGAGGTCACTATACAGAAGATCCCCCGATCGAACAATCGAGCAACAAATGAGCTGGCTAAGTTAGTTAGTTCATTATCACCTATCGTGATCAGCCAGCTGATCGAACGGGTTTCACTGGTGGCGCACATCGACTGTATGAAGGGAGTGGTCTTCTCGTGCGATTGGAGAACACCACTGATCGAATTCCTCCAATCGGGTATCACACCGGCCGACTGAGAGGTAGCGCGACTATTAAAGAAGACGGATGGGCGATTTACCTTGATAAGAGATCAGCTGTATAAAAGAGCCTTCTCCACACCCTTACTCAAGTGCGTTGGACCAGAGGACGCAGAGTACATCCTATAAGGAGTGCACCAAGGCTCCTGCAGAATCCATCCAGGCGGTCATTCGCTGGCTTGAAAGATCCTTCTTGCTGGGTATTTCTGGTCCACACTTTAAAAAGATGCCGCTCTGACGGTAGCCACCTGTTTTTCATGCCAGAAATAACACAGCATCTCACACTGACCAACCAAAGAGATGAAGGCATCCATGGTGTCCTGTCCAATCGACCAATAGGGCATGAACATCGTTGGGCCATTTCTGAGGGCGATAGCTCAACGAAAGTTTCTGCTCATCGCTGTGGACTACTTCTCAAAATAGGTGGAGGTCGGACCATTGGAAAAGATAAGTGAACATATGGTCATCAAGTTCATCTAGTAAAGCATCTTGTGTCGGTTCGGCATCCCCCGATGGCTTATCTCAGACAATGCGAGGCAATTCGTCGGTCGAAAGATTAAAGAATGGTGCGAAGGCTATGGTATCCAACAAGCCTTCACCTCAGTGGCATACTCCCAAAGCAACGGCCAAGCGGAAGTTGCCAATCGGGAGATTCTCAGAGGATTGCGAGCTCGGCTCGACAATGTAGGAGGTAGCTGGGTCGACGAACTCCCAAGCATCCTGTGGGTCATGTGCACGACCCCAAAGGAGGCGACCGGTATGACGCCATTCCATCTAGTGTACGGCGGTGAAGTACTAGTCCGGGTGGAAGTATGGGTGGAGTTCGACCGAGTGTATCACTGTGACGAGGAGAACGATGAGCAAAGACTGATGGAGCTAGACTTGGTTGACGAAGCATGGGACAAGGCAGCTGTTCTACTGATGGTGTATCGGCAACGGATGAAGCAGAGCTACAACTGGAGGGTTATCCCACGATTCTTCTAGGATGAAGCAGGGCTACAACCGGAGTGTAAGTTTCCTTCAGTGATGTACCTATGGTTTTTCTTATTTGTGTTCTGCTCTATTAGGATTTCTAATGCGTTATAAAGTTTTGTCTTGCTTAGATCAAATAGAAGTGAGTGGATGTATTGCTGAATCCATATTGATACTAGATTATCATGTTGATACCAGATTAGGTATTGATCTGAAACTATTGTGTTTGGGTGAAATCGAAAGGTGAATCATATTTGAACTTAATCTAAAATGATTATGGAATGTTAGGGTTATTCCATTTTAAGCAATTATGAAAGGATTTAGGGTTAGTTAGGATTTATGGAACTAAGTATATGAATGGTTTAAGGTAGGGTGGGAGATAGATCTGATATGAATAATAGAATGGAAATAAATGACTTTGAATTAGCTTTGTTTATAAGTTAGTTATTAGTAACATATGTATTTAGGTAAATTACATATGCGCTGTAGGATCTTGATTGGATTTCTTTAGAAGCAGGACATTCTGACGTGGGGGTTCTTTTAGAGACGAATTGTATAAAGGTGGGTATTTCTTCCTTGATCTCTATTCAGTTCTTTGAACTTAGTGCATGGTTATTATTGGATGATTAAGCTGCTTTACCTTAAATCTATAAGTTTATTGTTTTCCTGCTTGATACTTATGTTTGATCTTTGAGGTAATCTAGTTATATCCTATACAGTCTCAACTTTCGATATCTAAACTCTGTTGTGTATACACATGTAGAGTATGTATCATAGGGATGTATGGCTGATTGGGTTAACATGTTGATTATGCATATCTATGTTGAGTGCACATATGACTGGTATGTATTCTAAGAGTCATATGATTAACTGTCCATTTGCATTATGGTGTGTGTACACACGTCCGATGTGGTTATTGGAGGTGTTTATGACGTTTGGGTTGTTGCATAGATGATGACAGTGTCTGTATCATGATTACTCATATCATGTTCATCATTGCACTGCATGCTGACAATTAAGTCTCCCTCTGTGGTTGAGAGAGTTATTAGTCATTTCTAGCGCCGCACACTCAGCCACTCATGGGTAATGGTAGTTGGAGCAGTTGTCCCTTGTCCTATCATGCTCATTAGGTTGCTCAGTGTTATACTCTATTTGCCTCGACCACTCTTGAGTAGTGGGTATGGAGGGTTCAGTAGTCAAGGGGCTAGTGATGTGAGTAGTCAGGGACCTTGATGTTATGTAGTTAGATAATTACTTACTGAATCGTCCATCTCGGCCGCTCTATAGTGGTGATATATTGGAGGCTAGTACGGTTGTCACAGACCCAAGCCTCTCGGCTATACAGAGGCTGTGGTGTCTGGAGAGGTGGCGGGGGTGACCATGTGGCATGCATGCGCATTTGCATATGATGCGCGGTGCATCTTGTGGAGATATATTTGCATACATGTCTAGTAGATTCTAACTATATGTGATTGTGATATCTTGCACTTGTTTGATCTATGATTATTGCATATGGTTGTCATGCTGCATGCATGTCATTTATTATACATATATATGTTATGGTTTATTTTGCTCTAGTATTACGAACAGATCTGTTGCTATTCCCGAGTGAGTGTACTGATCATTATATATGGTTTGTGTCGATTTCAGACTAGGTATGTGTTTATCATTATGTAAGTTATGGTATGTGCATTTCATATGTCAGTTATGATTAGATATGGTTATTATGTTAGATATGTTTAGGTGCATTGATTATGATGGTTTATAATCATGTTCTTATTTTCCTACTGAGACTGTATACTTTGATCTCCATTTTTTTTATATAGATCATGTTGGAGTGTATACTAAAAGCCTAGCTTTTGTAAACATTTATTTTTAAAATAAAAGAATCGCATTGGTCAATATCTGTATTTATTTGTTAAATGTAATTGTTCAATTAATTTATATAGTAGATAACATGGAATGTGGTGTCACACTCAGAAGATCATGTTGTCGGCTCTCTATAAATTATAAACAAGTTGCTCACGACTAAGGTGGAAAGGAACAAACCATCAGAATACTCGTAGTATAATTAAGTATTAGTTTATCTTGACTAATAAATTACACTGATACACTTTAAGTGTATTGAGTAGGACCATTTAGGTAAGTTCTTTTTGTACTGACTTAGTAAAAGAACTAGACCTTAATTATTATGGAAGTGTGTGCTCTTAATCCTAATATAATAACAAGCACATATATTTAATATGTATTTCTTTGACTTATCAAAGGGTGAGGTTTAGCTCGATAAATCAATATGCCTGATAAGTTAAGAAATGATATTACTTATAGTGTGTATTGTTGATTATAGAAGGAATCTATGTCCTAGTTATCTAGGTTGAGAATGTCCCCAAGAGAAGCTCATAAGAATTGTCATGTTAAACCCTGCAGGTAGACTTAGTCCGACATGATAATAAAGTTGAGTGGTACTACTCTTGGAGCTAGATATTAATTAAGTGAGTTGTCAGTAACTTACATAATTAGTGAGCATTCGTAATCTTAAACACAGGGAGACTAACACACTCATAATAAGAAGGAGCCCATAATGTAATTTGGGATTGGTGTGGTAGTGCGATAATAACTCTCTAGTGGAATGAGTTATTATCGATGAACTTGAGTTGTGTGTTCGGGGCGAGCACGGGATACTCAAGCTCATCGGAAGGCCAAAACCAATTTCTCCTCTAGGTCCCTATCGTAGCCTCATTATAGTCTCAAGTCCATCCAAATGTAAGGCTCTTCTTGGTGTCCAAGAAGTGGGCCGGTCCAATTCTTGGTGACCAAGCAAGGGTCGACCACATCCTCTTCTATAGGGGTCATCCCTTTGCTTGGTGACCAAGCATGAAGGGGCCGGCCACAATATTCAAACAAGGAGGGTTGTTTTTGAATTTTTAAAATCTTCTCTTTGTAGAAAACTATAAGTTTTAAAAGAGATATTTTAATTTTAAAAACTTTCCTTATTTGAATTTGGTCACATGTTTTAATAGAGAGTTTTAAAAGTTTTAAAACTTTCCTTTTTTAACCATCCTCATGGTTTAAGAAAAAAAAAAGAAGATAAGTTTTAAAATTAAAATTCTCTATCATCATGTTAAAAAAGGAAATTTTATAAGAGAAGTTTTAAATTTTAAAATATGGTTTAAATTTTAGAACTTTTCTTTTTTTAACTCTTACTTTAGGAAATAGAGCTTGTAAATTTTATAAGAGGATTTCTTCTTGTAAAATTTTTTAAAAAAATATTTCCTTTTCTCTTGATGAGGTGGCCGGCCACCTTGCTTGGTGCCCAAGCAAGGGGCCGACCATAATTAAAATAAATAAAATCATCATCAATCAAAATTAGTGATTGATTCAATCAAGAGGAAAGAAAAGGAAAAATTAAAAGGGAAAAGGAAAAACTCTTAGGTGATTTTATTTTTTGTAAAAAGTTTTTCCTTATTTGCCTTGGGCAAGTAATATAAAAGAAGGGGTGAGGGGGCTTCATGAGACACAACTCTTATTCTTTTGCTTGGAGATCTCAAGTGGTCGACCCCTCTCTCTCTCTTCTCTTTTCCCTTTTGCTCTCTTCTCCTTGGTGGTGGTGGTGGTCGGATTTTAGAAGAAGAGGAGGAAGCTTTTGGGTGGTGTTCATCTTGGAGGAACGTCGCCCACACGACGTCCAAGGCGAGGCGAGGAATACGGCAGAAGATCTTGAGGTCATTATCTTACAAAGAGAAGGTATAACTAGTAGTTTTCTTCCGCATCATACTAGTTATTTTTCTTTGTATGAATTCTAAATACAAGAGGCAATTAGATCTAGTTTATCGAATTTATTTTTAGAGTTTGTGTTTTCTTCTTTTTCGAATTTGTGATTCGATTGTTCTTTTTGGTTAACCTAGAGTTAGTTTAGGAAATTAAATATTAGCTTTCCTTAAAAGGTTTTGTCTAGGCGGTGGTGGTTGCTCCCATATCCAAGAAGGTCATGTGCCTCGTCATGCAGTCATGAAAGCCAATTTTAGAAATTAATATTTAATGGAATTAATAACATAGGTGGATTTGAATCAATAGTGTTAAGTTCCGCTTGCGATTCAAATCTAAACCATTAAGAACAGATAAGTTAAATTTGGAATCAATGATGTTAAGTTCCGTCTGCGATTCCTAATTTAACTTCTAAAGAACACAATAGATTATTTAAGGAAAGGTTTGACACTTGTACAAAAAATTTTGTACAGTGGAACCGGTACTTTTTTCCTAGGACTAACCAACAGATCATGCATTATTTTGTCTATTACCCGCTGAGTGACCCGCACTCACCACCCCGTTTGTACCAATATGATTTCAGGTAGCAAGTAGATGATTATGGAGTCACTTGGAGTATCCTGCCTGCCAGTCCCACGTCACATCGGAGGTTTATTTTCGGTATTATTTCTACTTTATTTGCATTACGTTTTCAATGGATTTGGTGTTGTATAAATTCGACTATGTTTTGGAGTTTGTTATGTGGAGTTTGTTATGTGGAGTTTGTATTTGTGATGTTGTGGTTGTGTAAGTCTAGCTGGCTAACAAATCTTGATTTTGGTTTATGGGTTTTCCTATCATTTTTCCATTGTGTTTTTAGTACAGCTGTATGGGTTGTTTAGTATATAACTGCATGGTTATGCATGTTTCAGTCGTGTGAGCTGATGATTATAGCTTGTGAGTATGTCATGTGGCAATGTATAAATGTTTCATATTGTCAAAGTTACAGGGGAGATGTTGTTCGTTTGCTGGGCAAGGACTCCTCTGGGGCGTGACATTGAGTGCCTTCTCAGCATCAGTCAAGCATAGCACAGTCATAGCAGGGCAACAGCAGAAAGCTAGAGTAGTCGGAACCTCAATCGGGCACGTAGATGCTTGTATGGAAGTTATATCTTGAGGCTTGGTTGAGCACTACTTTTATAAGTTGTGGAAGATACCTTCCATAGGGCTGAAGGTACCAATAGCATGTAAAATCTGATCCCAAAAAGTGTTGATCCTTATCGCTGAAGAAGTTATATTTTATCTATTGGAAGGCACCTTCCATAGCACTAAAGGCGCCTTCCATGAACAGTGCGAAGGCGCCTTCCAATGCTTGAAGGCGCATCGGGTACTGTTCACCCAAAGTCTTTTTTACTCCTTTTGCCCTACAAGTTAGGTTAGTCCAACATGACAATATCTAACTTGCAAACAAGTTTTATTACAATCATAATAAGGAGTACTAATTAGTTCCTATCCTTCCAGGATTAGGAACTAGTCAAGGTTTCAATTTAGGGATCCAAAATAGACCTATAATAGACCAACGCTTACTGTCCCTCAACTAGGATGTGTCCTCATCGAGTCACTCTCCTCCAATGACTTACCTTCACTTACCAACTTATAGCCGGTTGACTAGCCTCTTGACCCATCAGGTCTTCCCGCTAGTTGTCAAGTCCGCAGACCCAACTGGACTTCTGCCAACTGTCAGTCACCACAGACCCAACCGGACTTCCCGCCAGACATCAAGTTGTCCCTTTGACCTATTTGAGCTTCGTACCAACTATTAAGTCCTCATACCTAGTTAGGTTTCATCCTGGTGTCAGGTCCTCTAAACTTATCAATCTCTGCACGCTTGGTAGATGTATTAGATTACAAAAACACGTAACTTAACTCACTTGTCATTCATCAAAACTTGAGTTAGACCATTAGTGCAAATTATACCAATAATCAAAACTTAAGTTAGATCATTAGTGTAAATTGCACCAACACATAGAATAAGCATAGTAAGAAACATGAAAAAAAATTAATAGCAGAGGGGGAGCCTCACCGAGTCAGGTAAGTCAGAGATGAGTATCGATGAAGGGGGAGGAACATCAGAAGAGGAAAGCTGCAGTGAAGGGGGAGCCTCACCGAGTCAAGTAAGTCAGGTACGCAATCTAACCCCGACTCAGTCTTTTCTCTTTATTAAATCTCTTTCTAAAGACTTATTCGAATTAGAAAAAGAAAATAAAGAATTGAAAATGAAATTAGCAAAAGCATGTCTACTTGAGATGTATGATAGTATAAAATCAGAAAATGATAAATTAAAATTAGAAATTGAAAAATTGAAATCTAATGCATGTTTAAATAAATTTCCAAAATCAAAAATTAGAATTTATGGAAAATTAAATTGGTACGTTAGAAACCATCAGGGTCAACTTAGAAGAGTGCCCAAGAATTATATACCCCCTAAGTATCTGATTAATCCAGTAGGAAGGAACCTTTATTGAGTTCCGAAATCTGTACTAAATTAATTTATTTAATTAAAGCTCTTAGAAGCAAAATTAAATGTTAAATTTCTTTATGAAGCTTTGTCTAAGGAAGTGGTTGTTGCTCCAATAACCAAGAAGGCCTAGTGCCTCGTCACGACCTGGAAGCTGAAATATTGAAATAAAATATTTAATTAACTTTCTGAAAAAGTATTAAACTAAAATTAAATAATGCTTTGAAAGTTTTTTCAAACATTTTTTTTTCTAAAAATTAATTCTTGACTTAGAAATTATTTCTGGAAAATTCTAAAAATTAATTTAACTTAGAAATTCTTTTCTTTCAACTTAAAAATCTGATAAATATTTTTTAGTGTTATACTCTTACCCCGTTTTTGCTGTGATCAAAGGGGTAGAGATTAGTACAAGTTTAGGGGGAGTTAGGAAAATTAAAATTTTTAAATATTTTTCTACACTGTGTTGTAATTTTATTTATTGCAAATTTATGCTTAACATGTTAGTTTAGTAATTTTCTTTAAAATTATTTTTTGTGTCCTTTTTTACCCTAACTTGAACTTGGGTTGATGCACATCAAAAAGGGGGAGATTGTTGGACCCCGTGGTAGTTTTGATGTGATCAACCAAGTTGGTTAGGTCCTGCTTTGTGTTTGATCCCTGTGTCTGAGTGTGCAGGAGCTTAGGAGCGCAAGAAGTCGAGCGGAAGACGCAGCTAGTGAGAAAGACGGCACGGGAAGGGAGTCGACGGGCTCAGTGCGTCCGAAGGACGAGAGAGCTGCGGAAGAGTACACCGGTGGGCGAGAAGAACGTGCACGGAGTTCGAGGGATGTTAAGCCGGGGAGGAAGGCTGCTCGAGGAAGGTCGAAAATTGCAGCTTAAGCCGAAGCAAAAGAAGCAAAAAGCTGGACATGCAGCTTAAGGCGCCTCAGCCAGTGCTGGAGGCGCCTCCAGTCCTGTTGGAGGCGCCTCCAACTGGTCAAAGTGACTGTTTTGAGCTGCGGATAAAGTTTTATCCGCTCACCCCTTGGAGGCGCCTTGGACCTCTGTTGGAGGCGCCCTGAACCTCCGCGATAGAATTTCCAAGGGCTATAAAAGGACCCCTGGAGCTAGGAATTCATAACAACTCAAGCAATCAATTTTGTAGTCTTTTCTTAGTAACTAGTGAGCATTTTAAGTGTGTAAAAGGCTTCTCCGCCTTCAGCAAAGGAGCTTTCTTACTGCGCTTTTCTTACTGCCCTAGATTAACAACCCTCTTGGTTGTAACCAGGTTAATTTCTGTCTCCTTTTATTTCTGTTATTAATTTTATTATAGTTGCTTTAATTTTGATTTGAAAGACCCGAGGAGGGTATCGTTTTAATTTTTTCAGAAGCAATTCACCCCCCTCTTGCCGGCCTCCGCTGCACCTACACTAATGACCTCGAGATCTTCTGTCGTATTCCTCGCCTCGCCTTGGACGTCGTATGAGCGACGATCCTCCAAGATGAACACCACCCAAAGACTTCTTCCTCCTCATCTTGAATTCGGCCACCACCACCAATTTAGGAATCAAAGAGAGCAAGGGAAAGGGAAGGGGAGAGATCCGGCCATCATGAGAGAGCACAAGCAAGAGACTAGAATTAGATGCCTCCTCCTCCTCCTTATTCTTCTTCTCCTTCTCCTCCTTCTTGTATCCGGCCACTTAAAAGAACCACAAGCAATATATGTGGTCGGCCCTAGCAAGATAAAGAGCTAGGGGCCGACCCTAAGGAGGAGACCAGAGAGAAGAGAGAAAAAGAATTCATTAATTCATGAAGTCTTTCCTCCCCTTCTTTTATAATACTTTCCCAAGGCAAATAAGGAAAAACTTTTTACAAAAATTAAAATCTTCCTCATGTTTTTCCTTTTCCCTTTTTATTTTTATTTTTCTTTCCTCTTGATTGAATCAATCACCAATCATAGATTAGTTTTAATTTGATTGAATGATGATTTAATCCTATTGGCCGACCCCTTGCTGGGGCACCAAGCAAGGGTGGCCGACCCCTATAAGGAAGGATATATATATATTTTTTATAAAATTTTACAAGAAGAAATCCTCTTATAAAATTTTACAAGCTCTCTTTCAATTTCCTAAAGTAGGAGTTAAAAAAGGAAAGTTTTAAAAATTAAAACCATGTTTTAAAATTTAAAACTTCTCTTATAAAATTTCCTTTTTTAATATGGTGATAGAAAATTTAAATTTTAAAACTTCTCTTCCTTTTTTCCTAAACCATGAGGATGGTTAAAAAAAGAAAGTTTTAAAACTTTTAAACTTTCTTTTAAAACATGTGGTCTAATTCAAATAAGGAAAGTTTTTAAATTTAAAATCTCTCTTTTAAAACTTGTAGTTTTCTACAAAGAGAAGATTTTTAAAAATTCAAAAACACCCCTCCTTGTTTGAATTATTGTGGTCGACCCTTCCTATGCTTGGACACCAAGCATAGGGTCGGCCCTCTTGAGAGGAGATGTGGTCGGCCATTGCTTGGTCACCAAGCAATCGACTGGCCCCCTTCTTGGACACCAAGATGGGTCTTTCTTTGGATGGGCTTGAGGGTTTAATGAGACTATGATAGGGACCTAGAGGAGAAATTGGTTTTGGCCTTCTAATGAGCTTGAGTATCCCGCGTTCGCCTCGAACACACAACTCAAGTTCATCGATAATAACTCATTCCACTAGAGAGTTATTATTGCACTACCGCACCAATCTCAAATTATATTATGGGCTCCATTTTATCATGAGTGTGTTAGTCTCCCTGTGTTTAAGATAACGAATGTCCACTAATTAAGTAAGTTACTGACAACTTAATTAATATCTAGCTCCAAGAGTAGTACCACTCAACTTCATTATCATGTCGGACTAAGTCCACCTGCAGAGTTTAACATGACAATCCTTATGAGCTCCTCTTGGGGACATTCTCAACCTAGATAACTAGGACACAGATTCCTTCTATAATCAACAACACACACTATAAGTAATATCATTTCCCAACTTATCGGTCTTATTGACTTATCGAGTTAAATCTCACCCATTGATAAGTTAAAGAAATAAATACTAAATATATGTGTTTGTTATTATATTAGGATTAAGAGACACACTTCCATAATAACTAAGGTCTAGTTCTTTTATAAAGTCAGTACAAAAGAACTTATCTAAAATGGTCCTACTCAATACACTTGGAGTGTATCAGTGTAATTTATTAATTAAGATAAACTAATACTTAATTACACTACAACTACTTCAACGGTTTGTTCATTTCCATCTTAGTCGCGAGCAACTGTTTATAATTTATAAAGAACCGACAACATGATCTTCTGTGTGTGACACCACACATCATGTTGTCTACTATATAAATTAATTGAACAAATTATATTTAACAAATAAATGTAAATATTTGACCATTGTGATTCTTTATTTCTAAATAAATGTTTATACAAAAGCTAGGCTTTTAGTATACACTCTAACAATCTGCCACTTATACTAAAAGACTATGCTACCATAAATGTTGTCATACATCTGAATCTCAACCCTTCAACATGCCCATCAAAAGATCTTGCCTTAAGGACCATAGTGAAAGGATCTACAGGTCATCACCTGATGCAATCTAGGCGGCAACAACTTCTCCTCGTTTATACGATTTCTCGTATTGGGTGGTACTTGCGCTATATTGTGTTTACTTGCCTTATGGACTTATGGTTTCTTCGAGTTTGCTACTGCACCACTATTATTATAATAAATTGTAATGATATTTGGGCAAACCAGAAAACATGTCTAAGTCCATCATGAAGTATCTGAGCCATACAGCTTCTATGACTGCCTCAGAGGCTGCCACTTACTCAGCTTCTTATGGTGGAGTCCGAAAAAGCACCTTTGCTTATCACTCTTCCATAGTTATGACTTCACCTCCTAAAGTAAACACAAAACCCCGAGGTCATCTTACTATTGTCCCTATCTGATTGGAAGTCAAAATCCGTGCAACCCACAGGGACCAAATTATCTGCCTTGTAAGCTAGCATATAATCTCTAGTGCCTCTAAGGTACTTCAATATATGCTTTACCGCAGTCCAATGTCCTTGTCCAGGGTTACTTAGATATCTGCTAACTATGCCCTCGGCAAAATAGATTTCTGATCTCGTGCATAGCATACATTAGGCTTCCGACAGCCGAAGCATAAGGAACTGCCTTCATTTCCTCTATCTCCTTTGATATTTTCGGAGACATCTCTTTAGATAAAGCTACTCCATGCTGAAAAGGTAAGAAACCTTTCTTGGAGTTTTGCATGCTTAAAATGAGCAAGGATTGTTTCGATATATGAAGCTTAAGATAAGTAAAATATATTCTTTTCTTACGATCCCTTTGATCCCAAGAATATATGCATTATCCCAAGTCCTTCATATCGAATTGTTTGGACAACCATACCCTTACTTCTGACAACACTTTGATATTGTTTCCAACTACCGAAAATGTTATCTACGTATAGTACAAGAAATACCACCACGTTTCCATCACACTTCTTGTATACACAAAACTCATTCGGTTATAAAATAAATCTATAGGTCTGGATTACTTTATTAAACCGGATGTACCAAGACCTTGAAGCTTTACTTCAGTCCATAGATTGATTGAGCTTACACACAAGATGCTCTTTGCTCTTTGCAATGAACCCTTCTGGTTGCTTTATATGGATGTTTTCTTTAAGACTTCCATTAAGGAAAGTTGTCTTGACATCCACTTGCTAAATCTCATAGATAAAAGAATCTGGATAGACTTAAGCATGGCTATCGGTAAAAAAGTTTCCTTTTTCAACAAGCCTTACTTTGAAAGTTTCTACCTTCCTGTCTATCCCTCTTTTCCTATTGTAGACTTATTTTCACCCAATGACTTTTACACCATTTGGTGATTTTATAAGCTCCCAAACTCTATTAGAATACATATATTCTAATTCTGTATTCTTTGCAAAGATGTTGTATCTTTATCTTGGAGTGCTTCGTCATATGTCTGGAGATCAGGTTCATGTCCACCAGGGATCGAGTCTAAAGACTCTTTCAAAACATGAATCTTTTAGGTTGCCTAACAACCCTCCCACTACGACGAGGCACTTTCTACAATTGTATATCATTTGTGATATGTATTGTAGTTTCTTGTGATATTTCATCTTGTACAGTTGGTACTAGGTTAGACGTGTCCTTTAATTTCCTTAAGAATAATTTTTACTCATGGGCTTGTGGTTCATAGTATAGTCCTTTTCTAAAATCAGACATTGGTGCCAACAATGACCTTCCGATTTCAAGGACTATAAACCTCTTTTCGTTTTTCTAGGATAACTCACAAATAAGTGAACTCATGTCCAACTTATCAGTGTCTCTCACGTTCTAGACCACCCAAATCCAAATATGCTTCAGACTAAGCTTACGCCCATTCTGCAATTCTGTGGGAGTAGAGAGTTCTGACTTAGAAGGTACTATGTTCACTTCCGTTTCCAGTGTATATCCTTAAAACGAATTTGGTAATTTTCTGAATAACTCATCATCGATCTAATTATTCCATAAGAGCCTTATACCTTCTTTCTACTACACCATTTTGTTGGGGTGTACTAGGTGCAGTTAGTTGGGATTAAATCCTGACTTCTGATAAGTGACTCCTAAACTCTCCTAAAAGGTACTCGTTACTACGATTTCACCGTAGTGTCTTGATACTTTTACTTTGACGTTACTCCACATCAGCCTAGTACTCTTTGAACTAATCAAAGCACTTAGACTTATGGCGCGTCAAGTAAATGTATCCTTATCTCGAATAGTCATCTATAAAAGAGACGAAATATTCGAAACAACCTCTTACCTGGATAGTCAAAGGTCTACACAAATCAGAATGAACCAATTCCAACATATCTTTGGCTCCATACCCCTTAGACTCAAAAGCTTCTTAGTTATTTTTCCTTCCAAGTAAGACTCGCAGGTTGGAAAGATTTCCACTACCAATGAACCCCAAGAGTTCATTGGTTATTATCCTTTGAATCCTACTCAAGTTAATATAACCTAGACTTAGATGCCAAAAATATAATTGATTCATTTTCGAAGGTTACTTTCTCTTATTAAAGCTAGAAAATGTGTTATTAATTTTCATTTATTGCATCATGGGAGTTATTGGATTATAAATTATCAACCAACGTACCAGAACAGATAACTTCCCTATTTTTCTTGATAACAAGTTTGTTATCAAAATATACAGAATATCTATTCCTTTTTAGAAACCGAAATCAGGTTCTTTCTAAACTTAGTACGTAAAGACAATTTCTGAAAATCCATATTTTATTCCTATCAGAGGATAAACATCTCCCACTGCAACAGCTGCTACTTTTGTAGTAGTGTCCATGTAGACGGTGTTTTCCTTTTCATATAGCTGTCGGGTTTCCTGGAACCCTGCAATGAATTACAGACATGATTAGTGGCACCTGTATCTACACTCCAGGTACTGGTAGATAACACCACTAAATATGTTTCAACAACTAATGAATTAAATACACCTATATTTCTCTCAGTTCTAAGAGAACAGTCTACCTTAATGTCCAAGTCCTATCATTATAATTGAGACTACTAAGTCTTTTCTATAGTATAACAACTAGGGGATTGACTAACATTTGAAATCCTAATAATCACAAAAATATTTGGTCAAGACCAACTCTTTAAAATCCTCGTGAATTTTGTATGACACGATAGTGTGGATGTATACAAATTCAAAAAAGATTTTGTCCATTAATTTTATTATTTTGTCATCCTAACTTCATGACGAATAAAATTAATAGTTGGTCTATCTTTGATCAAATATTTTGGTCAAAACTTTGAATTTAAAATAATATTAATTCCTCAAACAATATTATTTAAATTCACCAACACCTCAAACACCGGGAATTTTGCATACCACGATAGTGTGGACGTATACAAATTCGAACATTTGTAAGAGGAGGGTTTTTCTTATTAATTATTTTGTCAATAAATCTTTATGACAAATAAAATTATCTCAAACACCATGAATTTTGTATGCCACGATAGTATGGACGTATACAAAACCAAACATTTGTAAGACGAGTTTTTCCCATTAATTTTATTTTCTTGTCATCCTGACAAATAAAATTACCTCATACACTGTGAATTTTGTATGCTACGATAGTGTGGACGTATACAGAAACTCGACATTTGTAAGAGGGGATTTTAATTTTATTATCTTGTCAACTTATCTTTTTGACAAATTAATAGTTGGTTTTCCTTTGGTCACACAAATAATAGCAGTGACTCCGATGGGGAGGATACTATTAGACGTGCCTAAGTGTATACCATTACTTGACACTAAGTTCATTAATAAGATTATGCCCCTTCCGATGGGGAAGATTACACGCTCTTAATTAATTTCCTATAGTCGTCCTAAATGGAAGTTTGATCTAGTGATCCGCAAACAAACTCATCCGATATGGAGGAACGCACTCAGAGCCAACGCGCAAGTTTATTTGCATCACTTATAAACTAGTAATGGAGACCGTGGAATTTATTAAAATAAATCTCTCTCCCATTTAGTTATTTAAAGTGAGAAATTTTAAACTATCCTAGCATACATCACATGCATACATACACATCACAGTAAATAAAAGCAATAAATATGGAAATTATTTTTCTAACTATTATGGCATTTTCCATCATTGTCCTCCGTGTGCTTCAACCCTAGCTGCTGCCATCTTTAGCCACCGCCATCAGGTTGAATCGTGGCATCCATCTTGCTTCTTATTCCGCTGCGCCTCTGGTGCTTCAAAAGTACAACGCCTCGCAAACATCCGATCCGCGACAAAAATAGAATATTACAAATATCGATCCTATATTCCATAAAGGAATGTACATGTATTCTAGATTGAATAAAAATAAAATTCTAAAAATAATTTAGCTGCTGCTGTATTTGATACATACAATCATGCACACACACAATAATGCCCTTGACATGTCCAAGGGTCCAATCACACACAACATCTATAAGACATAATAGTTGGAGTCTGTAAACCAAAAAGTTAGCACATCCTACTATTATCCTGCCTAAATTATATATGACATGTGCATAACCTATTTGAATTCTAAACACACAGAGGCAAACCCTAGCTCTGATATCAATTGTTGGTTAGTCCTAGGAAAATCGTACCGGTTCCACTGCACAAAAATTTTGTACAAGTGTCGAACCTTTCCTTAAATAACCTATTGTGTTCTTTAGAAGTTAAATTAGGAATCGCAGATGGAACTTAACATCATTGATTCCAAATTTAACTTATCTGTTCTTAATAGTTTAGATTTGAATCGCAAGCGGAACTTAACACTATTGATTCAAATCTACCTATGTTATTAATTTCATTAAATATTAATTTCCAAAATTGGCTTCCAGGACTGCATGGCGAGGCACATGACCTTCTTGGATATGGGAGCAACCACCACCGCCTAGACAAAGCCTTTTAAGGAAAGCTAATATTTAATTTCCTTAAATAACTCTAGGTTAACCAAAAAGAACAATCGAATCACAAATTTGAAAAACAAAGAAAACACAAACTCGAAAAATAAATTTGAAAAACTAGATCTAATACCTCTTGTGTTTAGAATTCTTACAAATGAAATAACTAGCATGATGCAAAAAATAATTGCTAATTATACCTTCTCTTTGTATGCAAATGACCTCGAGATCTTCTGCCGTATTCCTCACCTCGCCTTGGACGTCGTGTGGATGACGATCCTCCAAGATGAACACCACCCAAAGACTTCTTCCTCCTCCTCTTGAATTCGGCCGCCACCACCAATTTAGGAATCAAAAAGAGCAAGGGAAAGGGAAGGGGAGAGATCCGACCATCATGAGAGAGCACAAGTAAGAGACTAGAATTAGATGCCTCCTCCTCCTCCTTCTTCTTCTTCTCCTTCTCCTCCTTCTTGTATCCAGACACTTAAAAGAACCACAAGCAATATATGTGGCCGGCCCTAGCAAGATAAAGAGCTAGGGGTTGACCCTAAGGAGGAGACTAGAGAGAAGAGAGAAAAAGAATTCATTAATTCATGAAGTCTCTCTTCTCCTTCTTTTATAATACTTGCCCAAGGCAAATAAGGAAAAACTTTTTACAAAAATTAAAATCTTCCTCATGTTTTTCCTTTTTCCTTTTTATTTTTTTTTCTTTCTTCTTGATTGAATCAATCACCAATCATAGATTAGTTTTAATTTGATTGGATGATGATTTAATCCTATTGGTCGGCCCCTTGCTTGGGCACCAAGCAAGGGTGGCCGACCCCTATAAGGAAGGAAATATATATATATTTTTATAAAATTTTATAAGAAGAAATCCTCTTATAAAATTTTACAAGCTCTCTTTCAATTTCCGAAAGTAGGAGTTAAAAAAGGAAAGTTTTAAAAATTAAAACCGTATTTTAAAATTTAAAACTTCTCTTATAAAATTTTCTTTTTTAACATGGTGATAGAAAATTTAAATTTTAAAAATTCTCTTCCTTTTTTCCTAAACCATGAGGATGGTTAAAAAAGGAAAGTTTTAAAACTTTTAAACTTTCTTTTAAAACATGTGGCCTAATTTAAATAAGGAAAGTTTTTAAATTTAAAATCTCTCTTTTAAAACTTGTAGTTTTCTACAAAGAGAAGATTTTAAAAAATTCAAAAACACCCCTCCTTGTTTGAATTATTATGGCCGACCCTTCCTATGCTTGGACACCAAGCATAGGGCCGACCCTCTTAAGAGGAGATGTGGCCGGCCATTGCTTGGTCTCCAAGCAATGGACCGGCCCCCTTCTTGGACACCAAGATGGGTCTTTCTTTGGATGGACTTGAGGGTTTAATGAGGCTACGACAGGGACCTAGAGGAGAAATTGTCTTTGGCCTTCCGATGAGCTTGAGTATCCCACGTTCGTCCCGAACACACAACTCAAGTTCATCGATAATAACTCATTCCACTAGAGAGCTATTATCGCATTACCGCACTAATCCCAAATTATATTATGGGTTTTTTCTTATCATGAGTGTGTTAATCTCCATGTGTTTAAGATAACGAATGCCCACTAATTAAGTTACTGACAACTCAATTAATATCTAGCTCTAAGAGTAGTACTACTCAACTTCATTGTCATGTCAGACTAAGTCCACTTGCAGGGTTTAACATGACAATCCTTATGAGCTCCTCTTGGGGACATTCTCAACCTAGATAACTAGGACACAGATTTCTTCTATAATCAACAACATACACTATAAGTAATATCATTTCCCAACTTATCGGGCTTATTGACTTATCGAGTTAAATCTCACCCATTGATAAGTCAAAGAAATAAATACTAAATATATGTGTTTGTTATTATATTAGGATTAAGAGCACACACTTCCATAATAACTAAGGTCTAGTTCTTTTATAAAGTCAGTACAAAAGAACTTACCTAAAATGATCCTACTCAATACACTTGGAGTGTATCAGTGTAATTTATTAGTTAAGATAAACTAATACTTAATTACACTATGACTACTTCAAAGGTTTGTTCATTTCCATCTTAGTCACGAGCAACTGTTTATAATTTATAAAGAAACGACAACATGATCTTCTGTGTGTGACACCACACACCATGTTGTCTTCTATATAAATTAATTGAACAAATTATTTTTAACAAATAAATGTATATATTTGACCATTGTGATTCTTTATTTCTAAATAAATGTTTATACAAAAGCTAGGCTTTTAGTATACACTCTAACAGTTCTGCCTTCATTTTCAATAATCTTGCAGTAGCTAATAGTTGAGAATTGCCAAAAAGAATGTCTTCTCATAATTCTCTTTCACTAGACTTCAACATATCATACATTTTCTAAATTTTGGGTGTAGGTGTTTCTCTATATTTAATTTATCATATGCATTCATTGCATTGTAATCCATTGATTGTATTGCATTCACAGACCTTGATGATTCCTCTGGAGCAATTGGGCAAGATGACGAAGCAATAGAAGATCCAATTTGGTCAAATACATACGACTCTCCATGATAAAACCAATTGTAATAATTTGGAACAAATCCATACTTATATATATATATATATATATTTTCCATTGTATCCTCATCACAAAAAAGCTATATTTCTATATCTGCGCTAATTACATGAATACTTTAACTCTGTACCATTCAAACATTCTGACTTAGACTTAGCGAACTTCATAAACTCTTCAACCTCAGCAAAAAAATTTTTGACTGATAAATCCATTGTCTAACCTATTGTACATTCAAGCCTTGTTAATATACATTATATTCTAATAAGAATACAATTTCCAATATGGTTAATCATGTCAAACTAAGCATGATTATATTTAAATCATTTAGGTCTCATGAAACTATGCATGCTCTTCTAACGTATATGTCGTAAATGAAAGTATCTTGTAAAATGATCAAGGCAAGTTGAACAAACAAAACAACAATGGGCTCGAGGAGATTATCGAAGTTATCTATCAAGTTATCGAACTATGCAAATAGGTTGTCTTCCCAAGTTATCGCAGATATACAAGTCATCACTGATATACTATCAATATGGATAAATATTAAGCATCAGCATGTATAAATATTATTAATAATCTAAATCTGATAAATCAACTAACAAAAGAATCATGGGAGGCAATGTCACTTAAATACACTAGCACTGCTCAGCCGCGGTTGGCAGAGCAAGGTCGTGGTCGAGCACTGGCCGACAGAGCAGGGTTGTGGCCTAGCACTGGCTGGTCGCAGCTGAGCAATGCCAATTGTAGTCTTGCTTAGCCTGCCGCAATCGAGGAGTGTAGGCCACAGCCTTGCTCTGTCGACCATGGCCGAGCAGTGACAGCCATGGCAAAGTGACACTTCTCAAAGCTATGGCAAGAGGAGAAGAGGGAGAAGAGGAGTACCTGAACGCTGGAGGAAGAGAAGCCGGAGGAGGAAGGAGAGATCGTCGGAATGAGGAAGAGATCACCGAAGCAGGGAAGTGATCGCATGTAGAGAAGAGATCAGGTGCACGAGAACCCTAATATTCCAATTTTAGAGACTGATTAATTATGCTATCGCTAATAGCGGCGGATTAATTATTTTGTCACTAATAGCAACGGATTAATCCGTCATAAAAATGGCAGATATTAGGATTTAATGTTTCCCGTCGGCCAAATACAAAGAACTTATAAGCGATGAAATGTTGTTGCCCATCATTAATTCCGTCGCTATTAGGTTTTTTTTGTAGTGCGTTATCTTTAAAAAAAATACTAATAGGCAACGGTTATTTGATAAAACGTTATCTTTAATAAAATAAAATATAAACTGTAATTTTCACTAAAAGCATTATAAAAGAATAATATTTTTTTAAAAAAAGAATATTGTCTTTGAATATTGTGTATAAGTTTTTTTTGTTTGTAGTCTTTAATCATCATAAGCTCACAATATCTTGGTGTGAAATGGAGTATTAGCAAATAACGTAATACCCACACCGCATTATCTCACAATGGCACTTTGGATCTCTAGTTAGTTGTCATTGACAAATTTTTATGTGCTCATAATATCCCTTGAAAAGTGATATCTAGTTAAGTAGCACCTAACTGCTACATGCCCACGGTAAGATCATGAATCTGAACACTATAAAAATCTATGTACCCACATTATTTTTAAAGGTGCATAATGCCTTATTAGTCTCTGTGACCCTAACCTTTACACCCTCCATCATCAATGCTTATAAAGGATTGTGTAATCATCAATTAAGTTAAAAACCTTCTAGACAAGCACATGATCATTGGACTATAATGACTCTTTGGACAGTCAACTGGTCTATTAGAGCGAGGCTAACCAAACAAAGATACATGACAAAAGGTCATTAGAGGTTGCTGACTCTTATATGCCTATAAAAAGGGAGGTTTCCGATCATTAAGGGACACCTTTTCTAGAGTTTTTTCGAGCCCTCCACAAAGTCTTCATGAAGGTTTTCACAGTCACTTTAAGAGCTTGGCAACTTTAGCAACTTCTAATAGAGAAAGGTAGACCTTTAATCAACAGTAATCTTAGGCACCTTTCTGATATCATTAATTGTGGAGGTGAATGAAGATTATTGATGCTTTGGTACATGGACAAGGAATTAGTTAACTTTCGCCATAAGAATGAGTTTTTCTGATGATGTAAATATACCTAACCTTGATTGTGGAACAAGCAAATTCATGGCATAATTAAAGAATAATATAATTTAGCTGAATATATAAGAAGAAAGGCTTGGTATCCAATTCATAAACAAAACACAGTGAAAGATTTACAAGAATTGAAAGTTATGGTTTCAGCCAAATACGTATACGTTATCAACCCAAAGGAAGGTGGAGAGAAGAAGGCAGACGACAGAACAAATCCATTTAGGTGGATGATCGATGGTTTCTCAACCATTGCAAATCAAGGCGCTGCCACGTATTACTCTGGGAGTTTCACAGCCTGTGGTTTTAGCTGGTAAATCACATGTTCTTCAACAAGTGAAAACCAAACTTTTGTAGTTAATACAAATGAAATTTCTCTATCCGTTTCGATAAGAACATCCACATCAACTACTCTATCCAAAAATTTTATCCTAAATTTTGAATAGGGTAGTTACAAAATCTTTGCATCAGCTCCCCTATATATTCCTAAATTTGGATTTGATAAATAGTAATTCTCTAAATTCAGGGAATGAAACCTCTATCTCCCTCTCCTTCCACTCATTCTTGTCAATCTTTCTTTCCACTCATTTCATAAATATAATAATAAAAAAATAGAGAAAAGTGAAGAAAATAATAAAAAATTGAAGATAATAGAAATTTTAGGATAATTGATATAGTGTGTAGTATTGAAAAATGATTATCAAAATTTAATAAAGTGAGCTACTTACTTTAAATTTTAAATATATTAATAGAGAAATTGATGTGGATTGGATACTCTAACATTTAAGATCTTTGAAAGACTTGTTAAGATCTTTGAAAGATTTGGCACAAGAAAATGCTTTGTGAAAGATAGCTAAGAGAAGAACTATATTAACTGCAGGAAGTTGCGATTGGAATCAGTTTTAGAAGAAGATGGTGAGAAATATGTGGGTCTTTATCTCTCACATGATGATGCAGATTCAAAAAACCCAGTGATCAAAGCAATCTACAAGCTCTTCATATATGATCAACTACATGCGGAGCACGTACAAAAGGAAGGTGACAATACAGTTAATACAGAGTTTCTTGCTATTTTGCAACATATGTTGACTCATGAAGGAAGGATTAGTATTTCTTTTCCTGAACTTGTTGGTGGTGGAGTTATTTATCATGTTATATATCTTCATTATTTATGTAGGCGAAGACTATTTCCATAGCACATCCCGTGATGGATTTTGTTGTAAGATTGCATTAAACAAGTTCAACAGTTCAAAATCTGGACTGCTCGTCAATGATTGTTGCATCTTTGGAGCTGAAGTCTTGGAAGCTTTTGCATGCAAATTAGACAAAGAAGGAATCCGTGAATCCTTGTCCCTAAAGAAAGACCTAACTGTTCGAATTTATGCTTGGGTGATCAAGGATGTTTCCAAATCGAAGGACAGACTACTTTCTGAAACTTTTGCTGCAGGCGGCTACAACTGGTATTTCATTACATGTTCTTAATTGGATCATATAAGATATTAATTATTCATTTCGACATGTCTAGGCGTATCTCGCTCTATCCAAACTTAGCCTCGTTCAAAGACTTCTTCGCTATGTTCTTGATCATGGAGAATGCTGCTAATCTTGGCTCCAAGACTAGAGTCTATGTTGACTTTAGTTTTTGCTTGTTGGATCAGCATAATGCCAAGCACTGGAAGCGTTCAGGTTTTGATAATTTGTTTGCGCTAGCTCCATGGCTACGCTACAACTTGATCGAGCAATCATCTGATTGTGTTTTTTCATTTATTTTTGTAGTGAAACATTTGTTCTCGTCAGAGAGTGCCAATTGGGGATGGCGAGATTTCTTAAGCTGGAACGATGTACAAGATCCATCGAGAGGATTTCTCCGCAACGAGACATGCATCGTTGAAGCATCCATTGTGGTTCTTGGAGTAGACATCATTGCTTGAACACGAACCAGCGAGATATTTATCTGTTCGTTCATTTCATGTCCATCAACTGTTACTTTCCCATCTGACTGTTCTGTCATCCACCTTCGGCATTAATTAGTCGAAGCCTATTGAATAACATAGGCAACAACGGATACGCTGCAATTATTCAGTCTAATAGTTTGAAGGTAAAATTTAAATCTTTAATGACACTCACATGATCTCATAACGAAGATGATAGATTCCGATCGTAAGTTGACTTTCAATTATTAAATGACTGCACCAACTGATCTAGTTGATATTTTGACCATACAATCCGTGCTGCCGTTTACATTTAAGATGATACCCTCTCTGTTTATTTGGAGCTAGGGAAAATTTTTCTCTACGAAAAGTTTTTTTCAATGTTTATTTTATTAAACGTTTAAAGTGGATGAAATATATTTCATCGGTGGATAATTTTAATAGAAAAGTTTATCCCTTTCGAATAGGACGAAAATGATTAAGAATCGGACGTCCCTGTGATGATTTCAAGACTTAGCTTCCTTGATGTTTAAAAAAAACTAAAGACTCTTTTATAACTTCCAATAAGTTACAGGGCATCGCTGAGTTCATCATCTTCAATGAAATTGGTAAAAATATCCTTTCATACTATGACTTACTTAATTTTATGATATATAAATGGTTATACAGCCGGTCATACGAAGGCGCTCGAGATCAAGATATGACCTTTATAGAAGTTGTGAATATAATTTAAAATATTAATTCTCATAAAATTAGTTCCTATCTATATATATAAACAAATGGAATAGAGCATGTGGAAAGGCCTAATTAAGTTATTTGGTTGAATGAGATTGATTGAGCGGGTCAAGCGACTTGAAAGTATGAACATGGTCAATGCAAGCATAGTTAATTCATTTTTATTCTAGTTTATCAACTAAACTTTTTATTAAAAAATTATTCACATTCTATGTATCCATCATCTATTCTACTCTATAATTGTATACCTTCACTTTTTAATAGTGTTTTGAATGTAGAAATTATATGTGGAATTATGATAGTATAGAAATTTAAAAACTAAAAATATATGTGTGTGAATATAAAAAATTATAGCATATAATTATATAGAATTGTAATATATGATTAAAAATGGGCCAATCTAGATGGGTTTGATTTGGACTTACTTGACCTATTTTATAACGTGTTCGATTTAGCCTGACCCAATTTGTCACAGGCACATGATAATTAAAAGCACTCTGTGCATCCAAGATCCTCGGAGTCACAATCCTGATCTACTCATAGACAAGGGGTTATTCATAGGTAGGATTTTATGGATTCTACCTGTATAATAGATAGAGACTGTAAAATCCCATCTATGAATGATATAATATATCCTCTTAATCAAATTTAGTACGCAATTGAAAGACTATACTGATGAAAGCTCATTAATGACAAAGAAGATAATACATTATTACAGACAATTTAATTCTATAATTTTTAAAATAATTTAATTAACTACTAAATATGACTTAATATAATCAATAACTTAATTGAATCAAAACCTTTTGTTTCTTGCCAAACCATAAGCTTGTACTTAGGAAGACTTTGACAAAGCATGCTTTTGTTTTAAGACTTCCAACGGGAAGTTAATGGGATAATTAAAGAAGAATAGAGTTTCAGCGTCCAACAGGCATTTTGAGCGAGGCTAACCAAGTAAATTTCTTTAATATTATTTTTAATAATTTTTAATTTTTTAATATTTAAAGTATTTTTTTAGTATTTAAGATATTTTTAATAATTTTTATATTTTAAAATTTTGAGTTTATTTAGAAATTTTAAAATTATAATTTTTTTTCTTTTTATGAGGATTTTTTCTTATATATTAAAAATTATAAAAAATATATTTTAAATACTAAAAACTCTAAAATTATTCTCCTCTGAGGTGCAATCTCCCATTCAAGGTTAAATTGGAGGAAAATCTCAACTTTAATTGTGCACGGTTTCTTCATGTTAAAAAAAATATTATTTTCACCTTTTTTTGCATGTAAAATTTTATTTACTTCTGACTTTCATATATAAATATCATTATCTAATTATCCCTTATATTTCTTAATACAAAAATCTAAAATATATAAAAAAAATTAAATTCAACTGTTTAAATTAGAATTGAGTATATTTTCTATCAAATTAAACATGATTTTTTTCATTTAATATAATTTTTTCTAAATATATCATAATTTCAAAAGAATTTGATATATTTTCCATTCAATTTAGCATATTTAAAAAAAATCTAACATATTTTCCATTTAATTAAGATGGAAAAAGAGTCACCATACTAGATTCTAATTTAATATACTAAATTTAAAAAGAATTATACTCATTTTTAAAAAATTTCATATTTAAAAAAATATAAAAAGTAATTATATAATTTAACATTTATTATATTTAATTAAAGAGTGAAAATAAAATTTTTTAATCATAGAACTACATACAAAATTTAAATTATGATTAAAAACTACATGCAAATTTTTCCCCATCAAAAGTGAGATTTCCATCATTAAGGGACATCGTTTCTAAAAGTTTTACCTGGTAAGGAAAATTTTCCTTTCTCTACGGAAAGCTTTTTTTATGTTTATTTTATTAAAAATTTAAAGCGGATGAAAAATATATTTCAACCGGCGGATAATTTCAAGGAAAAAAATTATTCCTGTAGTTCGAAAAGCGAAGGGAAAAAACGAATGAATATATATATAATTACTTTCCTACAGACGAATATATATATATATATATAATTACTTTCCTGCAGATCATTCGTCTGTGCGTAGTCTAGGGCTCTAGGTTGAATCCATGCAGTTGGATTTAATCCAGACGTTTTAAATTTTAGATTTTTTTTTTTTCTAGAGTATATTATATATATTTAGAATATAGAATTTTATTTAAGAGTTGGGTTATAATAAATTTAAATTATGATTAAAAACTACATGCAAATTTTTCCCCATCAAAAGTGAGATTTCCATCATTAAGAGACATCGTTTCTAAAACTTTTACCTTTTATTTCAAGGTAAGGAGCACTTACATCAACTGCTCCACCACGAATCAGAGACCTGATAGCAAACTCACATGGACCCAAAGCAAAGAAGAAATGATCGACTTTCATGCTTTTTGTCCGAATTCTTCCAGGATACGTTTATACTCCGCTGCAAGACGTGCGTGATCACCTAGAAGAGCGTCAGCAGTGAAGCGAGGCCCCGTCCTGTCACACACAGAGCCCTAATGAACTAAAGAAAGAGAAGAAGTTGTCAATAATAGATTACCTAGATAAATAGGTCAAACAAATTTCCACCCCAGATTGAATAGTTGGTCTATTCTCATTTTAGGTAAAGTCCATGTTCTTGGGGTAGAAATGAATAAGAACAAAAAGGCTTTAGCTAATGTAATAAAGGTACCAACAGTCGTTCCAAGGACTCCACTTGTTTTATTTATTTTAAAAAGCTCAGGAAAGAATATGTGCTGAATAGAAAGATTCCAACCGCCCAAGTAAAGCATTGTTACAAATACTGAAGAAATTCGTAGATTCAGATATGAAGCAAAAACCAAATTGGATATCTTAATATTCGCTTTGATAATCCGTTACTAATTCTTCCTTTGCTTATGATAAATCAAAAGGTAATCTCTCGCATCCCGCTCAGGAATAATTTATAAAAACGAGAAACCCTATAGGTTGACGCCAATAATTCCATCCTCAAAAATCATATTCTAACTGCGCCTCAACTATATTATATCTATCTATACTTTAACTGTTAGATAATCATAGTCGGTGTTAACATCACTGTTCCATTGCTATTACAGAATCGTACATGAGACTTCAGCTTCGTACGGCAAGATAACGACTACAAGGTCGATGAAAAAGATCCCTTTTGGACTACCATTTCACTACCGTATCATTAGAACTTCTCTAAAGAAAAGAAAAATCATAAAGCTAGTGCCAAGCAAAGAGAAGTGCACAGAGAGAGCTTTCAAGTCATCAGATCGAAAGCCTTCGGAATTGGAAGAGGAAAATCCTTAACCGGCGCTGCCCTAACTGTACCGGAGAGGAAATTCAAATTAATAAGGTGAGGAAATTTAATGTGGAGGTACCGGAATAGAATGAAATGGAAGAGTTCCCCCGAAAGAACAAGGTTGGTAGGTTGTAGGGAGGATGAATGGGATGAAGAATTTATTGGATGAAACAATTTATTGTCGGAAATTTTTAAGGGTTTAGCTAAATTTAAATATGTAAACTTAAATTCAACTTATCTGTTGAAATGACCTGAGCTGATAATCTCAGGCTGTCAGCAAGGGCTAATGTCTGTCAAGTGTCGACCGCCGAGGCTTAAGGCCGATCAAGTTGCAGGACTTCTGCCGAGCGAGTTGTTGTCGAGCAAGTTGCAAGGCCTCTGCCGAGCGAGTTGCTGCCAACCGAGGCCTGTAATGAACGCAGTTTCCTTGAAACAGATTTGCCCCACCTCCAGCTATGCTTCGAGGCTTTCTTGGGTCTGCTATTTCTTAGGATACAACGGGTAACCTTGATTCCCACCAAGCACTGATGGTCACAGCGAGCTGAGAGATACCCGACTGTTACCACGGGCACTCCAACGAGCAGGAGTTGGATGACAGAGTCGGCGGGGGAATGTAGGTGGAGAGCTTCAGCTTTTTGCCTGTGGTGGCAAAATGTTGGTTGTTCCTCTTGGGCAAGTTTTGCCCCGACCGGTCTGACATTCGGCATGCGTAGGTCGTGTTCGCACACGAGTCAACATGGTTCAGTGCAAATCCAGGCCTTGGATTTGCACCCCCCGCCTATGCGCCCACGCGTGAGAGAGAGTCTCTCCTCGTACATTTGTTCACATCATCAAAGCATGTGAGTTAATATAAACCAACCTATTTAACTTGAAGCTCTCAATGTAGTACTAAAGTCTCATTACAATGGAGCTCCATACTTTTTCCACTTCTTCTTCATTCATACATATTCAACAGAATTGAAGTTGGAATGCCAAATCATTAGCGACTGGTACTGTCTTAAAGAATTTGAGGAATGGGGCATCCTAAAGGGCTTCGGGACGCCCAAACCATGAGTGTGTGCACGGTACGCGCATGATATCAAATTGCTATATATATATATTGAATCGGATATATATATATATATATATATATATATATATATATATATAACAATTGAATCGGATACTTCTAATGAGGATGAAAAATATATTCGATTTTTATCGCTTCAAGTCTATTATATTATTATGTTTATAATTATTATGATTGTATGTCTTATTTAATCTTTCCATTATTGTGTTGGACAATTTGTATAAATAAGTCTATTGACTTTAATAATAAGATTATCAAAAAACTTTATATTATTTCTTTCCTCTACCTATTGATTTCAACATGATATCATAGTCATCTTTTCTTCTTCTTAATTTTCCTCTTCTGAATTTTTGTTATAGCAGCTACAGGAATTTCTACATCGAAGTTTGATATCATCGTCTACAGTGCGACAACCTTGACAACTTCGACAATAACAACTTTTCTTCTCCTTTCATCAACAATTCTTTTTTATCGACGGTAGCAACTTCGACAACGTTAATTGTAGCAAGACAAAGTTATTATTTATTCGTTTTATTTTTCTCTTTGTATTTTTTTTCTCTCCTTACAAAAAACAGAGAGAGTGGAACAAATATATATATATCTTCTCTTTAGTCTTATTTTTTTTCTCCTTTCTCTGCCTTTTCTCCTGACGTTATTCTCCTATTAATTAGTCTTGTTATTCTCTGTTTATATTCATCTTCATCGTAGCAAGTGCTTTTATTCACCACCGATAATGCCAAGTATTATTTCCAACCACCGAAAATTCTTCCAGTAAGGTCTATTACTATCAAGAGACGAGTTATTTATTTTCGATGTCAGATACTCAACGACATCAAGATGGCGAAAAGCAAAGTTTAGACCAATGTCAAATTTGTCACATCGTTGGTCATACTGGTATTCATTGCTCTAGAATATTTGATTGGTCTTATAGTCGGAGAAGATGTCAAATTTGTCTAAGAATTGGACATATGGGTATTCAATGTCCTAAAAGATTTGATTCAAATTTTGCTAGTGGTCTTGCAGCATTAGAATAACCAACTATTTCACAAGGAGAGCATGCATCTTCAAATCGACCACCACCTTCTTGGCATTCTACAGCCCAGTCATCTCATTCTGGAGCATTCTCACATTCTATCTCTCCTAATATAGTTTCAACGACTCTTAAGAACCCAGAATGACATCCGGATTTTGGAGCAACTCATCATATTACACTGGAATATAATATTATCATAGAAGCTTCACCTTATGATGGACTCGACATGGTACAGATAGGTAATGACTCAGGTTTGCAAATTACTCACATTCGAAATACATCTTTTCACTCATGCAGTCGTACTTTTCACATGCGCAACACTCTTCATGTTCCTTCTATTACTAAAAATTTACTTTCCGTCCATCAATTTGCTCTTGATAATAATGTGTTCTTTGAATTTCATCCTCATCATTGTCTTGTGAAGGATCCCACAATAGGAAATATTCTACTTCGAGGAATATTAAAGACGGTCTTTATTATCTTCAACTCACCTATACTAATGCGTTTGTTGGAGAACACATTGATAAATTCTCTTGGCACGCATGCCTTGGTCATCCGTCTCTACGTATTGTTCAGAATATCATTAATCAATATGGTTTACCAATTTCTTTAACCTTCTGTTCTCATTTATGTAAAGCTGGCATGAAAGTAAAATCTCATAAATTATATTTTGTGTCTTCTTCTAGTTTTCCTTTAGAAATCATTCACTCTGATGTGTGGGGTCCTACTCCTATTCTATCTAATCAAGATTTTCTTTATTATGTTATTTTTATTGATAATTTCAACAAGTTTACTTGGATTTTTCCTATGAAAAAAAAGTCTGATCTCTTTGATATTTTTTGCTGCTTTCAAAAACAGGTTGAGCGTTATTTTGATCGTAAAATCCTCTCCTTTCATTCTGATTGGGGTGGAGAGTATCAATCATTTCATCGTTATTTTACTTCCTCTAGCATCATCCATTGAGTCTCTTGTCCCCATACTCTTGAACAAAATGGATCCGCCGAGAGAAAACATCGTCATGTGGTTGAAACTGCCTTAGCTCTTCTTAATCATGCCTCAGTTCCTATTAAATTTTAGGATGATGCCGTCCAAACCGCAGTCTACTTTATCAATCGTTTACCCACTCCACTACTTCAAAATAAGTGTCCCTTGGAAAGACTATAATTATCTTCCAGATTACTCCTTTCATATCTTTAGTTGCGCATGTTATCCTTGGCTATGACCTTACTCTAAGCACAAGTTAAACTCTCGCTCTTTGCAATGTGTTTTTCTTGGTTATAGTAATTTGCATCATGGGTACCATTGCCTCCATATTTCGACCGGTCGGATATATATTTCTCGACGTGTTACTTTTGATGAATCTCTATTTTCGTTTGCAGTTGCTACCTTAGATCCTCATTCGGATAATCAAGGCAACTATCTAATATCACCAAGCAATATACTAGAAGCCCCGCATATTGACTCATTAGGACATATTGAAAGTACAAGGGGGGATGGTATCTTAAGTCCTGCTCCATCTCCACAAGTTCTTGTAAACTCGACGGCTAGTGGTGATCCACTCTCTAGTTCTGATTCTCATCTGTCTGACCACTCATCTCCGAGTAGCTCTGATGATGATATTCCTCAACGGATGTTTCCTCTAAGTGATATTTATGCACGATGTCAACCAATTTCCACATGTTATCCTCTTCCATGTGCTCGTATTGCTTCTTCAAATTTTGTTGAACCTTCTAGTTTTACACAGGCAATCAAAGATCCAAATTGGCGTGTTGCGATGGCTAAAAAATTTGATGCTCTTCTTCGTAATGCAACCTGGAGCTTAGTCCCTCGTACCCCATCTATGAATATTGTAGGCTCTAAATGGATTTACCGAATTAAGTATCGTACAGATGATTCTATTGAACGTTACAAAGCTCGCTTTGTTGCTAAAGGCTTTAATCAACAATCAGGTATTGACTTCAATGATACTTTTAGTCCAATCGTTAAAATTACAACTATCAGATTGCTACTATTTATAGTTGTAAGCTCCAATTGGCCAATACACCAATTAGATATTTCCAATGCTTTCCTTCATGGACACCTTGAAAAACTATTTATATGGAGCAACCTCCTGGATTCATCTATCCGCAACTTTCAACACATGTGTATCAACTTCAGAAAACTATATATGGTCTTTGACAAGCACCTCGTTCATGGTTTCATCATCTATCTACCTGCTTTATACTCAGGGATTTTCTGGCTCAAAAATAGACTCTTTCCTATTCGACAAATGTCATGAGGAATTTTCAATATTTGTTCTGATTTATGTGGATGATATATTAATAACTAGTAGTGATCAAACATCATTACTACTTTACTACATCTTCTCCGTCAAGAGTTTCCTATTCGGGATCTTAGCAATGCTCATTTTTTCCTTGGCATAGAGTTTCTCTCACATTTTGAAGGTCGTCTTCTCTCTCAGAGCAAATACATTACTGGGCTCGTACAACGAGCTAAAATGGATGGTGCACATCCTATCTCCACACCAATTATTGAAGGTAGTTTCACTGCACCTTCATCCTCCTCTTCGATGTCTAAACCCCAGATCTATCGTAGTATTGTTGGTGTTCTACAATATGTCACAATTACACGACCCGATATTACTTTCGCTGTGAATCGTGTCCATCAATTTATGCATGCTCCTACTGAACATCATTGGAAATGTGTTAAGCGAATTCTTCGATATCTCAAAGATACTATTCTACATGGTCTTCTTTTATATCGTCAGTCTTCACGAGAGTTGATTGCCTACAGTGATGCAGATTGGGTTGGATCTCCCGAAGATAGACGTTCTACTAGTTGATATGCTATATTTCTTGGGCGAAATCTTGTTTCCTGGCTTTCAAAGAAGCAACTTACAGTCTCTCGCTCGAGTACTGAAGCTGAATATAAAGCTATCGCTAACGCAACGTCAGAAATTATTTGGCTACAATCTCTTCTTTCATAATTACACTTTTTCCCAACTGCTACGCCTAAAATATAATGTGATAATATTGGAGCAACTTATCTTGCGGCAAATCTTTTCATGCTCGTACCAAGCATGTAAAGATTGTTTTTCATTTTGTTCGCGAGCGTGTGGCGACTCAACAACTTTCGGTTTCTTATATCTCTACGGAAAATTAAATTGCTGATATATTTACTAAGTCATTATCTAGACAACATTTCACCAAGTTAACACTCAAATTCAACACTCCCGTTGAGTTTGTCGGGGGTAATGTTAATAATGGAAATAATCTTTAATTGATTTCAATCAATTGAGATTTATTATATTTTACACATAATCAAGATCGACATGAATTAAATAGGAAAAATAATATTTCCAAGTCTATTATATTACGATGTTTATAATTATTATGATTGTATGTATTATTTAATTTTTCTATTATTGTGTTGGACAATTTGTATAAATAAACCTATTAGCTTTAGTAATAAGATTATCAAAAAGCTTTATATTATTTCTTTCCTCTACCTATTGATTTCAAAACATGTATTTCAACAAAAGAAAATCAAGATTTGTAGTACCTGAGTTTTGTGTACTGTTGTACAAGACAAACACTACTTCAGGCTTTATTCGATACAATTGAAATTTCTCTGTTTTCTCGATAACATTTAAGATCTTTGAAAGTCTTGACATAAGAAAATGCATTATATTGTGAAAGATAGCTAACAGAAGAACTATTTATTAACTGCAGGAAGTTGCTATTGGAATCAGTTTTAGAAGAAGATGGTGAGAAATATGTTGGTCTTTACCTCTCAAATGATGATGCAGATTCAAAATTCTCAGAGATCAAAGCTATCTACAAGCTCTTCATATACGATCAACTACATGCGGAGCACATACAAAAGGAAGGTGACAAAACATTTCAAGTTCCAGAATAATTAATCATGATACAGGAAGTTCCTTTTACCTTGACTTCTTGGTGGAGTTAGTTATCATGTTATTATCTTCATTTTTTTTTATGTAGGCGAAGATTATTTCCATAGCAAATCCCATGGATTTTGTTGTAAGGTTGCATTGAACAAGTTCAACAGTTAAAAATCTGGTCTACTTGTCAATGATCGTTGCGTCTTTGGAGCTCAAATCTTGGAGGCTTTTGCATGCAAATCAGACAAAGAAGGAATCCATGAATCCTTGTCCCTTAACAAGGACCTAACTCCTCGAATATATACTTGGGTAATCAAGGATGTTTCCAAATCAAAGGACAAACTAATTTCTGGAGAATTTTCTGCAGGCGGCTACAACTGGATTCCATTACTTGTTCTTTAATTGGATCATAGCTTTGAGCATATAAGATATAATTATTTGTTTTGTTTTATTTTCGACATGTCTAGGTGTATCTGGCTCTATCCAAACTTAGCCACATTCAAAGACTCCCTTGGCGTTTTCTTGAGGATGGACAATGCTGTTAGTCTTTCTTCCAAGTCAATTGTCTATGTGGATTTTAGCCTTTGCTTGTTGGATCTACATAATGCCAACCATTGGAAGCTTACAGGTTTTGACAATTTGATTGCGTTCCCTGGCTACTACACTACAACTTGATCGAGCAATCATCTGAATATGTTTTCTTATTTATTTTTGTAGGGAAACATTTGTTTTCGTCAAAGAGTTGTGGATTTCCCAAGTTCTTAAAGCTGGAAAGAAGTACAAGATCCATCTAGAGGATTTCTTCGCAATGATACATGCATCATTGAAGCATCTGTTGTGGTCTTTGGAGTAGACACCATTGCTTGAACTTGTCTAATCGTTCTTTGCACCATTGCAACGAGATATTTGTCTCTTCGTTCTTTTCTTGTTTTGTTTTTGGATGAACTTGTCTATTCGTTGTTTGCATGTCCATGTAGTGTTACTTCCACCTGTCAATTCCTCGGCGAGTTGATCAAATCCATAGACACTCTTCGGTCCAATTTTGACTTTGACGAGTCAATTCAGTAACCGAATCTCTCAGCCGTTCCAACTAGTGAACTGTCCAATGTCTTAATTTAATTTTAGTGGTTATGATTAACAAGATCTATTTCGACAATTCTATACTTGGTCGCGTTGCACCTTGGGCATTAATTAGTCAAAGCCGATTGAATGAAAAAGTCAACAATGGATACTTAAATGATAGATTCCAATCGTAAGTTGACTTTCGATTATTAAGTGACTAAGCCAACCGATCTGATTGAGGTTTTGACCACACAATCCATGGCATTTTAAAGAGTTGCACTTCCTCTTTCTCCTTCCTCATCAGATCAACCAAACAGCGATAAAGAGAGATGGCGGAGCTTCAGCGATCTGTGCAAACGTTCAGGAGATCAGGCTCCTCCGGGCTGCAGTGGGGGGAGACCTCCCTCGCCGGCGACAAGCTCGGCAAGGAAGGAGGCGGCGGGGAAGCTGAGCTCCGCCGATCACGAAGCGTCGGAACGTCCAGCGGTACTGCCGACTCCTCCCGGCGATGCCGAGAGCGTGACCATGACGGCGAGAAGCAACCGGCCTTCCGTACGCGCGGACCCATTTCGCCGGCCGAGGACCCGCCGTCGCCGGGGGTAGGCGGGTGCGTCCTCTGCGTGATCTTCGCCAAGCCCAGCAAGAGGAAGCAACCGAGCAACCCGAGGAGGCGCTAAACAAACACCTCGTCTTCCATGTGTGCCATAGAAGATATGCCTGTGTCTCAGTGCTTTGTGTTATTCGATAAGTTTGTGTCTTAAAATTAAAGAAAAGGAATAGAAAAAGGAATTCCATGTAAAGGAAAAGAAAAAGGAAATTTATTTCACGAATAGAGTTTAATATTCAAGAGACCACAGGCAGCAAACAAGGTAGACTAAACAGACCATTTAAGGATAAACCATTGTCAGAGGCACATATTCACTTCATTGTTGCACAAGTATTCAGAATTATGTAAACTATTACATATTAGCTTATAAGAAACAGGGAGCGACTCCAAGAATAGAGCACCCAGATGCTACTTTGCTGCTTGTTTTACCACAGGAATGCTTCTGCACGTCTCATCCAAAGTGTTCCGCAACGGGGGCAATGAGAAAACACTCACCGTGGAACTTCGATCCACTTCTGATTTCTTTCAGAGCTCTCAATGCAGCAACAGTGGTCTTCATGTATAGGCTCTCCATGTATTCAATCTCCTCATCTCGGCAAAGTCGAGATAAATACCTCCTGTTAATCATTATTCCAAAGACTAGTAGTCGTCCGTGATTTACCTTCTCCGTGTTAATCCTAGGATGGATTGACGGGAGCGCTGGGGACGAACGTATTCGTCTTTTACCATAATGTATTCAATCTCCTCCAACTCTGGAACCTTGCTGTCGACAAATGATGACCTGGATATCGAGGGATTATCAATTAGAATTGTCAAGAGGTTGATGGAACGAACATCATTCTGTATGAGAACTTTAGTTTCACATTAAAAACTTAAGACTAATTGTTAGTTTAATTAATCTAGTAATTAATAATTTATTTCGAATATCAAAATCTGTTCAACCCTATTAGATTTATTTTATCTGTATATTTGAAATTAATTTAGTTGAATTTTTAAATCATTAGTTAAATTAATAATTTTTCATGAATATTTTAATAAAATATAAAATTTTAATATTAAAAGGTTTCTACGAGAAATTTTTTAAAATTTTGATTTTCCCAAAACTAATGGCCAGATTTTAAAAGAGACTTTTAGAAACCAAAATCTATTTTTAATTATTGAATTTCACAAATATATATTTTTGTTCCAAAATATTTATTTTGGTTATAAAGAAATTATTATTTTTTTGTGAAAATTTTTATCATGATCTAAATAATTATGGTTGTCATTAAAAAAAAATTTTATGGATTTTTCAAAACTTAAAAATAATTTTCAAATTATTTTGGAAAATATGAGAGTTAATTCTTAAAAAATTATTTTCTTTGTAAAATAATTTTGATGAAATTACACAACTTTGGGATTTTTTTTACAACACCTAGAAATTTTTTTAGAATTTTTATTTATTTTTCATCTTATTTTCCCTTATTTTTTTCATGTGATTAAAGGGAGAAAAATCATGGAGTTTAAGTTAAGGGGAGTTTACAATTTCCTTTAGGTACTTAATTGTAATTTTTAATGTTTAATGTTATGATTATTTTTTCTATAAATCATTTATTGTTTTTTTTTTTGTCTTAATCTTTGATGCACATTAAAAAAGGAAGAGATTGTAAATATATCGCTGTAATAGTACAACGATAGTTTTTCGTGTACTTATTTTTTTATCTTATTTTTTTTATTGACGGGTTCGATACTTCTGAGGGGTGAAGTGCTGCGGAAGAGTATATCGGTTGAGTGAGAAGGACCCGCGTTGTGCATCCGAGGGATGAGAAACTGGAGAGGAAGCCTGCTCGAGGAGGTCGAAGTTGGGTTCGGGTGATCTCAACTTTGGATCGATGATCGAAGATCACCAAAACGAGCGGAGTTCAAAAATGATCAACTTGGATGTTAGACCCAATGTGTCTCAGTTGATTTGAGGTGCCTTAAATAATCCAACAGAGTTGTTGCCAGCCACGAGACTCGAGGTGCCTCAGTTTTTTAGAGGCCCCTCGAATGAACAATAGTTGAGGCACCTCTAATCAACAGAGGCGCCACCTATAAACTTGGAGCCGTTGTGGCGTACATAAGAGTGGGAATCCATGTCCACAGAACTAAGGTGCATCCGATGAACTAAAATGCCTCCAAGCTTCCAATCGAGGTCCCTCCGATGAGCAAAGGTGTCTGCAAGCTGCCAGATTAAAAAAATGTCGTTGCATTGAGAATAGTATTTTATCTAGTTGGAGGTGCCCAGATATAATGGAGGCGCCTCCAATGCCACGTCCACAAATGGTTATTTTGACCAGAAGTCTATAAATAGCACTCTAAAGCTAGGAGTTCAATACAACACTTAATATTCATTTTCTGTATTTCGTTTTGAACTTTCAAAGTTTGTAAGCCTTCATGAAGGATATCTTTTAGTAAGCTTTCAATTGACTTGAATTAAGAACCACCTAAGTTGTAACCAAGTAACTCTCTGTCTCTTACTTTATGTTTGTCATTTATTTTTTTAATTAAATAGTGTGTCCTAGCTAAGCTAGAAGCAAGATAAATGTTTAAATTTCTTATTGCAGTTTATTCACCCACCTCTCCCCAGTCGGTCCACACATTCCAACAAATGGTACCTCAGATTTATTCTTAGAAGTCCCCCCTGTTGGTTGCTACTCGGAAAACCTGTAGGTTCCACTGTACAAAAATTTTGTACAAAGATCTGAACCTTTTCCTAGTTACCATGTGTTCTTTTAAATTAAATTTTGGATCGCCTGCGGAACTTAACACGTTTGATCCAAAACTTAATCTATTTGTTCTTTTAGGTTTTGACTTGGATCTCCTGCGGAACTTTACACGTTCGACCCAAGCCTCCTTAAGTTATTAATTCCATTAAATATTAATTTCCATAATTGGTTCCCAGTGCTGACGTGGCGAGGCACATGGCCTTCTTGGATATGGGAGCAACCACCACCGACTAGACAAAACCTTTTATAGAAAGCTAATATTTAATTTCCTAAAATAACTTTAGGTTAACCAAAGAGAACAATCAAATCACAAGGAAAAGAAAAAAACAAAAGAACACAACATCGAAAAAACATATTCGAAATTCTAGAACGTAAGCCTCTTGTATTTGGTATTATTTCCATAAATAATTAGCATGATGCGGAAATAAAAATTATTAGTTATACCTTGTAGAAAAAAACCTCTTGATCTTCTATCGTATTCCTCTTCTAACCTCGGACGTTGTGTGGGCAACGATCTACCGAGATGAGAAACCACCAACCACCTTCTTCTCCTCCAAGCAAGGTTCGGCCACAAAGGAAGAACTTCACCAAAGAAGAAAACCAAAATACTAACCAAGCTCCAAGAGATGCTAGCTTTCTCTCCTTCTTTTTCTTCTTCTCCAAGTAGTATCCGGCCACCACAAGAACTCCAAGAGAGATGAAGTATTCGGCCACCACAAGAGGAAGAGAGGGAGAGGATGATGGCCGGCCACAACACCAAGGAAAAGAGGGAGAGAAAACAATAGAGGTTGTGTCTCATGAAGGCACCCTCACCCCTTCTTTTATATTCCTTGGCCTAGGCAAATTAGGAAATTTAATCACAATAAAATTTCCTCAATTTCCTTGACATGATTTAATTTATAAAAATAAAATAAATTTTCCAAATCAATCTTCAATGGTCGGCCACATCATTGGAGAACAAATTGGACAAGTTTTAATCAACAATTAAAACTTCCTAATTTGTTTCCGGAAATTTTAAAAAAAATAAAATTTCTCTTTAAAATCTCTTCATGGTTGATAAAAGGAAATTTCTATAATTTTAATTTTATCAACATGTGAATAATTTTTAAAGAAAAAATAAAACATCTCTCCAATCTACAAATAAGGAAAGAGATCTAAACTCTTTCTTTAATCTTTTATAGATCTTTTACAAGAGAGATATTTTAATTCTCTTTAAATTATATCTTCCACATAATAATAAAAATTAAAATTAAAATCCCTTTTAATTTAATTTGGCCGGCCCCCACTAGCTTGGGTTCAAGCTAGGGCCACCTAGGCCGGCCCTAGCTTGGTTTCCAAGCTAGCTTGGTCGGCCCCTTATTGGTGGGTATAGAAGGTGGGTATAGGTGGGTATAGAACTCTACAAATAAGAGGCTACGATAGGGACCGAGAGGAGGAATTGGTTTTGGTCTCCCGATAAAATTAAGCATCCCGTGTTCGCCCCGAACACACAACTTAATTTTATCAATGATAATTCATTCCACTAGAGAACTATCATTGAACTACCGCACCAATCCCAAATTACATTTTTGGGCTCCTTCTTATTATGAGTGTGTTAGTCTCCCTGTGTTTAAGATATCGAATGTCCACTAATTAAGTGAGTTACTGACAACTCATTTAATTAATATCTAAGTCCAAGAGTAGTACCACTCAACCTTATTGTCATGTCGGACTAAGTCCACCTGCAGGGTTTAACATGACAATCTTTATGAGCTCCTCTTGAGGACATTATCAACCTAGTATCTCTAGGACACAGTTTCCTTCTATAATCAACAACACACACTATAAGTGATACCATTTCTCAACTTATCGGGTTTATTGATTCAACGAACTAAATCTCACCCATTGATAAATTAAAGAAATAAATATCAAATATATGTGCTTGTTATTATATTAGGATTAAGAGCACACACTTCCATAATAACTGAGGTCTTTGTTCCTTTATAAAGTCAGTATAAAAGAAACGACCTCAAATGGTCCTACTCAATACACTCTGAGTGTACTAGTGTAATTATATAGTCAAGATAAACTAATACCTAATTACACTACGACCTTCTAATGGTTTGTTCCTTTTCCATTTTGGTCGTGAGCTACTGTTTATAATTTATAAGGTACTGATAACATCATCTTCTGTATGTGACACCACATACTATGTTATCTACAATATAAATTAAATGAACAACTACAAATAAATGTAGACAATTAGACCAAATGTGATTCTTAATTCATAATAAATGTTTACAAAGCTTAGGCTTTCAGTATACACCCCCACCCCCCCCCCCCCCCCCCTTGATTTGAGCTTCCCCCTTTGTCCTTAGTTGGAATCCTCCCCTTGGCCATTCCAATCATGTCTCTTTTGATTACATAAAAAGTATACAATGTACTCCTTGTCATTTTGCATCATGGTGGGTGTCACTTTACCCTTCTTCTTCATTAATCTTTAACACTTGCTCTTATAGTACTCATTCTTCATATACTCAAAACATATGATATGATTTTTATTTTTACAAATAGAAATTTGCTCTCTTGACTTGTAGAGGTGGAGCACTACTTATCTTCATTGGCTCTGGAAGTTGAGACTTCTCTCGTTCCGGTATCAATGAGCTATCCTCTTCATCCCTTGAGATAGATACCTCTTCGATATCCTTCTTGGATGTTGAGCACCTCTAAATCCTTATGTATGTGAAATAAAGAGTTTCCTTCTTTGCCTTTGTTATTGCTATCCATTGAGAATGGATCTTCATAAAACTTGGCCAATTCACTCCATACTACTTAACGCCTTTGTATTCACCTAACTTGCACAAAATATTATTAAGCAAAATATTTACTAATAATCTAGTTACCTTATCATGAGCCTCACCTTTTTGAATTGGTCCTTGGTCCACTTTTGTGCAAGTAAACTAATAATCCATTTTTTACTAATAAACTAGTAAAAAATCTAGTTATTCTATGTCCATTTTTTGAATTGGTCCTTGGTCCATTTTTTACTAATAATCTAGTTACTCTATGTCCATCATCAATAAATTCTCCATCCTTGATTTCCAAAAATCGAAGCTTCTCATTTCGAATGGTGGAGATTCTCATATGTCATATCCGAATCCATCTCGAACATCCATTTTGAAGTTGAACTCCTTTGATGATTAGTCCTTGACTTTTGAAATTTAGGGATTTAACTTTCCATTTCTTCTTTTTCCTCTAGCTCTTTGCTCTTTTCGATAATTAGTCCAAAGAAAATCGGTCTCGCTCTGATTCCAATTGTTAGAACACGTATGAGCTAGAAGGGGGTGAATAGCTTCGATCGCTTCTTTAAACTTGACTTGCAGCAAAGAACTCCACCATGCTAACACCTCTGATTTACTTAGTATCCACCTCTTTGAGATAACCAATCCAATGATCCAACTCTCTTTCACAGCTTTACTATGAAAACCTCCTTCCTTAAGGCCGAGAAGCCTCGTACAAACTCGAACATAAGAATACAACAAGAGAATACAACAAGAAACATAAATAAAATTACAAATGAAATCGAAAACGACTTTTACAATAATGAATCTTCCTTTGCTTGTTCTTTTCTTGCTTTGGTTAGCTTCTTGATGTTTGGAAAGTACAACAGCATTTGTCGCTAAAACTTCAAGAACCGGCTTGTTCAAAACATCACGAAACCCTCTTTTCTAGGATTTCTCTAAGTTAAAAAAACACCTCTTAATCTATTAGTCTTATTCTCAATCAATTATCACATCAATTCGACTGTTCAGAACTTACAAAATGACTTTTTTTTGCCCAATTATCAATTGATTATCAGCTTTCAATCGATTCTGAAACTCCCCAATCGATTGGTGAATCACTTGATGATCGATTATAAACTGATTTTATAATTTATCTTTTTTTATATAAAATAAGGATGAAATGTGAGAGATACCTAAAATGAGTATAATCATGTAGATTCTGACCATGAGTTGACTTTGGATTATTAAGTGACTGAACCGATCTAGTTGAGGTTTTGACCATCTAATCCATGCTGACATTTTAAAGATATATTTAAGATGATACCTCCTGTTTATTTGGATGTAGGGAAAATTTTCTCTACGAAAAGTTTTATTTTATATTTATTTTATTAAAAATTTAAAGAGGATGAAAAATATATTTTATGGGCGGATAATTTTAGGAGAAAAATATATAATAATAATAATATATTATTATTATAGCTAATTATTCGAACTAAATTTATTTAATTTTTAAATGAACTTTTTTAAGATAAACTTAAGTCAAACACGAACTATTTAATTTTATTACGAGTCAAATTTTAACTTATGAACTAAAGCTCAAATCGAAATCGAACCGAGCTCGATCTTATGGATAACAAACTGAGTCCGAGCTCGAGTCTTAGGGATGACAATGGATCGGATTCGGGTCAGATTTTATATCCTCCTCCCATATCAATCAGGTATAGAATCTCCGTTGAGTATATACTCATACCCATTAAAGGATCAAATATCTTATATAATTATAATTTTTCTTCTTTCTATCTAACTATTATCATTCAAAAAATATATATTAAAATTAACAACCTATTAAAATATATATAATTAAAAAAAATAAATTAAGCATCTATATAGTCTTCTCCTAATATCAATAAAAATAATAAATTGATTTTAGAAAAAGAAAATTTTCTTTAATATATGTATATATATTATTTAATCGGGTATTCGGGTCGGGTCTCGGGTATTGATAGTCTTTTCATACTCTCCTCCATTCAGGTCGAATGTCCGATCTTCCATCGGATTCGGATGAAATTATCATCTCTATCGAGTCTTTTACTATTTGGCTCAGCTCTGCTTGTTTATGGCTCTAGAAAGGATAGGGAAGAAACGAATAAAAAAAAATTATATAACCTCTAGGGTTTTTTCCTCTTTATCATCTACGACTCCTTTGCAGTCTGCTCGCCGCCGACACCTGCTCACCATCGACTCCTCTCCTACAATTGCCCGTGTTCTTCTCTAGTAGCCCTCCACAAAGCCTTCATTGAGCTTTTCACAATCATTTTGAGAGCTTGGCAACTTTAGCAACTTCATGGTATAATATACCTAACATTCATTGTTTAACAAGCAAATTCATGGTATAATTAAGAATGTTGAAATTTTGCAAAATATTTAAGAAGAAAGATTTACAAGGACAGAAAGTTACGGTGTCACCCAAATATGTTATCGACCCAAAGCAAAGTGGAGAGAAGAAGGCAGGCGAGAGAACAGATCCATTTAGATGGATGATTGATAGTTTCTCAACAATTGCAAATCGAGGTGCTGATACTTATTTCTCGGGGAGTTTCACAGCTTGTAGTTTTAACTGATAATTCTGATTTTTTTTATTTTATTATTATTATTTTTTGTGTGTATGTGCGTGTTCACATGTTTTTCGAAAACAAATCACATGTTCTTCAACAAGAGTAAAAGGTTTTTATTAAATACAATTGAAATTTCTCTGTTCATTCGATAAGATTTAAGATCTTTCAAAAATTTGGCATAAGAAAATGATTTGTGAAATATAGCTAAGAGAAGAACTACATTAACTGTAGGAAGTTGCGACTGGAATCAGTTTTAGAAGAAGATGGTAAGAAATATGTCGGTCTTTATCTCTCACATGATGATGCAGCTTCAAAAATCTTAGTGATCAAAGCAATCTACAAGCTCTTCATATATGGCCAACTACTTTCTTCGTGTTGGTCTGGGACAGATTGGCGGGGGTATTGGAGGTGAACATATTCGTCTTTTGTCATATGATTCTATCTAGAAGTTGAGTCAGACGAAGGCCGGCGAGGGTGGCGTCGGTGTTGATGGAGAGACAACTTTGACACTTCTTGTATGTGTGCGTCAAAAACTTGGACTCCCGCGTGGAACCAAAGCCTTGTGGTAATTGAACCGGTGGTACTTGGGTCCCACACACACCCAGACATGCACACAGAGCATTAGAGACCAAAAATTCAAGAAGAGGTCCCTGACGCAAGACCTCCGATTCTCAAGTCAGATCCTTTTTCCCGAGAAACAGTGTACGAAGGAAGAAAAAAATTAAAGAACTGTTGAAAATGCGTGTGGATGTTATGTGAGTGGGCATGCTATCAGCGAGCTGCGTCATTTGTGTATCCATTAGGCCCATCTAGGACTTTTTAACATTTCCTCTTTTACGACTAAGTGATAGGCGGCTAAGTGCATGATCGCTTGGTGGGTGCCCGGCAGATCTATCTACCCGGGCAAGTATCACTACAACGGAGAATCATTCCCCTGGGTGTGACTTATTGTGAATACCGATCATCCTATTTTCTTGAGCGAGTCCTACTGTGTAGATGTCAGCCGCCCACTTGGGCGTAAGCTATGGTGGTTCAGAGCTACCTTATTTGCTCGGGTGGGTATTGTTGTAGCTTTGTCGATTCCCTATGTCATAAAGTCTTTCATTTCCTCACCACCACGTGTCCCCTTGATCCACCTTTTCAAGACAAGACAGCCTATACACGATATTCTATGACGATCCAATGTCTACCATAATCCCCTTACCCCTCACTGATGTCATCCTCTTCTTCTACGGTTCTCATGATTGGTGTTTGTACCGAGGCATCCGGCCGCACGCCCCCTCTGTTGGCTATAAAAATCCCCCATCAACCTCTCCCTTGAATTTCCTGTCACTAGTCATAAACGTCCTTCCTTTTCTCCTTGCTTCTGCGATTTTGCTTTTCCTTTCTTCATGCTTTAATCCATTCATGGATTCTTCACAGTTGTATTCGCTCCTGGGGTTTCAACCTTTAGTGACGTAGATCTTGACAATCTTCGCTTTACGTATGAGGTGTCCATCGATATACACATTATCATACCTTCTGAGATCCATCTTCCCCACCAACCTCCTGATGGCTATATGACTTTCTTCAAGGAATAAATTATGGCGAACCTTCACTTTCCCATTCATCGCTTTTTCTCCGACGTGAGTCGCTACTTCTGTATCCCCCTTTGCTAACTTGTCCCTAATTTCATCCGCTTCTATGCATGGTCGTCATCATCGCCTCCTATGTGACATCCCCTTGACGCCCTGCTTGTTTCATTGCATTTTCACTCCCCGACGTCATAATGAAGGTCTCTTTCGTTTCCAAGCTCATACTAAGACAAACCTTTTTTTGCTTCCATGCCTCCTCAAGGGCCGGAGTAGAAAGAGAAGTACATTTTCCTCCGATTCCCTTCTGTCGTAGTGTGGCCCATCGAGCGCCAATCTACTCTTCCTTCAGCACCCTCGCTAGGAGACTTTCGCTTAAATCCAATTTTTATATAGGCATCGGCTCAACTAACGGGTTTACGTTTTGATCTGAATGAACTACTGTAACATGATGTTTTTATACCTGTTTGAGTTAAGCTCCATATCTTCAGAGTTGCCACATTTTTTGGGTAAGTACCACAACTATCTTAATATGCTCTTGCCTTCTCACTCTAACCTCTTCTCTACCGCAGCGGACACCCTCGTCGGGTATCTTTGTCTAGGCCTCTTCCGTTGAGTGCCCTGGAAATAAATCGTCGAGGGCCAATAATCCTAGGCGAACAAGGTAGCTCGTCATCTGCTTCGACTACCTCCTGGACGGTCGTGGTTATTTCTACCTCTCATCCTTCCGCTATTCCAGCGACGCGACTTGTTCGTTCTTCTTTTAACCCCACTCAGAAGACTCCATTTGCTCATCGCTCCATGACCCCAGAAGAGATGTCAGATTCAAACGAGCAGCTACTTATGCATCGGAAAAGGTCCAGACCTACCAAGGCATCCGTCGCGACCCAGACACCTAGGCCGACGTCGGCCTCTATCCCATAGCCGGGGCACATAGAAAAGGAAGGTGACAAACCATTTGAAGTTCCAGAATAATTGATCATAATACAGAGAGTTGTTTTTATCTGGACTTCTTGGTGGAGTTAATTATCATGCATGTCGTCTTCATTTTTTTTTTTAATGTAGGGGAAGATTATTTCCATGGCAAATCCCTTGAAGGATTTTGTTGTAAGGTTGCATTGAACAAGTTCAACAGTTCAAAATCTGGTCTACTTGTCAATGATTGTTGCGTCTTTGGATCTCAAGTTTTGGAGGCATGCACATTAGACAAAGAAGGAATTAGTGAATCCTTGTCCCTAAACAAAGACCTAACTCCTCAAATATCTACTTGCGTAATACAGGATGTTTCCAAATCAAAGAACATACTATTTTCTGAAGTTTTTGCGTAGGCGGCTACAACTGATATTCCGTTACTTGTTCTTAATTGGATAATTGCTTAAGTAATCTTTGAGCATATAAGATTTAAGATATAATTATTCGTTTCATTTGATTTTTGACACGTCTAGGCGTATCAGGCTCTCTCCAAACTTAGCCACATACAAAGAGCATTTCCTTGGAGTTTTCTTGAGAATGGAGAATGCTGCTAGTCTTGCTTCCAAGACTAAGAGTCTTTGTGGAGTATAGCCTTTGCTTATTGGATCTAAACAATGCCAAGCACCGGAATATTACAGGTTTTGACAATTTGATTGCACTTCCTGACTACGCTACAACTTGATAGAGCAATTATCTGATTGTGTTTGCTTATTTATATTGTAGGGAAAAGCTTGTTCTCATCAGGGAGTTCTAGTTGGGGATGGAATGAGTTCTTAAACTGGAAAGATGTACAAGATCCATCTATAGAGGATTTCTTCGCAATGAGACATGCATCATTGAAGCATCCATTGTGGTTCTTGGAGTAGACGCCATGGCTTGAACGCGGACTAACGAGATATTTGTCGCTTGCTTATTTTCTTTTTTGTTTTTGGATGAACTTATCTATTCGTTCTTTGCATATCCATGTAGTGTTACTTTCACCTGTCAATTCCTCGGCGAGTTGATCAAATCCAGAGACACTCTTCGGTTGACTTTTCCAACTTTGACTTAGAACGGTCAATTCGGCAACCGAATCTCTAAGCCGTTTCAACTAATGATTTGTCCAATATCTTATTTAATTTTTGTGGTTATAAATTAACAAGATATATATATATATATATATTTTTTTGACAATTCTACACTTGTTACGTTGCACCTTGGGTATTAATTAGTCAAAGCCAATTGAATGAAAAAGTATACGCCGCAATTATTTAGTCTCATAATTTGAAGGTAAAATTTAAATACTTAAACGACCCTCAGATGGCAGATTCCAATCGTAAGTTGACTTTCGATTATTAAGTGACTGAACCAACCGATCTGGCTGAGGTTTTGACCACACAATCCATGGCATTTTAAAGAGTTGCACTTCCTCTTTCTCCTTCCTCATCAGATCAACCAAACAGCGATAAAGAGAGATGGCGGAGCTTCAGCGATCTGTGCAAACGTTCAGGAGATCAGGCTCCTCCGGGCTGCAGTGGGGGGAGACCTCCCTCGCTGGCGATAAGCTCGGCCAGGAAGGAGGCGGCGGGGAAGTTGAGCTCCTCCGCTCACGAAGCGTCGGAACGTCCAGCGGTACTGCCGACTCCTCTCGGCGATGCCGAGAGCGTGACCATGACGGCGGGAGGCAACCGGCCTTCCGTACGCGGGGACCCATTTCGCCGGCCGAGGACCCGCCGTCGCCGGGGGTAGGCGGGTGCGTCCTCTGCGTGATCTTCGCCAAGCCCAGCAAGAGGAAGCAACCGAGCAACCCGAAGAGGCGCTAAACAAACACCTCGTCTTCCATGTGTGCCATAGAAAAGATGCCTGTGTCTCTTTGCTTATTTTATTCAATAAGCTTGTCTGTCTTAAAATTAAAGAAAATGAAAAGAAAAAGAATTCCCTGTAAATAAAAGGGAAAAGAAATTTATTTCGCGAATAGAGTTTAATATTCAAGAGACCACATGCAGCAAACAAGGTAGACTAAACATAAGATCATTTAAGGATAAACCATTGTCAGAGGTACATAATTCACTTCATTGTTGCACAAGTATTCAGAATTCTGTAACCTATTATTACATATTTGCTTATAAGAAACAGGGAGCGACTCCAAGAATAGAGCACCCAGATGCTACTTTGCTGCTTGTTTTACCACAGGAATGTTTTTGCACGTCAGGAAGGTAAAAGGGTTGATGGTTTTAGATAGAAATATCAATTTTTCTATCCCTTATGAGATGAAGGAAATCTATCTAAAAAGTGACAACCCGCCCGGGTCATGAAGTGAAAGACACCAAAACTGTTTGCTTGGATTGGTAAAAATAATGGAAAAAAACATAGGTCAAAAGTATTTAGTATAGCCTGAAAATTACCGTAATCCCACTCATAATCCTAATGTTACATTAGGGGCTAATTGATGGAGAGGTATTTGAAAATACTTTTGACACCTCCCTATAAAACTCGGGGATTGGAAATTGGAGGTCGCCCTCTAGTTGATTGAAGAAAAATGAAAGGTAACTTGGTGGGGGCATGTATGACACTTGATCTACCTTTAGTATACAGATCCAATAATCTAGTAAGATACCAAAAGAGAGCCACATCTTAACATGGTGTTCTCTTCTAAACAAAGAACAGATCCACTCATATCAGGGAGAAAGAAAAGGGCCACCAGCCATTAGAAAAAGGACAGGGTAATAATCAAGGTAATTCAAAAAAGACTTATAAGCAGAGGCGTGGCCCTAAAGCAAATGAAAGTAGGACACTATAGCAGCAGCCAAAGCACAGGTGAAGGTTGAAGATGAGTTCCCAAGGGAAGCGACACTTGCTCCTCATCACGTTAATCAACTACAGCCGTTGGATCGGAGATCCGTGAGGGACGGGATGATCTCTCCACCGTTCGATGGGACGTCAAACTCAAGGCCAATCTTCGGTAATCATTACCCTAGTTAAAAGTAGTCGTCCTATATAGTCCTTTCATCAAACGCGACCTCAGCAAAAGGCAGCAGAACACCCAACACTAAGCCCCAACACCTATGATGTCACGTGGTGTTAATTGTACTTAGGGGCGTTTGGTTTAGGGTAATAGGAATGAGAAATGGGAATGAGAATCATTGATTGTCATTGTTAATGTTTGGATTATAGGAATAGAAATACAAATAAGGGAATGAATCCTTGAAATTGGATAATAACTCATTCTCATGTACCTCCCCTTCAATGAGTCATTATCCTATTTTCATCAATCAAAATATTCCCTTATTCCAAAAATACTCTTGACTTAAAACTAAAATTTTCTCCATTAATATCAAATATCAAAATATATTTATTTATTTTTTGTTTCATATCACTTATCTCTCCTTGTTCTCTCTCATCATATTTTCTCTCTCCTCATAGTTTCTCTCTCATCATTTTATCACACACTTTCTCTCTTCTTAATCTCTCCTATCACACTCTCTTTCCTCTTTTTTTCTCATTACACTTTCTCTCTCATCATACTTTCTCTCTCCTCAATCTCTTCCATCGCACTCTCTTCCTTTTTTTTTCCTCATCATACTTTCTCTCTCCTCAATCTCTCTCATCACACTCTCTTTTCTCTTTTTTCACATCACACTTTCTCTCTCATCACACTTTCTCTCTCCTCAATCTCTCTTATCACACTTCCTCCTTTTTTCCTCAACACACTTTCTCTCTCATCATACTTTCTCTCTCCTCAATCTCTCCCATTATATTCACTGTTCTCTTTTTCTCTCACCATACTTTCTCTCTCCTCAATCTCTCTCATCACACTCTCTCTGCTCATTTTTTTCTTATTATATTTTCTCTCTCTTCATCCTCTCCCATCATACTTTCTCTCACATCATATTTTCTCTCATCATGTTTTCTCCAATCACACTCTCTTTTTTCATTTTCTCTCATCACACTTTCTCTCTCTTCATTCTTTCTTATCACACTTTATCTCTCATAATACTTTCTCTCTCATCATTCTCTTTCATCATATTTTTCTCTCACATTCATCTTTCTCTCACATCTAATGTTTTCTTTTATTTTCCTTTAAGGGTAAAAAAGGAAACTTTGATTTATTTCGATAGAAGATATACAACTAACCAAACATTGCTTTTAAGAGTGATATTCATGCTCATACCCATTCTCATTCCACAATACAATGATTCTCATTCTGATTCCTATTCTAGGAAAGAACCAAACGCCCCCTTAATTGTACACCATGCGTCATTAAGGGTGCATTGTGCCTTATTTAAATTTTAATGTGCATCCTCTCTCTGTTGCTCGAGGCATGCTCCTCATTAATGCCAGAGATTTACGCCCTGCCCACATGGGGTTATTGAGGTGATCGTTGGCTGCTTTATGCTCATCCAGTCAAATCGGTTTATACCTCTTTCAACTCGACTTAATACGAAGACTTGTGTGTTAGATTGATGGAGCCTCCACGTGTCTCCTCAGAGGTCAAGATATATACTTATGTGAAAGATAAAAGTCAAAATAAAGATAACTTGACCAATTAGGGTGTGACTGGCTCAAATCCTACTGACCAAGGCGGTGGTCATTCGAGAGTCATCTAAGCATGAGACATCACTCCTAGTCAAGTGACACTACTCTCGATCAAGTGTTCAGTTGAATACTCTTAGTTTTCTCCTGACCAACTATATCAAGATTGTCCCGATCAATTATACTAAGGTTGTCTCGATCGGCTATACCATGATTGTCCCGATCGGCTATGCTAGGTTGTCCCAATCTGCTATATCAATGTTGTATGCTCTGGTTAGAGCCGTCAATTTAGGTTGGATCCATCGGGGTTGGCCCGCCCTGCCAAACAATTTAAGCGGGTTGGTTTGGAATTTTATCAACCCAAGTCCGCCGTGGGCCGACCCGCCTAGGCCCGTGACCCGCGCGGGTCAGCCCGCTCGGGCTTGGGTTGGCCCGCGGGTTGAAAAACACATGTAAGATAAGTTTTAAGCCAATTTATTATCTTTCTTTGTTATAATTTTGAAATAAAAATAGTACTTTTCATCCAACATAAGTACTCGTTTGTGTTCATTTATATTTAAAATACATGTTTATAAATACATTTAATTGTAGAAAACTTTTTCGAAGTAAAATGTTGAAGATATGAAATATTTTTTATTTTTTTAAAAAAATTTTGATAGGCCCGCGGGTTGGCCCGCCAAACCCGCAACCCGCCTTAGAATGAGTTTGGTTGGAAATTTCCCAACCCGCCAAGTTGGCGGGTTGGCCCGCCTCGCCCCGCCAAATGGTTAGCCCGCCATGGACCGACCCGCCCCACCACGGATTGACCCATCTAACAGCTCTAGCTCTGGTCCTCCCGAATTAAGGATAACTCCATCGTGTTGATAATGAGTTCTCAACCCTTCTCTACCCTAGTGGTATGATGTTTTATTGGATTGCCTCCTCCCCAAATTTGTATTTCATAATTAATATAATTTTACCGTCAGCCATTAATACATTGAAGATGAAGAGTTGATGGTGTTAATGATCATTGATACGGTGCATGTTTTGTGGGGTCGGTAGGATGATGTGGTTATGAGTCAATACCACAAGAGGGTCAGAAGTCAAGCTGACCTAGAGATCAGGAAGGTCAGAAGTCAAGCCTCCGTGGTCGGTCAGCAGTCAATCTAACCTGGAGGTTAAAAATGTCATAAGTCAAGCCTCCGTGGCCGGTCAGCAGTCAAGCTGACGTGGAGGGCAGGAAGGTCAGAAGTCAAGCCTCTGTGGTCGGTCAGCAGTTAAGCTGACGCGGAGAGCAAGAGGGTCAAAAGTCAAGCTTACGTGGCCTGGATCAAAGTCTCAGCCGGCGTAGTGGTTAAAGGAGATCATAAATCGGACAAGGACCAGCCCTGACAGCGGTCAAAGACTGGGCCCCCGGGCCAGGTTGGAAAGTGTCAACCCTGAAAAGCAGTCGACAAAAGCAGGTCTAGTCACAGACCTAGTGAGCAGTTCTGGACATAGGCCTGACGTGCAGGTCGGGACGCACAAGCCATGGATAATAACAGATAGAAGCAAGTCTGGCCACAGATCGGGCGAGCAGGTCGGAACGTACAAGCCAAGGATTACAGGTACACAAGCAGGTCTGGACATAGACCTGGCGTGCAGGTCGGGACGCACAAGCCATGGATAATAACAAAAAGAAGCAGGTCTGGCCACAAATCGGGCGAGCAGGTCGGAATGTACAAGCCAAGGATTACAGGTATGCAAGCAGGTCTGGATATAGACCTGCTTGCAGGTCGGGACGCACGAGTTATGGATAATAACATATAGAAGCAGGTCTGGATACAGACTTGGCGAGTAGGTCGGAACGTACAAGCCAAGGATTACAGACATACAGGCAGGTCTCGACACAGGCCTAGCGTGCAGGTCAGGAAGGGCTAGCAAGAGATAACAACAGATAGAGGCAAGTCGGGGTACAGATCTCGAACTACAAACCCGTCGTCCAGATGCTACAAGACAAGCAACCCAAGGAATCGTAACCACTTGCCAGAGAATGTCAGAAAATAATCAGCATGTCAGAGAATATTCTCATAGTCAGGGCTCATTATCCCTTCTGATTCCATCGCCAGCCTATGAAAAGGTGCCACCTGTCATCCACCGCCAGACAAAGCCTGACAGCCGACATTCCCTGACACCCGTCAGACCCAGAAACTTCCGTTGCAGTATAAAAAGGGAGGCTTTGTCCCTTACGCAGGTACGCTCACTCATCATTTCTCACTAGTCTTTACTTTTCATTTTTGCTCTGTGATTTCTGGGAAAAAAGTACCTAACTTGAGTGTCCGAGGGCCTGACCCAGAGACTTTTTCCCTGATTTCTGGTTTCTAACGACTCGTGGACTCGTCTGAGTGTGCGCAGAGCAACCGCATCATCGCCCTGATCATCTTTCTTCGTCAGCCGACCGTGCAAACCTTTCCAGGGGGTATCCGGTAGATCCCACGCTTCAACAACTTTTCGTCAATTTTCCGCACAACAAAACTCGCCTTCATCCGACTCAGCTACCGGACGGGATCAATCATCATTAATGCACCAGGAAAGTGTAGCACCAATAAAGGTAATAATTAATACATGAGAAGATACATGAGAAGATAAAAGGTCATCAAAGGTACGTAGCATAAAAGGGGGGCGAGCATGAGGTGAGGTAGATTTTTCTAATCTTAAAACTCTCAACTATTTATCAGTTCATATTGTCTCCCATCTTTTCACTGGTATTTATTTGAATGTCAGAATGGCAATGCTGGGATATCCTAACGTCATTCTAACTCTCGACTTCGGTCTTTGTCCCTCTCCAGGTTCTCCAGGCGATGATGATTTCATTTCTTGGACTCCTCTACGTGGTTTCAGCAATTGCAATTAATACACCCACAACCTTATTGGTGGATCATCTCTTAAAGTTTTGGGATTTGTATGAATACGGATCAATATAAATATTTATTATGCATTTTCCAAGGGGAACCTTTTGTATGTTTTCTGTTCTTTTAGAGAAAGATAGTGGGGAAAGTCAGAAGTGAAATCTCTAGGGATCTTGCAGTGTTAATTAAAATGGGCAAAAGAATAACTTAATTTTTAGGAGGAAAGAAGGTTGTGTTTGTCATTGTATCGTGGAGTCTTGAATCTTATGATGATGACCCAGGGAATTGTTAGGACCGAAAAGTAACTAGAGGGGGGGTGAATAGCTCTTCGCGTGCTCGTCGTCGGCGTTGCTCGTTTCTTCAGAGATATGCAGCGGAAATATAAGAAACAAAAGCATACAACGCTAACACGGATGGTTTACTTGGTATCCACCTCACAAGAGGTGACTAGTCCAAGGATCCACACCTACTCACGCACCCTCCACTATGAATAACACTCCTTTATGGTAACTACCAAAGGCGGAGAAACCCTACAACACTCTCAATACAAGAAGAAGAAAGGGAAATACAAGATAAGCAAAAGCTTACAAGATGTGCAATAAAAACCTTAACCCCTAACTTCTTCTTCTTGCTTTTGATCCGCCTCTTGACTTGGGAAACCTCCAAGAACCTTCAAGAACTGGCGATATGAGCTTGAGAGAAGTGTGGAGAAGTCGCTGTGTTGATCTGAGATGAAATCGTGAAGTTCTACCGAAGGAAATGAACGCCTGCGGCTTAAATCGACGCCAACGGTCAGATCCCGATCGATTGGATTGCTCCCAATCGATCGGGGAGGCTTTGGATCGATCCACGGATCGATCCAGAGCGCCTCTGTGCTTTCTGGAATAGCCTGGATCGATCGGTGGATCGATCCAGGGCTTATCGCGCATAAACAGCAGCTCCCAATCGATCCACTGATCGATTGGGACCTCTGGATCGATCCACCGATCGATCCAGAGGGGTTCTGTTCGCGGGGACTCACCGAATCGATCGGCCGATTGATCCAGATCTGCTGGATCGATCCACTGATCGATCCAGATCTGCTGAATCGATCCACTAATCGATCCAGATCTGCTGGATCAATCGGCTGATCAATCCAAATCTGCTGGATCAATCGGCTGATCAATTCAGATCTGCTGGATCAATCGGCTAATCAATCCAGATCTTGGTTTTTGCCCAAAACCAAGTCCAAAGCCCCCTAAACCAACATCTAGTCAACCATGACTTGTTGGTACATAAGACCTAGCATCCGGTCACCCTTGACCAGCTAGGACTCTCTCACCAAGTGTCTGGTCAATCCCTTTGACCCACTTGGACTTTTCTCTTCTTGCCAAGTATCCGGTCAATCCATCTGACCTACTTGGTCTTTTCTTCCTCATGCCAAATATCCGGTCAATCCCTTTGACCCACTTGGACTCTCACCAGATGTCTGGTCAACCTTGACCCATCTGGATTTCTCCTGCCTGGCTTCACTTACTAGGACTTTCCCAATTGCCTAGCTTCACTCACTAGGTCTTTCACCTGGCTTCACTCACCAGGATTTTCCTCCTGCCTAGCTTCACTCACCAGGACTTTCACCTAGCTTCACTCACTAGGATTTTCCTTCTGCCTAGCTTCACTCACTAGAACTTTCTTCTGCCTGGCTTCACTCACCAGGACTTCCTTCTGCCTGGCTTCACTCACCAGGACTTTCAGTCAAGTATCCAGTCAACCTTGACCTACTTGACTTTCCTTCACAATCTTAACTAGTCAATTTTGACCAAATGGGAATTGTATCAACAATCTCCCCAAATGAACAACTGCACATGCATTGTCCATATCATCTAAACCCAATATATTGTCAAACATCGAAACCCAAACCAAGACTCAGGCTTGGTTAACCAGGTCAACCTTGACCTAGGGAATATTGCACCAACAATCTCCCCCTTTTTGATGTTTGACAATACCTCTTGTTAAGTTAGGAAATTAGGCTACTCCCATAGCCTCAACTCCCTTCATGCCAATACATGAATCCATAAGTTAAGCCCTTCATTCTCCCCCTAAAAGGGCAAACTCCCTCTAAGTAATGAAATCCTAACTTACTCCCTTTCATTCTCCCCCTATTGACACACATCAAACCATGCCCCATTTTTGGGCACACATCAACAAATTCACTTGTTGAAAACTCTCCCCCTGAAGAGTTGCTCATCGTTGTTCACAACTTCACTCGTTGTGATCAACACGATAATGAAGATCTCATACCCTTCATTATCCTTAACCCTACATTCTCCCACAATGTAGGCAAATGCCCATCCTTGAGCATTATCCACTTGAAACCACTTGAACAAAGAGGATATCCACTCCCCATTATAGTTCAAACGCTCAACCTTGAGCATGTTCTTAACAGAAGGTTAACCACCTTCCAAGGTTCATGAAAAATAATTTTCATGTCTTTAAAGAGTCCCTCCCCCTAAAGACATGGTGGTAACTTCTGTCATTGTACCAACAATGACTTGGAATCCCTAAAACTTTAGGAAACCCAATTTTAGAAGTTTTGAGGTTCAAATATTCAAAATCTGAAACAAACCTCAACCTAAACTTCAACTTAGCCTTCCTTAACCAATCCATCCTTGTTTTCCACACGAAAACACCCTTTTTATGTATACAAATGTATTTTCAGGGGTTTGGAATGGTTACCTAGACTAAAATAGGTTCAAAGATGCTGAAATCAAATCTTCCCAGCCAAAATCAGCATCTTCGATCGATTAGAGTTGGATTCCAATCGATTGAACCCTGCTGAATCGATCCACTGATCGATTCAGTCTTATTGGATCGATCGGTTGATCGATCCAGCGAACTTCTGCTCGCGAGAAATGCCTTCTCAATCGATCGGCTGATCGATTGAGGCACTCCAATCGATCCACTGATCGATTGAAGGCCTAAAATTGCTGAAATTCAATTTCAGTCAATTTCAGAAACCCCTAGAAAATTCTACAAAATTCCAAAAATCGTAAAAATTTGTGTAGACATTATTTAGGGTATAATTTATCATGAAAAAATAGTTTTCTATGAAAATACATCATATTTTCAAAGATTGATACAAACTTGAGAACTTGCAAAAACTTTAGTGTTTTCTTCAAGTTTGTGTCTAACTATTTAATGATGATTACTATCAAAAGATAGCCTTCACCAAGGTTTTCCAAAATTATTTTAAAAACATTTTCAAAACCAATATCCCACCATATTCCTTGGGCTTAATGCACATTACTTGTACATTAACTTTCCCAATGATGGGAAAACACATAACTATATGTTTTGATGAACTTAAAACTCAAAAGAATGCACTAAATCAACATCTTGAGTTTTGTTCATCATCCTAACATCTCACTTGTATCTAATGTGCACTAAAACACATACAAGTCATCTTATTGGTCTTTGTGAGATATAAAGTTTGGTTTTGCCCTAATCTAGGGATCATGCATATCTATCTAGGCATTTTGTGGATATTGAACATCCACTTAGGATGTTACTTGTTAATACCACTTATTGACAACACTTGTTGAAAACACTTGTTGATAAATGCCATTTGTCCTTGCTTTTAAGGAATTAAACATAATGCATGATAATGTTATGGCATACATTAAAATGAAATAGCTTTCAAAAGAAAGATTCCTATAATTACATGATGTATGTATGACATGACATGGTATTTTTGTATTTTTCATAATAAGTCATGAATGAAAAATATAAAACTAAATATGGTGTTATGGCATGTGATGGGCAAACATAACATTGCAAGGTTTAGCATAAATAAAATTGCCTAGATTACCTATCTAAGTATCCTTAATCTTAGCTAACTTAAAAATTAAACTTAGATTGCCCAAAAGTGCTTCAAGAAAATGCCAAAACCTATATTGGCATTTCTAATTCTCTTGATTAATTTTTGCCAATTGAAATTAAGTGTATTCCTCAAATATTGGCAAATTTCATTTTTCCACAAGGGTAGCACTTTAAATTAAGGCTTAGATTGACCTTAAATTTCCTAAGAACATACCAAAATCCCAACTTGGCAGTTCCTATGATTCTCCCAATTTGTGTCACTTAAAATATCATCCAATTTATCAAATTGTGACACATTTTACTCTTCCCAAGATTAAACATAAATCCATTTTATTTTCAAAGGTTAATAATAACCTTGAAAATGCTCCTTGAGTGTCAATTTCTTCAAAGTTGGGTTAACTACCCTTCTTCTTAGAGTTGACACTCTCTAACCCTTCTATGGGGTAGAGAAGATGCTCCTAAGAACCCAAAACCTATTGGTGCTCCTTGGATGCTCTAGGTATTCACTAGGGATAACTTCCCTAGATACCTTCCTAGTGACCTTGTTTGGCTTCTTAGAAGCCTTGGTCACTTTTTCTAGGTCAACTCTAGGGATAGCCTCCCTTGTGACCTTGTTAGTGACTTTCTTAGACTTCTTAGAAGTCTTAGTCACATTTGTTGTTGCAAAGATACTTCTAGGGATGACTTCCCTTGTATCATTGACTTGACTTCTAGACTTAGGGTTGGTTCCATAGCTATATGGAACCCTATGGTAAGTAGGTACATCCTTTTTGATTTTAGGTTTGTATCTCAAACCTCTATGGCCCTTGGATGACCCTTGTTGTCCTAAACCTAGATTTTGCTCATTTTGCTCTTTAAGGATATTTTCCATCCTTTTTAGGGTCTTTTCTAGTTTGTCAAGTCTTGACCTCAAGACTTGATTTTCTATCATTAAATCCTTAGATTTTGATTTTTCATTACACCCATGAGCATTTTTGTTTCTAGGCTTATAACTATGGTCCTTAGTGTGATTGCCTAGATTTTTATCTATCTTCCTAATCCTAGGTGTGGTAGTCTTAGCATGATAAGCTACATGATTTTCTTTAATTTTATCATGCCTCCTATTTTCATGGTAAATAGCATTAAAATGATATAAACGTGAATTAGCATGTTTTTTACAATTATGCAAGCGAATAGGCTCAATGAAAGTTACCTTTCTTTTTACCTTAGAGGTTCCCCCTTGAATTGAGCTTCCTCCTTGAGCCTTGACCATCTTCTTCCCCTTGGGGCATTGACTTCGGTAATGCCCCTTTTGATTGCAAGAGAAGCATATAATATGCTCCTTGCTCTTCTTTGTATTGGGGATGATCTCCTTGGGCTTCACCTTGCCCTTTTGTGCCACTTGGCCCTTCTTCTTGGCCAATTTAGGGCATTTACTTTTGTAATGCCCATGTTCCCTACATTCAAATCATATGATATGATTTTTATCATTAATTGAAATGTTTATACCTTTGCTTGTAGGGGTGGCATCTTCTCCTTTTGATCCGGAGGTAGAAGCTTCCTCTTGATCCGAAGATATTCCTCCATTCGATTTTGCTTGACTTGCGGAGGTAGAAGCTTCTTCATCCTCATCTTCTCTTGACCCGGATGTGGAGGATTCTTCTTGCTCTTGATCCGGTGTCAATGAAGATTGCTCCCCCTCAATCCTAGAGGTGGAGGCTTCACCTTCTTCTTCATCCTCTTGTACATGAAACAAGGAATATGCTCCTTCCTTGCTCTTTTGATTGCACTCCTTTGAGGATGAAGCTTCTTGGACTTCCTCTTCTTCGGGAGTTGAGCATCTCTCAACTTCGGAGTCCTCCTCTTGATCTTGCTCTAATGAGTCGCCCTCTTTGGATTCCTCTTGATTCGGTACAGTGGAGGGTTCTTCATGGATTGTTGCCAATTTGCTCCAAAGCTCCTTGGCATCGTTGAATTCTCCGATTTGAGCCAAAATGTGGCTAGGCAATAAGTTGACCAAAAGCTTGGTCACTTTATCATTTGTCTCGCTCCTTTGAATTTGCTCCAAGCTCCATTTGCTTTTCTTGAGAAGCTTGCCCTTGGAGTTTGTTGGAGCTTTGAAGCCTTCCATTAGAGCAAACCATTGCTCTATCTCCATCATAAGAAAATTTTCGATTTTGATTTCCAAGAATCGAAGCTTGTGGATGTGTACGGTGGAGCCACCCTTGTGTCAAATCCAAGTCCATCTTGGAATTGCATCTTGAAGTTGAGCTTCTTGAATTCTTTGACTTTGATGAATTTGCTCTAACTTCTTCACCCTCTAGCTTTGCTTGTTTTGTTTGCCCCTTCCGGCGATGATTCCAGTGAAAAGCAACCTTGCTCTGATACCACTTGTTAGGACCGAAAAGTAGCTAGAGGGGGGGTGAATAGCTCTTCGCGTGCTCATCGTCGACGTTGCTCGTTTCTTCAGAGATATGCAGCGGAAATATAAGAAACAAAAGCATACAACGCTAACACGGATGGTTTACTTGGTATCCACCTCACAAGAGGTGACTAGTCCAAGGATCCACACCTACTCACGCACCCTCCACTATGAATAACACTCCTTTATGGTAACTACCAAAGGCGGAGAAGCCCTACAACACTCTCAATACAAGAAGAAGAAAGGGAAATACAAGATAAGCAAAAGCTTACATGATGTGCAATAAAAACCTTAACCCTAACTTATTCTTCTTGCTTTTGATCCGCCTCTTGACTTGGGAAACCTCCAAGAACCCTCAAGAACTGGCGATCTGAGCTTGAGAGAAGTGTGGAGAAGTCGTTGTGTTGATCTGAGATGAAATCGTGAAGTTCTACTGAAGGAAATGAACGCCTGCGGCTTAAATCGACGCCAACGGTCGGATCCCGATCGATTGGATTGCTCCCAATCGATCGGGGAGGCTTTGGATCGATCCAGAGCGCCTCTGTGCTTTCTGGAATAGCTTGGATCGATCGGTGGATCGATCCAGGGCTTATCGCGCATAAACAGCAGCTCCCAATCAATCCACTGATCGATTGGGACCTCTGGATCGATCCACTGATCGATCCAGAGGGGTTCTGTTCGCGGGGACTCACCGGATCGATCGGTCGATCGATCCAGATCTGCTGGATCAATCGGCTGATCGATCCAAATCTGCTGGATCAATCGGCTGATCAATTCAGATCTGCTGGATCAATCGGCTGATCAATCCAGATATTGGTTTTTGCCCAAAACCAAGTCCAAAGCCCCCTAAACCAACATCTAGTCAACCATGACTTGTTGGTATATAAGACCTAGTATCCGGTCACCCTTGACCAGTTAGGACTCTCTCACCAAGTGTCTGGTCAATCCCTTTGACCCACTTGGACTTTTCTCTTCTTGCCAAGTATCCGGTCAATCCCTCTGACCTACTTGGACTTTTCTTCCTCATGCCAAGTATCCGGTCAATCCCTTTGACCCACTTGGACTCTCACCAGATGTCTGGTCAACCTTGACCCATCTGGATTTCTCCTGCCTGGCTTCACTCACTAGGACTTTCCCAATTGCCTAGCTTCACTCACTAGGTCTTTCACCTGGCTTCACTCATCAGGATTTTCCTCCTGCCTAGCTTCACTCACCAGGACTTTCACCTAGCTTCACTCACTAGGATTTTCCTTCTGCCTAGCTTCACTCACTAGAACTTTCTTCTGCCTGGCTTCACTCACCAGGACTTCCTTCTGCCTGGCTTCACTCACCAGGACTTTCAGTCAAGTATCCAGTCAACCTTGACCTACTTGACTTTCCTTCACAATCTTAACTGGTCAATTTTGACCAAATGAGAATTGTATCAACAATCTCCCCAAATGAACAATTGCACATGCATTGTCCATATCATCTAAACCCAATATATTGTCAAACATCGAAACCCAAACCAAGACTCAGGCTTGGTTAACCAGGTCAACCTTGACATAGGGAATATTGCACCAACAGGAATAGCATAGACAGATGGTCAAAAGTTGATTCTCAGGAACTGACGACCTAAGATTTACCCCACCATACGTCTGACGCCTGTGTACCTACTATAGAAATTAAGAGAAGAAAAAAACTAACCATATTATTGGATCTTAAAATTGATACAAAGTATAAGGTCTTATATAGTTAAGTTAATAAACCCTAAACTCTATAAAAAAAAAAAAGGGAAAAGTCCAAATTGCCCTAAAAACTATAAATAAATATATAATCTAACATCCCCCTCAAATTTATGATGCTATAGCTAGAAACATTGAGAGTTTGTCAGATAAGAAATGAAAACGTGAAGCGGAATATGCCTTGGTAAACATATCAGCAATCTGTAGTTTTGAAGGAACAAAAGATAATGTGATGGTGTCAATCTGAAGATGGTGATGAGTAATGTGACAATCAATTTCTATATGTTTCGTCCGCTCATGAAAAGTTGAATTACTTGTAATTTGAATAACACTCTGATTATCACAATATAACGGAGTAGATTAATGAAGAGAGACACCCATATCCGCAAGCAACCAACGCAACCAAACTATCTCACAAGTAGTTTAGGTCATGGCACGATACTCAGCTTCTGTGGAAGATCTAGAAATAACATCTTATTTTTTACTCTTCCAAAAAATGAGGGAATCACTAAGAAAAATGCAGAAGCCAGTGGTAGATTTGTGATCTGTAGGATCACCAGCCCAATCCATATCAGAGTATGCACACAGCTCAAGAGATGAAGTAGAAGGAAATAAAAGGCTTTGAAATTGAATGCCCCGAAGATACCTGAGAATACGAAGAACAGCAACCCAATGAACTATAGTTGGTGCAACGACAAATTAACTAACCACATGAACAGCATATGTAATATCTGGACGAGTCATAATGAGATAAATCAAGCTTCCAACAATAGTTCTGTACAAATTAAGATCCGGTAAAGGTGAGCCATCAGATGGAGAATATCGAACATTAGTCTCAATAGGAGTATCTATAACTCTATTATCAGTAAGACGAGCATGCTCAAACAGATTAGATATATACTTTGACTGAGCTAAAAGATAGCCTTTCGAGGAATAAGCAACCTCAATGCCCAAAAAGTAACGTAGTATATCCAAGTCTTTCATAGAAAAACAATGAGTCAACTCAAACTTCAAGGAAGTAATTCCATCAGAGTCATCACAAGTAATAATTATGTCATCAACATATAATGATAAAAGAATACGACCTACACTCATACATCTGACAAACAATGTTGAATCATGATTACTAGGATGAAAACTAAACGAATTAATCATTGTATAGAACTTCTCAAACCAAGCACGAGGTGCTCATTTGATACCATAAAGTGCTTTACGAAGCCAGCAAACTTCATCAGGTTTGTGTGAAATACTAGAAGGATGTGTCATATACACTTCTTCATGAAGACCTACATTTAGAAATGCATTATTGAAATCCATCTGAGATATTCTCCATCGACAAACAGAAGCAACAGCAATCAGAGTATGAACAGTTGTCATTTTTGCAACAGGAGCAAATGTTTCTTCATAATCCATGTCATACTCCTGAGACTAACCTTTAGCAACAAGACGAGCTTTGTATCATTTGATAAATCCATCAGATTTAGTTTTAATCTTATATACCCAACGAGAACCAATAGTATATTTTTCTGGTAGCAATGGAACCAAATCTCATGTATGACTCTGATGCAAAGTAGTTAGTTTCTCAACCATAGCACTCTGCCAAAGTGGGTTACAAACAGTTTCTCTATAGTATTCAGGCTCAGAAAAACAATGAATATATGCAACAAATGAAGCAAAAGAATGAGAATAACAAGAGTAAGCCAAATCTGTAGTTTAGCAGATTTACGAACATGAGTGGATTGACGACAGTGGAGAGAAGGATCATCCGCAACCTCAGGAGATAATTTGGTAGTGGCAGAAGGAGGAACATGTGGAGCGAATATCTCGGGAACCAAAGCACCAAATTCAGTTGAACTATCAGTAGGATTTGTCGGTGAATTTTCCTCAGTATCGGTATTGAAAGGATCAATGCAAAGCAGATCTGACTTTGTCATATTATGCAAACTAGCCGAAATAGAAAAGAATGAAATATGCTTAAGAAACACAACATGACGAGAAACATACAATTTTTTACTAATGCGATCTAAACAACGATATCTTTTTTGACTAACATCATAACCCAGAAAGACACAAAGAACAGACCGAGAGGCTAACTAATTATTACACTCTGCATGTGGACGAAGGACAAAGCAAGTACAACCAAAAACACGCAAAGAGGAATTGACAGGAGCATACCCATATAATTTTTCAAAAGGTGGCAAACTTGAATTGTGTGAGGTTGTAATTCTATTAAGGACATGAATAGCAATAAGGATTGCTTCCCCCCAAAAAGTACTAGGAACACTGACAGACAATAAAAAAAGAACGGGTTGTTTCAATAAGATGTCTATGTTTCCGTTTAGCCGCGCCATTTTGTTCAGGAGTATCTGTACACGAGGTTTGATGAATAGTACCATCATAAGTAAGTAAATGTGAAAATTGATTCGAAGTGTATTCACCCCAAATCACAACAAAAATACTTTATGATACTAGAATGTTGAGTTTTTACAAGAGTTCTAAAGTTATTGAAAATTATAAGATAATCAGACCTGTGTTTCATAAGATAGACCCAAAAGTAATGAGTGCAATCATCAATAAACGAAACATAATACCTTGACCCCCCTTTTGTAGGAATAGGAGAGAGTCCCCACACATCAGAATAGATAAGATCAAATGGAGCAGAAGAAAAAGAAAGACTTTTAGAAAATGATAAAGCATAAAATTTGGCCAGTTTACAACCACTACAATCAGAAATATTAGAACTTTTTAAATGTCCTAATGCTCCTATAGAAGCTAAAAACTACAAACGAGGCGCTGAAACATGACCTAAGCGAGAGTGCCACAAATAAAAATAAGAAGATGAATGACTCAGATGAAAAGACAATAAATCCACACTCGAAGCTACAACTTCTCGTAATTTGAGTTGATCTAAAACATAGAGTCCTCCTTGCTTATGACATGTCACAATCAACTTCTGAGATTGCGGGTCCTGAACATAACAATTGGATGAAGAAAAAAAGAGACTAGGTATCCAGACTCACATAATTGACTAACAGAAATAAGATTTAAAGAAAGATTGGAATATAATAAACATTAGTAAGAGATAAAGAAGATATAACAATTGAACCAACACCTACTAATGACATAGGAGTACCATCAGCAGTCACAATAGATATAAATGAATTGAGAGAAAAAGAAATAAAAGATGACAAATCGGATGACATATGATGGGAGACACCAGAGTCTAAATCCACAAGGATGAAGATATACCTAAAATACCAGATGACGACAAACTTATATGAGAGGAAGCTGACATGGCAGAGGGCGTGAAGCGAGGAACTATTGAAACTGCTCAAACATATATAAATCAGATTTCCATGAACCATCTACACAACCAGACATGATAACAGAACAAATAATTCTCAGAACAATCAAACTGTAAGGATACACATTTGTATGATCTACAAAAACTGATGTCAGGATGACCCTTGGTCACACAAAGAATCTGAGACAGAAAAGGATGTCAAATGTATAAATCGGTAGCACAGGGCGTCGGTGTCAAAATCAGTAGAAAATGATGTCAGTGCCGAAATCGGCAGCATAGGGCTTCGGCACTGAAATTGGTAGAAAAGAGCATCGGCATCAAAATTGACAACACAAGATGTCGGTGCCGAAATCGACAGAAAATAGCGTCGGCGCCAAAATCGGCAGAAAATAATATCGGCGCCCAAATCAGTAGGATAGGACGTCGGCGTCGAAATCGACAGAAAATAGATGTCGACGCCGAAATCAAGAGCAGCAGGACAAAAAATAGATGTCGACGCCGAATCAATAGCAGTAGGAGATGGTAGCGGCAACAGGAAGCAATAACAGAGGGCAGTAGAAAAAATTAGATCAGAAAAGGAGAGATGCTCTGATATCATGTAAAAATTAAAAGAAGGAAAAAACTAACCATATTATTGGATATTCAAATTGATACAGAGTATACGATCTTATATAGTTAAGTTAAGAAACTCTAAACTCTATAAAAAAAGAAAAATAAATCCAAATTACCCTAAAAACTATAAATAAATATATAACCTAACACCTGCATGTACCTCCCTTCATATCCGTGGGACCGACACTAAGAGGATCATTAATGTAGTGGATCTATATTTGAATCAGGATCTACATTTGAATCTTATGATGATGTTTAAGCAAACAAGGAAACACCATCTTGTTCGAGAAAATCATGCATCGTTGCTCCTTATGAATGTTCTTTAGGAAGTCTATTATTCGCATAGATACTGCATTTAAAGACCGAAGTGGAAGAGAATACCAAAGGGCAAAACTTCAATCTCAGATATATGTTAAAATCGAGTAATCAAAATTTTGGGAGAGGAAAACAAAGATCTAGATAGCAAATTAATTAGGAAGAGGACAAATGAATGTAATTTCGTTTCAGGAGTTAACAAACTCCATATCCAACCCAAAATTGAAGAAAGAATCAAAGAGGCTTCTAAATATTCCAATAAACAAAATAATGTAAGAATAGACTATTTCTCTAATCACGGACAAATCTAAACTGACAACCTATGATCATACATTTTTTTATTTAGTATGATTTGCTCTCACTAACATCAATTATTATAAAACTTAATTACTTAAATAACTAAAATCAGAGTAATTTGAAGCATGAACCACAAATAGAAGCTATTTCGAATAATTATCTAATGTCATCCTTTGAAAGGGTTACCAAAATAAATGTGAAGTGATGATCAGATATATAACTGACATTTTGAAGAGATAATACTATTGCATTTATCGGTCATAGACGTAATAAGTAATAACACGAGAATGATGGTACATCAACTGTTATGAAAAATAATATGGCATGTAAATGAACATGAACTAATAATAAATACAGTTTTTAATGCGTTATAGAATTGGTATATCAACATGCAAACCTGGTCAACCCATTCATTCTATGACGGAAGCAAAACCTTTTAAGATACCCAACGTCGTCAAGCAAGACTTTATTTGACAAATGGCTAATTATTTACTAGGTCTTTAATTTGTCGGATATTTAAAATAAAAAATTTGACCAACTTATACCATAAAAATGAAAATTTTAAATTATTAAATCTTTTATTTATATTAACCTCAACTAAATTATATTTTGAATATATTCTGATATTTATTATTGGAGTTAGATCATATCATGAATATTTGAATAACATATTTTTTTATGGGTAAAGCAGAATATTCAACCTCAATAATTTTATCAAATACTCTACCATAGTAACCAAATTAGTGTTGTTAATAGATCCTTTTACGTAAACACTTGAATTATAAGTAAGTGTGTGTGAATCGTGTTGAGCCACATGAAATTTAAAGTCATTAACATAGAAACCATAGTAGAATTTTATATTACAGAGAGATCTTGATATAAGATCCATTATCCTTTCATTTTGCACATTTGAAATTCTATAGTCTTTCACCTAAGAAACTAGTTATATAAATTATCGATTATATAATACATTTGAAGAAAATAATTTAGTCTCTAACTTACATAGATTTCAACCCAGAATGTAAATTTATGGATTTTATAGATGTAGTTGTTGTTCATACAAGCGGTCCAGGAAAGCATATACCTACAAAATATGATTTAAAAAACAAATATAAGGGGATATATATATTTGAATATAGAAGTTAACTCACTTTGTGTAGGGTTTAACTTCGTCACAGTTCAAGAACATGTATGCAGATGTACCCATTAGCTTATCAGGAAATTTAAAAATAGAAAGTATATCTGGGTATATCGGTTGAGTATCATCAGAATTTTGAGAGCACTTACGATGTCTAGTTTTCACATTATCAATAAAATAATATGAGCAGAAATAAGATGTTTCTTTCAACCAGATATACATTACATCTCTTGTTTTATTATGAACATTATTCTTTAAGCTCCTCAAAAATCATTCAAATGAATGCATCCATTTGTACTGCACAGAACCAGCTAGTCGTGCCTCGTAAAGTAAATGAACTGGTAGATATTCCATTGAATCAAAAAAATAGGTGGGAATATGAACTCAAGTTTACATAGTATCAGAGGTATGTCTATTTATAGTCGAATCATATCGGCCATCATATTAATCCTCGATGTCAAATTTCTTAAAACTAATTCTATAAGTATTTGTCAAACATTATTAGGAAGTAGGTCGTTAAAAGCTATTATAATAAGTCTTTAGATGAACACGTGAGAGTCATGACTCTTCATCTCAAATATTTTTAATTTGTTTATATCCACACATCTAGCAATATTCGAGACAAACCCATCAGAGAATTTGATTTCTTGGTTGTTCTATTCTGATGCAAATCAGGTCTATTAACTAATTTTTTCAATGCCTCGCATGATTTTGTTGTGTCTTTAGTTTTTTTAGGAATATTCATCATAGTATTGAAGATATTATCATTTTTTTTTCTCAACACGCATCATATCTAAATTATATTGAATGAGTATATACTTCTAATATGACAGCTCCCAAAATATATTTATTTTCTTCTAATCATACTTGCACACTCTAACAATGTATTTATTTAAATCATTAGAACCTGTATGAGTTACTAGTACAAATCCATAGTTGTCTATTTCCTCGAGTATTTCCTCTCTTGACTTAATTACAGGTGGAGGTTTTCTTACTGCTTCATTCTTTATGAACTCTTTCTTATTTCTCCTAAAAGGGTGGTCTTTTAATAAAAACTTACGATGATTATCAAATCAAGATATCTTTCCATTGCAAGGTAATGAAAATGTATCAGACTTGTCATGCAATGTGGGCATCCTAATTTACTAGTCGTTCTTCATCCTAACAATATTGAGTATACGGAAAATCACTAATCGTTCATAATAAAGCAACATGCAAGGTAAAATTAATTTTAATTGCAATATCGTAAGTCTCTAACCCTACATTTTATAATTCATTAAACTCAGAGTGAAACACCCCTAATTTTTTTTCCTTTTTGGTATGCATGTGTCCAATCATGCAAATGCCCCGAATCATAATTATACTACCACCATACATATTCTTAATTTAGCTAAATTACTTGAAATAATAACTACTACTAACATTTGACACTGGTCATATAGTCCCAGAACTTGTTCTACGAAAGGAAACATTTAGTTATTCGGAAACTAAATTGGAAAGTGTTCGGATTGTACTTCCATTGTTCCGAGTTGACTCACTGGTTATTACCTCCTGCATATTGTAAGAAGGATGTAAAGCATCTAGAAGACAAAGAACATGCACAAACTTGTAAAGTAAAAATATGATGGACAACCTTTAGCATTTAGTTAGGAAACCACCCCCTTCAAGAAATCAAAAACTCTCTATTCATACAAACCATTTGAAGCTTAGAAAAGGAACATTAACTACGGAATCATTCCCAAAACAAACAACCAAGAACATTAGACATAGGATCTGAAATTTGACAAACTATAGAAATCAACTAAAATATTAACAAAATAGGGAACATGTCTTCAAATCTTCGCTACCCACCCCTCCTTTCGTTGTTTTCTCTTGGAGTTCTATAACTGGTGGAATTGGGTGAGGGTGAGGGGCTTAGGTTCGGTGGAAATTCCCAAAAACAAGGTGGAGTTTTAGGTGAGGGTTTTATAGAAGGTGTGAGTTTTAGGACTTGGTCTAAGTTTTATCAACTAAATCATGTTAATTTTAATACTAGATAGATTTTATAAATGCTAAATTTTATATAAAACTTTATACTAAGTCTTTATAAATTTTTATAATAAAAATCCTTGGTTATATAAATTTCATATGCATACCAAGTCATCAAATTGATATTTAGTCGAATCTCACATATATATATATATATATATATATATATATATATATATATATATATATATATATATATATAATTCGTATGTTGTAATATTATAGTGCTTAGTTATTATATACACTACATATTTTACAATGTTATACTATATATATATATATATATATATATATATATATATATATATATATATATATATATAGTTTTGTTAAAATGCGGACTTCTGTATGCGGACTCATCCGCGACCTACCGATTTTGCTTTTTTTTTTTATTTTATTTTATTTTTTTTTACCTTCCTCGTTCTCCTCTCTCTCGTCGTCGTGTGCATGTGCCAGCCTCGCCGCCCTCCTCGCCGCCGGCCAGCCGGGCACCACCCACCGGTCACCCCGCCTCCTCGCCTCCGACCGCCCACCACCCGCGACCACCCGTCGGCAGCCGAAATCCGGCCGCGATTGCGGTCGCTAGCGTGGTGGCCAGATCGCGGCCGGATTTCTGCCGGATTCCGGTTGAAATCCGGCCGGGAATCGGATGGAGTCTGGCAGCGACCGGATTCCGGCCGCGATGGCGCCATCGTCATCGAACCACACCTGCCTTCGTCGCGATCGCGTCCGGACGCGCCCGCGTCAAGATTCCGACGAAGGCGCGTCCAGATTCCGGCGCGATCACGGCCGGAATTCGGATGCGATCGCGCCGGAATCCAGTCGCCTGCCCAACACTGTCGAAATCGCCTGTATCGCGGCTGGAATAAAGATGTGGCCGGAATCCATGTCGCGATCCCCGACATGTTCACCCCATGGGCTATAGTGTGGGTGGGTCCAGGCGGCCGGAGGCCGCCGGCGGTGGGCAGATGGCCGGCGGGTGGCGGGCGCGCGACGTGAGTTGCTTCTCGGCGAAACGCGCCGAGAACGAACGAAGCAGCGAAGCAGGAGAAAAAAAAATAAAGAAGAAAGAGAAATTTTTTTATAAAAAATTAATAAAAAAATGACATGGCATTAAGTCCGTAACAATCCGTAAATAATGGTCCGTAGCATATCATTTCTCTCCCTCTCTCTCTCTCTATATATATATATATATTAGTCTTTTATTTAATTTTGTATACACAATATAAATTTATATTTTACTTCTATATTGATTAGATGAATAACCTATATAATAAAATTCATAAGTCTACATAAATTTTATACATATTTATATCTTACTATTTTATTAATATAATTGATTAATAAATTCATAATTAAATTTAAACTATTTAAATAATTCTCTTAATTAAATATTTCCGAATTCTAATTAAATTTCAATCAATCCAATAAATCTCCTCAATTAAATAAATTTAAATTTTAATTAAATTATAATTAATCCAATAAATCTCCATATCAAATAAATCTGAATTCTAATTAAATTATAATTTAACCTAATAAATTCTCTTAATTAAATAAGTAGTTTTGGACACTTCACAGGGGTTGTAAAAAAAATATCTATTTTCTCTTTCAGATTCTTTACCCCTTGAATAAGCACGGTAAGGAATATATATTCATCTTTAATGCATATCTATGACAGCAAGTTATATGATATTAATATGAGTTACCAAGATGAATATTGTTATTCAGATTGATCAAATGGTTGAAATTCATCTACTGAAAGTCTCAATCTTATATTACGTGTTTCAATAACAACGAAGGAAAATGTGTATTAAGATGTTTCCGTATAAGGGAATTAGAATGATGGTACATTATATTTCCTTCGTGTGCATGCTTATGATGTTAGCTCATGTGACTTGCTATTGTGGCAAATGCATATAAGTGTTGAAACTATTAACGGTAAGTAATACATAACTTTCCATAATAAATTCTTCTTTTTTTTTCTTTCCTGATATGCAACTATGCTGCTTATAACGAGGATGATTACACATTCTACATTCAATAAGTTCATTATCTTTATTTCAAAAGATCATGTAGTTATTTATACAATAATCAATTTTTTTCACAAGTAAACTTAAATCCCTAACTAATTTCTTTATACTATGAAAGTTATCAGTCATTATATTATCAGTAGGGAGTAACTCTGTCATCAATTGACAAATATCATCATAATATCGTTCTGAGAAATGATGTTCTTTCTTGATATTCAATAACTTTGCAGTAGTTAATAGTTGAGAATGACCCAAAGGAATGTCTTCTTACCCTTCTCTTTCACTAGTCTCTAACATGTTATATAGTTTTTGTGTTGGGTTTTTCCGGGCCGCGAAAACCGCTTTTCGCGTCGCGGAAACCCCGAATCACCCAAAGCCGTAGATCCGTGCAAGGAAAAAACCGAATGAACTTATGAGTACGAGTTTCAAAATTTTTAGATCTACACTAGATGAGAGTTATACCTTCGAAGCGAGCCCTTTCGCGTTCCCGCTCGTCCAAGGAGTTGCCGGATCTCGAGAGTGTCAACGTAGACACTTCTCTAATGATATCCACACGAACAAGGAGTGTCTCCCACACTCAAAGGATGGAGAAGAGAGCCCCAAGTGTGCTAGCACTTTCTAGAGCTCTCGAATGGGATTGGAAAGGAAGAAAAGAAGAAGGTATAAAAGAAATCTTATACACTCACTAGTAGTATCCTTCCTTTGTGACCTTCACTCTTCCTTTGCTCTTGGATTCACTCAACCATCTTCTCCTCACCATGGAAGTCCACGGCAACAGCAGCAAGGAGGAGGAAGAAAGCTTGGAAGAAGATGAGACAATTACCACACATCAATTGCCACAAAACCAAAAACCTCCTTTGCATTAGTGTGGCCGGCCACCACATTGTAACCCCCTCATTAATGTGGCCGGCCACATTAAAACCAAGGGGAGAGTGCAACCCCCATGAGGTGGCATACCTCATGAGGTGGAGGTGATGTGGCAAGGATGAGTCATCCTTATGATGTGGCATCAAGTCATACTTGATGTTTCAAATTCCATTTGGTCAAGTCAAAATTGACCAATTTCTTCCTTGTTGAGTTAAATCCAATCTTTGATTCAAGTCAATTTTAGTTTAATGAATCTCAATTCATTAATATAAATTGACTCAATGAATCAAATCTAAATTAGACTCATTCAACAATTGAATCTAATTGAGTCTAACTCAATAAGTCTAATTTGAATCCAATTGGTTCATCATATGAACCCAATCCAATTGGTTCATCATATGAACCCAATCTCCATCCACTTGTTCTTTGTGTGTGACCCAATAGGTTCTTGTAACGTTGGTAATGTTTCTAAACTCCTTTAGAAACATAAGCAATGAGCGGCATCTAGCAATACATCATTGCTACCCAAGTTACAAGAAATGTTGAGATCCAACATCACCTTGTGACTATTAATTGTGACTCCTCACAATATATGATAAGTGTCCTTCTATCCTAGACATCTAGATTGATCAATGTGAGGCATAGACCGTGTCATCCTCTGACCAATCTAAATCTTGAACTCCAAGTAGACTCACTCAATCAAATGAGCTCAATATCTCATATTGACTCATTTGGGTATGGCCATACACTTCGTGGTCTTACTCTATCAAGAATATCGATGTCACTCCCGTCATATAGGAGGGATAGATCCTATCTACATCACTCACATCCCTCTGCATAATTCGTTACATACCCAGTAATCGCCTTTATAGTCCACCCAGTTACGGGTGACGTTTGACGAAACCAAAATACATAACTCCTTATGTAGGGATCCATGGTGACTTCAGGTCTAAGGACTAATAGTCATACTAATAGCCACATGAGAAAGTATATGACACTCATATAACGATCCATGATACTTTCTCATGGCGGGTCATTCAGTATACATTCTCTAATGCATACCCATGTGTCAGCTTGATATCTCTATATCCATGACTTGTGAGATCAAGTCATCGAGCTGACCTACATGCTAGTCTTATTGTATTAACATTGTCCCTGAATGTTAATACTCGACTAGGAATGATTTAGAGTAGTGTTCCCTATATCATCTCACTATCGATTCAACTAATCGATTGATATATGTATGAACCTTCTACTCAAGGACGCTATTATACTTAGTCTATTTGGCACTAATACAAATAAGTATAATAACCAAACAAATGCCTTTATTAATATACAAGAATATGATACAATGAGTCCATACAATCATCAAATGATTGGCTCTAGGGCTCTAACTAACATTTTGAACTTCAGGTATTGATATTTCATCTGCATTCGAATGATCAATCGTATTCATCACGTTGTAAACTATTAATTACATTGCATTATCATTAGATGATGAAGCAACAGAAGGTCTGGATGACGAAGCAACGAAGGTTCAATTAGCTCAAATAAATAAGACTCTCTATGATAGTACTAATTATAGTAATTTGTAACAAAATCATATCTAGGTTAATTATAGTAATTTGTAACAAAATCATTTCTACCTAGATGTACTTTCACAATATCCTCATCGTGGAAAGTTATATTTCTACATTTGTAATAATTACACGAACTATGTAATTGGTCATCATTTATACAATTTGGATGACGCTTAGCGAATTCCACAAACTCTTCAACTCCATCAAAATATTTTTCAATGATATATCTATTTTCTAACCTATTATACATCTAAACTTTATTCATATACATTGTAACCTAAAGAAAAATCAATTTACAACATTATTAAATATGTAAAACTAAATATGCATATAATTTAAACTTAATCTTAAACAAATCATTAAAATCTAATACTATCAATCACACTTAAACTTAAACTAAACGTTAACTTAATCATCAAGTTAAAAACCTTTTGACAAGTACATGATCACTAGACTTCAATGACTCTTTGGATAGGCAACTAGCCAATGATTCTCAAAAGGCTAATCAATTTCTTTATTTGTTTAATTGACTCTTTTGTCTATTGTCATGTTCTGGTTGATAGTCGTCCTCGTAGGGTAGTGCGGTGGTTAAGACATAAAATATTGTCATATGAGGTCTTGAGGTTTATCCATGGGATCGGTTCTAGGGGGGTCGCTGATGTGGTGGTTCTAATATGAGGTCTTGAGGTAAAAACTCAGCATGTTCTAGTATGTCTCCTCTCATGTCTTGTCACATGTATTAATGGCTAGTAGCCACCCGTAATTTACCTCCTCCGTGTTGGCCTAGGGGCGGATTAGCAAGGACGCTGGGGGCAAGCGAATCGCCTTTTTTGCCACATGTTCTAGTTGATAGTCCCCTCGGACGGTGCGATGGTTAAGATATAGAGTAATACTACATGAGAACTTGGGGTCGAAACTCCGTGTGTCCGAGCATGCCTTCCCTCATACCTTAGCCACCTACACTAATGGCTAGTAATCATCCGTGATTTATCTCTTTTGTGTTGGTCTAGAGATGAATTAACAGGAACACTGGGAGCGAACAAATTATCTTTTGTCATATGTTCTAGTCGATTCACGCATGTTCTAGTCAATTAGCTAGTGGCTTACAATTCATTCTAAGCCTATATATGCAAAGATTGGAGCGGGCCGACAAATTAAATATTATTTAGAAATTTATCCCATAGTTGAAGACTTCACTAATTAAACCTTAGATAGCTTACCCCCTACCTAAACAATCACCATATTATGACAATGTACATGCTCAAAAATAAAAATTATACACGATGCAAATCACTCAAGTCTCTCATAACTTCAAGTCTTTTAACTCCTCTTGAACTAGCTTTCACAGATTCATCTAAATAAGTCGATCCCATCAAGTGCATGACATTTGAGACAGGTTTTTTCCTCAAATTTATAGGTAGCCATGATAGAGGGCCTCAACTGAGCCTTTTCCTTAGCACACAAGTGCAAGAGCGGAGTCATGTATAAGCGTACTCGAGCTTTAGTCCGGGGTCTACTTGGAGATCATTTTAATTCTATTTTATATGCAAATGTTTACTACACCAATCTTAAATTTTCAAATCAAATTCTGTTATCCGCTCGGGTTTTTTGTTTGTTTGTTATTTTTTTGTTAATGTTTTTTTAACTCAGGCGGATTATAATTTCGGACTCCTCAAATGAGCATGGCTTGGTCATAGCTAAGGAATTGTTTTCTTGACACTCTTTGAGCTAAAGCTCACTGATCACGAAACATCATCGATAGCAATGAGAGACACGGCAATGAGACTAGTGAATATAAGACAGCGAAGAACTTTGAGAGTTGGAGAAAGTACAAAGAAAAATTTGTTGGAACAATAAATGCAAAATAAAATAAAACTGCCGCCGCCAACAGATTTATACTATAGTGCCTTGCAAGAAAAGAAGAAACCAGAGCAATAATGCGAAAAATATTTACGATTATTTTTCTATCGTTGCGAAAGATTAGATATACTGAATCTAAGAGATCCACTTACATAAATGCAAGAATGTCAAATAATATATTAGAGTGAGGCTAACTAAGCAAAGACGCATGGCAAAAGGAGGTTTCCAATCAAGCTAAGGACACATTTTCTAGAGATTTTATTGTTGTACGCTTGGCAAAAGGCTGATGGTGATGTTTGATTGTTATACGTATTTAAATTTGACGATTTTATCAAGTGTTTTGCGCGTATGTAGAAATTATATGTGAAATTATAACAGTCTATAAATTTAAAAACTAACAAAAATGTAGTATATGAATATATAAAATTAGAGCATATAATTGTGGTATATGAGTCAAAATGGGACAATCTAGATGGGTTTGGTTTGGACTTAGTTGACCTCATTTTAGGCGTGTTGGGCCTAACCTAACCTGACCCAACCTGTCACAGGCACATGGCAATTGAAAGACCAAATTAGCAAAAGATTTTTCTAGATAATTTAATTTAGCAATTCCCAAGATAATTTAAATAAAAAACTTTTATTTCTTTCCTAAATATGGGTATGCATATTTATCGTCATCGACCCAGATTTTTACGATCTTTTTTTTAAAAAAAATTGGAATGAAGCTTATTTATGGCTATCCCACCTACTATGCTTTTTATTTTAAAAAATCTCTTTCCGTACAAAGTATTTCATTAATATTACTATAGGGAGAAAATTTTTTAAAATAAAATATGAAAATAGATGGAAAAAAAATATAATTCACTCGTAAAGACCCTCCCCCTCCAGCCTGGCTACCGTCCACTGGATATCGTCGGACGATAAGAAATTTTTTGAGCGACACAAGAGGTGTTAGCTAGAGTCCTAGAGTCAATCATTTGATGATTGTATTTTGAATTTGTTGTATCATATTCTATCTATATAAATAAAGGCATTTGGATTTTGGTTATTATACTTACTTGTATTGGTGCCAAATAAACTAAGTATAATAATGTCCTTGAGTAGACGGTTCTCACCTATATCAATCGGTTAGTTGAACTGATAGTGAGATGATATAGGGAACACTACTCTTAATCATTCCTAGTCGAGTGTTAATATTCAGGGACAATGTTAATGCAATAAGACTAGCATGTAGGTCAACTCGATGACTTGATCTCACAAGTCATGGATATAGAGATATTAAGTTGACACATGGGTATACATTAGAGAATGTATACTGAATGACCCGCCATGAGAAAGTATCATGGATCGTTATATGAGTGGCATATACTTTCTCATGTAGCTATTAGTATGACTACTAGTCCTTAGACCTGAAGTCACCATGGTTCCCTACATAAGGAGTTATGTACTTTGGTTTCGTCAAACGTCACCCGTAACTGGGTGGACTATAAAGGCGATTACTGGGTATATAACAAATTATGCAGAGGAATGTGAGTGATGTAGATGGGATCTATCCCTCCTATATGACGGGAGAGACATTAGTATTCTTGATAGAGTGAGACCACGAAGTGCATGACCATGCCCAAATGAGTCAATATAGGATATTGAGCTCATTTGATTTAGTGAGTCTACTTGGAGTTCAAGATTTAGATTGGTCAGAGGATGACACGGTCTATGCCTCACATTGACCAATCTAGATGTCTAGGATAGAAGGACACTTGTCATATATTGTAAGGAGTCACAATTAGTAGTCACAAGGTGATGTTGGATCTCAACATTCTTGTAACTTGGGTAGTAATGATGTGTTGCTAGATACCGCTAATTACTTATGCTCCTAAATGGGTTTAGGGCATTGCCAACGTTATAAGAACCTATAGTGTCACACACTAAGGACAATTAGATGGAGATTAGGTTCATATGATGAACCAAGAGGATTAGATTCATTTGATGAATCAAATTGGATTAAGAGTAATCCTAATTAGGCTAACTTGAGTTGGACTCAAGTGGATTCATGTATTCAATGAGTCTAATTTAGATTATGACTCATTAAATTAACTTAATTTAATGAATTAGATTCATTATATTAAGTTGGCTTGAATCAAATGGTTAGATTAGATCAACCATGGAAGAGATTTGGTCAAGTTTGACTTGACTTGAGAAGAAGATTAAAAGTCAAGTTTGACTTGACTTTATGCCACCTCATTGGTGAGTTGGCATTGATGTGGACCAATGATGTTACTCCACATCATCATGGGTGCCACCTCATGGAAGTTACAAAGTCATTTTCTTTAATAGCTTCACATTAATTGCACTTAATGCAATTTTTTGGGAGTTACACTTTGAATTGGCCGGCCACTTTTGAATGGGAATGGAATTGATTTTCCTCATTCAAGTGCATTATTCCTTCTTCTTCCTCTTGGAGCTCTCTCCCTCTCCCTCTCCTCCTCAACTTGGCCGAACCACACATAGGTGCTAGCACACCTTTTTGTGTGATTTTCTCCACCTACGTGTTCATGTAGATACTTCTAGAGGAGTATCTATCTTGATACTCTTGAGATCCGGCACCGTTTGGACGAGCGGAAACGCGAAGGGCTTCGCTTCAAAGGTATAACTCTTTTCATGTAGATCTAGGAGTAGATCTAAGTAGAAACTCGTACTTGTAATTTTGTTTTGAAATCTTTTCTTCGCACAAGATCCAGTGGCATGGGTGATTCGGGGTTTCCGCGACGCGAAAAAGCGATTTTCGCGGCCCGAGGAACCCAACAGTGGTATCAGAGCCACGTGCGAAGCTTGTACGAGTTTAGTTTTTGTTTTTATGACAAAAATTCAGTTCTGTGATATTCTGTAATTTTATGGTTTTTAGAGTTTTTATGGGTATTTTTCTCGTAGAAGCGAAGCACAAGTGTTTCGGCACTTGTAGGCTTCGACTACCGAGAAGAATTTTCCAAAACGGCAAAGTTTCGCCCCAAAATTTTTTGGGACAGCGGGCTAAGGCGCTCTTGGATCGCTTAGGAGTAACTCGCGATGGTTAGATCGCGGGTAGGGGTACTGGCCCTAACCCCGCAAGGGGATTTGCTCCGCGATTGTGCCCGAAATCGCTAATCGGGACCGCTGGGAAAAATTTACTCATAAAATCTGTAAAATTATGAAAAAATTACAGAAAAATATGAAAAATATATAATTTTGAATTATATATTAATTTTGTGATAGTCATGGCCCAAATGACCCAAATTGAATTTGGAAATGTGTTGTAATTCATAATACAGCCTGTGTGCCGTTATGTGATGTGCGTGTTGTATCTTATTTTTATTTATTTTTATTTTTCGCGACCTGCGCATCGTGCCTTCCTTTTATTTTGGTTGTAAATTAGATTTAGACTCGAATGTAACTCGAGTTTCAAAATTGTAATGTAAATTTTAAAGCGGTGGAAGGTCCACACGAGACGGAGTTACGAGGAGGGCGCGAGCAACACAAGGTGGTCAAAGGAAGAAGCTTGAGAAGCTGTTGACCTTAGGTTGACCATCCGATCTTCTCATTGGCTTGAGAAGATCGTAGTAGGGCCATGACACAATCACAAAATAATTTAATTAATTGCTTATATGTATGTGATGCATGCTAGTTAATTAAGTAATTAATTAGTGCCTAGCGATTAGATTTGATCTAAATCGTGCACATGATGCACCCTTCGATTAGATTAGATCTATCGAGTATATGATACGCATCATCGTTTAGATTAGATCTAAAACGCATCAACTCGTAATGCCTATCATGCCGTGATACCTACCACTACCTCGATTGCATGCTGTTGTTGAATCTGCCAAAGCAAAGCAACACATACTATCTTGGTAGGGTACGGAGGGACAATCTTGGTCCCGCCTATCAACGCATTGGTGAATACAAACTCAATTAGATTAAGTATTCCTAGTTAACTCGGTTGGATCGAGTATAACTATAGGCATTCTTCCAACGGTTGGAAAGATAGGTCAAAATCACATATATATTAACTCTCGGGCGTATTAGCCAAAGCTAACTCGAGTTTTAATATAAATGCGGATTTTGATCCTATAAACAAGAGTTGCATAGAGATGTAATTGGTAATCGTTACCTACCGATCATACTAAGTCTTGGGCGTATTAGCCAAAGCTAACTCAAGGGTTAGTATGATGTGGATCTTGTCCCACATGAATTATAGAATTCAATGGGAGCATCATTTAGTTAAAGGTCTAATTAAATGATTAAGAATATTATACTTATTTCTGCATTTATTTCTGTTGTAGAATTTCCATGACGTCGAACACGAACACCTTCTCCCTGCGATCTGTCCTCGAGGAGGACAAACTCAACGGAGCAAATTTCCTGGACTGGTACAGGAACCTGAGAATAGTTCTCACCCAAGAACGTAAACTGTACGTTTTGGAGCAGCCCATTCCGGAGGCTCCTCCTGCCAATGCCCCGCGAGCTGACAAAGATGCTTACAAGAAGCATCAAGATGACGCATTAGATGTGTCCTGTCTAATGCTCGCGACCATGAACTCTGAGCTTCAGAAGCAACACGAGTTAATGGGCGCTTACGATATGGTTGAACATCTTCGTCAGCTGTATCAAGGACAAGCGAGGCATGAGAGATTTGAGATCTCAAGGGCACTGTTTCAGTGCAAGATGTTAGACGGGGCTCCCGTAGGCCCATAAGTACTCAAAATGATTGGGTACATAGAGAACCTACAAAGGTTGGGGTTCCCTCTTGGCCAAGAGCTGGCTACTGACCTGATCTTGTAATCCTTGCCGGATAGCTACAGTCAATTCGTTCTAAACTACAATATGAACGAGATTGACAAGCCACTGCCCGAGCTGCTTAGTATGTTAAGAACTGCTGAGCTAAACCTTAAGAAGGCTAAGCCCAACACTGTTCTGATGGTTCAGAAACATAAGGACAAGGGCAAGCCCAAATGCAAGGGAAAGTCCCAAGCCAAGGGCAAAGGCAAGGCACTGAAGCCTAAAGGAGGGGTCGCCAAGGATGCTACCTGCTTCCACTGCGGTCAGACCGGGCACTGGAAGAGGAACTGCAAGGTATACTTGGAGGATCTTAAGAAGAAACGAAGTGAGACTTCCACTTCAGGTATATATGTTATAGAAGTCAATCTATCTATTTCTACATCATGGGTATTAGATACTGGATGTGCTTCTCACATTTGTACTGATGTGCAGGCGCTGAGAAATAGCAGGGCATTGACAAAGGGCGAGGTGGACCTACGAGTAGGCAATGGGGCACGGGTTGCTGCTGTTGCTGTAGGGACTTACTGTCTATCTCTGCTCTCTGGGCTTGTACTAGAGTTAGTCGATTGTTGTTATATGCCTGCATTAACTAAGAACATTATATCAGTTTCTTGTTTGGACAAGAAAGGTTTCTCGTTTACTATAAAGAACAAATGTTGTTCCGTCTATTTAAACGATATGTTCTATTGTAGTGCACCTCTGATAAACGGACTCTATATTCTAAACCTTGAGAGCCCTATCTATAACGTAAATACCAAGAGGTTCAAGTCAAATGACATGAACCAAACCTACCTCTGGCACTGTCGCTTATGTCATATAAATGACAAGCGCTTATCCCAGCTCCATAAGGATGGTTTGTTGGACTCATTTGATTTTGAATCATATGAGATATACGAGTCATGCCTACAAGGCAAGATGACCAAGACTCCCTTTAGTGGGCACAGCGAGAGAGCAACTGATTTGTTAGGACTCATACATAGTGATGTATGTGGCCCTTTCAATGTTGCTGCTAGAGGCGGTTATAGATACTTCATCACATTTACTGATTACTTCAGTAGATATGGTTATGTGTACTTGATGACACATAAGTCTAAATCCTTTGAAAAGTTCAAAGAATTCAAGAATGAAGTACAGAACCAGCTTGGCAAGAGTATTAAGATACTTCGATCCGATCGAGGTGGAGAATACCTTAGCCATGAGTTTCGTGACTATCTAGCAGAGTGTGGGATCCTATCCCAACTCACTCCTCCTGGAGCACCACAGTGGAATGGTGTATCCGAAAGGAGGAATCGTACCCTATTAGATATGGTGCGATCTATGATGAGTCACACAGATCTTCCGATATACCTTTGGGGCTATGCTCTAGACACGGCAGCTTTTATACTCAACCGAGTTCCATCCAAGGCCATGATAAAGACACCATATAGGATATGGACTGGGAGAGATGCCCAGGTGTCTTTCATGAGGATTTGGGGTTGTGAGGCTTACGTTAGACGTCAAGTCTCAGACAAATTAGGACTCAAATCCGACAAGTGCTACTTTATTGGATATCCCAAGGAAACTAAGGGATATTACTTCTACATTCCCAGTCAGCACAAGGTAGTTGTGGCAAAGACTGGGGTCTTTCTAAAAAGGGACTTTGTTTCTAGAAAGACTAGTGGGAGCGCGTTCGATCTTGAAGAAGTTCAAGATGCGAACAATAGCACTGATGCCTCGATGGAAATTGAACTGGAACCACAAAGTGTTGTGGATGATGTTGTTCCACAAGGAGTTGAGGAACAACAATTAGTTCAAGTGGACATACCTCTTCGCAGGTCTGATAGGGTACGTCGTCAGCCTGAGAGATACTTATTTCTCTTGTCTGACCATGATGACGTTGTGCTCATAGAGGATGAGCCTACCACCTATCAGGAAGCTGTGATGAGACCAGATTCCGAGAAATGGCTAGAGGCCATGAGATCCGAAATGGAATCCATGTACACCAACCAAGTATGGACTTTGGTTGATCCACCTGAAAGGATAAAACCCATTGGGTGTAAGTGGGTCTTTAAGAGAAAGACTGACATGGATGGACTTATCTATAAGGGTCACTTGGTAGCTAAAGGTTTCAAGCAGATTCATGGTATTGACTATGATGAAACCTTTTCTCCAGTAGCGATGTTTAAGTCCATTCGGATCATGCTTGCTATTGCAGCCTACCATGACTATGAGATATGACAGATGGATGTCAAAACCACGTTTCTGAATGGAAACCTGCTCGAGGATGTGTACATGACACAACCTGAGGGTTTTGTAGATCCACAGCATACTAGCAGAGTATGCAAGCTGCATAGGTCCATTTATGGACTAAAGCAAGCTTCTCGGAGCTGGAATCTTCGATTCGATGATGCAATCAAATAGTTTGGTTTCATCAAGAACGAAGATGAGCCTTGTGTCTACAAGAAGGTTGTAGGGGGCATAGTTGTCTTCCTCATATTATATGTGGATGACAAACTACTCATTGGGAAGGACATCCCTATGCTTCAGTCTGTCAAGACTTGGCTAGGGAGTTGCTTCTCAATGAAGGACTTAGGTGAGACATCCCGCATTCTAGGGATACAGATCTATAGAGATAGATCTAAGAGATTTCTTGGCCTAAGTCAGAGTACATACATTGACAAGGTACTCCTTCGGTTTGCCATGCAGAACTCCAAGAAGGGATTTCTGTCGATGTCACATGGCGTGAGTCTTTTGAAGACTCAAGGTCCCTCTTCTATAGAGGAGAGAGACCGCATGGATCAGATCCCTTATGCCTCAGCCATAGGATCGATCATGTACGCCATGCTATGTACTCGACCTGATGTCTTGTATGCTTTGAGCATGACGAGCAGATACGAGTCAGATCCAGGTGAAAGTCACTGGATAGCGGTCAAGAATATTCTTAAGTACTTAAGAAGGACTAAAGAATATTTCTTGATATATGGAGGCAATGATGAGCTAGCTGTAAAGGGTTACAGTGATGCTAGCTTCCAGATCGACCAGGATGACTATAGATCGCAGTCGGGGTTCGTATTTTGCATTAATGGTGGTGCTGTCAGCTGGAAGAGTTCGAAGCAGGATACAGTAGCTGATTCTACAACAGAAGCTGAGTACATTGCTGCATCAGAGGCAGCAAAGGAGGCAGTTTGGATCCGCAAGTTCATCACTGTGTTGGGGTTGCAAGGTTGCAAACATAGTCCCATATTGAAAACACATGGAAAAGATCATAGGTTTATAAGAGAAAGATATCTCCATTGGCATGAGGCCTTTTGGGTAGAGCCCAAAAGCAAAACCATGAGGACTTTGGCCCAAAGTGGACAATATCATGCCATTGTGGAGATATCTAAATTCTTTTTGATCCTACAATTGGTATCAGAGCCTGGACTGCCAGAAGATTTAACCGCCGACTGTGCACAAGAGCTATGGTCTGATTGAACCATGTGAGTACAATATTTACCTCGAACAAAAAAAGTGGGGGCTCCTATGTTCGGATCAAGAGGACCAGACACCAGGCAGGAAGTCCTAGTTGCGGCTAGGCAAGGAAGTCCTAGTAGATCGGGTAGACCGAGGGGCAGGAAGTCCTAGTAGGTCGGGTAGACTGAGGGGCAGGAAGACCTGGTAGGTCAAGGATCATACGTGGGAAGCCCATGGTCCTTTGTTTGAGGGGGGATTGTTGGGGTTGCAAGGTTGCAAACATAGTCCCATATTGAAAACACATGGAAAAGATCATAGGTTTATAAGAGAAAGATATCTTCATTGGCATGAGGCCTTTTGGGTAGAGCCTAAGAGCAAAACCATGAGGACTTTGGCCCAAAGTGGACAATATCATGCCATTGTGGAGATATCTAAATTCTTTTCGATCCTACACACTGAACTTGGGGTGGTTCCTAGCATTGCTGACCCCATTGAGCTCTATTGTGACAACAATGGAGCTATAGTACAGGCGAAGGAACCTCGCTCACACCAGCGGACCAAACACATACTACGGCGCTTCCATCTCATTCGAGAGATCATCGAGAGAGGAGATGTGAAGATTTGCAGAGTACCTACAGAGGCTAACATCACAGATCCCTTGACCAAGGCTTTGGCACAGAGGAAGCATGATGGTCACACTAGGTCATTTGGGCTTAGAGCCTACACTGATTGGCACTAGTGCTAGTGAGAGATTGTTAGCTAGAGCCCTAGAGCCAATCATTTGATGATTGTATTTTGGACTTGTTGTATCATATTCTATCTATATAAATAAAGACATTTGGATTTTGGTTATTATACTTACTTATATTGGTGCCAAATAAACTAAGTATAATAATGTCCTTGAGTAGACGGTTCTCACCTATATCAATCGGTTAGTTGAACTGATAGTGAGATGATATAGGGAACACTACTCTTAATCATTCCTAGTCGAGTATTAATATTCAGGGATAATGTTAATGCAATAAGACTAGCATGTAGGTCAACTCGACTTGATCTCACAAGTCATGGATATAGAGATATCAAGTTGATACATCGGTATACATTAGAGAATGTATACTGAATGACCCGCCATGAGAAAGTATCATGGATCGTTATATGAATGTCATATACTTTCTCATGTGGCTATTAGTATGACTACTAGTCCTTAGACCTGAAGTCACCATGGTTCCCTACATAAGGAGTTATGTACTTTAGTTTCGTCAAACGTCACCCGTAACTGGGTGGACTATAAAGGCGATTACTGGGTATATAACAAATTATGCAGAGGGATGTGAGTGATGTAGATGGGATCTATCCCTCCTATATGACAGGAGAGACATCGATATTCTTGATAGAGTGAGACCACGAAGTGCATGACCATGCCCAAATGAGTCAATATAGGATATTGAGCTCATTTGATTTAGTGAGTCTACTTGGAGTTCAAGATTTAGATTGGTCAGAGGATGACACGGTCTATGCCTCACATTGACCAATCTAGATGTCTAGGATAGAAGGACACTTGTCATATATTGTAAGGAGTCACAATTAGTAGTCACAAGGTGATGTTGGATCTCAACATTCTTGTAACTTGGGTAGTAATGATGTGTTGCTAGATACCGCTCATTACTTATGCTCCTAAATGGGTTTAGGGCATTGCCAACGTTACAAGAACCTATAGGGTCACACACTAAGGACAATTAGATGGAGATTAGGTTCATATGATGAACCAAGAGGATTAGATTCATTTGATGAATCAAATTGGATTAAGAGTAATCCTAATTGGGCTAACTTGAGTTGGACTCAAGTGGATTCATGTATTCAATGAGTCTAATTTAGATTATGACTCATTAAATTAACTTAATTTAATGAATTAGATTCATTATATTAAGTTGGCTTGAATCAAATGGTTAGATTAGATCAACTATGGAAGAGATTTGGTCAAGTTTGACTTGACTTGAGAAGAAGATTAAAAGTCAAGTTTGACTTGATTTTATGCCACCTCATTGGTGAGTTGGCATTGATGTGGACCAATGATGTTACTCCACATCATCATGGGTGCCACCTCATGGAAGTTACAAAGTCATTTTATTTAATAGCTTCACATTAATTGCACTTAATGCAATTTTTTGGGAGTTACACTTTGAATTGGCCGGCCACTTTTGAATGGGAATGGAATTGATTTTCCTCATTCAAGTGCATTATTCCTTCTTCTTCCTCTTGGAGCTCTCTCCCTCTCCTCCTCAACTTGGCCGAACCACACATAGGTGCTAGCACACCTTTTTGTGTGGTTTTCTCCACCTATGTGTTCGTGTGGATACTTCTAGAGGAGTATCTATCTTGATACTCTTGAGATCCGGTACCGTTTGGACGAGCGGGAACGCGAAGGGCTTCGCTTCAAAGGTATAACTCTTTTCATGTAGATCTAGGAGTAGATCTAAGTAGAAACTCATACTTGTAATTTTGTTTTGAAATCTTTTCTTCGCACGAGATCCAGTGGCATGGGTGATTCGGGGTTTCCGCGACGCGAAAAAGCGGTTTTCGCGGCCCGAGGAACCCAACAAGAGGATGAGGAGGCTTCAGCCTCCCCCACCTGGACGCCGCCCACGGCACTTGCTGCCAGTGTCGGTGTAGCCGTGTAGGCCCTATGGCGGTGTACCGTGCGCCGGTGCCACTGCGCTGTGCTTGTGCAGCTGTGCGCTTGTGCCACTGTGTGGTGCGGGTGCGACCGTGCGTGTGCGGTGCCGGAGAAGAAGTGTTTTTTTATCATGTTCTTAGCATTTTAATTAAGCAATATGATAACTTAGTAACTGGGACCCAAAGTTAAATAAATTAAATAATAAAAAAACAAAAACATTAGTCTTTTCCCTTCACTGCTGCTTCACAGAACGACGGAAATCCTAAGTCCCTAACCTCTTCCTCTCTCACTCCAACTCTCCTTCAAGGCTATAGAGTCCAAGCCTCCAACCAAGTCTCCAAGTGCGGTAGTCGGTGGAGTCACGGCCTCACTCGCGGATAGCCAGGCGGCAGTAGTCTCAAATATCCATTCTCCAACCGGAAACCAAGTCTCTAACTCTAAGGCTCCAATCTCCGTCACCATTTCTCCATAAGGTTAGAACTTAGATTTGTTGTTTTTTTATTTTTATTTTTTTATTATTTTTTGGAAATGTACATAATACCATATTATCATTGTAGTTTAGTTTTTTATTAGATTGGTAGTTTTCCATTATTATTTGATTTTTTTTTTGTAAAATGTACAGAATTATATTTGTAGTTTAGTTTTCTATTAGTATTCTATTACATTGGTAGTGGTGGTTTATTAAAGTTTTAGTTCAACATATATTTTTCCTTTACATTTGTAGTTTTCCATTACATAATTTATTTTTAGTTATTTATTTGTGTAGGATATGGAGAGATTTTTTAAACGAACTCGTAGTTCCGGCTCTGTCTCCTCTAATGAGCCGAATGTTATTGAACAAGTGAAAAATCAATACCATGTAGAATTAAATTTAGATGATATTGTTAGTGATCCGGGATTACGAAAACCAATTAAAGAATTTGATATTGCTATTCGAGATCAAGCTCGAAGAGAGTATGCGCTCTGAGGACCTTGTCAACCAAATGATCATGTGTATCCGAAAACAACTTTTGGTAATCAAGAAAGAAGTTTTCAAGGAACTTGGTATAAAAAATATATATGGCTAGAGTATAGCATATCAAAAGATGCTGCATTTTATTTTTGGTGTTATCTTTTCAAACCATTAAATAATAAACATGTAGATAATGCCTTTATAAAAGATGGATACAACAATTGAAAAAGGACATTAAAAAGATTCAATAGTCATATGGGGACTGTGAATAGTTGTCACAATGAAACTAAAATACAATTTGAGTCTTTTCAAGATCAAAGACATAGTGTGGGAAATATTTTATGAGTACATAGTCGCGATATGAAAATTAATTATCGCACTCGTTTAACAACAATGTTGGATGTGACGTGCTTTCTATTGATGCAAGGGTTGCCTTTTCGAGGACACGATGAGTCAACTAGTTCTTTAAATAGAGGTAATTTTCTGAGTTACTTGAATAGTATAGTCAACGAAATGAAGAGGTTTCTAAAGTTATAAAACAAAATGCTCCTACAAACAATCAATTGACTGCCCTAAAAATTCAAAAGGATTTAACATGTGCTTGTACTTCAGAGATCACACTTGCTATAATCAATGATATTGGTGATAAATGCTTTTCTTTGATGGTTGATGAAGCTCGGGACAGTTCAGTGAAGGAGCATATGAGAGTTGTTTTGAGCTATGTGAATAAAGAAGGATGTGTGATTGAATGATTTCTTGCAATTATACATGTACCTGACACTAATTCTTTTGAAAATGGCTATTGATGCTTTATTTGTGCAACATGGTTTATCATTATCTAGATTGAGAGGCCAAGGATATGATGGAGCTTCAAATATGTGTGGTGAGTTCAATGGATTGAAATCTTTGATACTACAAGAAAATCTATTTGCAATGTATGTTCACTGTTTTTCTCACCAGCTCCAATTAGTTCTTGTTGTTGTTGCCCATGGCAATTTTACTGTGAGTGAATTTTTTGGGTATATCACTGATCCGGTGGTAAGAGTGGGGTCCCGTACGGGAAGTTATCGAGGACACGTGGAAGGCGGTCAAGACGGTCAACTCATACGGGTGGTCGGGCGGAAGACCGCCTGGCCAATCAGGGATCAAACTTAGGTAGCGCCCGATCGGTGCGGAGATAGCCCGACCGTGGGTCGGGTTTTCGACGCTCATGAGTGCGCATATGATGGTTGATACGCCGAGCGTCTGATCCGCTCGGCATAGCCGCGGAATAATGAAGTCCACATTTGTCCGAGTATTGGGCCGAGCGGACTACCCACTCGGTCCGTCATGCGTCCCCTCCCGGACGTCAGCATGGCCGAGCGGCTCTCCCGCTCAGCACGGTAACAGACAAAAGATGCAGAAGAAGACAAAGGGGACAACTGAAGATGTCCTTCTCGAGACACACACCGTTGACAAACAGCATGGTCAGCGGCCGAACCGGACAGAGGATCATACTGTAGAAGTTTCCACTGTCACATCAAGGATATGCCGGACAATTGAGGTATGGCATCAGGCGTACTTTTCTGACACGACCATTTCTAGGTATGCCTGGAGGGGCGTGCATGCCTTGGAGAGCGTGCACGCGCCCTCGTGGAGCCCTATATAAGGGCCCTCAACCTTTGGCAGAGGTATGCATTCTCATCTACTGTAGCTCTTGGTCTCGTTGCTCTGCTTCTACTTCATCTTGCCACTGCCTAACTTGAGCGTCGGAGGGTCGTCGCTGGGAACCCCTTCCCGGCTCGGCTTTGTTGCAGGCTCACCGGAGGTCCACGTCATCGGCCGGAGACAGCAGAGAGCGCCACATCCCCAGCGTTCATTGACTCATCGCTCAGACAGGATTAATCACCATGATTGTGAATATATCTAGAGCATCTTGTAAGAGGAGAGATCAACTTAGAAAGATTCAACATGATAAGATAATTGCTGAATTGGAAAGTGGAGAAATTACTAGTGGAAAAGGAAAAAAATCAAGAAACTAGTTTAGCAAGACCTGGAGATACTCGTTGGGGATCACACTACTTAACATTACTTCATTTATGCTCTATGTGGTCTTCAGTGATAGAAGTGTTAGGAAATGTACATGATAACGCCTCTTATTCTGCGAATAAAGGTGTTGCCGCAGGTTTAATTGAGAAGATGGAGAGTTATCAATTTGTTTTTGTGTTACATTTGATGAATTATATATTGGGGATTACAAATGAGTTATTACTTTCCCTGCAACAAGGGGATCAAAATATTGTTCAAGACATGTCTGTCGACTACAAGGCTTCAGGGAAGATGGATGGCAATGTTGGTTAGTCCTAGGAAAATGTACCGGTTCCACTGTACAAAAATTTTTGTACAAGTGTCGAACCTTTCCTTAAATAACCTATTGTGTTCTTTAGAAGTTAAATTAAGAATCGCAGACGGAACTTAACATCATTGATTCCAAATTTAATTTTTCTGTTCTTAATGGTTTAGATTTGAATCGCAAGCGGAACTTAACACTATTGATTCAAATCCACCTATGTTATTAATTTCATTAAATATTAATTTTCAAAATTGGCTTCCAGGACTGCATGGCGAGGCACATGGCCTTCTTGGATATGGGAGCAACCACCACCGCCTAGACAAAGCCTTTTAGGGAAAGCTAATATTTAATTTCCTTAAATAACTCTAGGTTTACCAAAAAGAACAATCAAAACACAAATTCGAAAAAGAAGAAAACACAAACTCGACAAACTAATTCGAAAAACTAGATCTAATGCCTCTTGTGTTTGGAATTCATACAAAAGAAATACAACTAGTATGATGCGGAAATTAATTACTAATTATACCTTCCTTTGTAAACTTTAATGACCTCTTGATCTTCTACCGTATTCCTCTTTTTATCTCGGAGGTTGTGTGGGCAACGATCTTCCGAGACGAGAACTACCAAGCTCCTTCTTCTCCAAGCAAAATTCGGCCACCATTAATTCTCCATGAGAAGTAAAGGTCCGACCACCACCACCAAGCTCCAAGGGATGCTAGAAACGAAGCTTTCTTTCTCTCCTTCTTCTCCTAGCTAGAACCGACCACCATGGACTTCCCTTAAGTTGATGCCGCCGGCCACAAAGGAGGAAGAGAAAAGAAGGAGAAGAGGAGACCCTAGGGCCGGCCACACCAAAGAAGAAAAGAGAGGAAGAAAAGAATAGAGTCGTTCGCCATGAAGGCACCTCTACCCCCTCTTTTATATTCCTTGGTCTTGGCAAATAAGGAAATTTTAATAAAAACTTCCTTAATTCCTTTGCCATGAAAAAGAAATTTTAATTGATTTAAAATCAATTCCTTTTTTCAATTTCAATGGTCGGCCACTTATTTCCCCAAAACAAGGAGAGTTTTAATTAAAGCAAAAAATTAAAACTTCCTAATTTGTTTCCGAAAATTTATAAAAAATTTCTCCAATAATTTTTCCCTTCATGGTGGATTATAAAAAAAGAAATTTTATAAATTAAAATCTTTCTTTTAAACATGTGGATAATTTTCAAAAAGGAAAGTTATCTCTAAAAATTAAAATCTCTTTTCAATTTACAAATAAGGAAAGATATCAAATCTTTTCTTAATCTTTTGTAGAAACTAATAAAAGAAAATATTTAATTTTTAAAACTCTCTTTTAAATTATAATCATGGTTAAAAAGGGAAATTTTCTCAAAATTAAAATCTCCTTTCAATCTACAAATAAGGAAAGATTTCAAATCTTTTCTTAATCTTTTGTAGAAAGCTATAAAAGGAAAGATTTAAATTTTAAACTCTCTTTTAAAATCATGATCTCCACATAAGAAATAATTTTAATAAAAATCTTTTTTAATATTCTAGTGGTCGGCCACCTAAGCTTGGGACCCAAGCTTTGGCACGCCACCAACTTGGCTCATCCACTTAGTCTTGGCCAAGCTAGCTTGGGTTCCAAGCTAGCTTGGCCGACCCCATTAGGATGGGTAAGAAGGTGGGTATAAATCTCTAAATACAAGAGGCTACGATAGGGACCGAGAGGAGGAATTGATTTTGGTCTCCCGATGAAATTAAGCTTCCCGTGTTCGCCCCGAATACACAACTTAACTTCATCAATAATAATTCATACCACTAAACAATTATTATTGAACTACCGCACCAATCCCAAATTACATTTTTGGGCTTCTTCTTATTATGAGTGTGTTAATCTCCCTGTGTTTAAGATGTCGAATGTCCACTAATTAAGTGAGTTACTGACAACTCATTTAATTAATATCTTAGTCCAAGAGTAGTACCACTCAACCTTATCGTCATGTCGTATTAAGTCCACCTGGAGGGTTTAACATGACAATCTTTATGAGCTTCTCTTGGTTGGGGACATTATCATCCTAGATAACTAGGGCACAATTTCCTTCTATAATCAACAAGTCACACTATAAGTAACATTATTTCCCAACTTATCGGGCATTTTGATTTATCGAACTAAATCTCACCCTTTGATAAGTCAAAGAAATAAATATTAAATATATGTGCTTGTTATTATATTAGGATTAAGAGCACACACTTCCATAATAACTAAGGTCTAGTTCTTTTATTAAATCAGTATAAAAAGAACTTTCCTTAAATGGTCCTGCTCAATACATTTAAAGTGTACTAGTGTAATTTATTAATCAAGATAAACTAATGCCTAATTACACTACGACTATTCCAATATAATGGTTTGTTCCTTTCCATCTTAGTCGTGAGCTACTGTTTATAATTTATAAAGAACCAATAACACAATCTTCTGTGTGTGACACCACACACTATGTTATCTACAATATAAATTAATTGAACATCTACATTTGGTATATATAAATGTAGACACTTGACCAATGTGATTCTTATAAATGTTTATACAAAAGCTAGGCTTTTAGTATACACTCCAACAATCTCCCACCTATACTAAAAGACTATGCTGCCATAAATGCTACCATACATCTGATTCCCAACCCTTCAACATGCCCATCAAAAGCTCTTGCCTTAAGGACCTTAGTGAAAGGATCTATAGGTCATTACCTGATGCAATCTAGGCAGCAACAACTTCTCCTCGTTTATACGATTTCTCGTATCGGGTGGTACTTGCGCTCTATTGTGTTTACTTGCCTTATGGACTCATGGTTTCTTCGAGTTTGTTACTGCACCAATATTATTACAATAAATTGTAATAATCTTTGGACAAACCAGAAATCATATCTAAGTCCATCTTGAGGTTACTGAGTCATTCAGCTTCTATGACTGCCTCTGAGGCTGCCACATACTCAACTTCCATAGTGGAGTCTGAAAAGCACCTATGCTTAACACTCCTCCATGGTTATGGCTTTTCCTCCTAAAGTAAACACAAAAACCCCGAGGTTGACTTACTATCGTCCCTTATCTGATTGGAAGTCAAAATCCGTGTAACCCACAGGGATCAAATTATCTGCCTTGTAAATTAGCATATACTTTACGGCAGCCTAGTATCCCGGTCCTGGGTTACTTCGATATATGCTAACTATGCACTGGGCAAAACAGATATCCAATCTCGTGCATAACATACATTAGGCTTTCCAATAGCCGAAGTATATGTTGGATCGAGACGCGCTAGAGGGGGGGTGTGAATAGCGCTCGTGGCTATTTTGTTTGTTTATCAGAGTTAAAACACGCAGCGGAATAAAGAACAAACACACACAGAGAGACACGAGAGATTTTACTTCGTTCGGAGCCTAAGGCGACTCCTACTCGAAGGCCCACGATCCTTGATCGCTTTCCATGGGCAACAACTATAAGCTCGTTAAAAGATTATAATTATGAGTACAATTAAAAGCTATAAGTATTATACTGACAACAAGAAATGCTAGATCTGAAGCTTTGGGTCGTCGGGCACTTGTAGCAGCACTTCGGAGTGTCTTTTGGAGCAGCATGTTGATGAGAGATCACTTGGTTTTCATTGTTGTGAAGTGCTGGTCGAAACCCCCTTATAAAGGATGTTCAAGGCGCCTTGAAGGCTGTTCAAGGCGCCTCCATGCTGCCTGGTCTTCCGCGTGGATCAAATCTGATCTGGTCGAACTTCATCCATTCAAGGCGCCTTAAACCTCACTCAAGGCGCCTTCAAGGCGCCTCCAATGGTGCTTCGCAGCCAGCTCAGCTTTTGCACCCGAGGCGCCTCCAAGCTCCATGGAGGCGCCTCGGACACTGTTCATCCGAGGCTTTAGGTTGCTCCTTTGCACCTGCAAGATACGTTAGTCCCAAACACTATCCTGCAACACAAAGTTAGCACACTAAATATGATAAATGAATTATAGATAGTCTCCGGACTGTCCGAGTCTGACTTCGGGTTGCCAGCCGGAAACCCTAGGTCGACCCGATGCCTACTGTTCCCTCTACGGGGAACGCGTCCTCACCTACTCCACTCAGGAGATTTACCTATTTCCAGTGCGATCCTCCAGATAAACTGGACTTTTGCTCAGCACTCGATACTTCCGGATTTTCTGCTGGACATCCGCTTCCCGGCTAGTCCAGACTTTCACCTGGTTCGTGACACCAGGACTTTCCACCTAGGGTTACCACCCCCTAGGGCTTTTTGCCTGAAGTCATCGACCTGCCAAGACTTTCCGCATAGGGTTACCACCCCCTATGACCTAGGGTTACCGCCCCCTAGGGTTTTCCCTTTGCCTAACCGCAGCTAGGACTTACCTGAAAAACTCAAGTAGACTTGTTAGAAAACAAAACACCTTAACTTTGAATTCTTTGCCATTATCAAAACACGAGTTCGATCGTCGGATGCTTCCCGCACCAACAATCTCCCCCTTTTTGATTATGGCAACTCAAATTCAAAGTTAAGTAAACAAACGAATAGATAGACATTTTTTAACACAGGCAAATCTGCTAAGTATAGATGAACAAAAATGACCAAAGCAAATTCGCTAAAGTGACCTATATGCTCCCCCTTAACTTTTGCTCCCCCTTAGCTATTAATTTGAATTTTACACTTTGCTCAATTTGATAAACTAACCTATATGCTCCCCCTTAACTTTTGCTCCCCTTTAATTATAAATTTGAATTTTATTTTATAGTTTGCTACTCTCTCCCTTTGCCATATATCAAAAATGGGCAATAATTTGATTGACTAGATTTTAACTGTTGGGGAGTGTATCTCTTTGAGTTAAGTTTTGAAAAAAAAAATTGTACAGCATTTTACTAAGGTTAACAGGTTAGCTAAGTTCAACAGGGTTTGAAAGTTAAGGTCAATTGGAACTTAGCTTAAATAATATTTTAAGTTTTAGGACAAGGTTATTTATTCAAGTTCAGTTGGTCCTTAAGTCCAAGCACAGGTCATGTTCACTAGGTTGATTTACTAGGTATCAGAACCATAAAGATCAAAATATTCTTAACTAGAAAATTGGGTAGCCTTTGCCAACTGTCTAACTTTTAGTTACTTGCTGATTGTCTATAGGACAATAGCTTTCACTTGGTTAGTCAAATAAGTTACTTTGGTCCAGATAGACTTGACTAGAGCTGGAGGACTTAACTTGATTAATGTATATTGCGTATTTAATGCCCAGACTCATATTGATGCACAGATATAAGCATTCTTGAGTCCAGGCTATACCCTATGCATCTCACGCCGTTCTATGTCTTTCAATCACAATCAAGGTATACCTAGGTGTTTGTGAGATGCTCTGGCTTAAGTCTAGGGGAACATGATTTCTAGGGTGAAAACCTAGGCTAATTCCAAAATTTTGAATAATCTAACAAAAATTGGAGTTTTGAAAAAACTGTTTTTCCTAGAATTTGAAATACAATAATGGTAAGAAATCTACTCTCAAATAAAGCACATAAGTACTCAACAACATGTCCAAACAGTCTGATAGATCCAGGATACAAGTCAAAAAGATGAGTAAGAGAGGCAGATCCAAGAAGTGAATGACATAGTCCAAATATCTAAGAGACAGAATCAAGCCGGTGGGTCGTCAGCTGGAGGATCGGCTAGAGGCTGCTCGGGTGGTGGCTGAGACTGCCCCTGACGCCGAAGCTCGCCTCGGAAAGATGCGAAACCAGCAACCATCTCGGATCGCATAGATCGAAGAAAGCGATGGCTATCTAGTACAGCCCGTCGCGTCTGAGTGGTCTGGACCTCGAGGCGAGTGAATCTGTCCTCGACAGAGAGTGGTGCTGAAGATGAAGGCCCGGCTGAAGTAGAGGGTTCGGCAGAGGTGGAAGGGTCTGTGAAAAAGTCCTCTGCTAGGAAATCGGGCCACTCCTCATCTGCATCTAGTGCGTCCTCGGCCTCTGGAGCACCAGGGGCAGCAGCTGGTGGTGGTCGGCCCTTCCAGGCCAGAATCCCCTCGGCAGTGACCTCTGCCCCTGCTAATCTAAGGCTACGCTGACCGACCTCATCATAAATGGTAAGTGGGATGAGTACCCCTCTAGTAATGTCTATCCTAGAGCTGGAGAATATCTGGGTCAGGATATGACAATAAGGCATATGAACTACTCCAGATGTAACTGTGCTAGATGCAAGGATAATGTTATGAAACATATGGAGGGCTATGTCTATGTCCAGGCGCTGGGTGAGGGCGTACAAAAAGAACGAGTGGGACGGTCGCATCGTCGAGACATCTCGAGATGATAAGGGTAGTATACAAGCTGTCAGGACTCTGTACATAGCATAATCCTGAACTCAGTCAGGCCCAAGGGTCTCTCCTCTCCAAAAAAAATGCATGTAAATGTCGTCTAATGTAATGTGGGAATAGGGGGCACCAAAGGGTAGGGTCCTACTTGGATAACATAAAAATGTACACTCAGACTCCCTAATCTCTAGGCTGGTGCAAAGTAGTGACGGTGTAAACTGAAGATCAGTACTTCCTACTCTGGTGGTATAAGTTCTTTTTTTTTTTTTTTAAACAACACATTTCTTACATGATATAGATTAGTTTTGATAAGGATAATTAAAAATTAGATAGTCTTAAAGTTAAAAAAATTTAAATATGGTTTTAGAGTTAATTAATTTTGAAATTTAAGTGTTTAAAATAATTTTAAAATTTAAGTTTAAAATAATTTTGAAATTTAAGTTTTTAAAATAATTTTGAAATTTAAGTTTTTAAAATAATTTTGAAATTTAAGTTTTAAAATAATTTTGAAATTTAAGTTTTTTAAAATAATTTTGACATTTAAGTTTTTAAAATAATTTTAAAATTTAAGTTTTTAAAATAATTTTGAAATTTAAGTTTTTAAAATAATTTTGAAATTTAAGTTTTTTTTAAAATAATTTTGAAATTTAAGTTTTTTAAAATAATTTTGAAATTTAAGTTTTTTAAAATAATTACTTAGTCATCTCACCCGATCTAAATTTTCAATCAGGGAATCCTATAATTTTTGTGAGATGAAGAATTTTAGGGTAGGATTTAACTTTGTGTTAGATTCGGGTTTAGCTTTGGGTTCAACAAGTAGACATTCTTTGGATAAACTTCTGGGCTATGGTGAGTCACAAGGAACTCATTAAAGTAACCATGCCTTCGAGGTTTTCCAAATAGTCCTACCCATTGAACTTAATACTAATCCTTGATCTAACTAGTTAGGATCCATTTAAGGGTAGCTTCGGTCAGTTTCACTTGGCCAAATGCACCAGGTCGAAGCCATATCTTCCTAGACATGCAATGCCCAAGCTTCCCTAACGTACTATCATCCAAAACTTCACCAGTACTGTGGTTCAAGTTAAACTTATCCTGTTTTAATCTAACCTTAATTACCCTGCCGGGTAATCTATTCTTGTTTTACCCATTTCGGGTAAATTAGGTTCAGTTACCCTGTCGAGTAGTTTAGTTGGAGGTGCCAGCTAGTTTGGATCCTCCATCTATTTTTCAATTTTGAATTAATTATAATTTATAATTTAATTTCGAATTTTTAATTTAATTTTGAATTTTGAATTTAATTTTGAATTTTGAATTTAATTTTGAATTTCAATTTTTTTTAAGATCATTTTTCTTTTAGATCTCCCTGGATCACAGCCTCGATATGGTCTATCGAGGTAGTGTATTTGATCCTTCGGAACCCAGTATTTGCCAAGTCCAACTTGATTGATCAATTTGGACTTGGGGACCCATGCTTGGACTGATTTACTACTTTGTTTGTTTATTAGGGATAAATAAGATTTATATTTCTTTTTACTTTTGTATCCCAGCCCAGTTTTGTTGTAGACGGCTCTTTGTGTTCCAAGAATTAGGTCCAAATTCTTGGATCCCAGAGAAAACCGTTCTAAAGTATTTTTTTTAAATCTTTTACCTGATTTCTTAAACTAGAGTTTTCTTCCTCAAGTTTTTGAACTTGAGTAGAATTTCCAGTTTGAGCTTGATTAGGTAAAGAATTAGTGTTTGTTACTTCTTTAAGGACGGCTACTTCCTTTAGAAGTGATTTAATCCTAAGGTTTGATTTAGCTAGTTTGTGAAGTAAGTAATTAACTAAATTATTAAGCCTTGGAATGCTTACAGTGGAGTCTGGCCCTTCTGAAACTGATGCGGATCCGTGGCTTTGCTCGCTCTCGATGATCTGGTCCCGGGCCATCAGTGCGAGTAGACTTGTTTGATCAACTTCATCGTCGTCGTCCTCTGAAGAAGATTCATCCCAGGTTACTTTTAGGGCCTTCTTTCTTCTTAGCTTTTTGGCCTCATTTTGATTGGGACAGTTGGCTTTGATATGCCCCTTTTGATTGCACCCGTAACAAGTGACTTCGAACTTTACCTTTGAATTCGGTTGGGCCTCCCTGGACTGAACTGCCTTCTTCAGATCTTTCTTGTTGAAGCCCTTCTTCTTCTTGTAGAGCTTATTCACAAGGTTTACGAGTTCGCTGGTCAATTCATCCTCTGAATCTTCTGAGTCAGATTCGTCTTCTGATTCTGTTTCAATTTTTCACCGTACTCTAGATTCCCGTGTTCGACTCGTACCTGCAACCAAGGCAATACCCTTCTCGGATGGCTGTGCATTAGTTTGTTCATGAAGTTCAAATTCAGAAAATAATTCGTCTAATTTTAAAGAAGATAAGTCTTTGGAGACCTTGTAGGCATCTACCATTGATGCCCACAATGTACTCCTTGGAAACGAGTTAAGAGCATACCTTATTATGTCTCTGTTTTCTACCTTCTGCCCGATTCCATGAAGGGAATTCAGAATATCTTGAATTCGAGCGTGTAACGAGCTTGCCGTCTCGCCTTCCTGCATTTTTAAATTGTATAGTTTATTCAGTAACAAATCACGCTTACTTACCTTGGTTTCGAGGTGCCCTCGTGAAGTTCGATGAGTTTCTCCCAAAGCTCCTTCGCGGAGGAGAATGGACCGACTCTGTTGAGCTCTTCTTTGGTAAGACCGCACTGGATGGTGCAGGTAGCTTTGGCGTCGGCTTCCACCTTTTTGATAAACGCTGGCTCCCAGTTTTCGCAGGATGTAGGCTTACCATCTGTATCAGTTGGTAGTTGCAGTTCCGTTTTGACTATCATCCAGGTGTCAAACTGGATCTTCAGATATATCTCCATTCGCCCCTTCCAATATCCGAAGTCTTCTCCGGAAAATAGTGGGGGACGAACAGTGCTATATCCTTCTTGTTGAGTCATTTTAGACCTAATTAAGCAAAAACAAAAAGATCTATTCCAAGACTGTGTCTTGGATTAGTAGTGCGGGAGGAAGTAGAAAGAATAACAAGCTCAAGTGGTACTGACCAACTTTGAGCAAAAAATCGATTCGAGAAAAAGAATTAGAATATAGCTATGAGGCTAAATTCTAATCGACTCCGAACAAAAAGCCACAAAAAAAATTGTCTTGAATAGTGGTTGCACCGATTCAAAACGACCCCGCTCTGATACCAATTGTTGGATCGAGACGCGTTAGAGGGGGGGTGAATAGCGCTCGTGGCTATTTCGTTTGTTTATCAGAGTTAAAACACGCAGCGGAATAAAGAACAAACACACACACAGAGACACAAGAGATTTTACTTCGTTCGGAGCCTAAGGCGACTCCTACTCGAAGGCCCGTGATCCTTGATCGCTTTCCGTGGGCAACAACTATAAGCTCGTTAAAAGATTACAATTATGAGTACAATTAAAAGCTATAAGTATTATACCGACAACAAGAAATGCTAGATCTGAAGCTTCGGGTCGTCGGGCACTTGTAGCAGCACTTTGGAGTGTCTTTTGGAGCAGCACGTTGATGAGAGATCACTTGGTTTTCATTGTTGTGAAGTGCTGGTCGAAACCCCCTTATAAAGGGTGTTCAAGGCGCCTTGAAGGCTGTTCAAGGCGCCTCCATGCTGCCTGGTCTTCCGCGTGGATCAAATCTGATCTGGTCGAACTTCATCCATTCAAGGCGCCTTAAACCTCACTCAAGGCGCCTTCCAAGGTGCCTTCTGCCTTCTTCAAGGCGCCTCCAATGGTGCTTCGCAGCCAGCTCAGCTTTTGCACCCGAGGCGCCTCCAAGCTCCATGGAGGGGCCTCGGACACTGTTCATCCGAGGCTTTAGGTTGTTCCTTTGCACCTGCAAGATACGTTAGTCCCAAACACTATCCTGCAACACACAGTTAGCACACTAAATATGATAAATGAATTATAGACAGTCTCCGGACTATCCGAGTCTGACTTCGGGTTGCCAGCCGGAAACCCTAGGTCGACCCGACGCCTACTGTTTCCTCTACGGGGAACGCGTCCTCACCTACTCCACTCAGGAGATTTACCTGTTGCCAGTGCGATCCTCCAGATCGACTGGACTTTTGCTCAGCACTCGATACTTCCGGACTTTCTGCTGGACATCCGCTTCCCGGCTAGTCCAGACTTTCACCTGGTTCGCGACACCAGGACTTTCCACCTAGGGTTACCACCCCCTAAGGCTTTTTGCCTGAAGTCATCGACCTGCCAAGACTTTCCGCATAGGGTTACCACCCCTTATGACCTAGGGTTACCGCCCCCTAGGGTTTTCCCTTTGCCTAACCGCAGCTAGGACTTACCTAAAAAACTCAAGTAGACTTGTTAGAAAACAAAACACCTTAACTTTGAATTCTTTGCCATTATCAAAACACGAGTTCGATCGTCGGATGCTTCCCGCACCAACAGTATAAGGAACTTACTTCCATGTCCTTTATCTGCTTTGATGTCTTTGGAGACATCTCTTTAGATAAAGTTTCTCCATGTCCAAAAGGTAGAAAAATCTTTTATAGAGTCTTGCATGCTTAGACGAGCTAGGATAGTATGAAGCTCGGGATAAGCACAACATTCTTTTCTTGTGATCCTTTTGATCCCGAGAATATGTGCGCACTCTCCCAAGTCAGTCATATTGAATTGTTCGGACAACCATACCCTTACTTCTGACAACACTTTAATATTGTTTCCAACTACCAAAAATGTCATCTACGTATAATACAAGAAATACCACCACGCTTCCATCACTACTTGTATACACAAGACTCATCTGGACACTGAATAAATCCATAGGTCTGGATTACTTCATTAAACCAGATGAACCAAGACCTTGAAGCTTTTCTTCAGTCCATAGACTGATTGAGCTTGCACACAAGATGCTCTTTGCCCTTTGCGATGAACCCTTCTGGTTGCTTTATATGGATATTTTCTTCAAGACTTCCATTAAGGAAAACTGTCTTGATATCCACTTACCAAATCTTATAGTCCATATAGATAAAAGAATCCAGATAGACTTAAGTATGGCTACCGGCAAAAAAGTTTCCTTTTTCAACAAGCCTTGCTTTGAAAGTTTCCACCTTCCTGTGTATCCCTCTTTTCCTATTGTAGACCTATTTATACCAAATAGCTTTTACACCATTTGGTGGTTCTATAAGCTCCCAGATTTTATTAGAATACATATATTCTAATTCTGTATTCATTGCTCTTTACAAAGATATTGTATCTTTATCTTGGAGCGCTTCGTTATATGTCTGGGAATCAGGTTCATGTTCACCAGTGATCAAGTCCAAAGACTCTCCCAAAACATGAATCTTTTAGGTTGCCTAACAACCCTCCCACTATGACGAGGCACTTTGTGTATCATTTGTGATACGTGTTGCAGTTTCTTGTGATATTTCATCTTGTACAGTTGGTACTAGATTAGACGTGTCCTTTAATTTCCTTAAGAACAATTTTTTACTCATGAGCTTGTGGTTCATAGTATAGTCCTTTTCTAAAATCGGGTATTGGTGTCAATAATGACCTTCCGATTTTAAGGACTATAAACCTCTTTTCATTTTTCTAGGATAACTCACAAACAAGTGAACTCATGTCCAACTTATCAGTGTCTCTCACGTGCTAGACTACCCAAATCTGAATATGCTTCAGAGTAGGCTTACGCCTATTCTGTAATTCTGTGGGAGTAGAGAGTTCTGACTTAGAAGGTACTATGTTCAATTCCGTTTCCAATGTATATCCTTAGAATGAATTTGGTAATTTTCTGAATAACTCATCATTAATCTAATTATTCTATAAGAGTCTTATACCTTCTTTCTACTACACCATTCTGTTGGGGTGTACCAGGTGCAGTTAGTTGGGATTAAATCTTGACTTCTGATAAGTGACTCCTAAACTCTCCTAAGAGGTACTCGTTACTACGATTTCACCGTAGTGACTTGATACTTTTACTTTGATGTTACTCCACATCAGTCTAGTTACTCTTTGATCTAATCAAAGCACTTAGACTTGTGGCGCGTCAAGTAAATGTATCCTTATCTCGAATAGTCGTCTATAAAAGAGACGAAATATTTGGAACAACATCTTGTCTGGATAGTCAAAAGTCTACACGAATCAAAATGAACCAATTCCAACATATCTTTGGCTCCATACCCCTTAGACTTAAAAGCTTCTTGGTTATTTTTCCTTCCAAGTAAGACTCGCAGGTTGGAAAGATTTCCACTACCAATAAACCCAAGAGTTCATTGGTTATTATCCTTTAAATCCTACTCAAGTTAATATAACCTAGCCTTAGATGCCAAAAATATGATTGGTTCATTTCTGAAGGTTACTTTCTCTTATTAAAGTTAGAAAATGTGTTATTAATTTCCATTTATTGCATCGTGGGAGTTATTGGATTATAAATTGTCAACTAACGTACCAGAACAGATAACTTCCCTATTTTTCTTGATAACAAGTTTGCTTATCAAAATAGACAGAATATCTATTCTTTAATAGTTTAGAAACTAAAATCAGGTTCTTTCTAAACTTAGTACATAAAGACAATTTCTAATAATCCATATTTTATTCCTATCAAAGGAAAAACATCTCCCACTGCAGCAGCTACTACTTTTACAGCAGTGCCCATGTGGACGGTGATTTATATAGTTGTTGGATTTCCTGGAACCCCTGCAATGAATTTCAGACATAATCAGTGGTTCCTGTATCTACACACCAGGTACTGGTAGATAACACCACTAAATATGTTTCAACAACTAATAAAATACACCGTTATTGTTCTCAGTTCTGTGAGGACAGTCTACCTTAATGTCTAAGTTTTCCAATCATTACAATTGAAACTACTAAGTCTATTCTATAGTATAACAACTAGGGGATTGACTAACATTTGAAATCCTAAGAATCACAACAAATATTTGGTCAAGACCAACATTTTAAAATCCTCATGAATTTTGTATGTCACGATAGTGTGGACATATACAAAAAGAGATTTTGTCTATTAATTTTATTATCTCGTCATTCTAACTTCATGACAAATAAAATTAATAGTTGGTCTATCTTTGATCAAATATTTTGGTCAAAACTTTAAATTTAAAATAACATTGATTTCTCAAACAATATTATTTAAATTCACCAACACCTCAAACACCGAGAATTTTGCATGCCACGATAGTGTGGACGTATACAAGATTGAACATTTGTAAGAGGAGGGTTTTACCCATTAATTATCTTGTCAATAAATCTTTATGATAAATAAAATTACCTCAAACACCATGAATTTTGTATGCCACGATAGTATGGACGTATACAAAACCAAACATTTGTAAAAGGGATTTTTCCCATTAATTTTATTTCCTTGTCATCCTGACAAATAAAATTACCTCATACATCATGAATTTTGTATGCCACGATAGTGTGGACGTATACAAAAACTCGACATTTGTAAGAGGGGGTTTTAATTTTATTATCTTGTCAACTTATCTTTTTTGACAAATTAATAGTTGGTTTTCCTTTGGTCACACAAATAATAGCAGTAACTCCGATGGGGAGGATACTATTAGACGTGCCTAAGTATATACCATTACTTGACACTAAGTCCATTAATAAGATTGTGCCCCTTCCGATGGGAAAGATCACACGCTCTTAATTAATTTCCTATAGTCATCCTAAATGGAAGTTTGATCTAGTGATCCGCAAACAAACTCATCCGATATGGAGGAAGGCACTCAGAGCCAACGCGCAAGCTTGTTGCATCACTTACAAACCAGTAATGGAGACCATGTGATTCATAAACTAATCCCTCTCCCACTTAGTTATTTATGGTGAGGAATTTTAACCTAGCTATCACACACATGCACACATATACAGTAAATAAAAAGCAATAAATTTGGAAATTATTTTCCAACTATTATGGCCTTTTTCTATCACTGTCCTCCATGTGCTCCAACCCTAGCTGCTGCCATCTTTAGCCACCGCCATTGGGTCGAATCATCGCATCCATCTTGCTTCTTATTCCGCTGCGCCTCTGGTTCTCCAAAAGTACCACGCCTCGCAAGCATCCAATCCGCGACAAAAATAGAATTTTACATGTGTCGATCCTATATTCCTCGAGGGAATGTACATGAAATCTAGATCGAAAATAAAATTCTAAAACCTAGGGCTAATATATCTCTTGCTATATTAGTTACATACAATCATGCACACACAAAAATAATGCCCTTGGCATGTCCAAGGGTCCAATCACACACAACATCTATAAGCCATAATAGTTGGAGCCTGCAACCACAAAGTTAGCACATCCTACTATCATCCTGCCTAAATTATGTATGACATGTGCATAACCTATTTGAAAACCAAACACACAGAGGCAAACCCTAGCTCTGATACCAATTGTTGGTTAGTCCTAGGAAAATGTACCGGTTCCACTGTACAAAAAATTTTGTACAAGTATCGAACCTTTCCTTAAATAACCTATTGTGTTCTTTAGAAGTTAAATTAGGAATCACAGACGAAACTTAACATCATTGATTCCAAATTTAACTTATCTGTTCTTAATGGTTTAGATTTGAATCGTAAGCGGAACTTAACACTATTGATTCAAATCCACCTATGTTATTAATTTTATTAAATATTAATTTTCAAAATTGGCTTCCAAGACTGCATGGCGAGTCACATGGCCTTCTTGGATATGGGAGCAACCATCACCGCCTAGACAAATCCTTTTAAGGAAAGCTAATATTTAATTTCCTTAAATAACTCTAGGTTAACCAAAAAGAACAATCGAAACATAAATTCGAAAAAGAAGAAAACATAAACTCGACAAACTAATTCGAAAAACTAGATCTAATGCCTCTTGTGTTTGGAATTCATACAAAAGAAATACAACTAGTATGATGCGGAAATTAATTACTAATTATACATTCCTTTGTAAACTTTAATGACCTCTTGATCTTCTACCGTATTCCTCTTTTTATCTCGGAGGTTGTGTGGGCAACGATCTTCCGAGACGAGAACCACCAAGCTCCTTCTTCTCCAAGCAAAATTCGGCCACCATTAATTCTCCATGAGAAGTAAAGGTCCGACCACCACCACCAAGCTCCAAGGGATGCTAGAAACGAAGCTTTCTTTCTCTCCTTCTTCTCATAGCTAGAACCGACCACCATGGACTTCCCTTAAGTTGATGCCGCCGGCCACAAAGGAGGAAGAGAAAAGAAGGAGAAGAGGAGACCCTAGGGCCGGCCACACCAAAGAAGAAAAGAGAGGAAGAAAAGAATAGAGTCGTTCGCCATGAAGGCACCTCTACCCCCTCTTTTATATTCCTTGGTCTTGGCAAATAAGGAAATTTTAATAAAAACTTCCTTAATTCCTTTGCCATGAAAAAGAAATTTTAATTGATTTAAAATCAATTCCTTTTTCAATTTCAATGGCCGGTCACTTATTTCCCCAAAACAAGGAGAGTTTTAATTAAAACAAAAATTAAAACTTCCTAATTTGTTTCCGGAAATTTATAAAAAATTTCTCCAATAATTTTTCCCTTCATAGTGGATTATAAAAAAAGAAATTTTATAAATTAAAATCTTTCTTTTAAACATGTGGATAATTTTCAAAAAGGAAAGTTATCTCTAAAAATTAAAATCTCTTTTCAATCTACAAATAAGGAAAGATATCAAATCTTTTCTTAATCTTTTGTAGAAACTAATAAAAGAGAATATTTAATTTTTAAAACTCTCTTTTAAATTATGATCATGGTTAAAAAGGAAAGTTTTCTAAAAATTAAAATCTCCTTTCAATCTACAAATAAGGAAAGATTTCAAATCTTTTCTTAATCTTTTGTAAAAGCTATAAAAGGAAAGATTTAAATTTTAAACTCTCTTTTAAAATCATGATATCCACATAAGAAATAATTTTAATAAAAATCTTTTTTAATATTCTAGTGGCCTGCCACCTAAGCTTGAGACCCAGCTTTGGCCGGCCACCAACTTGGCTCATCCACTTAGTCTTGGCCGGCCCTAGCTTGGGTTCCAAGCTAGCTTGGCCGGCCCCATTAGGATGGGTAAGAAGGTGGGTATGTGGTGGGTATAAATCTCTAAATACAAGAGGCTACGATAGGGACCGAGAGAAGGAATTGGTTTTGGTCTCCCGATGAAATTAAGCTTCCCGTGTTCGCCCCGAACACACAACTTAACTTCATCAATAATAATTCATACCACTAAAGAATTATTATTGAACTACCGCACCAATCCCAAATTATATTTTTGGGCTCCTTCTTATTATGAGTGTGTTAATCTCCCTGTGTTTAAGATGTCGAATGCCCACTAATTAAGTGAGTTACCGACAACTCAATTAATTAATATCTTAGTCCAAGAGTAGTACCACTCAACCTTATCGTCATGTCGGACTAAGTCCACCTGCAGGGTTTAACATGACAATCTTTATGAGCTTCTCTTGGGGACATTATCATCCTAGATTACTAGGACATAGTTTCCTTCTATAATCAACAAGTCACACTATAAGTAACATCATTTCCCAACTTATCGGACATTTTGATTTATCGAACTAAATCTCACCCTTTAATAAGTCAAAGAAATAAATATTAAATATATGTGCTTATTATTATATTAGGATTAAGAGCACACACTTCCATAATAACTAAGGTCTAGTTCTTTTATTAAATCAGTATAAAAAGAACTTTCTTTAAATGGTCCTGCTCAATACATTTAAAGTGTACTAGTGTAATTTATTAGTCAAGATAAACTAATGTCTAGTTACACTATGACTATTTCAATATAATGGTTTGTTCCTTTCCATCTTAGTCGTGAGCTACTGTTTATAATTTATAAAGAACCGATAACACAATCTTCTATGCGTGATACCACACATTATGTTATCTACAATATAAATTAATTGAACATCTACATTTGGTATATATAAATGTAGACACTTGGCCAATGTGATTCTTATAAATATTTATACAAAAGCTAGGCTTTTAATATACACTCCAACATGCAAATAATTTTGGAACAAGTTAACATATTTTGTGAATTAAATATGATTCCAATACTTGATATGGAGGACAACATGCTAACTCGTGCCCATGGCAGGCGTAGAGGGCAACTCATCACCAATTTTCATCATTATCGTGTGGAGATTTTTTGTCAGGTATTATTTTTAAAAATCTATTTTTTTGTTAAAGAGATTACATTGATTATTAATATTATCATAGTTGAAAATTTGAATATTAGGTTGTTGATTTAATTATATAAGAGATGAATAATCGTTTTTCAGAAATCAGTACGAAATTGTTTGGTTGCATATCATGTCTTCATCCAAGGAATTCTTTCTCTCAATTTGATGTTCACAAACTCATCCATCTTGCTGATTTTTATCCCGAGGACTTCTGTGATATTGATTATTTATTTTTGGAACAACAACTTATGAGTTGCTTTTATAATCTGCGGGATGATCCATACTTTTCTTCAATTAATGACTTGGGCATTCTTACTCAGAAATTGGTTGAGACTGAAAAATATTTGGTGTTCCCATTGGTTTATCGTATGATAGAGTTGACATTAGTTTTATCAGTTACAACTGCTTCGGTTGAACGAGTTTTTTCTGCAATGAAAACTGTGAAGACTGATTTACACAATAAAATGAGGATGAATGGATGAATGACAGTCTCGTTGTATACATTAAAAAGGATGTTTTTTTCTACAATTGAAAATGAGTAAATATTACAATATTTTCAACAAATGCAGTCTCGTAGAATCTAATTATCTCCTCTTGTACCGACTCGTCGACCGTCGCAGACTTCTGTGCCAACCCAGAAATGAAGCTCACCTATGGAAGAAAGGTAGACTAATCTTTCCTAAACTTCTAGTTTTTTTTTTTCTTACAAGTTAGTTCAAATGTTCTCAATGTTAATTTATCATGTTATGAAGACTCGGTCGAGTATTAAGTGGGACAAGGGAAAGGCTCTCGAATTCTAGTCTCTTGGACTCTTGGTAAACTCTAACAATATCATTTCAATCACATATTGTAAGTATTAGTATTGCAGTCTATTATATGGTTTAAATGAGAATCGTAAGTATTCAACAAGATCATTTGGTTGTGATTAACTTAATAGGCTAATAGCTTTTGCATAGAGAGTGTTTCATGTTGTTAGTCATCAAGTGGGTTGCAAAATGAGATGTACAACTATTTCTTATTGCTTCTGTATTGGCAAAAACATTTACTATTAAAATGTTCTTTATTCATCGTTGATTCCTTAAAATTCTGAACCTATTTTTTTTCTCTGTTCTACACTATCTATCATGAGAATTTCATGCATATTATGATTTATATGAGTGATATTCATGTTTATTTGGCTGCAATTTCTACAACAACTTATATTATGCAAAAATTGGAGCCTTGAAGGGATCAACATACTAGAAATGAATAGACTTGAGCTTAATTTCATTGTCAATTAGATTTCAGATTTCATATATATAATTTCTACAACATCATATATTAAGCGATAATTGATGTAAAATTTTAATTATTAAATATTTTTATTTATTCATAAAAAAAATATCTGTATAATTTAATCTCCTGAAATTTTTTTCTTCTTGTGTCATTCCTGTCCGCTACCCTTAACTATTAAGGAATTTTTTTAAAAATTTTAAATCCTTAATCTATCATTTAAGGGTCAAACTATGATAGTATCCCACTGCCCAAGGCGCAAGGCAAACCAACCAAAGACACATGGCAAAAGCAACTCTCGTCAATAGGGAGATCTCCTATTATTAATCCTCTGTTTAATTGGAAGCGTGCATCGAGGAAGGAAAGGAATTTCCCGCCCTTCCAAATTAAACATAGCTTAAGCAAAGACTTTTACCCTCTGTTCATTTGGAGGTACGGAAAAAAAGGCGACAAGGCAAAAAAATTCTCTAAAATCACTAAAAATGGAATCGGATAAGTTTAAAGGGATGAAAAAAAAATATATTCCATGGACCGATAATTTTAAGAGAAAAATTTATCCCTTCCAAATGATGGTGAGAAATATGTGTGTCTTTATCTCTCACATGATGATGCAGATTCAAAAAAACTCAGTGATCAAAGCAATCTACAAGCTCTTCATATATGATCAACTACATGCGGAGCACATGCAAAAGGAAGGTGACCAAACATTTGAAGTTCCAGAATAACTGATCATAATAAAAGGAAGTTGCTCTTACCGGGACTTGTTGGTGTAGTTAATTACTTAATTATCATGTTATTATCTTCATTTGTTGTTTTTTATGTAGGCGAAGAGTATTTCCATAGCAAATCCCATGGATTTTGTTGTAAGGTTACATTGAACCAGTTCGACAGTTCAAAATCTGGTCTACTTGTCAACGATTGTTGCGTCTTTGGAGCTGACGTCTTGGAGGAATGCAAATTAGACAAAGAAGGAATTAGTGAATCCATGTCCCTAAACAAAGACACAACTCCTCGTATATATACTTGGGTTATCAAGGATGTTTCCAAATCAAAGAACAGACTATTTTCTCAAGTTTTTGCTGTAGGAGGCTATAACTGGTATTCCGTTACTTGTTCTTAATTGAATCATTTTGCTTAAGTAAGCTTCGAGCATATATGATTTAAGAAATAAATATATTTTTTTGTTTGATTTTCGACATGTCTAGGTCTATCTGGATAGATCCAAACTTAGCCACAAACAAAGACTTCCTTGGTGTTTTCTTGAGCATGGACAATGCTGCTAGTCTTGCTTCCAAGACAAGTGTCTATGTGGAGTATAGCTTTTGCTTGTTGGATGTACACAATGCCAAGCACCTGAAGATTACAGGTTTTGACATTAATTTGATTGCGCTCCCTGGCTACACTTCAACTAGATCAAGCAATCATCTGATTGTGTGTTTCTTATTTATTTTTGTAGGGAAACGATTGTTCTCCTCAAAGAGTTCCAGTTGGGGATGGCGCGAGTTCTTAAGCTGGAACGATGTGCAAGATCCATCTAGAGGATTTCTTCGCAACGACACATGCATCATTGAAGCATCCGTTGTCGTTCTTGGAGTAGACACCATTGCTTGAACAAAGAACCAACGAGATATTTGTCTCTTCGTTCTTTTTCTTTTTTTCGGATGAACTCGTCTCTTCGTTCTTGGCATGTCTGCAGTGTTACTTTCACCTGTCAAATCAACTTTGGTTGACTTTCTAACTTTCACTTTGACCAGTCAATTCGGCAACCTAATCTAATTTAATTTTAGTGATTATAATTAATGTTTCGACAATTCTACACTCGGTTCCATTGCACCTTCGATATAAATTAGTCAAAGCCTATTGAATGAAAGAGTCAATGAATACGCTGCAATTATTAAGTCTGATAGTTTGAAAGTAAAATTTGAATTTTTAATGGCACTCAGACGATCTCATGACGAAGATGATAGATTCCGATCGTAAGTTGACTTTCGCTTAGTAAGTGACTGAATCAACCGATGAACTCGAGGTTTTGACTTTTGACGACGCAATCCATGTCATTTAAAAGAGTGGCACTTCCTCTTTCTCCTTCCACTTCAGATCAGCCAAACAGCGATAAAGAGAGATGGCGGAGCTTCAGCGATCTGTGCAAACGTTCAGGAGGTCAGGCTCCTCCGGGGTGCAGTGGGGGGAGACCTCGGCGACAGGGGAAGTTGAGCTCCGCCGATCACTAAGCGTCGGAACGTCCAGCGGGACTGCCGACTCCTACCGGCGATGCCGAGAGCGTGACCATGACGGCAGGAAGCAACCGGCCGTCCGTATGCGGGGACCCATTTCGCTGTCCGAGAACCCCGCCGTCGCCGGGGGTGGGCGGGTGCGTTCTCTGCGTGATCTTCGCCAAGCCCAGCAAGAGGAAGCAACCGAGCAACCCGAGGAGGCGCTAAACAAGCACCTCGTCTTCCATGTGTGCAATAGAAGAGACGTCTCTCTCTCTGTCCTTGTTTTATTCAAGAAGCTTGTGTGTCTTAAAAGTTAAAATTAAAGAAAATGAAAAGAAAAAAAAAAGGAATTCCATGTAGAGAAAAAGAAAAAGAAAATGGAAATTTATTTCACGAATAGAGTTTAATATTCAAGAGACCACAGGCAGCAAACAAGGTAGACTAAACAGACCATTTAAGGATAAACCATTGTCAAGGCACATAGTCACTGCATTGTTGCACAAGTATTCAGAACTCTGTAAACTATTGCATATTAGCTTATAAGAAACAGGGAGCGACTCCAAGAACAGAGCACCCAGATGCTACTTTGCTGCTTGTTTTACCACAGGAATGTTTTTGCACGTCTCATCCAATCCAGTGTTCTGCAAGGGGGGCAATGAGAAAACACTCACTGTGGAACTTCCACTTCTGATCTCTTTCAGAGATCTCAATGCAGCGACAGTGCTCTTCATGTATAGGCTCTCCATGTACTCAATCTCCTCCAACTCTGGAACCTTGCTGCCGACAAATGATGACCCGGGTATTGAGGGATTATCTTCTCTTGGTTCTCTCCCGGTGTCGTTGACCGACACAAATTGCTCGTTCTTGGGGAAGATGCGATCCAGCATAGACTCACACTCTTTGACAAGCTTGTAGAGCAGATCAGTGGTGAAGAAAGGCTGCTGCAGCACCTTTTGGATGAAGGGAAGCCGCATAAGTGCCCCAGTTCTCTTATCATATTTCTTGAGTATCTTTACAAGCCCTGATAGACAATCAACAAGATAAAGCCTCAAGGTGTTAAAGGAGGCCATGAAATTATAAGAAAGGAGAAAAACTGATATTAGATAGTTACAAGATATTGTTAACTACACAGCTGCAAAGTAAAAATTTATTATGCATTTTCCAAGGGGAACCTTCTGTATGTTTTCTGTTCTTTTAGAGAAAGCCAATCCAGGAAAGTTAGAAGAAAAATCTAGAGGGGGTCTCATAGGGTTAATTTAAAATGGACAAAGAAGAACTTAATTTTCAAGAGGAAAGAAAGTTCTGTTTGTCATTATATCGTGGGTAAAAAGATATTTCTTAATTGCAAAAAAAAGCAAAATTAAAATACATAATGGCACTGTTTAAGAAAACCAGAAAACACCATCTTATTTTGAGAAAATCATCCTTGCTCCTTATGAATGTTCTTTAGGAAGTCTATTATTCACCTAGATACTGCATTCAAAGATAGAAGTATTCACTACTGATACTTTCATTTCAGTGGTATGGTTGTACTTACCAAGCTAAGTAAAAGGATTCACCTTTCCGTAAAATCAGTATATTTTTTGATAAATAACATAATGTCATAAAGAAGTGGAAGAGAATACCAAAGTGTGAAACTCCAATCTCATGTTAAAATCAAGTTATCAAAATTTTGAGAGGGGAAAACAAAGATCTAATACAGAGCAAATTAATTAAGAAGAGGACAAATGAATGTAACTACGTTTCAGGAGTGAGCAAACTCCTTGATATCCAATCTCAAATGTCCAAGAAAGAAACAAAATTCAAGAAAGAATCAAAGAGGCTTCTAAAGCTTCTAATAAACAAAATAATGTAAGAATAAACTGTTTCTCAAGTATTTTTAGGCGTCCTTGAAAATAACAAGTGGGCAAATCTAAACTGACAACCTTTACAATCTACGATCATACATTTTTTTTTTTTTGATTTAGTATGATTTGCTCTCACTAACATCAATTATTCTAAAAATAACATAAATAACTAAAATCCAAGTTGGTAATTTGAAGTGTGAACCACAAATAGAAGATATTTTGAATTATTATCTCATGTCATCCTTTGTAAGGGCTACCAGAAAAAATTTGAAGTGATCAGATAACTGACATTTTGAAGAGATACTACTATTGCATTTATCTATAATGGAAGTAATGATTAATAACATGAGAATGATGGTACATCAATTGTTATGAAAAATAATATGGCACGTACAGGAACATGAACTATTCATAAATACAGTTTTTAATGCGTTATAGAATTGGTATATGAACACGTGGTCAACTCATTCATTCTATGATGGTAGCAAAACCTAGCAAGAATACCCAAAATGTCAAAAAAAATCTTGCAGAATGGATTTTTTTATTGTCAATTAGAACCGTCCAATATCAGATCTTTGAGAACCATATCAATGGTCTCAGTTTTCACGTCTATGTCTAATAAAATGTCAACATTTCACCTTACAAGATCTAATCTTAGTACAGAACATCCGATACCCTTGATTAGATTAATTCAGCTGAAATTAAAAATGAATTATCCTAACTGAGAGACATATAACTATGAATATGATACTCATTGAGAATGCATGTATTCACATGACAAAAATAGTATAATAAAAATAAAAATAAGCTTGCTGAACAAATGCTACAATGCAAGAAATTATTGTTACTCCTCTCACCAGGAGAATAAAATTTGAAACTGGTGGATATATTGAGTCACTCATCCTTGTAAGTACCAATTTTCCTTCTGCCTTATTGATTGGGCTTTAAAATATTAAATTTGACTCCATGAACATCTTGTATGCCATAAGCATGCCTAGGATGCAGCACTTGCAAATCCATGCATTGCTAGATCTGTCTATGCAAATGTAATGTAGTCTCGGAGGTTCGATGTCAAGTATAATTTCTGAATTCAGAAGTAACTCCAGCAACCACTATATCAGCCTTAGTTGCATGCCTCAATGACAATATTTGCAAAAATGACCAAGTTATTGTTGATATGGTTGTTGGATATTCTAGAAGGAAATTGCCCCAAAATAACTGAGTTTACCACATAGAGATTTCATCAAGAACTATCTTTTGAGTATAGGAAACAATTTTGTAATTAAGCATGAAAATATAGTATACAGACAACTGAGATTTCAGGTTAGAACTTCAATGTCGTTACACGATATAAAAAACTAGTGGCCAAAGCTAATTTTTTGAGTTTGACTTGCATGTTGTAAATCCATATAAATTGTGCTGCAGATGAACATAATTTCTTTATGCCAAAATAGAATCCAGTATAGGATTTCCGCATTCAACAGTCAGCATCAACCGATACATGTTTGAACTTAAGCCTGGAATATGGTATAATTTCTTGAACTAAAGCCAAACATACTAGCTGTTACCCTAAATATAGTCAATTTCCAACAACTGAATCGTCCAGAAGAACAACAACACACTTCAAAGTTAATATAGCATAAGGGAAATAAATGGACCTTGGATTGAGACTGCACAGTTAATAGGTACTGCATAAATGAAGTTATATAGTGCATACCAGTGTAATTAAGTGCACTGTAATTCTCAAGGAGGACCATCTCCCCATGAAAGTCCACAATTTCCTTCCTCACCCTCATCAACTCCTCTTTTGAATCTTCCACAATTGCCGCCTTTACACGATCCTGCAACTCCTGCAGGTACAAGTCACTGTAACAATTCACATACTAACGCATCAATGGTCAATCAAATAGAAATTAGGTGAAAAGTCAGACCACACCTCACCATTAGGGAACAGAAATAGGAACATGGAAAAAGGAAGAAAAGAAGGGTGACCTAATTAACCACCTGATGGCTTGTTGTAATACAGAACAATCAATTGAGGGGACCAAGCAGAGAACAATCAAGGGATGAGATAACAGAAATTACTACTAGAAGAGCAGGAAATCTTTAATCAGATGCCTGGGAAGAGGCCAAAGATGACTCTTTTCCACAGGATCAAAAGTTCATCTAAAAGATGACCTGTTTCCTACATGAGAAGAAGAATGAGGGGAAAAAAAAATCAAAATAAAGTAATAAGGGACCTTCTGGCGAATGATGTACTCCTCTTCCTTCTCGAGGAAGAAGGCATTGAACTTGTCGAGTTCGGCCTCGAGGAGGCTAATGAAATCCTCCTCCTCCCGAGTCATCACCGATTCCGCCGAATCCGCATCGGCCTCGTCGACGCGGGGGCGCTTCGCCGGCGGCGACGCGGCGGAGTGGACCAGCTTGAGGCGCTTCTTGAGGTGCTTGTAGGAGAGGAACTTGTCCTTCCACTCCGGCAGCGCGTCCTCTACCTGACTGCTGAGGCTCTTCCCGAACTTCATCGCCAAATCTCGATCTGCTTCAGACCTTCCCGAACTTCCTCTTCTCTTCCTTCATTAGGCGACCATCCTTCAAATTCTTATTTTATTTCAGGAAAAATAATCTTAAAAAAAAGAAAGGAAGTCACAATTAGATCATATCAAACAAAAGGAAATAATCGAACCAAGTGAGAGATAAGATGCGGCGGATTCGGAGAAGAGTGAGAAAATTTATTCCAACATTGCCCTTTACCAGAAAAAGAAAAGAAAAGGAATTTTCTTTTAAAACTAAAAAAATACTCGCTTATTCTTCCACGCCTCTTTCGCTGCCAGACCACGACAGCGACTCACCTCAGCGCGGCGCGGGCGGCTCGGCGCCTTCTTGGAAGTGTCTTAAATATATATATATATATATATTATATATTTATAAAATAAAATAAAATAAAAAGGTTAATTTTGCCCTTTAAAATTAATTAAAATTGTTTACTTCGCCCTTTATAATTTCAATTTCAACCTCTATCAAAGGTCTATAAACTTCAATATCTAGAAATATAAGAATATAAGAAGAGGTTCCATAATTAATTTATGGATATAGGTGTAAATATTATTTCAAATTATCTCTCCTATTTAGAAAGGTTAGTTCGATTAAACCAGAATAATTTTCATGATGTATTCTCTTTGTGGCTGTCAGAGACACTTCTTGCCACCACACATAATTAATTTATGAAGTTGACATGATTTATTTGTAGCGAGTGGCGTTATTTAATTTCCCAATGACCAAATTTGCAAAATAAAAAGAAAATTGAGGAAGCATCCTAATGGCATATTCGTCCAAGAATAATTAGTTGACTTGGTCAAAGTCACAAAATAATACTATAAATATAATTTATAACTACTATATTTCAAATTTAGAATAGATAAAAAAAAAATTAGTAACAGAATAATCGAAAAATAAAATGCACAAAATAATAATAAAACAAATCCTTCGCCACTCGTAAGTCGTAAGCCGTAAATTACGAGATAGGCTCCATTTACTCTGACAAGGCATTCAAATCCGAATCTATTGGAATATTCCGTAATCACACAGGAACCGGAAGAATCTTCCGTGCATATTCCTTCTTTTCCCTTAATAATCTCGAATAATTAAAATACTTTAAAAAAATTAAAATTTAAAAAATACAAACTAAGTAGCAACCCAACTTAGAAAATTGATTTAACACTTATTATATAGTACTTAGCTAAATTACTTGTATTATTGGTAATTATTAATTCAATTAAATAAAATTTTCATTCCGACCATATGCGGCGCACGGTCATGTAAAATCTTTCTTAATATAGCTAAGTCAGCAAATTTGATCGATTTGATTGACTTAGCTTAATTTAAATTCGTGATCGATGAACTTGCAACACTTGAAGTCCAACTTAAGAGTGTAAATATCAAATTAGTTTATTAATTTTTAATATAATTTATATTTTTATATTTTATTAATTTTTAATATATTAAAAACCAATAATTTTCCATTGACTTCTATCAATAAAAATGGATGAATACTTTGATAAATGACATTGACAAAATCCATAGAAATTAAAATTTTAATTTGTGAATGCAATTATTTAATATCCCGCTTTTTTAAAAAAAAAAAAAAGATAAATATAAAGCATTGAAATGGCATATTCGTCCAAAAGAAATGGACTTCATTTATTTGTTAATAAGCTATACATAAAAATCCGAATCTATTGGAATATTCCATAACCAGAAGAATCTTCCATGAATATTCCGATAATTGGAGAAAATCTTACAAAAAAGGAATTAAAATTGATATAAATGATTAAAAAATAATTAAAAATACAAAATAAATAATATTCTAATTTAAAGAATAGCCAATTATAACAATAACTACCTCATTTTCTACAATTTTGTATAAATTTTTTTTAAAAAAAAATAAATATGATAGACATGAAACAAAATTCACACCAAAAAAAACAAATTACTACAATAAACAAAATTCACCCTCGGCGCTGCCGCTGCTGTTCTTGATGTTTTGGTGCTTTGCTTTCCTTCCGCTGGAGGTATCGTGCCGAGCGCAATTCGGAAGGCAGAGAAGGAGAAGAATCTCGTCCATGGCATGCCCCAACTCAAAGCAATCAACTCTACTTCCTTGTATTCCTGTTCCCTATGGCATTCTTCTGTTCCTCCCAAACGCCCGCAATCCTCATCTGGCCGATTTCCTCCTCCTCCTCCGCTGCCTCGGAAGAAGAAGAAAAGGATGCCCCCTGCGCTGCGTCTCCTCATCTGCTCCCTTGCCTTCCTCGCCCTCGCTCCTCAAGGTATGAATTGAGTCCCATCCCTCTTGTGCTACTTTACACTGATTGGAATAGTAGTTTAGGCGCAAAATCGTATCTTGATCCATGATACTCCATTTTCCATGGAGTTATAGCTTTTGAATCCCTCCTTGTAATATGGACAGATTACAGATTAATTGTCTGAAATGAACTAAGGTTTCTTATGCTTAGGCAATATTTTGCTACCACAATTATGTTCAGTGGAATTGACCTGCTTAGGATGTTTGGTTTTATCAGGTTTTATTCTACACTGTTACTTTGGATTAAAAATTTGAGAATTAGAACTCACTTTTTTATAATTCTAATTAATCCGGTTAGAATAAGAAAACACTTAAAAAGTTTTCATTCACATTAAGAAGGTCATAGTTTATATGAATTAACTGATTAAAGTAACATTAAGAAAAACACTTAAGGTCAGATTTTAATTAATCTAGGTTGATTGGTTCCAAATCATTGAATTCATTCTAATGAAAAGAAAAATCTACATGCAATACTCTATCGCAGAAGGGGTCTACTAATGATGTTGCAAGAGAAAATAATCCTCTCAACCTTGTTATAAACTAACTTTGCATTTGGCCCTTAATCCTTTGTTAAAAGCATACTATTTTATCCGATAATCTTTGTTGAGATAGTAGTTCATCTTCTGGTTTCTTGGAGGAAATTGGAAGTTTGAAACCCTTCATGGTAGAGATATAATAAGAATAGAATGCATATACTGCAAGGTTTAACTGAAAGCTGTCATGATATTATTATTAAGGAATCTGTTTTGTTGTTATGAAGGCCTTGTAAAAGTTGAAGCTTTTACGGGAACTTATGGCATAAACTATGGAAGAATTGCTGACAATCTTCCTCCACCTGAAAGTGTTGTCACCCTTTTAAAAGCTGCAAGAATTAAGAATGTGAGAATCTACGATGCTGATCACAGCGTGCTCAACGCTTTCAAAGGATCTGGGCTTGAGTTAGTTGTGGATATTCCCAACGGGTTTCTAAGTGATATTAGTGTATATGAAGACCATGCTATGAGCTGGGTAAAGGAAAATGTGGAGGCATTTCTGCCTGATACACCCATCAAAGGGATTGCCGTTGGCAATGAAGTTTTAGGTGGAGATCAGGAACTGGAAGAAGTTCTTTTTGGTGCCATAAAGAATGTGTATAATGCTCTCAAGATTCTTCAATTAGAAGATAAAATTGAAATTTCGACGCCGCATACATTTGGCGTGCTTGCCAATTCCTTCCCACCCTCATATGGTGCATTCAAAGAAGATGTTCTAGTTTACATGAGGCCCATTCTGGAGTTCTTTTCGCAGATCAATAGCCCCTTCTATATCAATACATATCCAGTTTTCGCTTACCAAAGTGATCCTGAGCATATCGACATCAAGTATGCTCTTTTCCAGCCGAATCACGGAGTGCGTGATAACAAGACTGGTTTGCACTATGATAACCTGTTTGATGCTATGATAGATGCAACTTATGCTGCTCTGGAAGCTGCAGGCTATCCTGATATGGAGGTCCGGGTTTCAGAGACAGGTTGGCCTTCTGCCGGCGATGAAAAGGAAGTGGGAGCCACTGTGAAGAATGCAAGGACTTACAACTTTAATTTGCGCAAACGGCTTCTCAAGAAAAAAGGGACTCCACTCAGGCCAAAGAAGGTGGTCAAGGCTTATGTGTTTGCACTTTTCAACGAGGATTCAAAGCCTGGACCAAGCTCTGAGAGGCATTTTGGGCTATTCAATGCTGATGGAAGTATAGCATACAACATTGGCTTTACTGGTCTGAGGCCTTCAAGCGCGTCTTCACATCGCTTATCCTTGAAGGTACGTTTTTTTTTTGTTTGCATCTCTTGTTTTTTAGTTGCCTGATTTCCTATTTCATGTGGCAAATTGACAGGATCTCGGAAGACAAAGTTGGTCTGCACCATTCTCCATTCTTCTCACATTATCTGTAGCACTCATTCTGGCTTTCACAATTTAACTTGAGAAGGAGGACAAATTTCTTGGTCGATCACGAAGAATGCATCAACTGGAACAGAGCGAAATGTTCTCCCAACTGCTTTTCAGTTATCTTCATGTACGCATTAATTGTTTTATTCATATATATGATAAGAATTATTCTAATAAAAAATGTGCAGCTTTCCTTGTTCTTGGCCGTACATAGTTGTACTTCTGTTATCATATATGCCAATTATAATATTTTTAGAACATTTGTATATGAATTTTTAACATATTTATATTTTTAATTCTGAGTGAGATTTGTTATTATCAAATCCTTCACTTCCCAGTGATCTCATTAATTAATTATTGTTACTGGGAAATTATTTCCTACTGAATTCGACATTAAGCCTCAATTAATTAAACTGGGAGCAAGTCTTCCTGATCTCCCCGTCCGTTCCCGTCTTGACGTCGACGGCGCCCAACTTGTTCATGGCCTTGCCGAACTCGTAGTCGAACCTGAGCCCGAAGAGGCCGCGGACGTTTCCGGCGTACTTCGCCACCGTGTCCTTCGTCGCCGCGTCCTCCCACAGCCGCTGGTCCGACTCCAGCACCCCGTTCCCCTCCTTTACGTTCCGGAAGAAGCTGGCGTCGAACCTGCCGGCGCTGAACCTGCCGGCGCTCCCCTGGTCCAGCGCCACCCGCACTGACGGGTCGCCGTCCTCCGGGCACAGCTCTCGGAACTTCGACAGCGACGCCTGGCTCAAGCTCGGGTCCGCATTCCCGGTCGCCGTGAAATTATAAAGCCGGTACCGGAAGAAAGCACAGTCCGTTTGCCCAATCGTGTGCCCTCCTGATCACAGCAAATTTTATCAAGACCACAATCTCGTAAACGTTATCATGAATCTAAAAGCTCGCGCACCGACTAAAGTTACGAGATCATGATCCGACAAGCCTTTGTCGGCGAACTTTTGCCTCTGAACGGTGACAGACTCCAACGGCGACGGAAGGCTGGCGACATCGGAAGCTGACGAAACTCGGCCGTCTCTTCTCCCCAACGCCACCGTCCATCTCGGCCCATCACTCTGTTCCATTTAATCAATCAATTATTAAATTTGATCGATAATTAATTAATTAATTAATCATCCAACCGACCAAGTCGACAGCATCCCGCGCAGCCAAAGCGAGGATGTCCGCGCATGAGACGATCCCGGGACACGTGGCCTCCAGCTGCGACTTGGCGTCGTCGATGACTTCGAAGCCCCTGAGGCCCAAGTTCGCAATTGCAGTCCTCTCCGCCGACGAGCCCGAGATCAAAACAGAGCCATCGCAACCCTGCAACGACGCCGACGACGTTAATGGATTCAGAAACGGAAGATCATGAAATGGAAGCGATGCAAGTTAAAGATGAACCTGGACGAAGCAGTCGTGGAAGTGGAGGCGGAGCAAGGCCGGTGCAATGGTGGAGTCGTTGGCGAAGTACTTCGCGACGGCGGAGCGGACAATTTTCTCTGTTTTGGGGCAAGTGGAGGAGTAGAAGTCCTTCTGCAAGCCGCCTCCTTGGGCCTCAGCGAACGATATCATAAGAACTATGATTACAGAGGTTAATGTCACCAAACCAGCCATTAACGATGTGTCCCTGAGCTCGATACGCATGTATGTCTTCTTGCTTACCTTTTGATACATACAAAGCCTCTGTATTTATACTGAGAAAATGGATTCATTTCTTTTGAGAAAAGTTTCTTCTAAAAAAATAAAAAAATCGCATTTATACTCTTTTTAACACTTATATCACATGTATAAATGTTAAAGGCAGGCTTCGGCGCTTTCACATTGACAAGTGCAATTATAGTTCACTAAAAAATATACACAGTCTGGTATTTAATAGATTACTATTAAGTGGATGGATTCCATCGGCTCTTTGGTGGTGTTAATGGGATGACCACGAGAGAAAGACATTCTGAGTGGTGGATACTTTAGCAAGTGGATCTTGGGCTAAATCCACAACTAGTTTGTGCTTTGGGGTCTACATACTACAGAGTACTTTCAGGTTACGGAGTCATTGTGCATTATCACAATTTTTTAGGGCGAAGGGCGAAGGGCGAAGGGCGAAGGGTTTAGGGCTAAGGGCGGACTGATATTTTTAGGAAAAGAAATTCCCCCAACTTGTCAGCCAACCTGACCGCCAATTATAAACTTATATAATTGAGGATAAATTATAAGAGATATAGAGAACGAGTCAATTATAAACTTATATAATTGAGGATAAATTATAAGAGATATAGAGAACGAGTGAATGAGTGTAATCATTTTTTATGATAATCATTGTAATCTATTTTGTCTCATACGATCTTCAATTGAAAGGTGACAGATTTATTATAATAGGATAAAAATTAATTCCTAGTGAATCGATATTGATGTGGATATAGGTTAAGGGTAAAGAAAAAATTATAAAAAAAATGAGAGGTATTTGTGTCTTTTTACTGTTTAGGGATTAGGAGGAGGAGAGGGACACAGTTCGGGAGGGAGGTTCATTTTTGTGTAGCCGACGCAAACAGTAACGAGGGGGATGCCGCCATCACGAACTCAGGGGGCTCTCTTCTGCGTGAGGGCACACCGTCGTCGTCGGCTCCTCACGGGACCTCGCCTTTCCCCTCTCCTCTGAACACTGGACGCCAGGGTCGCCACAAGCAGGAGGGGGGAGGATGCCGCTGCCATCACCGACAACTCCTCTCGACAGCAGCACACTCCGACGAGCCAAGGCTGTGCGCATTGGGAGAGGGGACACTCTCGTCGCCTTCGCCGCTCACCGGACCGCCCACGCCACACGCACATCGCGCGCCCGTCGCCGACCACTCTACCTTCGGCGTTGCCTTCCTCCCATAGCCCACCATTCCTCTCTCCTTCTCCTCTCGCCGGCCGACGCCGCCAAAGCCGCACGCATAGGGAGAGTGAGCTGCTATGTTGGTTTCCTTCTTCATCGCAGGGACCTCGTGCTCGTCGTCTCTCCTGCTGCAAGCGTTCTCCTCTCTATCTCTTTCGCGTCCAGGCCGCCTCTTGCGACCGCCAGCTTCGCAGCCGACCCTACGCCTCCAGGACTGCTGCCAAGCAAGCAACGTTGTCTCCCGACGCTGACAGCCTCCTCTCCCTGCTCTCCTGCACAATCGCCGTCGGTCATCGCTGTCAACGGGGCACGCAGCCGCTGCCTCCACTTTTCCCTGTCGCTGCGGCTAGCCACCATCGTTAGTCAGGCGCACCGTCGGCCGTACTTTTGTCGTCCAGCATCTTCATTCGCTCCACAATCACCGGCGCCGCTGCCAACGCCCCCACCGTCAAATCTGATCACTCGACATTCTCGTATTCTAATCCATCAGTCCAATTCTCCGACTCTCTATCCACAGTGTCGTAAGCCTCCGATATCAATCGAGCTCCTGCGCCCTCGCTGTTATTGTGTTCCGAATTGACTCGTGTTATGTTTTTATATCCCGGCCTATGTGCTGATATCTTGTCCCGGCCTACGTACCGCTACTATCTCCTGGTCTGCGTGCCGATATCTTATCTCGACCTACATGTCGATGCCTTATCTCGACCTACGTGCCTCTATTATCTCCCGGCCTGCGTGTCGCTATTATATCCCGGTCTGCATGTCAAAGTCCTATCTCGGCCTGCGTGCCAAGGTCGCATCAGGTTTCGTGTCGCCGCTTCCGACTTCGTGTCGCGTCCAGCTCCGCGTTAGCAAGTTCAGCTCTCCATCCTGGTCGGGAGTCGTCTACTCTTCCGGGTCACGACAACTCAAGTAGCGTCTCATCCGAGGGCGCCCCTTGGGCCAGAGCGCGTTCTCGTACTCGCCCCTCATTTATCTCATTATTACATTATTAGCCTGCTACTTATATATTCGTTGGATCTGCCTCGAGCCTCGGGGTACCAGGTGTTGGATCATGATATTTCGATAGAGGGGGTGAATATTGATTACGAAAATTCTTTGAAAAGAGTTAAGCGCAGCGGAAAAAGTAAGCAATGCTAACACAAACCAATTTTACTTGGTTCGGAGCCTGTGTCGACTCCTACTTCAAGGCACGCACTCGTTGAGTGCTTTCGATGGGTAATCACTAGCAATTCGAAAATTATTGCAAACTAGATACAGAAAATGCTAATGAAAATAAAAGCAATAGCGACAAAGGAATAAATCGAAAAGGAAAAAGTGCGTTGTCGGAGCTTTGTTAGCGTCGCAGGAGCGCAGAGCAGCAGAGCAAGCAGTAGAAGATCTTCTTGTCAGTTGTTGATTTGAGCTCCACCCCTGACCCTTCTTTTATATGAGGCTCGGGGCGCCCCGGATCCCTTCCGGATGCCCTGGTGAGACGTGGCAGGTCCAACCAACGAGCTCCACATGGCGATGACGCGATCAGGATAAAATTACCTCCCGGGCGCCCGGACCTCCGAGCGCTCGGACCACCTTTCTCCAGAGATTCCTTCTCCTGCAAGACAAGGTTAGTCCAAGGCAAATATATAATATGTTTCCTACAAAACAAAGTGTTAGCATAGTTTTATAAATTCAATATCAAGAGTATGACTTAGATTCCGTCTTTCCGAGACCGGAATCTAGTCACAATCTCGACTTAGATATCCGAAATAGATCTAAGCCGGATCGACGCCTAATGTTCCCTTCCCGGGAACGCGTGCTCACAGTCACTCTCTTCTAGTGACTTACCTTTACTCACCTGCCAGACGTCTGGTCAGCCCTTCGACCCGTCTGGACTTCTCGCTAGTTATCTGGTCAGCCCGTCGACCTAGCTGGACTTCCTGCCAAATGTCCGGTCAGCCCTTCGACCCATTTGGACTTCGTGCCAAGCGTCCGGTCAGCCCGTCGACCCGCTTGGACTTCTCGCCAAGCGTCCGGTCAACCTGTCGACCCGCTTGGACTTCGTGCTAGACATCCGGTCAGCCCGTCGACCTGTCTGGACTTAGCCTGCACACTCGATCCGAGTGTTAGATAACGACAAACCTAACTTAACCTAATTTGCCATTCATCAAAACCTGAGTTAGACTGTTAATGCTAACCGCACCAACAATCTCCCCCTTTTTGATGGAATGACAACCTGGTTAAGTTAGTTAAAATATATGCAAAAATCAAGCATGATTTTTGAGGTTTTTAAGGTTTTAAGTTAGTTTTACAAATTTGCATTTAGTTGTTCTAACTTAACCACCTATCCCTCCCCCTTTGGCATTCATCAAATAAGGACATAATCAACAATACAAAGTACAAACAAAGTAAAAAATTTTAAGAAATGATGTCAAGTTAACTTGGGGGAGTTTAAATTTTAACACATAGTAATTTAGCTTTTATTTCTTATCTTTTGTAACATAGCTAAGTTTTGAAAAATAATTAAATATTTAGTATATTTTGAGTAATTTTTAAAGATAATGAACTCAACAAGAATTTTTCAAAAAGAGTTTAAAAACTAATTTTCAAGTATAAGTTTAGGAAAGCTAAGTTTTAGATAGACTAATTTTCAAATATAAGTATTTAAGTTCCAAATTTCAAAAAAAAAATTAAATTTTCAAAATAAGGTTCAACTTTGAAACATTTTACAAACATGAGTTTTCAAAACCAAGGTTTAAGATTAAGGTTTAAATTTTCAAACTAAGTTTCAATTTTGAAACACTTTTCAAACATGAAAAATCAAAAATTTCAAAGCTAAGTTTAAAAACTATTTACTTTTCAAAACTGATTAAAACTAAGTTTGCAACAGATTCAAAATCTTAGTTTATAAAATCTAATTGAAGAATTTAGTTTTATAAAAACTAGTTTTCAAAAATAGGTTTATAAAAAAAATTTGAAACATAAGTTTTCAAAATTAAAGATTTCAAAACTAAGTTTGAAAAAACTACTTTTCAACACTGACTAAATTTATAAAAACTTTAAATTTGAAAACCGAAATTCAATCTCAAAACTGAAAAAAAAATTAGAAAAGATATTATGTTTAAAGTGGAGAAAATAATTTTAGTGCTAAGTGTTGATTTAATCCTCCCCCTAAACCTGACATCTAAAATAGTTGTCTAACCAATTAGGTACTTACTGACTATCAAAAGATAGCAGCTTTCACTTGGTTAGTCAAGTTAAGTTCATTGTAATCAGTTAGCGGTTGACTAAACTGAATAACTTAACTTGATTAATATATGTTTGGTATTTAACGCCCAGACTTATATTGATGTACTGACATAAGCATCTTAAGTCCAGGCAACTGGCCTATACATCTCACCCCTTTCTATGTTTGTCAATCACAAGCAAGGTAAACCTAGGGTGTTGGCGAGATGCTCAAATACTAGTCCTAGGGGAACATGATTTCTAAGGGAATTTTTCTAGTCTAAGGCTAAAATTGTTTTGAAATTCTAAAAGTAGGAAAGTTTTGAAAAACAATTTTAACCTAGGATTTAAGATAATCATTTTTGAAAATAATTTTAAAAATCCTAGTCTATTAAGTTAAAGCAGAACCAATCAAATCTGAAGTGATAATCAATAGTTCAAGATGTACTACAAGATCTGTAATAGTATCATAACAGAGTTATATAACAAATATAACTACTGAGATGATGAAGGAGGTGGTCCGGAACCCAGAAAACGAAGTAGTGCCAACAGCTCAGTATGTTGGGTTCGGTCATCCTCTCGTAGGTCTCGTCGCAGATCGGAGATCTCCTGCTGCACATCTTGTCATAGATCGGAGACCTCCTGTCGCACCTCTCGTCGTAAGTCAGAGACCTCTTGTTGTATGTCTCGGTGAAAACTCGGAGGACTCCTGCTGGAGGCTCGACATAGCTCTCTCTAGTCCGGATACTCGATCGGCTAGAGTGCGAGGTGCGGGACGTGGGGCTCGAGCTGGTGTTGGGGCAGGAGAGGCCTCGTCAGGAAATAGTGCGAGAAAAAACTCATCATGCTCTGCCTCCTCCTGCTGAGCATCTAGGTCGGGCTGGTGCTGAGCCCCCCTCTGCCAAGACATGATACCCGCGCCATCTATATGAATGCTAGCTAGGGAAAAGTTCCTAGCTCCTATAATGTCAAACTCGGTCATATAGCGGAGGTGATATCAATGTCCAAAGAGGACATATATGCTGTCAGAATGTGACAGTAGGGCATATGAACTCGCCCACTAGTCATGTATCCGGCCGAGTAGATAATGGTGGAAAAGATATGTAGGCTGATGTTAATATCTAACCTATGACACAGGGCGTAGAGAAGAAAAGAGTGGAATGGGCGCATCACCGCGATGTCGCGAGTGCTCAGTGGTAGGATGCAAAAGACTAAGACCCTATAAAGGGCGTAGTCCTAGACTCGAAGGGCAACTGACCTAAACTGGGTCACAGTGGGTACTCGCTCGCCCCCAAAAAAATACGAACAAATCGTATCAAGAGTAATATGCGAGTAGGGATCTCCAAATGGTAGATCCCTGGGAGGATAGCACTGAAAGGGATAGGTAGATGGTCGTATCTCCAAAAAGTCCCTGATGGTAGTAGGGGATAGCGTGATATCAATGTCAGCTGCCCTAGTAGTATAGGTAAGGTCGTCTACTTTCACTAGGTTGTTATAAAATTCGGCACATAAACTTATATTTACTGGACTAGTACATTCAACAAGGTTTCGCAAGTTGTAGTGGGTTATAGCCTCTATAGCTGGAGCGCAAGAGCGTAAAAAGAACGCTCTATCTACACATTTAGTCCTAATGGCCATGTAGATGATCGATTCAAATTTAATCCTAAGCTCATCAATGGGAAACCTAGGGTCAATGCTAGGCGTGGAGGGTTCAACACCAGATTTAGAACGTTTCCTAAATTATGAAGCGACAGTATACTAATTAAGAGAGCAAAACATGCAAAAAAAATTTAAACAGAGAACAAGACTTTTACCGAGGAGCCATCGCCAAAATATTTTTAGAATTAACGACATCGGTTGATTCGTGACAGCGTCCTAACCACAGAACGAGGGAAAATTTAATTTTAAACGCTTTCATAGTAAAGCTCGGTAGGAGCCTTGACAAAAGCAAAAGGTTTGTGGTGCAAATGGAGGGAGCGCCCCTGCCCCCTATATATATAGGGGGTTCCGGGCGCCCAGGGTCAAGTGGGGCGAGGCACCCCGAGTCCCTTCCGGGTGCCCCGGGTCAGTATACCAAGGGCGCCAGCCCCTAGTTTTTTACTCTGGTTTTTCCACTTTTTTTTTTAACTTAGGTTTAATTTTGAAAGAAATTTTTAAGTTAAAAATTTAAGTTTAATTTTTAAGATAAATTTTTAAGTTTAAGTTTAATTTTTTAAATAAATTTTTAAGAAAAAGAATTAAGTTTAATTTTTAACATAAATTATTAAGTTGAAAAAGAGTTTAGGTTTAATTTTTAAAATAAAATTTTAAAAAAATTAAAGTTTAATTTTTAAAATAAATTTTTAAGAAAAAAATTTAAGTTTACAATAAATTTTTAAGTAAAAAAAATTTACGTTTAATTTTTAAATAAAATTTTAAGTTAAGAACAATTTAAGTTTAATAAAAAAAATAATTTTTAAATTAAAAAAATAAGTTTAATTTTTAAAATAATTTTTAAGTTAAAAAAATTAAGTTTAATTTTTTAAAATAATTTTAAATTAAAAAAAATTAAGTTTAATTTTTAAAATAATTTAATTTTTAAGTTAAAAAAATAAGTTTAATTTTTAAAATAATTTTTAAGTTAAAAAAAAATTAAGTTTAATTTTTAAAATCATTTTTTAAGTTAAAAAGTTTAAGTTTAATTTTTAAAATAATTTTTAAGTTAAAATAATTTTTTTTTAAATAATTTTTAAGTTAAAATAATTTTTTAAAATAATTTTTAAGTTAAAATAATTTTTAAAATAATTTTTAAGTTAAAATAATTATTAAAATAATTTTTAAGTTAAAATAATTTTTAAAGTTAACTTTAAAATATCTTTTTAAAATAAATTTTTTAATTTTGAGTTTTAATTTTAATTTTAATTTAATTTAATTTAATTTTATTTAATTTAATTTGAATTTAATTTTAATTTTAAAGTTAATTTTTAAAATAAATTTTTAAGTTAATAAAAATTTAACTTTAATTTTTAAAATATTTTTTTAAGTTAAAAAAAATTAAGTTTAATCATTTTTTAAGTTAAAAAGTTTAAGTTTAATTTTTAAAATAATTTAATTTTAATTTTAATTTATTTTATTTTAATTTATTTTAATTTGATTTAATTTTAATTTTAATTTAATTTAATTTAATTTTAATTTTAATTTTAATTTATTTTAATTTTAATTTAATTTAATTTAATTTTAATTTTACTTTAATTTAATTTAATTTAAAAGTTAGAGTTCTTAGTCATCTCACCCGATCTATGTTTTCAATCAGGGAATCCTATAATTTTGTGAGATGAATTAGGTTCAATTTTAGGGTTTGTTTTTAACTTGTGTTAGATTCAGGTTTAGCTTTGGGTTCAACAAATAGGCGTTCTCTGGATAAACTTATGGGCTATGGTTAGTCATTTGGACATCATTAGAATAATCATGCCTTCGAGGTTTTCCAAATAGTCCTATCCACTGGACTTAGTACAAAATCTTGGTCTAACTGGTTAGGATCCATAAAGGGTAGCTTCGGTCAGTTCTACTTAGTCAAATGCACCAGGTCGAAGTCATATCTTCCTAGACATGCATAGACTAAGCTTCCCTGACGTACTATCATCCAAAATTTCACCAGTACCATTTTTCAAGTTAAACTTGAACCCTTTTAATTAGTCCTTAATTACCCTGTCGGGTAGGTTGGTTAGGGTTACCCTGCCGGGTAAGTTAGTTTTGGAGGTGTCAGCTATTCTGGAGCCTTCCCTGAATTAATGGCTATTAATTTAATTTTTTGGGTTCTAGGTTTATGTCTATTTCTTTTATAATTATATTTTACTTGGTGATAGTTTAAGTTTTGTTGAGTTCTAATATATTTAGATTTTAAATTTTTTTGTTTAGGTTTGTATTCTGATTTTTGATTTGGTTTATTTGACTTTACGTAATATATTTTATCTTTAGGAATATAATATTGGTTAGTTCCTATTTGCGTGGTTAAACACGCTTTCGGAACCCAGGCTTTATTCGTTGGTTTGTATTGGGTTATTAATGATTTAAAAGTTTTATTAGAGTTTGACTTATATCCGAGTCCGATTTTATTATAACATGCTTTTTTATTGTTTAGGATTAAGTCTAAATTTTTTGACCTGGTAGTAAATTTTTCTAACATATTTTTTAAATTATTAATTTCTAATTTTAATGATGAATTCTCCTCCTCAAGTGTTAGATCTTGAGTTGGTTTATTATTTACAACTTGTTCCTTGAGGATTTGATTTTCCTCGAGGAGCAATTTGTTTTCATTTTCTAATTTAACTAACTTATTATTTAAGCAAGAAATAATTTTAAAAAACTTTCGATTTAAGGTTAGGAATACCTCTTCGAAACCTTCAGAAATGAGTACGAACTCATGGTTCGATTCGGGTTCGGACCCGTCTTCCGATTTATCTTCCGACTCTGCTTCGTGGGCCATCAGCGCGAGGTGGCTCTGGTGCTTCTGATTCGTCCGAGGAGGAGTCGTCCCACGTCGCTTTAAGGGCCTTCTTTTTTTTCAGCTTCGGTTTGTCAATCTTTAGTCTTGGGCACTCATTTTTGTAGTGCCCCATTTTGTTGCATCCGAAGCACGTCACACTCCTCGATTCGGTTGGAAAATTAATCTTTTGAAGGTCCTTCTTGCTGAAGCTTCTTTTCCTCTTGGTGAACATCTTCCTTACGAGGTTCACCAGGTGTTCTTCATCTTCAGAGTTCTGGTCAGAATCTTCTTCAGGTTCAGACTTGTTCTTCTTTTCTTTTGAGGAACCTACAAATAAAGCTACACCTTTCTCGACCCCGGCGGTAGTTTGCTCATACAGTTCTAATTCACAGAAAAGCTCATCTAGTTTTAATTTTGATAAATTTTTAGAGATCTTGTAGGCATCTACGATAGATGCCCACAAGCTGTTGCGTGGAAAAGCGTTTAAGGCATACCTTATTAAGTCCCGGTTCTCCATTTGGTGTCCTATTGCGTGGAGTCCGTTGAGAATATCTTTGATTCTTGCGTGGAGTTGGCTGGTCGATTCTCCTTCCTGCATTTTTATGTTAAATATTCTATTTAGAAGCAAGTCTTGTTTCCTTACCTTAGCGTCGCTCGTTCCTTCGTGCAGCTCAATCAGTTTGTCCCACAACTCTTTAGCGCTTTTATGTGGTCCGACCCGGTTCAGTTCTTCTCTTGTTAATCTGCACTGTAATGTGTTGATTGCCTTATTCTCTGTTGATGTCTTCTTCTTTAAGTTTGTTGTCCATTCTTTAGGATCCAATAGATTCCCGGAACTGTCTACTGGTATTTTGTAGGCTCTTGTGACGCTCAGCCACTGGTTGAAATCTGTCTTGAGATATATTTCCATCCGCTTCTTCCAGTACGGGAAATCATCCCCGTTGAAAAGGGGAGGTCGCACTGTGCTGAAGCCCTCAATCTGCGAGATTTTTAATCTACACAAAAAAAAAACAAATAGAGAGGTTCCAAGACTTGGTCTTGGATTAGTAGTGCGGGAAGAATTAAATAAAAATAACTAAATTGATGTTGCACCAATTTAGCTGTAATTACGACGGAAGGAGATTTCCAAAAAGGTAATTGTACCAGTTTGGAATTTTACGAAAAACTAAAATCCGAAAATAGAAAAAAAAATTTAAAAACAAATCAACCTCTTGCCTGATTGGTGGTTGCACCAAATCAGAGCGGTACCTGCTTTGATACCACTTGTTGGATCGTGATGTTTCGATAGAGGGGGGTGAATATCGATTACGAAAATTCTTTGAAAAGAGTTAAGCGCAGCGGAAAAAGTAAGCAATGCTAACACAGACCAATTTTACTTGGTTCGGAGCCTATGTCGACTCCTACTCCAAGGCCCGCACTCGTTGAGTGTTTTTGGTAGACAATCACTAGCAATTCGAAAATTATTACAAACTAGGTACAGAAAATGCTAATGAAAATAAAAGCAATACCGACAAAGGAATAAATCAAAAAGAAATAAGTGCGTTGTCGGAGCTTCGTTAGCGTCGCAGGAGCGCAGAGCAGCAGAGCAAGCAGTAGAAAATCTTCTTGTCAGTTGTTGATTTGAGCTCCACCCCTGACCCTTCTTTTATATGAGGCTCGGGGCGCCCCGGATCCCTTCCGGGCGCCCTGGTGAGATGTGACATGTCCAACCAGCGAGCTCCACGTGGCGACGACGCGATCAGGATAAAATTGCCTCCCGGGCGCCTGGATCCCCTCCGGGCGCCCGGACCACCTTTCTCCAGAGATTCCTTCTCCTGCAAGACAAGGTTAGTCCGAAGCAAATATATAATATGTTTCCTACAAAATAAAGTGTTAGCACAGTTTTATAAATTTAATATCAAGAGTATGACTTAGATTCCGTCTTTCCGAGACCGGAATCTAGTCACGATCTCGACTTAGATATCTGAAATAGATCTAAGCCGGATCGACGCCTAATGTTCTCTTCCCGGGAACGCGTCCTCACAGTCACTCCCTTCCAGTGACTTACCTTTACTCACCTGCCAGACGTCCGGTCAGCCCTTTGACCCGTCTGAACTTCTCGCCAGCTATTTGGTCAACCCGTCGACCTAGCTGGACTTCCTGCCAAATGTCCGGTCAGCCCTTCGACCCATTTGGACTTCGTGCCAAGTGTCAGGTCAGCCCGTCGACCCGCTTGGACTTCTCGCTAAGCGTCCGGTCAGCCCGTCAACCCGCTTGGACTTCGTGCCAGACATCCGGTCAGTCTGTTGACCTGTCTGGACTTAGCCTGCACACTCGATCTGAGTGTTAGATAATGACAAACATAACTTAACCTAATTTGTCATTCATCAAAACCTGAGTTAGACCGTTAGTGCTAATCGCACCAACACTAGGGACCGGGGCAACCCGGGCGCTGGCTGCAGGAAGTGTTGACCAGAGGACTTCTGACGACTTGGTCAACATAGAAGCTATCTCAGCACACCCCCCCTACGGGACATCACGACTCGGTCAACATTCCATCCATCTCATCCGACGATCCGTCTGACTCAGTTTCCGGACAGGATCAATTTGGTGTCATCTGTGGAAATCTTCTCCACCTGTTATGGAACGTGAAGATGGACGATGTTGGGAGGTTCTCTGCCATTATCAAAGTCTCGGAGAATCCTGACGAACGTATTATCTTCTACCCTCACTCCATTGGTATTCGGGAGTCGAGGAATTGAGTTGGAGCTTCGATTTTTGATCGGACACTAAGGGACCAGCTCCCCGATAAGACATTAGGGGCACAGCTCCCCGCTCATACACTAGGGACATAGCTTCCCAATCACTGACTCGCAGTACAGCTTCCCGATCAGGATCTAGGGGCCTCGCTCTTTGATTACAGGCTAGGGGCCTTACTCTCCGATCAGGGACCAGGGGGTCAACTCCCCGATCAAGTGTGTTATAGGCTCTGCACCCTTCACCATGAGGCTCTGCATCCTCTTACTGCTACAGGCTCTGCACCTTTCACCATGGGGCTCTGCACCCTCTTACTGCTATAGGCGCTTCATTCTATTATTACTATATACTCTGCATCCTCCACCTGTTTTGTAGTCTCTTACGTGTACAGGCCCTACTCCCTTCACCTACGGTGCTCTGCTTCCTTCTCTTGCTATGGACTCTACTCCCTTATATGGCTATGGGCTTTACTCCCTTTGATTGCAAGGCTCAAATTATTTTCTCCTTAACTCTGCGGACATTTAGGGGTTAAGGGATCGACAGTATTCCTCTCCCTGACTTCACGGGCATTTCGGAGTCAAGGGATCAAGTCAGATCCTCAGTCGGTCGACACCACTTCACGATCAGGTATGATAAAGGTTGTGCTCCCTCATATTACTATAGGCTCTGCTTCAACGGACTTCATGCCTTATCTCCCTTATTCGGGGTCGAGCAGTTTCACTGGTCTCGGACCAGCTATCGGATTTGTTATCTCCCCCGTTCAGGGTCGAGCTATCGCCACTGGTCTCGGACCAGAGTATCGCCACCGGTCTCGGATCAAAATATCGTCATTGGTCTCGGATCAGAGTATTGCCACCGGTCTCGGACTGGAATATCGCTACTGGTCTCGGACCAGAGTATCGCTACCGATCTCGGACCGGAATATCGCCACTGGTCTCGGACCAGAATATCGCCACTGGTCTCGAACCAAAATATCACCACTGGTCTCAGACCAGAGTATCGCCACCGGTCTCGGACCAGAATATCACCACTAGTCTCGAACCAGAGTATCACCACCGGTCTCGGACTAGAGTATCGCCACCGGTCTCAGGCCGGAATATCGCCATTGGTCTCGGACCAGAGTATCGCCACCAGTCTCGAACCGGAGTATCACCAACGACCTCCTGGTCGAGCTCCAGACTCTTGCCCTAGTGCGAGTTATAAGCGAGAATGCTCTCGCGACCAACGATCTCCCGGTCGGGCTCCAGACTCTCGCCCTAGTGTGAGTTATAAGTGAGCATGCTCTCACGCTTCCAGACTCTCGCCTCAGTGCAAGTTATAAGTGAGCATGCTCTCACACCTCCAGACTCTCGCCCTGGTGCGAGTTATAAGCGAGCATGCTCTCGTGACCAACGACCTCTTGGTCGAGCTCCAGACTCTTGCCCCGGTGTGAGTTATAAGTGAGCATGCTCTCACGCTTCCAGACTCTCGCCTCAGTGCGAGTTATAAGTGAGTATGCTCTCATGCCTCCTAACTCTCGCCCTAGTGCGAGTTATAAGTGAGCTTGCTCTCACGACCAACGACCTCCCGGTCGATGTTCCAGACTCTCGCCCCAACGCGAGTTATAAGTGAGCTTGCTCTCACAACCAACGACCTCTCGGTTGGGATTCCAGACTCTCGCCCCAGCGTGAGTTATAAGTGAGCATGCTCTCACGCCCAACGACCTCTCGGTCGGCGCTCACTCGTCGCTCTGCCCAGCACTCATCACTCCACTCGTCGCTCTGCTCGTGACTCACTAGCCACCCTGCTTGGCACTCACCGTTCACGTCCCAATCGTCGCTTACCCCGCACTTATCGTTCGTGACTCACTCGCCGCTCTACCCGACACTCACCGCTCTTGCCTCACTTACTACTTTGCCCAGAACTCGTCCCTCGCGTCTCACTCATCGCTTTGCCTCGCATTTGCTGCTCGGTCGGTACCCACTTTCCTCCTTGCTTGGCATTCGCATAACCGCCTGATTATTCTTCTCCCATTCGGCTCGATCCATGGGCTCTGCTCCCATTCTCATTTGGTCTTAGGCTCCGTGTCTATCCAGCGCACAGGCTTCGTGCCAACTCGGCATTCTTTCGATCACACGGTCGACCTTCTCTTAGTCGACCGATTAGTATCGCTTGACCATCTGCTCGCTTGTTCACTTTGCATTAGTCGGTATGTTTCTCGATCGCGCCCACGGTTTCGCTCATCCATCATTCTCTCTATTGCCCGGTCGCGATTTATTGTTACTCGATCGACATTTTCTTGGTCGCACGTTTAATACCGCTCGCCCATCATCTTTCGACCCATTCAGCATTTTTCTGACTACCTGGTCAGCATTTTTCGATCGTCAGGACTGCATTATTCGATTGCCCAGTCGTAATTTACTATCGCTCGGTCGATATTTTCTTGGTCACGCATTTGATACCGCTCACCCATCGTCTTTTGACTCGCTCAACATTTTTTGATTGCTAGGTCAGTATTTTTCAATTGTCAGGTCGGCATTATTCGATTGTCCTGTCACGATTTACCATCACTCGGTCGACATTTTTCCCGGTCGTGATTTACTATTGCTCGGTCGACATTTTTTTTTGTCATGCCCTCGGAACCCCTCACTTGTCGTCACTCCACCAGCTCGGGTTTCTCCCTGTTGCCTAGCCGCCATTGTTCAATTATCCGATCGCGATTCACTGTCACTCGGTCAGCATTTTTCTCGGTCGTGATCACGGCTTTGCTCGTCCATCCTACTCTCTATTGCCTGGTAGCGATTTATTATCGCTCGATCGACATTTTCTCGGTCGTGGTTTACTGTCACTCGGTCGCCTGCTCGGCTTTCCATCCCCTGTTTAGCTTGACATCGCCACAGATGCTCGTTCAATGTTATATGACGGGCCTACGATATGACTCTGAATTCAGTAGTCATTCTGTTTTTCATTTGGCTGGGTCTAGTCAGTCGGACTTGCGCCTCCTTCGACTAGACTTGAGGGGAGGCTTGTGATGTGGATATAGGTTAAGGGTAAAGAGGGAATTATAGACAAAAGGAGGGGTATTTGTCTCTTTTGTGTCCCAGCACATTCACTTAGAGGCGCCCTAGAGTGCTTTGAAGGTGCCTCCAACCAACAAAACTTTTTCCAGGAGGCTATAAATAGCCCTTGGAGCTAGAAATTAAATAACAACTTCTGTATTCAATTTTAGTTAATTTCTAAGCTATTAACGAATGTAAGATGCTTCTCCTCCTTCAACAAAGGATATTTTTTTGAGTGAAGTTTTGCAACTGCATTGGATTAACAACCATCTAGGTTATAATCAAGTAAAAATTCTAGCCTTCTTACTTATTATTTTTATAAGTTATTATTTCTTTTAATGTTAATTATTTTTGCTTAACTAACTTGAATCCATGATAAATTTAAAAAGTAAGAGATATTTCTAACTCTGATTTCAGGGCTATTCACCCGCCTCTAGCCGGTCTACGCGGACCAACAAGTGGTATCAGAACCCAACCGCTTCAGAAGGACTAACCGTCAATTGAAACAACGAGATGATGACTGGATCTAGCATCTACTCACCTGAGTTCGAGGGGGAGTCCACAATTTAGAAACAACGAATGGAGATATTTTTCAAAACCGACTTCAATATTTTATTAACAATTAAATTTGATTTTGAAGTGCCCCAAAGTAAAGATGGAAAAGAACTTTAAGAACATTATTAGATTGACAAGTAACGGGAAGAATTTATGGTAAATGGTAAGGTCGAGTTCCATCTTCTGAGTGTGCTGCCTGCTCAAGAAATCAGATGAATTGGCGCCTACAAATGTGCAAAAGAACTTTGGAAAAGTTCTTGGAACTCCATGAAGAATCAAGAAAAGAATAATTTGACCCTTCAATGGGCATCACTTCATCATCCGACTCTTTGATGGACATCATTTCATCATCAGAGGGATCCGAGATTGAGGAGATCACCAGCATAACACTAATAGTCGAATACCTACCTGAAAATGAAGTCACTGCCGAGGAAAGCATCGATAAAGGGGGAGCGTCAAATTATGAGACTAGCATAGTAAGTGAGGTATGTCTTATTCCTCCCAACCTACTTTATGAAGGTAAAAATCAATGTTTAAATCTTTATGCAAACTCAAGTCTAAAAATAATAAATTTAAAAAGGATAATATGGAATTAAAAATTATTTTACCTAAAGCATGTCCATTAGAAAATTTTAACAGGATTAAAAATGAAAATAAAAAATTAACTGAATAAATAGAAAAGTTAAAATCAGAAAAAGATTTTGCATTTTCAAATTCATATGTAGAGCTATCAGACGAGCTAATCCGTGGTGGGGCGGGTCGGCCCGTGACAGGCCAACCATTTGACGGGGCGAGGCAGGGCAGGCCGACCTGTCAACATGGCAGGTTGGGAAATTTCCAACCCAACCCAATCCAAGGCGGATTGCAGGTTTGGCGGGCCAACCCGCGGGCCCATCAAAATTTAAAAATAAAAAATAAAAAATATTTTATATCTTCAACATTTTACTTTAGAAATATTTTATCAATTAAATGTATCCACAAATATGTATTTTAAATATAAATGGACACAAACAAATACTTATTTTGGATGAAAAGTACTGTTTTTATTTCAAAATTATATGTTTGATGAAAAGTACTATTTTTATTTCAAAATTATAACAAAGAAAGATAATAAAATGACATAAAACTTAGTTTACATATGTTTCTCAACCCGCGGGTTAACCCAAGCCCGTCGCGGACCTAGGCGAGCTTGGGTTGACAAAGTTCCAAGCCAACCTGCTTAAATTGTTTGACGGGACGGGTCAAGCCGACGGGCCCAACCCAAATTGACGGCTCTACTCATATGCCCCACAAAATAACCTTCAAAATTTTAGATGGTTAAATTGATATTTTAGATTTTATAAGGGTCAAATTAGAAAAGTGACTCAAAAATTTATTCCAAAAATTTATATTGTTAATGCAATAGGTAGAAATTTATATTGGATGTTCAAATCATTTTTAGCTTCACTTAATTAATTTTTATGCATACTAAAATAAAAACTTAGTTCAATCTTATTATTGTTTAGGAAAATTAATTATTTCATATACCTATAGTTCATATTTTATATTCAATTTTTTTTTATGATAATGAAATTTATTTCTGTTAGATTAATTCTATTTAAAGAATTTTTTTCATAATTATCCGATTTTTATGAATTTTTAATCAAAAAATATATTTTAAATTTTAAAATTATTTTGAAGATTAATTTTAAAATTTTTAATTATTTTAAAGATTACTATTATATTTTTAACGTTGAGAAAAATTAACAAGATTTTTTGAGTTAAAAATCTATTTTTAAATATTTAAATTTAAAAATAATTATTTCCATTTAAAAATAAGTATTCTGGTCAAAATAAAAATAATTTTTTTATAATTTTTTTTTTCTGATTCTACTTTTTCTGTTTGACCATGAAAAACATTTCCAGCATTTTTCAAGATTTAAAAATAATTTTTAAATTATTTTTTCCAAAACTAAGGTTTAGTTGACAATAATTATTACTTTTGACAATTAATTTCGAAAAAAAATAATATTCCTAAAGACTCTATTTTGAAACCCAAGAAAACTTTCCAAATTTTTTTAGAAGTTTTTATTTTTCTCCTTATTTTTTTATGTTATAAAGGGAAGAAAAATGTAAGGGTTAAGGGGGAGATATTAAAAAAAATTGCATTATTATAATTTTTTATGTACTTATTAATTACAATTTTTTTAATACTTAATATTTTCTATATTATTTTATTATTTGTTATCCTAACTTAATTTGAATTGATGCATATAAAAAAAAAAGAGATTACAAGTACCCCGAGTTAGTTTTGATGTGACCAACCAAGTAAAGTTAGGTCCTGTTGTGTTTGATACTTTGTGTCTAAGTGTGCAGAAGCTTAGGAACATATAAAGTCGAGCGGAAGACGTAGCAGACTAGAAGGATGGCACGGGAAGCGAGTTGACGGACATGGAGCATCCGAGGAACGAGAAGCTACGGAATAGCATACTGGTGGAGCGAGAAGGATGTGCGCAACGGTTCAAGAGACGAGAAGCCAGGGAGGACGACTGCTAGAGGAGAAAGTCGGAGTTGGGTTCGGGTGAGCTCAACTCTGAATGATCGGGCATCACCCAAACAGAGCAAAGAAGAGTTAATTAATTTTGAAGGTTAACTATTCGACTTACCTAGTGGAAGGCACCTCCAATATAGTTGGAGGTGCCCTCGTGCCTCAATGGAGGCGCCTTGAGTTGTTGGTTAGCCGTTGGCAAACCATTGAGTTGTGGATAAAATTTATCCACTTGAAGGCACCCTAGAGTGCTTTGGAGGGGCATCTAACCAACGGTAGCTTTTTCCATGAGGATATAAAAAATCCTCTGGAGCTAAGAATTAAACAACAACTTCTGTATTCAATTCTTTATTAATTTCTGAGTTATTAAAGAGTGTAAGAGACTTCTCTGCCTTCAACAAAGGAGATTCTTTTGAGTGGAGTTTTACAACTGTTTTGGATTAACAACCATCTAGGTTATAACCAAGTAAAAATTCTAGCATTCTTATTATTTTTATAAGTTGTTATTTCTTTTAATGTTAATTGTTTATGCTTAACTAACTTGTATCCTTGCTAAGTTAGAAAAGCAAGTAATATTTCTAACTCCAATTTTAGGGTTATTCACCCCCCCCCCCCCCCTTCTCTAGCCGGCCTATGTGGACCAACAACAATAACCCCTGGTGAGAAGGCAATCTAAATGTGTCGCTCAACTTGACATGCATCCCTCTCGAGGCGGGACGAACTTGGATTGGTGGGACCGCAGAAATGCGGCCAGTCGAGGAGGCTAACGTCGCAGAGGTAGGACGTTGAGTAGATGTTGGTTCGACCTGCAATGGAGGTAAGGACTTGCTGGTCGAAAGTTGACCCATAGATGGGACAACTAAGCGAGAAATCAATTCGCTTGATTGTTGTTCTCCCTATACTGGTGATATAATTTCCTCCTAGATAGAGTGAGTGTGTTCTAGAGTTTCAATCGAGAGAGTGAGTGTGGACAAAGACACCAAGCGACATCTCTTCCGGTGAGCCCTTGTGAGTTCTTCAGGTTCTAGATACTCCGAAGATACATGTATAGGCACTATGGAAGGCTAGGGTAGTGGTATTTCCCTTGTGTTGGCCATCACATTGCTTCTTGCTGCCCCATTGGCTATCGTTTCACTGGTGGTGGCCCATCAGATGAGTCGATTGGCTGTGTACCACGCTTCTCCAACTCAGCCTGACCGTGATTATTTAGTTCAGCTATGTCAAGCATCATGAGTTGGTTCATTGTAGCCTTCCACATTGTTTGACCTGCAAAGAGAAAGGAAAAAATCTCAGTTAGATATCATATAAAGGGCATGGTAGTTTTTCTTACCAAAAGAGTAGGGTAGCACGACCTCGATCGGACTAAGCCCAAAAATATAAAGGATGTCCTCCGCAAGCAATTTGTTAATGTCAAACCTCAGACCGGCCAAAGTGTTGTACACTGATACAAAAGTGGACTCCGACTAATACTTTTTCAGGAGAGGGGGGGGGGCTTGGGGAGATTCATCTATCAATCAATCTACCAAGAACTGGAGGAACCGGTTGGATGTATATGTAGTGAGATTTCCAACCCTTGTTGGAAAATAGCATCTCCTCAAAGTAGATGCACCTTGATCAGGCTTGGATGAAGAAAACACCTGCGTCCACTTTCTTAAGGTAATAAAAGTAATGAAAGATGCGGGGGGATAAGAAGGATGCAATACAAGCATAAGAGAATTGTCACACCACAAAGTATGCTGAAAGAATTTACAGCTAATTATTGAAGGGGGACACGAAAATACTAGCAAACCTTTGAAAAGAACCTGGGAATAGGGAAGCAAAGGTCGCCTAGCATTTGATCCCTGAAGAAGGTAACAAACTCTAGAAGAGGAAGGTGGGGTCTGTTGAAGGCATTAGGGATGATAATACAATGATCGAGAGGGATCTCAAAGGACAACCTAAGCTGTTCTATGCCCCAACTGTTCAAGGACGATTCGATCTAGTCATACCACACGATGAGGGTTTCATATGCCATTGTGAAGAAGAGAACGAAAGAAGCAACGAGCAAAGAGCGGACAAGGAAGAAAGAAGAAAAGGCCAGGGACTCACGAATAAAGGGAGAAAACTAAGCCGGGGGAATCCCCGAAAACTATTGCCAGTAAGCACGGGAAGAAAAGAACAAGTGTGTTTGTTCTTTCTCTATAAGCCTAAAAGGATTAAACTTTAGCCGTCTAATCCTAAAGAGAAAAAGGTGGGCTGGTCACCACCACCATTGGATCTCAAAGCTGATCTCAACAGTTTTCTTGATAGGACAGCCTTAGCATGGCAACGACACATGACAACACTTGGTTAGCCTACATTTATGATTTAATGGATGGGTGAATCATTACATAGATACATCATTAAACATATCACCCACATTAAATACACTCTATTTGCGTAGTTTCGAGGCATTGACCATATAACGATAGCGTTGACACGAGGACACAAGTCGTAAAGTAAGTAGACTGATCGGCAAACTAAACTTACCAGTATGTCTAGTCAGTCAGGCTCGGGCGAAAGCTTGTGACACGACAAATATAGATAGTTCCTACGTAGGATCGGAAAGTTCATTTTTGGTGAACGTGGAGGTCAAGGTCCAAGATATGGTCGACCCAAATAAGGTATTGATTTGACCATAAGAGATTGTGACTCAGTTGGATCTCCTGACCAGATATCTCTGACTCAGGTAGTCTCGACCAGATATCTCCAACTCAAATAGTCCCGACCAGATATCTCTGACTCAAGGGGCTCTGCTCCCCACTACTAACCGGTCGGATTCTCTTGAACCACAGGGGCCTAGTGCCTCAATTGGATAATATCGGGACCCTACTCCCCCTCATCCTCAAATCGAATACACCTGATCGGACATCTCTGAAGCCTAGCTCTTAGGGCTCCGCTCTCCTTATCACTCCTTAAAAGGGGGAGTAGACTTGCACTTAGGCCTATCCACCTAGGATCGGAGACCATGTCCCTCGTTCCTGACCCACTATCCTTTGGATAGGGTGAAAGCCAGTGGGCCTTACAGCTCACATGCCCATGTCACAATTAATGTCAAGCGCAAATCTATCAGAGACATGTGGGATATTATCCCTACGTAGATACTGGACACTAATTATGCCTATATGGGACAAGAATGCCCGATATAGCAAAAAGACGGCAATTAGACATATCTTTCTAGCCGGATAATGATACCTCATTAATGCAGAGATTACATGTTGGTGCAATCGACCTCCAAGATTTTAATGTCAGATAAATATATTTAAGTATGTTTAAGAATGGAGCTTAATCTAGGGAAGTCCTAGTTGTAGGCTAGGCAAAGGAAGTCCTAGTTGGAAGCTAGGGAAATCTCGGTATATCGTGGAAGCCAGGTGGATAGGTCTGGAGGACCTGATCCCTGGGTAGCCGAATACTGAGGCAAGGGAAATCTTGGTATATCGTGGAAGCCAGGTGGATAGGTTTGGAGGACCTGATCCCTGGGTAGCTGAATACTGAGTCTTGGTGAGTGAAGCCAGGTGGAGAAAATCCTATGGGATGGTAACCTTAGGTAACGAAAAGTCTTGGAGGAGTGAACTCCAAGCAAGGTTGATCGGATGGTTTCCGGCTGACCACGTACGATCGACCGGACCAGCGGATCTCGATAAATCTAGGATTAGGTTTACCATTATATTTTGTATTGTTATTATTGTTGTCGGCTAATATAGTATTGCAGGAAAGGTCTTAGTGGATCAAGTGATCAGACACTGAGCAGGTAAAGTCCAAACATGTCTGGAGGATCATGTTTGGCAGGTAAGTTAAGGTAAACAACTGGAGGAGCGATAGTGAGGTCGGGTTCCTGAAAGGAATAACCTAAGATCACTGATCCAACTGAAGAAACCGAGAAGGTTTCCAAGTTGAGATCAAGGCAGTTCTACTGTCCTACATTACTCATGCATTATTATATTGTTGTGCTAACATCTGTTTTGCATGTTTACTGTCTAACATTGTTTTACAGGTTTGGCAGGATCGGTCGATCGAACTGGAGAATCAGTCGACCGAACAAGGGAAAACCAGTGCAGTATTCAGATCAGACCAGAACAGAGTCCAAGTCAGATCAAGCATTGATCAGTCGATCGAACAGTAAGATCGGTCGACCGAACCGTAAGATCTGTAGACCGAACCAATCAACATTAATGCACAGTAAATGCGAATCTCGGCAAATCTCGATGAACAGGGAAGGAGCCTGTTCGATCGATCGAAAAATGGGATCGGTCGACCGAACCCTTAATGAGCAATTAATGCCAGAAGATAGAGCCAGCGTCAAACTCCAGCCAGGAAGGAAGGAAGGGAGCTGGTTCGGTCGATCGAATAGAGGAATCGGTCGACCGAACGCCCATTACACCTATAAAAAGAGGCTCGAGGTTTGAGGCTGGAATAACACTTACTGATTATTCAAAAGGCTCTCTCTGCGCAAGCTACACGTGCTACAAGTTCTCTACAAGTTACTCCGTCCGAAAGTACCGACCGAGCTACTATTTCTACTTTCTTGTCGGTATATCATTTCTTAAGCTTGCATTGTATTATTTCATTAGTAAGATAGTAGGGTGTTACTATCTTGCTCACTTGTACGTTCTGCCTCTTTCAGAGGATTTCGGAAAAAAGGGTTATAGTGGATTGCCCATCGGTGCGATCAAGGATCGCGGGCCTTCGAGTAGAAGTCGACCTAGACTCTGAATGAAATAAACAAACTTGTCTATTTACTTTCCGCTGTGTACGATTCTGATTTCAAAATAAGAGAAAAAATTTTAAATACGCGATATTATCGATATTCACCCCCTCCTCTATCACACTTAATCGATCTATCATTACAGAGGTATTATAAAAGACGCCCCTTCTCCGCATGCAGGAGGGGGCTTTCTAAGAGTTGGCATCTCATTTTCTCTACTGCTCGTCTTCTACCTTTTTCATCTGCTATATTTATTTGAGAGTTAGAGTGACTATATCAGGAACCCTCCTGACCTTTTTCTTAGAGTTGTCAGGGGCACTCTTTCTTCTCCCTTTAGTTTTTGATCCTCAAGTTCCTCTCATTAAAAGTCTTCTCTTAGTCAGCATCAAAGCCAACTCATCAACAGTCAATGCTTTATCGATTTCAAATAGAATCAAGCATAATCACCTTTTGTTACCGTCATCACAACTTGTTCTAGGATGTCAAACCATCATGCATACAATTTCCATGATCACTAAATCTATAATTCAATTTTATAAGTCTTGTCACAAACATACAAAATATTTAACTTAAATTATATTGTCAACCCATTGAATATCATCAACGTTAGCTAATTTGTGGTTAATGACTTAAAGGTAAACTTAATTTAGGACCGTTGAAGTGGGGAAAGTACTAAGAAAGTTCCATCGCTCTATGCTTAGTTGAGTAACATAATGTTTATACAAAACTGCATCACAGCCCAAAAACAAAAATAAAACAATAAAAAACAGCAAACAACATAATTTGCTTGTTTACAATCACAGGTTAATGTCGAGTTTGATCATCTTTCACTAGCACAGCCATCCAGAGCTCTCCTAACACACTGAGATCACAAAAGAGAGGCATTTCAACAAATGTTTGAGACTAACAAATTAGATAGACTATTTAAACAAGATGCAACCATGAGTTATGTTTGTTTCATTTATATTGGAGAAGAAACTTACTTGTATTCCGGGATCTCCATCGCAAATCCGGGATTGTTTGTCCATCTTCTATTTCAGCATCTGTTAAAGTCAGAGCCTTTTGAAGTTTTCTAAAGCAGAATATCTCAACCTCGGCCATGAAAATGGCAGTCACAGGACGGTGATCGGAAAGCTTCAACTCGGCTCTTTTGTAGTTTAAGAGTTTCACACCCTTTCCAAACCATAATATGCGATCACACCTGCGGAAGAAACAATAAAAAAAATTGGTTGAAAATGGAGATATTGATGAGGATATTATTAATATTTAATAGTTTAGAGAAAATAATAGTCGATATATATGATAAAAAAATGATGTGAGTACTGCTTTGAATGAAAATGTCACACAATCATTAGGCAAAATATTTTGAAATAAAGGTAATATAAGCTCATACCATGCAGGATTTCTCCTCCCACCCTTGTTGTCATCCTGCACATAGCTCATTGAGTTGAATTCATACTTGTAGGTCGGCGGAAAGCTTATGACACCCTCTGACCAACCGTCGAAAGCACGCCCTTTTTTTAGCTCTCGAGTTAGCTGCCATAGAAATTTTGAAGTTCTTGTCAAATCTCTAGGAGTTTGTTCACACAATTCTTTAAGATTGTAGATAGTGTTTTCAATCAACAAAACTATGTAATAGAATCTAAAGACTATAGAGACATTGAGTTCCACATTAATAGTGAATGGCTCTTATTGCGCCAATTACAGAAGTTTCAGTAAAGTTAGAAAGTTGGAAACCTGGTCCCTCTCTAACAACATACTCCAATTTTTGCGCGAAATGAATTCATTTGTTTCCTCAAACGATAAATCGATGCGGTAGTTTAGATCTCCTAGCCAAAAAATTCTTCTGTAAAGGTCGAAAGGTAGCAATGAGAATAAATTTAGACATTAGGCAAAACATCATCTTCTCATAAGTAGAGTTGCTTTTAATCCTAAACAAATGACAATCTACTTGATAAACCTTAAATACTTTAAACTCACTCATGATCATGGATTATTTTGGGCACTCCGGCACGAGCAACGGTACTAAATTGAGTTTTCCTGTGAATTTCTTGCACGTCTGCGTTCCTACGAAGTTCATCCCCACTTTTTTCGCCCGAAGAGAGATGACAACATGTGAAGCAAAATAGAGTTTGGTATATAGACATGCTAACTGATATTGAACCCTGAAGCAAGTTTAAGTTATCAAGTAAGTAGCATGCCAAATAATATGAACTCACTAGATAGAAGTACAACTTACTTTGTTTCCGATATAACCCATGACACCTACACCAACTGGAGATACCTTCAAGTTCTGGATGTGCTTCCTTAGGTCACGGCGAACCCATATCGAAAGGTATATTCCGATCATTTGTTTACTTACTATCCTTACAAAGGCCAATCTCTTCTTTCTACTTGGCACCAAATTCAGATCAAATTCAGGAGCCAAAACTCTTCCTAATGAATCCTTGTGCACATTACCAATAGGCCGGAAAGAATTGTATTTTCGAAAAGACTTTGCTGCTCTGAAGGAACTTGAGTTAGTTAAAGTGTGTTTCGATAACAAATCTAGTGGTTGTTCAGGCCAAACTAATCCAACCCTCTCTGCTGTGCTAAGTGTCCTCATTAACTTCTTTTCCTGAATCAATGGCATTGCTGAGTTCACATCAAAATCAACCAGAGTAAATTGATTCAACCTTCGAAACTGCTTCATGTCATATGGCCTAATGGGCTCGATATGATCAGAATTAGAATCTAGAGCATCTGTTGAATCATCGAAACTGTCAAGATTCTCATCATCATCGCGATAACCATCATCTTCATCAAAGTCACTGTTAGTCTCAGACATTTGTACTTCATGTGGTCTGAACCTGGATGGAGAGGAAGGATCACTGTAACATTTGTACTTGGGTTTTGCAGATCGATTACTATTTAGAGTTTTACGAATGAGATGTTCCCATTTTTCAACTGGCACACTATCCTCAGCGCCGAAAATGTTGGAGGCATTCAAAGGAACAATCTCCTGGATACTGCAAAACAAGAAATCTCACATGAACACCATAGATATCAGACCCGAGAAATCAATAAGCAAGTATCAAGGGATCGATTACCCGAGTGCATAGATATCAGCAGGTTCCTCCATGTCTATCCACTTTGCTATGTCAAGGTCATCAGATGGAACTTGTCCCCCAACATTCCAAGTTCCAGCACAGATCCTAAGGATCCAAAAATTAAAAGCCTTTAAGTAATGCAAGAATATGGAATGCTACTCTGCCTCCAACAGTGACTAATAATCTAGTGCTTTTACAAGGATTGATCGCATAAATAACAAGTGAAACATGCCTGAGTTCCTTGGTATCGATATATTGTGCCCGAAGAGTTTCAGAATTCCTCCTCCTCAATATGTATGGGATGCTCTCTAGATCATCATCTGCAGCAGAAAAGCATGGAGTTGCTGATGGGCAAAAAAAATCAATGTTCTTGAACTTGTTTACTACTTACCATGTTAGCATCTTACAATTAGGTAATGGATGTTAACTCTCAAGTATCAATGCTCATAATCTTGGGAGATTTTCTTCGTTACTTGGATGGAAATATAGAAGGAACAAATTTAGTTTCATCAAAGTTCTCTATTTTATCTCTAGTTACAATTGTTTAAGCATCTCGTATATGCAAATGAGTGACTAATCCATCCAAATAAACAAAGATGAATGAAGAACACAATTATTATTGTTTTCCTTTTCACTTCACTTAGCTACTTTATTTCATAAGCAAAGAAGAAGAACTAACCATTTGCAGCCTCGAATCCTCTTACCTTCCTCTCTCTTTCCCCCTGCATGCAACCACAATTCTCTGCAAGAAAAAGAGCCGCCTTAACTTTTTGCTAAGAACGAGCCTCGAAAATAGAGGAAGAAGAAGAGGCACATCGAATTTTTGTGACCTTCGCCGTCATCTTCAAAATCACTGTCGTTGCCGCCTTCGTCGGCGCTGAACTCCGAGTTGTTTCCTCTAATGTTGAGCCATTTCCTGAGCACCAACTTGGGCCAGAAAACCTGCAGTTAAATCCAACAACCCAAAACATAAATCAAGTAAACAGTGGAAAATCAAGAGAGAGGAAGGCATATAGAAAACCTCTGCAGGCTTCTTGGGCGTCTGTCTCATCTCTTTTCAGCTCCAACAAAGCTTCACTACACCACTTCTTCTTCTTCTTCTTAATTACTTTTTTCTAGTAATTGTGAAAGAAGGGATTCAGCAAAGCAGCAACTTTATTTATTAAAGAGCAAAGGGGAGATGGGAAAACAAGGCAACTGATTCGTGTTCGCTCTTTTTTATCTCGAAGTCGTCCACGAGTCCACGTCTTCTTCTGCTTCTCCGTAGTTCATGTTCCATAATATTAAACACCAACTCATTTTTTTTAATAATAATTTTTTCTGATAACAATTATCTTAATAATCGATACTTTACTAACTTTAGTAGAGCTCAAAATAAAATTATGGTAATATTTTTTTTATTTTATACCAAAAATGATTTTAAAATTTATTATTAATTTTCACAAATACATCCATCAAGATTATTAGAAATTTTTCTTATTAATCAATTAAGAATTATTGATATATTATTATAACAAAACTCAGTTATGATATATTATTAATAAAAAAAAATTATAATCAATTAAAAACCTAGAGTTATCTTTAATTCTAAAATAGCTTCTATAACTACCAATATAAATAATTTATTGGACTCATTTTACTCTACTCTCTATTAACTTAGTCCATTAAATCTGATTAGTTCACCTGAACCAATTGAAAATAAATGTATATTATTTCAACAATATATTATTTTAAAATAATTATTACATGAAAATAAATATTTAAGTTATTTTCAAACTAAATATAAAATATTTATTTCATAAGAATTTGATGTGATATTTGAGCATTATTAACGTGTCAGATAAGGAGACGTTGTACACTTCAAGGCTTTGGGACTGTAGCTTTTTAAACGTGTTGGAGCTTTTAGAAGTTCAAGTTTTATTTGAATGCTTAAAAATTTGAAATAGATAAATTTCAGAGTGGAAAATTAGTAGAGTGAGTATTTAATTAATTCGGTATATAAATTAATTTAATATTAGTTAATAATCAAAACTTTGTTAAAATTGAATTACTCAAATTAAATTAAAAATAATTTATATCGATTAACACTGAATTAATTAAATTTATTTAAAAAAATAATTAAAAATTATATAAAATAATATCACATTAACTAAATTAACTGAAAACTCGTCTCTAAAAATTAAAACAGATAAAAATTTGACATAATTTTCAGGAGGAATCGATTTCCTGTCTTCATCTTGAATCTATTCTATTCATGCTTTAAATCATTTATATAATTTTCACACTCACAATCATGAATATATTCTCAATCAAATCTTTTTTGTTGGTTAATTCTTAGATTCTGCTTTTTAATTAGTATAAAATATGAATTAAATTTTTACATGAAAAATATATTGTTTTTTTGCTTATTTGATTTGAGATAAAAAAAAAAATGTATATTATATTCTTCTAGGGTTGTGTTGGCAATGGTTCGATCTAACTGTAGTGGAAGTTTGTTGACATGGAATTAACTTAACTGTGGTTAACCAAGGAACTAGAATTAAATGAGGAAAAAAAAAACATGAGTGGATGTGTCGCCTTTTTCCTTCATTTGGTTTCATTATGGAACGCATGAAATGCATGGATTTACTTTTAGTATTAACTTTCTTTAAAGAATATTGTGGTTCAGCGTTTTTCACACGGACCATGAAATGTTTGAACATTTAACAAAAAAAATGTTTGAATATTATTTATTTATTAAAAATAAAGCTAATTGCATGCTGAAGTGTTTTTCTCCGTTGAAATCAGACAAAAATAGCATACGGAAGAAAATTTGCTCAGTTTTCTTTTAATATATTCTTCCCTTCAGGAATTCACACTAAGCTTTTATTTTAACTAATATCAAATAAAATAGATTAGCATGCTTTGTATTTTCTTCTTTCAAGAGAAAAAACAAAAAACAGTACCGTCGGCAGTTTGCTGTGGGAACCAGTTCTGGATTTATTGTAGGAAGTCCAACAGCATCACCATCAGTTGGTAGTAGTAACACTCTAGATTTTATTGTTTATGTACCGGTTTAAGCAAAAGGTTAAGAACTTAAACACTGATTATCAAGTCATTTTCTAATTATATTAACCAACTAGTCGGCAAGACACTACTTGAGGTGGTATTATCAACTGTTATAAGTTAAGCTTAATCCATGTATTTAAAAAACAAATCACATTGGACGAGACTAAAGACTTGGCAATACCTGTCGGCAAACAGAAATGTGAATTAATTATTTGCTTTCTTGTTCTTCCAAAAGTATAGAATCAGTCACGTTCAACATTCAATAAAAACAAGTCTAGTGCACGAAACTTTCACTACGTGGGATCCCGAAGAAAGATTCATTGTACGCAATTTTATCTTACTTTTTACATGAAGCTATTTCTAAAATTCAAACTCGTAACCTTTTAATCACAAAATAATAACTTTACGTTCTGCATTCAATGCTTTGTGAAATAAGTTGTAAGAGCTCAGCTCAGTCTAGAATCAAAATAAAGCATTAAACCAAGCAAAGATTATAGATACTGATACAGGCAGTTATTTGATCTATTGAATTAAATTTATAATACTTCTAGTAAAGGGGAATTTAAATCAGATCAAATAGTTTCAGACCAAAGGGACAAACAGACTGTAAATAGCATATGTTAACTTTATCCAACAATAAGAAATAGAAACTTATCATTAAAAAAAAAAAATATATATATATATATATATATATATTAAAAAAATCAACATTTCCTTATATAAATACTAAATACATTAATATATTCCCTAAAAATATTACAATACTCTGTAAATACTTAAATTAATTTTATTTTTATTTTTTTTAACTAAATACTATAACCTAATTAGAAAATCTGAATCCTAGAAATAAAAACTTTAAAATAAAATTAACTTGAACATTATAATGTAATTAGGAAGTCTGAATTTTATATATATATATATATATATATATATATATATATATATATATATATATATAATATTCTTGTTCTTCCTGCGAGGGATTAACTAGATTATGCATACCACTGCCAACCTAGGCAGATGTGCGCTGGTGTGGTTTTGCATTCTCACAAATTGCATAAAAAACATTTTCTTTGTGTGAGCTGATGCACCTTTAAGCTGTTTCTTAATTCTAAGGCAAAAGATTTATCTGTATTTGAGCTGATGCACCTTTCAGCTGCAGTATAGAGGAAAGGTACAGGATGAGTTTCAAAATCGTCCATCAATTCTTGGCATACTTACATCTATGCTTAGGTGCATCATGCTTTCTCCCCTGTATATTTCTAGTTTCAAAAGGATCATTTTTACCTTTTAGTTTCCTCACAATTTTTACTCTAATTGTTCTAATATAAATTATTTTTTACTAGCATGCCATCTCCCAAAGCACTTGAGGGATTCCATGGAATGGACCTCATGCTCTTTTGGAGTAAAAAATCTCCAATTCTAACGAATCAACAAATCAATCAAACAAATTAATGATCTAATCAATAACAAGAGCTACCGAGATCATAACCGAAAAAACACAGATCATTGCAAGACATCAAACTGTTGCCAAGTATCAATTCCAAAAAAAAGAACAACCGTCAGTTACTCCTGGCCATTCAATGCACAAGGATACGCACTTCTACATGTCTAGGAAAAAAACCCAGGAGAGACTCACCGAGACGTACCATGATCGCGTTCAAACCTACGAGGGTTTCCGGAAGAATTCATCAATGCGGCGGGTGCCGGACGGCAGGGGCTTCCCCTCGGCGGATCTGGTCTTGGCGCCCGACGCGGGTTTGGGAGGCGGCGGAGTCGCCTTGGGTAGGCAATCGAGGAGGAAATCGGCCGTGGGTCGGTGGGCGCGAACCGCCGAGCGGATGTGGTCGGGCTTGATGGTGCGTCGCTTCTTCTGAATAACTGCGGATCGGGCGCCGAGGACGAGGGAGTCGAGGAAGAGGTCGGCGGAGAGGGAGATGAGGAAGAGGGCCTCCGAGTTCAGCTTGCGGATCTCGTTATCAAGCTTCACGATCTTCTTCACCCGGCCCGTCGGGAACGACGGGACCAGCGCTTCCCCGCCCCCTTCTTCTTCTTGCTCTCCTTGCTCGTGATGCGTAGCTTCTTCCATGCTGGGATCTCAATGCGGAGGACGAAGCGGCGCCGATGGTCTAACTAAACACTCAATTGGGGAAATGTTTCCCGCCAAAAGAAGAGCCACGACGGACCAGTGAGGTGCTCTACTAAATGGCCCAGATTTTATAATCATTAGGGCCGATGGGTCAAACCCACAAATTGTCACAAATAAAGTATTGTTTATTCGTGTGTAATTTAAAATGTTTTTGCCCTAAGAAAATCAATGTTGCATAATCAATCAAGTTTCAATGCTTCTACTTCCTTCAATACCAATACCAGGCTATGATACTGTGATAGAATATTTAGGTTATCATCTAAACACTTGTTATACATATTTCTTGATTTATTCTAATAATCGATGGAAAAATTTTATGAAATCAAATCGATCATTTTAGGACTAGTTAATTAGACTAAATGAATTTTTTATACAAAATAAAATCAAATTTAAAAAACTCCAAGTATATGTAATAGTTCTTATTTATGTATGCATTCATATTTATAAAGTATATTTATACTAAAATTCATGTCCTCCGTGAGTTAAGATTAGGGTTGTAAATGAACCAAGCGTTCGTGAACAAGCTTGATGTTCGGCTTGGTAAGAGCTTGTTTATGTTCGTTCAATATACATAAGATTAATTAAACAAATAAGCTTGAACAGCTCGTTAAGCTAAACAAATAAGCTTGAACACATATGTGTTCAGCTCGTTAACGTTCGTGAACAACGTTCGTGAACAATGTTCGTGAACAATGTTCGTGAACAACGTTCGTGAACAATGTTCACGAACCATATTTATTAATAAAACTCTTTCAATATGCTAAATAAATAATAAAATAAAATAAATAAATTTAAATTATCAATCTTAATAACTAATCAAATAATTAAAAGTTTCAAACAATCAAACAAACTTGAATTGAGAGCTTGATAATATCTAAACGAACCAAGCTCAAACCAAGCTCAAGCCAAGCTCGAACCAAGCCCAAGCTAAGCTCAAGTCAAGCTTGAATTGAGAGCTTGATAACATCTAAATGAACCAAGCTCAAGCCAAGCTTCAAATAAGCTCAAGAACACTCATTTCAAAAGCTTGGTTCATTTTAAGCTCGGCTCGGCTCGATTATCTTATCAAACAAGCTTGAACACCCCAAAACTCGGCTCGGCTCGTTTACAGCCCTAGTTAAGATCCGACTAAACCAACAAATTTTATAATTTCGACGTCACTCCAATAATTTTATATACCAAATAATCATAATGCAGTCATAAATATCTTACAATTTCTTCTATCGCCCAAATGATTTTATATAATATTCACTTGAAAAAATAATTTATAATGATTTACCCCCGATTCAACTGCTCAACTGCCGAAATCAATTTTTAAACGTGTCGAGCAGGAAGCAAGTCGCACCCCTCGTACGAGGCTCTCTGTCTCCATTATATCATAGGTAAACTAACCCTAAACTTCAACAGATCAGAAATTTCGAACTTTCTAGAATTTGTCATTAGAAAGAAATGTGTAATATACCACGAGATTTCGATCATTTCAAGAATCAAGAGCGTTTAAACGGAAGGATCAATGACTTTCAGATCTGTAAGAAATCAATGCGAGCAATCCTTAATTTGTTGGAAAACAGAGGGACATTACTAAACCATACTGCGTTCACGTTGTTACAGATATTGCTACAAACACCACACAACTACATTACGTATTATTTGCCGAAGCATCGAGCTTCACAGAGTAGAACAAAAGAAAGGCATCTACAGCAAGCATGGAAAATAGCAGCAGATCCAAGTAGCAGATAGATAATCGCAGCATGTTTTATATGAGTAATCACATGATCACTGCTCACGCGACCTTGACCTCATCAACTTTGGCCTTCTTGGGCTCCGGTGGCAGCACCTTCTTGACGGTGACAGAGGACGCCGTCCTGGCACACGGCGGAAACAGCATTGATGTCTACGTTGTCAGGGAGAGCAAACTTGCGCATGAACTTGCCATCGCAGCACTCCATCACAGTTAGTTGGCGTTGCCCTCTTCCGCACGATGCTCCATCCGAAGGTACTTGGCATTGCCCTCTTCCTCGCGTCGCCCAATCCACATGATTTTTTTTTTGTTTTGCTTTCGTTTGGCTATTATCTTATAAAATATTCAGAATAGTAAATCTCTTATAACATCTTATCAAGAAAATAAGTCTGATCTTTGTGAATCTCTTACAAACATTCTTTTGATTGAACCAAAGTTGCGTATGGGAAGATTATGCTTTACTATATAGAGGATTTACTCAAAAAGTGCAAGTGGAAATCACATCGATCATCGTGTTTCAGATGGAGGTCGAGGCGGGTATTGACATTTTACGAGGGATGGCTTGACAACTAGAGCAGGCAGCAGAAATGAAGTGAACATATGGCCTTTCTCATTGCCCATTCATATAAAACCATAACGCATAAAACCTTTATCAATGCAATGCATGATGTTGTTTATCATGAATTTTAAGCTGTATAATTAACATATTTTAATCTGTCGGCTGAATTAAATCAAAATGCCTAATTGAAAGTATCTATAAAAATTATAGGACTGATAACTGAAGCTTCTTTTTTTTCACACCTGCAAGAATGATCACTTTGGTTAAACTCCATTACCTTACCCTTTCAGTTACTTGGATTATTTCCATACCTAGAGATTTCGTTTTGGGACAAGGGTAACTCAGATAATAACTGCCCTTATAAGAGGCATGGGGTTAAATCTGTATTTTTAAGACCGAGGCGAAAAGATGATCCAGTACGAGGAAGAATTAGAAAAACAATACCAGAGAAATCCAAAATACTAAACTATTATCTGCATATTTTGGCCTAACAATTCTATCGTTTAAAAAAAAAATGACATACATGAAATAGTAATTAGTACGAGGGGAGCCAAACTTACCTCCAACTACAGTTAAACAAAGACACCCAAAATTTATACGTATTTCAAATTAGAACACCATAAACGGGAAAGAAAAACACAACTCTCCAACCATCAAGGTGGACACCGAACACTTTTAAAATCTCAGCAATATATCACCAAAAAAGAACATAGCAAGTTCAGACTTAGAGCTTTTCCAACAGTACACGAACATAGTAGCAAGACCAGTCCACCAGAAAAGATTCGCCAATATAAGACTCAAGAGAATGAAGGTGAAATGTATCAATAATATACCAATAAAAGTCGATCCTATCACTAATACCAAATACGAAATCCCATATCACATAAGAGACCCACCAAATCCGAGGGGAGCATCACTTCATTTGATCCAAAAACTAACCATATTTACATGAAGTTCTCAGATAAGGCAATCCAATCCTATCCACCCTACAAATCCCAAAAAGATTCCTATCAATCACATTACCCTAAGGATTCGCTCGATAGGACCCCTATAGGCCTGATTAGTCATATAATCTGTCGCCGCATTAGCCTCTCTATTTCGAATTCTAATTACCATATTTATGATCTCCCAATAGAACGATAAAGACTGCAAAATTTTCAGAGCCATCAATGAATCAGATTCCAACCATAATGGAAACATATGCTTATCAAAACATAGTTCCAAACCCTTTAGAATCCCAAACAACTCAACCCGAAGATTGGATCTCATCCCTATCAATACGTGCAAAGCAAAAATCACCTTACCTTCATCATCTCTAACAATAGCCCCGTAAGAGGATAAACTAGGATTTCCTTTGGCACATCCATTTGTATTTAATTTAAATCTACATTTTGATTTTCTCCAATATACAACATCAATAACGTTAATAGGAACACACTTCAAGGGAATCCCCAACAAACTAGGAATCAAAGTAGAACCTTTCTAGTTCTTGTTTTGGATAGTACTTGTCATTCTAGCACAAAGGTATCTAGTAACATTTCTACTAATTAACCGAGCCTCAGGTTTGATATCTCTATGCTTAGCATCATTTCTCGCTTTCTATAAAAACCAAATGATTAAAAAAGAAACAATCTCCCTTGCCCCGAAGACCAGTCCCTGCCATTCTTCCAATTTTCAAAAAATCTCCATTTGCTCACACAAAACATCTTAGCAAAGAAAACCCAAACTTCTTTAGCTACTGGACCATCAAAAAATAGGTGCTCCCATGATTCAACTTCAGCAAAGCATTAACACTTTGATACCAGATTCACTCTTCTTTGTAGCAGCTCGTCCACAGGTAATTGTTTCTTTAAATACCTCCAGACAAAAACTGCTATGGTTGGAGATAGCATTCTACTCCAGATTGCTACCCAGATTCCACCAGCATGATACTTCTGCCTTACTTGATTCCAAGTAGATTTCAATGAGAATTTACCATCACCGGCTGGTTTCCACATTAATTTATCAACCTCATCTGGTAATAAAGCTGTGCCGATCACTTCAGCTACCACCTCAACTTCTAACAAAGCCTCCAGCTCACATTGAACTCATCCTCTACTATCCAAGAACTTAGAAACTGTGAGCATTCTGCAATCTACATTATTCATCCCTATAAAAAGAGGCCCCCCATCAAAGCTGTGTCATACCAAAAATCCACCTGCCCCTTACCGAAGCTCCATCCATTCAGAATTTCTGCTACAGCTCTGCTTTTAATCAATCTTTTCCACCAAGAAGAAGCATTACTTTTAATAGAAACAATAACCAGACACTCCTTACTACAATATTGTTTGAGTAGATACCATGCCCAAGGTATATTATGTTCTCTGAATCTAAACCAAAGTCTTAAAGCCACGGCACAGGCAACATCCAAGAGTTTTCCCACACCAAGGTCCCCTTCCAACACTGGTTTGCAAACATCTTTCCATGCTATCCAGTGTATACTTTTTTTCAATTCTGTAGACCCCCAAAAGAAGTAGGCGAATATCATTTCTAGTTGATGGAGAGCACACAATGGAGGGAGTAAAACCTGAAGCAAGTACATAGGAATGGATGACAAAACACTTTGTATTAAGACAAGCCTTCAACCAAAGGAAGGTCTAGCAATATTCCAGCCAAGGAGTTTCGTTCTAACTTTCTCTAACAATGGCTGATGGTATACTGATTTCCTCATTCCTGCCACTATTGGAACACCCAAGTATGTTATAGGAGCAACACCTTCTGAAAATCCAGTTACCAAAATATTTTTAGAAGGAAAGAAATAACTCTTAGAAGCATTCACTTCTTGCCCAAAACATGCTATATAGAAATCCAAGAACTTCTTGACACATTTGACATGATTAAGGAACAATTCAGTAGGATCATGATATCATCCGCATAGGCTAAATGAGAAATCCTATATTCACATCCAGTGGCAAAATATAGCTGACGTGAGCTATTGAAGAGCTGATCCAAACCTCTTGATAAAAATTCTGCCGATGTAATGAATAGCAAAGGAGAAATAGCATCCCCTTGTCTTAGACCTCTTTTAGAATGAAAGAAACCTGATAATCTCATTAATCCTTACAGAAAACCAGCAATCAGTTATTATGCATCTTTTAATTATACCCATAAAACAATCAGAAAACCTGAAAGCCTTCATCACATTAAGTAGAAAAACCCATTGCACCCTATCATAGGCTTTAGCCATATCCAACTTCAATATCAGATTCCCACCACAGACCCTATAATTTAGCTTATGATTAAGCTCAAGATGAATATTGCAAAAATTAACCTTCCTTTGACAAAACCACTCTGAGATGGAGAAATCAGCTTGAACATCACCGAATTTAGCCTATTAGCAACCATCTTTGAAACAATTTTGTTAGATACATTACATAAGCTAACAGGTCCAAAATCTTTCCATTGTAACACATTATTACACTTTTGAATTAAAACAAGAGTTGTAGCAGCCATACCCCTTGGGAATGTCCCACCATTGAAGAAGTCCAAAACCGCCTCAAGCACATCTTCCTTGATAGTCTCCCAACACTCATAAAAAGCAACAGAGAACCCATCCGGCCCAGAGCCCATCCTCATGTATATCCCAAACCACTTGCTTAACCTCCTCCATGGTTGGATTTTTTTGACAAAGCAATATTTTCATTAGCGTCAATTAATGCTGAAATCTGTTCCATGTTATCAGTATGTAGAACTTCTACCTCATTGGCTAACAAGTTCTCAAAGAAAGAAACCCAAAAGTTTGTATAAGCTCAGCTTTTTCCAAACATGAGCCTCCCTCCCAGATTCTAAACATTCTCCCTGCTAACCTACGTTTTTGAACCAAATTGTGGAATAACTTTGTGTTTCTATCCCCTTCTCCTATCCATTTGGTAGCTGCTTTTTGTTTCCAAAACATTTCCTCCATGTGTAGAGTTTTAAACAAAGAAGCTTGTGATTCCCCCATCTGAATTCTATTCACCACAGAAGGATCGGCACCAAACTTTTTCTCAACCGCAGCATACCTCTCCTCCTCCAGCTTCACTTTGTCATGAATATTACCAAATACAACTTCATTCCACCATTTCAAATGATCCAGTCCTTTTAATTTGATCTGCAATTTTTGAAAACCATATTTATAACAGGGCAGCATCCAATTCAGCTTCACAGTAAGGGGAAATTTTGATGTTTGATCCACATCTTCTGAAACCTAAAGGAGGCTCTAGGAGGAGAAGAAACCGAAATATTAATCAATAAAGTACAATGATCAGAAGTTGCTCTGCTTAAATGCTCCACACGCACCACCAAATCCTTATCATTCCAAGAAGGAGAAATTAAAATCCTATCTAACCTCTTCCATATTCTCTTATTAGTCCAAGTAAATTTATCCCCAACAAAACCATGATCCGACAAACCTGATAGCATCAAGAAATCATTGAATTCTTTAATAGCTCCCGGCCTTAACAGAACACCCTTAAATTGTTCATCAATACTGGAGATCACATTGAAATCTCCTCCCACCAACCAGCAAACATCATCAATAGGTTTAACATCCAGCAACCTTTCCCACAAAATTCTCATTTCACCACTGTTACACTTGGCATACCGCTCCGAGATAAAAATACTACTAGGAAGCAATTGAGAGCTTATTTTGAGATGCATAAACTGTTCATGATCAAGCAAAAGATCACAAACGATATTGGCATCATGAAGAAACCAAATTTTACCAGATATAGCTGATTCAAATCTTGATCTTCTAATCATTAAAGCCTCATCCAACTCAATAAAGGGTTCCCCATGAAATTTAAATGATAAATTTCTTTTAAAAAATAAATTCTTCTCATAGATGCATCATTCCCTATTCCTCTAATATTCCAAATTAAACCAGCCATTAAAAATCAGCAGAGGTGGAAGTCTGTATCATTTAAGTTTTACGTTATTCATCATTTTAAGTATTCCTGGATCCCAATCTGGCCGCTGTCTAACTGCACCACCACTAGACTCATCATTTAGAACGGAGCTGCCTTTCTTGATCACAAGATTATCCAAATCCAAATCCTCCATTTAAACAAAAGATTTAGAAATATCTAAACCTCCTACATCCTCCTCTTCTGAAGAAGCTATGATCACCCCAGATCAGAATCATCAATAGGCAAAAAATTATGTTCCTGTAACAATTTTTTCCCCTGAGCTTTACCCTTTCTCTATGGCATACCATCCGACCTTGTATTTTTTGAGATTTCAGCCACAGCTACACCCTCCCCCCTATATGGCTTTGTTCCATAAGAAACATGAACCCCAACCTCCTCATGTACCATCTTCTGATTCACAATTAATTCCTCTTCTCTATCTCTAATATCGAGATTATGCAGATCCAGCACATTCTCCTCCATTCTGGAAAGAGTTTTCAACAGCAAAACCCTCCACAGACCCAAACTCGGGAGCTGAAACAGATTTTTTCCTTTGGAATCCATGCTGGCTTCCCCGCTCCAGCTTTCAAAGACACTACCTCAGAATCCCCTGGATGGGCTTCTACACACTCTTTAGGTATACCTTCCAGATGTTTGTCCTCCTTCAAATCCCTAGGATCTTCCCCCACAATAGCAGAGCTCTGTTTCCCAACACCCCAAGCTGGGTTTGGATGATAACCATTACCATAACATTCCTCAACTGAATGTCCTAAATGCTGGCAGTGTAGGCAGTATTTAGGTTGGCGTTCATAGATACCTTTTGTAATCTCCTGTCCTCTCCAATACCAATCGAGAAATCTTCAATCTTTGGTTTCAAAAGATCGATCTCTACACAAACTCTCGCCATTGTCAGCCTAGAGTCATCCGCTGTAGCTTGATCAACTTTCAGAGGCCTTCCAACAATATTCGCAGCTGCAAACAACCCCTTTTTGCAGAACATATGTATGGGAAGATCAGGAAGCTGGATCCAGACCGGAATCACAGAGGATTCAGCCTCATAGGGAAACTTCGGCGACCACTTAAAGATCCTCATAGGAAAGCACCCTATACACCAAATCCCCTCGTCCAAATCCTAGCCATATCCTCAATTGATGATAGGTGGATGAACACATGCCCAAACCTCATAAACCTGATATTGTAGAAACTGGACAGCCACAGATTCGCGAAGGATTGAATAATCGTCATCTGATTTGATCTCGACTCCAAAAATTTCCCAATAAGAGCAAAACGAAAGGCATTGGACATACCAGAAACCTCTTCCTCTGTGTAGAATATCGCAGGTTTGTTATTGTAGACTGTGGCTCGTTTGTAGTCCTCCCCCACTCCATCGAAACTTTTCTCCGCCGCCCACGGCAACACCGGCTTCAGAGCTTCTGCGTATGAAACCTTAGACAACATGCGCAAATCTTGAGATAGAAAGAAGGGGAAACCAATCTGGCACCGGCGTCGGCTGCATCCCGCATCAAGCTTCCAAATTTCCATCTTTCGTTGCTTCTGCGATAGTCGATCCCTCGCAAAGCAGCCACGATTTGGGCAAGGAAGAGAGCAAGGTGGAGGAGAACGACGACGAAGTTGACGGAGATGAGGACGAGGAAGCCGAATCATACATTTAAAATATAATTTTATATAATAAAATAAATAACAAAGTTTGTCCATCAAGAACTCTTAATATCATCGAATGATGCTTATCCAACTTGCTTGCCCATCAAATAATCTTCTCTATTGGAATTATTTGTACGAATACAAAAACATCCATTTAACTTTTAAGCAGCAAGGAAAGTGGTAGACAATGTAAAAGAGCAACTACTATTACTACTACGTTAGAAAATCACAATTATTCATACAATATTGTTATCCGAACTAGAAATTGCAGGTGAGGAATACCAACTTGTTTACTTGGCATTTAACCGGCCAATTTCCTCTTTTTTCCTTCAAATGTATCACATTGTATGTTTTTTTCCCTAGTCAACCAAATTAAGAACTTTTCCTAATGGACCGCCTATTTTTAAAACTTCAATAAGGCGAGAAAAATCGTGTGTAAAGCGCATTTTAACCTCTCAAAAGACGTTTGCTTAAGGGTGTTTCATTCAAGTACTGCGCCTAGGTCACTGCCCAAACACAAATGCACGCTTGGTTGTGGCTTGCAACTAGGCACAGTGAGGCACGCGCTTTTCACAACTATGAGTGTCCCTATAGTTTGAACAATTTTGTACATCTTCTTTATTCTTATATAAGGGAGATAGAATGCTTACCCTCCATTGATTAGGCAATTTTTTAATTTACAATATCAGGTTGAATAACTTTGTGAGTCATTCAATATCTTATTTCCCAAGGCATTTTCATATCTCTATCGAAATATGTCCAACTGTTTTTCAATTATGAATTCATTTAAAGCTTCTTATGCTCATAAGGTTTGAATTTTACGATAAAAATTTAAATTTTTATACTAACATACTTAAATTTCCTAAATTAAGTTGGTCATCTAAACCTTCATTAAAAAGTTGATGAAAATGCATTTTCCATCGTTCTTTTATTTTCTCATCATTTATTAATACCCTATAGCATTCATCTTTAATATTATCTTATTTGGATAAGATCTCTCGTCTTCCTCTCTCTCACTTTAGTTATTCTATAAATATCGTTTTCCCTTGTATCTAATTTTTTATATAAACGTTCAAAAATTTCATTCTTACCTTCATTTGCAGTTTTTTTTTTTTTTTTTTTGCATCTTTCGTGGCAACGGCATATTTTTTTAAATTTTCCTCATTCTTAAAAGTATATAATTCCTTATAGGCTATTCATTTTTTCTTTCACTTTCTCTTGTATTTTCTTATTCCACCTCCAAGATTATTTACTTGATGCTCGCCCCTTTGACTCACCGAGTACACTCTTAGCTACTATTTTCAACTTTAATACCATCTTATCCCAAGTCGTATTTGAGTCGTCATATATTTCTCATAATAATTGTAATCCTACCTATCCTTAAATATGTTTTGTTTCTCATCTTTAACTTTCATCATTTAATTCTTAATTCTAAGAGTCGTGCATACTATACTTGAGACGTATATCCAACACTACTAACGATAAGCCCTAAGATGACTTGTAATAGTAATCAACATTTGAAATAAAGTTTTAATATATTTCCTAATCAAGCCGAAAGGTACTTATTAATCCAGGCCCAAACTCAACATTGAGTCTTTTAGTTGAATAACATTGCTTCTCTAATATGTTCAAGTCAATAGAGAGCGTTCTTAAATTTTTACGAAAATCACATTACAATCTTTACAAATCTTTCTAATATTCTTTAATTTATGATTTATTATTCTCACTTTTGAATATTGACCAAATGTTCTTCTCTTTTCTTAGAAAACATATTGGCTAGTATAAAATCAAATGTTGTCACAGAATCCAATATAGTTTTTCCTTCTTCATTTCTTGTTTCAAACTCATAACCCCTATGTACTCTATCATATTTCTCATTTTTCACTCATACATACTCATTAAGATCTCTTCATATTAAAATCATTTTGGTTGGTGAAATATTTTGTAATACCTCATCTAGATCGTCCCAAAATATAAATTTGATATGTCCATCTAATCATTTGAAGTGTATATATGCTAATTACTTTAATAAATTTTTTCGCTGCAACTATCTTCTATCCCCTTTCTAAGTACTCCTATTATTTCATCCTTTAACGAACTATCTACAATAATATCTACTCCATTTCTTGTTTTACTCCTTCATGTGTACCATAACTTAAAACTTAAATTCTCTATCATCTTTGTCTTCTCTCCGACACATTGTCTCTTGTAAATGGGAATATTAATTCTTCTCCTAATTATAACATCGATTACCGCCATTGTTTTACCAATGAGCGTTTCTATGTTCCATGTTTCAAATCTTAGACCATTAATTTTCCTATAATATTTGTTCTTATTTAATGTGAATGAGAAATTAAAGAAATAAAAGATCCCAACTATAATATATGACTGTTTTGTGTGTTCAAATACTAAACCAACATTCAGAAATATTTGCATGAGCAGGACCGAGTCTAGAACATACCTGGAGGTGGGGGGCACCAGGACCTAATTTGGCGATTTCGGGACTAACTTTCTGTCCAGCTTCTAATATCTTGATAAGATCATTGGCAAATCTTGCATTAGCTGCAGTGAAGAATGAATATGCTGTGCCTTTAGCCCCAGCTCTTCCCATTCTGCCAATTCGGTGCACATAATCCTCCAAAGATCCAGGAAAGTCATAGTTGATCACATATTTCACATCCTTCACATCTGTAATGAGATGCAAAAGAAAATGTTAATGCTCCTTTTGCTGACAGAATATCACCTCAATTATGAAGAGGCATACCCAAACTGCGAGCAGCGACATCAGTAGCAGTCATTAAGGGACTTTTCCCTGATTTAAATTCTGAGAGAAACCAATCTCTTTCAGCTTGACTTTTATCCCCATCGATAGATAGAGCAGGCCAACCATCCAAACGTAGCTGTCTTGTGATCTGATCACAGCCCTTCTTGGTGTCCATAAATATCAAAATTCAGCTGCCATCCATTATGTCGTCCAACAGATTAAACAATCTGGCAAGGAAAAGAATTTTTATCTACATGTCATTCCACCACCATGACAGTAAAGCAATAAATATAAATGCATCGTACTTGTTGGTGTATCGCAAGATTGGCTTTCAAGTCAATAGAACCAACAATCACCTAAAGTAAGGGTAATCGATACGATGAGATGTAGCAAAAAAATATAGCACAGTGAGTTCAACTGTTGATTGTGTTTTTCAGCAACAAAGAACAATACACTACCTTGTATGGGTTGAAGAGAAACTGCATTGCAAGTTGCTCAACTTCCTTGGGCCAAGTAGCACTCCAGTAAAGAGTTTGGCGATCTGGGAGAATCTACCATGAAGAAAAAGGAAGTGACAATAAGAATAAAAAACATATAATCAAATTCAGTCTTCTAGAGAAAAATTCTGAACTTTAAATGACTTGATTTACTAAGAAGTCCAATATTAGAATGATAAATGTGTTGGTTCATATTTTAGTTTAAACAGGTCAAGAACTTGTGGCAACTTGTGATTTTACAGAAGACATTCAGGCTCACCCAAAATGTAGAGAATCTAGAGATTGCAGTAAGTTCAACACAATAAAGAGATTTATGATGAATAAAGTAGTGGCACCACAATCTTGATCAAAGCTATATTTGCGGCTAATTTCTTGGTGTTAGTCATCAAGATATAAAGAAAAACAAATCTAGAATGTTGTAGATAAGAACACCACATGATTACTCCAATAAAAAAAAATACCAGAATCAACTTGTTTGATATAAAGAAAAACAAATCTAGAATGTTGTAGATAAGAACACCACGTGATTACTCCAATAAAAAAAAATACCAGAATAACTTGTTTGATTATAAATTATACAAAAAAGGTTACCTATCCGTAGGTTCACTACCAAGAGGAAAAGATAGGATGAAAAGCAAGCCAACTTTCAATAGCATAGTTATATAAAAGGTTGCCCATGACCATGAGCTTCAATGCTAAGAAGAGAAAACAAGAAAACGTTCCAACTCATTCTAAATAGTGATACCTACAAGACTATAACAAATTTATTCCAAGATTTTGCCACATAACATTTTACATACTAAAGCATACCCCTCAAAAATTAAATATTGAGACAGAACTGATGATAAATTGCCATTACAAGCCATTGAGGAAAAAACTACATTAATCTGTAATGTTTGACACAAAATAAAGTAACTCCACATACAAACTTCTCAATCTAATAATTTTTTTTTAAAAAAAAAGTACCTGGGAAACAATTTTCCTAATTTGTTGATCGAAGCCCATGTCCATCATTCGATCAGCCTCGTCCAGAACAAGATAAGTTACTCTTCTTAAATTTGTATGATGTGATTCCAGCATATCAAAAAGACGTCCAGGTGTAGCAATAACAATCTCAGCACCTGAGTGAAGAAAGCATTATCCAGATATGCAATTGCATGGGAAATTAGCATACTAATGCAATGGTTTAAAAGATTTTTAAAAGGCAGTAACTACAAAATCAACATTAAAGTTAATGCAATAAAAAGGGCAACCCAATGCATAAAGCTCCCGTCAATGCAGAGTCCCGGGGAAAGGTCTATTGTACGTAACTTTACCCCTTTACAAGAGGTTGTTTCCGAAGTTAATGCAATATACTGTCATGAATTAATCATGCTCATACCCTTTCAATTACAGTGAATTTATTATATCCTCTTGACATTGATAACATATTCCAATTAAATTTTCTCTTGAATTGCTTCTCTTTTCTTCTTATTATATATTTGAAGTAAAATTTGGTTTTATTTTATTTTTGTTTTATACAATTTAAGCTATGATGGCAGCATGGTATTCTAGCTGGCTTTATTAATTTTAACTGGGATACCTAGTAGTAGGATGGTACATTTATATAGAGATAGATATTGGAGTACTGGATAACAGTGGAGGCTCGCGGCTTGGGGACGTCGCGAGCCTCCACTGTTATCTCCCTCTTCCTGCTATACGCTTCCACCTCCCCCTCGGTCTGGCGATCACGGAGGACGACTCCACATAGAAGTTCTTCTCGAAGGGGGTCAGCAGGTCCAAGTCCGCGCCGCCTCCCGTGTCTCGCTTGCCAGAGAACTCGAATCCCCTGATGTAGCTCTGAGAACCGCTTCCCAGTCCCGTATCGCTGAAACGGGCAGAAAAACAACATGAAACCCCACCGTTTCATCTTTCCCTGGGTTTAGGGTTACAGGATGGACTCAGGATTACCTCTCCGTTCGCGGTAGGAGCCGGGGTCGGAGGCGCGACCGTCGTAGCGGCTCATCCTTCTCTAAGAAAACCTGAAGAGATCACGATCTCGTCGTCGCTTCGCCTGAACTCCGCTGAAAGTGGAGATAGTGCAGAGCAAAATAGGCCTTTTGTGTCGAGGGGCGACATTGGAAATGGAACATTCGAGGGGGCCTTCAAGAGTTAACCATGTTTGTTTTGACTCGGTCGAACAGCAAATGTTCAGTTGGGCCCATAATCTTCTAGATACATCATCGTCTTCGTCTGCACTGATTTTGGATTACACTAAAATTGTGCATTTGTACTAAAAACTCATTCATATTAATTTAATTATTAAAAATATATATAATATATAAGCTTCTCTATGAACTCGTTATTAATTTTTCTTCGACTGCAATTAAAGGAGGTTAAAAGTATTTCTTAATTTATTTTAGGCTAAATAACTTTCAACTCTCCTGTGTTTTCCATCCAAAAACAATTTATCCCCTATATTTAAAAAATGACACTTAGCCCCCCTATATTTTAAAGAAAAAAGAAAAAAAAATTAATAAATGACCAAAATAACCCTTACTTTTATTTAAGTGTTAAAATTATGACTAAATAACTTTAAGTCCCTTTTATTTTCCATCCAAGATTTTTTATTTTTATATTTCTTTTGTTTCTAGAAATATGAGATTACCCTTATTTTTTTATTGGTGCAATTTTGTCACACCAATACTTCATTGCTGCTTTATTGTATGACACATTTGATAATGAGAAAGAGATTTTTAATTATGAACTTTATTCCATCTTTATTTGTTTTTGGTTCATTAATTTAAAATTTTGATTTTTTTTATTTGGTAAGGGTGGTGGAATGAGTTTTTGAATAGTTATTTCTTTTAGAGTTGTTGCTTATCTATTGTTTATACTGGTGTATGTATAAATTTTGTAAGAGTTTTTTTAGGAACAAGTGAAATTTTGACCTATATATCAATCAGGTTTGGTTAAGATTAAACTTTCAACGATTATGTGAGATTTTTTATTTTTACTTTTCTTTTTGTCTAAAAATCTAAGGTTACCTTGAATAAGGATGTTTCAGTTAGAATAATTTTAACATTTAGAATAGTAAAGGAGTTATTTTGATCATTTACTATTTTTTTTCTTTTTTTCTTTAAAGCATAGGGGGCCAAGTGTCATTTTTTAAATACATGGGGAAACTACTTTTAGATAAAAATAAAAAGGGTTTAAAGTTATTTAGCCATAGTTTAACAATTAAATAGCAGGGTTATTTTGGTCATTTATTATTTTTTTTCCTTTTTTATTTAAAACATAGGGGGGCTAAATGTCATTTTTTAAATATAGGGGGGCAAACTGCTTTTGGAAGGAAAACATAGGGCGGTTTAAAGTTACTTAGCCTTTATTTTAATGATCGATGATAAATTTTCATAGAATTAGATTGATCATTACAACGTTACCTAATCTGATTAATTATTTTTTTTTCTCTATCTTATCCTTTATTTACTAATATCATAAATAATAAATAAATTTATTAGTTTAATTTATCTAAATTTTATTTATCCTTTTAAAAAAATATTCATCTACATATACAATCACTAATTAAATATAGTAAAGCTTAAACTAAATTTGAATTTGGTAAGATTTTTAATAAACAACATAAATTTTAATTCCAAAATTGCTTGAATTGTGTGCTAAAATCATAAAATCAATTTTGGTGTGGAAAAAAATATTTTGTCTAAAATGTTTACTTGAATTAAAATTTTTTTTTTAAAATTTATGGAATATTTAAATAAAATATTTGCATTACCAACCTAATATTTTTTATGGAAGTATAAAAAAATTTGATAATGATATTTTTATGACCATTCTTCTAAAAACAAAAATAGAGGACCACATACTTAAAATTAAGGGTAATTAGATGTAATTATAAAATTAAACAATAACGAAGGCAATACATGAAATAACAAATATCAAATAATCTAAGTATATTAGACTAATGAAGCAATAAAAAGAGATGGGAAAATACTCATTACAATTAAATATGAAACGACTTTATTTTTATTTTTTTTTTATGATAGGTGAAAATTTTTTATGAAATAAATCGATCATCTTTAGAATTAATCGACAAAACTCGAATACCTAATATCAGACTTTAAAAAAATAATGATAGCCTTCTAAACAATGATGTAACAATATAATGTCTTCTTAATTTTGTAGCCATCAATTTTTTAATTTCCTATGCATTTGAAGAGCCATCTTTCACGAGAGCTTCCTGATTTATTTTGATAGTAAAATTTTATAAAATTGAATCGATCATCCCAAAATTAATCTATTTAAGTTGAATAACGAGTGTCAATTAAAAAAAAAGATGACAATATTAAAATTTTCAATTTTTTGCCCAACCACGAAAGTAAGTTTCTGAAATTATCAAATCGCGCAAAGTAATTTCAAAATTACCAAATCATATATCAATTTCTCGTTTATCCCTATCATTCGGTTGATTTTTCATCAAGTCAAATCGATTTTCTTCTAACCGAAATGCTGAAATTTTGAACCAAGTTGTCAATTGTTTTTTTTTTTATTAAAGTCAATTTTAGATAAAATCATTTGATGACCAAACAATCTTAAATTGACATGAAACTAATTCATATGTGTTCGATTATCTCTCCTGATTATATCATGCTCTCAAAAGTCGTTTAACTTAATATATTAAGAGCAGTAATTTTTTGAACAATAATATGTTTGAAAATTTTAATTCGTGTTCAAGAAATAAGTACTCTTATTATTGGATCAAATTAGTATTTAAGGACATGGATGTAATCAAAAGAGATAGACGAACATATAAGAATGAGTTTCATGTCAATCCGAGATCATTTGATCCATCAACTGATTACTTAAAATGTTAACACTTCGCGATATAGAGTAAAATTTATTGGACTGATAAAAAAATTAATAGACTGATAAAAGTAAAATAGAAAATGGATACGTAATTTAGTAGTTTTGAAATTATCCTACATAAGTTAGTAATTTCAAAATTTTACATACATGATTTTGTAAAAAACTGGAATATTTACAAGGACCAAATACTTGAAATTAAGTGTAATTTAATGTTTATAAAGTTAAACAATAAATGAAGACAATGCATGCAAGTAACAAATTTCAGATAAACTACGTTGGTTAGATGAAGCAATGAAGAGAAGCGAAAATACTCATTACAATTAAATGGGAACAACATTATTGATGATTTAATGTTTATATAAGTATGATTATACAATAGGATCACTTTGTCAAACCCAAAATAATCAGCTAGCGATTAATTATGAGATAATTTCGACACCCTAATTAAACCAAAATAAGTATGCTATTAATGAAACTTGCAGCATCTTGAATAAACTAGTTTTGGCCTTCAAGATCATCACAAATTTTATGTTCCATAATCCCAATCAGCTCGCCATTTGGGTGTAATAGTTTAAAAGTTTGGATTCCTTAAAGCAACAAAAGACTATTAAAAACTTCCGTAGCAGCAATACCGTGAAGATATAGGATGTCATAATATTCTCCTAGCAACATCTTAATCTAAAGAGAAGAATAAATCACATTTGACTAACTCTAAATGAGACTACCGTCAGATACATTATAACAACAAATGAATATGGAAGACCAGTCATCCGCATACATTTCAAGATGTCAAGCAAACAAAAATATAGAGATCTTGAAATTGAAAAACAACCAAATAAACTTTAGATCACATGACAATCTCACAAATTTCCATCGAATGCTCTCTACTTGTGTCGTTATGTCCATGTTGATACAGAGCATATACAAAAATATAGCACTTATACCAATATTATTCAACTTTCCCCAATGTTTATTCTTTCAAGAAATACAAAAACCTAATCTGAGAAGTGATTCAAGAAAACTAAAGAACTGGGCAAATGTAAATGGACGATCACAAGTAACCTAATCTGAGAAGTCATTCAAGAAAACCAAGAACTGGACATTTACAATGAAATCAAAAGAGAGAACAAAAGACCTACCGACCGATCGTGAATTAATAGATTATATTGTTGATCTCCTAGTCGGCGGAGATTGAATCGGGGGGATTGGAGTTGAGGATGTTTATTCTTTCAAGAAATACAAGAACCTAATCTGAGAAGTGATTCAAGAAAACTAAAGAACTGGGCAAATGTAAATGGACGATCACAAGTAACCTAATCTGAGAAGTCATTCAAGAAAACCAAGAACTGGACATTTACAATGAAATCAAAAGAGAGAACAAAAGACCTACCGACTGATCGTGAATTGATAGATTATATTGTTGAGCTCCTAGTCGGTGGAGATTGAATCGGGGGGATTGGAGTTGAGGATGATCTGCCTATTTTGGAAACTAGAGTTGACAGTCATTTCAGAAAGTTTGAAGGTGATCTCGATGGTCTGACTATCGTCAATATTGGGAATATAGCGACAAAATAAATATTTATAATTAAACAAGATTATTTGTTCGATATAAACAAAATTGTTTTATTGTGAAAAATTTTTAAAAATTGTTTAATCTAAATTTTCACACCTTCACATCTACCAGCTGTCGGGACATGAGTTGTTGGTCACATCAGAGAGGATTCCTTCGATCTGGCTATCACTAGAACTGGAGTAGTTGGTGGTCTGGGAGCTTGACTCGGTGGGAAGAGGTAGCGGAGGCAAGAAAAGGAGTCGAATAACTGTTCGAACTCATATCCGATGGGAAGATGAGTTGGAAGTAGCAAGAAGAATCGTCGTCGAAGAACCATGAGGAAGACTCTGTTGTTCGACGCTGGCAAAGTCGTTGGCGTAGGTGCCGGCAAATTTGTCTGCCTCCACACTTGCATTGGCGACGACTTCGACGTGGCATTTTCAAGGATAGATCAAGGGAGAGTCGGTGAAGATAGGATGTGATGATGGGATGAAAGTTTATATAGGCATTATCGAGGGAGAGTCGGTGGGCATTTTCAAAGGAGAGATCGAGTGAGAGTTATTGTGTTTCTAACTGTCTTCTATTGGATTTAATATTTCTTAAGGTAGGCTCACATGTGATTTAAGTGACTTGTAATACCGAAACTCATTAAGTAATCTAACTTAAGTTTATTGGATATGGATTTAATAGGTAGAACCCTTTAGTCCAATCCGTTACTATCTATGGGTTGATAACATATTGAATTCCTATATAAAAGGAAGATCCCTAAGGGTTTAGAGTATCATCTTGATCTAGTTTTTTTGTTTCCCATTGACAAGAAGCTTTTCAGCGTCATCATCCCCTAAGCGCCTTGGAAGATTCTCCTCGTTTATTTCCACTTATTCTTCTTCCTCAAGATCTTCTAGACGACGCTAAAGGACAAAAACGTAGCTCTTCAATCAAGTTTTTTGTCATGCTTTTGTATTAATATATTATGTCATGTTTTTAATAAAACTAGATCTTCTTGTTCTTATTTTTTTCGATTCGAATTCTTATTTTAGTTGTCTAGAATTCATACAGTTAGGAAAAAATTTATGTCCTATCAATTGGCATCAGAGTTTTTAGTCGATTTATTGTTCGTATGTTAGATCAAGTTTTTCTAGTAAAATACAAATTTTTTATTATCGAAAATCATGTAAAAGAAAACTAGGATAGACTTTTTTTTCGAGTTTTTTAACTTTTCTTCAAAGAATACGAAGAATGAAGAAAATCATCACTATTTAGCATAATTTTAAGTAAAACTGTGATGGTTCAATCGATTACTTTAGTTGAACAATCGATTGCCGAGTTTAAAATTTTGAACAAAAACAAGACTCGATTAGAATAAATTGAAATTGATTTTAAGCCACTAATTAATTAATTAATTGATTCCAATCGAGTCTCATCCTTATTAAAAATTTTAGATTCGACAATTGATTGTTTGACTAAGTAATCGATTGAACCATCATAATTTTACTTAAAATTATGTTAAACAATAATGATTTTCACCACTCTTCGCATTCTTCGTAGAAAAGTAAAAAACTCAAAAAATAAGTCTATCCTAGTTTTCTCTTACATAATTTTCGATGATAAAAAATTTATATTATATTAAGAAAACTTGATCTTGCATATAAACAACAAATCGATGAAAAACTTTGAAACTAATTGATTGGACATGAGTTTTCTCCTAACCACATGAATTCTAGACAACCAAAATAAGAATTTGAATAGGAAATATAAAAATAAGAAAACCTAGTTTCATCAAAAACATGTCATAATATAGTAATAAACTTCCATCCCATCTTCACCGACTCTCCCTCCATCAATCCCTTGAAAATGTCACGTCGAAATCATCACCAACGCATGCGTGGAGGTGGACAAGTTCGCAGGCACCTACGCCAACGGCTTCGTCGACATCGAGCGACAGAGTGTTCCTCATTGTTCTCCGACGACAATGCTTCTTGCTACTTCCAATTCATTTTCCCACAAGAAATGAGTTCGGACAGTTCTCTGACTCCTCTTCTTATCCCCGCTATCTCTTCCCACCAAATTCAAGCTCCCAAACCACCAACTACTTCAGTTCCACCGATAGCCAGATCGAAGGGATCCTATCTGATCGATTGACGAACTCTAACTTGCCTAACTCAAGTCTAGGGTTCCCAAACCCAACATCCAATCAATCTTGACATGTTGGAACTCCTCATTACCTAGCATCCGGTCAACCTTGATCTACTAGGACTTGTTCACCAAGTGTCCAGTCAATCCCTTGACCCACTTGGACTTTTCTCCTTGTGTCAAATATTTGGTTAATCCTTTGACTTACTTGGACTTCCAATCACTAAATGTCCGATCATCCTTTACCTACTTAGATTTCCATTGTTTGGCTTTACTCACTAGGACATTCTTACTGCCAAACTTCACTCACTAGGACTTTCTCCTGGCTTTACTCATCAGAATTTCTATCTGCCTAGATTCACTCACTAGGTCTTTCACCTGGCTTCACTCATTAGGATTTTCTCACTGTCTGACTTCACTCACCAAGACTTTCCTTTTGCATAACTTCACTGGCCAGGGCTTTTACCTAGTTTCACTCACTAAGATTTCCTTCTGTCTGGCTTCACTCATTAGGATTTTCAACACCAAGTATCCGGTCAATAATAATCCACTTGGATTTCCCTCTTCTGCCAACCTTCCCGTTAGACTTATCCTTGCCTAATCTCCAGTTAGGACTTTCCCAATCAAGTATCTGGTCAACCTTGACATACTTGACTCTTCTTTTTATCAACTTGGTCAACCTTGACCAATCTCCCTAAACGGATGATTGCTCCTGCAATCTCCATACATTGTCAAAACAATCTTTATATATTGTCAAACATCGAAACTCACATATTACAACTCAAGCTTGAGTCAATTCAAGTTTAGTCAACCTGGTCAACCTTGACCTAGGGGAATTACACTAATAAGAATGGTGTAACTGAATGTCAAAATCATATCCTAAAAGATATGATAAAAAGTATGATGAATTTTACTTCTCTATTAGAGTCTTTGTGGGGTGAAACACTCAAGACTGAAGTTTACCTACTCAATAGAGTTCCTAGTAAGACAATTGTTGGTTGCTACTCGGAAAACCTATAGGTTCCACTGTACAAAAATTTTGTACAAAGGTCTGAACCTTTTCCTAGCTACCATGTGTTCTTTTAAATTAAATTTTGGATCGCCTGCGGAACTTAACACGTTTGATCCAAAACTTAATCTATTTGTTCTTTTAGGTTTTGACTTGGATCTCTTGCGGAACTTTACACGTTCGACCCAAGTCTCCTTAAGTTATTAATTCCATTAAATATTAATTTCCATAATTGGTTCCCAGTACTGACGTGGCGAGGCACATGGCCTTCTTGGATATGGGAGCAACCACCACCGACTAGACAAAACCTTTTATAGAAAGCTAATATTTAATTTCCTAAAATAACTTTAGGTTAACCAAAGAGAACAATCAAATCACAAGGAAAAGAAAAAACAAAAGAACACAGCATCGAAAAAACATATTCGAAATTCTAGAACGTAAGCCTCTTGTATTTGGTATTATTTCCATAAATAACTAGCATGATGCGGAAATAAAAATTACTAGTTATACCTTGTAGAAAAACCTCTTGATCTTCTACCGTATTCCTCTTCTAACCTCGGACGTTGTGTGGGCAACGATCTACCGAGATGAGAAACCACCAACCACCTTCTTCTCCTCCAAGCAAGGTTCGGCCACAAAGGAAGAACTTCACCAAAGAAGAAAACCAAAATACTAACCAAGCTCCAAGAGATGTTAGCTTTCTCTCCTTCTTCTTCTTCTTCTCCAAGTAGTATCCGACCACCACAAGAGCTCCAAGGAAGGGAGAGAGGTTCGGCCACCACAAGAGGAAGAGAGGGAGAGGATGGCCGGCCACACCAAGGAACAAAAGAGGGAGAGAAAATAATAGAGGTTGTGTCTCATGAAGGCACCCTCACCCCTTCTTTTATATTCCTTGGCCTAGGCAAATTAGGAAATTTAATTACAATAAAATTTCCTTAATTTTCCTTGACATGAATTAATTGAGAAAAATAAAATAAAATTTCCGAATCAACTTGTGATGGCCGGCCACAATCAAAAGAGCAAATTAGGAGAGTTTCAATCAACAAATTAAAACTTCCTAATTTGTTTCCGGAAATTTTAAAAAATAAATTTTCTCTTTAAAAATCTCTTCATGGTTAATAAAAGGAAATTTCTATAATTTTAATTTTATTATCATGTGAATAATTTTAAAGAGAAAATAAAATATCTCACCAATCTACAAATAAGGAAAGAGATCTAATCTCTTTCTTTAATCTTTTGTAGATCTTTTATAAGAGAGATATTTTAATTTAAATTCTCTTTAATAAATTATTTCTTCCACATAATAAAAATTAAAATTAAAATTCCTTTTTAATTTAATTTGGCCGGCCCCCACTAGCTTGGGTTCAAGCTAGGGCCGGCCACCCAAATTCATACCTAGGCCGGCCCTAGCTTGTTCCCAAGCTAGCTTGGCCGACCCCAATTGGGTGGGTATAGAAGGTGGGTATAGGTGGGTATAGAACTCTATAAATAAGAGGCTACGATAGGGACCGAGAGGAGGAATTGGTTTTGGTCTCCCGATAAAATTAAGCATCCCGTGTTCGCCCCGAACACACAACTTAATTTTATCAATAATAATTCATTCCACTAGAGAACTATTATTGAACTACCGCACCAATCCCAAATTACATTTTTGGGCTCCTTCTTATTATGAGTGTGTTAGTCTCCCTGTGTTTAAGATATCGAATGTCCACTAATTAAGTGAGTTACTGACAACTCATTTAATTAATATCTAAGTCCAAGATTAGTACCACTCAACCTTATTATCATGTCGGACTAAGTCCACCTGCAGGGTTTAACATGACAATCTTTATGAGCTCCTCTTGAGGACATTATCAACCTAGTATCTCTAGGACACAGTTTCCTTCTATAATCAACAACACACACTATAAGTGATATCATTTCCCAATTTATCAGGCTTGTTGATTTATCGAACTAAATCTCACCCATTGATAAATTAAAGAAATAAATATCAAACATATGTGCTTGTTATTATATTAGGATTAAGAGCACACACTTCCATAATAACTGAGGTCTTTGTTCCTTTATAAAGTCAGTATAAAAGAAACGACCTCTAATGGTCCTACTCAATACACTCTGAGTGTACTAGTGTAATTATATAGTCAAGATAAACTAATACCTAATTACACTATGACCTTCTAATGGTATGTTCTTTTCCATTTTGGTCGTGAGCTTCTGTTTATAATTTATAAGGTACTGATAACATTATCTTCTGCATATGACACCACATGCTATGTTATCTATAATATAAATTAATTGAACAACTACAAACAAATGTAGATAAATTGACCAAATGTGATTCTTTATTTAACATGAATGTTTACAAAGCTTAGGCTTTCAGTATACACTCCAACAATCTCCCACTTATACTAATGACTAAGCTGCCATATCTTCTACCATACATCTGATTCCCATTCCCTCCACATGCCGATCGAAAGCTTTCGCCGGAAGGGCCTTAGTGAAAGGATCTGCCAGGTTATCTGCTGATGCAATCTTGGCGATGACAACTTCTCCTCCCTTCACGATATCTCGTATCAGGTGGTACTTGCGCTCTATATGTTTACTTGCCTTATGAGCTCGTAGTTCCTTCGAGTTTGCAACTGCACCGCTATTATCACAATAAATTGTGATGATTTTGGGCAAACCAGGAATCACATCTAAGTCCATTAGAAAGTTCCTGAGCCATACTGCTTCTTTAGCTGCCTCAGAGGCTGCTACATACTCAGCTTCCATGGTTGAGTCCGATACGCTTAACACTCCTCCATGAAATGACTCCACCTCCTAAAGTAAACACATAGCCGATGTAGACTTACTATTATCCCTATCGATTGGAAGTGCCTCAAGGAGTATAACATCTGCCTGGTAAACTAGCATATAATCTCTAGTCCTTCTCGGTACTTTAATATATGCTTTACCGCATTCCAATGTCCTTGTCCAGGTTACTCTATTATCCCCACGCCAAAACAAATATCGGTCTCGTACATAGCATTGCATACATTAGACTTCCTACGAAGCATGAACTCCTTTCATGTCCTCTATCTCTTTCGACGTCTTTGGAGACATCTCTTTAGATAGAGCTACCCCATGTCTAAAAGGTAAGAAACCTTTCTTGGAATTCTGTATGCTAAAACGAGCAAGGATTGTATCTATATATGAAGCTTGGGACAGACACAACATTTTTTTCTTACGATCCCTTATAACTTTGATCCCAAGAATGTGTGCACAATCTCCTAAGTCCTTCATATCAAATTGTTTGGACAACCATACCCTTACGTCTGATAATACCTTGACATTGTTGCCAATTAACAAAATATCATCTACGTATAGTACAAGAAATATCACCACATTTCTGTTACACTTCTTATATACACAAGACTCATCCGGACTTTGAATAAATCCATATGACTGGATTACTTCATTAAACCGGATGTTCCAAGACCTTGAAGCTTGCTTCAGTCCATAAATAGACCGATTGAGCTTGCACACTAGATGCTCTTTGCCTTTTTCAATGAACCCTTCTGGTTGCTTCATATGGATGTTCTCTTCAAGACTTCCATTAAGGAAAGCTGTCTTGACATCCATTTGCCAAATCTCATAATCCATATGAGCAGCAATGGATAAGAGTATCCGGATAGACTTAAGCATGACTACCGGTGAAAAGGTTTCCTCATAATCGATTCCCTCTTTCTGAGTGTACCCTTTTGCAACAAGCCTAGCTTTGAAGGTTTCTACCTTCCCGTCTGTCCCTCTTTTCCTTTTGTAGATCCACTTACATCCAACGGCTTTTACACCATCAGGTGGTTCTACAAGCTCCGGACCTTATTAGAGTACATAGACTCTATTTCAGAATTCATCGCCTTTTGCCAAGATGTTGTCTGTATCTTGGAGTGCTTCATCATATGTCCAGGGATCGGTCATGTTTACAGGATCAAATCCAAGACTCTCCCAAAACATGAATCTTTCAGTTGCCTTACAACCCTCCCTCTACGACGAGGCACTGCGTGGTTGTGTATCATGTGTGACACGTGTTGCGTCTCTTGTGGTACTTCATCTTGCATCGTTGGTACTAAAGTAGACGTGTCCTCTCTTAGTTCTTCTAAAACAACTTTACTATCGGGCTTGTGATCCATTATATAGTCTTCTTCTAAAAGCTGGCATTGGTGCTAACAATGACCTTCCGGTCTTAGGACTATAAAATAAACCACCTTCGTTCCTTTGGGATATCCTACAAACACGCCAACTTCATGCGGATTCTAACTTATCAAGATCTGGTTTCAGAGACATGTGCTGGACTACCCCAATCCGAATATGTCTTAGACGGGTTTTCGCCATTCCACAATTCTATGGGAGTAGAAGAAACTGATTTAGAAGGTACTAAGTTCAAAACGTATCTTCTTGTTTCCGAGCATATCCCAAAACGAATTTGGTAATTCGAATAACTCATCATCGATCTAACCATCTCCATAAGAGTCCTATTCCTTCGCTCGCTACACCATGGGGTGTTCCAGTGCGAACAATTGGGATTGAATCCGACCTCGATAAGTAATTCTTAAACTCTCCTAAGAGGTATTCGCCACCACGATCCGATCAGAGTGTCTTGATACTTTTACCTAGTCGTTTTCCACATCGACCTTGTATTCTTTGAACTTATCAAAGAACTCGGACTTGCGGCGCATTAGGTAAATGTATCCATATCTTGAATAATCGTCTATGAAAGAGACAAAATATTCAAAACCTTCTCTTGCCTGGACAGACATAGGACCACACAAATCAGAGTGAACCAATTCTAACACTTCTTTGGCTCTATACCCCTTGGCCTTGAACGGCCTCTTGGTCATTTTACCTTCCAAGCAGGATTCACAAGTTGGAAAATTTTCCAACTCTAATGAACCCAAAAGTCCATCGGCTATAAGCCTCTGAATCCTACTTAAGTTAATATGACCAAGCCTTAGATGCCAAAGATATGCTTGGTTCATTTCCGAAGGTTCTTTTCTCTTATTAGAATTAGAAGATGAGTTATAAATTTCCATGTTTTGCTTTGTGGAAGAAATTGGATTTAAAGTATACAAATTGCCAACTAATGCACCAGAACAGATAATCACTTTATTTCTTTTAATAACTACATCGTTACTGAAAGAAACTAAATATCCATCTAAAAACAGTTTAGAAACTGAAATTAAATTCTTTCTAAAACTGGGTACATAAAGACAATTTCTTAAAATCAAATTTCTATTTCTACTAAAAGATAAGTAGACGTCTCCCACTGCAACAGCTGCCACTTTAGTAGCATTGTCCATGTAGACGGTAATTTCTCCTTCAGATAGTCGTCGGGTTTCCTGGAACCCCTGCAAGGAATTGCAGACATGATCAGTGGCTCCCGTATCTACACACCAGGTGTTGGTAGATAACACCGCTAAACATGTTTCAACAACTAGAGTATGAGATATACCTTTGTTTTGGTTCCTACGAGGACAGTCCGCCTTCCAATGTCCCGCTTCAGATGAAGCACTTGCCTTCGACTTCTTCATTCCAACTTTAAACCCGTACTCCGAGATTTATTCACTTTCTTTCTTGAACCGACTTGTTTCTTCTTCTTCCTTCCTTTCGGTTTAGAAGTAGAACCATTTTCAAGATAGTGAATTCGAGCATTGTGACGAAATAATCCTTCCGCTGCTTGTCAATAGTTCCGCTAATGAATAAACCCTCTTATTCATATTATAGTTCAAGCGAACTGCTCAAAACTTCTAGGTAGCGTTGGAGGATCATATCGATCTGGGTTTCCCATCAATTTCTCCTCCAAGGATCGTATCTCGTTCGGATAAGCCATCATCTTTAGGATATGATCCCTTACAGGAGTACCCTGCATGGTGGCTGTCATTATCTTTCTCATAACTTCTTGCCTAGAAGCCCTATCCCGATGACCAAAGAGTTCCTTGAGATTGTTCATAATATCATAGTCGTTGGTAAATCTTGATGTTGATGTTGCAATACATTTGACATTGAAGCCAAAATGTAACACCGCGCCATCTCATCTGCTTTTACCCATTTCCTATGATATTCAATCTCCTCTTGGGTAGATTCACCAGTGGGTGCATCAGGGCAATGCTCGATCAGTACATATTTATAGCTTTCAGCAGTAAGAACAATGTCCGTGTTTCTTTTCCAATCTATGTAGTTTGGTCCAGTAAGTCTATTCTGTTGAAGTATGATGGACATTGGGTTGAAAGACATCCTAAGAATCACAAATATCTTTTGGTCAGAACTCTAAATTTAGAATAATATTGATTCCTCAAACAATACTATTTTAAATTAACCAACACCTCATAACACCGTGAATTTTGTATGCCACGTTAGTGTGGACGTATACAAATTCAACATTTGTAAAAGGAGAGTTTTAACCCATTAATTTTATTATCTTGTCAACCTAACTTTTGACAAATAAAATTAATAGTTGGTATTTTGGTCACACAAATAATAGCAGGTGACTCCGTTGGGGAGGATACTATTAGATGTGTCTAAGTGTATACCATTACTTGACACTAAGTCCATTAATAAGATTATGCCCCTTCCGTTGGGGAAGATCACACGCTCTTAATTAACTTCCTATAGTCATCCAAAAATGGAAGTCTGTTCTAGTGATCCGCAAACAAGCTCATCCGTTATGGAGGAAGGCACTCAGAGCCAACGCGCAAACTTGTTTGCATCACTTACAAACCAGTAATGGAGACCATGGGATTTATTTAAAAATCTCTCTCCCACTTAGTTATTTATAAATGAGGAATTTTAACTATGCTAGCCTACTTTACTTGTAAACTAACATGCACACACAGCATAATATAAAAGCAATAGAGAAACTAATTTTCAACTATTATGGCTTTTATCTCTAGTTGTCCTCCGTGTGTTGTCATCCCAAGTCACTGCCATATTTGGCCACCGCCATCGGGTCTAGTCATCCATCTTGCTCCTTGTTCCGCTGCGCCTCTGGTCCTTAGAAGGTTCCACGCTTTGCAAGATTCGATCCGCGACATAAATAGAATTTTACATTTTGATCCTATATTCCATAAAAGGAATGTACATGTATCTAGATTAAAAATAAAATCCTAATAAAACTAAATACAGCTCCTGCTGTATTTGAATACAATCATGCACACACATTTAAATGCCCTTGACATGTCCAAGGGTCCAATCACACACATAATAACTAAAAGCCATAATAGTTGGATCCTGCATCCACAAAGTTAGCACACCCTACTATTAACCTGCCTAAATTATGTATGGCATGTGCATAATTAAACTAAATACCAAATACACAGAGGCAAAACCCTAGCTCTGATACCAATTGTTGGTTGCTACTCGGAAAACCTATAGGTTCCACTGTACAAAAATTTTGTACAAAGGTCTGAACCTTTTCCTAGCTACCATGTGTTCTTTTAAATTAAATTTTGGATCGCCTGCGGAACTTAACACGTTTGATCCAAAACTTAATCTATTTGTTCTTTTAGGTTTTGACTTGGATCTCCTGCGGAACTTTACACGTTCGACCCAAGTCTCCTTAAGTTATTAATTCCATTAAATATTAATTTCCATAATTGGTTCCCAGTACTGACGTGGCGAGGCGCATGACCTTCTTGGATATGGGAGCAACCACCACCGACTAGACAAAACCTTTTATAGAAAGCTAATATTTAATTTCCTAAAATAACTTTAGGTTAACCAAAGAGAACAATCAAATCACAAGGAAAAGAAAAACAAAAGAACACAACATCGAAAAACATATTCAAATTCTAGAACGTAAGCCTCTTGTATTTGGTATTATTTCCATAAATAACTAGCATGATGCGGAAATAAAATTACTAGTTATACCTTGTAGAAAAACCTCTTGATCTTCTACCGTATTCCTCTTCTAACCTCGGACGTTGTGTGGGCAACGATCTACCGAGATGAGAAACCACCAACCACCTTCTTCTCCTCCAAGCAAGGTTCGGCCACAAAGGAAGAACTTCACCAAAGAAGAAAACCAAAATACTAACCAAGCTCCAAGAGATGCTAGCTTTCTCTCCTTCTTCTTCTTCTTCTCCAAGTAGTATCCGGCCACCACAAGAGCTCCAAGGAAGGGAGAGAGGTTCGGCCACCACAAGAGGAAGAGAGGGAGAGGATGGCCGGCCACACCAAGGAACAAAAGAGGGAGAGAAAATAATAGAGGTTGTGTCTCATGAAGGCACCCTCACCCCTTCTTTTATATTCCTTGGCCTAGGCAAATTAGGAAATTTAATTACAATAAAATTTCCTTAATTTTCCTTGACATGAATTAATTGATAAAAATAAAATAAAATTTCCCAATCAACTTGTGATGGCCGGCCACAATCAAAAGAGCAAATTAGGAAAGTTTCAATCAACAAATTAAAACTTCCTAATTTATTTCCGGAAATTTTAAAAAATAAAATTTCTCTTTAAAAATCTCTTCATGGTTAATAAAAGGAAATTTCTATAATTTTAATTTTATTATCATGTGAATAATTTTAAAGAGAAAATAAAATATCTCACCAATCTACAAATAAGGAAAGAGATCTAATCTCTTTCTTTAATCTTTTGTAGATCTTTTATAAGAGAGATATTTTAATTTAAATTCTCTTTAATAAATTATTTCTTCCACATAATAAAAATTAAAATTAAAATTCCTTTTTAATTTAATTTGGCCGGCCCCCACTAGCTTGGGTTCAAGCTAGGGCCGGCCACCCAAATTCATACCTAGGCCGGCCCTAGCTTGTTCCCAAGCTAGCTTGGCCGGCCCCAATTGGGTGGGTATAGAAGGTGGGTATAGGTGGGTATAGAACTCTATAAATAAGATGCTACGATAGGAACCGAGAGGAGGAATTGGTTTTGGTTTCCCGATAAAATTAAGCATCCCGTGTTCGCCCCGAACACATAACTTAATTTTATCAATAATAATTCATTCCACTAGAGAACTATTATTGAACTACCGCACCAATCCCAAATTACATTTTTGGGCTCCTTCTTATTATGAGTGTGTTAGTCTCCCTGTGTTTAAGATATCGAATGTCCACTAATTAAGTGAGTTACTGACAACTCATTTAATTAATATCTAAGTCCAAGAGTAGTACCACTCAACCTTATTATCATGTCGTACTAAGTCCACCTGCAGGGTTTAACATGACAATCTTTATGAGCTCCTCTTGAGGACATTATCAACCTAGTATCTCTAGGACACAGTTTCCTTCTATAATCAACAACACACACTATAAGTGATATCATTTCCCAATTTATCAGGCTTGTTGATTTATCGAACTAAATCTCACCCATTGATAAATTAAAGAAATAAATATCAAACATATGTGCTTGTTATTATATTAGGATTAAGAGCACACACTTCCATAATAACTGAGGTCTTTGTTCCTTTATAAAGTCAGTATAAAAGAAACGACCTCTAATGGTCCTACTCAATACACTCTGAGTGTACTAGTGTAATTATATAGTCAAGATAAACTAATACCTAATTACACTATGACCTTCTAATGGTATGTTCCTTTCCATTTTGGTCGTGAGCTTCTGTTTATAATTTATAAGGTACTGATAACATTATCTTCTGCATATGACACCACATGCTATGTTATCTACAATATAAATTAATTGAACAACTACAAACAAATGTAGATAAATTGACCAAATGTGATTCTTTATTTAACATGAATGTTTACAAAGCTTAGGCTTTCAGTATACACTCCAACAACAATAACTAAAATCACATTCGAGATGTGGACGGGTAGGAAGTCTAGCATTAGACATTTATACGTTTGGAGTTGTCCAACTGAAGTTAGGCTTTACAGGCCCAATGAAAGAAAACTGGATTTAAAAAAAGTTAGCTGTAATTTTGTAAGTTACTCTGAGAAGTCAAAATGGTATAAATTTTATAATCCCTCTAACAGATTCTTCTTTGAAACTGAAAATATCAAGTTCATTGAGGACAGTGGAAGTGATAAGGTCAGAGAAGTATCTTTTGAGAAACATATTGGCAATCCTTCTGTAGTCACTGCTAATGCAATCAGTAGCGGTGTCGTTATCATACCACATATTATGGGTATCACACATCTAGTGAGCATAGTGAACCAAGATATTCACATGATATCTCTAATGTAATTAGAGGAGTCTACCACTGAAATTTAAGTATTGCCTTATATTAATGAGTAAATATCTCAATCACCTCAAATACAAGTGTGTTTAAGGTGATCCACAAGGGAAAGGAGAACCATAAATTCTCATGATTATATTTATCCACAAGAGCATGATTTTCATATAGGATTGAAAGTGATCCTATATCTTTCTAAGAAGTCAAACAATGCTCTAACCTTAAAAGGTGGATTAACGTTAATCTTGTCTAAAGGCTAAGGAGATGACGTGTTGGCTTTAGTCGATGGTTTGTTGAAAGATAGAAGACTTTTTGAGATTAAAAAAAACTCCTCAATAATCCTATGCACAATCAGATGATCCAACAAAATGTTAGTGACTAAGGATCGTGGTGGGGATCTCTGGCTAGGTTTTTTTTACACTCAAGTCAGTTATCTCTCCAGAAGGTAGATGAAGAATAGTAAGGAAACTGCGTGCAAGAGGATAGGGTTCAGATGCAGATGCTTGCGTACCATGTTAACAAAAAAGGATCCATTTTTTATACCACCTCTCATTGTTAGGATATGCCCGATGCGGGTGTGTTCTAGAACACGTTTTGTAAAAATGTGCAGTGAAAAATAAAATAATAATGATTTTTAATTATTACATCACACACACCACACACATACAAAGATATAACATGTCAAATATGTTGCATAATTAAAATTTTACAGAAAGTAAATTTACACTAGGTATGCTTTAAGGATGACCTGTAACGAGAAGGACGTCAACCTTAGCAATGTTGTTAAACCTCGCCTCTATTCGTATCCATGCTGAACTCCTCAAAACAACTCCTTAAGTACCTCTCCTCTATTTGTATTCATGCTGAACTCCTCAAAACAACTCCTTGAGTATAATTCTCTCCTTTGAAAGTTACAAGCCTCTCCTTGTGGTGGTCACAAAAACAAGAGGGAATAAATAATGAAACTGTTGGTTGCTACTCGGAAAACCTAAAGGTTCCACTGTACAAAAATTTTGTACAAAGGTCTGAACCTTTTCCTAGCTACCATGTGTTCTTTTAAATTAAATTTTGGATCGCCTGCGGAACTTAACACGTTTGATCCAAAACTTAATTTATTCGTTCTTTTAGGTTTTGACTTGGGTCTCCTGCGGAACTTAACACATTTGACCCAAATCACCTTAAGTTATTAATTTCATTAAATATTAATTTCCATAATTGGTTCCCAGTACTGACGTGGCGAGGCACATGACCTTCTTGGATATGGGAGCAATCACCACCGACTAGACAAAACCTTTTATGGAAAGCTAATATTTAATTTCCTAAAATAACTTTAGGTTAACCGAAAAGAACAATCAAATCACAAGGGAAAAAAATAAATAAAATAAAAGAACACAACATCGAAAAACATATTCGAAATACTAGAATCGCATGCCTCTTGTATTTGGTATTATTTCAAAAAATAACTAGTATGATGCGGAAAGAAAAATTACTAGTTATACCTTTTAGAAAGACCTCTTGATCTTCTACCGTATTCCTCTTCTAACCTCGGACGTTGTGTGGGCAACGATCTTCCGAGATGAGAAACCACCAAAGCACCTTCTCCTTTCTTCAAATTTCGGCCAAGCACAAAGCTTCCAAAAGATGAAGATCTTTTCCACCAACCAAGCTCTAAGGGATATAAGCTTTCTCTCCTTCTTCCTCAAGCTAGATCCGGCCACCAATTAAAACTCCATGAGCATGAAGAGGTTCGGCCACAAAGAGAAGAAGGAAGGGCCGACCACTCCACCAAGGAAAAGAGGGAGAAAAATAGAATAGAGTCGTTAGCCTTGAAGCCTCCTCTACCCCCTCTTTTATAATCCTTGATCTTGGCAAATAAGAAAATTTTAATAAAAACTTCCTTAATTCTTTTGCCATTGAAAAGGAAAATTTATTTAATTAAAAATAAAATTCTTTCTCAATTTTATTTTGGCCAGCCATATGAAAGCTACAAACAAGGAGAGTTTTAATTAATTAAAACTTCCTAATTTATCTCCAGAAATTTTTAAAAAAAATTCTCCAATAATTTTTATCCCTTTATGATTGGTTTATAAAAAGGAAATTTAATAAATTAAAATCTTTCTTTTAAACATGTGGATAAAAAGAAAGTTATCTCTAAAAATTAAAATCTCTTTTAATCTACAAATAAGGAAAGATATCAAATCTTTTCTTAATCTTTTGTAGAAACTTATAAAAGAGAATATTTAATTTTAAACTCTCTTTTAAATTATGAACATGATTAAAAATGAAAGTTTTCTTAAAATTTAAAATCCTCCTTTAATCAACAAATAAGGAAAAATTTCAAATTTTAAACTCTCTTTTAAACATGTAGATGATTTACAAATAAGGAAAGTTTTTACCAAAAAATTAAAACCATCCTTTTAAACTACAAATAAGGAAAGAGATTAATCTCTTCTCTTAATATTTTGTAGAAAGTTATAAAAGGAAATTTTTAATTTTTAAACTCTCTTTTAAAATCATGATATCCACATAAGAAATAATTTTAATAAAAATCCTTTTTAATATTCTAGTGGATCCAAGCTTTGGCCGGCCACCTACATGACTCATCCACTTGGTCTTGGATGACCCTAGCTTGGGTTCCAAGCTAGCTTGGCCGACCCCATTGGATGGGTAAGAAGGTGGGTATGCGGTGGGTATAAATCTCTATATACTAGAGGCTACGATAGGGACCGAGAGGAGGAATTGGTTTTGGTCTCCCGATGAAATTAAGCATCCCGTGTTCGCCCAGAACACGCAACTTAATTTTATCAATAATAATTCATTCCACTAAAGAACTATTATTGAACTACCGCACCAATCCCAAATTACATTTTGGGCTCCTTCTTATTTTGAGTGTGTTAGTCTCCCTGTGTTTAAGATAACAAATGTCCACTAATTAAGTAAGTTACTGACAACTCACTTAATTAATATCTAGCTCCAAGAGTAGTACCACTCAACTTCATCGTCATGTTGGACTAAGTCCACCTGCAGGGTTTAACATGACAATCCTTATGAGCTCCTCTTGGGGACATTCTCAACCTAGATCACTAGGACACAGTTTCCTTCTATAATCAACAACACACACTATAAGTGATATCATTTCCCAACTTATCGGGCTTATTGATTTATCGAACTAAATCTCACCCATTGATAAATTAAAGAAATAAATATCAAATATATGTGCTTGTTATTATATTAGGATTAAGAGCACACACTTCCATAATAACTGAGGTTTTTGTTCCTTCATAAAGTCAGTATAAAAGGAACGACCTCAAATGGTCCTACTCAATACACTCTAAGTGTATTAGTGTAATTATATAGTTAAGATAAACTAATACCTAATTACACTACGACTTTCCAATGGTTTGTTCCTTTCCATCTTAGTCGTGAGCTACTGTTTATAATTTATAAGGAAACCGATAACATGATCTTCTGTGTGTGACACCACACATCATGTTATCTACAATATAAATTAATTGAACAACTACATTTATCATAAATGTAGACATTTGACCAATGTGATTCTTATTTCTAGATAAATGTTTATACCAAAAGCTAGGCTTTTAGTATACACTCTAACAATCTCCCACTTATACTAAAAGACTAAGCTGCCATATCTGCTGTCATTCATCTGATTCCCAACCCTTCAACATGCCCATCAAAAGCTCTTGCCTTAAGGACCTTAGTGAAAGGATCTATAGGTCATCACCTGATGCAATCTAGGTGGCAACAACTTCTCCTCGTTTATACGATTTCTCATATTGGGTGGTACTTGCGCTCTATTGTGTTTACTTGCCTTATAGACTTATGGTTTCTTCGAGTTTGCTACTGCACCAACATTATTACAATAAATTGTAATAATCTTTGGATAAACCAGAAATCATATCTAAGTCTATCTTGAGGTTATTGAGTCATTCAGCTTTTATGGCTACCTCAGAGACTTGCCATATACTAAGCTTCTATGGTGGAGTCCAGAAAAACACCTATGCTTATCACTCTTCCATAGTTATGACTTTACCTCCTAAAGTAAACACAAAACCCCGAGGTTGACTTATTATTGTCCCTATCCGATTGGAAGTCAAAATCCATGTAACTCACAAGGACCAAATTAACTGCCTTGTAAGCTAGCATATAATCTCTAGTGCCTCTAAGGTACTTCAATATATGCTTTACTGCAGTCCACTGTCCTTGTCCTGGGTTACTTTGATATCTGCTAACTATGCCCTTGGAATGATCTCGTGCATAGCATACATTAGGCTTCCGACAGCCGAAGCATAAAGAACTGCCTTTATTTCCTTTATCTCCTTTGATGTCTACAGAGACATATCTTTAGATAAAGTTACTCCATGCTGAAAAGGTAAGAAACCTTTCTTGGAGTTTTGCATGCTTTAAAACGAGCAAGGATTTTTCCGATGTATGAAGCTTGGGATAAGTAAAATATTCTTTCCTTGTGATCTCTTATTACATTGATCTCAAGAATATATACATTCTCCCAAGTCCTTTATATCGAATTGTTTGGACAACCATACCCTTACTTCTGACAACATTTTGATATTGTTTCCAACTACCAAAAATGTTATCTACGTATAGTACAAGAAATACCACCACGCTTCCATCACACCTTTTGTATACACAAGACTTATCCGGTTACTAAATCCATAGATCTGGATTACTTTGATAAACCGGATGTTCCAAGACCTTGAAGCTTTGCCTCAGTCCATAGACTGATTGAGCTTGCACACAAGATGCTCTTAGCCCTTTGTAATGAACCCTTCTGGTTGCTTTATATGGATGCTTTCTTCAAGACTTCCATTAAGGAATGCTGTCTTGTCATCCACTTGCCAAATAGATAAAAGAATCCGGATAGACTTAAGCATAGCTACCAGTGAAAAAGTTTCCTTTTTCATCAAGCCTTGCTTTGAAAGTTACTACCTTCCTGTCTATCTCTCTTTTCCTATTATAGACCTTTTTAAACCTAACGGCTTTTACACCATTTGGTGATTCTACAAGCTTCCAGATTTTATTAGAATACATATATTCTAATTCTGTTATTCATTACTCTTTGCCAAGATGCTGCATCTTTATCTTGGAGTACTTCATCATATGACCGGAGATCAGGTTCATGTCCTCTAGGGATTGAATCCAAAAACTCTCCCAAAACATGAACCTATTTAGGTTGCCTAACAACCCTCCCACTACGACAAGGCACTTTCTGCAATTGTGTATCATTTGTGATACGTGTTGCAGTTTTCTTGTGGTATCTCATCTTGTATAGTTGGTACTAGGTTAGACATGTCCTTTATTATTTCCTTAAGAACAAATTTACTTATGAGCACGTGGTTTATTATATAGTCATTTTCTAAAAATCAGTCATTGATGCTAACAATGACCTTCTGATTTTTAAGACTATAATCCTACTTTTGTTTATCTAGGATAACTTACAAACAAGTGAACTCCTATCCAACTTATCATTGTCTCTCTTTAACATATGTGCTGGATTACCCGAATCCGAATATGCTTCAAAATAGGTTTTCACCTATTCATCAATTCTATATGAGTAGAGAGTTCTAACTTGGAAGGTACTATGTTCACTTTCGTTTTCAGAGTTTATCCTTAAAACAAATTTGGTAATTTTCTGAATAACTCATCATCAGCAAGACCAGCAGTAGAAGAATTCTCAGCTTAATTGATTGATCCTGAAGCTCCTGCCTGGGGCTTCTTTTATATGCTGTTCTAGGCGCCTGGATCCCTTCCGAGCGCCTGGAATGTGACGTAACTGCACAAACCATGATGCTCCACGTGGCGACGACTCGGCTGGATAGAATTCGCCTTCCGGGCGCCCGGACCACCTTGTTCCAGAAAGACTCCTTTTTCCTGCAAAACAAAGTTAGTCCGAGGCAAATATACATCCTGTAAAACAAATTGTTAGCACAGTTAAAGTTCAACAGATGGATAAAGAGAGTATGACTTAGATTCCGTCTTTCCAAGACCGGAATCTAGTCACGATCTCGACTTAGACATCCGAAATGGATCTAAGCCGGATCGACGCCTAATGTCCCCTTCCCGGGAACGCGTCCTCACAGTCACTCCCCTCCAGTGACTTACCTCACTTACCTGCCAGACGTCCGGTCAGCCCGTCGACCCGTCTGGACTTCTCGCCAAGCGTCCGGTCAGCCCGTCGACCCGCTTGGACTTCTCGCCAGCTATCCGGTCAGCCCGTCGACCTAGCTGGACTTCTCGCCAAGCGTCCGGTCAGCCCGTCGACCCGCTTGGACTTCTCGCCAGCTATCCGGTCAGCCCGTCGACCTAGCTGGACTTCTCCTGCACACTCGATCAAAGTGTCAAACAACAACAAAACTAACTTAACCTGATTTGTCATTCATCAAAACCTGGGTTAAATCGTTAGTGCTAACCGCACCAACAATCTCCCCCTTTTTGATGGAATGACAACTTGGTTAAGTTAGTGAAAACATATGCAAGAACCATGCATTTATGTGGTTTTTAAGTTAGTTTGAATTTTCAGTTAGGTTCAGCTAACTTAACCTAACTTAACCACCTAACCCTCCCCCTTTGGCATTCGTCAAAAATAAGCATGGATTAAATAATTATAGACTTCAGACAAAAAAATGTCAAGTTAATCTGGGGGAGTTTAAGCTTTTGAAAATTTGTTTAAAGCATTAGCTTTTAGCTTTTAGAAAGCTAGCTAAGTTTAGATAGTTTCATTTTCAAACATAAGTTTTCAAAAACCAAAATTCCAAAACTAAGTTTGAAAAATTTATTTTTCCAAAAACTGATTTATTTTTCAACACTAAGTTTGTAAACGATTTAATTTAAAACTTAAGTTTTGACAATGATTTAAGTTTGAAAAATCTAACTTTCATAATTTTCAACACTGAGTTAAGCAAATCAAATTTCAGTTTGCAAATATTGATTTTGAACTTTACTTTTAGTTTTCAAAGGAGTTTGGTAGAACTAATTTTGATAAAGTAAAATAATTAAATCTAATTTTCAAAAATCAAAATTTTAAAGTTCAAAAGTACTAGTTTCAAAACCATGGTTTAAAATACTTGAAAAGTTGAGTTTTCAAAAACTAAGTAAAAAGGATAAAAAGTTTGTGATTTAAAAGAAACAATTTTGAGTTGATTTAAAAAAAATTTCACAATTTTAAGCAAGTTGATTTTGAAAATTGATTTTTAAACTTTGATTTTCAAAATTAAGGAAAATGATTTTGAAAAGCTTAGTTTGTAAACTTAAGTTTTGAAAAATCTAATTTCCACAATTTTCAAAACTAAGTTAAATCTAATTTTCAAAATCAATTTTCAATAAAAAGTAAAACCCAATTCTTAAAAACAACTTAGTTTTATAAGAGTTAGTTTTCAAAAGTAGGTTTAAGAAATTTTTAAGAAAATATTTTTCAAACAAAATTTAAAATATTTTATATAAAGGAAAATTTTTAATTAATTCCTCCCCCTGAACCTAACATAAAATTTGAAAATATTTGCTAAAAATATTCAAAGTAGATATATATTTGTTTTATAAATTGAGGTAGAATTTTCTAGAGAGATTTTAAAGAGAAGATTAAAAAAATAACACTTCAGGAGATAATTAAACAATAAACCTCCCCCTTAATTTGATACTCCTTTAATTTATTAATCCTCCTTATTTATTACATCCCCTTAATATAAAATTTTACAACCGTAATATATTTTTGTACCTAAGTGTTTTAGACGATTGTATAATTATCTTTATAAAATTGTTCATTTAAATTTGACTAACCGTAATTAATGTTAGATTAAGTTGAAATAAATTAACCTTTAGTGTAATGTTAAGTAAGATAAGTTGTTATTAATTCAATAATTGATCAATATTAATAATTTATTGATTAAATTTTGCTATAATCTAAATTTTGTATTAATTGATGAAGGTGTTAGTTATAATTTAACTTTTCATTTACTTCCTTTTAAGTTGGATTGACTTAGTTTAAAGTTGGTAATTTGAAGTTAAACTCGTTATTAAACAAGGTTAAGTAAGGTTCAATTTAAGTCAAACTTTTATTATGTTTTAATAAAAATAATTAATATTTTAAAGGTTGATTAAGAAAAATGACTTAGAGTAATTTTAATATTTTTACTAAGGTTAAACCTAGGTTCTGATCAAATCAAGCTTAGTTCTCAAATAAAGTTAAACTTAAATAGTTAAATTCTACTTATTAATTACATAATTAAGTTTTAATGAGTTTTAATTTAAGATCTAATTTTCAGTTAAGTTAAATTAAAAAATAATTTTAAGATTAAAATGATGTTTAAGATTAAAAATGAGTTTAAAGTCAAAATAATAATTTTTAAAGTGAAAATAGTCTATAGAAATAATTTATTATTATTACTATTTTTTTTTTAAGTTAAAAGAATTTTATTATAGTGAAAAAATAAGAAGAATTTTTCAAAATGATACATAAATTTTAAAATAGTTTTTAAATGATTTTTATAAGTTTTTAAAATAATTTTTGAAATAATTTTTAAGTTAAAATGATTTAAAAATATAATTTTTATATTAAAATAATTTTTAAGTTAAAATAATTTTTAAGTTAAAATAATTTTAAGTTAAAATAATTTTTATGTTAAAATAATTTTTAAAATAACAATAATTTTAAAAGGTTTTAAAAGAATTTTTAAAGTTTATGAAAATGATTTTTAAAAGAGTTTTTTAAAATAATTTTTAAAAGAATTTTCTTAAAGTTTTTAAAATGATTTTTAAAATAGTTTTTTTTTAAAAAATAATTTTTTTTAAAGTTTTTAAAATGATTTTTAAAAGAGTTTTTAAAATAATTTATAAAATGTTTTAAAAGAATTTTTTAAAAGAATTTTTTAAAGTTTTTAAAATGATTTTTAAAAGAGTCTTAAAATAATTTTTAAAAGAATTTTTTAAAGTTTTTAAAATGATTTTTAAAATAGTTTTTAAAATAATTTATAAAATGTTTTAAAAGAATTTTTTAAAAGAATTTTTTAAAGTTTTTAAAATGATTTTTAAAAGAGTCTTAAAATAATTTTTAAAATTTTTTTTTAAAGTTTTTAAAATGATTTTTAAAATAGTTTTTAAAATAATTTATAAGTTTAGAATAAAATTTTTAAGTTAAATATAAAATTATTAAAGTTAAATTTAAAATTATTTTTTTTAAAATTATTTTTTTTAAAATTAATTTTTGTATTCAAAATTTAATTTTAATTAATTTTAATTTAATTTCAAATTCGAAATTTAATTTTAATTTGAAATTCAATTTGAAATTTGAAATTTTAATTTTAATTTGAAATTCAATTTAAAATTTAATTTTAATTAATTTTAATTTAATTTGAAAATTAATTTTATCCTTATTCATCTCACCCGATCTAGATTATCAATCAGGGAATCCTATAATTTTGTGAGATGAATTAGATTTAATTACAGAGTTTGTTTTAACTTTTGTTAGATTCAGGTTTAGCTTTGGTCTCAACAAATAGGCATTCTTCGGATAAACTTCTAAGCTTGGTGAGTCACTTGGACGTCATTAGAAGTAGCCAACCTTTCGAGGTTTTCCGAATAGTCCTATCCACGGAGCTTAGTATTAAACCTTGGTCTAACTAGTTAGGATCCATTTAAGGGTAGCTTCGGTCAGTTCCACTTGGCCAAATGCACCAGATCGAAGCCATATCTTTCTAGACATGCGATGCCCAAGCTTCCCTAACGTACTATCATCCAAAAACTTCACCAGTACCATGATTCAAGTTAAACTTGGTCTCTTTTTAACTAATCCTAATTACCCTGTCGGGTTAGTTTGTTTGGGTTACCCTGTCGGGTAAGTTAGTTTTGGAGGTACCAGCTATTCTGGAGTCTCCCCCTAAATTATTGGTCTTTAATTTAAGATTTTTGTATAATTAGAGTTGGTTTTAGTTAAGTTGTAATGTTTAATTTGTAATTTAAATTTAAGTTTTTAATTTTGAATTAATTAAATTGGTCAAATTATCTTTCTTTAAGAGGGTGTATTTAATATTTGAATGTTCTTTCAATTTCAATTTTATTGGGTTAATTGAATTATCTTTCTTTAATAGGTTATTTTTAAAGTTTAAGTTTTTATTTATTTTTAAATTTGAATTAACTAAACTGTTTGAATTATATTTTCTTAATGGTTTATCTTTTAGCTTTTTATTAATTGTTAATTTTGAAATTTCTAGATTATTTTTGTTTAATATGTTATCTTTAACATTTAATTTTAAGTTTGTTAAATTCCGTTTTGATTTTATCAAAGTGTTTGATTTTATCCTTATATTTTCTTTGCCTTTTAAATTGATATGGTTAATTGAATTTATTAGATTAGTTTTATCTTTAAAGTTTAATTTCTTATTAATTAAATTATCTTGGTTTTGGATAGAATTTTCTAGATTAATATTGTCTAGATTAAATAATTTATTAATTTTATCTAGATCAATATTGACCTTGTCATCTTTTTTGTTTGAATTTTCAAATTTGTTTAGGTTTAAATTCAAATTTTTAGATTTATTAATTATTTTCAAATTTTCTGTATTTTCTAAATTAATTATATTTGTTTTATTAGAAAATATCCTAGAGGTATTTTTGCAAGTATTGTCATGTACACTATTTTCACATATACTTTCAGACATATCCAAATTAACAGTCGCATATTTTAAACTACTACTAGCAAGGGTGTTTTGGTAAATATTACTAACCTTGAGAGCAACCCCTAATTCAGCAGGCTTCTCCGTTGGATCTGACTCGAGTCCGGATTCGACTTTAACTTGATCTTCTAGCTCCATCGGCATCTCGTGAAGCTTGATCAACTGGGTCCACAGCTCATATGCATTCTTGTACTTTTCTAATCTGCATAAAATATTGTTAGGTAAAACATTACAAATAATGTTACTTACCTTTTTGTTCAGTTCCGAGTTTTGAGAAGGTTTCCTCAAAATTAGCACATAATCGATGTCTACGCTTCCTAAGAAGCATTCCATTAATCGCTTCCAATAGTTGAAGTCTTCATGATCGTATGGTGGAGGTTCGTGAGAGTTCCGTCCTTCTAGAAGAGTCATTATTCTTGCACACAGACAAACAAACAAAAAAAATCCCAAGACTTGGTCTTGGATTAGCAGTGCAGGAAAAAAATAATATTTCACTATTTTCGAAAAAAGTAATAAAATATTATTAAAATATTAATAAAAAAATATTATTTCAAAATTTTGAAAATGTAATATCTTGTCAATACTAAGCAATGGTGAAGAGATGACGATGTATTTTTCAAAAATAGTTTTGGAGGGAAAAAAACGAAAGGCGTAAGGTTTTATTTTAAAGACAAATGATATCTAATTTTTCTTTCAAAAAGTCCCCCCTTTGCCTGATTGGTGGTTCCACCAAATCAGAGCGGTACCTGCTCTGATACCACTTGTAGGACCGTTAGATTCGATAGAGGGGGGGGGGGGGGTGAATATCGATTCGAAAAAGACGAGTATAAACGCAGCGGAAAAGTAAAATAGACACAGTTGTTTTACTTCGTTCGGAGCTTGTGACGACTCCTACTCGAAGGCCCGTAGTCCTTGACCACTTTCGTTGGGCAATCACTAGCAATTCGAAATAATGATTACAAAAGAACCGTACAGTGAATGCTAATGAAAACTAAAAACAAAATACCGACAAGAAGGGAAAAGAATGGAGCGTAGTGTCGGAGCTTTGTTGGCGTCGCACTGAACGTTGAGCAGCAAGACCAGCAGTAGAAGAATTCTCAGCTTAATTGATTGATCCTGAAGCTCCTGCCTGGGGCTTCTTTTATATGCTGTTCCAGGCGCCTGGATCCCTTCCGGGCGCCTGGAATGTGACGTAACTGCACAAACCATGATGCCTTCCGGGCGCTCGGATCCCTTCCGGGCGCCCGGACCTCCGGGCGCCCGGATCCCCTCCGGGCGCCCGGACCTCCGGGCGCCCGGACCTCTGGGCACCCGGACCACCTTGTTCCAGAAAGACTCCTTTTTCCTGCAAAACAAAGTTAGTCCGAGGCAAATATACATCCTGTAAAACAAATTGTTAGCACAGTTAAAATTCAACAGATGGATAAAGAGAGTATGACTTAGATTCCGTCTTTCCGAGACCGGAATCTAGTCACGATCTCGACTTAGACATCCGAAATGGATCTAAGCCGGATCGACGCCTAATGTCCCCTTCCCGGGAACGCGTCCTCACAGTCACTCCCCTCCAGTGACTTACCTCACTTGGTCAGCCCGTCGACCCGTCTGGACTTCTCGCCAAGCGTCCGGTCAGCCCGTCGACCCGCTTGGACTTCTCGCCAGCTATCCGGTCAGCCTGTCGACCTAGCTGGACTTCTCGCCAAGCGTCCGGTCAGCCCGTCGACCCGCTTGGACTTCTCGCCAGCTATCTGGTCAGCCCGTCGACCTAGTTGGACTTCATGCCAGACATCCGGTCAGCCCGTCGACCTGTCTGGACTTCTCCTGCACACTCGATCAAAGTGTCAGACAACAACAAAACTAACTTAACCTGATTTGTCATTCATCAAAACCTGGGTTAAATCGTTAGTGATAACCGCACCAACAGCTTTCTCTTAAAATTAGAAGATGTGTTACTAATTTCCATTTGTTGCATCGTGGGAGTTATTGGATTATAAATTGTCAACCATCATACCAGAATAGATAACTTCCCTATTTTTCTTGATAACAACTTTGTTATCAAAATAGACACAATATCTATAATAGTTTAGAAACTGAAATCAGGTTCTTTCTAAACTTGGTACGTAAAGACAATTACTTAAAATCCATATTTTATTCTTATCAAAGGATAAACATCTCCCACTGCAACAGCTACCACTTTTACAGTAGTGCCCATGTGGACGGTGATTTACCTTTCATTTAGTTGTCGGGTTTCCTGGAACCCTGCAATGAATTGCAGACATGATTAATGGCATCTTGTATCTACACTCCAGGTTCTGGTAGATAACACCACTAGACATGTTTCAACTAATGAATTAAATACACCTAAATTGTTCTTAGTTCTTAGAAGACAGTCTACCTTAATGTCCAAGTCCTATTTCCAATCATTACAATTGGGACTACTAAGTCTTTTTCTATAGTATAACAACTAGGGAATTGACAAACATTTTAAATCCTAAGAATCACAAAAATATTTGGTCAAGATCAATTCCTTAAAATCTCCATGAATTTTATATGCCACGATAGTGTGGACGTATACAAAATCAAAGAGGAGATTTTATCCATTAATTTTATTATCTTGTCAACTTTACTTTATGACGAATAAAATTAATAGTTGATTTGTCTTTGATCAAATATTTGGTCAAAAACTTTTGAATTTAAAAAAAAATATTGATTCCTCAAACAATATTATTTAAATTCACCAACACCTCAAACACCGTGAATTTTACATGCCACGTTAGTGTGGACGTATACAAATTCAACATTTGTAAAAGGAGGGTTTTAACCCATTAATTTTATTATCTTGTCAACCTAACTTTTTGACAAATAAAATTAATAGTTGGTATCATTTGGTCACACAAATAATAGCAGTGACTCCGATGGGGAGGATACTATTAGATGTGTCTAAGTGTATACCATTACTTGACACTAAGTCCATTAATAAGATTATGCCCCTTCCGTTGGGGAAGATCACACGCTCTTAATTAACTTCCTATAGTCATCCAAAAATGGAAGTCTGTTCTAGTGATCCACAAACAAGCTCATCCGTTATGGAGGAAGGCACTCAGAGCCAACGCGCAAGCTTGTTTGCATCACTTACAAACCAGTAATGGAGACCATGGGATTTACTTAAAAATCCATCTCCCACTTAGTTATTTATAAATGAGGAATTTTAACTATGCTAGCCTACTAACATGCACACACAGCACAATATAAAAGCAATAAATAGAAAATCTAATTTTCAACTATTATGACTTTTATCTCTTGTTGTCCTCCGTGTGTTGTCATCCCAAGCTGCTGCCATATTTGGCCACTGCCACCTATCCATCCATCTTGCTCCTAGTTCCGCTGCGCCTCTGGTCCTTAGAAGGTTCCACGCTTTGCAAGATTCGATCCGCGACATAAATAGAATTTTACATTTTGATCCTATATTCCATAAAAGGAATGTACATGTATCTAGATCAAAAATAAAATCCTAATAAAACTAAATACAGCTCCTGCTGTATTTTATAATACAATCATGCACACACAATAAAATGTCCTTGACATGTCCAAGGGTCCAATCACACATATAATAACTATAAGCCATAATAGTTGGATCCTGCATCCACAAAGTTAGCACATCCTACTATTATATCCTGCCTAAATTATGTATGACATGTGCATAATTAAACTAATACCAAATACACAGAGGCAAAACCCTAGCTCTGATACCAATTGTTGGTTGCTACTCGGAAAACCTAGAGGTTCCACTGTACAAAAATTTTGTACAAAGGTCTGAACCTTTTCCTAGCTACCATGTGTTCTTTTAAATTAAATTGTACGCTATGAACTTAACACGTTTGATCCAAAACTTAATCTATTCGTTCTTTTAGGTTTTGACTTGGGTCTCCTGCGGAACTTAACACGTTTGACCCAAATCACCTTAAGTTATTAATTCCATTAAATATTAATTTCCATAATTGGTTCCCAGTACTGACGTGACGAGGCACATGGCCTTCTTGGATATGGGAGCAACCACCACCGACTAGACAAAACCTTTTATGGAAAGCTAATATTTAATTTCCTAAAATAACTTTAGGTTAACCGAAAAGAACAATCAAATCACAAGGGAAAAAAAATAAATAAAACAAAAAAACACAACATCGAAAAACATATTCGAAATACTAGAATCGCATGCCTCTTGTATTTGGTATTATTTCCAAAAATAACTAGTATGATGCGGAAAGAAAAATTACTAGTTATACCTTTTAGAAAGACCTCTTGATCTTCTACCGTATTCCTCTTCTAACCTCGGACGTTGTGTGGGCAACGATCTTCCGAGATGAGAAACCACCAAAGCACCTTCTCCTTTCTTCAAATTTCGGCCAAGCACAAAGCTTCCAAAAGATGAAGATCTTTTCCACCAACCAAGCTCTAAGGGATATAAGCTTTCTCTCCTTCTTCCTCAAGCTAGATCCGGCCACCAATTAAAACTCCATGAGCATGAAGAGGTTCGACCACAAAGAGAAGAAGAAGAGAAGAAGGAAGGGCCGGCCACTCCACCAAGGAAAAGAGGGAGAAAAATAGAATAGAGTCGTTAGCCTTGAAGCCTCCTCTACCCCCTCTTTTATAATCCTTGATCTTGACAAATAAGGAAATTTTAATAAAAACTTCCTTAATTCTTTTGCCATTGAAAAGGAAAATTTATTTAATTAAAAATAAAATTCTTTCTCAATTTTATTTTGGCCGGCCATATGAAAGCTACAAACAAGGAGAGTTTTAATTAATTAAAACTTCCTAATTTGTCTCCAGAAATTTTTAAAAAAAATTCTCCAATAATTTTTATCCCTTTATGATTGGTTTATAAAAAGGAAATTTAATAAATTAAAATCTTTCTTTTAAACATGTGGATAAAAAGAAAGTTATCTCTAAAAATTAAAATCTCTTTTAATCTACAAATAAGGAAAGATATCAAATCTTTTCTTAATCTTTTGTAGAAACTTATAAAAGAGAATATTTAATTTTAAACTCTCTTTTAAATTATGAACATGATTAAAAATGAAAGTTTTCTTAAAATTTAAAATCCGCCTTTAATCAACAAATAAGGAAAATTTTCAAATTTTAAACTCTCTTTTAAACATGTAGATGATTTACAAATAAGGAAAGTTTTTACCAAAAAATTAAAACCATCCTTTTAAACTACAAATAAGGAAAGAGATTAATCTCTTCTCTTAATCTTTTGTAGAAAGTTATAAAAGGAAATTTTTAATTTTTAAACTCTCTTTTAAAATCATGATATCCACATAAGAAATAATTTTAATAAAAATCCTTTTTAATATTCTAGTGGGCGGCCACCTAAGCTTGGGACCCAAGCTTTGGCCGGCCACCTACATGACTCATCCACTTGGTCTTGGCCGACCCTAGCTTGGGTTCCAAGCTAACTTGGCCGGCCCCATTGGATGGGTAAGAAGGTGGGTATGCGGTGGGTATAAATCTCTATATACTAGAGGCTACGATAGGGACCGAGAGGAGGAATTGATTTTGGTCTCCCGATGAAATTAAGCATCCCGTGTTCGCCCCGAACACACAACTTAATTTCATCAATAATAATTCATTCCACTAAAGAACTATTATTGAACTACCGCACCAATCCCAAATTACATTTTGGGCTCCTTCTTATTTTGAGTGTGTTAGTCTCCCTGTGTTTAAGATAACAAATGTCCACTAATTAAGTAAGTTACTGACAACTCACTTAATTAATATCTAGCTCCAAGAGTAGTACCACTCAACTTCATCGTCATGTTGGACTAAGTCCAAGAATACCGTAGTAAGTGCTTCTCACCTGCGGTAGGAGTAGCTCTCAGGGTTTTGTTTTGCATTTTGTTGAACAATAGCAGCTTTCATTCTAGTTTGTGGTTTCGGATTTGATTTTGATCTAGCAAATTGGTATAGTTTTTCTGGTTTGAATCTGTTGGTGTTTTATTTAGTGCACGAACAGAAGTTTTGAAGGTTTTCCGTGACTACCACAGCATGCTAGTTAGATGTATTTACCTTACACTTCAAGCATGTTTAAGTAGATATAAATTACTTCAAGCCATTGTATGATTGAATGATTGTTAGGAGTCAAGAATAAGTTAGTTTTTACAAGCTTGAAATGTGGAAAATTCTTACTGCCGTGAGCTGCTTAAAAGTTGTTCCTTATGACCATGTATTCTCCTCTTAGTGGCTGGGGAATTCTGTTGGAATTGGTTTGAATATACATCCTGTTACATTTCAGTGATATAGTTGTTCTTTCATTAATTATTAGGGAGTTATTTGAATATGTACTGGATAATATTTTACATCAGTGCCATGTAGTTAAATATCTCCTGTTTGCTGAATAAATGAGAGAAGTATAAGCAAAGAAATACTAAGATACAATCTGATCCTAAGTTTCAGAATTGAGAATCAAGGCACACTAAGTGCTTAAATAGATGCCAAGGCATTTATTTAGAAGAAGTAATTAAAGAAGTATATAAAGAAAAGTATTTTACTTTTAAAGGGCATGTACCGGACACAATGTCCAAGGGATGGGCTCCAAGTTGCCCCTAGACATAAGGTCTAGAAGTGTCTTAATGGTTTTGGGATTAGCTACCTCAATTCTCATTAAGAAAGGCGCGCAAAGTGGTACAATGCCGGGCCCAAGTAAAGTTGAATATTATTTTTAAAGTATAAAAGTATTAATTTGGAAACAAACAGAACAAGTTCTTTTATCTCAGTTGCAAATTCTAGCAAGTTAAATGGTTGTTTCCTGTAGAGATGCATGATGCAGTTCTATTTGCTATTTTCATGTTGAGCTTGTACCCCTGCTTTCTTTTATGTTTATGCATTCCTTATCGGATTTTGTGAGTAGAAAGCACTTACTAAGCTTTTAGCTTATAGATACTACTTTCCTCCTACTGCAGATATAGATAAAAATAAAGGAAAAGCTAAAGTGTTATAGAAGAAGGCGACAAGGAGACGTCGATGGTGTGTGTGTGGTGGCTGATATGAAAGCTTGGGACCTTGCTAGATGATTTTGGAAATGTTCTGCTAGTGTTCTTTTAATTTCTGCTATAGTGGGACTACATTGCCATGTTAAAAGTTGTTAGATGCAAGTATGCTATATAAGTTTGCTTTAATGGAACTGTCACAGGATTTACTTCTGCTGTAGTGAAATTTGTTTTCAATTGCAATGAGTAGGATATATGACTAGCTAGCGAATTCCTATGCTTAGTTTTCCTTTTGTTATTGCTGGAAATTTTAATCTGCTGTGAAATGCTAGAAATATTCTTATGCTCAGTACCTCCTTATAAATCTGCTGGAATGTTAAGTTGCTGGATTTATTCGGATGTTAAATGCTTAAGTTCATTACTTCTTTATACTCTGCTGGAATGTTAAATTTCTGGAAGGTTAAATCTCCTGGGAAGTTCGGATTTGATTGCACAGTAGTCTCTCATGTATACTGGTATCACTAATGTTGTTAGTTTTCTGCCGTGGGAATTACATTGCTCGGTATTTATGTGCTTAAGCTGGAGTCTTATTTCTGCCGTGGGAATCATATCTGCAGGAGTTCTTTTGTCTATAAAAATGTGCACTGTTGGCTTGATAGGAAAGCATGAGCAGTAAGAGTTTTGGTGTATGAAAGAAGAACATGTGTATGAAAGAAATGCATATATTTCGGCTTGTTAGGACATGAATAAGTAGTAGTCTATTTTACTTCCTCTTAATTACTGTTTTGGTTGTAGAATGAATAACTACAATTTTGTAACAAGGACACGTTAGGTAGGATTTCATGAATGCAAGTTAATAAAGGAAGTAGCAAACAGTAGAGATACTTAAGCTTCATTGCCTATATGTTACACTTGCTTGTGTTACACTTGTTTGCATGTTTAAAAAAAAAAATATAAGTATCAGAGCAGTTTAAAGCATTTTGATATGTGATATGTTTTAAACTAATAGTTTAAAGCATTTCTAGTGTTAAAAAGTAAGTAGTATCAGTTACATGTAGTTAGTAGAATCAGTAGCGGTCATCCTCAAAGATGTGGTAAGGAGGGTGACTGTTACAGTTGGTATCAGAGCAGGTCCATTTTTCAGCAACATACACACATCAGCATCATCCTTGCCGCCTTCAAGTAAGAAAGTATTTAAGTTCTTTCTTTATTGCTTTCCTTTATTTACACTATTAATTGCAGTATGGATTGATAGTTATAAGTGAATGAGTAAGATAGGAGTTTTATTCTTTTAGTTATTTCCTTTCTTAATATATAAATTGATATGTTTAGAAAGGGTAGAGAAATCATCAAATTTTCTTATTTGTTTAACTAGATGTCGAGAAGAGGACGTCCCCGTACCACTCGTACTGAGGACCAAGTTCAGGAGGAAGAGAGGCCAGGCTCAACTGAGCCCAATCTTTCTGAAGTTGTTGCTCAACTTCAGAAACAAGTAGCTGAGCAGCAGCAAGTAATTGCCAATCTGATGGCAAATCAACAACCAGTCCCTCCTACTCCTCAAACAGTAACTGTGGAGACTCCAGTGGTAACTGAGGTTCCACCAGCTACCCAGGGAGTCGTCACAGCACCCCAGAGGCAAGAAGCTTACCTTATACAGTGGCTGAAACTGAAACCAGAGAGCTTCTCAGGCACGACTGAGCCCTAGGATGCCCAGGCTTGGTTCAAGACACTGGAGAGCACCATGGAGCTTCTTGACTGGCCAGAAGTCGAGAAGGTCAAGTGTGCCTCCTTCTGCCTGACTGGAGACGCACGCATGTGGTGGGAGAGAGTCAAAAGCAAGAGGGCAGTCAATCAGATGAGATGGATTGATTTTGAGACAGAGTTCTACGACGAGTTCTTTCGCCAAAAGATCACCAACAAGCACTACGAGGAGTTTATGGAGTTCAGACAGGGGGATCTGACAGTGGAGGAAGCAGTTAAAAGATTCAACAGGCTAGCTCGTCTCTGCCCAGAACTAGTAAGTACAGAGAAAGAGCGAGTCAGACTAATGCTCAGAATGCTGAAGCCTGTGATATCACTTAATGTGAGCAGTGGGACTCATCAGCCCCTGACTGGAGAAGAGTTGGTCAGTAGAGCCTTAGTAGCTGAGCACTACCTGAGCAGCATGAAGGCACAAAGAGAGCAACACAAGCCAATCAAGATGGAGACCAAGACTGGGGGAAATCAGAAACCCCAGTCAAATAATCAGAACTGGAAAGGCAAGGGCACTAAAAGAAAGCTGTGGGATTCAGGAAGTAACCGAAGGAGGACCGAAACCAAACAGACTAAGCTCCTCCCCGCCCTAAATGTGGGAGAACACATCCAGAGCTTGGGTAAGATGGATGTTATTCTTGTGGTCAAGAAGGACACATGGCCAAACAAAGTGTCCTAACAAGTTCAAAGCACCCCAGCACAACCAATACAATATGGAGCCAAGCCTCAACTACATTATATGCCCGCAACTCTGGAAGGACCTCGATCAGTCAAGGAAGGTTGGAAGCTCCACCGGTTCCAGCCTTTGACAATGCCGAGTATTCTCCCTTACCAAAGAGGAAGTTGCTAGTGCCTCGGTCGTAACAAGTCAAGTAGTTATTTTTCAAGATATAGCTACTGCACTATTTGATCGGGTGACCCATTCTTTTGTATCCATACCTTTTGCCAAAGAATTACAGTACTACAGAAAGCATGAATTCCAAGTTCGACAACCACCTTCTGGGAAGTCATGGAATCTAGTCTGGCTTCGATCTGTATTAGTCAGAATTTCAGACCGAGAGCCATGTGTTAATCTGGTAGTCCTCGCTATGCAGGATTTCGATATCATTTTGGGTATGGATTTCCTCAGCAAGTACAGTGCTTCAGTGGACTGCCGCAGAAGAAAAGTGATCTTTAGTCCAGAAGGTGAACCATCCTTTGAATTTACAGGAGTACCAAAGAGGAAGACCCAGAAATTCCTCTCTTCTCTCACAGCTCACCAGATGTTAGCTAAAGGGTGTACTGGTCTTCTTGCATTCATTGTGAGTACAGAGGAAGAAGAAAGACCTAAGCAGGAGGAAGTTCGGGTAGTCTGTGAGTATCCAGAGGTGTTCCCAGAAGAGCTACCTGGACTACCTCCCAATAGAGAGGTGGAGTTTGAGATTGAACTGGTTCCTGGTACCGGTCCAATTTCAAAAGCTCCATATCGCATGTCCCCAGCAGAGTTGAAAGAGCTACAAGAACAACTTCAGGAGCTGCTTGACAAGGGTTTCATTCGCCCTAGTTACTCACCATGGGGAACTCCTGTGTTGTTTGTCAAGAAGAAGGATGGATCTATGCGGATGTGCATAGATTATAGGGCTCTGAATCAGGTGACCATCAAGAACAAGTATCCACTGCCCAGGATCGATGATTTATTTGATCAATTGAAAGGTGCAACAGTGTTCTCCAAGATAGATCTGCGCTCTGGGTACCATCAGTTGAAAGTGAAGGAGAGTGACATACCCAGAACAGCTTTCAGGACCAGATACGGACACTACGAATTCGTAGTCATGCCTTTTGGTGTGACTAATGCACCTGCAGTCTTCATGGACTTGATGAATAGAGTGTTCAGAGAATACCTCGACAAGTTCATCATTGTGTTCATAGACGACATTCTAGTCTATTCCAGAACTTCAGAGGAGCATGACACGCACTTGAGAATAGTTCTGCAGACCCTTCAACAAAAGCAACTCTATGCTAAATTCTCAAAGTGCGAGTTCTGGTTGGAACAGGTGGCATTTCTAGGTCACATTGTTTCAAAAGAAGGTATTCAGGTAGATCCAGCCAAAGTAGAAGCGGTCAGCAACTGGAAGAGACCCAAGAATGCCAGGGAGATCAGAAGCTTCCTTGGTTTAGCTGGGTACTACAGGAAATTTGTGGAGGACTTTTCCAGGATAGCCTCTCCACTTACAGCCCTCACCAGGAAGGACAAGAAGTTTGAATGGTCAGATAAATGTGAGCAGAGTTTTCAAGAACTCAAGAGGAGACTGACCAGTGCTCCTATACTGACTGTTCCAGAGGATGACAAGAGTTTTGACATCTACAGTGATGCTTCCAAGATGGGCTTAGGAGCTGTACTCATGCAGGAAGGAAAAGTTATAGCTTATGCTTCCAGACAACTCAAAGACTACGAGAAGAACTACCCCACTCATGATCTTGAGCTGGCAGCTGTGGTCTTTGCACTGAAACTCTGGCGACACTATTTGTATGGAGTCCAGTGTAGAATCTTCACAGACCATCAGAGTCTTAAGTACTTCTTTACTCAGAAGGACTTAAACATGAGGCAGCGTAGGTGGCTAGAGTTGGTCAAAGATTATGACTGTGAAATCCTCTACCACCCAGGTAAAGCTAATAAAGTGGCAGATGCACTAAGCAGAAAATCCAGTGCATCCCTGATGTCCTTGACTTCATTAGCCCTGCCACTACAGAAGGAGTTGTCAGATTTCGGACTTGAAATTATCTATGGGCAACTTTCTGCATTGACCCTAGAGTCAACCCTGCTTGAGGATATACAGAAAAAGCAAAGTGAAGATCCAGATATCCAAAAGATCAAGCAAGGAATACAAGAAGAAGGAAATTCAGAATTTCGAGTATCAGACAGTGGAATTCTTTATCAGGGAAATCGCCTTTGTGTTCCCAATGATGAAGAGCTGAGAAAGAGAATTTTAGAAGAGGCCCATAGTATGCCATACTCTATGCATCCTGGTTCTACCAAGATGTACCAAGACGTGAAACAGAAGTTCTGGTGGTCTGGACTCAAAAGAGATGTAGCTAAATATGTCAGTACCTGCCCGACATGTCAGAGGGTCAAAGCGGAACACCAGAGACCAGGAGGAGTTTTACAACCTCTTCCAATACCAGAGTGGAAGTGGGAAGACATATCCATGGACTTCATAACAGGTCTCCCAAGAACCACAAATGGATATGATGCCATATGGGTGATAGTGGACAGATTGACCAAGTCTGCTCATTTTCTAGCCATCAAAGTGTCTCACTCTATAGAGCAGTTAGCACAGCTGTATGTAAAAGAGGTGATCAGACTTCATGGAGTTCCCAAATCTATTGTTTCTGATAGAGATGGGTGCTTCACTTCACACTTTTGGGAGTGCGTTCAGAATGCACTAGGCACCAAACTCAAGTTCAGCACAACCTTCCATCCTCAGACCGATGGACAGACAGAGTGAGTAAATCAGATCCTAGAAGATATGCTCAGGGCTTGTGCACTAGATTTTAAAGGTAGTTGGTGCAAATATCTGTGTTTAGCTGAGTTTGCCTACAACAACAGCTACCAAGCCACCATCAGAATGGCACCATATGAAGCATTGTATGGCAGAAAGTGCAGATCACCTATATGCTGGCAAGAAGCTGGAGAAAGAAGAGAAATGGAAGTAGAGCTGGGCATTCAGACTGAGATGATAGAAGAAACCACTCAGGTTATTCAGAAGATCAGACAGAGGATTGAGACTGCCCAGAGTAGACAGAAAAGCTATGCTGACACACGCCGAAGGCCACTGGAATTCCAAGTAGGAGATTCAGTCTTTCTCAAAGTTGTTCCTATGAAGGGAGTGATGAGATTTGGCAAGAAGGGAAAATTAAGTCCTCGTTATGTAGGACCTTACCTGATCATAGAGAGGATTGGGAAAGTAGCTTACAGACTGGACTTACCACAAGACATGTCAGCAATACACAATGTGTTTCATGTCTCTATGTTAAAGAAGTGCCTTCATGACCCTACTCAAGTGATTGAACCTCAGTCAGTGCAGATCCAAGAGGATCTTAGTCATGAGAGTAGACCTACACAGATAGTGGATAGAGCAGTCAAGAGACTAAGGAACAAAGAAGTGCCACTAGTGAAGGTCGTCTGGCAGAACCAGAAGCACGAGGAAGTCATTTGGGAACGAGAGGACAGTATGAGGCAGAAATATCCAGAACTATTCTAAGTTTGAGGACGAACTTTTTATAAGGTATGGGGAGTTGTAACGACCCAATTCTCCTTACTTTGAGTTCTAAATATCTTTGAAAATGTTCGAAAATACTTTTAAAATATTCTAGGGATTTTTAGGAATTTTTAGAGTATTTTTATGCAATTTTTGGAGGTCGTTTGGTAGGGTTACAAAAGAAAGAAGTTTTGACCCAAAAAAAAAAAAATGTAGAAGGTGAGATTCGAAACCACGACCTCGGGTCGGACTAACCCAAGCGAAAACCGGCCCAACCAGCTGAGCTGCGCGTGATTTGTTAACCAAGTATGTAGCGAAATATATTTAAGTTATAGTCGGGAACGTTTAAAATAAATTGGAATTAAAAGTGCGCGACTGAGGATTTGAAACCCGAACCTGTGGCTTCAAACAAAACTCAGCTGACCAGCTGCGCCAGCGGGCTGTGTTAACCTAAGAGGGAGAGAAATATATTTAAGGTATAGTAATTAATAAAATAACCTAGGTTGTAAAAGAGGTTAAGTTAAGAGAGGAAAACCTAAAATTTTCTCTCAAAATTTCCTTTCTCCTCACGCACGCGGCGTCGTTTCTCCTCTCGGGCGAAAACCCCAGCCAGGGCTAGGGTTCCTTCCTCCGGCGCCGGCGAGGTGTTTTCCGGCCGATCTTCACCCGTGGGTGACCTTTCCGGCAAGGAAAGCTAGGGGAACACAAGGAAAAGGGAGAAACCGAAGCTCTACCGAAAACCTAGGGCGCTCCTCGGGTTGTAAGTCCAAGAATACCGTAGTAAGTGCTTCTCACCTGCGGTAGGAGTAGCTCTCGGGGTTTTGTTTTGCATTTTGTTGAACAATAGCAGCTTTCATTCTAGTTTGTGGTTTCGGATTTGATTTTGATCTAGCAAATTGGTATAGTTTTTCTGGTTTGAATCTGTTGGTGTTTTATTTAGTGCACGAACAGAAGTTTTGAAGGTTTTCCGTGACTACCACAGCATGCTAGTTAGATGTATTTACCTTACACTTCAAGCATGTTTAAGTAGATATAAATTACTTCAAGCCATTGTATGATTGAATGATTGTTAGGAGTCAAGAATAAGTTAGTTTTTACAAGCTTGAAATGTGGAAAATTCTTACTGCCGTGAGCTGCTTAAAAGTTGTTCCTTATGACCATGTATTCTCCTCTTAGTGGCTGGGGAATTCTGTTGGAATCGGTTTGAATATACATCCTGTTACATTTCAGTGATATAGTTGTTCTTTCATTAATTATTAGGGAGTTATTTGAATATGTACTGGATAATATTTTACATCAGTGCCATGTAGTTAAATATCTCCTGTTTGCTGAATAAATGAGAGAAGTATAAGCAAAGAAATACTAAGATACAATCTGATCCTAAGTTTCAGAATTGAGAATCAAGGCACACTAAGTGCTTAAATAGATGCCAAGGCATTTATTTAGAAGAAGTAATTAAAGAAGTATATAAAGAAAAGTATTTTACTTTTAAAGGGCATGTACCGGACACAATGTCCAAGGGATGGGCTCCAAGTTGCCCCTAGACATAAGGTCTAGAAGTGTCTTAATGGTTTTGGGATTAGCTACCTCAATTCTCATTAAGAAAGGCGCGCAAAGTGGTACAATGCCGGGCCCAAGTAAAGTTGAATATTATTTTTAAAGTATAAAAGTATTAATTTGGAAACAAACAGAACAAGTTCTTTTATCTCAGTTGCAAATTCTAGCAAGTTAAATGGTTGTTTCCTGTAGAGATGCATGATGCAGTTCTATTTGCTATTTTCATATTGAGCTTGTACCCCTGCTTTCTTTTATGTTTATGCATTCCTTATCGGATTTTGTGAGTAGAAAGCACTTACTAAGCTTTTAGCTTATAGATACTACTTTCCTCCTACTGCAGATATAGATAAAAATAAAGGAAAAGCTAAAGTGTTATAGAAGAAGGCGACAAGGAGACGTCGATGGTGTGTGTGTGGTGGCTGATATGAAAGCTTGGGACCTTGCTAGATGATTTTGGAAATGTTCTGCTAGTGTTCTTTTAATTTTTGCTATAGTGGGACTACATTGCCATGTTAAAAGTTGTTAGATGCAAGTATGCTATATAAGTTTGCTTTAATGGAATTGTCACAGGATTTACTTCTGCTGTAGTGAAATTTGTTTTCAATTGCAATGAGTAGGATATATGACTAGCTAGCGAATTCCTATGCTTAGTTTTCCTTTTGTTATTGCTGGAAATTTTAATCTGCTGTGAAATGCTAGAAATATTCTTATGCTCAGTACCTCCTTATAAATCTGCTGGAATGTTAAGTTGCTGGATTTATTCGGATGTTAAATGCTTAAGTTCATTACTTCTTTATACTCTGCTGGAATGTTAAATTTCTGGAAGGTTAAATCTCCTGGGAAGTTCGGATTTGATTGCACAGTAGTCTCTCATGTATACTGGTATCACTAATGTTGTTAGTTTTCTGTCGTGGGAATTACATTGCTCGGTATTTATGTGCTTAAGCTGGAGTCTTATTTCTGCCGTGGGAATCATATCTGCAGGAGTTCTTTTGTCTATAAAAATGTGCACTGTTGGCTTGATAGGAAAGCATGAGCAGTAAGAGTTTTGGTGTATGAAAGAAGAACATGTGTATGAAAGAAATGCATATATTTCGGCTTGTTAGGACATGAATAAGTAGTAGTCTATTTTACTTCCTCTTAATTACTGTTTTGGTTGTAGAATGAATAACTACAATTTTGTAACAAGGACACGTTAGGTAGGATTTCATGAATGCAAGTTAATAAAGGAAGTAGCAAACAGTAGAGATACTTAAGCTTCATTGCCTATATGTTACACTTGCTTGTGTTACACTTGTTTGCATGTTTAAAAATATATATATATATATAAGTATCAGAGCAGTTTAAAGCATTTTGATATGTGATATGTTTTAAACTAATAGTTTAAAGCATTTCTAGTGTTAAAAAGTAAGTAGTATCAGTTACATGTAGTTAGTAGAATCAGTAGCGGTCATCCTCAGAGATGCGGTAAGGAGGGTGGCTGTTACATCCATCATGACAAATATTTCTATATTTGTCTTATATATGTTGATAAAGTCGAAAAATCACTTGTGTCACGAATAGGCTTATCAAATTAACAAATGTATTCACTAAACCCCTTAACTACACAATCATGTTGTAATAACGAGCCCAAGATCGAACTTCGAGGAACCAATGGTAGGATGTAATCTAGGATTGTATTTTATTCTTGTTTTTGGGGTTTTTAATATAAAATGGGGGAGTTTAAGCCTTGAATATAAATCTAACAAATGAAAACACAACAATTAAAAAATTACTCTAATGCATAAACGAAACCTAACTAGGTGCCAATAATCCAACCATAATGTATTGTCACCCTACGTTGTGATTAAACCATTAACACATTCAAACTTAGAACGAAATAGCAGGACATAAATGAAACCTAATCTATAGCAAAATGTAAACCCTAACTTAGAACTTAAACACTAAACACTTAACCAAGCATCAATTAAACACGAATTAAACTTAAACAAGGGAATGAAATGCTAGATTATTTGCTAAAACATAATAAATATTAAAAGAAATTTGTTCTAAGCTATAAACCAATAGCAAAATGAAATAAAATGGTAAACCAATCCATTCTCACAATCAATCTACACAATCTTCATGCTCTTGCTGTCACATAAGAGGTCGGAGACGAGAACGCCCAACTCCGAACATCAGAGAAGAATCTCAGCGGCAAATCAGCTCCAGGAATGTTCAACATCGTCGGTGGAACGCCCCCACAAGCTGGAAACACCCCAAAACCAATAACCGATCGAAAATCTGGATTTCTGCAGCCCACAAACTCTGAATCTGGAATGAAGCTGTGGATGATGGATTGTCGTCGGATGCGGTTCAGTAGCAATGGAGGAACGCCGCCAATGCTCTCTGGTCGGAAAGGAATCACAAATCTGAGGGAACGCCCAACATATCCGTGGAAGCAGACTATTGTCGAAAGCAAAATCGCACCGGAGGGAACGCCCGTCGAAGGCTCTAGATGATCGGAATCCAGTTGCCATGAAGCTCTCTCACTGATGTTGAAGCTGTTGGTGCAATCGACCTAGGTTTTGATGTGTGTGTCAAAGAGTTTAAGTTAGGCTTTCATATGTATTTGATATGTGTTTGAGTCTTGCAGGACTTGGTGGAACACATGAGAACTTGGTGCGGCCAAGTATGGGAAACTCATCCAAGGGCTCGGATCCTTGAGTCGGTGAAGGATGGTGTGGAAGACATCCGAGGGACCGCCGGACGAGGAGCAATGGAGTGGAGCCGAGGGAAGTGGACTTCAAGGCAGCGTGAAGGATGGCACGGAGAGGAGCCGCGGGCTCAAGTGCATCTGAGGGACGAAGGCTGAGGAAGAGGACTTCAAAGGCGACTCCGGAAAGGATGAGAGGAGTGAATGTACTGGGACCAGTCGACTGGTAATGGGACCAGTCGACTGATCCTAATTCACAGAATGCACAGAATGGTTCTGTGCTTGTCGGCTGCGAGCATCAGTCGACTGGTCCTGAGACCAGTCGACTGGTACATAGCCGTTGGCAGAATTTGGGGTTCTGCAAAGAGCCGTTGGCTGGGTCCAACGGCACACCAGTCGACTGGTGCTTGGACCAGTCGACTGGTGTCGGGGTTTGAGTTGATTTGTGATCAACTCTCTCCTCTTATTTAAGGGGAGCTTTGGGGCATTGAGGAGGTTGCTGATACTAATTGTAAACCTTCTAAATCTTGCCCAAAGCTTCCAAGCCAACTCTCTTCCCTCTAGCCCTAAGTTTCATCTTGTAAAGAGGAAGAGAACTTTGTGAGAGGTTTGCTCCACCGAGAAGGAGAAGCTTTAGCCGGAGATTGCCGGAGACTGATCCACCAAAGGATCAAGGGCTCGTCCACCTCAAGGACACGTCGTGGAGTAGGAGCAAGCAATCTCCGAACCACGTTACATCGAGCGTGTTAGCGTTTGTATTCTCGTTTGTGTTTCATTATTTTAGTTTCTATATTTCCGCTTGCGCAAACTAACGTATTGTAGAGAAGAAATCGATTTGGGGGTGGCCTAGCTATCCAACCCCCCTTCAAGCCGGCCACCGATCCTCCAACAAGTGGTATCAGAGCAAGGAAGCTCTTCAACGGACTAATCGCCGAGAAGAACAACATCATCAAATGGCCGGCTCAAACATTCATCCACCCAAATTCGAAGGAGACTTCTCTTGGTGGAAGAAAAGAATGGAGGTATTTTTCAATACCGATTTTGACATATTGCTAATCATGAGAAATGGTTTTGAAGAGCCCAAGGATGAACACAATGAGGCAATTGACATAACAATATGGACCAAAAGGCAAAAGGAAGAGCATCTAGCAAATGCCAAGGCAATCCATCATCTACACAATGTTCTTCCCCAACAAGAAATAACAAGGGTTGGAACCTACTCAAGCGCCAAGGAGTTATGGGAAAAGCTAGTGGAGCTTCATGAAGGGACATCAGAAGCAAAATTGGCAAGAAGAGACCTCCTTCGAACTCAACTCAACAATATCAAGCTTGAGAAAGGAGAAAAAGTATCAACTTTACATTCTAGAATTAAAGAAATTATTAATAGACTAACAAGTGTAGGTGAGACACTCTCAAATCGAGACATGATGACAAAAGCCCTAAATGCTTTCCCAAGAACCACAACTTGGAGCTCCATTGTAGATTCATACTACATATCAAAGGACCTAGAGAAATCCTCTCTAGATGAACTCTTCTCAACAATGGAGCTTCATGAAACTAGAGTTGAGGGATTGGATGGAGAAGCTCATAAATCAAGAGGAGTAGCCCTTGTGGCAAACAAGGGAAAGGGGAAGAAGAAAGCTCCATCTCCATCATCTTCCGATTCCGAGGAGTCAAGTGCCTCAATGGATAGTGACCAAGAGGCGTATATGGTAAGGAAAATGAGAAGAGCTTTTAGAAAATTTTCATCTAACAAATCTCATGCTAGGAAAAGCTCAAGAAGCAAAAGTAGGACAAGGAAGATAATTTGCTACAATTGCCAAGGAGAAGGACACATAAGAGATGATTGTCCTCTCTTGAAAAAGAAGGAAGGGAAGAAGAAGAAGAAGGAGAAGACAAAAGAAAAGGGGAAGAAGGCTCAAAACCTAAAAGCAACATGGGATGATCCTTCATCATCATTGGAGGAAGAAGAGCATCACATAGTCAACTTTGCTCTAATGGGAATTGATGATGTAGCCTCCACCTCATCCGAAAATGAAGAAGGAAAGAGCTCAAGTGAAGATGAAGAAGGGAGCTCAAGTGAAGGGGGAGGTCAAACTTCGGATTCGGACTTCTTGGTAAGTGAGGTACATAATCTTCCTCCTCATGTTTTAATTAAAATTATTTCAAGCACAAATGATGATTTGTTTAAGGCAAAAAGAAAGAACAAATCTTTGAAAAATGACATTTGCATGCTTAAAGAAAAATTAGAATCCATGCCTATTAGGGATAATGATTTGCATGCTTCCTCTACAAATTCAAATGATTCATGTTTAGAAGAGGAAAATAGGAAATTAAGGGAAAGGGTAGAATACCTCACCAAAGCCCTTAGAAAATTTGAAATTGGCTCTAAAACCCTAAATATGATCATTGGGAGCCAAAGGGCAAGTTTCAAGAAAAATGGGTTAGGATATAATGAACCAAATAATGATAAGACCTATCATTGTCTACTTGCTAGGGGAAAATCAAAGACAAAGACCATAGATAGGAAATGGATCCCTAAGGAGTATTTGGTCAACCCAATTAGAGAGAACTTTTATTGGGTGCCAAAATCAATCCTCAAAGGTTAGAGGATTTTAGGTCAAGTCAACCATGGAAATAATAATTCATTTTTTTTGGTTGACTTGAGACCTTAAAGGGGGAGCACTTAGCCTTAATAGAGATTCATGTTTAAGAGGGCTAAGTAGAGGTTACCTTTATCTCACAACTATTTTCATTATCGTATAACCATAAATGTGAGATATTAGGATGATACGAATAATTCACATATGCTTATGGCATTTTGATGAGTTATGTGATGTATCAATTTTTAGTGATCATAGACCAACTATGGGGAAAGCAAATGTTTAATTAATGAACATCTTGCCCATAGATCATAGTTGGATATTTTAAATGTTTTGAAAACATTTCTATGTTTTATTTACTGTGATATAACTGTATTAAATCATATGATTGCAAAACTGAGCCTTAGTTTGATACAAACTTGTATGATTTTGAGATTTTTGAGATTTGGTCAACATTTCAAAAATACTTTGACTTTTCATGAAAACATATTTTTATTAGTTAAAGAACATTATAAGAAATATGTGTTCAAAATTTCATGATTTTTTAAATTTTCTAGAATTTTTTATGGATTTCTGAAGTTGGCTGCCGTAGGCTGAAATTGATGTTCAGTTTGTGCCAGTCGACTGGTGCAGAGACCAGTCGACTGGTACCAGCCTTTCAGCATTCTGTTGGTCTTTAAAATCAAATTTTTGGTTCAAATTTGGTTGGAACTGATACCATAGTATGTGTACGTATCTGGTACAATATTTTTGATGGTGTCAAAGGGGGAGAAATGGGTAGGTTTAAGTTAGAAATCTACTTGGGTGCAAATCTTTGAAAATTAAGATTAAGAGCATGTGTTAAGGGGGAGCTTGGGTGTTATGCTTCACATTTACATATTACTTCTACTTTTCAAAGTTGTTATTTGTGCCTAACTTAAACATATTGTCACACATCAAAAAGGGGGAGATTGTTGGTGCAATCGACCTAGGTTTTGATGTGTGTGTCAAAGAGTTTAAGTTAGGCTTTCATATGTATTTGATATGTGTTTGAGTCTTGCAGGACTTGGTGGAACACATGAGAACTTGGTGCGGCCAAGTATGGGAAACTCATCCAAGGGCTCGGATCCTTGAGTCGGTGAAGGATGGTGTGGAAGACATCCGAGGGACCGCCGGATGAGGAGCAATGGAGTGGATTTGAGGGAAGTGGACTTCAAGGCAGCGTGAAGATGGCACGGAGAGGAGCCGCGGGCTCAAGTGCATCTGAGGGACGAAGGCCGAGGAAGAGGACTTCAAAGGCGACTCCGGAAAGGATGAGAGGAGTGAATGTACTGGGACCAGTCGACTGATCCCAATCCACAGAATGCACAGAATGGTTCTGTGCTTGTCGGCTGCGAGCATCAGTCGACTGGTCCTGAGACCAGTCGACTGGTACATAGCCGTTGGCAGAATTTGGGGTTCTGCAAAGAGCCGTTGGCTGGGTCCAACGGCACACCAGTCGACTGGTGCTTGGACCAGTCGACTGGTGTCGGGGTTTGAGTTGATTTGTGATCAACTCTCTCCTCTTATTTAAGGGGAGCTTTGGGGCATTGAGGAGGTTACTGATACTAATTGTAAACCTTCTAAATCTTGCCCAAAGCTTCCAAGCCAACTCTCTTCCCTCTAGCCCTAAGTTTCATCTTGTAAAGAGGAAGAGAACTTTGTGAGAGGTTTGCTCCACCGAGAAGGAGAAGCTTTAGCCGGAGATTGCCGGGGACTGATCCACCAAAGGATCAAGGGCTCGTCCACCTCAAGGACACGTCGTGGAGTAGGAGCAAGCAATCTCCGAACCACGTTACATCGAGCGTGTTAGCGTTTGTATTCTCGTTTGTGTTTCATTGTTTTAGTTTCTATATTTCTGCTTGCGCAAACTAACGTATTGTAGAGAAGAAATCGATTTGGGAGTGGCCTAGCTATCCAACCCCCCCTTCAAGCCGGCCACCGATCCTCCAACAGAAGCTTGAGAGATGATCGGAGAAGGAATCGGGGTCGGAACTCGCTGGAGAAGAACGTGGAGGAGTCGATGAAGAGAAAACACTGTAGCTTCTCTGTTTTGAATCAGATCCAGATCTGAACGGACGGCTGAAATCGATTTGGAGCTTGATCAACGGTGGAAAGTCATTTAAAATCCGATCCGAAGGTGCTGATCTTGATCTAGGGTCTGGATCTACTCTTCCTTAGGTTAGATGGACCAGATCTTTACTAGATGGTTCAGATCTATCAAATCTTTGATGAACGACCCATAATGCTCCGCAACTTGATCTTCTCGTTTAAACTCCGATTCGAGCACAAATTCGGTTCGGATAGATCCAAATCCAAGATCCTTTGATGCCTACAAAATAAGAATCTAATATTAGCATCAAATAATATGAAAATAAAATAATTTACAATTAAGTCTAAAATTGATACAATGCATAAAATGTGATGTAACCATGATTTAAACCTATGAAATCAACATCAAACCATGCATATATGAATCAAAATAATACAGTAAAATCATGGTTATCAAATCCCCCACACTTAATCTTGGACGTCCCGTGCAAGTAAAGAAAACTAAGGAATCTACTTAAATGACACCCCCTAAACAAAATCCTAAACATGATTAGAAAAATAGAGAAGGAAAACCATCTAAGATTATCACATTCCAAAATCTCAAGCATTCATGAACTTCAAACTTTACTCTTGGTTTACAACATAATAATTTCCATCTATCATGAATAAATTGAAAATGATTTCACACTAAACCTCACAAGATTTAATTTTTTTTTTTGTGGCCCTCATCCTATTTCACATATCATCACAAAAGATGGAGGGCACTCATGCTACTTGTGCTTCTTTTTTTTTTTGATGGAAAATGCTACTTGTGCTTCTTGAACTACCATATGCTTGCTTATCTTCCATTCTCCACCATGATCATGAATATCAATCACATTATGAAGGTACATCATGAAGAAAAAGAATAACAAGAAGGAATCAATTGCAATTCAAGCATTAGTCAGATTGACAAAGAAGAAAGATTCTACGATAAGTTTAGTGGAAGATTTGGATACAAAAGAATGCTATATAGATGAATTCTTTGGCCATATTCCCTTTGGACAACAATAGATTAAGAACCCAATAGATTTGAATTCCCACAGCAGCTGCACTTTAACAGTTTCAGCATTTCAGCCCTCTACATCTGTTCTTCCAAATTCAGAATTGAATGAGTCTGGAATTTATCTCCAAAATGTCTACCATCAGACTCTTAAGCGTACCCTTCATTTATTCTTAGAAAATTCTCAAAATCCACAATCAAGGACTTCATCTCAGAATTAAAACACATAGATTCTGAATTCTATTTCTGAAATTCTGATTCTGAAATCCACAGCTCAAGCTTTGTTCTATAATTCCTCTAGATTATTTCATTTAGTATTCAATCAATGTAAACTTGAATTCCATTAGTCTCATATCAGAAAAATCAAATTGGTCCAGCTCCCAGCACTTTGAAACTGCATGTTTCACTGTTTTTTACATATTTCAGCTTATCCCACAAAAATTTTAGAATTTTTCACTTAAAAGAATTTTAACTGCTTCCCAAACATTATACTCCCCCACACTTAAATTATTGTCCGTCTCGGACAATTAAATACATCAAAAGATCAACCCAAATGCAATCAAAATGATAACTGACCAAGGAAACCAATAAATTTGCAATTCTAGAAATCTGCTCCAATATGTTTTGCCTGTAGATTAAATTTTCTTTTTGTATTCAATATGCAGCAAAGCATTCCCACAATCCATTAAAAGGGCATAGAAATTCAGCACGAATATAAATTTCCCATAACAGCAAAGTCAGTTACCAGCACATTCTGCATAATTGATTTCCAATTTCTAGTTCTCAGCTTCTATTTCTGTTATGTATTAAATTCTCAGCCTAAAAATCTTGGAAACACTAAGATAAATTAGATTAGCATTAAACAAGACCAGAACAATAGCTAGCATTCAATTTTTCAGTGATTAGCTTACTCAAAACCCCAATTAGCACAGCCACTGCAGGTTTCTAAATTTCATGTACAGTTCTGGACTGCTGATAAAATTTCTGCACAAAGAACAACACTCCAAATTCTGAATCATTTGAGACTAGGAAACACTTATCACTGAGTAAACCAGAGCTTCATTTAAGTTTCATACGGATCAGAGAATTGCAACAAAAACTTGGCACTGTATCCTTTTCCTCTATTCTGTTTTTATTTAACAACATAATATTCTCAGCCATCTTGAAATTCATACCGACTTGCTTAATTTTGCACTGCAGTATTAGCTATCAAAGGCCAAATCTGACTTACTCTTACTAAAATCCAGAATTGAAACTTTACAATGATACCAACTTAAGCTATAAAGATGTCAGCTTACACCTTTAGCTATTAACAATACCGTTTAACATTCATTCTTAATTCCTGTTATTTCATTCTAACAAGATTGCTTCCTTGCAAATAGCTAACCCAACAATTTTGAAGTTGCTTAATTCCAAGCTCTGCTATCCATTTCTGATCAAAAAACCTTTAGACAGATGGTTTAATTGTTGTGAAGAATTCAGTCTCTCTAGCAGATTCCATTTCCAGCAATATGAGAATTTCAGAAAACACTAATCAATACAATCAAAATTATAGAAGATCTGGAAATATATGAACTCCATTTGTTGCTTAAAAATATATGATCTTCACTTGGCTCTCACTGATTTGAGTACTACTTATAGGATTTTGGTACAAACTTGATACATAATGATCAAATTACAGCAAATACATTCATTTTCAGCTTCACTTTCTGCATTTCACTTTGCTCAATTATTTGCCAAGTAAACTCCAGTAATCTCATCAGCATTCCATAATTTCTTAATGACATATATCATCAGCACCTCAAATGCCCAAATAGCCTCTAAAATCTTTGCTAAAGAGCATCCTCCAGAATTCCACAAGTTTCAGAATCTGCTTCTTCAAACTTGTTCTTCATACCAACTCTACAACTTCCTAGTTTTCAGTATTTAAATTTGCTTCCATACTTCAAACTAGAGAAACGATTTGAACCTATTCTACTCCTTGATCAAACCTCATCAGCATCAATAACATTACTGCACATTACAGATTCCACTTAAGCACCTCAAATTTAAAATTCTTGTACCACTTAACACTTCAGAAAGTGAAGGACATGTAACACATTTATTTTTTTAGCAATACAAAATCTTAAAACGGCTCCTTACTGACTTTAAGAATTAATAGTGCTAAGTTTGTATACAATCGATACTCTTCCCATCTAGATTATGTTTTCTATATTCCTCACTGCATATATGATTTATTCAAGTATTCTACATCTGTTTTTCAAAATCTTGTGCTCATGATTGATACCACTTAAATACTCTTCAAATCTAAATGATGAAACAAAAATTTAAACTCGAATTTGAATTCCCACTAGCTGAAAGTTTAGTAACCAGACACACTGGTTCAATTTCTGAGTTTCTGCCCACTACAGTTTCTGCATTTTTTTCTGTTGATCTCCCTTCAAAATTCAAGCTTTATCATTTATATTCTTCACTGAACTGTCTCATCCATTTCCTCATTTCAAGCTTGACCACAATCGATTCCCATTTGGAAACTCAGCTAAAACAAAAACCACATAAATCCTAATGCTATCCAATTTCAGTATTCCAGTTCTAGATTTTCAGAATTCCAATCATTTCAGAATCTGTTTACTTCTTGACTTTTTACTTAACAGAGAGTTACACAAGAATCTTGACACACAGCATTTAAATTTGATACTTAGCTCAGAAATTCAGTTCCACAGATTTGCACAGAATTTTGTTCAATGGCCAGAATTCAACAAGTTTCAGCCCCTTGTTTCATTTCTGAATCTGTTTAAAAGGGGTTACTGGATTGTAATTCCTTCAAATATTCAGAGTTATGACACCATCTTTCAATGCTTCATTAATAGTATGGTGCTTTACAAATGAAATTCGACTTCTAACTCATAGTAATCAAATTCCATTTTTCACAAATTTTCTTCACTAATTTCCATTTTCAGCAATTTGATACTATCAAAATTCTGTTCAGCAGGTTTGTAAAGAAATGGAAAAGAAGTAAACAACATTTGCTTATGATAATACAAGAGTTTCACTTAATTTTCCAATGACTTCAAAGGCTGATGATGACAAATTGGTACACACTTGATACACATTTAAATCAGAATTCTGTTTTGTTTCTTGCTGCCTTTGCTGCCTTTGCTGCCTTTACTGTATTCTTTTCAAATTCAAATGGTTCAAATGTTTTACTGACCCAACTTATGAAGTTTCTGATCAAACTTGACAGTTAATCTCTGTAGTGAACTTGATTCCATTTTGTTTTGATAATCCAATCAGCCTTAATATCTAAACAGATTCAACTCTTCATATTTGAATTTCATCACTGCTTCTTCTCTGTTTGTACAAATTTAAGTATCTTTTCTTCGTTTACAAGTCATAGTCTTTCTTAGTTAGCATGAAAAATGCTCTTGATTTGTATAGTTCAGAGATCATCAACTTAAGTTCCCATTCAGCAGCTTTTCTCTAAACAATTTCAGCAACTACATTTAGCAACTTGTGTGTTTCAGGAAACACAATTCAATTTCATCTAATTGTAGAAGACATGGAAATAAATGAACTCCATTTGTTGTTGATTACAAAATTTGGATCCAAATTCAAAGTGAGAGATTTTCTGAATTCCTTGAAGCAACAATCCTATGGAAGCAAACTAAACTCAAAGTTCATTCCATTCTTCCCCCACACTTCAACTTTATCCATCTGGGCCAAAATATCCATCATATAACAAACCATGTATCCACATCCAAAAGATTTACAAATGAGAAGACATAAATTGATATGATGATTATCAAGAAGAAAAGTAAGAATTTATGTGGAAGAGAAAATTAAGCAAAGTGATTCACCTTCACAAATATGATTTATTCCATTGAATTGTGGTTTTGAAAGAGTCAAAACAAGTTCTAGAGTTACAATAACACAAGTGCAACGCTCAAATTAAGGTTCATCCTTACTAGGCATAAATGTATCATCTCAATTAAACAATCAAGTATCCATTATTAAGTAGAAACCTCGAGAAGATTAAAAGTCCATTTATGACATTAAGCCTAAAATAAGATACTCAAATCTAGCTTACATTCTCTATTTCTAACATATTATAGGAAAATGTTAAGGGGTATCATTTTCTTATTCAAAATTAAGACTAAAATGCAATAAGAAGACTTCCTACAGTAAAGAACTTGTTTCTCAAAACCAAAATCAACATTTACACAAAAGGAATTTATTGAAGAAAAGACTAAACTTGAAACATTAATTAAAATGTAAAAGAAAGCTAAATTGGAACCAACTCCCCTTTAATTCCCGGTGGTTGAAGAAGATTTAGAAGAAACTCCACTCCGGTAATGGAGTAATTATGGTTCCACTCAAATTCTTCTTATTAATCATTTTTCCCTTGCAAATTATTTCTGGAGGACGGAGGCGGTTCAGCTCAAGTAACCATTTCAAAATTCTATGGCTACCTGTAAGATCAAAGAAAAACACTCCCGTGCACTCACATGATTAGGAGAAAATGAAATGCAATTAGTGTCTAAATCAAATGGATAAAAATGAGTATCACATGCTATAAAGTCAAAAATAGGTATCTTAAAGAATTTTCCTGGAAAATCACAAGAAATACTAACCTTATCATGCTCGAAGATACCTGTGGTGGTGATTGTTACCTCTTTCTCATCAAGTAAATGCTCAGACTCTAGTTCTAGCGAATGTATGACTTCATATAGTGATTCATGAGTGCTTGGCTCCGTAGTACAAGTCCCTACACTTACATCCTCTATTCTTGGTGATTCTTGAGGTAATGCTTCCAGTAAGCATTCCCCTACACTTAAATCATCTTCTGCAACAATACATGCATGATTCACATCATCTAAAGCAACAACATTAGTAGAATTAGAAATTTGAACAACTACATCATCATCACAAATAAAACTAGATAAATCTTGTGAATAAATGGAAGTAGGGTCAGCATGACAAAATCACTACTCTCTATCTCTCCACTGGAGTTTTGTGCTTGTAACTGATTAATGGATGATGCAATTTGATCTAACTGATTCTGAATATTCTGTATCCTTGCATATTGTTGCTCTTGTTGCTCTTGACGCTCTCTCATTTGATGTAATTTAGGATTATATTTTATTCCTATATTTAGGGTTTTAATATAAAATGGGGGAGTTTAAGCCTTGAATCTAAATCTAACAAATGAAAGCACAACAATTAAGAAATTACTCTAATGCATAAAGGAAACCTAACTAGGTGCCAATAATCCAACCATAATGTATTGTCACCCTACGTTGTGATTAAACCATTAACACATTCAAACTTAGAACGAAATAGCAGGACATAAATGAAACCTAATCTATAGCAAAATGTAAACCCTAACTTAGAACTTAAACATTAAACACTTAACCAAGCATCAATTAAACATGAATTAGACTTAAACAAGGGAATGAAATGCTAGATTACTTGCTAAAACATAATAAACATTAAAAGAAATCTGTTCTAAGCTATAAAACAGTAGCAAAATGAAATAAAATGGTAAACCAATCCATTCTCACAATCAATCTACACAATCTTCACGCTCTTGCTATCACATAAGAGGCCGGAGACGAGAACGCCCAACTCCGAACATCAGAGAAGAATCTCAGCGGCAAATCAGCTCCAGGAATGTTCAATCGTCGGTGGAACGCCCCCACAAGCTGGAAACACCCCAAAACTAATAACCGATCGAAAATCTGGATTTCTGCAGCCCACAAACTCTGAATCTGGAATGAAGCTGTGGATGATGGATTGTCGTCGGATGCGGTTCAGTAGCAATGGAGGAACGCCGCCAATGCTCTCTGGTCGGAAAGGAATCACAAATCTGAGGGAACGCCCAACATATCCGTGGAAGCAAAGTATTGCCGGAAGCAAAATCGCACCAGAGGGAATGCCCGTCGAAGGCTCTAGATGATCGGAATCCAGTTGCCATGAAGCTCTCTCACTGATGTTGAAGCTTGAGAGATGATCGGAGAAGGAATCGGGGTCGGAACTCACTGGAGAAGAGCGCGCGACGCAAAGCTGTGTGGTGGAGTCGACGAAGAGAAAACACTGTAGCTTCTCTGTTTTGAATCAGATCCAGATCTAAACGGACAGCTGAAATCAATTTGGAGCTTGATCAACGGTGGAAAGTCATTTAAAATCCGATCTGAAGGTGCTGATCTTGATCTAGGGTCTGGATCTACTCTCCCTTAGGTCGGATGGACCAAATCTTTACTGGATGGTTCAGATCTATCAAATCTTTGATGAACGACCCATAATACTCCGCAGCTTAATCTTCTCGTTTAAACTCTGATTCAAGCACAAATTCAGTTCGGATAGATCCAAATCCAAGATCCTTTGATGTTTACAAAATAAGAATCAAATATTAGCATCAAATAACATGAACATAAAATAATTTGCAATTAAGTCCAAAATCGATACAATACATAAAATGTGATGTAACCATGATTTAAACCTATGAAATCAACATCAGACCATGCATATATGAATCAAAATAATACAGTAAAATCATGGTTATCAATGGTCCAACCAAATATTTATCTCTTGATCTAAGAATCCTATTCTTCAACTTATTTTGCGTCTTTTAGAGACTCGTTAGTATGTGTAACCTAATAGGTTCCTGGTTTATTTTGGTCATCTATAATTAACTATTTAATTATATAACGATTATAAGTGACATCTAGTAGTACATTATGATCCCCAATTAGCCAGAAAATCATAGTTGATCTTAAAACTAATTCTAAACCCTTCAGCAGCTACAATGAGTCGTGTCTTGTTCCTTTCACTCGTCTTATACTCACTTGGTTCAGAACACGGTCTATGTGTCTGTGCCTACTATACTAACTATGTCATGTTGGAGCAATCTTAATGGTTTGTGCAACCATATGTTTTGGTGTTTGGGCAAAGAGTTTAAGTTAGGTTCACCCTTGTATTTGATATGTGTACCTAAGTTGTACAAATTTACAGGATATAGATATGACTCAGGTTGATGGCTTCAGGTCTAGTGAAGGATGGAGCATCTGAGGGACCGTGGAGCAGGCAGCAAGGACAATGGCCGAGGGAAGCGACTTCGAGGCATACGCAAAGAATGACATTAGGGATGAGCTGCGGGCTTGAATGCATCCGAGGGACGAGAGCTAAAGGAAGTATACTTGAAGATAAGAAGTCAAGGCTGAGAGATTGTACTCGGGTGTCGATTGGTGGTTTCATTGGTCAACTGGTTCAGTCGATTGGGAGAGAACAAAATGCCTCTATTCACTTAGACAGTGTAGAGCAGTCGACTGATGGAAGTATCAATCGACTGGTATCGAGCCGTTGGGTAGTCGATTGATGGTTTTGGCAGTTGACTGGTAAGCGAGATTTTTCAACCCGTAGCCTATATAACCAAGGCTTGGAAGCTTGGTTAAGATTGACGAAATAGAGGTGATTAACTCCTATTAGTAATTTACTCGTGCCCTAGAATCTCAAGTGTTTTTGTGAGAGTTGTGTTGAGGTTTCTCGACCCACAAGGAGCTACGTGAGCTAGCCGGAGTTTGTCGGGGAGTGATCCACTGACGGATCGGGATCGTCCACCTTATGGACAATCATGGAGTAGGAATCTTATCTCTAAACCACGTTGAACAACGTGTAGTGGTTTGCTTGTTTCTTCCTTATCTTTAGCTTTCGTATTTGTATTTGTATTGCTTGTATTCCGCTGTGTTAACAAATACGTAGGAAGCAATCGAGTTGGGTGCAACGACTATTCAATCTCACTTCTAGCCGGCCACAAGATCTCCATCAAGTGTATCAGAGCGAGAATGCTCTCCATTGGACTAATCGCCAAGGAAGCAAAAGATGTCCGACTTGATAGCACCTCCAAAGTTTGAAGGAGGAGGCTTATGGGACATCACATATTGGATGATGAAGATGAAGGTCTTCTTCGATACGGATTGGGACACCATGATGGTGATCAAGGAGCCATTCAAAGTCCCAAAAGATAAGAAACGGAAGAGACTCCGACCAAGATATTGGACGGAAGAGCAAACCTCATGATCGGAGGTAAACTCAAAGGTAATATCGATCTTAATAGATATATTGTCGTCTAATGTGATAAGTGGTGTAGGTGAATATGAGAATGCCCATGATTTGTGGAGCAAACTGAAGATGGTTCTAGGGGAAGAACCTAAACCTACACAAGAGGAAGAAAAATTCGAAGAAAGGGATGAAGTGGTCTAAGAGGAGGAGGAGGATCAATCGGATATGGAGACCAATTCAACATCAAAAGAGGTAGAGGAAGTGCATTCGGTCACATCTGAGGAAAAGAAAGATGAGGAAGTATCATCAACATCCTCAAGGGTTGAAGAAGAGTCCAAGACAAGTAAAGAAGAAGCATCTCCACTGAAGTGAAGTTAAAAGACTAGATTGTGTGCTTCAGGTACAATGAGAAGGGACACTACAAGAGTAGATGTCCAATGGGTAAGAAGAAGATAACTCCTAAACTCATTCAAGTTAATTTAAATACTAACAAGGGTTGTAGGAATGAAGAAACCTAAGGAAGGAGATTGTGCATCATATGTTTCACATGTGGAGAGAAAGACCACTATCACACCAAATGCCCTAAGAAGAGGGAGATCAAGAAGCTAGCGCAATTGAAGAAATGAGAGAAAGAGAAGAAGAGAAGCTCAAGTCAAGGGAAGCTTCAAGAGTAAGGGAGGTATACCCTAACTTGAATCGTAATTCAAATTCTTATGTTCCCATGCATGCTAGGAAAAATAATGATAATCATTATGTAGCAATGAAAAATTTCGGATTTAGATATCAAAATAAAAGTAGGGTTAATGTAGATCAAAACCTTAAGGTATCTATGCATGATAAATCTAGAAATGGTTGACTTAAGGAGAACCAAAGTATTAATCCCAAGAAGGGGAGACACGTGCCTAGGAATGGTAGGTCTAGGAATGTCCAATGTGGATAAGTCAATTCTGGGGTTAGGAACCTAGAAAGGGAAAATCAAGCTTTGAAGACAAAACTTGATCAATTGGAGAAAATCCTAGATAGATTCAATATTGGATCTAGAGAGTTAAGTATGATATTGAGTAGCCAAAGACCCAACAATGATAGATCGAATTTGGAATACCGATGTAATGTCTCCCATACTAAGGGAAAGTCTTATGCAAGGGTTGCATATGACTATAACAAGGATAAGCCAATAAATGGCAAAGGAAAGTCATTTAATGGTAATAAGAAGTTAACCAAGGACAAGGTGTCCAAGATTAAGAAGGATAGGTTTGTAGGCCAAGTGCTACCGGAGGTGCACCGATGTGGCCTAGCAGTTATAGATGAGTCACCTAGGGAGATGGCTAAGGTTAAGAGCTCTAGGAGAAGCTCTAAGAGTCAATTTAAGACCCATTACAAATGGATCTCAAGTGGATTTTACTTGGGAGTCTAGATTGTCATGGAATGTGCCAAAAGATTTAGAGTAGATTTGAATCTCAACCTTAGGGAATTGACACAATTGGGTTATGTTTCATGTAAGAAAATATGACATTGAGGTCATATCGCATGATAATTGGATTTGGATGTATAGATATCATATAAACCAATGCTAGGGATGCATTGTGGTTTAGTATGAGCAAATACATCAAGAAGAAGTCAAAATTAATACTTTAGGTCAAAGTTCAATTGAACAATTTAGCTAGTTTTAGGTTTTATGTCAATCTTGGGATTGGTGATAAATACATATTTTAATGTATTTTTTTTCCAAGTAGACATGGACAAACATACCTCTCCACAAAATTTAGAGATTTTTGGACGTCTGTAGAATATTTTGCGCGTTTCTGAAGTTGGATTCAGAATGTTGTTTGGGCTGAAAATAGTGTGCCAGTCGACTGATGCTGTTACTAGTCGACTGGTAACAATATTTATCAAACACAGAATGTTTCTATGGATTTATTTCAATTGTTGGGACCGATTATGTAGTTAGAGGGGGGGGGGTGAATAGCTCGGCGTGCTCCTCGTGCTCTTCGTTGATTGTTTCTTCAATGATATGCAGCGGAAATATAAGAAACAAAACATATAACGCTAACACGAAGGATTTACTTGGTATCCACCTCAAGAAGAGGTGACTAATCCAAGGATCCACACACTCACACACCCTCCACTATGTAAACACTCCTTTACGGTAACTACTGAAGGCGGAGAAACCTTACAAGCTCTCAGTACAAGAAGAAGGAAAGGCAAAGCAAGATACAAGCAAAAGCTTACAAGTTTGCACACAAAATCCTAACTTAACTTCTTCCTCGCCTCTTGACTTGGACGTGCACCAGCACAAGCCTCCAAGAACCTTTAAGAAATGGTGATCTGAACCTAAGAGAGATGCTATGGAGATGCTGTGAGGATCAGAGATGGAAGTCGTGAGATCTGCCGAGAGAAACGCTCGCCAACAACTATATCCTACGCCAACGGTCGGATCCCGATCGATTGGATTGCTCCCAATCGATCAGGGAGGCTTTGGATCGATCGGTCGATCGATCCAGAGCACCTCTGTGCTCTCGGGAAACGCCTGGATCGATTCACCGATCGATCCAGGGCTTATTGCGCAGAATCGCACCTCCCAATCGATCGCCCGATCGATTGAGAGCTCTGGATCGATCGGCTGATCGATCCAGCGCTGTTCTGTGCGATTTCGAGCCTCTCCCAATCGATCCACCGATCGATTGGGAGGAAGCTTATCGTGGGGACTCACCCAATCGATCGATCGATCGATTCGGCATGAGCCAATCGATCGACCGATCGATTGGGCATGAGCCAATCGATCGCTAATTGATCCAGCTCCTTGATTTTGCCCAAAATCAAGCCCAAAGCCCCCTAAGCCAACATCCGGTCACCTATGACCTGTTGGTACATCATGCCTAGCATCCGGTCACCCTTGACCTGCTAGAGCTCGCTCACCAAGTGTCCGGTCAATTCCTTTGACCCACTTGGACTTTTCTTTGTGCCAAGTATCCGGTCAATCCCTTTGACCTACTTGGACTTCCTAACACCAGATGTCTGATCAAACTTGATCCATCTGGATTTCCTGTGTCTGGCTTCACTCACCAGGACTTTCGCCTAGCTTCACTCACTAGGATTTTCCTTCTGCCTAGCTTCACTCACTAGGACTTCTTATTTGCCTGGCTTCACTTACCAGGACTTTTCATACTACCTAGCTTCACTCACTAGGTCTTTCACCTAGCTTCACTCACCAGGATTTTCCTTCTGCCTAGCTTCACTTACTAGGTCTTTCACCTGCCTTCACTCACCAGGATTTTCCTTCTGCCTAGCTTTACTCACTAGGTTTTTCACCTAGCTTCACTCACTAGGATTTTTTCCTTCTGCCTGACTTCACTCACCAGGACTTTCCAGCTGTCCGGCTTCACTCACCGGGATTTTCACCTAGTTTCACTCACTAGGGTTTTTCCTTCTGCCTAGCTTCACTCACCAAGACTTTCCAACTGCCCGGCTTTACTTACCGAGACTTTCACCTAGCTTCACTCACTAGGATTTTCCTGTCTGCCTAACCTCCTAGTTAGGACTTTCACCTGGTTTCACTCACCAGAATTTTCTAGTCAAGTATCCAGTCAACCTTGACCTACTTGACTCTCCTTCACAATCTCACCACATGAACAATTACACCTGCAATCTCAATGTCTTGTCTTCATGTATTGTCAAACATCGAAACCCAAACATCAAGACTCGAGCTTGAACTCAATTCAAGCTCAGTCAACCAGGTCAACCTTGACCTAGAGAATATTGCACCAACATCAATAAGGGAAATCGATTGGTACTTTTGGCAGTCGACTGGTACAAGTCTAAAACTATTTTTCAGTGTTGGATTTGACCAGGTCAGTTCATATATGTGTATGAGATCCATGGGGGATGAATACACAAGTTTAGGATCAATTTGAATGACTAGTTTCAACAATTGGGATATCGTTGAAGGTTTTTAATATTAGACAAAGGGAGAGAAGTAAGGTTTAGTTAGGAAAACCTTAAATGTTTTGCATAAGGGAGCCTTGTCATAGGTTCTTAAATAGCCCTGTGGTAAAATTTCTACCTCAATGGGGAGCATAAGGGCAGGGGGAGCCTTGTGATAGGTTCCAATGCATGTTTGTATTTTTGTTGCGGCAGTGTAAGTCCATGTGTGTAGCCTTGGCAACGTAAATCCACACGACGGTGTAAATCCAAGTGTGTATCCTTGGCAATGTAAGTCCATTCGACGGTGTAAGTCCAAGTGTGTATCCTTGGCAACGTAGTCCATTATTTTTAACATATTATTTTTCTATTATGTTTTCCCTAACTTAAACATATTGCTAAATATCAAAAAGGGAGAGATTGTTTGAGCAATCCCAATGATTCGTGCGACCATGTGTTTTGATGTTTAGGCAAAGGATTTAAGTTAGATTCACCCTTATATTTGATATGTGTATCTGAGTTGTGCAGGTTTGCAGGATACACATATGACTTAGGTTTATGGCTTCGAGTCTGGTAAAGGATAGAGCATCTGAGAGACCATGGACAAGGCAGCAAGGACAAGGTCGAGGGAAGCGACTTCGAGGCATACACGAAGGATGACATTAGGGACGAGTCGTGGGCTTGTATACATCTGAGGGACAAGAGCCAAAGAGGAAGTAGGCTTGAAGGCAAGAGGTTAAGGCTGCAATAAAGAGTCAAGTGAGTCGTAAGGGCGAGGGTTCGAGTGCTGAGAGATTGTACTCGGGTACCAGTCGATTAGTGGTTTCATCAGTCGACTGGTTCAGTCGACTAGGCAGTCGACTGGGAGAGAACAGAATGCCTCTATTCGCTCAGACAGTGTGGAGAAGTCGACTGATGGAAGTATTAGTTGACTGGTATCGAGCCGTTGGGTTGTAACGATCGAATATCCACAAAGGACAGTCGACTGATTGTTTTGATAATCAACTGATATATGAGGGTTTTCAACCCATAGCCTATATAACGAAAGCTTGGAAGCTTGGTTAAAATTGATGAAATAGAGGTGGTTAACTCCTATTAGTAATCTAGCTATGCCCTAGCATCTCAAGTGTTCTTGTGAGAGTTCTAGTGAGGATTCTCCACCCACAAGGAGCTACGTGAGCTAGTCGGAGTTTGTCGGGGAGTCATCCACTAACGGATCAGGATCGTCCACCTTACGGATAGTCGTGGAGTATGAGCCTTATCTCCGAACCACGTTAAACAACGTGTAGTGGTTTGCTTGTTTCTTCCTTGTCTTTAGCTTTTGTATTTGTGTTTATATTGTTTGTATTCCGTCGTGCTAACAAATACGTAAGAAGCGATCAAGTTGGGGGCAATGACTATTCAACCCCCCTTTTAGCCGCCCACAAGATCTCCAACACGTCACACTTAGCTCAAGTAATGCTTTCTTGTTCTACGGATTTAAATTACTCGTACATGTGTACAAGAGTCTCGTACTTTTAATATATGATATTTCAGCCAAAGACTTTGAGTAATAATCCTAATGAGTGTCCATAGGGTATACGTCTCCTCGCAAAGAGCAGTGAAGCATCTGTAGGCTATCTAAACATCTTCGGGCATTTCGACTTATACCCAATTATCTCGGGTCCACACCTCAATAAGGTGCTTACTTAAGATATCAAAGTATAAGTCTCCATGACCAAGATGACTTGTATACCTTAAGTCGAAGGAAACTTGTACTTGAGCTGCAGTAAGAACTTCATAGATATATATATATATACCTTAGAACATCTCTCAAAATCTAACACACATAACCTCTGCAATCGTAAGGTGGTCCTAGTACCTCAGAGTTTATTAGAAGATGAAAGAAAGTACATCATGGGTGTTTCATATAATCTGAGGAATCTTTTTCCTACCTTAGATGTACCCCTTTGTCGTTTATGCATCACGTCCTTATTGAAACGGTTAAGAGAATATGTTGCTACAATCAATATAAGAAACATAATAACTTTTGAAGAAAACCCTAAAGGAATATTCTCCGACAAGTTCTGACAGGTTGTTGTAATATTGTTTGTTGTTGGTCTGTTGAATATATTTCGGTCGGTCAATAAGGTCAGTCGTATTATTGCCATAATATCAATATGCTCTGTCATATATTGCATGTTGTAGAGATCTGTTCTGAGACTAATATAATGCCTACAGTTTACCAAAGCTTTATTTAAGAAATCATATGACACATCATATATGTTATAGCTTTATTTCAAGGGCAATATGACATAGATTAGCTTAAACCTTGTTGACTTGTGTCCGACCAAGTGGACGTATTGAGTTTCTTAAGGATAAGTGTCTTTAAGCCTGTCTAGTCTTTACCCAGTCGGGTATACAAAGGAGGCCTTGTGTTTGATCTGCCTTTATCCGACCGATCTTATACCAAGAGTTTTATAAGGTCACATGTCTTTATATTCGTCTGGGCTTTACCTGGCCGACCGTATATTAAAAGATATATATAAGGTTAAGCACCTTTGAGCCCGGCCGGGCAAAGGTGTTCACAGAGAACCTCATGTTTGTTCAGCCTCTATCCGACTTGTAGGACTGTAAATACGCTAGAGGAGGGGGGTGAATAGTGTTTTTCAGAAACTTGTGAATTAAAGCGAAGTACACAGCGGAATAATAAAAGCAAGAAGGTATAAAGAAAAAGGTAATCACATGCTAATACAAGTAATTTTTTACTTGGTTCGGAGCCTTTGACGACTCCTACTCCAAGGCCCACACTTGTTGAGTGCTTTTATTGGACAATCCGCTAATAGTTCGAATGATTACAAAATTAAGTATAATAACTAAAAACAATGTTATCGACAACAAAGAAAATAGTAAAATCTTGATCGTCGGTTGTCAGAGGAGCTTCACAGCCTCGTAGGAGCTTTTTCAGAGCACTGCGCAAGAGTGAAAGTCGTAGTAGTTGATATTTTAAAGCTGCTAGTCGAAGCCCCTTATATAGGCCTATTTCGAGCGTCTGGATCATGTTGACGTGCCTTGGCCAGTCGACGCGCTCCAATTCAGCTCATGGATAGATTTTTTGGTCCGAGCGCCTGGACCAACTCCGGGCGCCCGGACCACCCGGGTGCCTCCGGTACCCACCCAGGTGATACTGGTTCGGGCGCTCGAATCCCTTCTGGGCTCTCGGACTCCCTTTTTTCAACAGCTACTTCCTTGCAAAAAAGGTTAGTCTAGGCAACATAAAATATAATTATCCTGTAAAATAGAGTTAGCACAACATTAATAAATAAGAGTAATAATTAGATCCTGTCTCCCCAAGAGTGATCAGGATCTAGTTAAGGTCTTAGCTTAGGTTTCTCAAATGGACCTAAGTTGGACTGACACCTACAATTTTGTTAGTTAGAGTCCTAGAGCCAATCATTTGATGATTGTATGGACTCATTGTATCATATTCTTGTATATTAATAAAGACATTTGTTTGATTATTATACTTATTTGTATTAGTGCCAAATAGACTAAGTATAATAGCGTCCTTGAGTAGAAGGTTCATACCTATATCAATCGATTAGTTGAATCGATAGTGAGATGATATAGGGAACACTACTCTAAATCATTCCTAGTCGAGTATTAACATTCAGGGACAATGTTAATGCAATAAGACTAGCATGTAGGTCAGCTCGATGACTTGATCTCACAAGTCATGGATATAGAGATATCAAGCTGACACATGGGTATACATTGGAGAATGTATACTGAATGACCCGCCATGAGAAAGTATCATGGATCGTTATATGAGTGTCATATACTTTCTCATGTGGCTATTAGTATGACTATTAGTCCTTAGACCTGAAGTCACCATGGATCCCTACATAAGGAGTTATGTACTTTGGTTTCGTCAAACGTCACCCGTAATAGGGTGGACTATAAAGGCGATTACTGGGTATGTAACAAATTATGCAGAGGGATGTGAGTGATGTAGATGAGATCTATCCCTCCCATATGACGGGAGCGACATCAATATTCTTGATAGAGTTAGACCACGAAGTGCATGGCCATGCCCAAATGAGTCAACATTAGATGTTGAGCTCATTTGATCGAGTGAGTCTACTTGGAGTTCAAGATTTAGATTGATTAGAGGATGACACGGTCTATGCCTCATATTGATCAATCTAGATGTCTAGGATAGAAGGACAATATCACATATTTTGTGAGGAGTCACAATTGGTAGTTACAAGGTGATGTCGGATCTCGACATTCTTGTAACTTGGGTAGTAATGATGTGTTGCTAGATACCGCTCATTACTTATGCTCCTAAATGGGTTTAGGGCATTGCCAACGTTACAAGAACCTATAGGGTCACACATTAAGGACAATTAGATGGAGATTTGGTTCATATGATGAACTAAGAGGATTAGATTAATTTGATGAATCATATTGGATTAAGAGTAATCCAAATTGGGCTAATTGAGTTGGACTCAAGTTGATTCATGTATTCAATGAGTCTAATTTAGATTATGACTCATTAAATCAACTTAATTTAATGAATTAGATTCATTATATTAAGTTGGCTTGAATCATATGGTTGGATTATATCAACCATGAGAGAGATTTGATCAAGTTTGACTTGATTTGAGAGGAAGAGAAAAAGTCATGTTTGACTTGACTTTTTGCCACATCACTAGTGAGTTGGCAAGATGTGGACCAATAGAATTGCTCTACATCATCAATGTGTTCCACCTCATGGAGGTTACAAGCCTCCATAGCATTTAATGTGGCCGGCCCACATTAAATGAGGAGGTTACACTTGTTGCCATGTCATTTAGTGAGGTGGCAAGATGTGGACCAATAGTGTTGATCCACATCATCCTAGAGTGCCACCTCATGGGGGTTACAACTCTTAATGGTTTCCACATTAATTGGAATTAATGTGGGGGTTACACCTCCTAGAAGGTGGCCGGCCACTTGAATGTGGAGAAGAATTTTCATTTTGAAAATTGATTCTATCATTCACTCTTCTTCTTCCTCCTAGTGTTCTCTCCTTGCTCTCCCTCCTCTTCCTTGCCGTGACCTATCAAGGTGCTAGCACACCTTTGTTTAGGTTTTCTCCATCAAGAATTGTTCGTGTGGATGTTTCTAGAGGACCGACGCTTGACGGTCTAGAGATCCAGCAACTTCTTGGACGAGCGGGAACGCGAAGGGCTTCGCTACAAGGGTAATGATCTTAACTTTAGTGTAGATCTAAAGTTTTTACAAACTCGTACAAGAAAAAGGTTTTTCGAAAAGTTTTGTTTACGAATCTTTGCACGAGATCCATGGCTTTGGGTGACTCGGGGTTTCCGCGACGCGAAAAAGCGGTTTTCGCGGCCCGACGAACCCAACTGTGGTATCAGAGCCACGTGCAAAGACTTGTACGAGTTCGTTTGTATTTTTATGAAAAATATACATTCTGTGATTTTCTGTAAAAATTGAGTTTTTAGAGTTTTTATGAGTAATTTTTCCGTAGAAGCGAAGCACAAGTGTCTCGACACTTGTAGGCTTCGGCTACCAGAAAGTTTTCTTTTAAACGACTTCGTTTTGCCCCAAATCCGTTTGGGACAGCGGGGTCGGGTGCCATTAGATCGTAAAGGAGCAACCCACGATGGTTAGATCGTGGGTAGGGGCATTGCCCCTAACCCCGCAAGGGAATTTGCTCCGCGATTGCACCCGAAATCGCTAAAAACGAACCCGCCGGGAAGATTTTTCTGAAACGGCAATGTCTCGACCCAAATCGTTTTGGGACAGCGGGTTTAGGTGCTGTTGGATCGCAAAGGAACCCTCGCGATGGCCACATGAATTCACCCATGAACATACCCATGGCCGGCCCTAGCTTGGTCTCCAAGCTAGCTTGGCCGGCCCCTATAGGATGGGTAAGAAGGTGGGTATAGGTGGGTATAGTACTCTATAATTAACAGGCTACGATAGGGACCGAGAGGAGGAATTGGTTTTGGTCTCCCGATAAAATTAAGCATCCCGTGCTCACCCCAAACACACAACTTAATTTTATCAATAATAATTCATTCCACTAGAGAACTATTATTGAACTACCACACCAATCCCAAATTACATTTTGAGCTCCTTCTTATCATGAGTGTGTTAGTCTCCCTGTGTTTAAGATAACAAATGTCCACTAATTAAGTAAGTTACTGACAACTCGCTTAATTAATATCTAGCTCCAAGAGTAGTACCACTCAACTTCATCGTCATGTCGGACTAAGTCCACCTGCAGGGTTTAACATGACAATCCTTATGAGCTCCTCTTGGGGGCATTCTCAACCTAGATCACTAGGACACAGTTTCCTTCTATAATCAACAACACACACTATAAGTGATATCATTTCCCAACTTATCGGGCTTATTGATTTATCGAACTAAATCTCACCCATTGATAAATTAAAGAAATAAATATCAAATATATGTGTTTGTTATTATATTTGGATTAAGAGCACACGCTTCCATAATAACTGAGGTCTTTGTTCCTTTATTAAGTCAGTATAAAAGGAACGACCTCAAATGGTCCTACTCAATACACTTTAAGTGTACTAGTGTAATTATATAGTTAAGATAAACTAATACCTAATTACACTACGACCTTCCAATGGTTTGTTCCTTTCCATCTTGGTCGTGAGCTACTGTTTATAATTTATAAGGTATTGATAACATGATCTTCTGTGTGTGACACTACACACTATGTTATCTACAATATAAATTAATTGAACAACTACATTTATCATAAATGTAGTCATTTGACCAATGTGATTCTTATTTCTAGATAAATGTTTATACCAAAAGCTAGACTTTTAGTATACACTCTAACAGTTCCCTCTCTGCCAAAGTTGCACGGCCGTGTGACTCCACACGACCATAACCCTTCTGCTCTCTGGAAATGCTACACGGCCGTGTGGTGCACACGGCCACAGCCTGCTTGGTCTCTGGAAACCTCACACGGCCGTGTAGATCCACACAGCCATGTAAGGCTTCTGCTCTGGTTGGCTTCAAATCTTGACACGGCCGTGCGAGGTTCACACGGCCATGTCATCTTCCTCTTCTGTTGGTGCCAAACTCCACACGGCCCGAGCTCCATACCAGTGCAGGGCCGTGTGAGGTACACGGCCCGGTGCTTTCTCCCTTTGTTTCCTCCAATGCATGCCTAAAGATGTAGATTCTTCACCAAATCGACTCCTGTGTACAGAAAATGCACAAAAAGCAGATCTCCGAACCAAAAGAGTAAATATGCTAAAAGGAAAGCTGGAAGTATAAAAATGCATAGATCAAGCATGCTCAAAATATGTAAATGTGCGTAAAAACATGCATAAAAGAGTATATAATCTACGCACATCACACCCCCAGACTTAAACCTTTGCTTGTCCTCAAGCAAAATGCTGCAGTCTAAATTCATATGTTCTACAACACATTCATAAAACCTAGTGCACTTTCCTAACTCTATCAAAAAGTTTCATTAACAAGCATGATCATGGAAACAAGTAAAGTATGGTTCAAGCATAAGAATCTTGTGCGCAGTGTAAAAGTAACTCAACACCCTTCAAGTTTCAATCCATGTCCTAGTCAAGTCGTCATCAAATTTGAATTCCTAGTGTTCCCAGTGAAAGACAAGTAACCAGTGATAGGCACTTACTCACCATTCACTTGGTTCATATTTCTCAACTAACCCAAGGTCTCAAAGGTGTGCTCAATCTCAAGAGAAGCTAAACAGTCATTTCCCCAGTAACCTAACTCGGTCTCAAAGGGGTGACTTGCTAGATTCCACTCATGACAACTGTTTTTTATATCCCTTATTATTCTTTTATTTATTTTTTTCTCTTTTTTTTTATAGGTGTTTGCATTGTGCAAAACTTATTCACAAATGTACTTTTAGCACACATGTTGGGATATTTTGATTTTTCCAAATGAGCTTTAATGATTTGAGCCTCATCCAGTAACCAAAATGAAAGTTGAGAAATCACCATGGAAACCAAGTACTAAGCAAACAAGATGAATCATGACTATTTCAATGACATCAACTATTCAAGCGTCAAGCACAAGTGTAGTGAAGATAAAATCCTTAAGGTTGAACCAAAACTAAAACTCATCACCATAAGATTCTTAGCTTATTAATGCTTCCCAAGATAGAAAAAAGAACTACACAAAGTTTACTACTAGCATCATTCGAACATCATGAATCAAGACAATAATCGTGCTAACATTTCACTTGAATCCAAGAAAGCATATAAGTGAAGATTTGATGTTCTCAAAATTTTTTGCCATGATTATTTCAAAAACAAGCACAAGCAAAATAAAGCAACAAGCAATGAAAATAAGAACCAACATGAAAAACTAAAAAAAACTAAAAACTGAAAACCAAACTAAACAATACATGACACCCCCCCAGACTTAAACTTTTCATCGTCCCGATGAAATCAGTATGGTGGAGGAGGTGGAAGATCAGGAAAATCAGGGAAGGAAGATGCAAAATCTTTAACAAACCATTTAACTTCGTTTCTGAAAAAATTATGATATTCAAACAATTTATCAATATCATCCTGCACAAATCTCATACAACCTCTAAGATCTTCATGAAATTCCATTTTAGCCCTATAAGCATTCATCATTTTAGAAATCTTATCACACAATTCTCTTTCACTCTTGAAACAATCTTGTAGCTTTTTAAACAGTTCCTCCTCCATAAGCTTCTTATCTTCAAGAAATTCATTAGTTGAATCTAAATCACTATGAATATTCTTTAAAGCAGAATTAAGTTCTTGAAACATAAAACTATGAATCTCTTGGTTACCCTTAGAAACATTTTTTTGAGTAAAAGTTGACAAAGCTCTAGATTGTTGCCTAGCTAACTTTAAACACCAATTCTCTTTATTATGAATTGTAGTAAAATCATGATTGGGCAATTTTAAAGGGAAACCATTTTTAATGACTAAACTAAATCCATGCTCTTCATGCTTAATCATTTTCATTGCTAAACATGAATTGAAATACAACGTACAAAAACTCTCCACCACCTCTAATTCACTCAAATCACATCCTAATACTAAGGCCAATTGAGTAAGTAATCCCCCCAAAATAATAGGTGTGGTAGAATTTGATTTCCCTAATTTTGCCAAATGTCTAAGAAAGAAATAACCAGAATTAATTGGAACATTTTCGACCATTGCCCACAAACAATACAAATCTACAAGTCTTACCGATCCCTCTTTGTCCTCCCTTCCAAATATAGTGTTTTTCATGACCAAATAAGCATATTTAAAAATAGGATTGATAATTTGGCAAACTCTGGAATTATGAGGATCAAATAACGGTTGTTCAGAAATTTGTTGCCAAAAATGTGAATTCTCAAATTGGGGCAAAATCACACACACATCATTCTTTGGCAACTCATAACAAGTATTAAAATCTCTCAACGTCCATTCATAATTTTCATTAAACAACCGAAATTTACACTTCCCCCTCCTTGAACATTATCAACTTCTATTGAGCTTAAAAATTCAAAAACAATTCTAGGATAAGTAGGATATCTCATGTTCACTAAACCACTCCATCCTATCCTTTCAAATAGCCAAACTAAATCATCCTTAAACCCCAAAGTTTCTAAAGTTTCAACATCAAGAAACCTAGTGCCTAAAAGAGGTCGTTTACATAAGGACGAATATCTATACCGTTGCTCATCACTAGAGAAAACAATACCAAAGTCATTAGAAATACCTTTAAAGCAAACATTCCTCTCCTTTCTTGCAACCACCTTCTCCTTCCCTTTTCTTGTGGCCGAAGTCTCCTCAATCACGTTTTCCATGGAAGAAAATCAAATCTCCTAAAGAAGAATGAGAAGGAAAAATTGGAAGAAGTAATTCAATCCTTTAGAAATGGGGAGATAGGGAAAAGGAGCAAGCGGCGGTACACGGCCGTGTGCCGCCCCCACCCCGTGCCCTAATTCCTTAAGAAGATGTGGATCATGCTGTTAGCATTTCTCATCGCACGGCCGTGTCTGTGACACGGCCCCCTTCCCTTTCTTCTCTGGATTCCAGACACGGGCCGTGTCTGAGACATGGCCCAAACCTCTTCTTTCGGGGATTTCTTCGCACGGCCGTGTCTGGGACACGGCCTATTCATCTTTCTCCTCGGGATTCCTTACACGGCCGTGTTCGGGTGGCACGGCCCCAGCACTTCCCTTCGCTGCAACCTTTGCCAGGCCGTGTATAGAACACGGTCGGGCTTTGTTTTGCATCTAATCCTGAAAACAAAAATAAAAAACAAGTAAAAACCAACAAAATGAATTTATACTAGCTAAAAGAATTCAATCTAGAGGGAGAGGTTCAGAAAAATACAACCTTTGTACCTCTTCTATTTTCGTGCCATGAATATATTTTTTCAGTCGTTGACCATTTACCTTAATTATCCCAAAATCTTTGTTCCAAATATCTACAGCTCCAAAAGGATAAACCTTCTTTACCTCATATGGACCCGTCCACCTTGACTTAAGCTTCCCAGGAAAAAGTTTTAATTTTGAATTGAACAACAAAACCAAATCTCCCACATTAAAGTCTTTATGAAGAATGTGTTGATCGTGCCATTTCTTTGTCCTTTCTTTGTAAGATTTAGCATGCTCATATGCATCCATCCTTAATTCATCAAGTTCGTTCAACTGAAGCTTCCTTTTCTCCCCTGCTTCTTTAAAATCCATATTCAAATTTGCAATTGCCCAATAAGCCTTATGTTCTAGTTCAACTGGAAGATGGCAAGGCTTACCATAAACTAATCGAAATGGGGTCATCCCAATAGGAGTTTTATAAGCAGTTCGATATGCCCATAAAGCATCATCTAGTTTCAACGCCCAATCCTTCCTTGAAGTAGATACTGTCTTTTCCAATATGGACTTAATTTCCCGGTTAGATATCTCAGCTTGCCCATTAGTTTGAGGATGATAAGGTGTTGCTACTTTATGCTTCACTCCATATCTTCTAAGTAAGTTTTCAAACTGTTTCTCTATAAAATGTGATCCTCCATCACTAATGACTGCCTTTGGCACCCCAAATCTTGGAAAGATAATACTCCTAAATAATTTGATAACTGTTCTCGCATCGCACGTAGGAGATGCCACAGCTTCTACCCATTTGGACACATAATCTACCGCCACAAGAATATACCTATTCCCATATGAAAGAGGGAAAGGTCCCATGAAATCAATTCCCCAAACATCAAATAACTCAACCTCAAGAATGTAATTTAACATCGTTTCATTTCTTCTAGTTATATTCCCAGTTCTCTGACATTGGTCACAAGATTGAACAAACAACTTAGCATCCTTGAATAAGGTTGGCCAATAAAATCCTGCTTGAAGAATTTTCGTAATCGTTTTTGAACTACCCAAATGTCCTCCATAAGACGAAGAATGGCAATGAAACAAGATATCTCTAACCTCTTCTTCAGGTATACATCTTCGATAAATCACATCATTGCATTTCTTGTACAGGAGAGGTTCATCCCAAACATAATTCTTAACTTCTGAAAAAAACTTTTTCCTTTGTTGATGAGAAAAATCCGGAGGTAACACTCCACTAGCAAGGAAATTCACAAAATCTGCGTACCAAGGAGTTTTCACACTTGATAAGGCTAGTAAGTGTTCATCCGGGAATATGTCATCAATAGGCAAATCAACATCCACCTCATTTTCTGACTTTTGAGATATTCTAGACAAATGATCCTCTACTACATTTTCAGCTCCTTTCTTATCCCTAATCTCAAGGTTGAACTCTTGCAAAAGTAAAATCCACCTGATTAACCTAGGTTTAGCGTCCTTCTTTCCAAGTAGATACCGGATAGCTGCATGATCAGTATATATTATTACTCTTGATCCCACTAGATAAGATCTAAATTTATCAATAGCAAATACCACTGCCAATAACTCTTTTTCTGTAGTAGAATAGTTTACTTGGGCTGCATCAAGTGTTTTACTTGCATAATGGATTGCATGCAAAATCTTATTTCTTCGTTGTCCCAAAACTGCTCCTACAGCAAAATCACTAGCATCACACATTATTTCAAAAGGAAGATCCCAATCAGGTGCTTGAATGACTGGAGCTGTTGTAAGAGCACTCTTAATTTTATTGAAGGCTTCAATACATTCGCTATCAAAACAAAACTCAACATCTTTAATCAACAGATTAGTTAATGGCTTGGAAATCTTTGAAAAGTCCTTAATAAAGCGTCTATAGAAGCCAGCATGTCCTAAAAAACTCCTAACTCCTTTTATATTGATGGGTGGGAGTAATTTGTCTATTACTTCCACTTTTGCTGGATCTACCTCAATACCACGCTCTGAAATTTTATGCCCCAAAACTATTCCTTCCTTAACCATAAAATGACATTTTTCCCAGTTCAACACTAGGTTTGTATCTTCACACCTTTTTAGAACAGTAGAAAGATTTGACAAACAAGAATCAAAGTCATTCCCATAAACTGAGAAGTCATCCATGAAAACCTCCATAATTTTCTCTATTAAATCTGAAAAAACTGCCATCATGCACCTCTGAAAAGTGGCTGGAGCATTACAAAGCTCAAATGACATCCGACGATAGGCAAAAGTACCATAAGGACAAGTAAAAGTAGTCTTCTCCTGGTCTTGAGGATGAATCGGAATTTGAAAAAATCCAGAATATCCGTCCAAGTAACAAAAATAAGAATGTTTAGCCAATCTTTCAAGCATTTCATCAATAAATGGTAAAGGGAAATGATCCTTCCTTGTTTCTTTATTCAACTTCCGATAATCAATGCACATTCGCCACCCCGTCACTGTTCGTGTTGAAATAAGCTTATCTTCTTCATTCTTGATAACAGTCATCCCTCCTTTTTTTGGAACCACGTGGACTGGACTCACCCATGCACTATCCGAAATTGGGTAAATAATCCCCGCATCAAGTAGTTTAATCACTTCCTTCTTTACTACCTCTTTTAAATTTGGATTTAGTCTCCTTTGATGCTCAATTGAGTTCTTGTACCCCTCTTCAAGTAAAATTCTATGCATACAGAGAGATGGACTAATCCCTTTTATATCATCTATTGTATATCCAATGACCTTTCTATGCAACCTTAACTCATCCAACAGTCTCTTTGTTTCAAACTCATTTAACTGAGCATTAATTATAACTGGATAAGTAGAATTCGGCCCAAGAAATTCATACTTAAGATTTGGGGGTAATGGTTTAAGTTCAAGTTGAGGTGGTACTATTTCTGGAAAAACTGGCTCTTGTTCTATCAACATAGTCTCCTCCTCAGCCAAGCTTTCTTCTAACAACTCTTCATTGTCTAAAGACAGATCTTCCTCCTTATGATCACCAAGACATACCCCCTTTTCTGTTGAAAATGCTTTTTCGCCAAACGTTTTTGATAATGATGCACAACACTAAGGAAATAATGTTTGGAAATCACTTTGATTTAAGATAAGACCTTTTTCAACATCATCCTTTCCTCTAATGATATCCATTGTCAAGAATGAACTATCTTGCTCTGCCCAATCATTGGAATTTTGCATGATTCTGCCAACTATCTCAAAAGTTTCTTCTAAACTTTTGTTCAAAAATGATCCTCCAGATGCTAAATCCAGTTGATTCTTATTTGAGAAAGAAAGCCCAACATAGAACAGATGCATAGTTAACCATTTCTCAATTCCATGATGTGGACATAACTGCAGAAGAGAAGAATATCTTTCCCAGGCTTGGTACAATTTTTCTCCATCCAATTGCTTAAAATTTAAAATTTGACTTCTCAAATAAGTAGTTTTCCTTGGAGGGAAATATTGGTCAAGGAATTTTTGCTCTAACTCATCCCATATTCTGATACTTTGAGACTTTAGAGAATTGTACCATCTTTTTGCAGCACCCTTCAGACTAAAAGGAAAAACAAGCAGCTGAATAATATCAGATGAAACTTCTTCATATTTCAAAGTATAACAATATCTATAAAACTCCATCAAATGGGAATAAGGATTTTCAATCTCCAATCCTCCAAACTGAGTTTTCTGAACCATGGAAATAAAAGATGGTTTGAGTATAAAATTTCTTGCTTGTATGTTAGGGTAAACAATTGCTCCCATTTGTTTTGCAGACTTCGGAGCTCCATAATCTCCTAGTGACTTGCACACCATGTTTAGATATTCTCGTTCTTCGATTCGCTTTTGTAGAATTCTTCTTTTATGGAAAGTTCTATCAATCTCAGGGTCAAAAGGAAAGAATTCCCCTGCAAAGTTAGATCTTCGCATACACAAGAACAAGATAGCAGATGACAATTCGACACAAAAAGAAAAAATAGAAGGATCAAAAATGCAGAATTGAATTTGTACAAAAAGAATTAACAAGAAGTGAAAGTTATACAAGAAAGTAAAAACAGAAATCTACTGATTAGTTACAACTATGCAATATGAAAGGAAAACAAATGTTATGTTTAGTCTAACTCAATTGATAATTCCTAATGTTATAGCGCAGTCCCCGGTAACGGCGCCAAAAACTTGTTCGCTCTCCGCAAGTGTACGGAAATGTCGCAAGTAATATAAAAGATTATCGTATCCACAGGGACTGGAATAAGCACTAGAAATGTCTCAATGCGAATTAGCTAAACAACTATCCAATCGTTTCAAAAGCAAAGTAAAGGTAAACAAATCTAATCTTAAAGATCAACAAACAAGAGTTTAGTGTTTTGGGTTATGATAAAGGGAGATTCTAGGAGTTTCGGTTTCTTTGTAAGATTTCTTGAATGTAAATGGTTCACCAATTCTTATCCCTCAATTGCCAAACATGTAGAAAGTTGCCGGTTCTCTCTTGCAATAGACAACCGGCTAAGGACTGAGAAATTTATCTAAATAGGATTAATTAGACATGAACCTACGTTGTCCTTACACAGAAGCGCACCTATTACTATGCCTTCCTCGGATATCAACATAGAAGCCCACAACTTATTAATCTATCAAGATACAAGAAACTAATCACAAGATCCATCCTACTCTCTTGAATATTCTCATTTCCTCTTCAAGATTATCTCTCAAACGTCCTTACACGGGCTTGCACCTGTCACGTGGATCCCTCGGATGATCGAGTGAGAGTTTATCTTTACAAAGTCCACAAGAAATTCAAACAATCAATCAAGAATGAGAATTAAGCACAAATCACCATTAATCATTCAAGATCTAATTGATACAAGCAAGACAATGTCATTGAAACAAGAAAATGGTAAATCCATAAGAGATTACATCAATCCACCATACAAATACTCCCTTAATCCTAGAATACAAGATCTACTCCATGAATCGAGGAAGAAAACTCGAAGAAATAGAGATTACAAGCATTTCTTAAATCCCGAATCCAAGAAATCAAGAAGAGGGGGAAAGAGAAAACTTATCTACGAAGAAGCCTCGTCTTCGGATCCAATCCTCGCTCCGGAGTCGAAATCGTCGAGATCTCCCTTAGAATCGCCCAAAAATCCTCCCAAGAATGGGAGGAAACCACCAAATCTTGCCTTCTCCCAAAGGGGGAGAGATCCCCTTTCAATTCATGAAGAAGGGTTTAAATAGAGGAGGGAATCGGGCGCCACACGGTCCCGTGACACGGCCGTGTGAGATTCACACGGCCATGTCTAGTTCCCTCTCTGCCAAAGCTGCACGGCCGTGTGACTCCACACGGCCATAACCCTTCTGCTCTACGGCCATGTGCCAGTTCCTTCTCTGCCAAAACTGCACGGCCGTGTGGTCCACACGGCCACAGCCTGCTTAGTCTCTGGAAATCTACACGGTCGTGAGGTTCACACGGCCATGTCCTCTTCCTCTCTGGAAACCCACACGGCCGAGCTCCATACCAGTGCAGGGCCGTGTGAGGTACACGGCCCGGTGCTTTCTCCCTTTGTTTCCTCCAATGCATGCCTAAAGATGTAGATTCTTCACCAAATCGACTCCTGTGTATAGAAAATGCACAAAAAGCAGATCTCCGAACCAAAAGAGTAAATATGCTAAAAGGAAAGCTGGAAGTATAAAAATGCATAGATCAAGCATGCTCAAAATATGTAAATGTGCGTAAAAACATGCATAAAAGAGTATATAATCTACGCACGTCAATAAACCATTGGAATAGTCGTAGTGTAATTAGGTATTAGTTTATCTTGATTGATAAATTACACTGATATACTCTGAGTGTATTGAGCAGGACCATTTACGGTAATTTCTTTTTATACTGACTTAATAAAAGAATAAGACCTTAGTTATTATGGAAGTGTGTGCTTTTAATCCTAATATAATAACAAGTACATATATTTAATATTTATTTCTTTGACTTATCAAAGGGTGAGATTTAGCTCGATAAATCAATAGGCCCGATAAGTTAGAAAATGATATTACTTATAGTGTGTGTTGTTGATTATAGAAGGAAACTGTGTCCTAGTAAATCTAGGTTGATAATGTCTCCAAGAGAAGCTCATAAGGATTGCCATGTTAAATCCTGCAGGTGGACTTAGTCCGACATAACGATAAGGTTGAGTGGTACTATTCTTGGACTAAGATATCAATTAAAGTGAATTGTCAGTAACTCGTTTAATTAGTGAGCATTCGACATCTTAAACACAGGAAGACTAACACACTCATGATAAGAAGGAGCCCATAATGTAATTTGGAATTGGTACGGTAGTGCAATAATAATTCTCTAGTGGAATGAGTTATTGTTGATGAACTTGAGTTGTGTGTTCGGGGCGAACACGGGATACTCGAGCTCGTCGGGAGGCCAAATCAAATTTCTCCTCTAGGTCCCTGTCGTAGCCTCATTAATGCCTTAAATCCACTCATGAAAAACTCATCTTGGTGTCCAAGAGAGGGCCGGCTCATGGCTTGGTGACCAAGCCATGGGGCCGACCACTTCCTCCTCAAAGGGGTCGACCCCTTGCTTGGTGCCCAAGCAAGAAGGGGACCGGCCACAATATTTAAAATATAGGGGGTGTTTTGAATTTTTTAAAATCTTCTCTTTATAGACATCTACAAGTTTTAAAAGAGGGATTTTAAATTTACAAAATTTTCCTTATTTGAATAAGGCCACATGGTTTAAAAGAAAGTTTTAAAAGTTTTAAAATTTTTCTTTTTTAACCATCCATATGGTTTTTAAAAATAGAGTTTTAAATTTTAAATTTTTCTTTTTTGTTACCATGTTAAAAAATGAAATTTTAGAAGAGAAGTTTTAAATTTTAAAACTTGGTTTTAATTTTTTTAGAACTTTCCTTTTTTAACATCCACAATAGGAAATTAAAAGAGAGCTTGTAAAATTTTATAAGAGCTTTCCTTCTTTGCTTATAAAACTTTTACAAGATATATTTTTTTTCCTTTTAAGGGCCGGCCACCCTTGCTTCGTGTCCAAGCAAGGGGCCGACCAATCAATTAAGAGGAGGAAAAAAGAATTTAAAAGGAGGAAAGGAAAACAAGAGGAAGATTTTAATTTTCTGTAAAAATCTTTCCTTATTTGCCTTGAGCAAGTATTATAAAAGAAGGGGAGGAGAGACCTCATGATGCATCTATTCTTTTCTCTCTTCTCTCTAGTCTTCTCCAAAGGGCTGGCCCTTGCTTCTCTTCATGCTAGGGCCGACCACCTCTTGTGGTTGTTTTGTGTGGCCGGATACAAAGAGAAGGAGAAGAAGAGGAGAAGTAGGGATTGCATCTATTCTTATTCTATTGTTTGTGTTCTCTCTTGTGGCCGGATCTCTCCCCTTTCCTTTCCCTTTGTTATCTTTTGTTCCTTGGTGGTGGTTGTTGCCGAATCTTAGAGAAGGAGGAGGAGCTTTTGGGTGGTGTTCATCTTAGAGGATCGTCGCCCACACGACGTACAAGAGGAGGCGAGGAATACGACAGAAGATCAAGAGGTCGTTGTATACAAAGAAAGGTATAACTAGTAATTATTTTTCGCATCATGCTAGTTTTTCTTTGTATGAATTCCAAACACAAGAGACATATGATTCTAGATTTTCGAATTTGTAATTCGTGTTTGTGTTTTTTTTGTTTTTAGAATTTGTGATTCGATTGTTCTTTTTGGTTAAACCTAGAGTTGTATAAGGAAATTAAATATTAGATTTCTTTAAAAAGCTTTGTCTAGGCGGTGGTGGATGATCTCATACCCAAGAAGGACTAGTGTCTCGTCATGCAGTCCTGGAAGCTAATTTTAGAAATTAATATTTAATTGAATTTGTAACATAGGTTGACTTAAATCAATAGTGTTAAGTTCCGCTTGCGATCCAAATCTGAACCATTAAGAACAGATAAGTTAAATTTGGAATCAATAATGTTAAGTTCCGTTTGCGATTCCGAATTTAATTTCTAAAGAATACAATAGGTTGTTAGGAAAGGTTTGACACTTGTACAAAATTTTTGTACAGTGGAACCAGTACGATCTTCCTAGGACCACTCAACATATATGTCAAGTTCAGTGGGAGCAAGTTTGTTATACTTATTTTGTATGTGGACGATATATTGCTTGCGAACTATAATAAGGGGTATATTGCATTAAAACTAAGTTATTTCTATCTATTAATTTTGAAATGAAAGATCTTGGCGAACATCCTTTGCTTTAGTCATAGAGATCTGTCATGATTATTCAAGAGGGATTCTTAGACTTTCACAATATACCTATATTGAAAAGGTGCTTTTAGGGTATGATATACAAAACTATACACTTAATGACACACTTATGTCAAGAGGTGACAAGTTTAGTATGCAGTAGTACCCATGACTTGAATTTAAAATAAAGAAGATGAAATAATTCTTATATACGTCAGCAGTGGGAAATATCATATATACACAAATTTATACTCGACCAGATATAACATTTATAGTGAGGATATTAGGCAGATATGTTTGTAACATAGGACTGTCACATTGAAAAGCAATAAAGAGAGTGATGCAATATTTGCAAAGAACTAAAGAACATATGCTCACGAAGATCAGATCACATGTAGGTAATTGAATATTCGACACTGATTTTACTAGATACTTGGATAGGAAGAAGTCTACTTCAAGCTATATTTTTATGTTAGCTAGAGGAGCTATATCTTAGAAGAGCGTCAAACTACTTCTACTATGGAGACAGAATTGATAGCATGCTATGAAGACGCTAATAACTACTTCTATTATGGAGGCAAAGTTGATAGCATGCTATGAACCATCAATCATGAAATTTAGCTGCGAAACTTCATCACATCGTTACAGATCGTTGATGACATTGATAGACCATTGAGGATCTACTATGATAATAAAGTAGTAGAACTTTATGCCAAAAACAATCATAGTTCGTCGAAGTCTAAGCACATCGACATCAAGTTTCTAGCAGTTAAAGAAAGAGTTCAGATTTGTCAAATCATTGTTGGAGTGTATACTAAAAACCTAGCTTTTGTAAACATTTATTTTTGAAATAAAAGAATCACATTGGTCAATATCTGCATTTATTTATTAAATGTAATTGTTCAATTAATTTATATAGTAGATAACATGGAGTGTGGTGTCACACTCAAAAGATCATGTTGTCGGTTCTCTATAAATTATAAACAGTTGCTCACGACTAAGATGGAAAGGAACAAACCATCAGAATAGTCGTAGTGTAATTAAGTATTAGTTTATCTTGACTAATAAATTACACTAATACACTTTAAGTGTATTGAGTAGGACCATTTAGGTAAGTTCTTTTTATACTGACCAAGTAAAAGAACTATACCTTAGTTATTATGGAAGTGTGTGCTCTTAATCCTAATATAATAACAAACACATATATTTAATATTTATTTCTTTGACTTATCAAAGGGTGAGGTTTAGCTCGATAAATCAATATGCCCGATAAGTTGGGAAATGATATTACTTATAGTGTGTGTTGTTGATTATAGAAGGAATCTGTGTCATAGTTATCTAGGTTGAGAATGTCCCCAAGAGGAGCTCATAAAGATTGTCATGTTAAACCTTGCAGGTGGACTTAGTCCGACATGACAATAAAGTTGAGTGATACTACTCTTGGAGCTAGATATTAATTAAGTGAGTTGTCAGTAACTTACTTAATTAGTGGACATTAGTAATCTTAAACACAGGGAGACTAACACACTCATGATAAGAAGGAGCCCATAATGTAATTTGGGATTGGTGCGGTAGTGCGGTAATAACTCTCTAGTGGAATGAGTTATTATCGATGAACTTGAGTTGTGTGTTCAGGGCGAGCACGGGATACTCAAGCTCATCGGAAGACCAAAATAAATTTCTCCTCTAGGTCTCTGTCGTAGCCTCACTATAGCCTCAAGTCCATCCAAATATAAGGCTCTTCTTGGTGTCCAAGAAGTGAGTCGGTCCAATGCTTGGTGACCAAGCAAGGGCCGACCACATCCTCTTTATAGGGGTCGGTCCTTTGCTTGGTGACCAAGCATGAAGGGGCAGACCACAATATTCAAACAAGGAGGGTTGCTTTTAAATTTTTAAAATCTTCTCTTTGTAGAGAACTATAAGTTTTAAAAGAGAGATTTTAATTTTAAAAACTTTCCTTATTTGAATTTGGCCACATGTTTTAATAGAGAGTTTTAAAAGTTTTAAAACTTTCCTTTTTTAACCATCCTCATGGTTTAAGAAAAAAAGGAAGATAAGTTTTAAAATTAAAATTTTCTATCTTCATGTTAAAAAAGAAAATTTTATAAGAGAAGTTTAAAATTTTAAAACATGGTTTTAATTTTTTAAAACTTTCCTTTTTTTAACTTTAGGAAAGAGAGCTTATAAAATTTTATAAGAGTTTTTTCTTCTTGTAAAATTTTATAAAAAATTATTTTTTCTTTCCTAAATATGGTGGTCGGCCACCTTGCTTGGTGCCCAAGCAAGGGGCCGACCAAACTCAATCCTAAACCAAATAGGATTGATCACAACCATTGATTTGGTGATTGAATCTATCAAGAGGAAAGAAAAGGAAAATAAAACGGGAAAAATGAAAATTGTAAAAAGTCTTTCCTTATTTGCCTTGGGCAAGTAATATAAAAGAAGGGGCGAGGGAGCTTCATGATACACAATTCTTATTCTCTTGCTTGGAGATCATCAAGTGGCCGGCCCCCTCTCTCCCTTTTTTTTCCCTTTTGCTCTCTTCTCCTTGGTGGTGGTGGTGGCCGGATTTTAGAAGAAGAGGAGGAAGCTTTTGGGTAATGTTCATCTTGGAGGATCATCGCCCACACGACGTTCAAGGCGAGACGAGGAATATGGCAGAAGATCTCAAGGTCATTAGCTTACAAAGAGAAGGTATAGCTAGTAATTTTCTTCCGCATCATATTAGTTATTTTCTTTATAAGAATTCTAAATACAAGAGGCAATTAAATCTAGTTTATCGAATTTATTTTTCAAGTTTGTGTTTTCTTCTTTTTCGAATTTGTGATTCGATTGTTCCTTTTGGTTAACCTAGAGTTATTTAAGAAAATAAATATTAGCTTTCCTTAAAAGGCTTTGCCTAGGCGGTGGTAGTTGCTCCCATATCCAAGAAGGCCATGTGCCTTGCCATGCAGTCCTGGAAGCCAATTTTGGAAATTAATATTTATGGAATTAATAACTTAGGTAGATTTGAATCAATAGTGTTAAGTTCCGCTTGCGGTTCAAATCTAAACCATTAAGAACAGATAAGTTAAATTTGGAATCAATGATGTTAAGTTCCGTCTGCGATTCCTAATTTAACTTCTAAATAACACAATAGGTTATTTAAGGAAAGGTTCGACACTTGTACAAAAAAATTTTGTACAGTGGAACCGGTACATTTTCTTAGGACTAACCAACAATCATGATAGAGCATATCAACATAGATTTCATGTTGGCTGATCCACTCACCAAAGGTTTGGTACCTAAGGTATTTTATGCACATGTTGTAGATACGAGAGTCATTTTTATAGAAAAAGAACTTATCTAGTGAGTGTCTATATTTATTGCTCTATATTTGATAATAAAGATAAATATTTTATTTTGATTATTGTATGTACTTAAAGTTCAAAATATTTATGGGATTTTATTTGTTTGTTGGACACTCTGAAATACAATATCATGATTTATTACTGCTATTTAACTTTTGATATTTGTAAATATAAATTCCATTTAGGAATCATAAGGTTTAGATCATGATTTGTTATTTAGTTTAGCATATGATATTTGCAAATATGAGCAAACCCTTTTGGATTACTTAGTAGTAGTTGAAATTATCATATATTAATCATATATCATGTAATTTTCACTTTACACGTCCACATCTTGATTTATGTTGATTCTGTCGGGAAGCTGAGAAGACGAACCTGCCGGTGTGTCGTATATGGAAGGTTGACTGCATTCCCATGACCCGGTGGTGGGTTATCTTCGGTGTTGACCAAGTCATCTGAAGTCCCCTGGTCAATGGTACTTGTAGCCAATGACCAGGTTGCCCCGGTCTCTAGTACCGCGATGCTCGAGGCGGATCCCACGAATATATAAGTAGCCGCATAAATAGAGCAATAAAATAAGTGACGAGTATGAATAAGGAGTACAATAATGTACCCTGGGGCGAGACGAGGAATATGGCAGAAGATCTCAAGGTCATTAGCTTACAAAGAGAAGGTATAACTAGTAATTTTCTTCCGCATCATATTAGTTATTTTCTTTATAAGAATTCTAAATACAAGAGGCAATTAGATCTAGTTTATCGAATTTATTTTTCAAGTTTGTGTTTTCTTCTTTTTCGAATTTGTGATTCGATTGTTCCTTTTGGTTAACCTAGAGTTATTTAAGGAAATAAATATTAGCTTTCCATAAAAGGCTTTGCCTAGGCGGTGGTAGTTGCTCCCATATCCAAGAAGGCCATGTGCCTTGCCATGCAGTTCTGGAAGCCAATTTTGGAAATTAATATTTATGGAATTAATAACTTAGGTAGATTTGAATCAATAGTGTTAAGTTCCACTTGCGATTCAAATCTAAACCATTAAGAACAGATAACTTAAATTTGGAATCAATGATGTTAAGTTCCGTCTGCGATTCCTAATTTAACTTCTAAAGAACACAATAGGTTATTTAAGGAAAGGTTCGACATTTGTACAAAAAAAATTTGTACAATGGAACCGATACATTTTCTTAGGACTAACCAACAATCATGATAGAGCATATCAACATAGATTTCATGTTGGCTGATCCACTCACCAAAGGTTTGGTACCTAAGGTATTTTATGCGCATGTTGTAGATACGAGAGCCATTTTTATAGAAGAAGAACTTATCTAGTGAGTGTCTATATTTATTGCTCTATATTTGATAATAAAGATAAATATTTTGTTTTGATTATTGTATGTACTTAAAGTTCAATATATTTATGGGATTTTATTTGTTTGTTGGACACTCTGAAATACAATATCATGATTTATTACTGCTATTTAACTTTTGATATTTGTAAATATAAATTCCATTTAGGAATCATAAGGTTTAGATCATGATTTGTTATTTAGTTTAGCATATGGTATTTGCAAATATGAGCAAACCCTTTTGGATTACTTAGTAGCAGTTGAAATTATCATATATTAATCATATATCATGTAATTTTCACTTTACACGTCCACATCTTGATTTATGTTGATCCTGTCGGGAAGCTGAGAAGACGAATCTGCCGGTGTGTCGTATATGGAAGGTTGACTGCATTCCCATGACCCGGTGGTGGGTTATCTTCGGTGTTGACCAAGTCATCTGAAGTCCCCTGGTCAACGGTACTTGTAGCCAATGACCAGGTTGCCCCGGTCTCTGGTACCGCGATGCTCGAGGCGGATCCCACGAATATATAAGTAGCCGCATAAATAGAGCAATAAAATAAGTGACGAGTATGAATAAGGAGTACAATAATGTACCCTGGGGCGAGACGAGGAATATGGCAGAAGATCTCAAGGTCATTAGCTTACAAAGAGAAGGTATAACTAGTAATTTTCTTCCGCATCATATTAGTTATTTTCTTTATAAGAATTCTAAATACAAGAGGCAATTAGATCTAGTTTATCGAATTTATTTTTCAAGTTTGTGTTTTCTTCTTTTTCGAATTTGTGATTCGATTGTTCCTTTTGGTTAACCTAGAGTTATTTAAGGAAATAAATATTAGCTTTCCATAAAAGGCTTTGCCTAGGCGGTGGTAGTTGCTCCCATATCCAAGAAGGCCATGTGCCTTGCCATGCAGTTCTGGAAGCCAATTTTGGAAATTAATATTTATGGAATTAATAACTTAGGTAGATTTGAATCAATAGTGTTAAGTTCCACTTGCGATTCAAATCTAAACCATTAAGAACAGATAACTTAAATTTGGAATCAATGATGTTAAGTTCCGTCTGCGATTCCTAATTTAACTTCTAAAGAACACAATAGGTTATTTAAGGAAAGGTTCGACATTTGTACAAAAAAAATTTGTACAATGGAACCGATACATTTTCTTAGGACTAACCAACAATCATGATAGAGCATATCAACATAGATTTCATATTGGCTGATCCACTCACCAAAGGTTTGGTACCTAAGGTATTTTATGTGCATGTTGTAGATACGAGAGCCATTTTTATAGAAGAAGAACTTATCTAGTGAGTGTCTATATTTATTGCTCTATATTTGATAATAAAGATAAATATTTTGTTTTGATTATTGTATGTACTTAAAGTTCAATATATTTATGGGATTTTATTTGTTTGTTGGACACTCTGAAATACAATATCATGATTTATTACTGCTATTTAACTTTTGATATTTGTAAATATAAATTCCATTTAGGAATCATAAGGTTTAGATCATGATTTGTTATTTAGTTTAGCATATGGTATTTGCAAATATGAGCAAACCCTTTTGGATTACTTAGTAGCAGTTGAAATTATCATATATTAATCATATATCATGTAATTTTCACTTTACACGTCCACATCTTGATTTATGTTGATCCTGTCGGGAAGCTGAGAAGACGAACCTGCCGGTGTGTCGTATATGGAAGGTTGACTGCATTCCCATGACCCGGTGGTGGGTTATCTTCGGTGTTGACCAAGTCATCTGAAGTCCCCTGGTCAACGGTACTTGTAGCCAACGACCAGGTTGCCCCGGTCTCTGGTACCCCGATGCTCGAGGCGGATCCCACGAATATATAAGTAGCCTCATAAATAGAGCAATAAAATAAGTGACGAGTATGAATAAGGAGTACAATAACGTACCCTGGGGCGAGACGAGGAATATGGCAGAAGATCTCAAGGTCATTAGCTTACAAAGAGAAGGTATAACTAGTAATTTTCTTCCGCATCATATTAGTTATTTTCTTTATAAGAATTCTAAATACAATAGGCAATTAGATCTAGTTTATCGAATTTATTTTTCAAGTTTGTGTTTTCTTCTTTTTCGAATTTGTGATTCTATTGTTCCTTTTGGTTAACCTAGAGTTATTTAAGGAAATAAATATTAGCTTTCCTTAAAAGGCTTTGCCTAGGCGGTGGTAGTTGCTCCCATATCCAAGAAGGCCATGTGCCTTGCCATGCAGTCCTGGAAGCCAATTTTGGAAATTAATATTTATGGAATTAATAACTTAGGTAGATTTGAATCAATAGTGTTAAGTTCCGCTTGCGATTCAAATCTAAACCATTAAGAACAGATAAGTTAAATTTGGAATCAATGGTGTTAAGTTCCGTCTGCGATTCCTAATTTAACTTCTAAAGAACACAATAGGTTATTTAAGGAAAGGTTCGACACTTGTACAAAAAAATTTTGTACAGTGGAACCGGTACATTTTCTTAGGACTAACCAACAATCATGATAGAGCATATCAACATAGATTTCATGTTGGCTGATCCACTCACCAAAGGTTTGGTACCTAAGGTATTTTATGCGCATGTTGTAGATACGAGAGTCATTTTTATAGAAGAAGAACTTATCTAGTGAGTGTCTATATTTATTGCTCTATATTTGATAATAAAGATAAATATTTTGTTTTGATTATTGTATGTACTTAAAGTTCAAAATATTTATAGGATTTTATTTGTTTGTTGGACACTCTGAAATACAATATCATGATTTATTGCTGCTATTTAACTTTTGATATTTGTAAATATAAATTCCATTTAGGAATCATAAGGTTTAGATCATGATTTGTTATTTAGTTTAGCATATGGTATTTGCAAATATGAACAAACCCTTTTGGATTACTTAGTAGCAGTTGAAATTATCATATATTAATCATATATCATGTAATTTTCACTTTACACGTCCACATCTTGATTTATGTTGATCCTGTCGGGAAGCTGAGAAGACGAATCTGCCGGTGTGTCGTATATGGAAGGTTGACTGCATCCCCATGACCCGGTGGTGGGTTGTCTTCGGTGTTGACCAAGTCATCTGAAGTCCCCTGGTCAACGGTACTTGTAGTCAACGACCAGGTTGCCCCGGTCTCTGGTACCCCGATGCTCGAGGCGGATCCCACGAATATATAAGTAGCCGCATAAATAGAGCAATAAAATAAGTGACGAGTATGAATAAGGAGTATAATAACGTACCCTGGCCCGGGGGGCGCCCTCGGATGGATGGATAAGCTGATCGCGTTGCTGATCGAGTCGTTATAGCCCTGTAATCTGTGTATGATGCCAAGCTCCATGCCTGCCCAGACAATCAAAGGGAGGTGGCCCTTGTTCAACTCCGGCCATGAGTCAACGAGTCATCAAGAGTGTGAAAGCATGAGCATAAAATGGAAATGGTAAGTGAATGACATCAAATTTTAATGATGCATGAATTGACTCCAAAAATGCTAGATTGCTGTGAAACTGGAACTTCTCTTGAATACGAAGATGGACGTCAATGGTCAGCAATGAGAAAGCGCGACTTTCCTAAGGAGGTAGACAACCAAAGAAGTAAAGAATAAAACACAAAAGACTATGAATCAATTTGGCCTAGGGTTTGCGACGTAGTGTCCACAGCCGATCTCGATCCGCCACCCTCATCAATCTCATATCTTCCACGCAAGGCCAATCCACAAAGGGGAGTAGGAGCTTGTGGCCGGTCTATCTGGCGACGTCGTCGCGAGGAGGAGAAGAAGTCCGACAGTGGAATCTCGAGGGGGAGAAGTCCCACAGCAGAGTCGTGAGGGAGAGAAGTCCCACAGCAGAGTCGCGAGGAGGAGAAGAAGTCCGACAGCGGAGTCGCGAGGGGGAGAAGTCCCACAGCAGAGTCGCGAGGGAGAGAAGGGAAACGGCGACAGTCGCCGTCCGGTGTCAGCGCTGGCGAGGAGGGAGGAAGAAAAAGTGCGATGGCGACGGGCCAAAAACCACGAACCAGCCCCCTTCTCATTCGTGAACAGTGCTCTTTAAAAGAGCCAAAACCCTTAATGTGTCCAAAGACCCAAATGCCCCCTTCCTTCTCCCTAACTCCTCCTATGCCCTGAGCTACATCCGGATCATATGCCATTAATGACATATGTATTATGATTATTGTTGGAACTTGTTATGATAATATACAGTAGCTATGACTTCTTTAATTCTATACCAATGAAGTTAATGAACCAGATTATTTACAGGTGTGTCTTATACTCATAAAGTATGATATTAACTAAAGTTATATTTACGTATTATTTCTAATCACATATAGTCAAAATGGGAGATTGTTAGATTTAGTATCCCTTAAGATGAACTCACATGTGATTTAAGGGACTTGTAATATCGAAACTCGCTAAGTTATCTAACTTAAGGTTATTATGTTATCTAACTTAAGGTTATCATGTTTCAAGTTATTGGATGTGAGTTTAATGTATAAAACCCTTTAATACAATTCGTTATTATCTATGTGCTATGGATTGATAACGGATTATATTCCTATTCAAAGGGGAGGACCTCAAGGATTTAGAGCATCCTGACCTAATTTCTTGTCCTATTGACAAGAAATTTTTTTTCGCCATTATTTCCTAAATCCCTTAAAAATCTTCCTCAGGATCTTCTAACGATATTAAAAGATAAAAATATGATTCTTTAATCATATTCTTTTTTATATTTTTATATTATTATATTATTCCATTCCATATTAATATCATATTTTCGATGACATTCTTATTTTTATTTTTTATTCAAAATTTTATTTTAATTGTATATTATTGTATTATTCCATTCCATATTAATATCATATTTTCGATGACATTCTTATTCTTATTTTTTATTCAAATTTTTATTTTAATTGTCTAAAATTTAAGAGAAAACTCATGTCATATCATCTTCCTTCTCTTCTCGCTAAGATGAAGCTCCGGAGAAGTTAAAATTCGAATTCGGCTTGTTAAAATTCGATTACAATTATCGGCTAGTTACAATTCGATTACAATCTATAGTTTTGTTTTGGTTTCCATTTACAAAATAATTTTATTCACTTGAATAAATAAATCATACTGTAGTATACCACGAGATTTCGATCATTTCAAGAATGAAGAGCGTCTAATGGAAGGATCAATCACACTCAGATCTGTAAGAACTCAATGCGAACAATCCTTAATTTGTTGGAAAACAGAGGGATGGGGATATTACTAAACCATACTGCGTTCAGGTTGTTACACACATTGCTACAAACACCACACAACTACGCTACGTTTTATTTGCCGAAGCATCGAGCTTCACAAGCTAGAACAAAAGAAAGACATCCAAAGCAAACATGGAAAATAGCAGCAGATCAAGTAGCAGATGGATAATCGCAGCAGGTTTTATATGATCAATCACATGATCACTGCTCACGCGACCTTGACCTCGACGACTTTGGGCTTCTTGGGCTCCGGCGGCGGCACCTTCTTGACGGTGACGGAGAGGACGCCGTCCTGGCACACGGCGGAGACAGCGTTGACGTCCGCGTTGTCGGGGAGAGCGAACTTGCGCATGAACTTGCCAACGCGGCGCTCCATCCGCAGGTACTTGGCGTTGCCCTCTTCTTCCTGGCGCTTGCGCTCGCCGCTGACGACGAGCACGCGGTCATCCTCGACCTGGACCTTGACGTCGGTGGGCCTGAGGCCGGGCATGTCGACGACGAAGACATAGGCGTCGGGGAGTTCCTTGACGTCGGCAGGGGTGGAGGCCATGGCCTTGGCATCGCGGACGTAGGTACGGGTGGGCGCGCCCATCGCCTTCTCCACATCTTCGGGGACGTCGATCAGGTGTTGCAGAGTGGAAAGCAGAGGGCCGTCAAAACCAAGCATTCTCACGTCCATGGCCGCTGCTAACCGGATCGTATGTAGTCTTTTCGATCACCTTCTTGCCTTTTGATTTCTCTTGATGCGAGTTGAAATTGGGACGGAGATACGAGGGTTTTATAAGAGGGAAAGGGAGGAGAAATCGCTCCTCTGGAAAAACTCGAGAAGGAAATGGAAACTTCTTCGACTCGGTCCGGAAGTCTCTGGACTCTGGGGCACTTTTCCAGAACTCTTTTTATTTTTTGTGTTTCTTTTTAAACGAAAGCAACAATTGTTCGATTTCACAAGGAATAAAAATATTAATGATTTTTATATCATTAATTTTTAACTCGGCTTAATTAATTTTAAATATTATATTTTTTAATAAAAATATATACTTTTATTAATTAAATGACACCAAAATGTAAAAGGATTAAACGGTGACGCAAAGTGAAAACAAGTACAAGCAAATTTTGGATTAACTAAAAATTTCACAAACTCTGAGAGGCAGAGTCCAAACTGTATCGTATTTCTAAAACTGAGAAAAATACAAAATTTAAAGGTTTAAATAAAATTTTCTGGAGTATACGAGTTAAAATATAATTTCTATACCTAAATTATATATATTTTTTATCAAGGATAAAGTATAATTTGTGAAAAATGTACTTTTAGAAATTTCTAGGTGATAATTAAACATCATTTAGAGAGAAAATCATACTTGTAAAAAAATTTAAGGGGTGAAATAAAAATTAAATATTGCAGAGTAATTTAATTCGTTCGATCTGTTCCTGTGCTTCCCCTTCTCTGCGGTTGCTAGGGTTTCGTCGTCGTGATCGTGATGGAGGACACGAAGCCGAGGAAAGAGTCTCGGCGGAGCAAGGAGGAGAGGAGCGGCGACCGGCACCGCGAAAGGGACAGGGACACGGACAAATACCGGGACCGGGAGGATCGCGAGAGCCGGCGTTCCGATCTGGAACGCAGCGTCGATGACAAGGAACACAGGCATCGTGACAAGCACCGGGAATCTCGTCATCTCAGGGAGAGGGAGAAGGAGCGTGCCAAGGAGAGAACCAAAGATCGGGAAGAGAGGGATAGGGATAAAGAAGAAAGGGAAAGGGAGAAGGAGGAGAGAACGAGGGAGAAAGAGGAGAGGGATAGGGAGCGGGAAAAAGAGAAGGCCCGGGAGCGGGAGGATCGAGAAAGGGAGAGGGAGAGAAAGAGGGAGGAGAGAGAGCGAGATAGGGAGGAGAGGGAGAAGGAAAGAGAAAGAGAGAAGGAGAGAGCCAGGGAGAAGCGGAGGGCTCTGGACAGCGACGAGGAAGAGTATGAACGGAAGCGGCGGCGGAGGGAGAGCTCTCATGACCGTGATCGGGAGAGGAGCAGCCACAGACACGGGGAGGGCAGCGAGGATAGCAGGCGGAGCCGGGCCACCGACAAAGAGTCTGATGTTAAGGAAACAAAGACCCGTGAGGAGGTACTTGAAGAGGAGCAGCGGAAATTGGATGAAGAAATAGACAAGCGGCGGCGGAGAGTCCAAGAGTGGCAGGAGATGCGGAGGAAGAAGGAAGAGGAAGAGAGGGAGAAGATGGGCTCTGAGAATGGCAAAGAGGATGAAGCCATGTTGGGAAAGAATTGGACTTTGGAAGGAGAGTCTGATGATGAGGACGCTCCTCCAAAGTCTGATAAGGATATATCTGTTGATGGGGATGGTCTCAAGCTGAAAGATGGGAATGATAATGATGCTATGGACGCCATGGACGAGGATGCTGCGAATGGACATATTGGTACTAAGGATTCTGAAGGAGGAAATGATGATGACGAAGATGAAATTGATCCACTTGATGCTTTCATGAACTCTATGGTGCTTCCAGAAGTCGAGAAGCTGCAGAGTGCTGAGATAGCTGCCAAGCCCCATGAAAAGAAAGGTATCATGACAAAAGCTTCTAAGGAAGCATTTAGTAATGGTGATCGGTTAAGAAAAGGTGAGAAGAATGCAATGGGTAGGATAATTCCTGGTGAGGATTCTGATTCTGACTATGAGGATCCTGAGAATGAGGAGGTTGCTCTTGAAGATGAAGATGATGAAGAGTTCATGAAAAGAGTGAAGAAGACAAAGGCAGAAAAGCTTTCTATTGTTGATCACTCAAAGATACAATATCCACCGTTCAGGAAAAATTTGTACATAGAATTGAAGGAGATCGCTAGGATGTCAACTGAGGAGGTTTCAGCCTATCGGAAGCAGCTTGAATTGAAGATACATGGGAAGGACGTGCCCAAACCTATAAAAACTTGGAGTCAAGCTGGACTGGGTACCAAAATTCTTGATACAATCAAGAAACTAAGCTTTGAAAAGCCTATGTCTATTCAAGCCCAAGCTCTCCCCATCATTATGAGTGGACGAGACTGCATAGGAATTGCAAAAACTGGTTCAGGTAAGACACTAGCTTTTGTTTTGCCAATGCTCAGGCATATCAAAGACCAACCTGAGGTGGTGTCTGGTGAGGGCCCTGTTGGACTCGTCATGGCTCCTACCAGGGAGCTTGTTCAACAGATTCATAATGACATCAAGAAATTTGCAAAGCCACTAAACATCAACTGTGTGCCAGTCTATGGAGGTTCAGGTGTTGCTCAGCAGATCAGTGAGCTCAAGCGAGGGACTGAGATTGTTGTCTGCACTCCTGGTCGAATGATAGATATACTTTGCACAAGTGGTGGGAAAATTACTAACCTACGTAGGGTGACCTTTTTGGTAATGGATGAAGCCGATAGAATGTTTGACATGGGCTTTGAGCCTCAAATCACCAGGATAATCCAGAATACAAGGCCAGATCGCCAAACAGTTCTTTTTTCAGCTACATTTCCTCGCCAAGTGGAAATATTAGCTCGCAAGGTGTTGAACAAGCCTGTTGAGATCCAAGTTGGTGGAAGAAGTGTGGTTAACAAAGATATAACTCAACTAGTTGAGGTCAGACCAGAAAGTGACAGGTTTTTACGATTGCTAGAAATCCTCGGCGAATGGTATGAGAAGGGGAAGATTCTTGTTTTTGTTCATTCTCAAGATAAATGTGATGCTCTCTTTAGGGATTTACTTAAGCATAGTTATCCTTGTCTATCCCTTCATGGTGCTAAAGATCAGACTGACCGTGAATCTACAATATCTGATTTTAAAAATAACGTCTGCAACTTGTTGATTGCTACAAGTATTGCAGCTAGAGGTTTGGATGTGAAAGAGCTTGAGCTAGTTGTGAACTTTGACGTTCCAAATCACTATGAAGACTATGTTCACCGTGTTGGCCGAACTGGACGAGCTGGGCGAAAAGGATGTGCTATCACATTCATTTCACTGGAAGATGAACGCTATGCTCCAGATTTAGTGAAAGCCTTGGAACTTTCAGAACAAGCTGTTCCAGCAGATCTGAAGGCATTAGCTAATGCCTTCATGGCAAAAGTGAACCAGGGAACAGAGCAAGCTCATGGAACTGGTTATGGAGGAAGTGGTTTTAAATTTAATGAAGAGGAGGATGAAGCAAGGAAAGCTGCTAAGAAAGCTCAAGCAAGAGAATATGGGTTTGAGGAAGATAAATCTGATTCAGACTCTGAGGATGAAGGGATCAGAAAGGCTGGTGGTGATCTGTCACAAGCTGTAGTTTCTGCCCATGTTGCAGCATTAGCTGCAGTTTCGAAGGCAGCAAATACCTCAATGCCTACCCAGGTTGTCACCCCATTGCCATTTACTGCTGCCCTACCTTCTGCAAATCTTTCCAATGTAGCTGCTCTGTCTGCTGTTCCCTCTGTCACTGCTTTGCCTGGTGAGGCTGCTGCTAGAGCGACTGCAATAGCTGCTGCTTTAAATTTGAAGCACAATTTGGCAAAGATACAAGCTGAAGCTATGCCTGAGCACTATGAAGCTGAGTTGGAGATTAATGATTTCCCACAGAATGCTCGGTGGAAGATAACACACAAAGAGACATTATGGCCAATTTCCGAATGGACAGGAGCTGCAATTACTACTAGGGGTCAATACTTTCCACCAGGAAAGATTCCTGGTCCTGGAGAACGCAAACTCTACTTGTTTATTGAAGGTCCCACTGAGTCTTCAGTTAAGAAAGCCAAAGCTGAGGTGAAAAGAGTTCTTGAAGATTACACAGCTCAAGCTTTAAATCTTTCTGGTGCTTCCCAGCCGGGCAAGTATTCTGTAATTTGACAACCATGTTCGTTATTATCTATCTTGAATGAAGTTGGTGGGGCCGATTGTGCTTAGGATTCTGCTTCCTCTTATGAATTTTGCTAGCATTTCGTTTAGACATGTACGGTATATTTATTCGGCTGTTATCGTGAACATGTCTGATTTTCTCATGGTATACCACCATCTTCCTTTTGGGGACTTGGTTTTTCATACTGTTATTTTGCTCAAGCTACTATACATCACATGTAATTAATCTCTCATCAATCCATTTCTTGCTTATGGGAAACCTTTGTTAGCTGCCTATTGTGCTAAGGATCAATTGTTGCTGGTACTTTAGCTTGATATCAGTTTTGTTATGTTGGCAATCCACCTTTAAAGGCCGTCTCCATATTTTGTAAAAACTTGATGCATTTAATCTTGGTAGCTTTTCTTTGTTACTTCTTTGATGTCCTTCAACCTAGTTGCTGTAAGGTTTTAGATGGAATTTTCTTTTTTGACGGTCTAAGCCAAAATATTTAGGTCTTATAAATCATCTCAATTAGCCACTCTTTTCTTGGGAGCTGATTTGACATGACTGGATAACCAAATAAGTAAAATAAATAAAGAAGAATATATCTCAGAGTTGGTGCGTTGTTTGTTAATTTGTGACTAGTTGACATTAAAATCTATAGTTGGTTGGGTTTTATAATGCAGGTTATTTTTGGCATAGCTGATACATTGTATTTCCACAATGACTACTTTGTTGAGGAGGAATTAAATATTATTCTTTTATATTCTTTGTCATTCTCCTTTGTGTTTGAGCTTCATGAAGAGTGTTCTCTGGAAGAGTTCAATCAATGCTTGCAAATATATCAGGAAGGAAGAATCTGGCGCTAAACTCAACTACACTTAAATAACTGATTGTTATTATTTCTCTATCTTGATGCTTGCTTTTATAAAATAGCTTGCTCTTGATTGATTTGGATGCCTCTTCATGACTCTTCCCCTTTTGATTATAATTTGTTTTCCTTTATTGGCATGAGGATGTCCTGTGCTTTCTGCTTGCACTTTTTCATGGCTGATCCTGCGTTTGCACTCAGCAAGTGATGCTGGCTGACATTGACATCCAATTTGGTGGGACCCAATTCTTCATCTACCTTCTCATTGTGTTTTTCTTCTCTGTTATATCATAAAGCTTTCTAACTCAAACTTGTTCTTGTAGGTTTCTATGGGAATTGTAAGAATTTTATGATTCTCCAAGCACACTCAGTTGTTAGCTTGTTGCCCTCTTGCTTATGATATTGGAATTTAATATCTGTTGGTTTAATCTGTTGGTTTGATGTTTAGAGGTTACAAATGTAACACTCATCAAACTGAAATTTTAGATTGTGGTATGATATTTTGCACCTTTTACCACACGCATTTGGTAATTCTGATTCTCCAAATTTCTTCAAAGCTTGAGCATTGAGCAATACACTCTCGTATTTGGTTTTGATCGGTTTGTTGTGATAACTTTTGCTTGTATTTTCACTGGCGTTTCAGTATTTCCAGTTCTAGAAATGATGCCAGCTATTGAGAGTTTATTTGGTTGTTTATCAATGTCAAGGTCTCTATATTTTTGTTTTTCTTAACATCTTGAAATGTATGCGGTGACTGGTCTTCCAGCTTGTTTGTTCATTTGTTGTTATGATGTATCTGATGGTAGTCCCATTTAGAGTTAGTCAAATTTGATTTATTCTTCTATTAAGATTAAGTTGTTACAAGGATTGTATTATGACATCTTATATCTTCATGGTAGTGTTGCTAGAGAAGTTTTTAATTTTCTTTTATTACTTTAAGGAATCCCAATTTTTAAACTCTTTCACCCAAATGATGGGCTGATCAGGATTATGAAAGATAAGATTTGTAATGATCTTGAAAGGTAAAACTAGTTTATTCAAGATGTTCCAAGTTTCTTGAAAATATCTTTTGTTTTAATTTGGATGTTAAAATTATATCCAAGTTAATCACTAGCTGAAATAGGCACATTAGTTGTACAAAGGTATGCCCTGCTTATTTTGGATTTGACAAAGTTAGTCTATTGTTTTATCACACTTATATAAGCATTATATTATCAATAATATTTAATTGTAATAAGTATTTTCGCATCTTTTTTCATTGCTTCGTTAATCTAACCTATCCAGATTATTTGAAAGATCATTGTTATTGGCATATATTGCCTCAATTAATTGTTTAACTTTATAAACATTAAATTACACCTAATTACCCTTGATTTTAAGTATTTGGTCTCGGATTTTTGTTTTGAGCTGTTTCAAAATTAAGAATGAAGATATAAATATTATTATCATTTTTTTAGTTGGTATCATATATTCAACTTAAGCCGATAAATCTTGGGAGTGGTTTGCTTGTATGAAAATTTTCCATTGATTATTTGAATAAATTGGAAACTTAATGCGACAAATCTTTAGAGTGATTGGTTTGTTCATATGAAAATTTTTTATTGGCTATTCGAATAAATCGAAAAATCATTAGTCTAATGTTTTTAAGTTAGTTATTTATTATGACGAATTCATCTATTAATTTGTTGGGATTGAGATATTTTTAGATGTCTATTATCATTGTTTTGAGAGATATTATTATTATTTTTAGTTACACAATAAATATTCAATTTACATTGATTAATTTTAGAAGTGATTATTGAACTTATAAAAATTTTCTTTTAATTATCACAAATTAAAAAGGTTTTATAGTGGATGCACTATTAGTTTTAGTTGTTTATTAAAAAAAATTATTAATGAATTTACTGGAATCGGAAGAAATCGTGTAGATTTTTGATAGCAGGAAAGAACTTGATGTTCCATAAAAACTATTAGATTAGCAAAGTAAATATTTAATTTAAATCTTCTATAATTTTTTTTTAAAAATTCTTTTTTTATTATTTATTCAAGTAAACATTTTAGAGAAAATAAATATTTTTAAACACCAAAATTAATTATAGCCAAAAAAAAATTCTTTTTTTATTATTTATTCAAGTAAACATTTTAGAGAAAATAAATATTTTTAAACACCAAAATTAATTATAGCCCCCAATTCAAGCAAATTTTGGAATTTAAATTTATATTGTTTATTGAAAATCTTACTAAATTCAAATTGAGATTAAGCTTTATTATATTTAATTAGTGATTGTATATGTACATGAATAATTTTTTTAAAAGAATAAATAAAATTTAGATAAATTAACTAATTAACTAATAAATTTATTTATTATTTATGAGATTAGTATATAAAAGATAACGAGCTTTCATATATAATAAATTTATTATGTACTGGATAATGAATTATTAAAAAAACTTATAATATATATATTCTTAATATTTAAATTAATATAAATGAGGTTTATGTATAAATACATAATTTTAGTGTAATTCAAAATCAATTCAGATGTTGCAATCTAGAAGATTATGGGCCCAACTGAATATTTGCTTTTCGACTAAGTCAAAATAAACATGGTTAACTCCTGAAGGCCCCCTTGAATGTTCAATTTCCAACTTCTCCCCTCGACACAAAAGCCCTATTTCGCTCTGCTCTATCTCCACCCTCCGCAGAGTTCAGGCGAAGCGACGACGAGATCGTGATCTCTTCAGGTTTTCTTAGAGCAACGCAATCGGGATGAGCCGCTACGACGGTCGCGCCTCCGACCCCGGCTCCTACCGCGAACGGAGAAGGTAATCCTGAGTCCATCCTGTAACCCTAAACCCAGAGAAAAATGAAACGGTGGGGTTTCATGTTGTTTTTCTGCCCGTTTCAGCGATACGGGACTGGGAAGCGGTTCTCAGAGCTACATCAGGGGATTCGAGTCCTCTGGCAAGCGAGACACGGGAGGCGCCGCGGACTTGGACCTGCTGACCCCCTTCGAGAAGAACTTCTATGTGGAGTCGCCCTCCGTGGTCGCCATGAACGAGGAGGAGGTGGAAGCGTATCGCAGGAAGAGGGAGATAACAGTGGAGGGTCGCGACGTCCCCAAGCCGGTCAGAGAGTTTCGGGACGTTGGATTTCCAGGTTCTTCTTCTATCCTACTAAATTAGTTGTTTGCTTTTAACTCTATTTCCAGTGTCTCTATCTACTGCTTATCGAGGACGACTAGCTTTTGCTGAAATGATACTACTTGTTGCTCATTTACGCCTGCATCCAAAGGTGACCTTTTTTTTTCCTCCCTCTGGGCTCTGGACCAATTCGGATTTTAAACTTACTTGATTGTTTCTTTTTTTATTCCTTTGTTGGATTTTGATTTCAGTTCCATACTGATTCTTGGAGCAGAAATTAATTTCACTCATCACCTCGTGGATTTTGCTTGCCTATTATTCAATTCTGTAGATTGTTTCTGTTCTGTTATCAATCTTTTACTAGAGTGTTCTTGTTGGTAGATAACTAGATATAGTTTGGTGTTTTATGAATTCATAACTCCATTGTAGAATTTGTTTGGTACATCGTTATTATCTAAGAAAGTTCTTCGCTTTTTTTTTTTTTTACATTGGGTAACTTTATCTGTTATCAATGACTTTCCAGAATATGTAATGCAAGAAATAGAGAGAGCTGGATTTGTTGAACCGACTCCTATTCAAGCACAAGGGTGGCCGATGGCTTTAAAGGGCCGTGACCTCATTGGTATTGCTGAAACAGGCTCTGGGAAGACACTTGCTTATCTGTTACCTGCAATTGTCCATGTAAATGCACAGCCAGTCTTAGGTATAGAAATTGACCTATTTGTCTATTATTTGTTAACTACACTTCTTATTACTTATTGCGTATAACTTGTTCCTCATTTGTACCATTTTTAGCTCTTGGCGATGGACCAATTGTTTTAGTCTTGGCTCCAACCCGTGAACTTGCTGTCCAGATCCAACAAGAAGCAACAAAGTTTGGAGCTTCCTCAAAGATAAAGAACACTTGTATCTATGGTGGGGTTCCGAAGGGACCTCAAGTTCGAGACCTTCAAAAAGGTGCACATACATGACTTCACATTCTCTCTTGTTTTTATAGAAGATAAACTTACCTATACTTAATTGCAATTCACTAGATCATTTTCCCTTTAGTTGTTGGGAAAATATTGGAATGCTATAGTTTCGGCTTTGGACTGTGACACACTTCAGTCTATATCCATTTGTATCTATTCTGGGAACATCAATAAATTTTAATTCTCTTAGATAAAAGTAGATTTCGATGCTAGTGTTTATGCTTTTAAATTTTTTTTAAAATGCTCAATTACCTAGTCTATTCTATGGTTTTCGAGTATTGTACTAATTGAATTTATTCTTTCATTTCCAACAAATATCTCCTATCCTATTAACATTCATAAACGTCATCGTCATCATCATAACCAAGCTACCACAACTTGTTTGGGTTGTGCAAATTAGAAATCAATTTATCCTTTGAATTTTGAATTGTAGTTGAGTCTGGTAATTGTACTATTATAGGTGTCAAAAAGTTGGTATTTTTTAGTTTGGTTGGAATTTCTTTTAATTTGGTCAGAGTATTTTGTATATGAGTTGTTGGTAAGTGTAAACAATTTGTTTCCTAAGTTGTTGAGTCATATTAGTCTACTAGGTAATTCTTACCAATTTATGTCATTTTATTTCCAATTTTAGTTGGGTTGGAGCCTTTTAAAAGGACCGCAACTCCCCCCTTGTAATAAATCATGTATTCAATAATATATTTTTTTTGATAAGTTTATTGTTCTCGAAGCTTGGTTCTCCAATACTTGTAAACTATAGCCACAGTTAAATTATGTGTTTACACTTTAGTAGCTTCAACACTAGTAATCTTATTATGAAACCTATCTTTTACCAAATAAATATGATTACTAGATACTCCACTACTCCAATATCTATTTGTATATAAATGTACCATCCTACTACTAGGTATCCCAGTACCATGCCATCATAGCTTAAATTGTATAAAACAATAATAAAATAAAACCAATATAATAAGAAGAAAAGAGAAGCAATTCAAGAGAAAAATTAATTGGAATATGTTATCAATGTTAAGAGGATATAATAAATTCAATGTAATTGAAAGGGTATGATTATGATTAATTCATGACAGATTATTGCATTAACTTAGGAAATGACCTCTTGCAAAGCAGGATAAAGTTATGTACAATAGACCCTTCCCTGGGTCCCCGCCTTGACGGGAGGTTCGTGCACCGAGTTGCCTTTTTTATTGCATTAACTCTAATGTTGATTTTGTGGTTATTGCCTTTTAAAAATCTTTTAAACCATTGCTTTAGTATGCTAATTTCCCTTGCAATTGCATATCTGGATAATGCTTTCTTCACTCAGGTGTTGAGATTGTCATTGCTACACCTGGACGTCTTATTGATATGCTGGAATCACATAATACAAATTTAAGAAGAGTAACTTATCTTGTTCTGGACGAGGCTGATCGAATGCTGGACATGGGCTTCGAACAACAGATTAGGAAAATTGTTTCCCAGGTACCTTTTTTTAAAAAAAAATTATTAGATTGAGAAGTTTGTATGTGGAGTTACTTCATTTTGTGTCAAACATTACAGATTAATGTAGTTTATTCCTCAATGGCTTGTAATGGCAATTTATCATCAGTTCTGTCTCAATATTTATTTTTTGAGAGGTATGCTTTAGTATGTAAAATGTAATGTGGCAAAATATAGGAATAAATTTGTTATAGTCTTGCAGGTATCACTATCTAGAATGAGTATGAACGTTTTCTTGTTTTCTCTTCTTAGCATTGAAGCTCATGGTCATGGGCAACCTTTTATATAACTATGCTATCTAAGTTGGCTTGCTTTTCATCTTATCTTTTCCTCTTGGTAGTGAACCTACAGATAGGTAATCTTTTCTTTATAATTTATAATCAAACAAGTTGATTCTGGTAGTTTTTTTTATTGGAGTAATCACGTGTTCTTATCTACAATATTCTAGATTTGTTTTGGTTTATATCTTGATGACTAACACCAAGATATTAACCGCATGTGTAGCTTTGATCAAGATGTGGTGCCGCTACTTTATTCATCATAAATCTCTTTATTGTGTTGAACTTACTGCAATCTCTAGATTCTCTACATTTGGGGTGAGCCTGAATGTCTTCTGTAAAATCACAAGTTGCCACAAGTTCTTGACCTGTTTAAACTAAAATATGAACCAACACATTTATCATTCTAATATTGGACTTCTTAGTTAATCTAGTCATTTAAAGTTTAGAATTTTTCTCTAGAAGACTGAATTTGATTATATGTTTTTTATTCTTATTGTCACTTCCTCTTTCTTTATGGTAGATTCGCCCAGATCGCCAAACTCTTTACTGGAGTGCTACTTGGCCCAAGGAGGTTGAGCAACTTGCAATGCAGTTTCTCTACAACCCATACAAGGTAATGTATTGTTCTTTGTTGCTGAACCAATCAACAGTTGAATTCACTGTGCTATATTTTTTTGCTACATCTCATCGAATCAATTATCTCTTGCTTTAGGTGATTATTGGTTCTATTGACTTGAAAGCCAATCATGCGATACACCAACGGGTGGAGATTGTCTCAGAGAACCAGAAATATAACAAGTATGATGCATTTAAATCAATTGTTTTACTGTCATGGTGGTGGAATGACATGTAGATAAAAATTCCTTTTGTCAGATTGGTTAATCTGTTGGACGACATAATGGATGGCAGCCGAATTTTGATATTTATGGACACCAAGAAGGGCTGTGATCAGATCACAAGACAGCTACGTTTGGATGGTTGGCCTGCTCTATCTATCCATGGGGATAAAAGTCAAGCTGAAAGAGATTGGGTTCTCTCAGAATTTAAATCAGGGAAGAGTCCCATAATGACTGCTACTGATGTTGCTGCTCGTGGTTTGGGTATACCTCTTCATAATTGAGGTGATATTCTGTCAGCAAAATGAGGATTAACATTTTCTTTTGCATCTCATTACAGATGTGAAGGATGTGAAATATGTGATCAACTATGACTTTCCTGGTTCTTTGGAGGATTATGTGCACCGAATTGGCAGAACGGGAAGAGCACAGCTACGTTTGGATGGTTGGCCTGCTCTATCTATCCATGGGGATAAAAGTCAAGCTGAAAGAGATTGGGTTCTCTCAGAATTTAAATCAGGGAAGAGTCCCATAATGACTGCTACTGATGTTGCTGCTCGTGGTTTGGGTATACCTCTTCATAATTGAGGTGATATTCTGTCAGCAAAATGAGGATTAACATTTTCTTTTGCATCTCATTACAGATGTGAAGGATGTGAAATATGTGATCAACTATGACTTTCCTGGTTCTTTGGAGGATTATGTGCACCGAATTGGCAGAACGGGAAGAGCTGGGGCTAAAGGCACAGCATATACATTCTTCACTGCAGCTAATGCAAGATTTGCTAAAGATCTCATCAAGATTTTAGAAGAAGCTGGACAGAAAGTTAGTCCCGAACTTGCCAAATTAGGTCGTGGTGCTCCCCCTCCTCCAGGTATGTTCTAGACAATGCCCTGCTCATGTAAATCTTTCTGAATGCTGAACGAACAAAAAGTTATATATTCTAGTTGGGATCTTTGCTTTTTTTAATTTCTCATTTACATTAGGTTGGATAAGAACAAATATTATAGGAAAATTAATGATCTGTGGTTTGAAACATGGAAGATAGAAACGCTCACTAATAAAGCAATGGAGGTAGTCGATACAATAATTAGGAGAAAAATTAATGTTTTGTGTGTGCAAGAGATAAAATAGGTAGGAGAGAAGACAAAGATAATAGAGAATTCGGATTTTATGTTATGGTACACATGAAAGAGTAAAACAAGATATGAAGTAGGTATTGTTGTAAATAGTTCGCTAAAAGACAAAGTAGTAGTAGTTAGAAAGGAGATAGGATCATAGCTCTAATGGCGAAAGAAACTATTAATGTAATTGGCATATATGGATCTCAAATCGAATTTAGATGAACACACCAAATTTAGATTTGGGATGATTTAGATGAGGTATTATAAAATATTCTGCCAATCGAAATGATTTTAATATGAGGAGATCTAAATGAACATGTAGGAGTGAAAAATGAGGAATATAATAGAATACATTGGGTTATGAGTTTGGAACAAGAAATGAAGAAGGGAAATTATATTGGAATTTGCATATGACTTTATATTAGTTCATACATTTTTTTAGAAAATAGAAGAACGCTTGGTCATGTTCAAAAGCATGAATAATAAATCACAAATTGACTTTCTTATGGTTAGAAGAATGCTAGAAAGATTTGAAAAGATTGTAATGTCATTTCCGGAGAAAATTCAACTACCTAACATAGGTTAGTAGTGTTAGATATATGTTTCAAGCATAATATCCATAGAAGAAAAGTATTTACGACTTTTAGAATTACATGATGGAAGTTAAAGGATACGAAACAAAACATATCCAAGGACAGGGTAAGATTATAAATATTATGAGAAATATATGGTGACTCGATGTGGAAAAAGATGATATCAAAGTTGAAAATAGTAGCCAAGAGTATACTCAATGAGTCAAAGAGAGTGCACCATCAAGTAAATAATTTTGGTGGTGTAATGAGAATGTACAGTAGAAAGTGAAGGAAAAATAAATAGCCCATAAGGAATTATATACTTTTAAGAACGAGAAAAATTAAAAAAAAATATACAATAATCAAGAAAGATGTCAAGAAAGCAATAAATGAAGCTAAGAATGAAACTTTTCAACACTTATATCGAAAATTGGATACAAAAGAAGGGGAAATAGACATTTATAGAATAGTTAAACCAAGAGAGGAAAATAAGAGATTTTGTCCAAATAAGTTGTATGAAAGATGAATGCAATAGGGTATTAGTAAATGATGAGGAAATAAAAGAGCTATGAAAAATGTATTTTCATTAACTTTTTAATGAAAGTTTAGATAATCAACTTAATTTAAGTAATTCAAATATGTATAAAAATTTAAATTTTTATCGTATAATGCAAACTTAAGAAGTAGAGCAAACTTTCAATGATGCAAAATGAAAAAAAAAAGTTGGAGCGGATGATATTCTGATAGAGGTATGGAAGTGTCTTGAGAAACAATGTATTGAATGATTCACAAAGTTATTCAATTTGATATTGAAAATTAAAAAAATGTTTAATCAATGGAGGGTAAGTACTCTAATTCTCTTATATAAGAATAAATGAGACGTGTAAAATTGTGCAAACTATAGGGGTATTAAACTAATAAGTCGTATCATGAAAATTTGAAAAAGAGTAATAGAAAAAAAAAATTAAGGAAGGAAACCACGGTGATTGAAAATTAATTTAAATTTATTACTGGGGAGGTTGACAATAAAAGTTATACATTTTCTGAGACAACTAATTGAAAATTATAGAGAATAAAAACAAGACTTACATGTGATATTCGTCAATCTAGAAAAAGCTTATGATAGAGTTTTAAGCAAAATTATATGCAGAACTCTAGAAGAGAGAGGTGTTAGCATAATGTTTATTGAATTAATTAAGGATATATGTAAGGATGTAATGACAAAAGTGAAAAATTTATGCTAATTAATCGAAGCATTTCCCATAAAAATAGGATTACATCAAAGATCAGCTCTAAGACCCTATCTTTTTACACTAATATTGGATGAACTCACTAGACACATCCAAGATACGATGATGCATGTTGTTTGTAGATGATATTATTTTGGTAGATGAGACACGCGAACGAGTAAATGTTAAATTTGAATCTTGATGGGAAATGTTAGAAGTGAAAGGTTTTACACTTAGTAAATATAGAATATATGAAATTTAAGTTTAACAATATTAGATGTAATAAGATAATTGTTAAGATAGAAGATGACGAATTGTCTCTATTTGAGAGTTTTAAGTATTTAGAATCGTTTTTGTAAACGGATAAAGGGATTGAGAAAGATGTCTTACATATAATACAAACGAAATGATTGAAATAAAGAAGAGTTTCAATCGTTCTTTGTGATTGTAAAGTATCTCTAAGACTTAAAGGAAAATTTTATAAAACGGTAGTTAGACCTGTTATATTATATGAAGCTGAATGTTGTGCTATAATACGAGCACATGAGTAAAAGATAAGAGTTGCATAGATGATGATGTTAAGGTGGATATATGGACATACAAGGATGGATAAGATAAGAAATGAGAATATTAGAGAAAAAGTCGGAGTTGCATCTATTAAGGGAAAGCTCTAGGAGATACATTTAAGATGGTACGGACATGTAACGAATCAATAAATGTTCTAATTAGGCGATATGAAATTATGATAAATATCTATATCAAATGAGGAAGATGAAGATTTGACAAGATAAAATTTATTTAAATATAAATGATGATTTAGTAGGAGATAGAGTAGAATGATCTTTATAGTCACTTCATCTAGTGAGAGAAGACTTGACTAGAGTTGTTATCACATTACTTCTGAACCCCAACCTTAAACAAATCATTTTGACATAAGTTAATTGTCGTTCTGCTGTAAATTTTAGTGGGATAACCATCTCGAATTGTCCATATTTCCACCAAATGCCTTGGTTGTTTCTCATTCACTGGACTTGTTTTGGCATCAAGGATCAATCAAAATTATGGGCTGGTTATCTGGTTTGTGCAGTTCACGGTGGATTCAGAGATCGTTATGGAAGCAACCGATCTTGGAGCTGACATTTGAAGGAAGAAAAGAGGAAATTGGCCGGTTAAATTCCAAGTAAGGGAGTGGGGATTCCTCACCTGCAATTTCTAGATCGGATAACCATACTGTATGAATAATTGTGATTTTCTAATGTAGTAGTAATAGTAGTTGCTCTTTTACATTGTCTACCACTTTCCTTACTGCTTAAGGGTTAAATGGATGTTTTTGTATTCGTACAAATACATCTCATGGAGAAGATTATTTGATGGACAAACAAGATGGATAAGCATCATTCGATAATATTAAGAGCTCTTGATGGACACACTTTGTTATTTTATCATATAATATTATATTTTAAACATATGATTTTATTGTATATACAATAGAATTGTTAGGCCTAAATCTGCAGATAATAGTTGAGTATTTTTGGATTTCTCCGGTATTATTTTTCTGATTCCTCTTCATACTGGCCTCTTATATGGGCCGTTATTTCTGAATTACCCTTGTTCCAAAACGAAATCTCTAGGTATGGAATGTAACTGAAAGGATGAGGTAATGGAGTTTAACCAAAGTGATTATTCTTGTGGGTATGGAAAAAAAGAAGCCCCAGTTATCAGTCCTATAATTTTTATAGATCCCCTCAATTAGGTATTTTGATTTAATTCAGCCATCAGATTAAAATATTTTAATTATACAGCTTAAAATTCATGATAAACATTATGCATTACATTGATAAAGGTTTTATGGTTTTTATATGAATGAGCGATGAGAAAGGCCTGCTCTAGTGGTCAAGCGATCCCTCGTAAAATGTCAATTCCCGCCTCGACCTCCATCTGAAACACAATGATCGATGTGATTTCCACTTGCACTTTTTGAGTAAATCCTCCATATAGTAAAACATAATCTTCCCATACTCAACTTTGGTTCAATCAAAAGAATGTTTGTAAGGGATTCACATAAAGCACCGACTTATTTTCTTGATAAGATTTTGTAAGAGATTTACTATTCTGAATATTTTATAAGATAATAACCAAAGGAAAGCGAAACAATTTTTTTTATAAAAAATATGAATTAATTGATCAATGTTTTTTTTTTACTACAATGCATGGGCGACAATGAAACTTTCCTGCAACAAAAATATTTTAAACCTAATACAGATTATAAGACAATTATGGGGCAAGCTTTAGTGGGTATGTCATAGACTCAAATTTTTGGATTAGCAACAATTCAGTAGACAAGTCAAGAACAAAGCTAAAAGGATTCACCATCAATAAAATTGCAATCTCTCAATCATATATATGTTTGGAATAATGTTGTTGCAACACTCGGCTCTCTTGGGCATTTCTCGAGAACAAGAGCTGTAAGCAGTTTAGTTGGATAGATCAGATTGATCGTCATCATGTAAGTCTACATCAGCGAACCCATAAATGCTCTTCGATAGTTTGCTTCATAACAATAATTCATTTGGTGTATGGGTGGTACCTGCTTCCGTAACCTCCTCCTCTGCCACTGCCACTGCCATAACTACCATACCACCCACCGTAGCCACCTGGGCCACCGTACATATTGCTGCCGTTGAATCCGCCACCTCCATACATGTAGCCACCATAGTTAGCTACGTAACCAGCGCCATAACTAGGAACACCACCATAGCCATAGCCTCTGCCATAACCATAACTTGTGCCGCCGCCGCCGCCATAATACATGTCATAACGACCACCACCAAAGCCATAAGAGTTTGCTCGGTATCCACTGCTGCTTCCACTGCGAGCATCATAACTGGCCCTCTCGTTCATTCTCGGATTGCCACCTGATCTCTTTGGTTCGGCCCGCTTGATTTCAACCTGCAGTTGAAAAAATTGGTCTTTGGAATCCTAGTGCAGAACTTACCAATATTTTCAGAACTACACTGGGTCTAGTTTTTTCATATTTCATTTTTCAAATCAGTCTTTCAGAAGCCACATGATTACAATTTACAGACTAGAAAATTAAAATGAAAACTAACGCCTTTTTAGCACAATTGAATAACAATAAAATTTATCTTTTTAGAAAAAAGGCACGTTTTATATTTCAACAAAATATCAATAAAAAAAATACTATCGAAGATCTCAAAAAATGGCAACAGACAAAGAAAATTGCCTACTTTTTCATAAGCAAACGTACTCTTAATAGATAATCTTCTTATTCTGCAAGACTTAAACGAAACTACTATCCACATTTGAGATTGCCCTGATTTGCTGCTGAGATGATAGATTTCGTTCACTTTTGTCATGAAACTTGAATGTATTTCCACTTAATTTAACAAACTGGAGGAAAAACAATTTAACCATTTTAAATTATGAAAATTAGCATCACTGGCATTACCACATTTATTCTTATTAGTTTAAACTAAACTCATGCTATGCTGTTTTATTAAAATTACATACTCAAATTCCTTGCCATAATCTTGACAATTTAATGCCATCTTTCATGTCTGTCCTTTTCCATTAGCTTCACATTTTAATTTCTTTTGATCACATCATTCCATTCAAATATGTTAATGCAAAATAATGATCAGTAATTAATTCGGTGGCTTTTTATATAAGGTTTAAAGTTGAACAATAACACAGTAAAGTTATAACCCTTACTATTTTAAGAGAGACAAGCTTACTTATTGAAAGCTTACTTGTTTTCCGTCGAGATCATGCATCTTGCCCTTAGAAATAATTACATCAACAGATTCTTCATCTTTGAAGGTCACAAAACCAAAACCCCTTGATCGACCAGTAGCATGGTCAAACATTATTTGGTGATCAACTACTTCACCATACGTGGAAAAGTGTTCCTTAAGCTCATCTGTAATTTGTTTTATCGTGTTAATAAAAGCCATGATTAGGCAACATCTTATAACAAACATAACCTCTGACCTCCAGTTAGTGATGTGGGTATCCCTCCCACGAAGATTTTCTTTGTCTTGATTCCTGCTTTGGAAGGCATTTCTTCTCTTGGAACAGTTCTTTTAACTTCTACCTGAGCAAATCAATGAGTTGCAAAATCAATCAGTGAAGACTGTTCACAGAGTGAATGCTTAAAAAAAGGAAATTGTAGATATTCATAAGAAACCCACAGTTCTCCCGTCTATGACATGCTCATCCTCCAAAACCTTGTCAATAATAGATGGGTCAGCAAATGTGACAAACCCAAACCCTCTTGGCATGTGTGTGTTCTTGTCCATCATTATGACAGAATCAGTGATCTCCCCATACTTGCTGAAATGATTACTGAATGTTTCTGCAACAGCCAATAGGACAAAAGGCTGGCAGTTTACTCAACATATGAACCAAGAAAAGGAATACAGGACATGGTGAAAAATGAAAAATCATACAGGAGCTTCTTACAATGCCACCAGGATCAAGCAAGATTGCTTTCTTGTATTCAAGTTATCAGTTTTCCATATAGCTGTTAGTGCTAATAAATGAATGATTCAATCCTTCTTGAACATCTGAAGCATGTTTCTCAACCTTTTGTCATATTTATACTTCTTGTGTTCATTTAGTTTCCAAAATTTTGCATCTCTCCATAATCAACTAATTTGCTAGACTAGCAACTTATACAAATCTTCAGTGTTTGTTAGCAGAGAAATGTTGTATAGCCTAGGGAGCTACATTCTTTGACTGCTATTGAAAATTTGGAAGTCGCAAGTATTATGAAACAATGAGTTGTAATCTTCAGATAGAATGACATCCTCAACTATTTAAGTTTAATTGTGATGTTTCAACATTTCATCACTAACTTTATTATACTTAAGTATCAAGCATGAATTGCACAATGGAGCTACTAGAATGTTGGTCAACATGCGACCCTGTTGCCCCAGAGCAAGTTGCACCTTTAGTAACCTTTTATACAGCTTATAATACACAAATGTTCACTTAAACATAGACACACACGACTTTCAAACTACCATTATTTTTTGGCTTTATGAAGCTTGATAAAACTAAAATGTAATAATGCTACATGTTGAATGATAAATATGAAGTGTGAACTATCAGAAAGTCATTACGCAAACATATCATGACTTAACATCTCTCAAGTAGCAAGTACACTCAGTCAATCTTCATCTGGAAGCATCACGGCATGACTTTCACATGCAAAATACACATCCTTCCTAGTATATAATCTTCTAAAAACAAAGTTCTATTTTTAAAATAACTTATTTACAGCATATTTTGGGAAAGATAAAGAACTAGCAGTTTTAACTACAGGCCAAGTCACTTGTTTTGGTGTGCTAATAATTTTGCTTTGGTTAGTTTACATTATCTGTAAAATGCACCCTTAAAGTCAATTTAAAATCAATAACGTAAATCTGACAAACACCACACTTCATCAATTTAGATTTGACCACCAGTTATTAAGACAATTTTGCATAGATCCATATCATGGCTCAGGCTCATCAATATCCTATTATTTAACAGAACTCAAATATCTGCAGAAAATCATCTACAAGAGAAGCATAGGAGACTGTTACGGATCCCAAATCAACCATGCTTCCATGAAACTAGCAATCTAAACATTTGTAGTTAGTAACAAAAAATTATCACCAATTTTTGTGGAGGAAATCACAACGTTTGTATATGTCTTTATGCCTACAATTAAATTGAATTTATGCCTACAATTAAATTGAAAGAGAACTGGCTGTTTAATCAGATTCAATACTCAATTGCCACTGGGGATTCAGACTGTGAGTTTAAAATACAATGAATAATTAAGGAACAAGTTATGTTTTAAGCAATATCTATAGCAAGATACTACATAAGAAAATGAATAGCACCATAAACATAAATAACTGTAAATACAATGGAAATGTACAAAACCAGCCTAATAGAAATAAAATCATTACTTTAAACCATTCATATATATCCAGTTAGGGCATTTGATAGTAATATTTAACAAAGAATTTTAATTTAATCCCCAAATTCTAGTTATTTCCCCAAGATTAACACATCTAAATGACCAAAAAAAATGCTAACTGAATTGAGCAATAAAAATTGCTTGTAATATTCAAGTTAATAAAATGAAGGTTCTTAAGGGAATGGACATACCTTCCGCAGTATCCCAAGCAACACCGCCAACAAAGATTTTTCTACCACAAACAGAAAAGTAAAACGATTGGATCAATTTGTGTTCCAAGTCAACAAAAAGGCTCCTTGGCAGAGTTATCCAATCAAACTAAGTACGAATATAACAAGAAATGCTCGTTCAGGTTGATCTGAAAATAGTATATCGAAATTCCAAGGACCAAAACACTAACCCTGCTGAAGAGGAACCAGCATCAGCTTGCTTCATCTCCTCTCCACTGTTATCCACATTTTCCGATCTCTTCCGCGGTGTGATTCCACTTGTATCTCTATCTCCAACTCCTTCTCCTTCTACCGCACTACGACCGACGCCTCCGTCTCGGTCTCCCAATTCTTCTTCATCATCATCCACTTCTTCATATTCCTCGACCTCTTCTTCAATCTCCTCGACATCGTACTCGCCCTCGAACTCGTCGGCCCCGTTCTGGTTCCCCTCAGCGATCTCCATAAGTAGAGGCCGTTCCCTCGACCTAAGCACCTACAAAGTGTCGACTTTTACGAGCTACCGATCAAAGGCGCAACAGAAAGAGATCGATATCCTAGTTAGTACCTAGAATTTGAGGATTCAACTTCGCGTCGATAAAGAGTAAGATCCAACGCTAGGGTTTGGAAACGATTAAACGAAGATGAAGAAAACCCTAGCGAGCTCAAGCTCAGCCGCCGCTCGCAGTCTGGAAGACAGTCGGTACGTTATCCCGCTGGAGTATACTTAACAATCACAAGGTCGCGGCTCAGCGAACCAGACCGGTTCAGTGGACATTAAGACAGGAATAATTTCCATTGGTTCGAGTTCCCGCATTTCATTGGCTGCAACAATGGGGAATTGTGGGCCCCAGATAACTGACCATTAACAAGTAACCTTTGTGATCGGGTCGACCTTAATGTTAACCATGTAAGATGAATACAGTTCACTATTTGAAACCAGCCCAGATCCTCCGGACGGTAAAAAGTGGTCCAGGGGATAGTCCCTTGATCTGGATTGGTGAGAATGAATGGTCCCCATCTATTTTATGAATAGAGATCATCCCTTGAACCAATCTAAATCAAAGGACCATCCCCTGAATCACTTTTTACGGTCTAAAGAATCTGCCCTCATTTGAAACTGTCGATTCACAATTTAGATACGATTTATCATGGTTTAAAATTACTATATTATTTTTTTAAAAAAAAAATAATTTATAAAATTATTTGTATGTCATCGGATTTATTAAAAATAATTATAAAGTAAAAAATATTAATTAATTAATAAATAATTATAAATTAATATATAATAAATATGTATATATATTTTTAATTATTAAAATAATAATATAACCAAAGAAACTAACTAATATGCGAAATACATTAATAGCCCTAGTATAATTAGTTAGAATGTTTGCTTTTAATTTGGAAGATTCTAATTTGAATCATGTACCAATAAATTAATTATATATATATATATATATATATATATATATATATATATATTAAAAAAATACTAAAAACACAAATTTAAAAAAAAAAACACGCCGAACACGATTAATTTGCTTTCGAATCCGGGCCGGTTTCGTTTCCGGCCCGTTGACTGGACTACGGGCGCGGACCGGGTCTGATTCGGACCCGGCCCGGTCTGCATAGGGGCGCAGTGCTGGGTCGGCCGTCGGCAAGAAGACGAAAACTGGAGGGAATTGGGAAAGCGAGGTGGCGATGGTGAGATCTGTACGAGCCGTCCCAACAGCTTCCACCTCGCCTCAAGCTCCGTCCGGTGGCCGATTCCTCCGCCTCATCCAGGCCTCCACCGGTGACATCGAGACTGCAAGAGCACAACAAAATCCCACACTTCCCAATGCAATTTCCATTTCTCCTACCTCTGCAAGCGATGTGAAGAGGAACTGATATGACCGCCAGGCCATAATTGCCACTGCTGCCGAGGGATTGCGTGACTTGTTGGTTAATTTTCCTGCCATTCGAGAGTCTCTCTGCTGGCATTCGAACTCCCCCGAGCCTACTCCTTCATAGCCACTGCCATGGTGGTGAAATCACAGACCTTTTGATTGACAAGGGTGAAGAAGCGATCGCTTGTTCAAGGCATACGAGTGACCGGCTGATATAGACTGATCATATGGTACTTGAACTGAACTGATAATAAGTGGGATTGCAGGTTCTCGGAGAAAGGAAATTAAGCCGTTCGTTATTCTTCGATCGGCTACCTTTTTGAACCTTTTAAGTAGCAGACAGTAGGAAGGCAGGAAAGAACTAGGATTGAGTCCACGCAATTTAGAGATCATTGTGGGCATCATGCGGTGCTGGAAGTACAAAAGATTTGGTTTCTTTCTACTTGTGATCACACTCCGAATGAGCAGAGCTGCAGCTGGAACTGGAAGGCCTTCTCCGAGTGGGTTCCAGGGTAAGTAAATAAAATGCTTTTGCTGATGTAGAACAAATTTCTTTTCTTCAGCTAGCCAATTGAGTTGTGGTTTGTTGTTTGTTCTTGTGGATGTACAAGACGAGGAGTACAAGCACTTTGGTACGCTGGGCTCACGGCCGCCCATCTGTGAGCACAAATGTGCGGGGTGCGCGCCTTGCCGGGCCTTTCAGATTCCAACAAATATGAACCGGTTAGGGACTCAGTATGCTAACTACGAGCCTGAGAGTTGGAAATGCAAGTGTGGCTCCACATTTTATGATCCATAGCATGTACAAGGAATCCAAATGATAGATTTTATGGAGAGTTCAGTTGCTTCGGTCTGTGCAATGAGAAGTTTTGAGTTAAAAAAAGAATGTCGTTTACAGTTTTCCGAAACATTCTAAGTTCTGGATTAACCTCAGGATAATTTTAAAGTCCATCCTTTTTCGTGAATTAAATCATTCATACACGTCTCTGGTAATTCCTTCCATACAGATCTCTGTAGATGATTTCATATTCATTGTTGGATCAACTTCACAGAACAACCTCGGATCAGCAAGAATGGCAGATTGATAATCCTTCATCCTCATGTGCATCGCATAAAGGTAGTACAAGAGGATACACTAAGCTTCCATTAACGCAGGATGCCGTCTTATCCATCAAAAAGACGATATTATTGTTGTTGGATATTGCCTTAGTCAACCACTCTATCTGATTGGGAATAGAAAAAGACTTTTTTTGTTGTTTCGAAAATATCATTAATAATATGAGACCTACATAATGATACATTTTAATATAGGACAAGGTCAAGTTTCATTGATGAATCCATGGTGATCTAAATATAATTAAATTGTAATTATATGTGCTGAGAAGATCACTAAAATAAAAGAGAGTCTGCTCGCGTTTTTTACTTTAGGAAAGTGGAGCGTTGGGACATTTATAAAATTAAGCGTACTGTGTAGTTAATTTTAACTAGAGTTTTACCATTGCCCAATTGATAGTTGTTCATGGGCATTGCATGCTTCGCTTACGCATCATGCTCAATGATCCTGTCCGAGCGCTGAGTCGACGGACGCTAGAGACGTGGCACGCTCCGCTGTCTTCGATTGGTGGTGTAGATCTCCGGCGAACCTGCAAAGAAGCCGAGCGGGAGGGAATCCCGACGACGGCCCTCCGACGCTCAAGTCAGGTAACGAGAAATGAGAGAGGCAGCGTAACTGTGGCTACAGTGAAGATTTGCGCATACCTTCGTCGACGTCTAGGGGTCCTTATATAGGACCCCGGGGAGGTGCGGTCACGCTTCTTGATGCGTGCATGTTTCTCCAAATATACCTTAACGAGCCCATGTCAGAAAAGCACCTTTGACGCCATTCCGCAATCGTCCGAGCATATTCCGGATGTGACGGTGGAAGCTTCCACCGTACGATCCTGCGTACGGCTCGGCCGCCAACCCTGCTCCTTGTCGGCGGCAGATGTCTCGAGGATGATGTTATCCCCTGTCTTCTTTGTCCTCTTGCGTTCCCTGTCTGTTCCAGGGCTGAGCGGTTCAGCCGCTCGGCAGGCGTATCACTTCTGTCGCCGGTTATAGGTATCGGTCCGACCGGGAGGACTCCCGGTCGTATGCTCGGATGAGATTGCTTCTGCCTATCTCTGTTGCCTTGTGCCCCGACCGAACGGACAACCCGCTCGGCCTTGAAACCTTCTTACCTTGAGCATCGGAAACCCGACCCTTAGTCGAGTTGTCTTTCATTCGGCCCGGGGGATTCACGGCCGGTCGACCTGCTTCGTCCGGTCGGTCGGGTCTCAGCGTTGAATCTCTTGACTTTTGACCTCCACGTGTCGTTGACCTTCCGCCCACGAGGGTCCCCCGTCATTACCACCGGATCACATGCCTCCCCTTCAAGTCTAGTCGAAGGAGGCGCTAAGTCCGACTGACTGGACTGTCGGTCGGCCGGAGTGACACCGCTCTGCCACTTTCTGGAATGTTCCTCCTCACGGCCGCTCGACCTATTACTGCTACTAGCTTTGCAACCGTGTCAACGGTCAACACTGACGCCCTTCGGATCTCCTCGGAATTCGTGTAAATCCTTTCCATTAAGACAGAGCATGAGCGTTGCGCGCCGTAATGGCGCTCATTAAATGCGCCCCTGTGGCATGGTGCCATGTGGCGCCTCCGCTGGCGTCATCGTATGGCTCGGCGATATGTCCGATGGGACATCAGCGGTTCAAAATGAACGACCCGATGTGGGCCTCGGTTCCTGTGACCTGCATCCGACGGTCGAGGCCGATCGGGCCTGACCTTATAAAGCCTTCACCTTCTTCCTCCGCCGCACCCTTGCCTTCACGTGTCCCGCAGCCTTCTTCGGTGCTTCAGCGTTCCGGCGACTCCGATTTTCCGTTCTCCGACGATTCCCCGCCTCCTTCGATCCTCAGCTTCTTTGTAAGGTTCTTTCACCTTTCTTCCTTTGATTCCTGTGTTTTCTTCGCGATCTTGGCCGTGTTTCGTCCTTTGGTTACTGCTTTGCTCCTCTTCTCGCTTGCGCATTTGCTTTCCCTTTTGATTTCTGCTTCCTCCCTTGCTTTGGCGGCAAAGCAATAACCAAAGGACGAAACACGGCCAAGATCGCGAAGAAAACACAGGAATCAAAGGAAGAAAGGCGGAAGAACCTTACAAAGAAGCTGAGGATCGAAGGAGGCGGGGAATCGTTAGAGAACGGAAAATTGGAGTCGCCGGAACGCTGAAGCACCGAAGAAGGCTGCGGGACACGCGAAGGCAAGGGTGCGGCAGAGGAAGAAGGTGAATGCTTTATAAGGTCGGGCCCGATCGGCCTCGACCGTCGGATGTAGGTCACAGGAACCGAGGCCCACATCGGGCCGTTCATTTCGAACCGCCGATGTCCCATCGGACACATCACCGAGCCGTACGATGACGCCAGCGGAGGCGCCACGTGGCACCATGCCACAGGGGCACATTTAATGAGCGACATTACGACGCGCAGCGCACGTGCTCGGTCTTAATGGAAAGGATTTGCACGAATTCCGAGGAGATTCGAAGGGCGTCAGCGTTGACCGTTGACACGGTTGCAAAGACAGTAGCAGTAATAGGCCGAGCGACCGTGAGGAGGAACATTCCAGAAAGTGGCAGAGCGGTGTCACTCCGGCCGACCGACAGTCCAGTCAGTCGGACTTAGCGCCTCCTTCGACTAGACTTGAAGGGGAGGCATGCGATCCGGTGGTAAGGACGGGGGACCCTCGTGGGCGGAAGGTCAACGACACGTGGAGGTCAAAGGTCAAGAGATTCAACGCTGAGACCCGACCGACTGGACGAAACAGGCTGACCGGCCGTGAATCCCCCGGGCCGAATGAAAGACAACTCGACTAGGGGTCGGGTTTCCGATGCACAAGGTAAGAAGGTTTCAAGGCCGAGCGGGCTGTCCGTTCGGCCGGGGCACAAGGCAACAGAGACAGGCAGGAGCAATCTCATCCGAGCATACGACCGGGAGTCCTCCCGGTCGGACCGATACCTATAACCGACGACAGAAGTGATACGCCCGCCGAGCGGCCGAACCGCTCGGCCCTGGAACAGACAGGGAACGCAAGAGGACAAAGGAGACAGGGGATAACATCATCCTCGAGACATCTGCCGCCGACAAGGAGCAGGGTTGGCGGCCGAGCCGTACGCAGGATCGTACGGTGGAAGCTTCCATCGTCACATCTGGGATATGCTCGGACGATTGCGGAATGACGTCAGAGGTGCTTTTCTGACATGAGCTCGTTAAGGTATGTTTAGGGAAGCATGCACGCATCAAGAAGCGTGCTCGCGCCTCCCCGGGGTCCTATATAAGGACCCCCAGACGTCGACGAAGGTATGCACAAATCTTCACTGTAGCCACAGTTACGCTGCCTCTCTCATTTCTCGTTGCCTGACTTGAGCGTCGTAGGGCCGTCGTCGGGATTCCCCTCCTGGCTCGGCTTCTTTGCAGGTTCGCCGGAGATCTACACCACCAGTCGGAGACAGCGGAGCGTGCCGCATCCCCAGCGTCCCTCGACTCAGCGCTCGGACAGGATCACTCAACTTTGTTAGTATAGAGTATCAAGACGATTGAATTTAAGTTTTGATTATAATAAAAAAATTTAATGTTAAAATTATTTATTATCTAATAAGTATGAATGGGCTTATAGAAAAGTCTTAAATATTTTTAGATAAAAGTCCTAGTGAATTCTAGGTAGGTAGAAAGTCCTAGGGGAGGTAACCTTAGGTCCTAGGGGTAGTAATCCTAGGTTATGGAAAATCCTAACTGCGATTAGACATGACAAAGTCTTGGTGGGTCGAGTACTTTGGGCGAAGTCCTAGAGTCGGGGACTCTAGGTGAAAATTCTGGTGGTCGCAAACCAGGTGGAAGACTGAACGGGCCGTGGAGCGGTCGTTCAACAGAAAAATCCGAAGTCTCGGACGTTAAGCAAAAGTTCAGACGATCTGGAGGACCGATCTGGCAAAAGGAAAACTCTCCTGAGAGGAATGAGTGAGGATGCATTCCTTGAAGAAGGAGTAGTAGACATCGGTTCGACCTAGAATTTCAATGAAACTCAAAGTCAGAACCGGACAGTCAGATGATGTCAAATTCATATTATATATATTGATTATTGCCTAGACTAATTTTGTTTTGCAGAAAAAAAGGGAGGCTGGAAAAGTTGGTTCGCCCGGACCAGGCTCACCCCGGGCGGGTCGCGGGTGCCTAGGCGGTCCGAGTGCCCGGACTCGGTCTAGGCGTCCGGACCTGAAAAAATATCCATAAGCTAACGTGGAGTGCGTCGATTGGCCGAGCCACGTAATCCAGGCGCCCGGAAGGGTTTCAGGTGCCCGGAACAGTCTATATAAGTAGCATTTAATCAGGGGCTAAGAATAACATTCCAAACAACTTCCGCTTTTGTAAGCTACTCCGAAAAAGCCCCTACGACGTCCAAAAACTCCGACGACAATTCTATTGAAGATTTCAGATTTGTAGTTGTCGGTATTCTTTATTTTACCAGTTATTTTAATATTATAATTCCATACTTGTATTTATTTGAAATTGATAGTGGATTGCCCATCGATAGCACTCTCACGTACGGGTCTTGGAATAAGAGTCGTCACAGACTCCGAACAAAGTAATTCTTGATATTCGCGATTGCTTTCTTTCTTTCTTTTCTTTCTTATTCCGCTGCGTTCTACTCAAACGTTTCTAAACGAACGTAAAAATTATGAACGTTATTCATCCCCCGACGACCGCAACAATCCTACAAACTTGACGCCTCTTATTTTATATGATTCAAATATGGCTAACATGAGATTAATTTGCACCTACTGTCTAGCATGATCCACGAATGGTCGAGTTGTGTGACTTGTTCAAGAATAAGTCGGGCTGTGCATGGTCCAGAGCTCGCCTTATTAGATGTTTGTCTTCATATTCTATAGGTTTAATTAGTTGATTTGCTTATTTTGTATATTTTATTTTATTGCAGATCGTTGTAAATACAATTAATTTTCCATGGCATCTATTGATATGGGATGTTAAAAGTGGATCCCAGGTTAACATAGAAGGTGAAGTTAAGGAGAGGTGAAAGTTCAAGTTAAGTTAAGGAAAGAAGATAGTTAAAGGGTCATCTTTAGATAAAGCTTAGCCTCTCATTCAGTACTAGGGTAGCCGATTCAAGGACGGCCGGCCTAAGGGTCGGTCTTGCCTGAGGAATGGACATCCCAGTCCTAGGTGTAGTCGGGAAAGTCTCCATAACCCGACTGGATCTAAATAACTTAAGATATCACTTTAGTAATCAAAAAACCAACCACCAGTAATAGGGATGACCGACCAAGAGGTCGGTCGGGTCTCTTGGAGTTCAATTCCTTATACTCTAGAAACACGTAAACCAAGTATACAGTCCGGACGATCATAAAACCACCCTGACCAGAAAGGCTCGTTTCTATTATACTCCAAAAGCACGTAGCCCAAGTATACGGTCGGACGATCATAAAACTGCCCTAACAGGAGATACTTGTTTCTATAATTTCATTCAGATATCCAGAGTCACAACATACAGTCGAGCGACAATAAAGATAGCGTGATATTCTACTCGGATCTCCAGTCACAACATACAATCGAGTGACGATAAAGACAGGATGGTATTTCACTCAGAATCTCCAGTCACACATACAGTCGAATGATCCTAAAGATAGGGCAGGATTTCACTCGGAGTACCAGAATCAAGGTTCCATTCATCCTTCACCACAATGGACACCCGGTCAAGCCAACACCCAGCCGAGATATATCCAGGGATCAAATTGGTCAGAGATGTTGGTACAATTTCCCTAGATAAAGGTTGACCAGTTTGACTAAGCTTAAGTTGACTGAAGCTTTGAGTCGTGATGTTTAAGTTTGATGTTTGACAATATATGGAAATTGTAGGTGTAATTATCCATTTAGAGAGATTGTTGGTACAATTCCCCTCTGGTCAAAGTTTGATCAATTTCATGTGAAGAAAAGTCAAGTAGGTCAAGGTTCACCTGATACTTGACTAGGAAGTCTTAAATGGAGGTTAGGCAAGAGTAAGACCAATGGGAAGGTTGACAGAAGAAGAAAATCCAAGTGAGTCAGTGTTGACAGGACACTTGGTGTGGAAAGTCCTGGTGAGTGAAGCCAGGTAGTAGAAAAATCTTGGTGAGTGAAGCCAGATGAAAATTCTAGTGAGTAAAGCTTGGCGATGGAAAGTCCTGGTGAGTGAAGCCAGACAGTTGGAAAATCCTAATGAGTGAAGCTAGGTGAAAATCCTAGTGGGTGAAGTTAGGTGATGGAAAGTCCTGGCGAGTGAAGCCAAGCAGTAGAAATCCAGGTGGGTCAAGGTTGCTCAGAGACCTAGTGATTGGAAGTCCAAGTAGGTCAAAGGATTGACCGAACACTTGGTGAAAAAGTTCCAGCAAGTTAAGGTTGACCAAATGCTAGGCAATGAGAAGTCTCAACATGTCACGGTTGACCAGATGTTGGGTAAGGAAACCTAGATTTAGGTTTGGAAGCTAGACTTTGGTAATCGATTAGGTTAATCGATTACATAGTGTGAAGCGATTAAGCATTTTGCTTAATCGCTTAAGGAACTTTTTGTGAGGAAACAAAAAGTGTCGTAATCGATTAGGGCAATCGATTACGGAATGGTTAATTGATTAAGGTAATCGATTAAACTCGTTATCACGAGAAACATAATGAAGCTGAATCCATTAGGGTAATCGATTCAGCAAGCCTTAATTGATTGGGGTGATCAATTAAGGTGTTATGCAAAGAAACAATAACTTTGATAAGTGATTAAGCAAGGTTGCTTAATCGCTTATGGTCTGTTCTCATGTCAAAACAGAACATGCCTAATCGATTAGGCTAGTCGATTAGGCATGTGTAATCGATTAGGGTAATCGATTACGTTTAAAAAACTAGCTGTTGTGCGCTCGATAAAAGGATTTCACGTGCACTGTTTAGAGCTCTCTCTCGATAGCATCTCTTCCACTCTCTACATCGAGCACAGATCTTCACACCAGTTCTTGGAAGCTTCATGGAGACAAGTGTTGCTGCACTTCCAAGGTTCAAGAGATGTCTACAAGCAAGAAGAGAGCAAGCTAGGGTTTTTTCATTATAAATCTTGTAAGATTTCATTTGTATCAACTTGTATCTTTCTCTTCTTATATGGTGCAGGTATACCGGTAAAAGGGCGTGAATTGCCTATAAAATAAAATAAACCTTTCTCGATCTTTCAACTCTAATTAATAGCACAATTATTGTCATGCCCCGAGGGTAAGGTTGTTCGATGAAAATCGGACAACACTTCCCTTGTAGCAGTGACAAATAAAACAAATATACATTGCCACAAGGCTACTCACAAGCCATCAACAACAGCCCACATAGCTGGAACATACACAACCACACAGTTATATACACAGTTCACACGGCTGGAACAAAAAGAACATAACCACGCAGTTATATCGTAAGCAGCTCACATGACTGTAGCAAAACACAGCGGAAGTCACAAAATAACAAACACAAAATCACAATACAACTAACTGCGAGTCGGCTCGGTTTGACACCACAACATCAAACTAAATAAAAGAAACCACAAAGCTAAACTCCATATAAAAGATACATATATACAAACAAGTCTAAAGCCAATAATGCGAACGGAAGCAATAACAGAAGAAATCGCTCGATGTGACATGGGACTGGCAGACAGGATCTCCAGGCGACTCCATAATCCTTTACTTGCTACCTGGCGAAAGAAAACCAGTTTATGGGGTGGTGAGTGCTGGGACTCAGTGGGTAATAGAGAGATAGTGCATGAACATAGTAAAAAACTAGAGATATAAAGGTATACAATCTCATAGGAAAAATAGCCGATACTATAGTGATATCATAGTAAATGTCCATACCTGAAACCATATCCTAGGCTAATAATAGTAGGTCAAGGATAATGAGGATCTGTCATAGTAACACTCATTACTACAAGAGTAACATGTGAGGTATATACATACTACTAACAAGCAAGCCAGTGTCTAAGCACATGCAACAGGTATATAACTCAGCAAATATAAGCATATCACATGGATATAATAAAATAATTGCATAAGTAAGCAATCAACAACATTAGCAGGTATAATAATAAAAGCATATGCACGGATGGTCACTCCCACCCACCCCTCTGTACCATAACTCCTGTATGGTCGAGAGGCAGGGTCAGTGACAAACTGTACACCACTCCAGCTACCATTACTCTCGAGTGGCCGAGGGGACAGTTGCATAGTAGATAACTAGCTACGTAGTGATGGGCTCCCTGTTGCCCGCAACTCCAGCTATCACTACCCATGAGTGAGCGAGTGGGGGCACGACAAGAAAACCAGCATCTGCTCTAGCTACCACTATCCATGAATGACCGAGCATGCGACCCTGGCCAACGACCCTCTCAACCACAAGGGAAACATGGTCGCGGGCATGCATGCAATGACATGATGTGTAAGATGCAACAATCATTATATATATAAATAGAAATCATGTATACTACATGAAGCCCGTATGCTCAATAAGATACATGGATAAACAAAAAATCAAAGCAAGTAAGCATGGTATCTAGTATCTGCTAAATATCATAGATGACTACGAGGGACTGTATAGATATGGAAACGAGTATCTCAAAGATTGAGTGGATAAGTATTAAGCATATGAAAAATATGAGTGAAGTCAAGGTAAACACAACAACTATCCGAATATATAGCTCATGTACTAAGATTAAAGTACTAAAGAGACAAAGCAGAAAGTACCTGCCTCAAATATAGCACGTGTCAAGTATTATCCCCCGTCAAGCGGCTCATCGTAAATCAAGGTCATGCAACATATATATATATAGCTAAATCAAAATTTCTATTTAAACCAAGAAACCCTAATTTATTCATTAATCTCAGTTAACTAAACTCATTGGTTCTAACCCGAACCTTAGATTAAATTCAACATCTACCCTCAATCATTTTGAATAATCACCTGGATTAATTATCCCTAATCATACCAGCTAATAATTTAGATTTACACTAAAATAAGAATCAAATTTCCATCATCTTACCCTACTACAAGGTCTCCCCTATTGACCCACGGTCGGGGAGAGTAGCTACTGGAGGATGCTAGCCGGGGGGAACTACTACCAAAGATCTGTGGCCAGAGCTACCAAGAAGCTACTGCCAGGAACATTTTCCCTAATTAGCACAACATCCTATATTGAAATCAAACCATAGATCTCTACAAACACCAAAACCCAAAGATACCTTATTCTACCTTAGTGTCGGTAATCTCTACCCAACAAAAAACCACAGCAATCAGCCGTTGGGGTTGACGAAGGAAAGAACGGCGGTGGAAGCTTGATGTTAGGCCACGGGAGGTAGAGACAACCCTTTGGAATGCTTGATTACAACTGGAGCTCAAACCTCTTCTTCCAGCCAAGGATGAACTAGCGCGGCGCAACGATTCAGAGGGGAGAATAACTAGTAGGACTCCACGTGTAGGATGGAGGAGATCAGGGGGCTCAGCGGGTTGGACGACCCTGGTGATTGAGTGCTGAGGAAAGAATCGGTGAAGTCATGCAGAAAGGTGGAGAAGCCTCTTACAAGGTCCAGGGGAGAAGCCAAGGCAAAAGAAAGCACTAAAAAAAATCTTCGGTTGCTAATCCATGACAAAAGAAAGTACTAAAAATCTCCTTCGTTGAAGGCGGAGAAGCCTTTTACACTCGTTGAATGCTCAGAAAGTTGCTAGGAAATGATACAAGAGTTGATAAGTATTTCATAAGTCCAGGAGTCTTTTTATTGCCCCTGGAAATTTTATCTGAAGTTGGAAGGCGCCTTCAATAGGGTTGAAGGTGCCTCCAGCATGGCAAATCTTATTGCTAAAGATAAAGTTTTATCTTCGACTATCGGCTAGGGAAGACACATTCAATAAGATGGAAGGCACATTTGCACTGTTCATTGAAGGCGCCTTCCATAGGGCACCTTAGCTCAAAGCTGATCTCTTCACGTAGGTGTTTCTCTAGCTAATCGGAGTTGAGTTCACCCGAACCCGACTCCGACCTTCTCCTCAAGTAGACTTCCTTCCTGACTTTTCTTCCTTCGAACGCTGCGCACGTCCTTCTTATCCACCAATGTACTTTTCTGCAGCATCTCGTTCCTCGGATATACCAAGCTCGTCGGCTTCTTTCCCATGTCATTCTTCTCGTTAGCTACGTCTTCTGTTCGACTTCTTGTGTTCCTAAGCTCCTGCACACTTAGACACCAGGATCAAATATAACAGGACCTAACTGAATTTGGTTGACCACATCAGAACTACTCTGGGGTACTTACAATCTCATTTTTGATGTGCATCAACCCAAGTTCATGTTAGGGTTAAAAATACAATAACATAACTAAAGTAGATTAAAAATTACTTGCAAAATAAATAAAAATTTTAAACCCAAAAAAATCCTAACTCCCACTTAATTTATACCTATTTCTCCCCCTTTGATCACATCAAAAAAATAGAAAAAAAATACAATAAACAGTTAAACACACCTAAAAAAAATTTCTAGGGGTAGATTACAAACATTACTAGTAGACTAATATTTTTTAGAAATAATTTTCAAACATATTCTATTTTTAATAATTAATCTTCTATTTTAAATTTAAGCAGAATAATATAGACTAGTTGAATTTTTTTTTCCAAAAAGATATTATTTAATCTAACGGGAATAAATTATTTTAGTAAAGCAATTAATTTTCAAAAATAAATATTTTTTAAAAAATTTAACTCTAAAATTTTTGCTAATTTTCTTAGATTTTAATATTTAATATTTATTTTCCATAAAATAATTCGTAATACTTTAGATAATATTCAAAAAAATTTAAATTTTTTTATTATGATTGAGAATATCATGTTTTATAAAAAAAAAAGATATCCGAAATAAATCCGGAAATTATTTTTAATGTTTAAAGTAGTATTTTTGTTAATAAATTTATAGAAAATAATTTATTAGTCAGCAAATTATAAAAATATATCCTTCGACAGAAAATATTATAGTTTATCAAGGGAAAATAAAATTTTCAAAAACTAAATCTATGAAATAATTTTAAATTTTAAAATGCTTTTTTTTGTTAATAATTTTATAGAAAATAACTTGACAGTCAATTTTTTTTTTTTAAAAACATCTGTTTGTATATCATATTTCCAGTTTGCACAAAAAAAAACTTTTTAGCAAAAATTAAGAACGAAATAATTGATTTTATAAAAATGACTAAATTAAGCAAATTAATGCATAGATAAAATTTTGAGCAAACGATAAAAAATTATATATTTTTTTATTTAACATAATTTTTTTATTCAAAAAAATTAATCTAAAACAGACTTTGGAACCCAATATAAGTTCATGCTTACTGGATTTACTAAAAATTTAGAATGTACATAATTTTTAGGAATTTTTCTAATTTGTCCCTCTTGATTTCTAATGTACCACTTGATTTTATCATAATTTCTAAATTTTGATTTTTAAAATCATTTGAGCATACATGGTCATTTTTTAATTTTTCAATTTGTACTTTCAATTTTTCATTTTATATTTTTAAATTATCAAACATATCTAAGGGACATGAATTTGCTAAGTTTAATTTTAACCCAGCATTATCTCTTGCTAATTGTATTATATTCTTAGATAATATTTTGATAAATTCAAAAGATTGCTCGAGAGATAGTGCATGTACCTCACTTACCTCACATTCTGATGCTCTCCTTTTGTTGCTGATTTCTTCAGAGGATCCTCCCCTTTCGTCAATGCTCATATCTGAGGAACTTTCAACGTCCCTCTGGTAGTCTTCCATCAAAGCTAGTTTAGCGTAGGCCTCGATCTCGGACTCAGAGGATGATGATTCATCCCATGTTACCTTCAGATTCTTGTGCTTCGATCTTGTTGGTCTTTTACTCTTGTCCTTCTCCTTCTTCTTCAGTTCTGGCCTGTCATCCTTGATGTGCCCTTCTCCTTGATAGTTATAGCATCGTACATTCCTTTTACTCTGAAAGTACTTTTTCGCCTGTGACTTATTAAATTTATTAGATTTAATAAACTTACTAAATTTTCTTATCAATAACACTACTTCATCTTCGTTGATTGATGCTTCAGAGTCTGGATCGTCTGTTCTTGCCTTTAGGGCAATTATCTGACTTGGCTCCTTTGATTCTGCACATCTAGATTCGTGAAGTTTTAAAGTGAAAAATAAACTTTCTAATGTGCTTACCTCTAGATCTTTAGAAATATACTAGGAGTCAATAATTGAGAACCATTCAGGTGTCCTTGGAAAATCATTTAATGTGCACCTAAGAGAATCTTGGTTTGTTACATTTTCTCTGAGATTTATGAGTTCGATAATCATCTCCTTCAGTTTGGCGTGTAGTTGCGCTACTGATTCTCCTTCTTTTAGCCATAGGTTCGTCAGTTAGTTCCGGAGAAGATCCCGTCTATTCAGACGTTCCTTCGTGTAGCTCCAGAAACTTTTCTCAAAGTTCCTTTGGTGATGGGTAGGCGCCGATTGTGCTGATTTCTTGAGATGGCAATATGCTTAGTAGGTAGAATTCGGCTCGTCCATTCGCCAAAAAGTCCGGTTGCTCTTTTTTTATCCAAAGGTAGTTTTCTTTTTGTTCATCTTTTTGATCTTTTGGAGCTTCAAAATCATATTTAATTATTAATAAAACTTCAAAGTCAGTTTTAAAAAATATCTCCATGCATTTTTCCATAATGCAAATTCTCCCTTAAACTTCGGTGGATAGATGCTCGATCCGGCCATTGTCTAGGTGCTTCAGTAGGTGGTTAGTCCTTCTAAGGTATTCCGGCTCTGATACCATTTGTTGGTACAGGTAGGCCGGTAAGAGGAGGGTGAATTGCCTGTAAAATAAAATAAACCTTTTTCGATTTTTCAACTCTAATTAGTATCACAATTATACTAAATTAAATTAATAACTAAAAATAAGAGGTAAAGAAATTACTTAGTTACAACCTAGGTGATTGTTAATCCAAGGCAAAAGAAAATACTAAAAATCTCCTTTATTGAAGGCAGAGAAGTCTCTCACACTCGTTGAATGCTCAGAAAATTGCTAGGAAATTAATACAAGAGTTGATAAGTATTCATAGGTCCAAGGGTCTTTTTATAATCCCTGAAAAATTCTATCTGAAACTAGAAGGCGCCTTCAATAGGGCTGAAAGCGTCTACAACATGGCAAATCTTATCGCCAAAGATAAAGTTTTATCTTTGGCTAACTGTTAGGGAAGGCACATTCAATAGGATGGAAGGCACCTTTGCACTGTTCATCGAATGCGCCTTCTATAGGGCAACTCAACTCAAAGCTGATCTCTTCGCATAGGTGATTCTCCGACTAACTAGAGTTGAGCTTACCCGAACTCAACTCCGACCTTCTCCTCAAGCAGGCTTCCTTCCTGGCTTCTTATCCCTTGAACACCGCACATGCCCTTCTCTTCCACCAGTGTACTTTTCCACAGCATCTAGTCTCTCGAATGCACCAAGCTCGTCGGCTTCTTTTCCATACCATCATTCTCGTTAGTTGCGTCTTCTGCTCGACTTCTTATGTTTCTAAGCTCCTGCACACTTAGACACGAGGATCAAATATAACAGGATTTAACTAAACTTGGTTGACCACATCAAAACTATCCTGGGGTACTTACAGTATCTATTGTGCGTGTGAGTTTGTAATAGGCTTCTCGGCGCCCCCAGGGCGTAGCGCAGATGGTGGACACATGACATCTCTGGCGTAATGGTCAGGAATCGATTCTCAGGAACTGACGATCTGGAGTTTACCCCACCATAGCCTATGACCTGTGTATCTTCTTGTACCTCCTCCATATCTGTGGGGCCGACACTAGGGGGCTGCTAAGGTAGCGGATCTACCTTTGTAATAGGCTTCTTCGCTTCTAGAATATTTCTGAGAATGAGTGTTATTATAGTGGATGTATAAGAGAGGGTCAAATCCTTGGATTAGTCACCTCATTTGAGATGGATACAAAGTAAATCTTTGGCGTTAACATTAGAAAAGTTTGCTTCGAGTATTCCGCTACAAAAGATTATCATCAAAGCGAAGCGAGCTAAGTGTTCTAACAAAAGAATCCTAACAGTCTGTCAGAGAATAATAACCCACTACAAGAAAATTGAGATTTTACAACACTTAAAAGACAACGTTTTTTTTTAAAAAGCGTTGTCTTTTTTTTAACAACGCTTTTATTGAAAAGCGTTGTCTATTCCTTTATTGTCTTACTAATAGACAACGTTTTTTTAAAAACCATTGTATATTAGTTATTTTTGTGGGTCAAAGACAACGCTTTTTGAAAAACGTTGTCTATTAGCAATTTTTTAGTGTCTACGATAATGATTTTTAAAAAATGTTGTCTATTGTCAAGTCCTTATCTAAATTTGGGATGATCTGTACCGTTGGATAAAACTAAGGAGTAGAAAATCCTAAATTTTACTTTGGCGCCCACCTTTCTTCCGAATCTCTCTTATCAAACCCCACTCACGCATAGTATTCTCCTCCCAAATCCCTCTCACGCTTACATACTTGTCTCCTCATCTCAGTTCACACCCTCTCTGGCGAACCCCTCTATGGCGAACTCCGCTTCGTCTAATGATTCTCTACCGAATCCCTCTCCCACTGAACCTAAAATCTAGTTTCCGGATTCAGGAGCCATCATCTCTTCATGCTACAGATTTCTCCCGATCGAGAGCAGTGCTACAGCCAACTTCATTAATCGACAACCTCTTCGTCGGCAGATCTCTTGCCGAAGAAGCTTCATCCGGCCATCCCACACAACTTCTTCATCACCAGCACAACTCAACCCACTCCATCTGGATCACACTCGCATTCCCTCTATGATCATCTCTCATCCGTAGCTCTTCTTCCGAGAATCAGACAACAACCGCCTCTCAGTTCAGGCCTTCCAAGCTCCTCAGATCAGTTCCATCTGAAACTTCCAACAATAACCTTCAAGATCCGAATAGCATTGGTTCGATTCCTTGTGTGACTTGTTGGTTCTTTACTTTTAAGTCTTGAATTGTAATGTAGTTGTCATTTCCTCTTTTGATTGCATGCATTTTGGCTCATTTATTTCCTGCATGTTAAGTGTTTGAAGAAATGTTTGTTACATTAGATTCATTCAATTTTGTAATGTTTTAGTTTAATTTCTTGTAATATCATTTATGTTGAATTGTAGGTTGGTTATGTTTGTTAATTAGATAATCTTACTGCAACTTGGTTTGTTTCATATCATCCATTCATCATGATCATAGTTAATTGTTAGGTTTCATTTAAAGTACATTCACTTAGTTGTTCTTATTTGTTTATTGAACCTCAATTTACCAAAAACATCTTGTCTGGATTAGCTCTCTTTCTTTTTTATTTTGAGCTTCACAGAATTATGTTACTTTTCATACAATTTTTCCTTAAAATTTAAACGTGATTAATATCGATGATTTATTTACTTCTTCCTAACTACACTGCTTCATTTTCCTTGTATTTCATCTCCTTCAAATGAGAACCAATAAGTTCCTCGAAACTATCCCTTTTATCAATCACAAGTATACTTATTCTAATTTCCTTCATTTCATTGCCTAGAACAGTTTTTTTATTTCATGTGAATTTCATTCCATGAACCAACGTTCTATCATTGTACTAAATTTGCAACTTACCTGAAGGATCATCATTTTGCACGATCCAAGGATGTGGCAGGATTTCTGGAATAGAGAGCCTCTTTTATGAGTATTTTACAAGGAGTTACTGATTCAAAATGCAGAGAAGTATCAGATGCCAAAATATCACCACATGAAATCTGATTGCTTTACTACTTACCTTGCTGATGAAATCCTTGCAATGCATTTTGCCTCATTTGTTTCCTGCATGTTAAATGTTTGAAGAAATGTTTGTTACATTAGATTCATTCAATTTTGCAATGTTTTACTTTAATTGCTTGCAATATCATTTATGTTGAATTGTAGGTTGGTTATGTTTGTTAATTAGATAATCTTGCTGCAACTTGGTTTGTTTCATATCATCCATTCATCATGATCGTAGTTAATTGTTAGGTTTCATTTAAAGTACATTCACTTAGTTGTTCTTATTTGTTTATTGAACCTCAATTTACCAAAAACATCTTGTTTAAGGATTAGAACTCATTCTCATACTTCTCTAATACAGTGTACATGCATTATTTCATGACGATAACTGATCTTACATCATAGTTGTCTGTCTTTTTCTTTATTAGAATCTTAGTTGTTGAGTGATTAATTCTTTAAGCTTACAATGGTCATACATTATTAAGCTTACAGTGAACATACATTATTTCATAAAAGATGATTGACACCTGACCCTTAATTATCTATAGTTTTGCTTAATAAGATTTTTAGTTGTTAATTACCTCATTCTTTAAACTTACAGTGAAACATACGTTATTAAATTATTTCAACTAGTATCAATGTTTCATATCAAATCTTAAACTCTTGATTTTGCAATCAACTTGTAATTCAAGCACACAAGTTGTTATAATGTTATTCTTGTTGTCTTTCATTAAATGTTGAGATTGTGGAAATTTCACATGCAGTGCCTTTTCAGATATTTTGAAGGTGAATGGAGGTATTCAAAACTCTAGCTAAATAGCTCAGGTATGGATGATTACAGGACCAGCAATTACATGCTATGTGGCATTGCATCCGAACCTCAGGGGTGCGATTGGGAAGTATTTCGACGAAGAACTATAAGAAGGCTTTGGGATTTAAGCGAGAAGATGGTTAAAGCCAATGAGTAAAGAATATTCAAGTCAAAAGGATAAGTAGCATCTATCAAGATCCTTTAAGTTCATGCAATAAGATATAGTCGATAGGAGTAGTTTTGAGTGTCTCGATCATAATTAAAATTTCTTTGTATGCGAGTAATTATGCTTGTTATAGAAGTGTACGGAAGATAATTTGTATATTTATCTTGGATGTTTATTTAATAATATATTATTGATTGAAGTAGATTCATTGTCATTTATCTTTTATTTGTCTTTGGTATTAAAAGACAATAGTTTAAAACCTCTTGTCTTTCTTTTTTTATGCATTGTGAAACTATTGTCTTTGCTAAAAAAGATAACATTTTTTATGCGTTGTCTTTAAAAAAGATAATGTTTTTTATGCATTGTCTTTAAAAAAGACAACACTTTTTATGCGTTGTCTTTGTAAAAAATGACAACGCTTTTAAAGCGTTGTCTTTGCTATAAACGACAATGCTATTCAAGTGTTGTCTTTGAGCAGACTTTTAATAATAGTGCTTTTAATAACGTTTTTTCAGCCACATTAACAATGCTTTTAAAGCGTTGTCTATCAGCTTTTTTCTTGTAGTGACCGTTTGTCAGAGAATATTTCTTTATGCTTCCCTTCAACTGACCTAGTATGACAATATATTCCTTGAATCACCTCATTGATAATGTCAATAAAAAGAGTGCACACGTGTAATGAAAAATTCCTCGGATTGGGGCTATACTCCTTCCAGAATACATACACTTCACTGCTTAATAATTTTTGACACTCGACATTCTTTGTAATCTCATGATTATGGAGGTTATAGAGGTGATATATGAACGAGGGGTCCTCTCCGATGACAAGGTACGTATGCTTGATACATTGTACTACGTGCATCCTATTATTCATCCCTACTATTCTACTTCCCATCCTGATGATATACTGACTTGAGTATCGAAGTGCATTCACGTGATCACTCAAATGAGACCCCTTCCCTAGTTTTTGGCTGCTAACGTTCTATTGGCTCATTTGAGTGTACACTGGGAGGTTAGCGCACTAGCCAAGAGTCTTCGATTCAACCAGAGGTCTTCACCCAGTCAATGTAACAGACACCTACCTAGCGTTCCACCTATTGCTTTTATGTGGGATCATATTTGGTATTGTCTGTGGGAATCTTCACTCAAATCTGAAACTTAGAGATGGAAGAAGTTGGACGACTCACCATCGTCACATTGACTCAAGAGGAATTAGAAATGTTAGTTAACGCCTGAGTGTAAAAGTTAATGTAGCAATAGCAACAGACAACAACTGGTGATACTCTACCACCCAATCCCGACATGTCGACAACAGTGCATAGAGGGCAAGAGGAGTTCGGGAGGGAGGCCTGACGGCTGGCTTGGATCCTCCTTATGTTCCATCTGCCTCCTGCGCCTCACTCACCAATCGCGTGCCATCGGGCGCTCTTCTGTATACCGCCCGAGTACATGGGCCAAGAAGGACTACCTCAAAAATCTTCCGGAGAAACACCTATTCAAGAGGGGCACAAAGGAAAAGCCCTAGTAATTTGCAGCTCTCCCAAGAGGATTAGCACACCTTTCACCCAGGGGGTGCTAGACGACAAACTACTAAAATATTATCATACTTTAGCAATAGGCGAATACTCGAGAGCAACTGAGTCTGAGGACCATCTCCTGAAGTTTGAAAATGCCGCCCTCCTACATTAATATACGAATGGTATAAAGTGCTGAGTATTTCTCACTATCCTATTGAGCTCAGCACAAAGGTGATTCAACCGGTTGCCGGCCAAGTCAATACACAATTTCAAGAAGTTTCGCAAGTCCTTCCTTCATCATTTCATCAACAGTCGACGTTACCACAAGATCCCCTTGAGTTTTTTTTCGCTCTCAAGCAAGGGTCCAAGGAAATGATATGGACTTATATTAAGAAGTTTAACTAGGTAGCCATGGATATGCCCTCGGCCACCCTGCAGATTTTGGTTAGCGTCTTCTCCCAAGGACTCACCGACAATGATTTCTTCCGCTCTCTCATTAGGCGGCCACCCAGAGACTTCAATCATTTACTCAGCCAGACAACCAACTATATTGATGTGGAGGAAGCATAGGTGACTCAGAAAAAGGAAGCCTCCGCACCTGTCCAGGCATCTGTTCCTGAGCACCCGACACCTCCTCCGCCTCCATAGCTTAGAGGAGCACGCGTAAGTCCCCAACCTTGCCTCGACCCCAAGATGTACAACATGTGGAAGCTAATTAGGTGGAGTGCCCCAAGCCTTTTAGATGGGCTCCGCCCAGATCTTGCACATACCATCATTCTACGACCCACGATACTCAAGACTGCTATCATTATAATTGGGCAAATTGTCAAATCGCCAACCAGGAATATTGCCGGTGTTCACCGTCTCCTCGTCGTTGCCAATATCAACGACTGGACGTTCCATCTAGAAGAGACTATTTAGGCATTGATCGACACCAAAGGACGCTCCTACGATAAGGAGATCGGGCCCAAGTTCCCACTCGGGTCCAACAGGAGTAACCCTCGACATTGCAAGAAAAAATAGTAATAACGCCGCTCGGGATGATCGCGGGAGGACCGACTGACAGGGACTCCAACCGAATGAGAAAGTTGCATGCCCGCAAGCTGGAGATCGATGTAGTTGACTGCAATCAGAAGACGATGCAAGGCCCTGAAATTAGCTTCGAGCCTAAGGATCTAGAGGGTATGTAAATCTCCTATGATGATGCTTTGATAATTAAGGCTGTTATAGCTAATTATAACATTCATCACACTTTTGTTGACACAGGCAGCTCAGTCAACATCATTTTCAAGCAAGCATTCTAGCAGTTGCAATAGAGCCGAGCGAGCTTCATCCCATGATGATGTCTTTGTATAGTTTCACAGGCAATGAGGTCTAACTACTCGATCAAATAAAGTTGGTCATATCGTTAGGGGAGGAGCTCTTAATAAGGATGCGCCGATTGACTTTCATAGTCGTGGATGCACCCGAGGCATACAACGTTATTTTGGGTCAGTTGACCCATGAATTTTGGGTCATCGTCTCTACCTTCTACTAAAAAATAAAATTCCTTGTGGATGACCAGGTCAGGAAGGTCAAGGAAATCAACTAGTAGCATGCAAGTGGTACATAGAAATCATCAAGATAGAGGCCAATGTTGCCCATAATAGGCAAAGAATGAAAGTCAACACCATCCGAGAAGCACCGTCATGACATCTTAGTATATGAAGAAAGGGAGGAAGATTTGGGAATGATGTTCGAGCTATGGGATTAGGCAAGTTTTTACCTCAGTGGTGTAGTCTTAGAATAATGGTCAAGTGGAGGTCACCAATCGAAAGATCATCAGGGGACTCAAAACCAAGTTCGACCATATCGAAGGAAGTTGGGTCAATGAATTATCTAGCGTATTGTGGGTTTACCACACTACTCCTCGTGAAGCAATAGGTATAACTCCTTTTAATCTTGTCTATAATGGTGAAGCAGTCGTCCCGATCGAAGTTGGTATCGAGTTTGATCAACGATGGCTATATGATGAGGACAACAACGGATGGCATTTTATGGAGCTCGATTTGATAAAAGAAATCAGAGACAAAGTAGCAACTTGGCTAATGTCTTATATCAAAGAATAAAGCAGAATTATAATAGAAGGGTTATCCTGAGATTCTTTTAGGTGGAAAATTGGGTTTAGAAATGAATCAAGTTGGTCAGAGACGTCAACAAGCTGGAGTCACATTGGGGGGGACTTTATAGAGTGGTCTAGAAGCTCACCTCCAGATCAATTACCTCGAGGATGCAGAACGGAAAAGGTTGGAGTGGCCCTGGAGTGTGAATCATTTGCAACCCTATAGGGTTTGAAAGTACACATGTAATTAACTAATGTATTATGTTATGTCTTTATACTTAATAAAAATGCAGGATGATTTACCTTAAAAGTTATATATAAATCTCAGACTCTCATGTATCAGGTCGGGTTATAAGCGAGTATGCTCTCGCATTTATATAAATCTCAGACTCTCATGTACTAGGTTTGGTTACAAGCGAGCATGCTTTCGCACCTATATAAGTCCCAGACTCTCGTGTACCAGGTTGGGTTATAAGCGAGCATGCTTTCACACCTATATAAGTCCCATACTCTCATGTATCAGGCTGGGTTATAAGCGAGAATGCTCTCGAGCCTATATAAGTCCCAGACTCCTGTGCACCAGACCGGGTTATAAGTGAGCATGCTCTCACACCTATATAAATTTTAGACTCCCGTGCACCAGGCCGGGTTATAAGCGAGCATGCTATTGCACCCTTTTGCTCTTCTTAACCTCAGAATAACTACTCAAGTTACAAGTGAAGTAACTCCAGCGTATCTTATTCATAATTCTGTTTGGGTTAATTTCTTATTCAGATGAATTATATACTGCATAGGATATAAAAATTTTATTCCACTCGGGTTAATTTCTCGTTTGGATGAATTATATATCACACAATATACAAAAAATTTATTCCGCCCATAATATCTGTACCAGTTAATGAGGTCATAAGCATGGGTCATATTAAAAGGTTCAGCCTGGATTGGAGATTCTTCTACTTGATTTTCTCATTATGGCCGGCTGGATGATTGTTCCATACAGGGGTATGCTTTACTCGGGATAACCTTCATCTCGGAACTATTCTTACAAAAGAAGAGCTATTAATACAAAGACTAAGGACGAGAGGACATGTATGATTCAATTATGACCTGGGTCAGTTTATCATTCCAATCTTAGCATTCAAGATGTAACTTTTTCAATACTTACATGGTACAAGCATGTCTTACACTCAGTCAAACTTGCTCAAAATACTCTTGGAGAGTTCTCTTAGCAGTTGCTGTTGATTTATAAATCTTTTGGGAGGTTCCGCTAAGAGGTAACCACCCTCTTTCAATTGTTGAGCCACCCCTTCGACCCCTAGAGTAAGGGTGTCTATAATCCGCTCCCCAAAGATCTCACTAAATTCTTGAGATTCAAGGTATACTTTTCACCTGACCTCAAAACGGTTGTGCTCTTCAACCTAGTAGAACAATAGCTTAGACTTGGCGGTGTCTAGTTCAGTTTGTAGAAATTCTAGCCGAGCTTCTTGCATGTCCAAGTTACATTGTTGTTCCAAGATATGCACGTCTCTGGAAGATAATTCTCTAAGTCGCTCAACATATTCTGAAGCAAGGGAAGTCTTCATCTCTTGTAACAAAGAGACCTACCTAGCTAAATCTGACAGTGCTTTAGTTTTTAAGGCCATTTTCGCTGGGACCTTAGATTTGCTAGCATCCACTAGAGTTTTCAATTTTCTTTTGTTCTCTTGATGAGATTCCTCCAGTTGCCGAGACTCTCTTAAAGTTTGCTCCATGCTTGCTAGCAACCCCGTCTGGAACTCTACCTCCTTTTGTAACCTGGTCGTCTCCTCACCCAGGTTGGAGGCAGAAAGTTCTAGTTCCTAAATGCGTTCTTTCAGGATTTTATTATCCCTCTCCAGATCTACCACCAGGTGGCTTATGTTTAACTTCGAGGTATAGAAATAGCAATGAATAGCATTGAGAAAGATTGTTAGAAAAACACACATTTGTTGAAGGAAATAGCACCAACTTACTGCGGTGACAACCCGAGCATGTTCATGAGTTTGCTCGTGATTTGATAGGTCCCTTCAGCATTTTCTTGCATTTTCCCAGGACTCAGCTAAGGAACCTCATAGCTTCAAAACCCCATAGGAGGGAGGAACAAAGGCACTTCCCTGTTGGGAGGGTAGGCTGGAGGAGGATTTAAATTGGTGTTCCGATTTGGCAGGAGGGCTTGGCCTTGTGGAGACACCTTGACTGGAGTCGACTAGTAGAGAAGGGCGCCTAGAAAGTGGGGATCGATGAATTTGCATGACCGTCCCTTGCTGTGGTGTAGACGCAAGGAGAGGGGATGTATTGGTCAGCTCATGAATAGTTTGCCCGGGCGAAGAGCGAACCACGACCATCGGTTCCTTTCCCCGAGCGGAGGAAGCTAGAAGCTCAATAGGTGGTCGCCTAGGTGTGGGTTGTTTGGATATGACTAGAGCACCCAAGCAACGTCTTTTGGCGAAAGGGAAATTGGATTCAATAGACTTAGAGGAAGCTGTTGGTGCGGGAAGCATCCGACGATCGAACCCAAGTTTTGATAATGGTAAAGGAATCAAAGTTAAGCTTAAATGTGATCTAACATGTCTGATGGAGATTGCAAGAAAGTCCTAAGTGTTCTTAGGTAAAAGTCCTAGTTGCGATTAGGCAAGGTGAAAATCCTAGGGAGTGGTAACCCTAGGTCCTAGGGGTAATCCTAGGTGGAGGAAAATCCTAAAGGGGGGGGGGGGGTAACCTTAGGTCATATGTGTTGGATCGAGACGCGCTAGAGGGGGGGTGAATAGCGCTCGTGGCTATTTCGTTCGTATCAAGTACGTCGTTCGAGTATAAGCGCAGCGGAAAGAAATAGAAACAAATACAAACAAAGACACGAAAGATTTACTTCCTTCGGAGCCTGTGGCGACTCCTATTCGAAGGCCCGCGATCCTTGATCGCTTTCCGTGGGCAACAACTATAAGTACGAAAAAGAGTTACAGCTTTGAAGTACAAGTAAATAAAGAAAACTAATGGTACCGACGACAAGAACAGAGTCTTGGAGCTTCGGGTCGTCGGAGACTTGTAGCAGCACTTCCGGATGTCTTTTAGAGCAGCACGTTGGAGACAGAAGACTTGAAACTTGTTGTCCTGGTGCTGCTGCTCGAGATCCCTTATAAAGGGTGTTCAAGGCGCCTTGAAGCCCTTCAAGGCGCCTTAAACAGGCCGAGTCACCCGCGGAGATCAGCACAGACTTGGTCGAACTTCATCCAGTTCAAGGCGCCTTCAGCCTACCCAAGGCGCCTTCAACCTTCGACCCAAGGCGCCTTGAACTTCATCTAAGGCGCCTCCAACCTTCTGCGCTGGCTTTTCCTGGTTTGCACCCGAGGCGCCTCCAAGCTCCATGGAGGCGCCTCGGACACTGTTCATCCGAGTTGTAACTTGCTCCTTTGTTTCTGCAAAATGTGTTAGTCCCAAACACATACCCTGCAAAACAAAGTTAGCACAGAAACATAATAGAAGTGATAATGATAGTCTCCGGACTATCCGAGCCTGACTTCGGGTTTCCAACCGGAAACCCTAGGTCGACTCGACGCCTACTGTTCCCTCTACGGGGAACGCGTCCTCACCTACTCCACTCAGGAGATTTACCTGTTGCCAGTGCGATCCTCCAGATCGACTGGACTTTTGCTCAGCATTCAATGCTTCCGGACTTTCTACTGGACATCCGCTTCCCGGCTAGTCCAGTCTTTCACCTGGTTCGCGACACCAGGACTTCCACCTAGGGTTACCACCCCCTAGGACTTTTGCCTGAAGCCACCGACCTGCCAAGACTTTCCGCATAGGGTTACCACCCCCTATGACCTAGGGTTACCACCCCCTAGGGTTTTCCCTTTGCCTAACCGCAGCTAGGACTTTTCTCCACCTAGGGTTACCACCCCCTAGGACCTAGGGTTACCACCCCCTAGGGTTTTTCACCTGCCTAACCGCAGTTAGGACTTTTTCTGAAATACTCATTCAACATGTTAGATCACAACACACCTTAACTTTGAATCCTTTGCCATTATCAAAACTCAGGTTCGATTGTTAGATGCTTCCCGCACCAACAATCTCCCCCTTTTTGATTATGGCAACAAGAAATTCAAAGTTAAGAAAAAAAACATGCGATAACAAAAAGATGCATTAAGTTTTAACCAAGCTTAAGTAAGTAAACTTTAAATGCAAGCACAGTTAAGCTGGAAACTTTTAACTTTGTAATACTAAACTCCCCCTTAATAAAAGCCCTCCTTTTTGTTTTTTGAATTTTCCTACTTTTGAATTTTCCTACTCTCCCCTTTGCCATATATCAAAATATACCAGTGTGAAAGAAGTCTGAATTTTTTAGAAGAGCAAGTTAGTTTGAAGCTTAACTTTTTAAAGAGGGATAAGAGTAGACAAGATTTGAAAATTTAACACCTTTTTTTTAAAAAATCTGAAATTTTTAAACACTAGTAATACTTAGAAAAATTTAAAATAGCTTTTATAACACTTAGCTTTGTTATAATTAATTTTCATTGTTTAACTTTTTGCTAAGTGAAATAAAAATTAAAAAATAAGAATTTTTCTTTTGAAACATTGACTTAGCTTTTAATTTTCATAGAAATCACTTAGCTAAGCCTTTTGCAAACTTGACTTTTGAAAGAGTCTTCAAGGGTGATTTTGAAAAGATGTAAAAGTTAGAAAATGTAGCTAAAGTTTTAAGTATTTTAGCTTAAAAACATTCTCAAGTTTGAAAGATATTTAGTTTAAAGTCTTTTGTTAGCAAAGAGGGAGTAGCTAAATGTTTAGTTAAGTTAAATTCAGTTTGTCGTTAAGTCCAAGCATGAGTCAAGTTGAATAGCAATGTAATTGGTGTTGATCAGGTATCAGAGCCCTAAAGTATAGACATTTTTAACTAAAAGATTGAGTATCCTTTGCCAACTGTCTAACCTTGAGTTACTTGCTGATTGTCTACAGGACAATAGCTTTCACTTGGTTAGTCAAATTAAGTTATTTTGTTCCAGATAGACTTGACTAGAGCTGGAGAACTTAACTTGATTAATGTTTATTGCATATTTAACGCCCAGACTCATATCGATGCACAGATATAAGCATTCTTGAGTCCAGGCTGTACCCTATGCATCTCACGTCGTTCTATGTTTTACAAACACAATCAAGGTAAACCTAGGTGTTTGTGAGATGCTCTGGCTGAGTCCTAGGGGAACATGATTTCTAGGGGAAAATCCTAGGCTAAGTCCAATTTTTGAAATTCTAGAAAAGTAGAGATTTTGACAAAATCAAGATTTTACCTAGAATTTATAAAAAAAAATGCAAGAATATAGTGTTATAGTATCTATTCTACCCAACACATACCTATTTGTCTTCTAAGAGAGCTGAACTCAAGTTCAGGTAAGGGTTTTGTGAAAATGTCAGCTAGGTTTGATTTTGACTCAACATAGTTGAGTATAATATCACCCTTAGCTACATGATCCCTTACAAAATGATGCTTCACCTCTATATGTTTAGTCCTTGAGTGATGAATTGGGTTTTTTGTTAGATTTATTGAACTTATATTATCAATTGAAAATTTTGTTTTATGATATTCTAGTTGATAGTCTTTAAGAGTATGCATCATCCATAGCAATTGAGATGCGCATTCACCTAAGGCTATATATTCAGCTTCAGTGGTAGATAAAGCAACACAATGTTGCTTTCTACTTGACCAACTTACAAGGCATTGCCCTATAAATTGACAACTGCCACTTGTGCTTTTTCTATCTAACTTGCATCCAGTGTAATCTGAGTCAGAATAGCCATGAAGGTCAAGAGTGCAAGTTCTAGGGTACCAGAGTCTTATATTTAGAGTACCTTTAATGTACCTAAGTATTCTTTTAACATAGATTAAGTGTGACTCTTTTGCACAGGATTGGTATCTTGCGCACATACCTACAGCAAACAATATATCAGGTCGGCTTGCAGTTAGATACAGTAAACTACCTATTATACTTCTATAATATTTTGGGTCTACTGGTTTTCCAACTCGGTCAGAGTCAATATTGATGTTGGTTGCCATTGGAGTATTTATTATTTTTGAATTTTCCATACAGAATTTTTTAATTAACTCCTTAGCATATTTAGTTTGATAAACATAACTTCCATCTTTAGTTTGTTTTATTTGTAAGCCTAAGAAAAAATTAAGTTCACCAACCATACTCATTTCAAATTTATTTTCCATTAGTCTAACAAATTCTTTTAGAAATTTAGAGTTAGTAGATCCAAAAATTATATCATCAACATAGATTTGAGCTATGAAGATGTCTTTATCTACAGTTTTTACAAATAGAGTTGGATCTATTTGACCTTGGTTGAAGCCTTTGGATATAAGGTGATTGGATAATCGTTCGTACCATGCCCTAGGGGCTTGTTTAAGTCCATACAAGGCCTTTTTTAACTTAAATACATGATTAGGATTGTCTAAGTCTTCAAATCCTGGGGGTTGGCTTACATAGACCTCTTCTTTGATGAAACCATTTAAAAAGGCTGACTTAACATCTATTTGGAATAATTTAAACCCTTTATTTGCTGCATAGGCTAATAACATTCGAATGGATTCGAGTCTAGCTACTGGTGCGTAGGTTTCATCGTAGTCTAATCCTTTAACTTGACTAAACCCTTTGGCTACTAGTCTGGCTTTGTTTCTTATGATATCACCCCGATCATCCAACTTATTTCTAAAAACTCATTTGGTGTCTATTATTGATTTATCTATGGGTTTAGGTACAAGGTCCTAGACTTGGTTTCTCTCAAATTGGGCTAATTCTTCCTGCATTGCTATAATCCAGTCTGGATCAGGCAGGGCTTCTTCTATAGTTTTAGGTTCAATTTTAGAAATTAGAGCGATCTGACTAAGGTTTCTATAGGATGATCTTGTTCTGACTCCAAGGTTTGGGTCACCCAAAATTTGGTCAGGTGGGTGAGAAGTGTTTATTCTAGTTGGTCTTATCTGTGAGTCAGAACCTTGTTCTTCAGACTCATTAAGATTAGGTTGGATTTCATCATCGTCTACTGCTCTTGGATTATTGTCAATATTTTCATTAGTTAAATTATTTTCTTCATCAAATATTACATTAGTTGTTTCTTCAACTTTCAAGGTATTTTGATTATATACTCTAAAGGCTCTACTGGTAGAGGAGTATCCTAAGAATATTCCTTGGTTAGATTTGGGTGTAAATTTTCCTAAGTAATCTTTAGTATTTAAAATGTGAACTTTACAACCAAATACTTTTAAATAGTTTAAGTTAGGAATTTTATGATAATATAGTTCATAAGGAGTTTTCTTGTGATATTTATTAATTAAAATTCTGTTTTGAATATGATTTGCAGTATTTATGGCTTCAGCCCAAAATTGGTGATTTAAATTATATTCATTTAACATAGTTCTGGCGGCTTCTTGTAGTGTTCTATTTTTACGTTCCACTAGGCTATTTTGTTGAGGGGTTCTAGGACATGAAAATTCATGTAGATATCCATTTATTTTACAAAATTGAGTAAATCTATGATTTTTAAATTCTCCCCCGTGATCACTTCTTATTCTTTTAATTTTAGTATCTTTTTCATTTTCTATTAATTTGCAAAAATTACTAAATGTTTCATAGGTTTCATCTTTTGTTTTTAGGAATCTTACCCATGTAAACCTAGAATAGTCATCAATTATTACTAAGCAATACTGGTTCTTGCTTAATGACTTGGCTCCATGTGAATCAAATAGGTCAAGGTGAAGGAGCTCAAGTAATGAGTTGGTTCTTTCTAGATTTGTTGGTTTGTGTGTTGACTTAATTTGTTTTCCTTGTTGACAAGCATTACAGATTGAGGTTTCAATGAATTTTAGTTTGGGCAGACCTCTAACTAGACCGTTATGACTCATTTTTGAAATGAGTCTAGTGTGAGTGTGACCCAGTCTTCTGTGCCACAAGTCAGTCTCCTCTTCTTGTGTTATTAAACACTTTATTGGGGATGTGGGTAGATTAATTGAGTACATATTATTTTTCCTAAGTCCCTTAAGTGTAATTTCAGGATTTTCAATATTTTTGACTAAACACCTAGTTTTGTCAAAAGTGACTAAGTATCCGCTATCACATAATTGGCTTATACTTAGTAAGTTGAAATTGAAATTATCAACTAACAGAACTTTTCTAATAATAAACTCGGAGCTGAGTTCGATATTACCTCTTCCGATTACTTTAAGTTGACCATTGTTGCCGAATGCAACTGATCCTAAATTTTTTAATTTGAGCTTTGAAAACTTCAATTTATCTCCAGTCATATGTCTGGAGCATCCACTATCCAACATCCATTGATCCAACTCCTACACATGAAGTAGTTGAATTGGTTTCTTTTTAATGGATTAAAGATAGCGTGATTGAAGCAGACACTATGTTTTCTATTCCATTGTATTCAAGATAATTAAAAAAAATTACTTTGCATTTTAAGTTTTAAATAATTTTTACATTAATTTTAAAAAGATTTTTAAATAGCTTTGAAAAATATTTTTAAATAATTTTGAAATTGATTTTGAAAAGATTTTGAATTTGATTTTGAAAGATTTTTAAAATGATTTTGAAAAGATTTTTAAAATGATTTTGAAAAAATTGATTTTGAAAAGATTTTAAATTGATTTTGAAAGATTTTAAATTGATTTTGAAATAATTTTGAAAGATTTTTGAAATAGATTTTGAAAGATTTTTGAAATAATTTTGAAAGATTTTGAAATAATTTTGAAAGATTTTTGAAATAGATTTTAAAAGATTTTGAAATAATTTTAAAATGATTTTGAAATGATTTTGAAAGATTTTTGAAATAGATTTTTAAAAGTTTTTTTTAAAATAATTTTGAAATTAATTTGAAAATGATTTTGAAATTAGGTTTAAAATAATTTTGAACAGATTTTGAAAATGATTTTGAAATTAAGTTTTAAAAGAGTTTTAAAATAATTTTGAAAAGATTTTGAAAATGATTTTGAAAATTTTCAAATAAATTTTAAATTGATTTCATTAAAAAACATGATATTAATTACGAATTTAATTTTGAATTTGAACTTTTAATTCCTTAGTCATCTCACTCGATCTAAATTGTCAATCAGGGAACCCTATAATTGTTGTGAGATGAATTATGGTTGAATTTTGGGGTAAGGTTTAGCTTTGTGTTAGATTCAGGTTTAGCTTTGGGTTCAACAAGTAAGCATTCTTTGGATAAACTTCTAGGCTATGGTGAGTCACAAGGAACTCATTAAAGTAACCATGCCTTCGAGGTTTCCCAAATAGTCCTACCCATTAAACTTAATCTAAACCCTGGTCTAACTAGTTAGGATCCATTTAAGGGTAGCTTCGGTCAGTTCCACTTGGCCAAATGCACCAGGTCGAAGCCATATCTTCCTAGACATGCGATGCCCAAGTTTCCCTAACGTACTATCATCCAAAAACTTCACCAGTACCGTGGTTAAAGTTAAACCTACCCTTTTAATCTCCTTAATTACCCTGCCGGGTAATCTACTCTTGTTTTACCCATTTCGGGTAAATTAGGTTCAGTTACCCTGTCGGGTAGTTCAGTTGGAGGTGCCAGCTAGTTTGGATCCACCATCTATTTTTGAATTTAGAATTTCAAATTTAAATTAAATTTGAATTTTGAATTTGAATTTTTGATTTAGAATTTCGAATTTAGAATTTCGAATTTGATTTAGAATTTAGAATTTTTGATTTAAAATTTCGAATTTAGAATTTTGAATTTAAATTAAATTTGAATTTTGAATTTGAATTTTTGAATTTATAGTTTAATTTCGAATTTTGAATTTCATTTATAGTTTAATTTCGAATTTTGAATTTCATTTATAGTTTAATTTCAAATTTTGAATTGAATTTTGAATTTCATTTATAGTTTAATTTCGAATTTTGAATTGAATTTTGAATTTCAAATTTTGAAATTTGAATTTAATTTCATTTCAAAATTTAAATTTAATTTTGAATTTCAAATTTTGAATTTTAAATTTTAAATTTAATTTCATTTCGAATTTTAAATTTAATTTTGAATTTCAAAATTTTAAGATTGTTTTTCTTTTTGCTCCCCCTGGATCATAACCTCGATATGGTCTATCGAGGTAGTGTATTTGATCCTTCGGGACCCAATATTGACCAAGTCCAACTTGATTGACCAAGTTGGACTTGGGGACCCATGCTTGGACTGATTTACTACTTTGTTTGTTTATTAAAGATAAATAGGATTTATATTTCTTTCTACTTTTGTATCCTAGCCCAGTTCTATTGTAGACAGCTCTTTGTGTCCCAAGAATTAGATCCAAATTCTTGGAACCCAGAGAGAACTTTTCTAGAGTAATTTTTAACTTGTTTAATTGATTTTTCAGATTTGAATTTTCTTTCTCAAGTCGTTGTACTTGAGTTGAATCTTCAGTTAAAGATTTTGAGTTAGTTACTCCTTTAAGAGTGGTTATTTCTCTTAAAAGTGACTTAATTTTCAAATTTGACTTAGCTAATTTGCGAAGTAAATAATTGACTAAATTATTGAGTCTAGGAATACTTACAGCGGAGTCTGGTCCTTCGGAAACGGATGCGGATCCGTGGCTTTGCTCAGAGTCGGCTTCTGACTCGCTGATCTGGTCCCGGGCCATCAATGCGAGTAAACTTGTTTGGTTGAGTTCGTCGTCTTCGTCCTCCGAAGAAGATTCGTCCCAGGTTGCCTTTAGAGCCTTCTTTCTTCTTTGCTTCTTGGCTTCCTTTTGATTGGGGCAGTTGGCCTTGATATGGCCCTTCTGGTTGCACCCGTAACATGTGACTTCAAATTTTGTCTTTGATTGGGCCTCCTTGGATTGAACTGCCTTCTTCAGATCTTTCTTGTTGAATCCCTTCTTCTTCTTGTAGAGTTTCTTTACAAGATTCACAAATTCGCCGGCCAGTTCATCTTCTGAATCGGATTCGTCTTCTGATTCCGATTCAATTTTTCGCCGTCCTCTTAATTCCCGTGTTCGACTCGTTCCTACAACCAAAGCAATCCCTTTCTCGGATGGCCGTGCATTAGTCTGTTCATGGAGTTCGAATTCACTAAACAATTCATCTAATTTTAAGGAAGACAAATCCTTAGAGACTTTATAGGCATCTACCATTGATGCCCATAGTGTACTCCTAGGGAATGAGTTAAGGGCATACCTTATTATATCTCTGTTTTCTACCTTCTGCCCGATTCCATGTAGAGAATTCAGGATATCTTGAATTCGGGCGTGCAAAGAGCTTGCCGTCTCGCCTTCCTGCATTTTCAAATTGTATAGTTTATTTAATAACAAATCACGCTTACTTACCTTGGTTTTCGAGGTGCCCTTGTGTAGTTCGATCAGTTTCTCCCATAGTTCCTTTGCGGAGGAGAATGGACCGACTCTGTTGAGCTCTTCTTTGGTCAGACCGCATTGGATGGTGCAGGTGGCTTTGGCGTCGGCTTCCACCTTCTTGATAAATGCGGGCTCCCAGTTTTCACAGGATGTAGGCTTACCATCGGTACCAGTTGGTAGTTGTAGTCCGGTTCTGACGATCATCCAGGTGTCGAACTGGATGTTTAGATATATTTCCATTCGCCCCTTCCAATATCCGAAGTCTTCTCCGGAAAATAGTGGGGGGCGAACGGTGCTATATCCTTCTAGTTGGGCCATTTAGATCTAAAAGAACAAACAACAACAAGATCTATTCCAAGACTGAGTCTTGGATTAGTAGTGTGGGAAGAGAATAGTAATAATTACGAGCTCGAGTGGTGTTGCACCAACCTCGGGCAAAAAAAATCGATTCGTAAAAAGAAATTAGAATATAGCTATGAGGCTAAATTCTAATTGACTCCGAACAAAACCACGAAAAAAAATTGTCTTGAATAGTGGTTGCACTGATTCAAGACGACCCCGCTCTGATACCAATTGTTGGATCGAGACGCGCTAGAGGGGTGGTGAATAGCGCTCGTGGCTATTTCGTTCGTATCAAGTACGTCGTTCGAGTATAAGCGCAGCGGAAAGAAATAGAAACAAATACAAACAAAGACACGAAAGATTTATTTCGTTCGGAGCCTGTGGCGACTCCTACTCGAAGGCCCGCGATCCTTGATCGCTTTCCGTGGACAACAACTATAAGTACGAAAAAGAGTTACAGGTTTGAAGTACAAGTAAATAAAGAAAACTAATGGTACCGACGACAAGAACAGAGTCTTGGAGCTTCGGGTCGTCGGAGACTTGTAGCAGCACTTCCGGATGTCTTTTAGAGCAGCACGTTGGAGACAGAAGACTTGAAACTTGTTGTCCTGGTGCTGCTGCTCGAGATCCCTTATAAAGGGTGTTCAAGGCGCCTTGAAGCCCTTCAAGGCGCCTTAAACAGGCCGAGTCACCCGCGGAGATCAGCACAGACTTGGTCGAACTTCATCCAGTTCAAGGCGCCTTCAACCTTCGACCCAAGGCGCCTTCAACCTTCGACCCAAGGCGCCTTGAACTTCATCTAAGGTGCCTCCAACCTTCTGCGCTGGCTTTTCCTGGTTCGCACCCGAGGCGCCTCCAAGCTCCATGGAGGCGCCTCGGATACTGTTCATCCGAGTTGTAACTTGCTCCTTTGTTCCTGCAAAATGTGTTAGTCCCAAACACATACCCTGCAAAACAAAGTTAGCACAGAAACATAATAGAAGTGATAATGATAGTCTCCGGACTATCCGAGCCTGACTTCGGGTTTCCAACCGGAAACCCTAGGTCGACTCGACGTCTACTGTTCCCTCTACGGGGAACGCGTCCTCACCTACTCCACTCGGGAGAATTTACCTGTGTCAGCACGATCCTCGACTTTTGCTCGATTCGACGCTTCGGACTTTGTTGGACATCCGCTTCCGGCTAGTCCAGTCTTTCACACGGTTCGCGACACGGGACTTTCCACCTAGGGTTACCACCCCTAGGACTTTTGCTGCCACCGACCTACCAAGACTTTCCGTGGGTTACCACCCCCTATGACCTAGGGTTACCACCCCCTAGGGTTTTCCCTTTGCCTAACCGCAGCTAGGACTTTTCTCCACCTAGGGTTACCACCCCCTAGGACCTAGGGTTACCACCCCCTAAGGTTTTTCACCTGCCTAACCGCAGTTAGGACTTTTCCTGAAATACTCATTCAACATGTTAGATCACAACACACCTTAACTTTGAATCCTTTGTCATTATCAAAACTCAGGTTCGATCGTTAGATGCTTCCCGCACCAACAATAGGAGGCGGTAATCCTAGGTGGAGGAAAATCCTAAGGGGGGGGGGTAACCTTAGGTACTAGGGGGCGGTAACCCTAGGTGGAGAAAAACCCCTAGGGAGCGGTAACCCTAAGTCCTAGGGGGTGGTAACCCTAGGTGGAGAAAACCCCTAGGGGGCAGTAACCCTAGGTCCTAGTGGGTGGTAATCCTAAGCGAAAAGTCCAGTCGGTCTGGAGGACCGAACTGGCAAAAGGTAAACTCTCTTGAGTGGAGTAGGTGAGGACGCGCTCCCCGAAAGAGGGAACAGTAAGCGTTGGTTCGACCTAGGGTTTCCGGTAGGAAATCCGAGTCAGAACCGGACAACCCAAAGGTTGTCAAACATTTCAGTTATTATGTTTACTATGTACTAACTTTGTGTTGCAGGATATTTTGGGACTAACATATCTTGCAGGGACTAAAACACAAAGTTTGCTTCGGATGAACAGTACCCTAGGCACCCTCCATGGAGCTTGGAGGCACCTTGAGTACAAGGCAGAAGCTGGTTGCGAAGAGAAGCTGGAGGTGCCTCTATAGGCATTGGAGGCGCCTTGGACTGCTTCTTGGAGGTGCCTCCATGGGGCATTGGAGGCACCCTCAGGCGGATAAGTTGCAGCAGAGGCTTATCGACAGCGACGAAGTCAGGATAAAAGTTTGGGGTTAAGGCGCCTCCATGGGGCATTGGAGGCGCCCTCAACAAGCTACTTAAGAGGACTTCGACCAGCAGCTAGAGGCATCACCTTCCAAGCAATCCTTACACAACCAGCTGCTAACGAGAAGTTCCGACGAAGCTACAACTTGACGCCGACGACCCGGAGTTCTGAATCTACTATTTCTTGTTTGTCGTCGGTATATTTTATTATTGTTGATTGTACTTAATTTGTAATCCTTTTCAAAATTATAGTTGTTGCCCAACGTAAACGCTCAACGAGCGTGGGCCTTGGAGTAGGAGTCGCCACAGGCTCCGAACCAAGTAAATACTTTGCATTTGCGTTGTGTTCTTTTATATTTCCGCTGCTTTAACTCGGTAGTTTTACGAATCCGAAATGCGTGAAAGCCATGAGCGCTATTCACCCCCCCTCTAGCGCGATCTCGATCCAACAATTGGTATCAGAGCGGGGTAGCTTTGATTTGGTGCAATGACCAATCAAGCATTCTTTTCGTGGTGTTTTTCAATTTTCGGAGTCGATTGGAATTAGCATAATTGCTACATTCTAATCCAATTCTTTTCGTAATCATATTCTCTTCTCGAAGTTGGTGCAACACCACTCGAGAACTCAATTTATTCTTATTTCCATACTACACTACTAATCCAGGATCAAGTCCTGGCATCTTTTTGTTTCTGTGTGTGCATATTCTCTAAATGACCCAACAAGAAGGTTACAACACTGTCCGCCCCCGCTCTTCACCGAAGAAGACTTCAGTTACTGGAAGGGCAGAATGGAAATTTTCCTGAAGATCTCATTCGAGATGTGGATGATCGTCAAGACTGGGTTTGAACTACCGACTGATGGAGACGACAAACCAATACCCTGCGAAGACTGGGATCCAACATTAATCAAGAAGGTGGAAGAAAATGTCAGAGTAACTTGCACCCTCCAGTGTGGACTAACAAAAGAAGAACTCAACCGCGTCGGCCCTTTTTCTAGCGCCAAGGAGTTGTGGGAGAAGTTAATTGAACTTCATGAAGGAACATCTGATACCAAAGTAAGTAAAAGAGACTTAATATTTAATAAATTATATAATATTAAATTACAGGAAGGCGAGACAGCTACCCAACTCCATGCTCGGATACAAGACCTACTCAACGGGCTTCATGCGATCGGGCAAAAGGTAGACAATCGAGACATCATCAGGTATTCCTTAAACGCCTTTCCGAGGAATACCTTATGGGCATCCATGGTAGATGCTTACAAGGTTTCTAAGGACCTGTCCTCTATTAAATTAGAAGAGTTGTTTGCTGAGTTTGAGCTTCATGAACAGATTAACTCACGTCCGACCAAGAAAAGTTTGGCTTTGATTGCAGGTACAGGAAGAGCACACGAGCCAAGATCAAAGCGCAAAATCGAACCGGAATCAGAAGAAGAACTGGATTCGGACGATGATGACGACGAGCTCACAGCCGAACTCGTCAACCTAGTGAGGAAACTCTACAAGAAAAAGAAAGGCTTCAACAAGAAGGACTTCAAGAAGGTAATTCAATCCAAGGAGGCCCAAGCCAAGGTAAAATTCGAGGTGACGTGCTACGGGTGCAATCAGAAGGGGCACATCAAGACGAACTGCCCAAACCAGAAAGATCCAAAGAAACCAAGGAGGAAGAAAGCTCTGAAGGCAACCTGGGACGAGTCTTCAACAGAAGAATTCGATGACGAACTCGAGCAGGCAAGCCTTCTCGCACTGACGACCCGAGATTACACCAACGAATCCGAAAGCGAGGACGAATCGGAAGCCGAGTCCGAGAGAAGCCACGGATCCGTATTCGTTTTTGAAGGGCCAAATCCCGTTGAATATAAAGAATTGGATCAATGGATGTTGGATAGTGGATGCTCTAGACATATGACTGGAGATAGACTGAAGTTCACAAAGCTCAACCTAAAGAATTTAGGATCTGTTGCTTTTGGCAACGATGACAAACATAAGGTAATCAGAAAAGGTAACATCGAACTCTGTTCCGATTTTATTATTCAAAAAGTATTATTAGTTGAAAATTTTAACTTTAACTTACTCAGTATAAGTCAGTTATGTGATAGTGGTTATTCAGTAAACTTTACCAAATCTGGGTATATAGTTAAAAATATTGATAACCCTGAAATCACACTTAAGGGCATTAGGAGAAACAATGTCTACACAATTAATCTACCAACATCCTCAATAAAGTGTCTGCTGACACAACAAAAGGAAACTGAGTTGTGGCACAGGAGATTGGGTCACACTCATACTAGACTCATTTCAAAATGAGTCAAAGTGGTCTAGTTAGAGGTCTGCCCAAATTAAAAGTTATTGAAAATTCAATCTGTAATGCCTGTCAACAAGGTAAACAAACCAAGTCAAACCATAAGTTAACCAATCTAAATAGAACTGCTTTAATACTTGAGCTCCTTCACTTAGACTTGTTTGATTCACACTGAGCCAAGTCACTAAGCAAAAACCAATATTGCTTAGTAATCATCGATGACTACTCAAGATTTACTTAGGTAAAGTTTATAAAAACTAAAGATGAAACTTTTGAAGTATTTAAGACTTTTTGTAACATAATAGAAAATGAAAAAGACACACAGATAAAAAGAATAAGAAGTGACCATGGGGGAGAATTTGAAAATCATAAGTTTATTGAATTTTATGAAATTAATGGATATCAACATAAATATTCTTGCTCTAAAACCCCCCAACAAAACGGTCTAGTAGAACGTAAAAACAGAACCCTACAAGAAGCCGCTAGAACCATGTTAAACGAATACAATTTATCTAATCAATTCTGGGCTGAAGTAGTTAACACAGCCTGTTATATGCAAAATAGGATTGTAATTAATAAATTTCAAAATAAAACACCCTATGAAATATACTATAATAAAATTCCTAATTTAAACTATTTAAAAGTCTTCGGGTGTAAAGTATTCATCTTAAACACTAAAGACTATTTAGGAAAATTTTCATCAAAAACAACCCCAAGAATATTTTTAGGGTACTCAACAACCAGTAGGGCATATAGAGTTTATAACAAAAATTTCCTAAAAGTTGAAGAAACAATAAATGTAATATTTGATGAAGAAAATAAACTACCCGATATAAGAAATGAAAATAATAATACAGAAAATGTTAACTCAAGAAATATAGAAGATGATGACAGAATTCAACATAAACCTAATAAATCTAAAGAACCAATTCCTAACACAAATGTAAGACCAACAAGAACAATCACCAATCATCCATCTGACCAAATTTTGGATGATCAAACTCTACGAGTCAGAACTAGGTCATCTTACAGGAACCTAAGCCAAGTAGCCCTGATTTCTAAAATTGTACCAAAAACTATAGACAAAGCCCTACCAGACCTAGGCTGGACCTTAGCAATGCAAGAAGAATTGACCCAATTTGAAAGAAACCAAGTCTGGGAACTAGTATCTAAACCCATTAACAAGACAATAATTGATACAAAATGGATTTTTAGGAACAAATTAAATGATCAGGGTGAAATAGTTAGAAATAAAACAAGATTAGTAGCCAAAGGGTTCAACCAAGTAGAAGGGTTAGACTATGATGAAACCTATGCCCCTGTAGCCAGACTTGAATCAATTAGGATGCTACTGGCCTATGCAACATATAAAGGATTCAAGCTCTATCAAATGGATGTAAAATCCGCTTTCCTAAATGGATTTATTAAAGAAGAGGTATATGTAGGTCAATCCCCTGGATTTGAGGACTTAGAATATCCAAATCATGTCTTTAGACTAAAAAAGACCCTATATGGACTAAAACAAGCTCCTAGGGCTTGGTATGAACGCTTATCCAATTATCTAATATCAAAAGGCTTCAACCAAGGTCAAATAGATCCAACCCTCTTTGTAAAACCTTAGAAAATGGCATCTTTATAGCTCAAATCTACGTAGACGACATAATTTTTGGATCCACCAACTCTAAATTTTTAAAAGAGTTTGCCAAATTAATGGAAGATGAATTTGAAATGAGTCTGGTAGGTGAGCTAAACTTTTTCTTAGGTTTACAAATCAAACATACCAAAGATGGAATTTACATTTATCAAACTAAATATGCTAAGGAATTAGTTAGAAAATTTGGAATGGAAAACTCAAAAAATATTAATACACCTATGGCCACTAATATTAAAGTTGACTCAGACCTACAAGGTAAACCAGTAGACTCAAAATACTATCGCAGTGCGATAGGAAGTTTACTGTACCTAACTGCGAGCCGACCAGATATTCTTTTCGCAGTAGGTATGTGTGCAAGATATCAAACTTGTGCAAAAGAGTCACACTTAACTCATGTTAAAAGAATACTTAGATATATTAAAGGAACCCTAAATGTAGGACTATGGTACCCTAGGACTTACACTCTTGATCTGACTGGCTATTCTGACTCAGACTATGCCGGGTGCAAGCTAGATAGAAAAAGCACAAGTGGTAGTTGTCAATTTCTAGGTCAGTGCCTAGTAAGTTGGTCAAGCAGAAAGCAACATTGTGTTGCCCTATCAACCATTGAAGTTGAGTACATAGCCCTAGGAGAATGTGCATCACAACTATTATGGATGATGTATACCCTAAAAGACTACCAATTAGAATATAAGAATACTAAAATTTCAATTGACAACATAAGTTCAATTAATCTAATCAAAAACTCAATTCACCACTCAAGAACTAAACATATAGAAGTAAAACATCATTTTGTAAGGGATCACGTAGCTAGGGGTGATATTGTACTTAACTTTGTTGAGTCCAAATCAAACATAGCTGACATATTCACAAAACCCTTACCTGAACTTGAGTTCAGTGCACTTAGAAGACAAATAGGAATGTGCTTAGTAGAATAGACCTTATGTTCCTTTTCTTTAATCATCTTGGTTTTTGTATCCTTCAAAATTTTAGGAAAAATAATGTTTTCAAAATCCCAAATTTTATTAGACTTTCTAAATTTGGGCTTAGCCTAGGGCTTACCTTTAGATATTATGTTCCCCTAGCTTCAACCACAGCATCTCACAAGCACACTAGACTTACCTTGTTTGTGGTTGAAGAACTTAGAACGGTATGAGATGCATAGGGTATAGCCTAGACTTTAGAATGCTTATTTTTGTGCATCACAGTAAGTCTGGAAGTTAAAAACCATCATTACATTAATCAAGTTAAGTCATCCAGACCTAGTCAAATCTAACTGGATCAATTGACTTAACTTGACTAACCAAGTTAAAGTTGTTGTCCTCTAGATAATCAGCTAGTAGCTAAATGGTTAGACATGCAGTCAAGAGGATTAACTGGATCAATTTTAATATTTTTTAGTTACTCATGCTTGGATTGTAGGACTTTTTGAACTTATGTGAAAATGGCCTTAGTTGCAACTTTACAAGCTTATTTTTTTAAAACTTAGTTTTTTTCGAAATCTTTTCAAAAATCCAGATTTTCAAATGACTTTACCAAATATTTTTCTTAGCTGGATATCTCTCAAAAGGCTTGTTAAATTTAGCTAACTGTTTTTTAGCCTTTTCAAAAATTGATACATATTATTTTTGAAAAAAAAAACTTCCTAAACTAAGTATCTTCTAACTTCTTTCAAAATTTAGCTAAATATTTTTTAGATTCTTTTAAAAATTAAGCCAAGTATCTTTCGAACAAGCTTTTTAATTTAATATTGTTCAAAAAGATTTTCAAAACTAAATCTTTAAAAAGGCTTTAAGAATTTAACTAAATATATTTTTAACAAAGCCTTTTAAATTTAGCTTTTTAAGCATTTTACAAGCTTTTTAAGTCTGTCAATAGTTTTCAAATTTAGCTGAGTTACTTTTCATAGTCAAAATATTTTCCTTGGCTTAAGTCATTTTTCAAACTTAATCAAGAATATTAATGTCAAAAAAAAAATTAGAAGTTTCATTTAGCTGATAGTTTTACAATAATTTTAACTCCTAAAAGCTAAGTATTCAAAGCCTTTATCTTTTATAAACATTTTTGACAAACTAAGGCCATTAATCACTATTTCTTTCTACTCCCCTTCTACTCCCTTGTTATTTTGATTTATGGCAAAGGGGGAGATTAGGAAAATGCAAAAAGCAAAAATTTAAATCCTAAAGTAAAGAGCTCTTGTTAAGGGGGAGCCTTACATCGTTAAAAGTCATGCTTATTTACTTAAGCTTGTTTATGTTTCTTACTTAAACTTTGAAGATTGTTTATGCATCTATTTTACTTAACTTTGAATTTCAGTTGTCATAATCAAAAAAGGGGAGATTGTTGGTGTGGGAAGTATCCGACGATCGAACCCAAGTTTTGATAATGACAAAGGAATCAAAGTTAAGCTTATATGTGATTTAACATGTCTGATGGAGATTGCAGGAAAGTCCTAAGTGTTCTTAGGCAAAAGTCCTAACTGCGATTAGACAAGGTGAAAACCCTAGGGGGTGGTAACCCTAGGTGGAGGAAAATCCTAAGCGGGGGGTAACCTTAGGTTAGGGGGCGGTAACCCTAGGTGGAGGAAAATCCTAAGGGGAGATAACCTTAGGTCCTAGAGAGTGGTAACCCTAGGTGGAGAAAACCCCTAGGGGGCGGTAACCCTAGGTTCTAGGGGTGGTAACCCTAGGCGGAAAGTCTAGTCGGTCTGGAGGACCGAACTGGCAAAAGGTAAACTCTCCTAAGTGGAGTAGGTGAGGGTGCGTTCCCCGGAAGAGGGAACAGTAGGCGTCGGTTCGACCTAGGGTTTCCGGTAGGAAATCCGAAATCAGAACCGGACAGCCCAAAGGCTGTCAAACATTTCAGTTATTATGTTTACTATGTGTTGGAGCAATCCCAATGGTTCACGGGACCATGTGTTTTGGTGTTTGGGCAGAGGGTTTAAGTTAGGATTACCCTCGTTATTTGATATGTGTACTTGAGTTGTGCAGGACTGCAGGTGACACATGTGACTCAGGTTGACGGCTTTGGGTCCGATGAAGGATGGAGCATTCGAGGGACCGTGGACAAGGCAGCGAGGACAAGGGCCGAGGGAAGCGACTTCGAGGCATACGCGAAGGATGGCATTGGGGACAAGCTGCGGGCTTGGATGGATCCGAGAGAAGAGAGCCAAAGGAAGTAGGCTTGAAGGCAAGAGGTCAAAGCTGCAAAGAAAGCGTCAAATGAGTCATAAGGGTGAGGGTACGAGTGCATGAGAGATTGTACTCGGAGTAAAATCCTAGTTTTAGGATTTTACTGTAGCGGCACCGCAACAGTTATTGTAGCGTACTATAGCAGTTACTGTAGCGCACTGTAGCAGTCGACTGGTGATGGATTAGTCGACTGATGCACTGTAGCATAGCCGTTGAGAGAGCCGTTGGGCTGGCACCAGTCAACTGGTGCAAGGACCAGTCGACTGGTAACGGGCAAATCAGGTTCTGATTTGTTCCAAGCTCTATAAAAAGGAGCTTGGTATGGCCGGCCAAGGCGACGAAATTAGACTTGGTTAAAGCCTAATTAGTAGTCACTAAGTGCTCAAAGGTTCCCTTGTGTCCAAGTGTTTTTGGTGAGTGTTGTGGTGAGGTTTCTCCACCCACAAGGAGGTTGAGCTAGCCGGAGTTTGCTGGGGACTAATCCACCGACGGATTGAGGGATCGTCCACCTTACGGACACGCCGTGGAGTAGGAGCAAGTTATCTCCGAACCACGTAAATGAACGTGTTAGCGGTTTGCATTTTCATTCTTGTATTTGGTGTTTAGCTTCCTATTTGTGTTCGTTTGTATTCCGCTGCGCTAACATCGTAGGAAGCAAGGATTTGGGGGCGCCGTCTATCCAACCCCCCTTCAAGCCGGCCATCGATCCTCCAACACTATGTACTAACTTTGTGCTATAGGATATTTTGGGACTAACATATCTTGCAGGGACTAAAACATAAAATTTGCCTCGGATGAACAGTACCCGAGGCACCCTCCATGGAGCTTGGAGGCGCCTCGAGTACAAGGTAGAAGCTGGCTGCGAAGAGAAGCTAGAGGCGCCTCTATAGGCATTAGAGGCACCTTGGACTGCTTGGAGGTGCCTCTATGGGGCATTGGAGGCACCCTCAGGCGAATAAGTTGCAGCAGCGGAGGCTTATCGATAGCGACGAAGTCAGGATAAAAGTTTGGGTTTGAGGCGTCTCCATGGGGCATTGGAGGCGCCCTCAACAAGCTACTTAAGAGGACTTCAACCAGCAGCTAGAGGCATTACCTTCCAAGCAATCCTTACGCAACCAGCTGCTAACGAGAAGTTCCGACGAAGCTACAACTTGACGCCGATGACCCGGAGCTCTGAATATACTATTTCTTATTTGTCGTCGGTATATTTTACTATTGTTGATTGTACTTAATTTGTAATCCTTTTCGAAATTATAGTTGTTGCCCAACGTAAACACTCAACAAACGTGGGCCTTGGAGTAGGAGTCGCCATAGGCTCCGAACCAAGTAAATGCCTTGTGTTTGCGTTGTGTTCTTTTATATTTTCGCTGCTTTAACTCGGTAGTTTTAGAAATTCGAAACGCGTGAAAGCCACGAGCGCTATTCACCCCCCCCTCTAGCGCGATCTCCATCCAACAGAAGCTACTGTTATTTGAGGAAGGATGGGAAGTGAGGCCGCTAGCTTAGACTCATGCTTCACCCAAATCTCCTCATCTAATCAGTTTAGGGTGTCTTTATTTACCCGAGCTTTGCTAAAAAGGAAGACTCTAGAAATGGTCTCAATTGCACTCATCATACTTGTTAAACGCATTTGTAGCCGAATCTTATTTGAGGCCAAGTAGAATGAAAGAATACGAGTTTTACCGAAGGGGAGAGTCGGTTCAAATCTAGTTAAACTCAATTCGAACATATATAGTATATCCTCTTGAAGTAGCACTGAAATATCAAACTTCAGTCCAATGAATTTTGATATGTCCCTACTAAGGGATAACTCTTTGTTGAAATCAGCCAAAGTGGGCACAAGTGGAAGACTCTGTTGCCAAGCGTGCGACCAGGGCACCGGAGCTGGAAGGCGGATGAAAAAGTAGTTGCTCTTCCAATCTCTGCCTTGTACCAGGAATTTCTCAAAAAGACTGAGTTTTGGTCGGGAAACAAAGTGAAAGTAACCTTCGACCACTTGTTGGGGATGAAAGAAGTACTGAAATAGACAGGAGGAGAGAGGGACCCCAAATAGGTGAAAGACAATGAATGCCCCGCATATAATACAAATAGAATTGGGAGTCAGCTGTTGAAGAGGAATACGAAAGTACTGGCTCACCTTGATGAGAAAAGAAGAGAGAGGGAATCGTAGGCCCGCTTAGATTTACTCCTTGAAGAAAGCTATGTAATATGGAGGAGGAAGATGGGGATGAGCTTGCGCAGTTGGTACCATGTGGCAAAAAGGCGATTCGCTCGCCCCTAGCGCCCCCACTAATCCGTCCCTAGGCCAACACGGAGGAGGTAAATCACGGGTGGCTATTAGCCATTAGTGCAAATGGCCAAGACATGGGGGAGGTTATGCTCGGTCACGCTGAGTTTCGACCCCAAGACCTCATGTGGAAACACCCCATGCCTTAACCATCGCACCGCCCCGAGGGGACTTGCGCAGTTGGTACCATGATATGCCAAGAGGAGGTGATGTCATAGTTGTACCGAATATCATTAAGGTCTATGTTGAGGGACTGGGAAACTTGGTGGGTATAAGCTAGACTAGAGGTCGCCATTAGGAAGACTACGAGAAGGATTCAAATAGTGAGGTTGAAGAAAGGAGGATGGGGAAAATACAAGGTTGCAGGAAATCGCGAGTCGGGAGTTTTAGGAGGAAGAAGACAATGAAGACAAAGGGTTTAGGGTTTTTAAAGGGTTCTCTAAGGGAAACTCTTTAAATACCCCTTTTAACATAGATCGTCAGATTGAAAAAATAGAAAAGCGAGCTAATGATTAAGGGCACTGGATCAGAGGATGAGATGATGTTATCCTATAAAATTGTGCGCTGATTATTATGTTAGAAAAGTAAGATTGACAAACACGCGCCACCAATAAAGAAGCGCATAATTATGATGGATGGGATATGTGTTGGATCGAGATTGTGCTAGAGGGGGGGGGGGGTGAATAACACTCATGGCTTTCATGCGTTTCGTATTTACAAAACAATGAGTAACATAGCGGAAAAATAAATGCAATACAGAAAGACACAAGGAGTTACTTGGTTCGGAGCCTAGGGCGACTCCTATTCCAAGGCTCGTGATCGTTGATTGCTTTCGGTGGGCAGCAACTATATATCGCAAATTTGATACAATAAAGGATTACAATTAAGTGCACAATTAACAGTAATAAAATATACTGACGACAAAAAAGATTGACGAAATCGGAGTGTCGGGTCATCGAGAACTTGCTATAGCTTTGTCGGAACTTTCTCGTTAGCAGCTGGATGCAGAAAGGTTGCTTGTTAATCGATGATCACAACTGCTGCTTGAACCCTCCTTAAATAGCCTGCTTGAGGCACCTCAAAGCCCTTCCAAGGCGCCTCAAACCTGCTGGGTCAGCCGCGTGGATGAATACTGAATTTTTCGTCTCTGATCCACTTGAAGGCGCCTCCATAGCCAGTCCAAGGCGCCTCTAAGCAGTCTGAGGCGCCTCCATATCCTTTGAGGCGCCTCCAGCTTTGTTGTGCACAGACTTCAGCTCCTTTGCACCCAAGGCGCCTCAAAGCTCCATGGAGGTGTCTCGGACACTGTTCATTCGAGGGAAAACCTTGTTCTCTCATACCCGCAAGACATGTTAGTCCAAAAAACACAAACATATCTTGCAAAACAAAGTTAGCACATATAATTATGATAAACAAAATACTTTAACAGTCTCCGGACTGTCCGGTTCTGACTTCGGATTTCTGACCGAAAACCCTAGGTCTAATCGATGCCAAGAGTTCCCTCCGGGGGGAACGCGCCCTCGCCTACTCCACTCAGGAGAGCATACCTGATGCCAGAACGATCCTCCAGACCGACTAGACTTTCCACCTAGGGTTATCACCCCCTAGGACCTAGGGTTACCACCCCCTAGAGTTTTTCTCCACCAAGGGTTACTGTTAGGACCGAAATGTAGCTAGAAGGGGGGGGGGGTGAATAGCTCGTCGCATGCTCGTGTGCTTGGCGTTGTTTGTTTCTTCAGAGATGCAGCGGAAATATACAAGAAAACAACACTCAACGCTAACAAGGAGGGTTTACTTGGTATCCACCTCACAAGAGGTGACTAATCCAAGGATCCACACCTACTCATGCACCCTCCACTATGAATAACACTCCTTTATGGTAACTACCAAAGGTGGAGAAGCCTTTACAAACTCTCAATACAAGAAGAAAGGAAAGGATATGAAATACAAGCAAAAGCTTACAATAAACCGTAATCCTAGCTTCTCTTCTTGTTTTTGATCCGCCTCTTGACTTGGAAGAACCTCCAAGAATCTTCAAGAACTGGCGATCTGAACTTGAGAGAGATCTGTGGAGTCGCTGGTGAAGATTGGACATGAATCGTAGAAGCGATGCGAAAAGCTGTTCCGAAGGAATCGAGCGCCTGTAGTCTTTATCGGCGCCAACGGTCGGATCCCGATCGATTGGAATGCTCCCAATCGATCGGGGAGGCTTTGAATCGATCGGTGGATCGATCTAGAGCGCCTCTGTGCTCTAGAAATTCGCCTGGATCGATCAGCTGATCGATCCAGGGCTTATCGCGACAAAACGCGCCACCCCGATCGATCCACTGATTGATCGGGGTCTCTGGATCGATCACCTGATCAATCCAGAGGCATTCTGTGCTCGCGACATTTCTTCCCAATCGATCGGCTGATCGATTGGGAGGAGCTCTGTCGTAGGGACTCACCCGATCGATCGGTTGATCGATTGGGAAGCATCCAATCGATCAGCTGATCGATCTAGATGCTGGTTTTTGCCCAAAACAAGTCCCAAAGCCCCCAAACCAACATCCGGTCAATCCTTGACCTGTTGGAACATCATGCCTAGCATCCGGTCACCCTTGACCTGCTAGTACTCCCTCACCAAGTGTCCGGTCAATCCCTTTGACCCACTTGGATTTTTCCTCATTATGCCAAGTATCTAGTCAATCCCTTTGACCTACTTGGACTTTCACCAGATGTCTGGTCAACCTTGACCCATCTGGATTTTCCCCATGCCTGACTTCACTCACCAGGACTTCCAACTGCCTAGCTTCACTCACTAGGACTTCCAACTGCCTAGCTTCACTCACTAGGACATTCACCTAGCTTCACTCACTAGGATTTTCCTCTGCCTGGCTTCACTCACCAGGGCTTTCACCTAGCTTCACTCACTAGGATTTCCAACTGCCTAGCTTCACTCACTAGGATTTTCGTCTGCCTGGCTTCACTCACCAGGACTTTCACCTAGCTTCACTCACTAGGATTTCCAACTGCCTAGCTTCACTCACTAGGACTTTCACCTAGCTTCACTCACTAGGATTTTCTTCTACCTGGTTCACTCACCAGGACTTTCACCTAGCTTCACTCACTAGGATTTTATTCTACCTGGTTCACTCACCAGGACTTTCACTTAGCTTCACTCACTAGGATTTCCAACTGTCTACCTTCACTTACTAGGACTTTCACCTAGCTTCACTCACTAGGATTTTCCTCTGCCTGGCTTCACTCACCAGGACTTTCACCTGGCTTCACTCACCAGGATTTTCCTTCTGCCTGACTTCACTCACCAGGACTTTCATTCTGCCTAGCTTCACTTACTAGGACTTCTCTTCTGCCTGACTTCACTCACCAGGTCTTTCACCTAGCTTCACTCACTAGGATTTTCTTTTTGCCTAACATCCTAGTTAGGACTTCCCAGTCAAGTATCCGGTCACCCTTGACCTACTTGACTCTTCTTCAACCAACCTGATCAGACCCTGATCAGAGGGGAATTGCACCAACCAATCTCCCCAAATGCACAACTGCATTGTCAAACATCGAAACTCAAACCAAGACTCAAGCTTGGTCAACCAGGTCAGCCTTGACTTGAGGGATATTGCACCAACAATCTCCCCCTTTTTGATGTTTGACAATACCACGTTTAAGTTAGGATAATCCCATAGCCTTAACCTCCTTCATGCCACTAGGTAATGAAAGCATAAGTTAAACCCTTCATTCTCCTCCTAAGAGGGCAAACTCCCTCTAGGTAATGAAGTCCTAACTTAAACCCTTCATTCTCCCCCTATTGACACACATCAACAAATGCCCCATCTTTGGGCACACATCAACAAATGCATTTGTTGAAAACTTTCCCCTTTGAGACTCTCCCCCTGAAGAGTTGCTCGTCGTTGTTCACAACGTCACTCGTTGTGATCAACACAATAATGAAAGTCTCATACCCTTCATTATCCTTAACCCTACATTCTCTCATTAATGTAGTCAAATGCCCATCCTTGAGCATTTGTAACTTAAACCAATTGAACAATGAGGATATCCACTCCCCATTAACGTTCAAACGCTCAACCTTGAGCATTTTGTGAAAAGAAGGTTAACCACCTTCCAAGGTTCATGAAAAAAATAGTTTTCATGTCTTTAAAGAGTCCCTCCCCCTAAAGACATGGTGGTAACTTCAGTCATTCCACCAACAATGAGTTGGAATCCCTAAACCTTTAGGAAATCCAAATATAGAAGTTTTGAGGTTCAAATATTCAATATTTGAAGCAAACGTCAACCTAAACTTCTACTTAGTCTCCCTTAACCAATCCATCCTTGTTTTCGACATGAAAACACCCTTTTATGTATACAAATGTACTTTTAAGGGTTTGGAATGGTTACCTAGACTAACCATGGTTCAAAAACGCTGAAATCAAGCTTTACCAGCCACAATCAGCAACTTCGATCGATTGGAGTTGGGTCCCAATCGATCGGACCATGCTGAATCGATCCACTGATCGATTCAGGAGGGCTGGATCGATCGGTGGATCGATCCAGACGGCTTCTGTTCATGAGAAGCCTGTTCTCAATCGATCCCCCGATCGATTGAGACCCTTCAATTGATCGGGTGATCGATTGAGGTCTGATAGTTGCTGAGATTTCATTTCAGTCAACTTCAAAAACCCCTAGAAAATTCTACAAAATTCTAAAAATCGTGAAAATTTGTGTAGACATTATTTAGGGTATACTTTATCATGGAAAAATAGTTTTCTATGAAAATACATCATATTTTTAAAGATGGACACAAATTCAAAAACTTGTAAAAACTTTAGTGTTTTCTTCAAGTTTGTGTCTAACTATTCAATGATGATTACTATCAAAAGATAGCCTTCACCAAGGTTTTCCAAAAGCATTTAAAAATATTTTCAAAACTAATATCCCACCATGTTCCTTGGGCTTAATGCACATGACTTGTACATTAGCTTTCCCAATGATGGGAAAACACATAACTATGTGTTTTGATGAACTTAAAACTCAAGAAAATGCACTAAAATAGCATGTTGAGTTTTGTTCATCATCCTAACATCTCACTTGTATCTATTGTGCACAAAACACATACAAGTCATCCTATAGGTCTTTGTGAGATGTAAAAGTTTGGTTTTTCCCTAATCTAGGGATCATGCATATCTATCTAGGCATTTTGTAGATATTGAACATCCACTTAGGATGTCACTTGTTGATACACTTGTACCACTTGTTAGTGAATTTGTATCACTTGTTACAAAGACCCCACTTGTTGATACAAGTTGATAAATGCCATTTGTCTTTAATTTTAAGGAATTAAAAATAATGCATGATATGTTATGACATACATCAAAATGAAATAGCTTTCAAAAGAAAGATTCCTATAACTACATGATGTATGAATGCATGACATGGTATTTTTGTATTTTCATAGTAAGTCATGAATGCAAGATACAAATAAATAAGTATAATGTCATGACATATCATAGGCAAACAATCATGACAAGGTTTAGCATAAATAAAATACCTAGATTACCTATCTAAGTGTCCTTAAACCTTAGCTAAATTAAAGATTAAACCTAGATTGTCCTCTAAACACTCCAAGAAAATGTCAAACCCTAAATTGACATTTCTAGTTCTCTTGATTAACTTATGCCAATTGAAATTAATCTTATTCTTCAAATGTTGGCATATTTCATTCTTCCACAAGAGTAACACTAAGAAAATACCAAAATCTCAACTTGGTATTTCTTAGATTTTCCCAAATTGTGTCATTTTAAAATAAAATCAATACTTCTCAAATTTGGCACATTTTACTCTTCCAAAGAGTAAATGATAAATCCATTTCATTTTCAAAGGTTAATAATAACCTTGAAAATGCTCATTGAGTGTCAATTTCTTTAAAGTTGGGTTAACTACCCTTCTTCTTAGAGTTGACACTCTCTAACCCATCTATGGGGTAGAGAAAATGCTCCTAGGAACCCAAAATCTATTGGTGCTCCTTGGATGCTCTAGGTATTCACTAGGGATAACTTCCCTAGATACCTTCCTAGTGACCTTGTTTGGCTTCTTAGAAGCCTTGGTCACATTTTCTAGGTCAACCCAAGGGATATCTTCCCTTGTGACCTTTTTAGTGACTTTGTTAGACTTCTTAGAAGTCTTAGTCACTTTAGTTGCAAAAATACTCCTAGGGATAACTTCCCTTGTACTTTTGACTTGACCCTTAGACCTAGGGTTGGTTCTATAGCTATATGGAACCCTATGGTAAGAGATTTCATCTTTCTTAGCCTTAGGTTTGTATCCCAAACCTTTATGGACATTGGATGACCCTTGTTGTACTCCTAGACCTAGGTTTTGCTCATTTTGCCCTTTAAGGATATTTTCCATCCTTTTTAGGGTCTTTTCTAGTTTGTCAAGTCTTGACCTCAAGACTTGATTCTCTATCACTAAGTCCTTAGTTTTTGGTTTTTCATTAAATCCATGAGTATTTTTGTTTTTAGGCTTGTAGCTAAAATCCTTTGAGTTCTTGCCTAGACTTTTACTTACATTCCTAACCTTAGGTGTAGTAGTTTTAGCATGAAAAGCTATATGTTTTTCTTTAACGCTATCATGCTTCCTATTTTCATGGTAAATAGCATTAAAATGATATAAGTTAGAACTATCATGCTTTTTACTATAATTTAAAGGGGTAGGCTCAATGAAAGTTACCTTTCTTTTTACCTTGGAGGCTCCCCCTTGACTTGAGCTTCCTCCATGAGCCTTGACCACCTTCTTCCCCTTAGGGCATTGACTTCGGTAATGCCCCTTTTGGTTGCAAGAAAAGCACACAATGTGCTCCTTGCTCTTTTTTGTTCCGGGGATCGTCTCCTTGGGCTTCTCCTTGCCCTTTTGTGCCACTTGGCCCTTCTTCTTGACCAATTTAGGACACTTGCTCTTGTAGTGCCCATTCTCCCTACACTCAAAACATATAATATGATTTTTATTTTTAATTGAGATGTTTATACCTTCACATGTAGGGATGACACTTGGTCCTCCATGTGATGTGGATGTAGAGGCTTCCTCTTGATCCGATAGTGATGCTCCTCCATTTGATTTAGCTTGACTTGTGGAGGTGAAAGCTTTTTCATCCTCTTCTTCTTTTAACCCGGACGTGGAGGCTTCTTCTTCTCCTTGATCCGGTGTCACCGAAATTTGCTTCCCCTCAATCCTAGAGGTGGAGGCTTCTTCTTCTTCTCTATCCTCTTGCACATTGAACAAGGAATATGCTCCTTGCTTGTTCTTTTGGTTGTACTCCTTTGAGGATGATGCTTCTTGGACTTCTTCTTCTTCGGAAGTTGAGCATCTCTCAACCTCGGAGTCCTCTTCCTCTTGATTTTGCTCCAATGAGTCACCCTCTTTGGATTCTTCTTGGATTGGTGCAGTGGAGGGGATCTCATGAATTGATGCCAACTTGCTCCATAGCTCCTTGGCATCCTTGAACTCTCCAATTTTACATAGAATTGTGCTAGGCAATAAATTAACCAATAATTTGGTTACCTTGTCATTTGCTTCGCACCTTTGGACTTGCTCCGGGCTCTATTTGCTCCTCTTGAGAACTTTGCCCTTTGAATTCGTTGGAGCTTCGAAGCCTTCCATAAGAGCAAACCATTGCTCTATCTCCACCATTAAGAAGTTTTCGATCCTTGATTTCCAAAGATCGAAGCTTGTAGATGTGTACGGTGGAGCCACCCTTGTGTCAAATCCAAATCTATCTTGGAATTACATCTTGAAGTTGAGCTTCTTGAATTCTTTGACTTTGGTAATTTGCTCCAACTTCTTCACCCTCTAGCTCCTCTTGTTATGTTTGCTCCTTCCGGCGATGATTCCGGTGAAGAGCGGCCTTGCTCTGATACCACTTGTTAGGACCGAAATGTAGCTAGAAGGGGGGGGTGAATAGCTCGTCGTGTGCTCGTGTGCTTGGCGTTGTTTGTTTCTTCAAAGATACAGCGGAAATATACAAGAAAACAACACTCAACGCTAACAAAGAGGGTTTACTTGGTATCCACCTCACAAGAGGTGACTAATCCAAGGATTCACACCTACTCACGCACCCTCCACTATGAATAACACTCCTTTATGGTAACTACCAAAGGCGGAGAAGCCTTTACAAACTCTCAATACAAGAAGAAAGGAAAGGATATGAAATACAATTAAAAGCTTACAATAAACCGTAACCCTAGCTTCTCTTCTTGCTTTTGATCCGCCTCTTGACTTGGAAGAACCTCCAAGAATCTTCAAGAACTGGCGATCTGAACTTGAGAGAGATCTGTGGAGTCGCTGGTGAAGATCGGAGATGAATCGTAGAAGCGATGCGAAAAGCTGTTTCGAAGGAATCGAGCGCCTGCAGCCTTTATCGACGCCAACGGTCGGATCCCGATCGATTGGAATGCTCCCAATCGATCGGGGAGGCTTTGGATCGATCGGTGGATCGATCCAGAGCGCCTCTGTGCTCTAGAAATTCGCCTGGATCGATCAGCTGATCGATCCAGGGCTTATCGCGATAAAACGCGCCACCCCGATCGATCCACTAATCGATCGGGGTCTCTGGATCGATCACCTGATCGATCCAGAGGCATTCTGTGCTCACGACATTTCTTCCCAATCGATCGGCTGATCGATTGGGAGGAGCTCTGTCGTAGGGACTCACCCGATCGATCGGCTGATCGATCCAGATGCTGGTTTTTGCCCAAAACCAAGTCCCAAAGCCCCCAAACCAACATCCGGTCAATCCTTGACCTGTTGGAACATCATGCCTAGCATCCGGCCACCCTTGACCTGCTAGGACTCCCTCACCAAGTGTCCGGTCAATCCCTTTGACGCACTTGGACTTTTCCTCATCATGCCAAGTATCCAGTCAATCCCTTTGACCTACTTGGACTTTCACCAGATGTCTGGTCAACCTTGACCCATCTGGATTTTCCCCATGCCTGGCTTCACTCACCAGGACTTCCAACTGCCTAGCTTCACTCACTAGGACTTCCAACTGCCTAGCTTCACTCACTAGGACTTTCACCTAGCTTCACTCACTAGGATTTTCCTCTGCCTGGCTTCACTCACCAGGACTTTCACCTAGCTTCACTCACTAGGATTTCCAACTGCCTAGCCTCACTCACTAGGATTTTCGTCTGCCTGGCTTTAGTCACTAGGACTTTCACCTAGCTTCACTCACTAGGATTTCCAACTGCCTAGCTTCACTCACTAGGACTTTCACCTAGCTTCACTCACTAGGATTTTCCTCTGCCTGGCTTCACTCACCAGGACTTTCACCTAGCTTCACTCACTAGGATTTCCAACTGTCTACCTTCACTCACTAGGACTTTCACCTAGCTTCACTCACAAGGATTTTCCTCTGCCTGACTTCACTCACCAGGATTTTCCTTCTGCCTGGCTTCACTCACCAGGACTTTCATTCTGCCTAGCTTCACTTACTAGGACTTCTCTTCTGCCTGACTTCACTCACCAGGTCTTTCACCTAGCTTCACTCACTAGGATTTTCTTTTTGCCTAACATCCCAATTAGGACTTCCCAGTCAAGTATCCGGTCACCCTTGACCTACTTGACTCTTCTTTAACCAACTTGATTAGACCCTGATCAGAGGGGAATTGCACCAACCAATCTCCCCAAATGCACAACTGCATTGTCAAACATCGAAACCCAAACCAAGACTCAAGCTTGGTCAACCAGGTCAGCCTTGACCTGAGGGATATTGCACTAACAGTTACCTCCCCCTAGGACCTAAGGTTACCCTCCCTTAGGATTTCGCCTTCACCTAGGGTTACCACCCCCTAGGACCTAAGGTTACCTCCCTTTAGGATTTTCCTTCACCTAGGGTTACCACCCCCTAGGACCTAAGGTCATCACCCCTTAGGATTTTCCTCCACCTAGGGTTATCACTCCCTAGGACCTAAGGTTACCATCCCTTAGGATTTTCCACCTGCCTAACAGCAGTTAGGACTTTCCTGAAACCTCATTCAGGCACGTTAGAACACAAATAATCTTAACTTTGAATTCCTTTGCCATTATCAAAACCTGAGTTCGATCGTCGGATGCTTCCCGCACCAACAATATGTACATCATTATTGCAAAAAGTTAGCTCTTATATCAAGGTAGATTTTCCCTTGTCACTAAGCGGTCAACACTAAGACCCCTTCATAATTGGTCGGCCTTAAGCGGAGGTAGGTCTCTTACCCCTCCACCTTTTTTAGGCGTTTAAGCAACCGCCTGACCTAAAAGCCCGTCTGAGTATTAAAGATCGATTGATCTTGGTCATCCGCGTCTAAGACATTGTCCTTATTTGAGTGTTCTATCATACATCCAACCGAGAAAATGTCTTCAGCTCGGTGAAAAATAATTTTGACAATACCAAGGGTGATGATCCTTATCACATAAAGAGCAAAGCCACAGATTACTGCTATTCATCAGAAAATACAGAGTGACTACTTTAAAACAAGAAAAAAAATCAAGCGAAGCTTTGATTGAATAGGACTTTGGCTGAATAAATATAGTAGTCCTTCCTGCAATAATTTGGGAGCCCGAAATTGCACTCCGCCTATTTTCTCCAAAAGTGAAATAAAGATAGCTTAAAGTTCATAAGATTGGGAAGCGGGGGAAGATTGGAGCACAAGGCAGTAGGCCAGGAGGTCTACCTAAGCATCCCAATGAAGAAGAAGCAGTCCTTCCACTTCTTGTTCGAAGAGGGCAGGTCTTTAAAGAATACATCTTTCTGGCAAGATTGAAACAAAAAGACCCCTGATTCTGATTTTTTGGATACAAAAATAGATGAAAATTATGTGGAGTAGGGGGATATCAAACAGATGAAACAGAATGAACATAGCGCACATGCTACGGAATGCGTTCGGGGCAAGTTGGGAGAGGGGAATGTTAAAATGTTGGCTTACCTTACAAAAAAGCTAGGGATTAGAAAACGCAAACCAACTTTCATTTGGTCTTTGAAAAAAGTGACAAAGGCTGTTGGGAGGGGGGGGGGGGGGTGATGTGGATGATCTTGAGGGGTAGGGAGGGAGATAAGATAATTTTCAGGTATTTCATATTGCAGGTTGAGAGCATATTAGTCAGCATTGTCAAAATCGGAACGAATAAAGGTGTACCAGGGAGAAACGGATTCTTGAGCCATAAGAATACAAGAAAGGCAGCGAAAGGTTTGGGGGAAAGCACTTACTAGTCGGGGATCGGGAGAAAGACAAATTGGTTGGTGGAAGTAGTCAGAGGAGAGAACGAAGAAGATGAAGCTTAGAGTGATGCACTTCCGCATCGCTTAGGGTTTTTTAAATACAAACTACAGGATCCATCCCCATTAATTACGTCCGTTCGTTGCAAGAAGTACACCCTTTGCTAACCATTGATTGCCAATTAACAAAGGAAGTAGTCTCGTTAGTCTGTACGAAGAGGCGTGTGTCAGTTGTCACTTCAGAGAATATGCTAGTGGGACACGTGACACTCTGCTATAAAAAGATATTTGTGATAGAAGAGACAACCGAATCATTGCGATGAAAAGCGCCTTCCTGCGTATCAATAGTGCATCATTAGAAGCCAAGTTATTGACATACTTTATTTCAAGAATAATCAATTGCAACCCTTAAGGACGGTGGGAACGTCCTCGTCCGGGCCAAAAGGGCACTCGGGTCCAATTAGTCAGTTATTAGCTTCCTTTGACTAGACTTGAAGCGGAGGATAGTGATATGAGATGTTAAATGTGGATCCTAAGTTGATGTGAAAGGTGAAGTCAAGGAGAGGTGGAGGTTCAAATCAAGGAAAGATGGTGGTAAAAGGGTAACCCCTAGACAAAGCTTAGCCTCTTATGCAGTACTGGGGTCCCCGATTCAAGGATAGCTGGCCTAAGGGCCAATCTTGCCTGAGGAACAAGCATCCCAATCCTAGATGCAGTAGGGTAGGTCTTCATAACCCGACTGGATCTAAATAACTCAAGATATCACTTTAGTAATAAGCAACCAGCTGCCAGTCATAAGGATGACTGACCAAGAGGTCGGTCAGGCCTCTTGGAGTTCAATTCCTCATACTCCAGAAACACACAACCCAAGTATATAGCCGGACAGTCATAAAATTACTTTGACCGGAAAGGCTCGTTTCTATCATACACCAGAAGCATGCATCCCAAGTATACGGTCGGATGGTCATAAAATCGCCCTGACTCAAGAAGCTTGTTTCTATAGTTTCACTTAGATATCCAAATTCACAATATACAGTCAAGCGACCATAAAGATAGTGTGGTATTCCACTCAGATCTCCAGTCACAACATACAATCAAGTGGCAATAAAAATAGGGTGGTATTTCACTCAGAATCTCTAGTCACAACATACGTCCTAAAGACAGGGAAGGATTTCACTTAGAGTACTAGAATCAAGGTTCCATTCATCCTTCGCCACAATGGACACTAGGTCAAGCCAACACCCGGTCGAGATATATCCAGGGAGTAAGCCGGTCAGCGAATCCTAACAGTCTGTCAGAGAATAACAACTGTTCATCAGAGAATATTTCTTTATACTTCCCTTCAGCCGACCTAGTATGACAACATATTCCTTGAATAGTCTCATTGATAATGTCAATAACAAAAAGGGTGCACACGTGTAGCGGAAGATTCCTCGAACCGGGGCTATAGTACTCCTTCCAGAATACATACACTCCATTGCTCAATAATTTCTGACACTCGACATTTTCTGTCATCTCATGATTACTGAGATTATAGAGATGATATATAAACAAAGGGTCCTCTCCGATGATGAGGTATGCACACTTGATATATTGTACTATGTGCATCCTGTTATTCATTCCTACTGTTATACTTCTCGCTTGGCGATATACTGACTTGAGCGTCGGAAGGCCTTCACCAGATACCCCTTCCCTGGTTTTTGGCTGCTAACATTCTGTTGGCTCGTTTGAGTATGCGCTGGGAGTTTAGCCCACCAGCCAAGAGTCTTTGATTCAACCCAGAGCTCTTCACCCAGCCAACGTAACATACACCTATCTAGCATTGCACCTTCAACTTTCAAACAGGATCATCTATAGTATTAAGTTTTCTTGAAGCATATAAAAAGGGATTTTGTAGACTTAAAAAAGAAATATATGATTATGTTCTTGGCAATCATTTGATTCTGTCTATATACATATATCATTCTCTTTTGCAATTTTACTATTATGTGAAGGGGCGATATAAAAGCAACACATGGCAAAGGACGATTCCTCGCCCCCATTGCCCCCATCAACTGGTTCCTATGATAATACGGAGGAGGTAAATTATAAATTGCTACTAGCTATTACTGCAAGTGGATAAGACATGGGGGAGAGCATGCTAGGATACGCCAAGTTTCGATCCCAAGATGTCATGTGACTATATACCTAGCACAAGTAAAATCAATTATTTAGAGAATAAATTGCATTTGTTGACTACATGTATACCTTCAAAAACACAAACAACCCATTATTTAGGTTTGACCTAGTTAAAACTATTGTTCTCTTTAGTAAAATCGATTATTTAGAGATCAACAAGAGTTGTATTTATTGATGATATACCTTCACTTTATTGACAATAAGAGTCACATTCGTTAAACACACTATAAAGACGACACCATGCATTATACACTTTCCATCACATCCTCCTCTTTGTGATTTATTAACTATCACACACAATTTACTACTTAGGAGGTGTCCGAGAAGTAATCTTGTATAGAAACTCGAACAGCTAAAGGAATTCGCACCAAGTGCTTTCCCCCATCACTCCACGTCAAGCTTCCGAAGTTGAAGTCTCCTTGCACCGCATGCAATGAGGTGAATGTTAGAGCAAAAGTTTGTACCTTGTTGAAAGCATTGAACTTGAGGACCGAAGGCTCCACAGAAATCTTAACACCCGGAGGTGATTCTACTATTGCTCTGTATATTGTATCTGTGTCGCCTACGTTCGTGACGGTTCTCTTTACTGTCACAGATGTTTTGAGATCAGAAATGGATATGGAGGGCAGATTCAAGTGATACAAATGAGCATCCACCAAGTCACAGTTTGATCCATCACTAGTGCAGTTAAAGAACTTGAAGTAATCATTTGGATCAACGTCGTAAATTAGTCCGGGATCCAAAGCTCTGTTAGGATTGATGTGACCACCACCGAAGTCGAAAGGATCAGCGAGCTTTCTAGGAACTCCATCCGCTTCGATAGGGAATCCATATGCGTTGGTCGTGTAAGCTTCATAAAATGGCAATATTCATATGATCAACAAAATTTGCTCAAAGAGTTTGAGGGAAGAACTGTAATAAGTTTGATGACTAATTAATTGACTTACCGGTAGTTACGAGTGCGGATTTAATAGCAGCGGGAGACCATTCTGGATGTGCTGCTTTGAGAAGAGCTGCTACTCCGGTAACATGAGGGCATGCCATCGATGTTCCAGACAGAAAATAATATGAATTAAACCTTGCAGCTAAGATACTTACTCCGGGAGCTGTGATATCGGGCTGTCAAATGGCAAATGTTAATTGCATTGATTATCTCTCTTAATGAATAATTTCAGGAAGCACACATAGAACTAATTTAGATCTTTTTAATTAGAATTTCTTTCCTAGTAATGGGCAGAACAGGAATTATTCACCGATATAGTAGATCAACAAAAGTAGTACCTTTATAAGATCCGGATAGTCTAAACTTGGTCCCCTCGAGGAGAAAGCTGCCACCCTAGGAGACATCACTCTACTCCCCACAATATTGTTAGCTGGGCTTATCATGGCTGTTGGAGATGATGTGTCACTGTGGATCTTAAACGATATTAGCATAATTTGCGCAGAACAACAAATGTTTGATTAAGAAAACTGATTCAGTGTAGAAAACACACCTTAATTGTATATATTCCTTTATTTGTAGCATTACATCATTGTCTACAAGGAGATAGATAAATCTCCTATAATCTTGGAGCAGGCCGATTGGGGATCTAGCAAAGATAACACCTTCTGCTTGAGCTTCTATCAAGCTATTCACTACTTGAGACATGCTGCGAGAGGCATCACCAGCGCCCGATGGAATGTCTCCAGGAGCAAATAAAGAATCGGCGCACACTACAATCTTTCCTGCTATATTTGTGGAATTTAGCTCGGCTGTTGAACAACTGCAGCAGATAGCAAGTATACGTGCAATTACAATTTTAATTAATATGCCTTTTTAATTCCCAACCCCTGAATGAAACTAAATGATACCTTCTAATTAGTAATAATTCTGTAGAATTAGATCCATCATTGGATGTATGATAGAATGACTGACCCTGCAATAATAGTATTAGAATCAAATTAACTAGTAAGGAACTGATTGTGTCGATTAGAAGTAAAAAAAATTATGTGGTCACTAGCTCTTACCACCAACTTTTGATTGTTTCCGAGTGTGATAATCGTAGGAAAAGAGCGGTCGATTGTGCTGGCTCCGACTGTAATCACCCATGGAAGCTCATTGCTAATGGTTTGAGGAAGCGGACCATCGTTGCCCGCTGAGAAGATCACTGTTATCCCCTTTGCTACAGCATGTATTGTGACAAAACTTTGGAAAAATCTAGCACCGAGTGAAAGTGACAAGATGTCGACACCGTCATGCACAGCATCATCGATAGCCTTGATCAAGGCGGCTTCTGGACAACGGATAGCGCCTCCCCAACACGCCTTGTATATGGCTAGCCGAGCATGAGGAGCGCCGCCTCTTGCTGTGCCCACACCAAGTCCATAAAAGCTTGTGTTGGAGACGAATGAACCTGCTGCGGTGGAGGCTGTGTGTGTGCCATGGCCGCTATAGTCTCTGGGAGATTTGTAGTCTACGTTGAGATAGGAAGCGTTAACGCCTCTGGCGTACCATCTTGCACCGATGATCTTTCGATTGCAATTGTTCATGGTGAAGTTTTGACCTGTTTCACACGTGCCTTTCCAACGAGATGGTATTGGTCCATAACCATAGTCGTTAAAGCTCTTTGATTCTGGCCAAATGCCTACAGATACTTGTGTATGTCATTATTGTTGGGCTAACCAGGTGTGAGATTGCTATTTTGAATTTATAGGATTGAGAAATATTGATGCTTGCCTGAGTCGACAACTCCGATAATGATATCTTCGCCAAACGTGCCTCTTTGAAGCAGCCCCATTGGTTGGTGTTGGTCGTAGCTTAGTCCAAGATAGTCCCAACTTCGTGTAGTATGCAGTTCAACACTACTGCTTACCTTTATACTAATCACTTCCGGTAATTCTACATGACAAAGATCTAATAAGCATATGCCTTATGCTAATGTTTTTCAACGGAAACTGTCTATTTTACTATTTTACTAAGATGCATACTAGAAAATAGGACCTCTCGTATAAAATGATATATATATATATATATATATATAAAAATTAGTACCTCTCATTTGTTGAGCTTGGGAATTTGTAAGCATGGCTGCAAAGCCTGAGAAACCATGTCTATAACTGTAAACAATTGAGCTCAGAGCTTCTTCTTTACTGAAAAATATCATCCATAAATTGGATTTAGTATCTTTATTTTAACTTTCTAAGCATATAAAGTATAAAAAATAGAAGTAGAGATGACTGAATCAGATTTCATATCTGTATTCATCTTTATTTATTATATTCATCCCTATACCTATCGCTATGACTATCGGATATTTAACTTTCATCATCATTTCATCCCCATATCTATCGAAGTATATGTAGGAGGTTCTATAAATTGTTGTTATCCCCATATCTATCGAAGTATACGTAGGAGGTTCTATAAATTGTTGTTATCATTTTTGATAATTTTCATATTTTAGGTATTTAAGTTATATATTTTTGATATTTTAAATATTTTAAATAATTTTTATCATTTTATATTCTTTATATTTTGAGCCTGTTTATGAATTTAGGGTTATGATTCTATTAATATTTTTCCTTTATTTAGAATTTTTTTAATATTTTTATAAAATAAAAAAGTTATAGTTTCATGTTTTTTTTAGTTCGAGAGTATATAAATATATGTTTAGTTGTACGGTAAATTAATCTCTATTATTAAATAATATTTTATTTTACTAAAAATCTAAAGGATAATCATTATCTTTTCGTCAGTTGGTATCAAAGTTGATAGTGTTCAATTGTAGGGTTGTAAATGAACCAACCGTTCGTAAATAAATTTGATGTTCGGTTGGTAAAAGTTTGTTTATGTTCGTTCAATATACATAAATTTAATTAAACAAACAAGTTTGAACACATATACGTTCAGCTCGTTAACATTTGTGAACAATGTTCGTGAACAACGTTCGTGAACAACGTTCGTAAACAATGTTCACGAATACATATTTATTAATAAAACTCTTTTCAATATGCTAAATAAATAATAAAATAAAATAAAATAAATTTAAATTATCAATTTTAATAACCAATCAAACAAGGTTGAATTAAAAGTTTCAAACAATCAAACAAACTTGAATTGAGAGCTTGATAACATCTGAACGAACCAAGCTCAAGCCAAGTTTGAATTGAAAGTTTGATAACATCTAAACGAACCAAGCTCAAACCAAGCTTCAAACAAGCTCAAGATCATAAAAAATAAACCAAGCCGAGCTTGAACACTCATTTCAAAAGATTGGTTCATTTTAAGTTCGACTCGGCTTGACTCAATTATCTTATCAAATAAGTTTAAACATCCCAAAGCTTAACTCAGTTCGACTTATTTATAATCCTATTCAATTGAGAAAGTCGAACAAGACAAGTTCTGAAGGAAGAACTCTTGACACTTGAGAATTAAGGATTTATAAAGGTAAATCATAGATTTAATTTATCTAAATCATAGATAGAAAATATTATTAATTGGATCAATAAAATAGAATATATTTTTTTTACTATAAAGAAGTTCGGAATAGGACGAAGGTGAGATCAGCACCGATATGGTATGATAGCTCAGAATTTATTGATGGAGAAAAACATGGGAGAGAATGACGTGCCTTCCAAATCTTCAAGCCAGAATTGTCAAAGATAGGGAGGTTGGAGACAGACCCCACCGATTCTCCCTAGCTCGGACACCAGTGTTGAACCGTTCAGGTTTGTCTCTTTCTTGAGAAGGCGCGACGCGGTCAAAGGAAGAAGAGGAGCCGGCGCCTTCCGACCGCCTCTCTATCGGTTTCCCATTCATCGTCGACCCTAACCCTAACGCCGACCACCATTTAATTCAATCCCTAGAGATCTCGATTCTACCGCCGGGAGACAGAGAGAGGAGGAGGATCTGATCGTGGAGATGGAGCAGTGTTGGACTTTAATCAAAGTCCTTGGAAAGATTGGGTAAAGATGAAGCTTCGGCGACGAGGCCGCCGAACCCGGCGATGCCTTACCGAGAGGACTGCTGGAGCGAGGACGAGACTTCTTCGCATGTCGACGCCTGGGGAGACCGCTACATCGAGCTCAACCGCCGAAACCTCCGCCAGAAGCCGTGGCAGGAGGTTGCCGACGCCATCAACTCCCATCGTGGGACCAGCCGCCGGCTGTCCTGCACCGATGTCCAGTGCAAGAACCGGATCGACACGCTCAAGAAGAAGTACAAGGTCGAAAAGTCCCGGGTCGCCGGCAGCGGCGAGAGCCAGTAGCCCTTTTTCTTCCAGCTCGACGCCCTCGTCGGATCTGCCCCGCCGCCAACCTCGAAGAAACAATCCGGGTCGCCACCGCTTGCTCTGGCGCTCCCTTCCCATCAGAAAGGTTCCTCCTTGCCCGTCACCTCCGCGTGCGACCGGCGAAGTCGAAGAAGAAGCGTACTGCCGTCGCCTCCTCCGCTGTGGACATCCCTTTCTTCAGGTGCGCTGCGGTTGCAGCGGCTACAGAAGGCAAGAACGATATCGACGAGGCCGAGGTAATTGTGAAGATGGTTCTTTCGGAGTCCGTTTTACCCGCCGATCGTTATCTAGAGTCGTTCTAGGCATTCTCCACCCATCCATTGAAGTGGAGATGAAGGTGGTGGCGGCTTTGGAAGAGAAGAAGTCCGCCATGGTTGAAAAGGAAGCAGAGGAGGATGCATCCAATTGTGATCTTGATGGAAGTAATTCAAACATCTCCGCCTCAGAGGCTGCTACTATCATCAATTCCAGCCTTGCCACCACTCCTGCTGTTCCTTCAGATATGGAAGTATCAAAGATGGAGTTCGATGCCAATGCAATTTTGCAACATTGCAAGGACAGTCTCCAGGGAGAAGCAATGCATTCTCAAGGAGCATTTGCTATTTTTTTCCTTCAGTTTTGATGGTGTGAAATTTTCAGCTTTTGAAAGTGACAATGGTATTAGTGCCACAGGCAATGTTGATGTTGTGGAAGAAGCAGTCTTAAAATCGAAAGTGGATAGTTTTCCGGTGTCTGAATGGCAGCAAGGGAAGGTGGATAGTATTAAGGAGGTATCCATACCACCACATCTAATGGTAGGTGACTTCAAAGGAATAAAGGTCCAAGAAGCAAAGCCTATGATCAGGAATAAACTCCTAGAATCAGGAGATGCAGTTATGTACAGGGAGCCTGAGAAAAAAATCATGTCCAGATCAGGTGATGAGTGTGTTGTGGCACACAGGTCAATGGTACATCACCTATGGTGAGGCTGAGTGGAGGACTAAGGCTGAGGATTGTTTAGCCAAGATGAGCTCACACTAAGTTGGCTTAATCCATGGGCATGTTCTCCTTCTTTTGGATTTGGCACATGTCTTCCTTGGGATGAGCAATTTCTGGTCGAATCACTTTCATATTCAACACTTTCTATGGCCTTCTATACTGTTGCTCATCTATTGCAATGCGGAGACATGTATGGATTGGATCATTCTTCCGTGAAGCCAGAACAAATGACTGATGATGTCTGGGATTATATCTTTGGTGGAGGTCCTCAGCCAAAATCAGATGTCCCTATGGTTCTTCTTAACAAGATGAAGCAAGAATTTGACTATTGGTACCCATTTGATCTTCGTGTAGCAAAGACCTTATTGAGAACCATCTCACTTTCTATAACTATAACCATACAACACTGTTCTCTGAATGCCATTGGCCTTGTGGCTTTCGAGGCAATGGACATCTTATGCTGAACTCTTAAAAGATGTCTAAATCAACTGGAAATTTCAGGACTCTTCGTCAGGCAATAAAGGAATTCTCCTCTAATGCCACGAGGTTTTCCCTTTCAGATGCTGGGGATGGAAGAAGTCTGAATAAAGCTCTTAAGACTGGATTCTATGACCTTCAAGCTACTAGGGATGAATAGAGGCTATCTTGTGAGCCAGTAGAGCATGTTTGGCATAATATTCTAAAGAAGGATGGTTTTATTGTAAATGCTGGCTAGCCTGTTTGATGCACCAGGCCTTACTCTAAAATTTGATAACAGTACGTGCTTGCTAGATGATCTTCCTCTTGGAATATCATCTGAACTCGAGGATGAGTTTTTTTCAATCTTGGACGACCGAAGCAGGAGGTTCTATAAACTTTTATAAAAGAAATAAATTATTCCAATGAACTTATGATATTTATTAAATTCTTTAAAATTAAGTGTTAGGTTGAATTTTTTATGGAAAAGAAAATGAGATGCGTGTTGATGATCAAATAAAAAGGTGAAATAAGTTTTTTTTCTAAAGTAGAAAGTGGGTTAAAATTTTCCTTACCCATGATCAAAAATATACATACTCAAATATTCAATTCTTTAATTAGGTCTAAAATTCTCTCTGTATCCTCTTGAATATCAAATTCCCGGTTGAATTCAGATAAAACCACCCTTCAGTTTTACCCTTCAAGACGAATAGAACAAGTTTTGAATTAAGTATTTACCTTCCTAGTAAAGAAGACAACAAGTCATGGTGGGATGAAGTCACAAGATTTGGATCTTCGTGCCGCCTCTCTCCAAGGTATACAATATATAACTGAAAAAGGAAGATCAAACATATTTTCTGATTTCAATTGTCGTCTTCTTCGTCTAGATATGATTCTTTTTTCATTAATTATGTGTACATATGTATATAGACATATAGGAAATAAAGAAAAGGCAGTAGGACTCTAACCTTTGCCGATGGTTGACTTCCATTTACTATCATCTGGAAGGAGTTGAAAGTGAAGAGAAACAGAAGGAAGGAAACTAGAAGATGCTGTGAATCCATCTCGATTTAGCTTTGGAGGAGAAAACTCATTGTTTTGGGCACAATTTATAATCAAAGATTGCAAGTAAGATAGAGGTTGGATTTGATATAGTCAATCTTAATTAATAGATGGACAAAGATGAAATTGTCTCACCAACTCTCCAGTTTGGACAAGTTCAAGGATACTTTTCATTATTTACATCTTAATTTGATAATGAGTTTATTAATCTAACAATTATGTTAAATTAAGTTGGATCTCAATTTGAAATTCATAACTAGATGAATACAAGCATTAAGTTTGGACGAGTCCTACTGAAGTTTATTTGGTTTACTCGAGGAGGTCGAACTTTAGTCAGGCGGGCCACGAATCAATTGAGTTCGCTCAAGTTTTGTCAAAGTTGGTTGAGAATTTTTTTTTTTTAAAAAAAAGGTTCAAAAACTAAGTTAAAAATGATATCATATTTTAAGTGAAATGTTTTCAAATAATCTTCATAACTATGCTCTTCAATCTTCATATTTAATTAATAAATTAACCAATTCTGACTCTTGACTTTGTCCATTTATTTATTATCAATACTACTTTTAACTAAATCATTATCCATTAACTTGACTCCATAAGAAACATGGATTCACATTCTGCATTCTTTGTGAATTTATGTGCAATTCAATTATGCATAAAATAATAATAATAATAACAAGTGCATTTTCATTATCTAAAAAATCATTAGACCAAGTAAATTAATCATGGATGTCTCTGCTAATCCCATTAATTAATTCAAAGACAAACACGAGATAAGTACCACACACTTTCATTGTCCTTTCAAAATTATTTTTATTCAAAATTTACTGAGGAATCTAACTATCTTGATTTCTCGGCCAACAATAGGGTACAAATAAGAAAAACAATATTATAGTAAAATCTTCAAAAATATTTCATAAAAACACTGAGACACATGTTCCGTAACAGAAATAAAATGGCTTATCCAATACCTTGAAAATATTTTTCCACGGTTCTTTTCCAAGTCACATTTGTGTTTAAATTTGATCTATTAGGTATGAATGTACAAGTCGGCACCTATTCAAAATAATTTTTTTTAAAACATATTTGAATACATTAAAATCGGAACTTTCACAAGCCTTGAGCTATAGATGTCTTTTCCACTGTAATTGTAGGATTAAGTGAATAATAACACATCCTGTCTAGACAATGACTAAGAGATCAGTTATAATTAAGTGGTTTTATAAACTGAGGAATTATGCATTATATATAATAAGTGTTTGACGATATGTATACTTTTTTGTTGTTTTTTCCAAACCTGAGGCAGCCTTCAATAGGGAACAAGGTATAAGTTCATGTGGTACAGCCAAAGGTTTTACAAAATCCAAATTTTGTTGTCCCAAAAATTTTCCTCCTTCATTATTCAGTCTGGTCAAGTCAAATAACAAATGCTTGTAAGATTATTTAAAGCTAGCTGATCACAATCTCACACAATTTCATAGAGGAAAATTTCCATAAATCAAAGAATATGGATCCAAACCCCTGTTAATTATGAAATAAACAATAAGACCAGGTCTTCTAAGAAGAGACCCAACTTACCTTAAAAATATAATAATTTTAAAACTTAGACAAGTTTTAAGAATTAAAAAAAAAAGATAAAGTTCAAAACAAAGAATTTAGCCTTATTTTGAACTGCATCACTAGTTATCTAGCTTACAAAGTGTTTTGTTGTATTTCGTGAACAAAAGGCACAATTGAGTTCTAGCTACTCATTAAGATCTTTTTTAGCAAAGATAATTTTAATTTTGGTCCAGACCAGAATAAGTCATTTTAGTCTAAAATAGAATATTTTGATATTTTTATTTTATAGAAAAGAACTATTGTAATGCCGGATTGATTTGATTAGTGAAAGACAATTTATGACCTACTAAATTAACTACCCAACATAGGTTAGTAATATTGAATATATGCCTCAACCATAGTATCAATAGAAAGAAAATATACATAATTCCTAGAATTAAGTAGTGGAAATTAAAGGATGGAAAGTAAAATATATGTAAGGAGAAGGTAGAAGTACAAACATTAGGTGAAATATACGATGACTCTAATATAACATGCGATAAGATGTTATCAAAGTTGAAAATATTAGCTAAGAGTGTACTTGGTGAGTCAAAGGGACATGCACCACTAAGTAAAGAATCTTGATAGTGGAATGAAAACAAGAAAAAGTGAAGGAAAAACGGATAGCTTATAAGGAATTATATATTTGTAAGAACGAAGAAAACTTTAAAAAATATACAATAGCCAAGAAAGAAGCTAAGAAAGTAGTGAGTGAAACAAAAAATGAAACTTTTGAACGATTATATCAAAAATTGGATACAAAAGAAGAGAAAAGAGACATTTATAGAATAGCTAAAGTGAGAGAAAGAAAAACAAGAGGTCTTAGCCAAATAAAATGTATTAAAGATGAATGTAATAGGATATTAGTAAACAATAGAGAAATAAAAGAACAGTGGAAGAGGTATTTTCATCAATTTTTTAATAAAAGTTTAGGTAACAAACTTTACTTAGGTAATTTAAGTAGGTCAAATGAGCATAGAAATTTTAATTTTTATCGTAAAATTCAAACTTCAGAAGTAAAACAAACTTTAAATGAGATACACAATGGAAAAGTCGTTGGACCAGATGATATTCCGATAGAGGTATGGAAGTGCTTAGGGAAACAAGGTATTGAATGACTTACAAAATTATTTAACATGATATTGAAAACTAAAAAAATGCCTGATCAATGGAGGATAAGTACTCTAGTTTCCTTATATAAGAACAAGGAATATGTATAAAATTGTACAAACTATAGGAGTATTAAACTAATGAGTCATACTATGAAACTTTGGAAAAAAGTAATAAAAAAAAGATTAAGGAAGGAGACCATAGTGACAAAAAATCAATTTGGGTTAATGCCTAGAAGGTCGACAATAGAAGTTATACATCTTCTTAGATAATTAATTGAAAAATATCGGGAGCAAAAATAAGATCTACACATGGTATTCATTGACTTAGAAAAGACTTATGATAGACTCCCAAGAGAAATTATATGGAGAATTTTAGAAAAAAGAGGTGTTAACGTGACATATATTGAACTAATTAAGGATATGTATGAGGATATAACGACCAGAGTAAAGACTTCAGGCGGAATAACTGAAGCATTTCCAATAAAGATAGGGTTACATCAAGGATCAGCTCTAAATCCCTATCTTTTTACACTAATTATAGATGAACGCACTACGCACATTCAAGACACATTATCGTGGTGCATGCTGTTTGCAGATTATATTATTTTGGTAGATGAAACACGTGAAGGAGTAAATGCTAAACTAGAATCTTGAAGGGAAACACTACAAGGGAAAGATTTTAAGCTTAGTAGACTAAAGACATAATATATGGAATTTAAGTTTAGCAATATTAGAAGTAATGAAACAATTGTTAAGATAGGAGAGGATGAGTTGCCCGGAATCGAGAGATTTAAATATTTAGATCATTTTTACAAAATAATAGAGGGATTGAGAGAGATGTCTTACATAGAATACAAGTAGGATGAGTGAAATGGAGGGGAGCGTTGAGTGTTTTATGTGACCGTACGTAAAGTACCTCTTAAACTTAAAGGTAAGTTCTATAAAACCGCAGTTAGACTTGCTATGTTATATAGAGTTGAATGTCGGATTGTGACTCGAACACATGAGCAGAAGATAAGAGTTGCAAAGATGAGGACGTTAAGATGGATGTGTGAACATACGAAGATGGACAAGATAAAAAATGAGAACATTAGAGAGAAAGCCGGAGTTGTATCTATTGAGGAAAAACTCTGAGAGACACGTTTACGATGGTACGAACATGTACTTCAACAACCAATAAATGCTTCAGTTAGGCGATGTGAAATTATGATAAACATGCATATCAAACGAGGAAGAGGAAGGCCAAAAAAGACTTGGTTAGCAACAATAATTCAAGATAAAATTTATTTAAATATAGATGATAATATAATAGGAGATAGAGCTCAATGATATAAAAGAATTCATACAGCCGACCTCATCTAGTGGGAAAAGATTTTGTTGTTGTTGTTGTATATTAGTGTTTAATGACATGATATGTCTTTGTGATTTATTGACTATCACACACAATTCACTACTTAGGAGGTGTCCGAGAAGTGATCTTGTATAGTAACTCGAACAGCTAAAGGAATTCACACCAAGTGCTTTCCCCCATCACTCCATGTCAAGCTTCTGAAGTTGAAGTCTCCTTGCACCGCATGCAGTGAGGTGAATGTTAGAGCAAAAGTATGTACCTTGTTGAAAGCATTGAACTTGAAGACTGAAGGCCCCACAATAATCTTAGCACCCGGAGGTGATTCTACTACTGCTCTGTATATTGTATCTGTGTCGCCTACGTTCGTGACGGTTCTCTTTATTGAGACAGATGATTTGAGATCAGAAATGGATACGGAGGGCAGATTCAAGTGATACAAATGAGCATCCACCAAGTCACAATTTGATGCATCATTAGTGCAGTTAAAGAACTTGAAGTAATCATTTGGATCAACGTCATAAATTAGTCTGGGATCCAAAGCTCTGTTATGATTGATGTGACCACCACCGAAGTCGAAAGGATCAGCGAGCTTTCGAGGAACTCCATCCGCTTCGATAGGGAATTGCGTTGGTCGTGTAAGCTTCATAAAAGGGCAATATTCATATGATCAACAAAATTTGCTCAAAGAGTTTGATGGAAGAACTATAATAAATTTGATGACTAATTAATGACTTACCAGTAGTTATGAGTGCGGATTTAATAACAGCGGGAGACCATTCTGGATGTGTTGCTTTGAGAAGAGATAATGTTGGAACCCCAAGGTGTTTTGATGTGATCAAACAAGCTAAGTTAGGTCTTGCGTTGTCTAACCCTTGTGTCTAAGTGTGCAGGAGCTTAGGAACACAGGAAGTCGAGCAGAAGACGCGGCTAGCGAGAAGGACGGCACGGGGAGAGAGGCCACGGGCTCAGTGCGTCCGAGGGATGAGGTGACCGCGGAAGATTACACCGGTGGATGAGAAGAACACATGCGACGTTCGAGGGATGAGAAACCGGGGAGGAAGGCTGCTCGAGGAGAAGGCCGGAATGTGGGTTCGGGTAAGCCCTATTCCTGATGGCTGAGATCACCCAAACTAGTGGAGCCGGAGCGAGAAGCCCGGACCGAGACGAGCTAAACCGGAGCAATGGTCCCAGACTGAGAAAAGTCAACCCTGTTGACTTTCCTGGTCCGGGCGCTCGGAAGAACCATTTCGGGCGCCCGGACCAGTCCGGGGTGCCTGGAACCCTTCCGAGCGCCCAGACCTGGATATATTCCAGATCACGGTCAAACCGCTATCTGTACATTGGGGGATAAAATTTTATCTCCCCCAGGATGCTCGAGCCCTTCGGGGCGCCCCAAACAGTACTATAAATATAGTACTGTTCTGCACAGTTTAATCAATTCACTTGTAATCCATTTCTCTGTACTTTACTTTTCTGTCTGTGCTGTTAACTCTATAAGAGGCTACTCCGCCCAAAGGAGACATCAGATAGTGCACCACATTTGCCTTGGATTAGCAATCTCCTGATTGCAAACCAAGTAACTTCCTTGTGTTTGTTTTCTTTTTATTAGTCTCTTTATTTTTATTACAAGTGCTTTTATTTAGTTGAAAATCCGAGAAAGGGTTGTTTTATTTTGTAGGGCAATTCACCCCTCCCCTCTTGCCAGCCTCCAAAGGGACCAACAAGTGGTATCAGAGTAAGGACGCTTCAGGAGGACTAACAGCCGATCGAAGCAACGAGATTGCCGGACCAAGCATCGTTCCACTAAAATTTAAGGGGGACTTCGCACACTAGAAGCGTCATATGGAGGTATTTCTAAAAACCGATTTTGAAATTCTTCTAATTATAAAATATGATTTTGTAGCTCCTACTAATCAACATAGAGAAGAAAAAGAAGAGAGATTCTGAACGAAGAAGGAGCAGAATGATTCCGTAGCGAACAATCGAGCGGAGTATCACCTGTTGAGCGTGCTGCCGCCTCAAGAAGTCAACCGCGTCGGAAACTACTCGTCAGCTAAAGAACTCTGAAAAAAATTCCTGGAGCTTCAAGAAGGCATGTCCGAAGCCAAACTAGCAAGAAGAGACATCTTTGGGAACAATCTGACAAACATCCGTCTGGAAAAAGGTGAGAAGGTAGCCGATCTACACGCGAAGGTAAATGAATTAATTACCGATCTCGAGAACCTCGGTGAAACGGTAACCAACCGAGACACTATACGCTACACACTCAACGCGTTTCCCAGAACTCCAGAATGGACGTCAATCCTTGACGCCTACTACATTTCAAAGGACCTGGAGGTAAGTACCTTAGAAGAGTTATTTTCTACTCTTGAATTACATGAAACCAGATGTGCAGGGACAACAAAGGAATCAAGCCAGATTATGGCGCTAAACGCAACCAAAAATGATGAACCCGAGTCAGACTCAGAAGAAGATCAAGAAGCATATATGGTAAGAAATTTTAAAAAATTCTTTCGATCTAATAAATTTAAAGAAATGCAGAATAAGAAAAATCCAAGAAATAGAAGAAGGGTTCATTGCTACCAGTGTCAAAAGGAAGGACACTTTAAAGAAGATTGCCCAGAATTAAAGAAGCACAAAGTCAAGATACCTAAGAAGCACAAGATTCTAAAAGCCACTTGGGACGACACTTCATCATCTGAATCCGAAGTACAAGAATATGCCGGACTAGCACTGATGGCGAGCTATGAAGGGCAAAGTACATCGAAACCCAGTATCGATGAAGGGGGAGCGACTTCAGACGAATGCAGCAAAACAGGGGGAGAGTCAGACTTCAAGTCTGATATGGTAAGTGAGGTATGCCTATTACCTCATGATCAACTTTATTTTGGTTTTAAAGCTATGGTAAAATCCATGTACAAATTAGAAAATTAAAATGTCAAATTAAAAAAAATGAAATTTTAGAAATAAAAAGAATTTTGGCAAAATCTTGTCTAATAGAAGACTTTGATAAAATAAAATTTGAAAATGATAAATTAAAAGAAGAAATAGAAAATTTGAAAAAGACTACATGTTCAAATATTTATGCTTTTAAAAATTATAGAGGATTAAACTAGTATTATAGGTTTCAGCAAAATCAAATCAGGAAAATATCAAAAGCCTATGTGCCTAGAAAATACTTGATTAACTTTGTAGGAAGGAACCTCTATTGGGTTTCAAAAACTTGTTTAATTTAAAAATTAAAATTAGACATAGCATTTTCAGCAAGAAAATTAAACATTTAATTTCTTTTTGCAGCTTTGTCTAAGAAAGTGGTTGTTGTTCCAATAACCAAGAAGGCCTAGTGCCTCGCCACTGCCTGGAAGCCAAGTATCGAAATAAGAGTTTAATTGACTAACTGAAAAAGTATTAAATTAATTTTAAAAAAAAATACTTTAAAGGGTTACTCAATTTGTTTAGAAAAATATTTAAAAAAAATATGTTGAAAATATGTTTAGAAATTTGCTTCAACACTTATGAAAATTTCTTCTGTTGAAAATATATTTCTAACTTAGAAATTTAACTTAGAAATCTTTTTTGAAAATTACTTATTCCGTTGCACACAATTTATTTTTAACTTTGAAAACTAAATTTTCTTTTAAACTTAGAATTTCTTTTTACTTATGAAAATTTTCTTAAATTTAAAAAAAATATTCTTAAATTTCTTCTAAAGAAAATTAAAAATAGAAATTTGTTTACTAAGAAATTTTTGCATACTTAAATTTTTTGGAAAATTCTCAAAAATTTCTAACTTAGATTTTTTTTACTCAATTTTTTTTTAATTTAGAGTTAACCTTAGACTTGTCAAATAACCCCATTTTTTATGTGATCAAAGGGGAAGAAGAATGTTAAGTCTAGGGGGGAGGTATAAATTTTTTCTATTGAAGAATCTTTGCACTTATTTGCAAAATTTTGTTTTTACTTTATGTTTGTTTTACCCAATCTTAACTTGGGTTGCTCACATCCAAAGGGGGAGATTGTTGGAACTCCAAGGTGTTTTGATGTGATCAAACAAGTTAAGTTAGGTCCTGTTTGTTTTAACACTTGTGTCTAAGTGTACAAGAGCTTAGAGCACAAGAAGTCGAGCGGAAGACGCGGCTAACGAGAAGGACGACACGGGAGAGAGCCGACGGGCTCGGTGCGTCCGAGGGACGAGGTGACCGCGGAAGAGTACACGGTGGATGAGAAGAACACACACGATGTTCGAGGGATGAGAAACCGAGGAGGAAGGCTGCTCGAGGAGAAGGCCGGAACTTGGGTTCGAGTGAGCCCTATTCCGGATGGCCGAGATTACCCAAGCTAGTGGAGCCGAAGCGAGAAGCCCGGACCGAGATGAGCTGAACTGGAGCAAAGGTCCTATACCGAGAAAAGTCAACCCTATCGACTTTCCTAGTCCGGGCGCCCGGAACCATTCCGAGCGCCCGGACCAGTTTGGGGTGCCCGGAACCCTTCCAGGTGCCCGGACCTAGATATATTCCAAATCGCGGTCAAACCGCTATCTGTACATTGGGGGATAAAATTTTATCCCCCTCAGGGCGCCCGGACCGTTCGGGGCACCCCAAACAGTACTATAAATATAGCACTGTTCTGCACAGTTTAATCAATTCACTTGTAATCCATTTTCGCTGTGCTTTACTTTTCTATCTGTGTTGTTAACACTGTAAGAGGCTACTCCGCTCAAAGGAGACATCAGATAGTGCGCCACATTTGCCTTGGATTAGCAATCTCCTGATTGCAAACCAAGTAACTTTCTTGTGTCTGTTTGCTTTTTATTAGTCTCTTTATTTTTATTACAAGTGCTTTTATTTAGTTGAAAATCCGAGAAAGGGTTGTTCTATTTTGTAAGGCAATTCACCCCTCCCCTCTTGTCGGCCTCCAAAGGGACCAACATATGCTACTCCGGAAACATGAGGGCATGAGTTGCCACGTCATAGACGTGTGCCGACCACAACTTTTTGCCTTTCGCGTGCTTCCCGTTGATCACGAACACCTTCTCTCCCTTCAAGACGCATCTGATAAGAGGCTGCTCTGGGATTGGCTTTGGTGCGCCTAGGCGCCAGGCATCGGAGAGTAGGTCGTAGATGTGCACATCATCGGTATGGCGGTTTTCCAGCATGTCACATCCGCCGATCACCACCAGCTCACACTCGATGACCATGGCATTGCTGCAACCCTTCTTGTTGTTGGGGTGGTTGACGACCAGATGCCGCATCATGCAGACACCCGTGGCAAGCTCGTATAGGGCTAGGTTCAACTTGCCGACGGATGGCAAGAGCTTTCCCTAAAGGAGCAACGCGACGACGCAGTGGGAGAGGTCGACGACCTTGCGGATGCGATAGAAGGACGACGAGTCGAGTTTGTTCTTCCAACGCTTGCAGACAACCCGAGTAGCGGGGATGGCGTGGAAGGGGAGGCGCAGGAGGCACTCGAGAGTGATGTCGTCCGACAACCCTGGAATTAGATTGGCCTCCATGGTATTCTGCGAGACAAGCTCCGTAAGGTGGGAACGATGGAAAAAAGAGACAAATAATAGGGAAAGAGCAAGAATTAATATGAGAGTAATAAAATTATTGTTCATTGATATTTGCCCTAAGGACAATACAATATATAATGTTCAAAAAGTACTTGGTCAATTTAACCAATTAATAAATAACAGAATTATTCTAATAATTATAATATAATTATTAGAATAATTCAAATACTAATTTGATTTGATTTAGTGATTTGATCCGGTCAACTCTAGTAATTCTCTTTTATCTCTTTTACCCCCTAACAAACTTAACGGGAGATCTTTGACGTTGAGTTTGTTTGCTAACTTGTTGAAACGTTGTCTGGATAATAGCTTAGTAAAGATATCAACGATTTGATGTTCAACAGAAATATAAAAGATGGATAACTGCCGAGTTGCCACACGTTCACGGACAAAATGAAAATCAATTTCCACATGTTTTGTACGAGCATGAAATATTCGATTTGTTGTGAGATATGTTGCTCCGATATTATCACACCAAATTTTTGGTGCAATATTTGATGCAAGATGAAATTCAGAGAGAAGTGATTGAAGCCAAATAATTTCTGACGTTGTATTTGCTATAGCTTTATATTTACCTCAGTGCTTGAACGAGATACTGTAGGTTGCTTTTTCGAATTCCATGAGATAAGATTTCGTCCAAGAAATATTACATATCCACTAGTAGAGCGTCTATCTTCAGGAGAACTTGCCCAATCTGTATCACTATATGCATGTAAATCTCGAGACGATTGACAATATGAAAGAAGACCATGTAGAATAGTATCTTTGAGATAGCGAAGTATTCCTTTTATATTATCCCAATTTTGTTCAGTTGGAGTATGCATGAATTGAAAAGAACGATTTACCATAAAAGTAATATCAGAACATGTGATAGTGAATTGTAAGGCTTCAACAATACTTTGATAAATCTGTGGATCAGACAGAGCAGGAGAGGATGAAGTTGAAGAGTTGTTTATAGCAATTGGTGTAGAGACCAGATGTGCTCCATCCATTTTGGCTCTTTGAAGAAGTTCAGTAATATATTTGGTCTGAGAGAGAAGATAGCCATCCTCATGTGGAATAAGCTCAATATCAAGAAAAAAATGAGCAATACCCAAATCTCGAGTAGGAAATTTTTTATTGAGATAGATCTATTATTATATTTGTGAAATAGAGATGAGTCAATCTTTGATCCAGAAAATTCTTGAGCTTGTAACCAATTAGATAGTCGATGAAACCATGCACGAGGAGCTTGTCGAAGACCATAAAAGGATTTCTTAAGTTGGCAAACATGAGATGGAAATTGTGGATGAATGAACCCAGGTGTTTGCTCCATGAATACATTTTCCTCAAGATAACCATGAAGAAACGCATTTGAAATGTCTAATTGTCGTACAGGCCAATTAGTACTAACAGCTATTGATAATAATAGTCTGACAGATGTGATTTTGATGATTAGGCTAAAAGTGCCATTAAAGTCAATACCTGGTTGTTGACTAAATCATTTAGCTACAAGTCAAGATTTGTGTCATTCAAAAGAACCATCAGCTCGATGCTTAAGATGGAATACCCATTTAGAGCCCACAACATTCATTGAGAGAGTGCGTGGAACTAGACTCCATGTTCTATTTCGAAGAAATGCATCAAATTCAGTAGCCATTGCACTATGCCAGTTTGGATCCTTGCTTGCTTGTGTAAAACAAGTTGGTTCAATAGGTTTTGAAGAGACCACTAGAGCTCATGGAAGGGGATATCGAGTTGCATTTGGTGGGCAACGTTCATAAATGTCACTAATGGGAAGCATGCGACGAGGAGTATTATCATCTGAATCACTTATTGATAGCGACAAGGAAGTAGGCTGACATGGTGATGTAGATGATAGACTTGCATTATCCGAGAATCTAGAACTAGAGAGAATATTATCTTCGACCGGCGAGGCTTCCAAAATTGGAGCAGCAACCTGAGATGATTCTGATGCAATAGGGGAGTTATTAGAGAGTTCTGGAGCAGAACCTAGGATGCCATCACTTCTGACAATATTAGGTGGCATCAAGAAGGTGCCACTTGTATCTGGAGGAGAGATCGAAGAAGCTATCGAAAAATGGAATAGAGACTCATCAAAAGTAAAATGTCATGAAATATAAATTCGTCCTGTTGGTATATGCAAGCAGCGATAACCATGGTGCAAATTGCTATAACGAGAGTCAAGTTTGTATTTAGAATAGGGGCATAATCATGGATAACATGCACAACCAAAAATTTGAAGGAAAGTGTAATCAGGGTTTGATTATAAAGTTTTTCAAAAGGACACTTATGATTGAGCAATGGAGTAGAAAGTCGATTTAAGAGATATACTATAGTGCTAACAGCTTCATTCCAAAATTTACACGGAACCGATGCATGATAAAGAAGAGCTAAGGTAGTTTCAACTATATGTCTATGTTTTCTCTCAACAGAGTCATTTTGTTCTGGAGTGTGAGAACAAGAAACTCGATAAACAATTCTACAAGAGATAAGATGACGATGGAGAGCTTGATATTCGCCTCCCCAATCAGAATGAAAAAAAGAGTATTTTACGATTAAAATATCGTTCAACTTGAATTTGAAAATTACAAAATACAACAACAATATCAACAACGACAACCAAGCCTTTTCCCACTAGATGGGGTCAGTTGTATGAATCCTTTTACGCCATTGAGCTCTATCTCCTATTATATCATCATCTATATTTAAATAAATTTTATCTTATTTTATTGTTGCTAAGTCTTTTTTGGCCTTCCTCTTCCTCGTTTGATATGCATATTTATCATAGTTTTACATCGCCTAATTGGAGCATCTATTGGTCATCGAAGTACATGTCTGTACCATCTTAAACGTGTCTCTCGGAGTTTTTTCTCAATAGATACAACTCTGACTTTCTCTCTAATGCTCTCATTTCTTATTTCTCCATCCTCGTATATCCACACATCTACCTTAACATCCTCATATATGCAACTCACATATTCTACTCATGTGCTCGAGTCATAGTCCAACATTCAGCTCCATATTGTTGGTTGCTACTCGGAAAACCTAGAGGTTCCACTGTACAAAAATTTTGTACAAAGATCTGAACCTTTTCCTAGCTACCATGTGTTCTTTTAAATTAAATTTTGGATCGCCTGCGGAACTTAACACGTTTGATCCAAAACTTAATCTATTCGTTCTTTTAGGTTTTGACTTGGGTCTCCTGCGGAACTTAACACGTTCGACCCAAATCGCCTTAAATTATTAATTCCATTAAATATTAATTTCCATAATTGGTTCCCAGTACTGACGTGGCGAGGCACATGACCTTCTTGGATATGGGAGCAACCACCACCGACTAGACAAAACCTTTTATAGAAATCTAATATTTAATTTCCTAAAATAACTTTAGGTTAACCGAAAAGAACAATCAAATCACAAGGAAAAAATAAAACAAAAGAACACAACTTCGAAAAACATATTCGAAATACTAGAACGTAAGCCTCTTGTATTTGGTATTATTTCCATAAATAACTAGCATGATGCGGAAAGAAAAATTACTAGTTATACCTTTTAGAAAGACCTCTTGATCTTCTACCGTATTCCTCTTCTAACCTCGGACGTTGTGTGGGCAACGATCTTCCGAGATGAGAAACCACCAAGCACCTTCTTCTTCTCCTAGCTAGGTTCGGCCAACACAAAAGAAGCTTCACCAAGGACGAAGAACAAAACACCAACCAAGCTCCAAGGGATACAAGCTTTCTCTCCTTCTTCTTCTTCTTCTCCAAGTAGTATCCGGCCACCACAAGAACTCCAAGCAAGAGATAAGTTTCGGCCACCACAAAAGAGGAAGAAAGGAAGAGGATGGCCGGCCACAATAATTTTCTTCAAGGATGAATAATTTCGGCCACCACCAATGCTCCAAGGGATGCTAAAGATGAGATTTGCTTTCTCTCCTTCTTCTCCTTCCTTGATCCGGCCACAAACAAAAGCTCCACCAAGAAGATAGGTTTCGGCCAACAAGAGGAGAAGAGAGAAAGGGAAGGGCCGGCCACCACACCAAGGAAAAGAGGGAGAAAAATAATAGAGGTTGTCACTCATGAAGGCACCCTCACCCCTTCTTTTATATTCCTTGGCCTAGGCAAATTAGGAAATTTAATTACAATAAAATTTCCTCAATTTCCTTGACATAATTTAATTGAGAAAAATAAAATAAAATTTCCCCAATTGAAATCTTATGGCCGGCCACATCAATGAAGAACAAATTGGACAAGTTTCAATCAACAATTAAAACTTCCTAATTTGTTTCCGGAAATTTTAAAAAATAAAATTTCTCTTCAAAATCTCTTCATGGTTGATAAAAGGAAATTTCTATAATTTTAATTTTACAACATGTGAATAATTTTTTAAAGAGAGAATAAAATATCTCACCAATCTACAAATAAGGAAAAAGATCTAATCTCTTTCTTTAATCTTTTGTAGATCTTTTACAAGAGAGATATTTTAATTTTAATTCTCTTTAATAAATTATATCTCCCACATAATAAAAATTAAAATTAAAATCCTTTTTTAATTTAATTTGGCCGGCCCCCACTAGCTTGGGTTCAAGCTAGGGCCGGCCACCCAATCTTATACCTAGGTCGGCCCTAGCTTGTTTCCAAGCTAGCTTGGCCGGCCCCCTTTAAGTGGGTATAGAAGGTGGGTATAGGTGGGTATAGTACTCTATAAATAAGAGACTACGATAGGGACCGAGAGGAGGAATTGGTTTTGGTCTCCCGATAAAATTAAGCATCCCGTGTTCGCCCCGAACACACAACTTAATATTATCAATAATAATTCATTCCACTAGAGAACTATTATTGAACTACCGCACCAATCCCAAATTACATTTTTGGGCTCCTTCTTATTATGAGTGTGTTAGTCTCCCTGTGTTTAAGATATCGAATGTCCACTAATTAAGTGAGTTACTGACAACTCATTTAATTAATATCTTAGTCCAAGAGTAGTACCACTCAACCTTATTATCATGTCGGACTAAGTCCACCTGCAGGGTTTAACATGACAATCCTTATAAGCTCCTCTTGAGGACATTATCAACCTAGTATCTCTAGGACACAGTTTCCTTCTATAATCAACAACACACACTATAAGTGATACCATTTCCCAACTTACCGGGCTTATTGATTTATCGAACTAAATCTCACCCATTGATAAATTAAAGAAATAAATATCAAATATATGTGCTTGTTATTATATTAGGATTAAGAGCACACACTTCCATAATAACCGAGGTCTTTGTTTCTTTATAAAGTCAGTATAAAAGAAACGACCTCAAATGGTCCTACTCAATACACTTTGAGTGTACTAGTGTAATTATACAGTCAAGATAAACTGATACCTAATTACACTACGACCTTCCAATGGTTTGTTCCTTTCCATTATGGTCGTGAGCTACTGTTTATAATTTATAAGGTACTGATAACATGATCCTCTGTGTGTGACACTACACACCATGTTATCTACAATATAAATTAATTGAACAACTACATTTATCATAAATGTAGACATTTGACCAATGTGATTCTTATTTTTAGATAAATGTTTATACCAAAAGCTAGGCTTTTAGTATACACTCTAACAATCTCCCACTTATACTAAAAGACTAAGCTGCTATATCTGTTGCCATACATCTGATTCCTAACCCTTCAACATGTCCATCAAAAGCTCTTGCCTTAAGGACCTCGGTGGAAGGATCTATAGGTCATCACCTGATGCAATCTAGGCAGCAACAACTTCTCCTCGTTTATACGATTTCTCGTATTGGGTGGTACTTGCGCTCTATTGTGTTTACTTGCCTTATAGACTTATGATTTCTTCGAGTTTGCTACTGCACCAACATTATTACAATAAATTGTAATAATCTTTGGACAAACCAGAAATCATATCTTAGTCTATCTTGAGGTTATTGAGTCATTCAGCTTTTATGGCTACCTCAGAGGCTTGCCATATACTAAGCTTCTATGATAGAGTCCAGAAAAACACCTATGCTTATCACTCTTCCATAGTTATAAACACAAAACCTCGAGGTTGACTTACTATTGTCCCTATCTGATTGGAAGTCAAAATCCATGCAACCCACAAGGACCAAATTAACTGCCTTGTAAGCTAGCATATAATCTCTAGTGCCTCTAAGGTACTTCAATATATGCTTTACTGCAGTCCACTGTCCTTGTCCAGAGTTACTTTGATATCTGCCAACTATGCCCTTGGCAAAACAGATTTCTTATCTCGTGCATAGCATTCATTAGGCTTCCGACAGCCGAAGCATCAAGAACTGCCTTTCTTTCCTTTATCTCCTTTGATGTCTACAGAGACATATCTTTAGATAAAGTTACTCCATCCTGAAAAGGTAAGAAACCTTTCTTGGAGTTTTACATGCTTTAAAACGAGCAAGGATTTTTTAGTTGTATGCAGCTTGGGATAAGTAAAATATTCTTTTCTTGCGATCCCTTATTACTTTGATCTCAAGAATATATTCATTCTCCCAAGTCCTTTATATCGAATTGTTTGGATAACCATACCCTTACTTCTGACAACATTTTGATATTGTTTCCAACTACCAAAAATGTTATCTACGTATAGTACAAGAAATACCACTACGCTTCCATCACACCTTTTGTATACACAAGACTTATCCGGTTACTAAATAAATCCATAGGTCTGAATTACTTTGATAAACCGGATGTTCCAAGACCTTGAAGCTTTGCCTCAGTCCATAGACTGATTGAGCTTTACACAAGATGCTCTTAGCCCTTTGCAATGAAACCTTCTGGTTGCTTTATATGGATGCTTTCTTCAAGACTTCCATTAAGGAATGCTGTCTTGACATCCACTTGCCAAATAGATAAAAGAATCCGGATAGACTTAAGCATGGCTACCAGTAAAAAAAATTCCTTTTTCATCAAGCCTTGCTTTGAAGGTTTCTACCTTCCTGTCTATCCCTCTTTTCCTATTATAGACCTTTGACACCCAAAGGCTTTTACACCACTTGATGGTTCTACAAGCTTCCAGATTTTATTAGAATACATATATTCTAATTCTATTATTCATTACTCTTTGCCAAGATGCTGCATATTCATCTTGGAGTGCTTCGTCATATGTCCGGAGATCAGGTTCATGTCCTTCAGGGATCGAGTTCAAAAACTCTCCCAAAACATGAATCTTTTAAGGTTGCTTAACAACTCTCCCACTACGACAAGGCATTTTCTGCAATTGTGTATCATTTGTGATACGTGTTGCAGTTTTCTTGTGGTATCTCATCTTGTACAGTTGGTACTAGATTAGACATGTCTTTTATTATTTCCTTAAGAACAAATTTACTTATGAGCACGTGGTTCATTATATAGTCCTTTTAAAATCAGTCATTGATGCTAACAATGACCTTCTGATTTTTAAGACTATAAACCTACTTTTGTTTATCTAGGATAACTTACAAACAAGTGAACTCCTATCCAACTTATCATTATCTCTCTTTAACATATGTGCTGGATTACCCGAATCTGAATATGCTTCAAAATAGGCTTACGCCTATTCAGCAATTCTATATGAGTAGAGAGTTCTAACTTGGAAGGTACTATGTTCACTTTCGTTTTCAGAGTTTTATCCTTAAAACAAACTTGGTAATTCTCTGAATAACTCATCATCTATCTAATTATTCCATAAGAGTCCTTTACCTTCTTTCTACTACACCATTATGTTGGGGTGTACCAGATGCAGTTAGTTGAGATTGAATCCCTACTTCTGATAAGTGACTCCTAAATTCTCCCAAGAGGTATTTGCCACTATGATCTCACCATAGTGTCTTTTTACTTTGTTGTTTCTCCACATCAGCCTAGTACTTTTTGAACTAATCAAAGTACTTAGTCTTGTTGGTTGCTACTCGGAAAACCTAGAGGTTCCACTGTACAAAAAATTTTGTACAAAGGTCTGAACCTTTTCCTAGCTACCATGTGTTCTTTTAAATTAAATTTTGGATCGCCTGCGGAACTTAACACGTTTGATCCAAAACTTAATCTATTTGTTCTTTTAGGTTTTGACTTGGATCTCCTGCGGAACTTAACACGTTCGACCCAAATCACCTTAAGTTATTAATTCCATTAAATATTAATTTCCATAATTGGTTTCCAGTACTGACGTGGCGAGGCACATGGCCTTCTTGGATATGGGAGCAACCACCACCGACTAGACAAAACCTTTTATAGAAATCTAATATTTAATTTCCTAAAATAACTTTAGGTTAACCAAAAAGAACAATCAAATCACAAGGAAAAATAAAACAAAAGAACACAACTTCGAAAAACATATTCGAAATACTAGAATCGTAAGCCTCTTGTATTTGGTATTATTTCCATAAATAACTAGCATGATGCGGAAAGAAAAATTACTAGTTATACCTTTTAGAAAGACCTCTTGATCTTCTACCGTATTCCTCTTCTAACCTCGGACGTTGTGTGGGCAACGATCTTCCGAGATGAGAACCACCAAGCACCTTCTTCTTCCTTGCAAGTTTCGGCCATCAAAACATCTTCTAGGATGAAGAGGTTCGGCCACCACCACCATGTTCCAAGGGATGCTAGAAACGAGGCTTGCTTTCTCTCCTTCTTCTCCTTCCTTGATCCGGCCACTAACAAAAGCTCCACCAAGAGATAAGTTTCAGCCAACAAGAGGAGAGGAGAGAAATAGGGCCGGCCACCAAAACCAAAGAAGAGAGGAAGAAAAAGAATAGAGTTGTTCACCATGAAGCCTCCTCTACCCCCTCTTTTATAATCCTTGGTCTTGGCAAATAAGGAAAAATTAATAATACCTGCCTTAATTCTTTTTCCATGAAAAAGAAAAATTAATTAAAAATTAATTTTCTTTTCCAACTTATTTGGTCGACCACCTACAATCCACAAATCAAGGAAAGTTTTAATTAAAACAAAAATTAAAACTTCCTAATTTGTTTCTAGAAATTTATAAAAATTTCTCCAATAATTTTATCCCTTCATGATTGATTAATAAAAAGGAAATTTAATAAATTAAAATCTTTCTTTTAAACATGTGGATAAAAAGAAAGTTATCTCTAAAAATTAAAATCTCTTTTAATCTACAAATAAGGAAAGATATCAAATCTTTTCTTAATCTCTTGTAGAAATTTATAAAAGAGAAAATTTAATTTTTAAACTTTCTTTTAAATCATGAACATGGTTAAATAGGAAAGTTTTCTTAAAATTTAAAATCCACCTTTTAATCAACAAATAAGGAAAGATTTCAAATTTTAAACTCTCTTTTAAACATGTAGATGATTTACAAATAAGAAAAGTTTTTACCAAAAATTAAAACCATCCTCTTAAACTACAAATAAGGAAAGAGATTAATCTCTTCTCTTAATCTTTTGTAGAAAGCTATAAAAGGAAATTTTTAATTTTTAAACTCTCTTTTAAAATCATGATATCCACATAAGAAATAATTTCAATAAAAATTCTTTTTAATATTCTAGTGGCCGACCACCTAAGCTTGGGACCCATGCTTTGGCCGGCCACCTACATGTCTCATCCACTTGGACTTGGCCGGCCCTAGCTTGGGTTCCAAGCTAGCTTGGCCCCATTGGATGGGTAAGAAGGTGGGTATGCGGTGGGTATAAATCTCTATATACTAGAGGCTATGATAGGGACCGAGAGGAGGAATTGGTTTTGGTCTCCCGATGAAATTAAGCATCCCGTGTTTGCCCGAACACACAACTTAATTTCATCAATAATAATTCATTCCACTAAAGAACTATTATTGAACTACCGCACCAATCCCAAATTACATTTTGGGCTCCTTCTTATTATGAGTGTGTTAGTCTCCCTGTGTTTAAGATAACAAATGTCCACTAATTAAGTAAGTTACTGACAACTCACTTAATTAATATCTAGCTCCAAGAGTAGTACCACTCAACTTCATCGTCATGTCGGACTAAGTCCACCTGCAGGGTTTAACATGACAATCCTTATGAGCTCCTCTTGGGGACATTCTCAACCTAGATCACTAGGACACAGTTTCCTTCTATAATCAACAACACACACTATAAGTGATATCATTTCCCAACTTATCGGGCTTATTGATTTATCGAACTAAATCTCACCCATTGATAAATTAAAGAAATAAATATCAAATATATGTGCTTGTTATTATATTAGGATTAAGAGCACACACTTCCATAATAACTGAGGTCTTTGTTCCTTTATAAAGTCAGTATAAAAGAAACGACCTCTAATGGTCCTACTCAATACACTCTAAGTGTACTAGTGTAATTATATAGTTAAGATAAACTAATACCTAATTACACTACGACCTCCAATAGTTTGTTCCTTTCCATTTTAGTCGTGAGCTACTGTTTATAATTTATAAGAAACCGATAACAGGATCTTCTGTGTGTGACACCACACACCATGGTATCTACAATATAATTTAATTGCACAACTACATTTATCATAAATGTAGATATTTGACCAATGTGATTCTTATGTCAAGATAAATGTTTATACCAAAGGCTAGGCTTTTAGTATACACTCTAACAATCTCCCACTTATACTAAAAGGCTAAGTCGCCATATCACTGCCATACATCTGATTCCCAACCCTTCAACATGCCCATCAAAAGCTCTTGCCTTAAGGACCTTAGTGAAAGGATCTATAGGTCATCACCGATGCAATCTAAGCGGCAACAACTTATCCTCGTTTATACGATTTCTCGTATTGGGTGGTACTTGCGCTCTATTGTGTTTACTTGCCTTATAGACTTATGGTTTCTTCGAGTTTGCTACTGCACCAACATTATTACAATAAATTGTAATAATCTTTGGACAAACCAGAAATCATATCTAAGTCTATCTTGAGGTTATTGAGTCATTCAGCTTTTATGGCTACCTCAGAGGCTTGCCATATACTAAACTTCTATGGTGGAGTCCAGAAAAACACCTATGCTTATCACTCTTCCATAGTTATGACTTTACCTCCTAAAGTAAACACAAAACCCCGAGGTTGACTTATTATTGTCCCTATCCGATTGGAAGTCAAAATCCATGCAACCCACAAGGACCAAATTAACTGCCTTGTAAGCTAGCATATAATCTCTAGTACCTCTAAGGTACTTCAATATATGCTTTACTGCAGTCCACTGTCCTTGTCTAGAGTTACTTTGATATCTGCTAACTATGCCCTTGGCAAAACAGATTTCTGATCTCGTGCATAGCATACATTAGGCTTCTGTCAGCCGAAGCATAAAGAACTGCCTTTATTTCCTTTATCTCCTTTGATGTCTACAGAGACATATCTTTAGATAAAGTTACTCTATCCTGAAAAGGTAAGAAACCTTTCTTGGAGTTTTGTATGTTTAAAACGAGCAAGGATTTTTTTTTTTTGATGTATGAAGCTTGGGATAAGTAAAATATTCTTTTCTTGCGATCCCTTATTACTTTGATCTCAAGAATATATACATTCCTTCATATCGAATTGTTTGGACAACCATACCCTTACTTCTGACAACACTTTGATATTGTTTCCAACTACCAAAAATGTTATCTACGTATAGTACAAGAAATACCACCGCGTTTCCATCACGCCTTTTGTATACACAAGACTTATCCGGTTACTAAATAAATCCATAGGTCTGGATTACTTTGATAAACCGGATGTTCCAAGACCTTGAAGCTTTGCCTCAATCCATAGACTGATTGAGCTTACACAAGATGCTCTTAGCCCTTTGCAATGAACCCTTCTGGTTGCTTTATATGGATGCTTTCTTCAAGACTTCCATTAAGGAATGCTGTCTTGACATCCACTTGCCAAATAGATAAAAGAATCCGGATAGATTTTAGCATGGCTACCAGTGAAAAAGTTTCCTTTTTCATCAAGCCTTGCTTTGAAGGTTTCTACCTTCCTGTCTATCCTTCTTTTCCTATTATAGACCTTTTACACCCAAAGGCTTTTACACCATTTGGTGGTTCTACAAGCTTCCAGATTTTATTAGAATACATATATTCTAATTCTGTTATTCATTACTCTTTGCCAAGATGCTGCATCTTTATCTTGAAGTGCTTCATCATATGACCGGAGATCAGGTTCATGTCCTTCAGGGATCGAGTCCAAAAACTCTCCCAAAACATGAATCTTTTTAGGTTGCTTAACAACCCTCCCACTACGCCAAGGCACTTTCTGTAATTGTGTATCATTTGTGATACGTGTTGCAGTTTCCTTATGGTATCTCATCTTGTACAGTTGGTCCTTAAGAACAAATTTACTTATGAGCACGTGGTTCCTTATATAGTCCTTTTCTAAAAATCAGTCATTGATGCTAATAATGACCTTCTGATTTTTAAAACTATAAACCTACTTTTGTTTATCTAGGATAACTTACAAACAAGTGAACTCCTATCCAACTTATCATTGTCTCTCTTTAACATATGTGCTGGATCACCCGAATCCGAATATGCTTCAAAATAGGTTTTCACCTATTCAGCAATTCTATATGAGTAGAGAGTTCTAACTTGGAAGGTACTATGTTCACTTTCGTTTTCAGAGTTTGTCCTTAAAACAAATTTGGTAATTTTCTGAATAACTCATCATCTATCTAATTATTCCATAAGAGTCCTTTACCTTCTTTCTACTACACCATTCTGTTGGGGTATACCATGCAGTTAGTTGGGATTGAAATCCAACTTCGATAAGTGACTCCTAAAATCTCTCAAGAGGTACTTGCCACTACGATCTTCCATAGTGACTTTTTACTTTAACATTTCTCCGCATCAACCTTGTACTCTTTGAACTAATCAAAGTACTTAGTCTTGCGGTACATTAAGTAAATTTATTTGTATCTTGAATAGTTGTCTATAAAATAGACAAAATATTCAATACTACCTCTTGTCTGGATAGTCATAGGATCACATGAACCGATTTCAACATATCTTTGACTCCATACCCCTTGGACTTAAAAGCTTCTTGGTTATTTTCCTTCCAAGTAAGACTCGTAGGTTGGAAAGATTTCCACTACCAATGAACCCAAAAGTTCATCAGCTACCAATGAATCCTACTCAAGTATAACCTAGCTTTAGATGCCAAAGATATAATTGGTTCATTTCCGAAGGTTGCTTTCTCTTAAAATTAGAAGATGTATTACTAATTTCCATTTGTTGCATCGTGGGAGTTATTGGATTATAAATTGTCAACCATCATACCAGAATAGATAACTTCCCTATTTTTCTTGATAACAACTTTGTTATCAAAATAGACACAATATCTATAATAGTTTAGAAACTGAAATCAGGTTCTTTCTAAACTTGGTATGTAAAGACAATTACTTAAAATCCATATTTTATTCTTATCAAAGGATAAACATCTCCCACTGCAACAGCTACCACTTTTACAGTAGTGCCCATGTGGACGGTGATTTACCTTTCATTTAGTTGTCGGGTTTCCTGGAACCCTGCAATGAATTGCAGACATGATTAATGGCATCTTGTATCTACACTCCAGGTTCGGGTAGATAACACCACTAGACATGTTTCAACTAATGAATTAAATACACCTAAATTGTTCTTAGTTCTAAGAAGACAGTCTACCTTAATGTCCAAGTTCTATTTCCAATCATTACAATTGGGACTACTAAGTCTTTTCTATAGTATGACTACTAGGGATTGACAAACATCCTAAGAATCACAAAAATATTTGGTCAAGATCAACTCCTTAAAATCCCCATGAATTTTGTATGCCACGATAGTGTGGACATATACAAAATCAAAGAGGAGATTTTCTCCATTAATAAAATTAATAATTGATCTGTCTTTGATCAAATATTTGGTCAAAAACTTTTGAATTTAAAATAACATTGATTCCTCAAACAATATTATTTAAATTCACCAACACCTCAAACACCGTGAATTTTGCATGCCACGTTAGTGTGGACGTATACAAATTCAACATTTGTAAAAGGAGGGTTTTAACCCATTAATTTTATTATCTTGTCAACCTAACTTTTTGACAAATAAAATTAATAGTTGGTGTCTTTTGGTCACACAAATAATAGCAGTGACTCCGATGGGGAGGATACTATTAGGTGTCTAAGTGTAAACCATTACTTGACACTAAGTCCATTAATAAGATTATGCCCCTTCCGTTGGAGAAGATCACACGCTCTTAATTAACTTCCTATAGTCATCCAAAAATGGAAGTCTGTTCTAGTGATCCACAAACAAGCTCATCCGTTATGGAGGAAGGCACTCAGAGCCAACGCGCAAGCTTGTTTGCATCACTTACAAACCAGTAATGGAGACCATGAGATTTATTTAAAAATCCCTCTCCCACTTAGTTATTTATAAACGAGGAATTTTAACTATACTAGTCTACTAGTCATGTATACTAACATGCTCACATAGCACAATATAAAAGCAATAAATAGAAAATCTAATTTTCAACTATTATGGCTTTTATCTATTGTTGTCCTCCATGTGTCACCAACCTTAGCTGCTGCCATCTTTGGCCACCGCCACCGGGTCTAGTTGTCACATCCATCTTGCTCCTTGTTCCGCTGCGCCTCTGGTCCTCAAAAGGTTCCATGCCTTGCAAGATTCGATCCGCGACATATATAGAATTTTTACATTTTTCGATCCTGTATTCCTCGAAAGAATGTACATGTAAACTAGATCGAACATAAAATAAAATTTACATCCATCGATCCTATATTCCATAAAAGGAATGTACATGTTTCTAGATCAAAAAATAAAATCCTAATAAAACTAAATACAGCTCATGCTGTATTTTATAATACAATCATGCACACACAATAAAATGCCCTTGACATGTCCAAGGGTCCAATCACACACATAATAACTATAAGCCATAATAGTTGGATCCTGCATCCACAAAGTTAGCACATCCTACTATTATCCTGCCTAAATTATGTATGACATGTGCATAATTAAACTAATACCAAATACACAGAGGCAAAACCCTAGCTCTGATACCAATTGTTGGTTGCTACTCGGAAAACCTAGAGGTTCCACTGTAAAAAAATTTTGTACAAAGGTCTGAACCTTTTCCTAGCTACCATGTGTTCTTTTAAATTAAATTTTGGATCGCCTGCGGAACTTAACACGTTTGATCCAAAACTTAATCTATTCGTTCTTTTAGGTTTTGACTTGGGTCTCCTGCGGAACTTAACACGTTCGACCCAAATCGCCTTAAGTTATTAATTCCATTAAATATTAATTTCCATAATTGGTTTCCAGTACTGACGTGGCGAGGCACATGGCCTTCTTGGATATGGGAGCAACCACCACCGACTAGACAAAACCTTTTATAGAAATCTAATATTTAATTTCCTAAAATAACTTTAGGTTAACCAAAAAGAACAATCAAATCACAAGGAAAAATAAAACAAAAGAACACAACTTCGAAAACATATTCAAATACTAGAATCGTAAGCCTCTTGTATTTGGTATTATTTCCATAAATAACTAGCATGATGCGGAAAGGAAAAATTACTAGTTATACCTTTTAGAAAGACCTCTTGATCTTCTACCGTATTCCTCTTCTAACCTCGGACGTTGTGTGGGCAACGATCTTCCGAGATGAGAACCACCAAGCACCTTCTTCTTCCTTGCAAGTTTCGGCCATCAAAACATCTTCTAGGATGAAGAGGTTCGGCCACCACCACCATGCTCCAAGGGATGCTAGAAACGAGGCTTGCTTTCTCTCCTTCTTCTCCTTCCTTGATCCGGCCACTAACAAAAGCTCCACCAAGAGATAAGTTTCAGCCAACAAGAGGAGAGGAGAGAAATAGGGCCGGCCACACCAAAGAAGAAAAGAGAGGAAGAAAAAGAATAGAGTTGTTCACCATGAAGCCTCCTCTATCCCCTCTTTTATAATCCTTGGTCTTGGCAAATAAGGAAAAATTAATAAAACCTTCCTTAATTCTTTTGCCATGAAAAAGAAAAATTAATTAATTAAAAATTAATTTTCTTTTTCCAACTTATTTGGCCGGCCACCTACAATCCACAAATCAAGGAAAGTTTTAATTAAAACAAAAATTAAAACTTCCTAATTTGTCTCTAGAAATTTATAAAAATTTCTCCAATAATTTTATCCCTTCATGATTGATTAATAAAAAGGAAATTTAATAAATTAAAATCTTTCTTTTAAACATGTGGATAAAAAGAAAGTTATCTCTAAAAATTAAAATCTCTTTTAATCTACAAATAAGGAAAGATATCAAATCTTTTCTTAATCTCTTGTAGAAATTTATAAAAGAGAAAATTTAATTTTTAAACTTTCTTTTAAATCATGAACATGGTTAAAAAGGAAAGTTTTCTTAAAATTTAAAATCCACCTTTTAATCAACAAATAAGGAAAGATTTCAAATTTTAAACTCTCTTTTAAACATGTAGATGATTTACAAATAAGAAAAGTTTTTACCAAAAATTAAAACCATCCTCTTAAACTACAAATAAGGAAAGAGATTAATCTCTTCTCTTAATCTTTTGTAGAAAGCTATAAAAGGAAATTTTTAATTTTTAAACTCTCTTTTAAAATCATGATATCCACATAAGAAATAATTTCAATAAAAATCCTTTTTAATATTCTAGTGGCCGGCCACCTAAGCTTGGGAACCATGCTTTGGCCGGCCACCTACATGTCTCATCCACTTGGACTTGGCCGGCCCTAGCTTGGGTTCCAAGCTAGCTTGGCCGGCCCCATTGGATGGGTAAGAAGGTGGGTATGCGGTGGGTATAAATCTCTATATACTAGAGGCTACGATAGGGACCGAGAGGATGAATTGGTTTTGGTCTCCCGATGAAATTAAGCATCCCGTGTTCGCCCCGAACACACAACTTAATTTCATCAATAATAATTCATTCCACTAAAGAACTATTATTGAACTACCGCACCAATCCCAAATTACATTTTGGGCTCTTTCTTATTATGAGTGTGTTAGTCTCCCTGTGTTTAAGATAACAAATGTCCACTAATTAAGTAAGTTACTGACAACTCACTTAATTAATATCTAGCTCCAAGAGTAGTACCACTCAACTTCATCGTCATGTCGGACTAAGTCCACCTGCAGGGTTTAACATGGCAATCCTTTTGAGCTCCTCTTGGGGACATTCTCAACCTAGATCACTAGGACACAGTTTCCTTCTATAATCAACAACACACACTATAAGTGATATCATTTCCCAACTTATCGGGCTTATTGATTCATCGAACTAAATCTCACCCATTGATAAATTAAAGAAATAAATATCAAATATATGTGCTTGTTATTATATTAGGATTAAGAGCACACACTTCCATAATAACTGAGGTCTTTGTTTCTTTATAAAGTCAGTATAAAAGAAACGACCTCTAATGGTCCTACTCAATACACTCTAAGTGTACTAGTGTAATTATATAGTTAAGATAAACTAATACATAATTACACTACGACCTTCCAATAGTTTGTTCCTTTCCATTTTAGTCGTGAGCTACTGTTTATAATTTATAAGGAAACCGATAACATGATCTTCTGTGTGTGACACCACACACCATGTTATCTACAGTATAAATTAATTGAACAACTACATTTATCATAAATGTAGATATTTGACCAATGTGATTCTTATTTCTAGATAAATGTTTATACCAAAAGCTAGGCTTTTAGTGTACACTCTAACAAGTCTTGTGGTACATTAAGTAAATTTATTTGTATCTTGAATAGTTGTCTATAAAATAGATGAAATATTCAATACTACCTCTTGTCTGGATAGTCATAGGATCACACAAATCAGAATGAACCAATTTCAACATATCTTTGACTCCATACCCCTTAGACTTAAAAGCTTCTTGATTATTTTTCCTTCCAAGTAAGACTTGCAGGTTTGGAAAGATTTCCACTACTAATGAACCCAAAAGTTCATCAGCTACCGATGAATCCTACTTAAGTTAATATAACCTAGCTTTAGATGCCAAAGATATAATTGGTTCATTTCCGAAGGTTAATTCCTCTTAAAGTTAGAAGATGTGTTACTAATTTCCATTTGTTGCATCGTGAGAGTTATTGGATTTATAAATTACCAACCAACGTACCAGAACAGATAACTTCCCTCTTTTTCTTAATAACAACTTTGTTATTAAAAGAGGCAGAATATCAAGTTCTTTGAATAGTTTAGAAACTGAAAACTAGTTCTTTCTAAACTTAGTGCGTAAAGACAATTACTCAAAAATCCATGTTTTATTCTTATCAAAAGATAAACATCTCCCACTACAACAACTACCACTTTTACAGTAGTGCCCATGTGGACGGTGATTTATCTTTCATTTAGTTGTCGGGTTTCCTGGAACCCTGCAATGAATTGCAGACATGACTAATGGCATCTTGTATCTACACTCCAGGTTCTGGTAGATAACACCACTAGACATGTTTCAACTAATGAATTAAATACACCTAAATTGTTCTTAGTTCTAAGAAGACAGTCTAACTTAATGTCCAAGTCCTATTTCCAATCATTACAACTGGGACTACTAAGTCTTTTTCTATAGTATGACTACTAGGGATTGACAAACATCCTAAGAATCACAAAAATATTTGGTCAAGATCAACTCCTTAAAATCTCCATGAATTTTGTGTATACAAAATCAAGAGGAGATTTTATTCATTAATTTTACTTTATGACGAATAAAATTAATAGTTGATCTGTCTTTGATCAAATATTTGGTCAAAACTCTTTGAATTTAAAATAACATTGATTCCTCAAACAATATTATTTAAATTCACCAACACCTCAAACACCGTGAATTTTGCATGCCACGTTAGTGTGGACGTATACAAATTCATCATTTGTAAGAGGAGGGTTTTACCCATTGACTATCTTGTCAATATAACTTTTTAACAAATAAAATTACCTCAAACACCATGAATCTTGTATGCCACATTAGTGTGGACGTATACAAATTCAAACATTTGTAAGAGGGGTTTATTAATTTTATTATATTGCCAATATAGTTTTATAACAAATCAATAGTGGGTTTCCCTTTGGTCACACAAGTGATAGTAGTGACTCCGTTGGGGAGGATACTATTAAATGTGTCTAAGTGTATACCATTACTTGACACTAAGTCCATTAATAAGATTATGCCCCTTCCGTTGGGGAAGATCACACGCTCTTAATTAACTTCCTATAGTCATCCAAAAATGGAAGTCTGTTCTAGTGATCCGCAAACAAGCTCATCCGTTATGGAGGAAGGCACTCAGAGCCAACGCGCAAGCTTGTTTGCATCACTTACAAACCAGTAATGGAGACCATGGGATTTACTTAAAAACCCTCTCTCACTTAGTTATTTATAAATGAGGAATTTTAACTATGCTAGCCTACTAAATATGTAAACCAACATGCACACACAGCACAATATAAAAGTAATAAATAGAAAATCTAATTTTCAACTATTATGGCTTTTATCTCTAGTTGTCCTCCGTGTGTTGTCATCCCAAGCTGCTCCGCCACCGGGTCTAGCTGTCGCATCCATCTTGCTCCTAGTTCCGCTGTGCCTCTGGTCCTTAGAAGGTTCCACGCTTTGCAAGATTCGATCCGCGACATAAATAGAATTTTACATTTTTGATCCTATATTCCATAAAAGGAATGTACATGTATCTAGATCAAAAATAAAATCCTAATAAAACTAAATACAGCTCCTACTGTATTTTATAATACAATCATGCATACACATATAAATGCCCTTGACATGTCCAAGGGTCCAATCACACACATAATAACTAAAAGCCATAATAATTGGATCCTGCATCCACAAAGTTAGCACATCCTACTATTATCCTGCCTAAATTATGTATGATATGTGCATAATTAAACTAATACCAAATACACAGAGGCAAAACCCTAGCTCTGATACCAATTGTTGGTTGCTACTCGGAAAACCTAGAGGTTCCACTGTAAAAAAATTTTGTACAAAGGTCTGAACCTTTTCCTAGCTACCATGTGTTCTTTTAAATTAAATTTTGGATCGCCTGCGGAACTTAACACGTTTGATCCAAAACTTAATCTATTCGTTCTTTTAGGTTTTGACTTGGGTCTCCTGCGGAACTTAACACGTTCGACCCAAATCGCCTTAAGTTATTAATTCCATTAAATATTAATTTCCATAATTGGTTCCTAGTACTGACGTGGCGAGGCACATGACCTTCTTGGATATGGGAGCAACCACCACTGACTAGACAAAACCTTTTATAGAAATCTAATATTTAATTTCCTAAAATAACTTTAGGTTAACCGAAAAGAACAATCAAATCACAAGGAAAAAATAAAACAAAAGAACACAACTTCGAAAAACATATTCGAAATACTAGAACGTAAGCCTCTTGTATTTGGTATTATTTCCATAAATAACTAGCATGATGCGGAAAGAAAAATTACTAGTTATACCTTCTAGAAAGACCTCTTGATCTTCTACCGTATTCCTCTTCTAACCTCGGACGTTGTGTGGGCAACGATCTTCCGAGATGAGAAACCACCAAGCACCTTCTTCTTCTCCTAGCTAGGTTCGGCCAACACAAAAGAAGCTTCACCAAGGACGAAGAACAAAACACCAACCAAGCTCCAAGGGATACAAGCTTTCTCTCCTTCTTCTTCTTCTTCTCCAAGTAGTATCCGGCCACCACAAGAAATCCAAGCAAGAGATAAGTTTCGGCCACCACAAAAGAGGAAGAAAGGAAGAGGATGGCCGGCCACAATAATTTTCTTCAAGGATGAATAATTTCGGCCACCACCAATGCTCCAAGGGATGCTAGAGATGAGATTTACTTTCTCTCCTTCTTCTCCTTCCTTGATCCGGCCACAAACAAAAGCTCCACCAAGAAGATAGGTTTCAGCCAACAAGAGGAGAAGAGAGAAAGGGAAGGGCCGGCCACCACACCAAGGAAAAGAGGGAGAAAAATAATAGAGGTTGTCACCCATGAAGGCACCCTCACCCCTTCTTTTATATTCCTTGGCCTAGGCAAATTAGGAAATTTAATTACAATAAAATTTCCTCAATTTCCTTGACATAATTTAATTGAGAAAAATAAAATAAAATTTCCCCAATTGAAATCTTATGGCCGGCCACATCAATGAAGAACAAATTGGACAAGTTTCAATCAACAATTAAAACTTCCTAATTTGTTTCCGGAAATTTTAAAAAATAAAATTTCTTTTCAAAATCTCTTCATGGTTGATAAAAGGAAATTTCTATAATTTTAATTTTACAACATGTGAATAATTTTTTAAAGAGAGAATAAAATATCTCACCAATCTACAAATAAGGAAAAAGATCTAATCTCTTTCTTTAATCTTTTGTAGATCTTTTACAAGAGAGATATTTTAATTTTAATTCTCTTTAATAAATTATATCTCCCACATAATAAAAATTAAAATTAAAATCCCTTTTTAATTTAATTTGGCCGGCCCCCACTAGCTTGGGTTCAAGCTAGGGCCGGCCACCCAAATACACTAGGCCGGCCCCTTTCTCATGGCTTTTAAGATGGGTATAGGTGGATATAGTACTCTATAAATAAGAGGCTACGATAGGGACCGAGAGGAGGAATTGGTTTTGGTCTCCGATAAAATTACATCCCGTGATCGCCCGAACACACAACTTAATTTTATCAATAATAATTCATTCCACTAGAGAACTATTATTGAACTACCGCACCAATCCCAAATTACATTTTTGGGCTCCTTCTTATTATGAGTGTGTTAGTCTCCCTGTGTTTAAGATATCGAATGTCCACTAATTAAGTGAGTTACTAACAACTCATTTAATTAATATCTTAGTCCAAGAGTAGTACCACTCAACCTTATTATCATGTCGGACTAAGTCCACCTGCAGGGTTTAACATGACAATCCTTATGAGCTCCTCTTGAGGACATTATCAACCTAGTATCTCTAGGACACAGTTTCCTTCTATAATCAACAACACACTATAAGTGATACCATTTCCCAACTTACCGGGCTTATTGATTTATCGAACTAAATCTCACCCATTGATAAATTAAAGAAATAAATATCAAATATATGTGCTTGTTATTATATTAGGATTAAGAGCACACACTTCCATAATAACCGAGGTCTTTGTTTCTTTATAAAGTCAGTATAAAAGAAACGACCTCAAATGGTCCTACTCAATACACTCTGAGTGTACTAGTGTAATTATACAGTCAAGATAAACTGATACCTAATTACACTACGACCTTCCAATGGTTTGTTCCTTTCCATTATGGTCGTGAGCTACTGTTTATAATTTATAAGGTACTGATAACATGATCCTCTGTGTGTGACACCACACACCATGTTATCTACAATATAAATTAATTGAACAACTACATTTATCATAAATGTAGACATTTGACCAATGTGATTCTTATTTTTAGATAAATGTTTATACCAAAAGGTAGACTTTTAGTATACACTCTAACACATATAACATAGCAGGCCTAACTACGGTTTTATAGACTTACCTTTAAGTTTAAGAGGTACTTTAAGGTCACATAAAACACTCGATGCTCCCCTCTATTTCACCCATCTTGCTTGTATTCTATATAAGACATCTCTCTCAATCCCTCCATCATTTTATAAAAATGATCCTAAATATTTAAATCTCTCAGTTCCAAGCAACTCGTCCTCACCTATCTTAACAATTGTTTCATTACTTCTAATATTGCTAAACTTAAATTCCATATATTCTGTCTTTAATCTACTAAGCTTAAAATCATTCCCTTTTAGTGTTTCCCTCTAAGATTCTAGTTTAGCATTTACTTCTTCACGTGTTTCATCTACCAAAATAATATCATCTACAAACAACATGCACCACGGTACTATGTCTTGAATGTTCATAGTGAGTTCATCCATAATTAGTGTAAAAAGATAGAGACTTAGAACTGATCCTTGATGTAACCCTATCTTTATTGGAAATGCTTCAGTCACTCCACCTGAAGTCTTTACTCTGGTCGTTACATCCTCATACATATCTTTAATTAGTTCAATATATGTTACTCTAACACCTCTCTTTTCTAAAATTCTCCATATAATTTCTCTTAACACTCTATCATAAGTTTTTTCTAAGTCAATGAATACCATGTGTAGATCTTGTTTTTGTTCCTGATATTTTTCAATTAATTGTCTAAGAAGATGTATAGCTTCTATTGTCGACCTTCCAGGCATGAACCCAAATTGATTTTTTTTCACCGTGGCCTCCTTCCTTAATCTTTTTTCTATTAATTTTTTCCCAAGTTTCATAATATGATGATGTGTGTAAGTTATATACACTTTTATGTATTCTTGACTCACATCAACTTATATTTCATGAGCATAATCTATGTTTATTGCATCCTATTTCATTATAATGTCATACTTCCATTATATTCTGTTCAGAGATCTGCTCTTTGCTTGTTTTTATTGACAAGACGCTATTTGGAGTGAAAATGGAGTGAAAATGCATACAAGAACAACATTGGAAGAAATCAAGCCAAGGTCGTGTGACCCACACGACCGTGCTCCTCAACTAGAGGCAAATCAAGCCACGATCGTGTGAGCCACACGGTCATGTCAAATTCCCTGTGGCTAGGCAGTACACAGTCGTGCCAAATGGCACGGCCGTGTCAATGTTCTAGAGACAAAGAAGACCACGACCGTGTGACCCACATAGCCGTGCCAACTTTCTAAAGGCGAGGAAGGCCACAGCCGTGTGAATCCACACGACCGTGTGACTTTGGTAGAGAAGAAGTAGGCCATGGCCGTGTGAGCCATACGGCTATGTGACTCAACCCGTGAGGAAGTCGGGTGAGGCCGTGTGGATTCCACACGGCCGTGTGACGAAGAACATGGAGTCGTGCCACACCAAAATAGAGCTGTGCTGAATTCTGGGCAGATTGCAGACCGATCGTAAAACGGCCATAACTTTGCGTTCCGTTTGAATTTTGGGCTGTTCTTCATACCAAAATGTAGCTAACTTCAAGGCCTACAACATTTCTTCAGATTCAACAGAGAGATAGCATTGTCTACCCATGATAAATGGCATGGCCGTGCTTCCCAACCATGGGTTCATCTGGACCTCCGCCCAGACTGCAGACCAAACTTTGAATTGCTATAACTTTCGGCTCGGTTGGAGCCAGGGCTTAATACAATTATTAGATCATAGATAATTTCAATATCTACAACTTTGGTTCAGGGTAAATCACGAGAAAACCTGGTTTAATGGGTGAAAAACCTGGCTTATCAGACCTCTGTAATCCTAGTTTTCCTAGGCAGTTTGGAGGAGTATAAAAGGGTCAAGATCCTCATTTTTTGACTCATCTTGGGTTTGGGACTTCGCCCCTCTCCTTGGGGAAGGATTCTCCCCTTAGGGGGAAACCCTAGAGCTTCATTCACCTCCATCCCTTGACGATCCGTCCATCTCCGGAGCAAGGAGGTACCCCAAGATATCGGAATCATCGGCAAACATCTCTTCTTCCCCTTCTTCTCACATCTAGGGTTGTAAGTATGATTTACTTTATGTTTTGAGGTTGTTCTTCCTTTGCAATGGAGAAGATCTCAGATCTAGGATGTAGGAAGTATTTGTGATGCGATGGAGATGTAAAACTATGTGGATTTGTCATGTTTCTATTCAATGACTTGCTAATGCCTTGTTCATGTTTGATGAAGTGTGTGTGTTGAGCTTGTATATATATCTTTAGCATATTTTATCAAATTGTTGTGTAGAATTATTAATTCCGTAGGGGGATACCCTAGATCGTATGATCGAGGGGGTCGTGACAAGGTTGCCCCGTTAACAGACGTCTAGAGTATCACCTTGAACGGAGAAGTAAATCTCCACAAGGAAATAGAGGATCAGACATAATCACTATTTCTATCTCTTTGTTATTGTGTGTTAGTGTGTTTCTATATTGTATGACCAAGGGGCGTCGTGACAGGGTTGCCCCGCTAATGGACTTCATAGGAATCACTTCCATTTAGTCGCATAGGACATGGAGTAGGAGATCATGCCGGCTTATCCACTGCAGGGGAGAGTCGGTAATGAATCTAACTTCCTACAAGAGCATGAACATAGAGGATACGAACTAAGCAATCTATGTAACATCGCCTAGCATTACAAGGAAACCAAAATCCTAGAATCACACCTTAACCCTGTTGGGATAATTTCCTTAGGTCAATGTTGACCAGTTTGACTAAGTTTGAGTTGAGTCAAGCCTGAGTCAGGATTTGAGTTTTGATGTTTGACAATATAAGGAGATTGCTGGAGCAATCGTCTGGTTGTGGAGATGGTCAAAGGATTGACCAGGTTGATGAGAATACAAGTCAAGTAGGTCAAGGTTGACAGGAGACTTGACTGGGTAAGTCCTAATTGGAGGTTAGACATTTGGAAAGCCCTGGTGAGGAGCAAGGCAACAGGAAAGTCCTAGTGAGGAGCTAGGCAGGAGAAAGTCTATTAGCAATTTCGAGCCCAAAAATCGCTTTTTGCGTTGCGGAAACCTCGAAGCTAGCCACAGATCCGTGCGAAGATAAATAAAATATTCATGTACATGTTTGTCTACACTAGATCTACCTTAGATCTACATGAAAAGGAAGTATTACCCTTATAACGATGCCCTTCGCTTATCCCGCTCGTTCAAATGGTTGTCGGATCTCATAGAGTGTCAAGTGTACACTCCTCTACACGTATCCACACGGACAAAAGGTGGAGAGAACCACTTAGAGTGTGCTAGCACTCTTGAGAGATCTCGACAATGGAGGAGAAGGAGAGAAAAGAAGAGAAGAAGAAGAAGAAGCCTTGAATAAGCACACACTTATTCTTCATTACTATGGTCGACCACTTAATAGAGGTTTTATACCTCTATGTAATACCAAGAGTCATGGGTCTTGGTCTTTCTCATGAGATGACACACAATGATGTAACCTTGATGATGTGGAACATCATCATTGGCCGGCCCATGCCAAGTCACAATGAGGTGTCATTTGGTCCAGTCAAACTTGACCCTTCATCTTCCCTCTCAAGTCAAGTCAAACTTGACCTCTTATCTCTCACGGTTGATCAAATCTACCCTTTGATTCAAATCAATTTAATTTAATGAATCTCTATTCATTGGTTTAGATTGACTCAATGAATCATAGTCTAAATTAGACTCATTCGACACATGAATCAAATTGAGTCCAACTCAATTAGTCTAATTTGGATTACTCTTAATCCAATTTAGTTCATCACATGAACCTAATCCTCTTGGTCCATCATATGAACCTAATCTCCATCTAACTGCCCTTTGTGTGTGATCCTATAGGTTCTTGTAACGTTGGCAATGCTCCTAAACCCATTTAGAAACATAAGCAATGAGCGGTATCTAGCAACACATTATTACTACCCAAGTTACAAGAACGTTGAGATCCAACATCACCATTGTAACTACTAATTGTGACTCTCACAATATGTGATAATGCCCTTCTATCCTTGACATCTAAATTGATCAATTGAGACACAGACCGTATCATCCTCTAATCAATCTATGTCTTGAACTCCAAGTACTCACTCTAATCAAATGAGCTCAATATCTCATATTGACTTATTTGGGCATGACCATGCAATTAGTTGTCTCACTCTATCAAGAATCATGACATCACTCACGTCATATAGGAGGGATAGATCCCATCTACATCACTCACATCCCTCCGCATAATTTGTTACATACCCAGTAGTCGTCTTTATAGTCCACCCATTTACGGGTGACGTTTGACGAAGCCAAAGTATGCAACTCCTTATGTAGGAAACCATGGTGACTTCAGGTCTAAGGACTGATAGTCATACTAATAGTCACATGAGAAAGTATATGACACTCATATAACAATCCATGATAATTTCTCATGGCGGGTCATTCAGTATACATTCTCTAATGCATACTCATGTGTCAACTTGATATCTAATATCCATGACTTGTGAGATCAAGTCATCGAGTTGACTTACATGCTAGTCTCATCGCATTAACATTGTCCCTGAATGTTAATACTTGATTAGGAATGATTAAGAGTAGTGTTCTCTATATCATCTCATTATCAATTCACCCAATCGATTGATATAGATAAGAACCTTCTACTCAAGGACGCTATTATACTCAATTATTTGGCACCAACACAAGTATAATAACCATAAAGAAATGCCTTTATAAAAATATATATATAGGAATATGATACATTGAGTCCATGCAACAATCATTATATGATCGGTTCTAGGGCTCTCACTAACAAAGTCCTGGTGAGGAGCCAGGCAATTGGAAAGTCCTAGTGAGGAGCTAGGCAAGAGAAAGTCCTAGTGAGGAGCTAGGCAATTGGAAAGTCCTAGTGAGGAGCCAGACAAGTAGAAAGCCCTGGTAAGGAGCTAGTCCAAGTGTGATCTTGGCAAAGGAGAAAGTCCTGATAAGGAGTCAGGCAAGTGGAAAGTCCAAGTGTGATCTTGGCAAAGGTTGTAAGTCCAAGCATGTGGTCTTGGCAAAGTAAGTCCTAGTGTGACTTGGCAAGGTATAATTCGACAACTAGGATAAGGCTGAAGGAAGTTCCTGAAGGCAAGGCGTGAAGCATGGGAGATATCCAAGGGACGCAAGGTTGATGGAGGAGGCTAGAAGGCTAGTTCGAGGTTGGCCGAATGTGGCCAAATGCTAGACATGCAGACCCAACAGGTCACAGTTGGCCAAGAGTTGGGTTGGAGATTTTAGACTTGAGCTTGAGTCAAGTCTTGGCTGGTCAATCGATCGGGCAATCGATTGAACCAGGGTCCAATCGATCGAACCAGGGTCCAATCGATCAGTCGATCGATTGGAGTGTGCTGCGATTGTGGGAAGGCCCAATCAATCGGTCGATCGATTGGGATGTGGAATCGCGAGCACAGATGCTTTCCCAATCGATCGGGCAATTAATTGGGAGTTGCCAATCGATTGATCGATTGATTGGGCAGTAGAAGCTCTCACGCGGACACGAGAGAACAGAAAGGTGTTGAATCGATTGGGCGATCATTTCAGGCAGTCCCAATGGATCGATCGATCAATTTGGAAGTGACCGTTGCACAGGATGCAGGTGATGGACGACTGCGATGGAGCGGTGCTGACATGGCAATCGATTGGGGATGAATTCGATCGATTGGGAGCACTGTTTAAAGCTTGGGTGGAGCGTTTTCTTTGCCAGATCTTTACGATCTTTTCCAGCGAGCTTACAGCGATTCTCACGACGATTTCTCCAGCACTCACGCCAGTTCTTGAAGGCACTTGAGGAGCATCTTCAAGGTTCAAGAGGCAACAACAAGTAGCAAGAAGAAAGGGTATTCACTTGTATTCTTAGGGTTTCTTCTTGTATTTGTGTTTGTGTTGTGTGTGAGTTTGTACGAGGCTTCTCCGCCTCCGGCTGCGACCGAGAAGGAGTTGTTCATAGTGGAGATAGTGTGTCATGTGTGGATTCTTGGATTAGTCACCTCATCTTGAGGTGGATACCAAGTAAATCTACTTGTTAGTATTGTGTGAGTCTTGTATTTTATTTCTGCTTCATATCATCATCAAGACGAAGCAAATGACGCAAGGAGCGCGATGAAATACTATTCACCCCCTCTAGCGAGCACATCGGTCCCAACACTTGGTATCAGAGCGAGGTCGCTCTTCTACGGACTAACCGCCAAGAGAGCAAGAAGCTAGAGGAAGAAGATGGAGTCCGAAGGATCGCTCGGATGGAACATCCGGATTCTACCCCCATATGACAAAGAGGACTTCAATTTTTGGAGAAATCAGTTGGAAACATGGTTCCAAATGGATTGGAACCAATGGGTTGTTTTGGAGAACCCATTTGAAGCTCCAACGGACAAGAAGGGTAAGCGCCTTCGACCTCGATATTGGACAGAAGAACAAAGGTAGCAAGCAGAGGCGGATAAGGAGGTAACAAAAACTTTGTTAAATCTATTACCCTCTAACATAATTTTGAGTGTAGGTGAATGCACGAGTGCAAGTGATCTTTGGAAAAAGGTCATTGTCTATCATGAGAACCCCACTCAATTTCAAGGAGTGGATGAGCCTAAGGAGAAGGGCTCATTGGTCCAAGAAGAGAAAGACCAATCCGATGTTGACATAAGGTCAACATTCAAGGAGAAGAAGGAAGAGGAGGAGAAGGAAGAAGATAAGAGATCTTCCACATCTTCAAGAGAGGAAGAGGTGGAAGTATCCACATCCTCAAGAGTTGAAGAGGTGGAAGCACCCACACCCTCAAGAGGAGAAGAAGAAGAAGATGATGCAACATCCATAATGCAAGCTACATCAAATGGAGAATCAAGCATCATACCTACAAGCAAAGGTATAGAAACTTCAATTGTAAAAAATAAAAACTATATCATTTGCTTTGAGTGTAGGGAGCATGGGTACTACTGTTAGAATGTGTACTAAAAGTCTAGCTTTTTGTATAAACATTTACTTAGAAATAAGAATCATATTGGTCAATATCTACATTTATGTGTCAATTTGGGAAGTGAATTGTAACAAGCAAGAATTACAGAAATCTGGGATTCTGTGAATTATGCATTGATAAAGATCTTAAGAAGCTAGATGGAAAGAGAATTGGAATTTTTAGAGGCTAAACGATTACAAGTTGATACAAAATCAAGACATTATGTAGAGATTGCTAAAATCTGCACCTTGCTGCATAACATAGAATTTTAGCCAGTTATTCATGGAAAAATTGAAATCTGGATGTTGTTTCAGAATTGATAGATGTTGATCTTTCTTCACCAGAGTTTAAGTGATTTTTAGGTTGGAAATTGAATACAAATCAGAAACTGAAGTTGAAACCATGAAATTTTTGAAGCTGCAAACCCTTGAATTCTTGCTGAATTTGATTGCTGAATTGTAACATCTTTGAGGAATTTTCTGAAAGAAATTGAAATGGATGTATCAGCTTGATATGTTGAGTGTCAAACTTCAGTTTTATCTTGCCGTCACACTTAAGCTGATCAAGACTTAAACTGAAATTTAGTGCTGTTATCAGAGTTTAAAGCTGGGTAGCAGTAAGTGTATAGGAAATGCATTTCTTTGATCAGTGGAGCAGCTTAAGTCTCATTGATTCTAATTTCTGCAACTTCAAAATCATAGGGAGATGATTTATAGTTTGAGTTGGTATCAAATTGAATTGGAATTCTTACAAATATGAATTTCTGAATTTGCTGATTTCTTAGAGTTGCTAGATAACTGAAATAATCTTGTGTGACTCCTCTGTGATCTGAATTCTAGAAAAGGAATGATCAAGACTCTCACTCAGAAGATGTATACTCAACAAACACTGGATTCAAGTCTTTGGATTCAGAAACTGATAGAAGATTGAACTTGCTGAAATTTTGAACTTGCTAGAAATTCAAAAATACAAAATGTTGTATCAATGGCATGCCAAACTTGTTAAACAAAGGGAATGTTGAAAGAAACTAAATTCTGGCCTAGATTTCCTTCAATTTCAAATTCTGAATCTAAGGTTCAGAATCTCAGAAGTCAAAAAGGGCAGATTTAATTCTAAGTTTTTTTTGGCCTAGTTCTATTTAGAAACCTTTAAGTTGATGTTGGCAGAATTATTGAAGATGAAACAATTCAGATTTGCAATTCTAGAAAATTTGAGTTTCTGCAGCTAGAACTTCAATCTGGAATTGAGTACAGAATTTGTCATGTAGATGTGGATTCTATGATCAAGCTGTTGTTAATATTTGTAAATTTCGTTTCGGTTGTTAACTAATGTGAAGTGGATTCATTTTTTTTTTTAAGAAGTTGAGGAAACAAGTGCTAGCACAAGAGGCTGCAACATAATCCAGAATTTGAATTTTAAAGTGCAGAATTGAATTTGAACTTGGCATCTGAATCATATTTTGTGTCAACTTTTCTTATGAACTTCCTGGACAGTGACTAATACAAGTTTTAGGTCTAATTTGCAATGTCATTTGAGGTTATATATTCAGAAGCTTGGAAGAATGTAGTTGCTGGAATTTTGGAGCAAGAATAATAGTATAGGAGCTGTAATTTTCTGATTTGTTTGTGCCAGTTTTGTATCAATCTCCATATAGAATTTTGAATATGTTTTCAGGCCTGTTGCTGGTTCTGTACCTTTGCTATGTTGAGCTTGAAGCCATTCTGAAAGAGGAAAGGCAGTGAAAACAACCATAGACATGTCTGAATTCTGCAATTACTGCTACTAGATACCAAGTTCTGGGCAAGTGTGTGCCAAGCTCTTCTTGCAAGTATCTATTCAATGGAAGGATCAAACAAAGCTAGGTGTGTAATGAATGCATTTATAAACTGTTTGACACACAGAATTTAGAAACTTGCAGAATCTATAAAAAAGGAAAAATCTACAGGAATCTGAAATGAGATCTGAAATTGTGCCAATGGATACATTTTTTACAAGTCGATTTCTTCATGCTGTTTTGCAGAACTTAATAAAGCCTTGGAAGGAATGCCAAAGATAGAAACATAGATAAAGAACAGAATATGGAGAATGATGAATGAAAAAATGTGGTTTAAAAAGTATCACATTTTTGGATATATGTTGTGTTTCATTGCCCGAGACGGACAATGTTTTAAGTGTGGGGTAGGGAACTTTTCTCCATGAGGTGATTTAAGTTTATTTGAGCTTTCAAAGTGATGAAATGGAAGGTGGAAAAACAGTGAAAAAAAAAATTTGGAAATCAAGAGAGTATCAAGTGTGGAGATAGGGTATCAAGATTCTATGTTTGCATTCAAATTGAAGGAGAGGTTAGCTTGATATGTTGAATTGGTAACGACAAATGGTATTCATCTTTTTTCACATCAAAATGGTCAACTCATCAAGTATATTCCTCCAATACTCTTATCTTCTCAATTTTTTGTTGAATTCTTTACTTTTGCCTATTTCATCCACTTTCATTGTTCTTTTTGACTCCATTTCAATTCTTGATGATAAATCCTTTTGATTCATATATGCTATGTTTATAGTGGTGGAGAATTAGAAATAAGCAAGCTTATCGTAGTGAAATGTTGTGAGTGACATTGAGTGAGCTCCACTAAAATGCATTTTTTAGTGTGAGGGTTAGAATAGGTGAATACCTTGTGAGATTGCAACTTGCTTAATTTTTCAATTGGATTGAAATTACCATACCTACTGATTATTGTTTGGATTGTATTCATGATTGTTTGTGATCTTTAAGATGACCTTAGTTAATTACCTTTTACCATCTTCTAGGTATTGCTAGGGGATTATTGTGAAGATGATTTTTAGTTTTCTTGATTTGAACGGGGCATCCAAGACTAAATGTGGGGGATTTGATAACCATGATTTTGATATATTATTTTGAATCATAATGCATATTTTTATTGGTCTATTCATAGCTTAATCTCACATTTACATCATATTTCATAATTGCATATGATTTTGGATCTAGTTACAAATTAGCTTATTTTCATGGTATTTGATGCTAATATTTGTTTATTATTTTGTAGGCATCAAAAGGGTCATGGACCCGATCAGATCAGGCTACACTTGGGCTCAAATCTAGAGCTAAACGAATCGATCAAGCCTTGGAGTATTTTGGACCTTTCATTGAAGATCAAGCATATCAGAGCCATCCATTGAAGATCCGGCTCATCTAACCTAATGAGGAGTAGATCTGAACCGTAGATGAAGATCATTACTTCTGGATCATATTTTAGGCGATTTTCTACCGTTGATCAAGCTCCGAAGCATCTCAGTCGTTGGATCAGATCTGAGGAGATTTAGGGGGTGTTTGGTTCTTTCCTAGGAATAGGGATCGGAATGAGAATCATTGTATTGTGGAATGAGAATGGGTATGAGCATGGAAATCACTTTTAAAAACAATGTTTGGTTAGTTGCATATTTTCTATCGGAATAAATCAAAATTTCCTTTTTTACCCTTAAAAGAAAATAAAAGAAAAAATTAGATGTGAGAGAAAGATGAATGTGAGAGAAAAATATGATGAAAGAGAATGACGAGAGAGAAAGTCTCGTGAGAGAGAAAGTGTGATGAGAAAGAATGAAGAGAGAGAAAGTGTGATGAGAGAAAATAAGAAAAGAGAGTGTGATAGGAGAGAGCATGATGAGAGAAGATGAGAGAGAAAATATGATGTGAGAGAAAGTATGATGGGAGAGGATGAAGAGAGAGAAAATGTAATGAGAAAAATGAGGAGAGAGTGTGTGATGAGAGAGATTGAGGAGAGAGAAAGTATGGTGAGAGAGAAAGTATGATGAGAGAGAAAGTGTGATGAGAAAAAAAGAGAACAGTGAGTGTGATGGGAGAGATTGAAGAGAGAGAAAGTATGATGAGAGAGAAAGTGTGTTGAGGAAAAAAAAATATGGTGTGTGACAAGAGAGATTGAGGAGAGAGAAAGTATGATGAGAGAAAAAGAAGGAAGAGAGTGCGATGGAAAAGATTGAGAAGAGATAAAGTATGATGAGAGAGAAAGTGTGATGAGAAAAAAAAAAGAAAAGAGAGTGTGATAGGAGAGATTAAGGAGAGAGAAAGTGTGTGATAAAATGATGAGAGAGAAAATATGATGAGAGAGAACAAGGAGAGAGAAGTGATATGAAAGAAAAAATAAATAAATATATTTTGATATTTGATATTAAGGGAGAAAATTTTAGTTTTAGGTCAAGGGTATTTTTGAAATAAGAGAATATTTTGATTGATGAAAATAGGGTAATGACTCATTGAAGGGGAGGTACATGGGAAAGAGTTATTACCCAATTTCAAGAATTCATTCCCTTATTTGCATTCCTATTCCTATAATCCAAACATTAATAATGATAATCAATGATTTCCATTCCCATTCCCCACTCCTATTCCCCTAAACCAAACGCCCCCTTAAAACCCGCGAGAAGCTACAGTGCTTCCGGGGCTCGGTCGCGATTTTCTTCTACAGTGTCTTCGTCTTCTTCGCGTGATTCATAGTTCCCGTTCACCATTCAGATCTGAGAGTGAGTTTTCTTCACCGGCGGCGATTCCCTGAGCTCCGGTGATCATCGTCCGAGGGCACAGAAGCGACAGAGGGCGTTCCCCAGTCCGCGAAGTTGAGCTCTGTCCATTTCGCAATCCGGATTTAGGGGTGTTCTCCAATCCACGATTACCATCATCATCGGAGCTCGAGGGCATTCCCAGAAGCTCCGATCACACTCCCATTTCTCCATTCCATCAGCGAGTCCGGAATCGATCTGATCAATCGATTGGCGTGCGTAATTCCAGAAATCGACGCTGTTTCTTCGCGCGATGTGGATTACACTCGGGTGTGAGCTAAAAGGGCGCCGTTCTCTGAGGGTATGATCATCCGGATGGATTAGTTGGAAGCTCAAGATTTAAAGCCATTTGCCGAAGGGCGTTCTCAACGGCAATTCTGTAGTGACAGCTGTTAGAGTGTATACTAAAAGCCTAGCTTTTGGTATAAATATTTATCTAGAAATAAGAATCACATTGGTCAAATGTCTACATTTATGATAAATGTAGTTGTTCAATTAATTTATATTGTAGATAACATGGTGTGTGGTGTCACACACAGAGGATCATGTTATCAGCACCTTATAAATTATAAATAGTAGCTCATGACCAAGATGGAAAGGAACAAACCATTGGAAGGTCGTAGTGTAATTAGGTATTAGTTTATCTTAACTATATAATTACACTAGTACACTTAGAGTGTATTGAGTAGGACCATTAGAGGTCGTTTCTTTTTATACTGACTTTATAAAGAAACAAAGACCTCAGTTATTATGGAAGTGTGTGCTCTTAATCCTAATATAATAACAAGCACATATATTTGATATTTATTTCTTTAATTTATCAATGGGTGAGATTTAGTTCGATAAATCAATAAGCTTGATAAGTTGGGAAATAATATCACTTATAGTGTGTGTTGTTGATTATAGAAGGAAATTGTGTCCTAGTGATCTAGGTTGATAATGTCCCCAAGAGGAGCTCATAAGGATTGTCATGTTAAACCCTGCAGGTGGACTTACTCCGACATGACGAACTACTCTTGGACTAAGATATTAATTAAGTGAGTTGTCAATAACTCATTTAATTAGTGGACATTCGACATCTTAAACACAGGGAGACTAACACACTCATAATAAGAATGAGCCCAAAATGTAATTTGGGATTGGTGCGGTAGTTCAATAATAATTCTTTAGTGGAATGAATTATTATTGATGGAATTAAGTTGTGTGTTTGGGGCGAACACGGGAAGCTTAATTTCATCGGGAGACCAAAATCAATTCCTCCTCTTGGTCCCTATCATAGCATCTTGTATATAGAGATTTATACCCACCACATACCCACCTTCTTACCCAACCTATAGGGGCCGGCCAAGCCAAACTTGAAGCTCAAGCTTAGGGTCGGCCAAGCCTAAAGGTTGAGCCTTAAGGTGGCCGGCCAATTGCTTGGAGCCCAAGCTTAGGTGGCCGGCCACATCATATTAAAAAGGGATTTTTATTAAAATTATTTCTTATGTGGATATCATGGTTTTAAAAGAGAGTTTGAAATTTAAATCTTCCCTTTTATAACTTTCTACAAAAGATTAAGAAAATATTTGAAATCTTTCCTTATTTGTAGATTGAAAGGTAGATTTTAAGTTTGAGAAAACTTTCCTTTTTAACCATGTTCATGATTTAAAAGAGAGTTTAAAAATTAAATATCTATTTTATAAGTTTTTATAAAAGATTAAGAAAAGATTTGATATCTTTCCTTATTTGTAGATTGAAAGGAGTTTTTAATTTTTAGAGATAACTTTCCTTTTTGAAAATTATCCACATGTTTAAAAGAATGATTTTAATTTATAAAATTTCCTTTTTGTAATCCACCATGAAGGGAAAAATTATTGGAGAAATTTTTTATAAATTTTCGGAAGCAAATAAGGAAGTTTTAATTTGTGTTTAAAATTTTATTTGCTTAGAGATTTGAATGTGGCCGGCCATTGTAATTGAAAAAAGGAATTTAATTTTAATTAATTAAAATTTTCTTTTTTCATGGCAAAAAAATTAAGAAAGTTTTTATTTAAATTTCCTTATTTGCCAAGACCAAGGATTATAAAAGAAGGGGTAGAGGTGCCTTCATAGCGAACGACTCTATTATTTTTCTCCTCTCTTTTTCTCCTTAGGTGTGGCCGGCCCCTCCTCTTTCTCTCTTCATCTTGTGGCCGAACCTCATCTCATCCTTGGAGTCCTTGTGGTGGTCGGATCTTGCTTGGAGAAGAAGGAGAGAAAAGGAGGTGATATTTCTAGCATCCCTGGGAGCTTGGTGGTGGCCGAACCTCTTCATCTTTGGAGGAGCTTTTGGTGGCCGAAACCTAGAAGAAAGAAGAAGGTGCTTGGTGGTTCTCATCTCGGAAAATCGTTGCTCACACAACGTCCGAGGTTAGAAGAGGAATACGGTAGAAGATCAAGAGGTTATTTTTGCTTACAAAGAAAGGTATAACTAGTAATTGTTTTCCGCATCATACTAGTTTTCTTTGTATAGTTATTTTTGGAAATACCAAACACAAGAGACATATGATTCTAGAGTTTTCAGATTTGTTTCGAGATTGTGTTTCTTTTCTTTTATTTTTTGAATTTGTGATTCGATTGTTCTTTTTGGTTAACCTAGAGTTATTTAAGGAAATTAAATATTAGCTTTCTTTAAAAGGCTTTGTCTAGGCGGTGGTGGTTGCTCTCATATTCAAGAAGGCCATGTGCCTCGCCATGCAGTCCTGGAAGCCAATTTTGAAAATTAATATTTAATGGAATTAATAACATAGGTGGATTTGAATCAATAGTGTTAAGTTCCGCTTGCGATTCAAATCTAAATCATTAAGAACAGATAAGTTAAATTTGGAATCAATGATGTTAAGTTCCATCTGCGATTCCTAATTTAACTTCTAAAGAACACAAAATGTTATTTAAGGAAAGGTTCGACACTTGTACAAAATTTTTGTACAGTGGAACCGGTACGATTTTCCTAGGACTAACCAATAACAGCAGGGAGAAGAAGCTGCATTGTCAGATCTGTGTTGTTGAACGTTTACTTAACTTGCATTTTTATTTGAATCCTGCAATACCCTGCTCAGATCTAAAGATTTGTTAGTATAGCATACATTTTAGTCTTTGCTTTTCCTTTCTTATTTCAGTTCTTGTTTGAATCTTCTCTGAAATTCAGGTTCCAATGTTTTCTTCTTTGCAATTCTGATTTTATTGAGTTGTGCAATCTGAATCTTGATGAGTTATTCAATGAATTTGCAATTTAATCTTTGTTTTGAATTAGGAATTCTGATAAACACTAGTTGTTTAGATTGGTAATTTAGCTAACTAACTTTCATTCTATGCATTGGAGTTGTGGTACTGTGCTTAAGTTTGAATGTAGAATGAGTCACTTAACATTTTCATTGTCTACATATTCTTGATTGAAATTTTGAATTTAAGTCTTGGTTAATGAGTTGAATGTTGAAATTGATTGTGTTATTGAATGGAATGTTATTTTCGGTTCTTGTAATTGCAATGAGAACTTGAAAGTTTTATTTCTGTGAACTTGAATGGAAGGTAGTTTAATTAACTCATTTGATTCAATGATGCTTAATTGTTGTTAGCTTGATGATGTAAGAAGTCGATTTGTGAATTAATTCTAGAATTAACACACATTCACTAGTTAACCTTAGAAAAATACGACTTAGGACTCGTTGCTACAACACTTGTCTTAATCTTAATGAGTTTCAATTTTAATTAATTTGGAACGCCTTTTGACATGCAAAATGACCAACACCACCCCGCTGCACCAACATATTCTACTATTCATCGCCTTCCACTAGATTACTGACTTGAGCGTTAGAGTGCTTGTGTCGGGACTCCTTCCTTAGTCCGATTGCTAACGCTCATTTTGACACGTATGACCATTTGAAGTTATTTTTTCCAACAAGAAGTCTTCACTCAGTCAAAACATTAGAACCACCACATTAAAACATACACACACACCATATGTGCCCAATTGATCTATTTTTCAGTGCAATACTATGTAATCATTAAATGTTGATTCCCTCTTGCTTCATAGAAATAAATGTAAGAAATATATGAATCTTAGTATTCGATTATATAATTTTATTGTACAAACATCTCAAATATATATGTAGGAATATATGTCGTGGAGGTACGTAGGTGATGAACAGATGATCTCGTAAACCATTCAATTTTTAATATAATAGTAAGCCATTATAAGTTGAAAGCCACAACTCTTTTATTCATACAAGATATATCAATCCAAACTATAGTTTACGTAAGATGGTCTTCAAATTCGACAACTTTATATGTCTTTAATTTATATATTCAAACTTAGTATTGTTTATGACCTAATATGTCTTTGTGGTTTATTAACTATTACACACAATTTACTACTTAGGAGGTGTCCGAGAAGTAATCTTGTATAGTTACTCGAACAGCTATAGGAATTCGCACCAAGTGCTTTCCCCCATCACTCCATGTCAAGCTTCCGAAGTTGAAGTCTCCTTGCACCGCATGCAGTGAGGTGAATGTTAGAGCAAAAGTTTGTACCTTGTGGAAAGCATTGAACTTGAGGACCGAAGGCTCCACAGAAATCTTAACACCCGGAGGTGATTCTACTATTGCTCTGTATATCGTATCTGTGTCGCCTACGTTCGTGACGGTTCTCTTTACTGTCACAGATGTTTTGAGATCAGAAATGGATATGGAGGGCAGATTCAAGTGATACAAATGAGCATCCACCAAGTCACAGTTTGATGCATCACTAGTGCAGTTAAAGAACTTGAAGTAATCATTTGGATCAACGTCGTAAATTAGTCCGGGATCCAAAGCTCTGTTAGGATTGATGTGACCACCACCGAAGTCGAAAGGATCAGCGAGCTTTCTAGGAATTCCATCCGCTTCGATAGGGAATCCATATGCGTTGGTCGTGTAAGCTTCATAAAATGGCAATATTCATATGATCAACAAAATTTGCTCAAAGAGTTTGAGGGAAGAACTGTAATAAGTTTGATGACTAATTAATTGACTTACCGGTAGTTACGAGTGCGGATTTAATAGCAGCGGGAGACCATTCTGGATGTGCTGCTTTGAGAAGAGCTGCTACTCCGGTAACATGAGGGCATGCCATCGATGTTCCAGACAGAAAATAATATGAATTAAACCTTGCAGCTAAGATACTTACTCCGGGAGCTGTGATATCCGGCTGTCAAATGGCAAATGTTAATTGCATTGATTATCTCTCTTAATGAATAATTTCAGGAAGCACACATAGAACTAATTTAGATCTTTTTAATTAGAAAATAAAAGCTTTAAAATTTCTTTCCTAGTAATGGGCAGAAAAGGAATTATTCACCGATCGATATAGTAGATCAACAAAAATAGTACCTTTATAAGATCCGGATAGTCTAAACTTGGTCCCCTCGAGGAGAAAGCTGCCACCCTAGGAGACATCACTCTACTCCCCACAATATTGTTAGCTGGGCTTATCGTGGCTGTTGGAGATGATGTGTCACTGTGGGTCTTAAACGATATTAGCATAATTTGCGCATGCAGAAGAACAAATGTTTGATTAAGAAAACTGATTCAGTGTAGAAAACACACCTTAATTGTATATATTCCTTTATTTGTAGCATTACGTCATTGTCTACAAGGAGATAGATAAATCTCCTATAATCTTGGAGCAGGCCGATTGGGGATCTAGCAAAGATAACACCTTCTGCTTGAGCTTCTATCAAGCTATTCACTACTTGAGACATGCTGCGAGAGGCATCACCAGCGCCCGATGGAATGTCTCCAGGAGCAAATAAAGAATCGGCGCACACTACAATCTTTCCTGCTATATTTGTGGAATTTAGCTCATCTGTTGAACAACTGCAGCAGATAGCAAGTATGCATGCAATTACAATTTTAATTAATATGCCTTTTTAATTCCCAACACCTGAATGAAACTAAATGATACCTTCTAATTAGTAATAATTCTGTAGAATTAGATCCATCATTGGATGCATGATAGAATGACTGTCCCTGCAATAATAGTATTAGAATCAAATTAACTAGTAAGGAACTGATTGTGTCGATTAGAAGTAAAAAAAAATTATGTGGTCACTAGCTCTTACCACCAACTTTTGATTGTTTCCGAGTGTGATAATCGTAGGAAAAGAGCGGTCGATTGTGCTGGCTCCTACTGTAATCACCCATGGAAGCTCATTGCTAATGGTTTGAGGAAGCGGACCATCATTGCCCGCTGAGAAGATCACTGTTATCCCCTTTGCTAAGCATGTATTGTGACAAAACTTTGGAAAAATCTAGCACCGAGTGAAAGTGACAAGATGTCGACACCGTCATGCACAGCATCATCGATAGCCTTGATCAAGGCGGCTTCTGGACAACGGATAGCGCCTCCCCAACACGCCTTGTATATGGCTAGCCGAGCATGAGGAGCGCCGCCTCTTGCTGTGCCCACACCAAGTCCATAAAAGCTTGTGTTGGAGACGAATGAACCTGCTGCGGTGGAGGCTGTGTGTGTGCCATGGCCGCTATAGTCTCTGGGAGATTTATAGTCTACGTTGAGATAGGAAGCGTTAACGCCTCTGGCGTACCATCTTGCACCGATGATCTTTCGATTGCAATTGTTCATGGTGAAGTTTTGACCTGTTTCACACGTGCCTTTCCAACGAGATGGTATTGGTCCATAACCATAGTCGTTAAAGCTCTTTGATTCTGGCCAAATGCCTACAGATACTTATGTATGTCATTATTGTTGGGCTAACCAGGTGTGAGATTGCTATTTTGAATTTATAGGATTGAGAATTCATGCTTGCCTGAGTCGACAACTCCGATAATGATATCTTCGCCAAACGTGCCTCTTTGAAGCAGTCCCATTGGTTGGTGTTGGTCGTAGCTTAGTCCAAGATAGTCCCAACTTCGTGTAGTATGCAGTTCAAGACTACTGCTTACTTTTATACTAATCACTTCCGGTAATTCTACATGACAAAGGTTTTCAGTTGAACTGATTCTAGTTAAAGATCAAATAAGCATATGCCTTATGCTAATGTTTTTCAACGGAAACTGTCTATTTTAGTAAGCTGCATTCTAGAAAATAGGAGCTCTCGTATAAAATGATATATATATAAATTAGTACCTCTTATTTGTTGAGCTTGGGAATCTGTTAGCATGGCTGCAAACCCTGAGAAGCCATGTCTATAACTGTAAACAATTGAGCTCAGAGCTTCTTCCTTACTGAAAAATATCACCCATAAATTGGATTTAGTATCTTTATTGTAACTTTCTAAGTATATAAAGGTATAAAAGTACAGAAGTAGGGATGACTAAATCAGATTTTATATCCTCAATATTCATCTTTATTTATTATATTCATCCCTATACCTATCTTTATGATTATCAGGTATTTAACTTTCATCCTCATTTTCATCCCCATATGTTTCTTTGTGGTAATAAATATGGGGATGAAAATTGTTGTTATCATATATAGGAGGTTCTATCGATTTTTTGTTATCATTTTTGATAATTTTCATATTTTAGGTATTTAAGTTATTTTTGATATTTTAGATATATTTTATAATTTTTATAATTTTATATTTTTTATATTTTGAGTCTGTTTATGAATTTAGGGTTATGATTCTATTAATATTTTTTTCCTTTATTTAGAATTTCTTTAATTTTTTTATAAAATAAAAAAAAAGAGCTGCTTTTCTCACCCCTTGTTGACACCCTCCCCTCTCCGGGCCCATCATAAAATATAATGATATTTACCCATCTACCCTTTTCCTTATTCCTCATTCACGTTTTTTTTTAATTTTTTTAAGTTTTGTTTTTCTAATTAATTTTATTTTTTATCAGTTTTATTTTTTAATAATTTTTTATTATATATTTTAATCTTTGTTTATTTTTTATGTTAGATTTTAAGAATTATTATTTGTAAAAATTTAAATAGTTTAAAAATATCGATCAAAATAAAAATTATATATATATATATATATATATATATATATATATATATATATTTTGAGGGGGCAGTGCCCCGTTTTATTTTGTTTTGTTTTATTTTATTGATTCTTGTTTTTTTAATCAGTTTTTTTAATAATTTTAATTCTTTTTAATTTTTTTTATTATATATTTATAATATTTTATTTATTTTTAGTCGTAGATTTTCGCACACACTCCCTTCCCAGTTCCATCATATTATTTACCTTTATACCATTTTTTTTAATTTTTTTAAATATTTTTTCTGACAAAAATGTCATGTTTTTTTTATATTTGTAATATGAGATTGGATCTTTTGTCCTCAATTTTCTCTGTCCTCTTATCCCACTCGCCGCCTCGAGCCCACTACCGGCGGCCTCTGGTCGTCACCCCGACCAGAACTATACCCTAAGGGAAGGTGAACCCGGGGGTCACTATCAAGGCGATCGACATCGAAATTCGGTCGAATTTAAGCAGAGACTCAGATCGTCGACGAAGAAAAGTTTACTCAAATCCGACCGAATTTCGGTGTTGATCGCGTCGATGGCGACTGCATTCACCTTCCTCCTAGGATATAGTTTTAATTGGGGCGACGGCCGGAGGCCGCCGGCGGTGCCGCTGACGATGGGCTGGGGCAATGAGTGGGACACGGGGACAGGTGATATTGGGATAGAGGATTTGATATCTTATAATCTTTGTTTTTTTTAATAGTAGATTTTAGGGGTTATTATTTATAAAAAATTTAAAAGTAAAATATGGATAAAAATAAAAAAAAAATTGATGAAAAAATAATAAATAAAATTTATTTTAAAAAATAAAACTAAGGAAGTAAACAAAATTGAAAAAAATAAAACTAAGAAAGTAAATAAAATTGGAAAAAAAATAAAATAATTTGTTATTTTAAAGAATAGGGGTAAAAAGGTCATTTAACAGGGGAGAGAGAGGGGGTGTGCTGTCAGAGGAGGTGGGAAAAACAATTTATATAAAAAAAATTATAGTTTCATTTTTTTTTTTTTGAGTTAGAGAGTATATAAATATATGTTTAGTTGTACGGTAAATTAATCTCTATTATTAAATAATATTTTATTTTACTAAAAATCTAAAGGATAATCATTATTTTTTCGTCAGTTGGTATCAGAGTTGATAGTGTCCAATTGTAGGGCTGTAAATGAACTAAGTGTTCATGAACAAGCTTGGTGTTCGACTTGGTAAGAGCTTATTTATATTCGTTCAATATATATAAGATTAATTAAACAAACAAGCTTGAACATATATGTGTTCAGCTCGTTAACGTTCATGAACAATGTTCGTGAACCATGTTTATGAACAATGTTCATGAATCATATTTATTAATAAAATTTTTTTCAATATGCTAAATAAATAATAAAATAAAATAAAATAAAATTTAAATTATCAATCTTAATAACGAATCAAACAATTAAAAGTTTCAAACAATCAAACAAACTTAAAAAAAAATTTAAAAAATCAAACAAACTTCAATTAAGAGCTTGATAACATCTAAACGAACCTAGTTCAAGCCAAGCTCGAATCAAGCTCAAGCCAAGCTTGAATTGAGAGCTTGATAACATCTAAACGAATCAAGCTCAAGCCAAGCTTCAAACAAACTCAAGATCATACAAAATAAATCAAGCCAAGCTTGAACACTCATTTCAAAAGATTGATTTATTTTAAGCTCGAATCGGCTCGGTTATCTTATCAAATAAATTTGAATACCATAAAGCTCAGTTCAATTCGACTTATTTATAACCCTATTCAATTGAGAAAATCGAATATCAGTTCTAAGAAAAGTTTCGAAGGAAGAAGTCTTGACACTTGAGAATTGAGAATTGAGAATTGAGAATTGAGAATTGAGGATTTTCAAAGATAAATCATTTAATTTATCTAAATCATAGATCAATAAAATAGAGTTTTTTTTTCTTTACTATAGAGAAGTTCGGAATAGGACGAAGGTGAGATCCAGCACCGATATGGTATGATAGCTCCTTGATGGTATGAGAATTTATTGATGGAGAAAAACATAGGAGAGAATGACGTCCCTTCCAAATCTTCATGCCAGACCGCACCGATTCTCCCTCGGACACCAGTGTTGAACCGTTCAGGTTTGTCTCTTTCTTGAGAAGGCGCGACGCGGTCAAAGGAAGAAGAAGAGCCGGCGCCTTCCGACCGCCTCTCTATCGGTTTCCCATTCATCGTCGACCCTAACCCTAACGCCGACCACCATTTAATTCAATCCCTAGAGATCTCGATTCTACCGCCGGGAGACAGAGAGAGGAGGAGGATCTGATCGTGGAGATGGAGCAGTGTTGGACTTTAATCAAAGTCCTTGGAAAGATTGGGTAAAGATGAAGCTTCGGCGACGAGGCCTCCGAACCCGGCGATGCCTTACCTAGAGGACTGCTGGAGCGAGGACGAGACTTCTTCGCATGTCGACGCCTGGGGAGACCGCTTCATCGAGCTCAACCGCCGAAACCTCCGCCAGAAGCCGTGGCAGGAGGTCGCCGACGCCATCAACTCCCATCGTGGGACCAGCCGCCGGCCGTCCTGCACCGACGTCCAGTGCAAGAACCGGATCGACAAGCTCAAGAAGAAGTACAAGGTCGAAAAGTCCCGGGTCGCTGGCAGCGGCGAGAGCCAAAAGCCCTTCTTCTTCCGGCTCGACGCCCTCGTCGGATCTGCCCCGCCGCCAACCTCGAAGAAGCAATCCGGGTCGCCACCGCTTGCTCTGGCGCTCCCTTCCCATCAGAAAGGTTCCGCCTTGCCCGTCGCCTCCGCCGTGCGACCGGCGAAGTCGAAGAAGAAGCGTACTGCCGTCGCCTCCTCCGCTGTGGACATCCCTTTCTTCAGGTGCGCTGCGGTTGCAGCGGCTACAGAAGGCAAGAACGATATCGACGAGGCCGAGGTAATTGTGAAGATGGTTCTTTCGGAGTCCATTTTACCCGCCGATCGTTATCTAGAGTCGTTCTAGGCATTCTCCACCCATCCATTGAAGTGGAGATGAAGGTGGTGGCGGCTTTGGAAGAGAAGAAGTCCGCCATGGTTGAAAAGGAAGCAGAGGAGGATGCGTCCAATTGTGATCTTGATGGAAGTAATTCAAACATCTCCGCCTCAGAGGCTGCTACTATCATCAATTCCATCCTTGCCACCACTCCTGCTGTTCCTTCAGATATGGAAGTCTCAAAGATGGAGTTCGATGCCGATACAATTTTGCAACATTGCAAGGACAGTCTCCAGGGAGAAGCAATGCATTCTCAAGGAGCATTTGCTATTTTTTTCCTTCAGCTTTGATGGTGTGAAATTTTCAGCTTTTGAAAGTGACAATGGTATTAGTGCCACACGCAATGTTGATGTTGTGGAAGGAGCAGTCTTAAAAACGGAAGCGGATAGTTTTCCGGTGTCTGAATGGCAGCAAGGAAAGGTGGATAGTATTATGGAGGTATCCATACGACCATACCACCACATCTAATGGTAGGTGACTTCAAAGGAATAAAGGTCCAAGAAGCAAAGCCTATGATTAGGAATAAACTTCTAGAATCAGGAGATGCAGTTATGTAGAGGGAGCCTGAGAAAAAAATCATGTCCAGATCAGGTGATGAGTGTGTTGTGGCACTGACAGGTCACTGGTACATCACCTATGGTGAGGCTGAGTGGAAGAGTAAGGCTGAGGATTGTTTAGCCAAGATGAACTTGTACTGCAAAGAAACAAGAAGTGGTTTTGAGCACACACTAAGTTGGCTTAATCAATGGGCATGTTCTCGGTCTTTTGGATTTGGCACATGTATTCCTTGGGATGAGCAATTTCTGGTCTAATCACTTTCAGATTCAACACTCTCTATGGCCTTCTATACTGTTGCTCATCTATTGCAATGCGGAGACATGTATGGATTTGATCATTCTTCCGTGAAGCCAGAACAAATGACTGATGATGTCTGGGATTATATCTTTGGTGGAGGTCCTCAGCCAAAATCAGATGTCCCTATGGTTCTTCTTAACAAGAGGAAGCAAGAATTTGACTATTGGTACCCATTTGATCTTCGTGTAGCAAAGACCTTATTCAGAACCATCTCACTTTCTATAACTATAACCATACAACACTGTTCTCTGAATGCCATTGGCCTTGTGGCTTTCGAGGCAATGGACATCTTATGCTGAACTCTTAAAAGATGTCTAAATCAACTGGAAATTTCAGGACTCTTCGTCAGGCAATAAAGGAATTCTCCTCTAATGCCACGAGGTTTTCCCTTTCAGATGCTGGGGATGGAAGAAGTCTGAATAAAGCTCTCAAGACTGGATTCTATGACCTTCAAGCTACTAGGGATGAATAGAGGCTATCTTGTGGGCCAGTAGAGCATGTTTGGCATAATATTCTAAAGAAGGATGGTTTTATTGTAAATGCTGGCTAGCCTGTTTGATGCACCAGGCCTTACTCTAAAACTTGCTAACAGTACGTGCTTGCTAGATGATCTTCCTCTTGGAATATCATCTGAACTCGACATCTGAACTCGAGGATGAGTTTTTTTCAATCTTGGACGACCGAAGCAGGAGGTTCTACAAACTTTTATAAAAGAAATAAATTATTCCAATGAACTTATGATATTTATTAAATTCTTTAAAATTAAGTGTTGGTTGAATTTTTTATAGAAAAGAAAATGAGATGCATGTTGATCAAATAAAAAGGCGAAATAAGTTTTTTTTCTAAAGTAGAAAGTGGGTTAAAATTTTCCTTACCCATAATAAAAAATATACATACTGAAATATTCAATTCTTTAAGTAGGTCTAAAATTCTCTCTGTATCCTCTTGAATATCAAATTCCCGGTTGAATTCAGATAAAACCACCCTTCAGTTTTACCCTTCAAGACGAATAGAACAAGTTTTGAATTAAGTATTTACCTTCCTAGTAAAGAAGACAACAAGTCATGGTGGGATGAAGTCACAAGATTTGGATCTTCGTGCCGCCTCTCTCCAAGGTATACAATATATAACTGAAAAAGGAAGATCAAACATATTTTCTGATTTCAATTGTCGTCTTCTTCGTCTAAATATGATTCTTTTTTCATTAATTATGTGTACATATGTATATAGACATATAGGAAATAAAGAAAAGGCAGTAGGACTCTAACCTTTGCCGATGGTTGACTTCCATTTGCTATCATCTGGAAGGAGTTGAAAGTGAAGAGAAACAGAAGGAAGGAAACTAGAAGATGCTGTGAATCCATCTCGATTTAGCTTTGGAGGAGAAAACTCATTGTTTTGGGCTCAATTTATAATCAAAGATTGCAAGTAAGATAGAGGTTGGATTTGATATAGTCAATCTTAATTAATAGAAGGACAAAGATGAAATTGTCTCACCAACTTTCCAGTTTGGACAAGTTCAAGGTTTCATTATTTACATCTTAATTTGATAATGAGTTTATTAATCTAACAATTATGTTAAATTAAGTGGGATCTCAATTTGAAATTCATAACTAGATGAATACAAGTATTAAGTTCGGGCGAGTCCTACTGAAGTTTATTTGGTTTACTGGAGGAGGTCGAACTTTAGTCGGGTGGGACACGAATCAATTGAGTTCGCTCAAGTTTTGTCAGAGTTGGTTGAGAATTTTTTTTTTAAAAAAAAAAGGTTCAAAAACTAAGTTAAAAATGATATCATATTTTAAGTGAAATGTTTTCAAATAATCTTCGTAACTATGCTCTTCAATCGTTTATTAGGAATAACGAAATTGTCATCTCAAGTAATATTTAATTAATAAATTAATCACTTGGAAAATTCTGACTCTTGACTTTGTCCATTTATTTATTATGAATACTACTTTTAACTAAATCATTATCCATTAACTTGACTTCATAAGAAACATGGATTCACATTCTTCATTCTTTGTGAATTTATGTGCAATTCAATTATGCATAAAATAATAATAATAATAACAAGTGCATTTTCATTATCTAAAAAATCATTAGACCAAGTAAATTAATCATGGATGTCTCTTCCTATCCCATTAATTAATTCAAAGACAAACACGAGATAAGTACCACACACTTTCATTGTCCTTTCAAAATTATTTTTATTCAAAATTTACTGAGGAATCTAACTATCTTGATTGCTCAGACAACAATAGGGAACAGATAAGAAAAACAATATTATAGTAAAATCTTCAAAAATATTTCATAAAAACACTGAGACACATGTTCCGTAACAGAAATAAAATGGCTTTTCCAATACCTTGAAAATATTTTTCCACGGTTCTTTTCCAAGTCACATGTGTGTTTAAATTTGATCTATTAGGTATGAATGTACAAGTCGGCACCTATTCAAAATAATTTTCTTTAAACATATTTGAATACATTAAAATAGCAACTTTCACAAGCCTTGAGCTATAGATGTCTTTTCCACTGTAATTGTAGGATTAAGTGAATAATAACACATCCTGTCTAGACAATGACTAAGAGATCAGGTATAATTAAGTGGTTTTATAAACTGAGGAATTATGCATTATATATAATAAGTGTTTGACGATATGTATACTTTTTTGTTGTTTTTTCCAAACCTGAGGCAGCCTTCAATAGGGAACAAGGTATAAGTTCATGTCCAAATTTTGTTGTCCCAAAAATTTTCCTCCTTCATTATTCAGTCTGGTCAAGTCAAATAACAAATGCTTGTAAGATTATTTAAAGCTAGCTGATCACAATCTCACACAATTTCATAGAGGAAAATTTCCATAAATCAAAGAATATGGATCCAAACCCCTGTTAATTATGAAATAAACAATAAGACCAGGTCTTCTAAGAAGAGACCCAACTTACCTTAAAAATATAATAATTTTTAAACTTAGACAAGTTTTAAGAATTAAAAAAAAAAATAAAGTTCAAAACAAAGAATTTAGCCTTATTTTGAACTGCATCACTAGTTATCTAGCTTACAAAGTGTTTTGTTGTATTTCGTGAACAAAAGGCACAATTGAGTTCTAGCTACTCATTAAGATCTTTTTTAGCAAAGATAATTTTAATTTTGGTCCAGACCAGAATAAGTCATTTTAGTCTAAAATAGAATATTTTGATATTTTTATTTTATAGAAAAAAACTATTGTAGTGCCGGATTGATTTGATTAGTGAAAGATAATTTATGACCTACTAAATTAACTACCCAATATAGGTTAGTAATATTGGATATATGCCTCAAACATAATATCAATAGAAAGAAAATATACATAATTCCTAGAATTAAGTAGTGGAAATTAAAGGATGGGAAGTAAAATCTATTTAAGGAGAAGGTAGAAGTACAAGCATTAGGTGAAATATACAATGACTCTAATATAACATGGGATAAGATGATATCAAAGTTGAAAATAGTAGTTAAGAATGTACTTGGTGAGTCAAAGGGACATGCACAACTAAGTAAAGAATCTTGATAGTAGAATGAGAACAAGAAAAAGTGAAGGAAAAACGGATAGCTTATAAGGAATTATATATTTGTAAGAACGAAGAAAACTTTAAAAAAATATACAATAGCCAAGAAAGAAGCTAAGAAAGTAGTGAGTGAAACAAAAAATGAAACTTTTGAACGATTATATCAAAAATTGGATACAAAAGAAGGGGAAAGAGACATTTATAGAATAGCTAAAGTGAGAGAAAGAAAAACAAGAGGTCTTAGCCAAATAAAATGTATTAAAGATGAATGTAAGAGGATATTAGTAAACGATAGAGAAATAAAAGAACGGTGGAAGAGGTATTTTCATCAACTTTTTAATGAAAGTTTAGGTGACCAACTTAACTTAGGTAATTTAAGTAGGTCAAATGAGTATAGAAATTTTAATTTTTATCGGAGAATTCAAACTTCATAAGTAAAACAAACTTTAAATGAGATACACAATGGAAAAGCCGTTAGACCAGATGACATTCCGATAGAGGTATGGAAGTGCTTAGGGAAACAAGGTATTGAATGATTTACAAAATTATTTAACATGATATTGAAAACTAAAAAAATAACTGATCAACGGAGGATAAGTACTCTAGTTCTCTTATATAAGAACAAGGAAGATGTACAAAATTGTACAAACTATAGGAGTATTAAACTAATGAGTCATACTATGAAACTTTGGAAAAAAGTAATAGAAAAAATATTAAGGAATGAGACCATAGTGACAGAAAATCAATTTGGGTTGATGCCTAGAAGGTCGACAATAGAAGTTATACATCTTCTTAGACAATTAATTGAAAAATATCGGGAGCAAAAATAAGATCTACACATGGTATTCATTAACTTAGAAAAAGCTTATGATAGAGTTCCAAGAGAAATTATATGGAGAATTTTAGAAAAAAAGGTGTTAACGTGACATATAGTGAACTAGTTAAGGATATGTATAAGGATGTAACAACCAGAGTAAAGACTTCAGACGGAGTAATTGAAGCATTTTCAATAAAGATAAGGTTACATCAAGGATCAGCTCTAAGTCCCTATCTTTTTACACTAATTATGGATGAACTCACTGCGCACATTCAAGACACAGTACCATGGTGCATGCTGTTTGCAGATGATATTATTTTGGTAGATGAAATATGTGAAGGAGTAAATGCTAAAATAGAATCTTAGAGGGAAACACTAGAAGGGAAAGATTTTAAGCTTAGTAGACTAAAGACAGAATATATGGAATTTAGGTTTAGCAATATTAGAAGTAATGAACCAATTGTTAAGATAGGAGAGGACGAGTTACCCGAAACCAAGAGATTTAAATATTTAAGATCATTTTTATAAAATAATGGAGGGATTGAGAGAGATACCTTACATAGAATACAAGTAGGATGAGTGAAATGGAGGGGAGCGTCGAGTGTTTTATGTGACCATAAAGTACCTCTTAAACTTAAGGGTAAGTTCTATAAAACCGCAGTTAGACTTGCTATGTTATATAGAGCTGAATGTCGGACTATGACTCAAGCACATGAGCAAAAGATGAGAGTTGCAGAGATGAGGATGTTAAGATGGATGTGTGAATATATGAGGATGGACAAAATAAGAAATGAGACCATTAGAGAGAAAGTCGGAGTTGCATATATTGAGGAAAAACTCTGAGAGACACGTTTAAGATGGTACAGACATGTACTTCAACAACCAATAAATGCTCCAGTTAGGCGATATGAAACTATGATAAACATGCATATCAAACGAGACTTGGTTAGCAACAATAAAACAAGATAAAATTTATTTAAATATAGATGATAATATAATAGGAGATAGAGCTCAATGACATAAAAGGATTCATACAGTCGACCCTATCTATTGGGAAAAGATTTGGTTGTTATTGTTGTTGTTGTTGTATAATAGTGTTTAATGACCTGATATGTCTTTGTGATTTATTGACTATCACACACAATTCACTACGTAGGAGGTGTCCGAGAAGTAATCTTGTATAGTAACCCGAATAGCTAAAGGAATTCGCACCAAGTGCTTTCCACCATCACTCCATGTCAAACTTCCGAAGTTGAAGTCTCCTTGCACCGCATGCAGTGAGGTGAATGTTAGAGCAAAAGTATGTACCTTGTTGAAAGCATTGAACTTGAAGACTGAAGGCTCCACAATAATCTTAGCACCCGGAGGTGATTCTACTCTTGCTCTGTATATTGTATTTGTGTCACCTACGTTCGTGACAATTCTCTTTATTGTGACAGATGATTTGAGATCAGAAATGGATACGGAGGGCAGATTCAAGTGATACAAATGAGCATTCACCAAGTCACAATTTGATGCATCATTAGTGCAGTTAAAGAACTTGAAGTAATCATTTGGATCAACGTCGTAAATTAGTCTGGGATCCAAAGCTCTGTTAGGATTGATGTGACCACCACCAAAGTCGAAAGGATCAACGAGCTTTTGAGGAACTCCATCCGCTTCGATAGGGAATTGCGTTGGTCGTGTAAGCTTCATAAAAGGGCAATATTCATATGATCAACAAAATTTGCTCAAAGAGTTTGATGGAAGAACTATAATAAATTTGATGACTAATTAATGACTTACCAGTAGTTACGAGTGTGGATTTAATAACAACGGGAGACCATTCTGGATGTGCTGCTTTGAGAAGAGATATTGTTGGAACCCCAAGGTATTTTGATGTGATCAAACAAGTTAAGTTAGGTCCTGTTTGTTTTAACCCTTGTGTCTAAGTGTGCAGGAGCTTAGGAGCACAGGAAGTCGAGTGGAAGACGCGGCTAATGAGAAGGACAACATGGGAGAGAGCCGACGGGCTCGGTGCGTCCGAGGGACGAGGTTGTTAGAGTGTATACTAAAAGCCTAGCTTTTTGTAAACATTTAATTTTGAAATAAAGAATCACATTGATCAAATTATCTACATTTATGTAAAGTATAGTTGTTCAATTAATTTATATTATAGATAACATGGTGTGTGGTGTCACACACAGAAGATAATGTTATCAATTCCTTATAAATTATAAACAGTAGCTCACGACTGAGATAGAAAGGAACAAACCATTAGAATAGTCGTAGTGTAATTAGGTATTAGTTTATCTTGATTGATAAATTACACTAGTACACTCTGAGTATATTGAGCAGGACCATTTAAGGTAAGTTCTTTTTATACTGACTTAATAAAAGAACAAGACCTTTGTTATTATGGAAGTGTGTGCTCTTAATCCCGATATAATAACAAACACGTGTACTTAGTATTTATTTCTTTGAATTATCAAAGGGTGAGGTTTAGCTCGATAAATCAAGAGGCCCGATAAGTTGAGAAATGATATTATTTATAATGTGTGTTGTTGATTATAGAAGGAAATTGTGTCCTAGTAATCTAGGTTGATAATGTCCCCAAGGGGAGCTCATAAGGATTGTCATGTAAACCCTGCAGGTGGACTTAGTCCGGCATGACGATAAGGTTGAGTGGTACTACTCTTGGACTAAGATATTAATTAAAGAGAGTTGTCAGTAACTCATTTAATTAGTAGACATTCGACATCTTAAACACAGGGAGATTAACACACTCATGATAAGAAGGAGCCCAAAATATAATTTGGGATTGGTGCGGTAGTTCAATACTAATTCTTTAGTGGTATGAATTATTATTGATGAAATTAAGTTGGGTGTTCGGGGCGAACACGGGAAGCTTAATTTCATCGGGAGACCAAAACCAATTCCTCCTCTCGGTCCCTATCGTAACCTCTTATTTATAAAGTGTTATACCCACCTATACCCACCTTCCTACCCAACCTTAGGTGGCCAGCCAAGTAGGCTTGGAACCAAGCTTGGGTCGGCCAAGCCAAAGGTTGAGCCAAGTAAAGGTGGCTGGCCCTAGCTTGGAGCCCAAGCTTGGTGTGGCCGACCATATAAAAATAAAAGGGATTTTATTTAAAAATTTTCCTTATGTGGAAGCCATGATTTTAAAAGAAAGTTTAAAATTTAAATATTTTCTTTTATAGCTTTCTACAGAAGATTAAGAGAAAGATTAGATATCTTTTCTTATTTGTAGTTAAAAGGAAGATTTTAATTTTGAAGAAAACTTTTCTTTTTGAAAATCATCCACATATTTTAATAGAGAGATTTTAATTTATAAAATTTCCTTTTATAACCAACCATGAAGGAAAAAATTATTAGAGAAATTTTTATTTTAAAATTTTTGGAAACAAATAAGGAAGTTTTAATTTTGTGTTTAAAACTTACCTTATTTGGAGCATGTGAAGGGGCCGACCATGTAAAAGGTTTATAGGAAATTTTTAATTAAATTTTCCTTATTAAGCCATGGTTAGGAAAATAAGAGAATTTTAATTATAATTAAATTTCCTTATATGCTAAGACCAAGGAATATAAAAGAGGGGGTAGAGGTGCCTCACCTCACAACATATCATCTATTATTCCTCTCTCTTTTCTTCCTTAGTGTGGCCGGCCCTAATCATCATATCTTCTCTTCTTCTTGTGGTCGAACCATATCATCTCTAGGAGTTCTTGTGGTGGCCGGATTTTTCTTGGAGAAGGAGAGAAAGGAGGCTTTGCTCTTGCATCCCTTGGAACTTGAAGGTTGGTGGCCGAAACTTGCAAGAAGGAAGTTGTCTTGGTGGTTCTCATTTCGGTAGATCGTTGCCCACACAACGTCCAAGATAATTAGAGGAATACGATAGAAGATCAAGAGGTTGTTGCTTACAAAGAAAGGTATAACTAGTAATTCTATTCCGCATTATATTAGTTTTCTTTGTATGGATTTTGAAATACCAAACACAAGAGACATATGATTCTAGGTTTCAAATTTGTGATTCGAGTTTGTGTTTTTTTATTTTTTGAATTTGTGATTCGATTGTTCTTTTTGGTTAAACCTAGGGTTACTATAAGGAAATTAAATATTAAATTTCGTTGAAATCTTTGTTTAGGAAGTGGTGGTTGCTCCCATATCCAAGAAGGCCTAGTACCTCGCCACGTTTAACCTAGAAGTCAATCTTTGAAATTAATATTTAATTGAATTTGTAACATGGGTGAATTTGCATCAATAATGTTAAGTATCATTTGCGATCCAAGTCTAAACCTCTAAGAACAGATAAGTTAAATTTGGAATAAAAAATGTTAAGTTTCGTTTGCGATTCCGAATTTAATTTCTAAAGAACACAATAGGTTGTTAGGAAAGGTTCAGGACTTGTACAAAATTTTTGTACAGGAGAACCGATACGATATTCCCAGTAGCAACCAACAATTGGTATCAGAGCTAGGGTTTGCCTCTGTCTGTTTGGTTTTCAGTTTAATTATGCACATGTCATACATAATTTAGGTAGGATAATAGTAGGATGTGCTAACTCTGTGATTGCATGCTCCAACTATTATGACTTATGGTTATTGTGTGTGATTGGACCCTTGGACATGTCAAGGGCATTTTATTATGTGTGCATAATTGTATTTAACTAATACAGCAGGAGCTGTATTAGCCCTAGGATTTTACATTTATGTTCGATCTAGACTTGATGTACATTCCCTTGTGGAATATAGGATCGATGTATGTAAAATTTTATTTTTTCTGTTGCGGATCGTATCCTTGTGAGGCATGGTGTTATTAGAGGACCAGAGGCGCAGCGGAAAAGGAAGCTCGATGGACCCGATGACATGAACCCTAGGGCTGGCAGCACGCAAAGGACAGTAATGGAAAAGGCCATAATAGTTGGAAAATTAATTTCCATATTTACTGCTTTTATTTACTGTGATGTATGTGATGTGTGCTTGCTAGGTTAAAATTCCTCACCTTAAATAACTAAGTGGGAGAGGAATTTTTAAAATAAATTCCACGGTCTCCATTACTGGTTTGTAAGTGATACAAATAAACTTACGCATTGGCTCTGGGTGCCTTCCCCCATATCAGATGAGTTTGTTTGCAGATCACTAGATCAAACTTTCATTTTGGATGATTATAGGAAATTAATTAGGAGTGTGTGATCTTCCTCATCGGAAGGGGCACAATCTTATTTAATGGACTAAGTATCAAATAATGGTATACACTTAGGCACATTTAATAGTATCCTCCCCATCGGAGTCACTGCTATTATTTGTGTGACCGAAGGAAAACCAACTATTAATTTTATTTGTCATAAAGTTAGGTTGACAAGAATAAAATTAATGGGTAAAACCTCCTCTTACAAATGTTTGATTTTATATACGTCCACACTATCGTGGCATGTAAAATTCACGGTGATTTAAGGTGTTGGTAAATTTAAATAATATTGTTTGAGGAATCAATGTTATTCTAAATTTAGAGTCTTGACCAAAGTTTATTTTGTGATTCTTAGGATGTCTTTCAACCCACTGACTATCATACTGAAAGAGAACAAACTTACTGGTCCCAACTATATAGATTGGAAAAGAAATCTGGACATTGTCCTAACTACAGAAGGCTATAAGTTTGTACTGTCAGAGGTTTGCCCTAATGTGTCTAATAGTGATTCTAGTGAAGAGGAAATTGAGTATCATAAGAAATGGGTAAAAGCAGATGAGATGGCGTGATGTTATATTTTGGCTTTAATGTCAAATGTGCTGCAACATTAGCATCAGGATTTACCAACTGCTTATGATATAATGAACAATCTCAAGGATCTCTTCGGACACCAAGATTGGGGTGCTAGGCAAGAAGCTATGAGAAAATTAATGACAACCACCATGTCAGAAGGGACATCCGTAAGGGATCATATCCTAAAGATGATGGCTTATTTAAACGAAATACAAATCCTTGGAGGAGAAATCGATAGGGAAACCCAGATCGATATTATTCTCCAAACGCTACCCAGAATTTTTGAGCATTTTCGCCTGAACTATAATATAAATAAAAAGATGTATTCATTGGCGGAACTGTTGACAGAATTTCAGACAGCAGAAGGGTTATTTCGTCAAAATTCTCAAATTCACTTTACTGAAAATGGTTCTACTTCTAAGTTGAAAGACAAGAAGAAGAAGAAACAGGATGGCTCAGCAAAGAAGGTGAATATACCTCAAGGAACAGGACCAAAAGTTGGCATGAAGAAGCCAAAGGGCAAGTGCTTCATCTGCAAGCAGTCTGGACATTGGAAAGCGGACTGTCCTCGTAGGAGAGAGAACAATAAAGGTATATCTTATTCTGAATAACTCATCATCAATCTAATCATTTCCATAAGATCCCTATACCTTCTTTCTACTACACCATTCTGTTGGGGTGTACCAGGTGCAGTAAGTTTGGATTGAATCCTGGCTTCTGATAAGTGACTCCTAAACTATCCTAAGAGGTACTTACCACTATGATCATACCATAGTGTCTTGATACTTTTACCTTAATGTTTCTCCACATCAGCCTTGTACTCTTTGAACTAATCAAAGCACTTAGACTTGCGGCACATCAAGTAAATGTACCTGTATCTTGAATAATCATCCATAAAAGTGATGAAATATTCGAAAACACCTCTTGCCTGGATAGTCATAGGTCCACACAAATCAGAATGAACCAATTCCAACACATCTTTGGCTCTATACCCCTAAGACTTAAAAAGTCTTTTGGTTATTTTTCCTTCTAAGTAAGACTCGCAGGTTGGAAAGTTTTCCACTACCAATAAACTCCAAAGTTCATCGGCTATTATTCTTTGAATTCTACTTAAGTTAATATGACCTAACCTAGATTCCAAAGATATGATTGGTTCAAATCCGAAGGTTGCTTTCTCTTATTAGAGTTAGAAGATGTGCTATTAATTTTCATTTGTTGCATCGTGGATTATAAATTGTCAACCAACGTACCAGAACAGATAACTTCCCTATTTATCTTGATAACACCTTTGCTATCATAAATAGACAGAATATCTATCCTTGTATTGTTTAGAAACTGAAATTAATTTCTTTCTAAAATATTAGTACGTAAAGACAATTTCTTAAAACCAAGTTTTATTCCTATCAGAGGATAAACATCTCCCACTGCAACAGCTGCTACTTTTGCAGCAGTGCCCATGTAGACGATTATTTATATAGTTGTCGGGTTTCCTGGAACCCCTGCAATGAATTGCAGACATGATCAGTGGTTCCCGTATCTACACACCAGGTACCAGTAGATAATACCACTAAATATGTTTCAACAACTAATAAAATACACCGTTATTATTCTTAGTTCTGAGAGGACAGTCTACCTTAATGTCCAAGTTTTTCAATCATTATAATTGGGACTACTAAGTCTTTTCTATAGTATAACAACTAGGGGATTGACTAACATTTGAAAACCTAAGAATCACAAAAATATTTGGTCAAGACAACATCTCAAAATCCTCATGAATTTTGTATGCCACGTTAGTGTAGACGTATACAAATTCTAAAAGGAGATTTTATTCATTAATTTTAATTATCTTGTCAACCTATGACAAATAAAATTAATAGTTGGTCTGTCTTTGATCAAATATTTGGTCAAGACTCTAAATTTAAAATAATATTGATTCCTCAAACAATACTATTTAAATTTACCAACACCTCAAAACACCGTGAATTTTGCATGCTACGTTAGTGTGGACGTATACAAAATCAAACATTTGTAAGAGGAGGATTTTACCCATTAACTATCTTGTCAATCTAACTTTATGACAAATAAAATTTTCTCAAATGCCGTGAATTTTGTATGCCACGTTAGTGTGGATATATACAAATTCAAACATTTGTAAGAGGGGTTTTACCCATTAATTTTATTATCTTGTCAACCTAGTTTTATGACAAATTAATAGTTGGTTTCCCTTTGGTCACACAAGTAATAGCAGTGACTCCATTGGGGAGGATACTATTAGATGCATCTAAGTGTATACCATTACTTTGATACTAAGTCCATTAAATAGAATTGTGCCCCTTCAATTGAAAAAGATCACACACATCCTAAATAATTTCCTATAATCATCCATTAAGGAAGTTTGGTCTAGTGATCCTCAAACAAACTCATCCGTTGTGGAGGGAGACACTCAGAGCTAACCGCAAGCTTGTTGCATCACTTACAAACCAGTAATGGAGACCGTGGGATTTATATACTAATTCCTCTCCCACTTAATTATTTAAAATGAGGAATTTTAACTTATGCTAGCTTACATCACATGCACACACACATCACAGTAAATAAAAGCAATAAATATGAAAATTAATTTTCCAACTATTATCGCTTCTTCCATCACTGTCCTTCGCGTGCTACCAGCCCTCAGGTGCATGTCGTTGAGTCCATCGAGCTTCCTTTTTCCGCTGCGCCTCTAGTCCTCCGATAGCATCACGTCTCGCAAGGATACGATCTACGACAAAAATAGAATTTTTACATATATCGATCCTATATTCCATAAAGGAATGTACATGTAATCTAGATCGAAACAAAAATGTAAAATTCTAATAACTAATATAGCTCCTGCTGTATTTAATTTTACAATCATGCACACACAATAAAATACCCTTGACATGTCCAAGGGTCCAATCACACACAATATCTATATGTCATAATAGTTGGAGCCTGCAACCACAAAGTTAGCACATCCTACTATTATCCTGTCTAAATTATGTATGACATGTGCATAATCTATTTGAAAACCAAACACACAGAGGTAAACCCTAGCTCTGATACCAATTGTTGGTTGGTCCTAAGAAGATCGTACCGATTCCACTGTACAAAAATTTTGTACAAGTGTCGAACCTTTCCTAAACAACCTATTGTGTTCTTAAGAAATTAAATTAGGAATCGCAAACGGAACTTAACATTATTGATTCCAAATTTAATTTATCTGTTCTTAATAGTTTAGACTTGGATCGCAAGCGAAACTTAACACTATTGATCCGAATCAACCTATGTTACAAATTTAATTAAATATCTATTTCGGAAATTGGTTCCCATGACAAACATGGCGAGGCACATGACCTTCTTGGGTATGGGAGCATCCACCACTGCCTTGACAAAACCTCTTAACGAAATTAAATATTTAATTTCCTAAAATAACATTAGGTTTAACCAAAAATAACAATCAAATCACAAATTCGAAAAACAAAAAAAACACAAACTCGAAACAAATTCGAAACTCTAAAATCATATGTCTCTTGTGTTTGGTATTTCCAAAAATAACTATATAAAGAAAACTAGTATGATACGGAAAATAATTACTAGTTATACCTTTCTTTGTAAGCAAATAACCTCTTGATCTTCTACCGTATTCCTCTTCTAATCTCGGACGTTGTGTGGGCAACAATCTTCCGAGATGAGAACCACCCAAGCCCTTCTTCTCCAAGCAAGTTTCGGCCACCATAAAAAACTCCAAGAGATGTGAGGTTCGGCCACCACCACCAAGCTCCAAGGGATGCTAGAAACAAAACCTCCTTTCTCTTCTTCTTCTCCTAGCTAGAACCGGCCACCATCAAAAGCTCCAAGAGAAAGATGAAACCGGCCACTAAATAAGAAGAGAAGAGGAGAGGGAGAACCTCTAGGGCCGACCACACCAAGGAGGAAAAGAGAGGAAGAAATATAATAGAATTCGCTCTCATGAAGGCACCTCTACCCCCTCTTTTATAATCCTTGGTCTTGATAAATAAGGAAAATTTAAATAAAAACTTCCTTATTACTTTGCCATGAAAAGAAAATTTAATTAATTAAAAATCAATTTCCTTTTCTCACATAACATGGCTGGTCATCTTCTAATCCCAAACAAGGAGAGTTTTAATTAACACAATAATTAAAATTTCCTAATTTGTTTTCGAAAATTTATAACAATTTCTTTAATAATTTTTCCCTTCATGGTGGATTGTAAAAGGAAATTTTATAAATTAAAATCTTTCTTTTAAACATGTGGATGATTTCCAAAAAGAAAAGTTATCTCTAAAAATTAAAATCTCCTTTCAATCTACAAATAAGGAAAGATATCAAATCTTTTCTTAATCTTTTGTAGAAACTTATAAAAGGGAATATTTAATTTTTAAACTCTCTTTTAAATCATGAACATGGTTAAAAAGGGAAAGTTTTCTCAAAATTAAAATCTACCTTTCAATTTGCAAATAAGGAAAGATTTCAAATCTTTTCTTAATCTTTTGTAGAAAGCTATAAAAGGAAAGATTTAAATTTTAAACTCTCTTTTAAAACCATGTAATCCACATAAGAAAAATTTATAAATAAAATCCCTTTTAATGTGATGTGGTCCGCCACATCATGCTTGGATTCCAAGCATTGGCCGGCCACCAACTTGGCTCAACCACTTGGTCTTGGCCGGCCCTAGCTTGGGTTCCAAGCTAGCTTAGCCGACCCCCTTGGGTTGGGTAAGAAGTGGGTATGTGGTGGGTATAAATCTCTATATACAAGAGGCTACGATAGGGACCGAGAGGAGGAATTGGTTTTGGTCTCCCGATGAAATTAAGCTTCCCGTGTTCGCCCCGAACACACAACTTAACTTCATCAATAATAATTCATACCACTAAAGAATTATTATTGAACTACCGCACAAATCCCAAATTATATTTTGGGCTCCTTCTTATTATAAGTGTGTTAGTCTCCCTGTGTTTAAGATGTCGAATGTCCACTAATTAATTGAGTTACTGACAACTCATTTTAATTAATATCTCAGTCCAAGAGTAGTACCACTCAACCTTATCATCATGTCGGACTAAGTCCACCTACAAGGTTTAACATGACAATCCTTATGAGCTCCTCTTGGGGACATTATCAACCTAGATTACTAGGACACAGTTTCATTCTATAATCAACAATACACACTATAAATGATATCATTTCCCAACTTATCGGGCCTTTTGATTTATCGAGCTAAATCTCACCCTTTGATAATTTAAAGAAATGAATACTAAATATATGTGCTTATTATTATATTAGGATTAAGAGCACACACTTCCATAATAACTAAGGACTTGTTCTTTTATTAAGTCAGTATAAAAAGAACTTTCCTTAAATGGTCCTGCTCAATACACTTAGAGTGTACTAGTGCAATTTATTAGTCAAGATAAACTAATACCTAATTATACTATGACTATTCCAATCGTTTGTTCCTTTCCATCTTAGTCGTGAGCTACTGTTTATAATTTATAAAGAACCGATAACACGATCTCCTGTGTGTGACACCACACACCATGTTATCTACAATATAAATTAATTGAACGACTACACTCAGTATATATAAATGTAGATACTTGATTAATGTGATTCTTATTTCTAAATAAATGTTTATACAAAAGCTAGGCTTTTAGTATATACTCTAGCAGGCCATGTGACCCACACGGTCGTGCCAACTTTCCAAAGGCGAGGAAGGTCACGACTGTGTGACTTTGGCAGAGAAGAAGAAGGCCATGGCCGTGTGAGCCACATGGGCATGTGACTCAATCCGTGAGGAAGTCGGGTAAGGCCGTGTGGATTCCACACGGCCGTGTGACGAAGAATATAGAGCCGTGTCATGCTAAAATAGAGCTGTGCTGAATTCTGGGCAGATTGCAGACCGATCGTAAAACAACCATACTTTGCGCTTTGTTGGCGTTTCGGGCTGTTATTTATACCTAAACGTAGCTAACTTCAAGGTCTACAACTTTTCTTCATATCCAACAAAGAGATAGCATTGTCTACCCGTGCTAAATGGCACGGTCGTGCCTCCCAACCGCGGGTTCATCTGGACCTCTGCCTAGACTGCACACTAAACTTTGAACCATAATAACTTTCGGCTCGGTTAGATCCAGGGCTCGATCCAAGTATAAGATTGTAGATAATTGCAAGAGCTACAACTTTGATTCAGGGTGAATCATGAGAAAATCTAGTTTAATGGGTGAAAAATCTGGTTTACCGGACTCCTATAATCCTAGTTTTCCTGGGTAGTCTGGAGGAGGTATAAAAAGGTCAAGATCCTCATTCTTTGACTCATCTTGGGTTTGGGACTTCGTTCCTCTCCTTGGAAAATGATTCTCCCCTTAGGGGGAAACTCTAGAGCTTCATTCACCTCCATCCCTTGATGATCCGTCCATCTCCAGAGCAAGGAGGCATCCCCAAGACATCGGAATCACTGGTGAGCATCTCTTCTTCCCCTTCTTCTCACATCTAGGATTGTAAGTATGCTTTACTTTATGTTTTGGGGTTGTTCTTCCTTTGCAATGGAGTAGATCTCAGATCTAGGATGTAGGAAGTATTTGTGATGTGATGGAGATGTAAAACTATGTGCATTTGTTATGTTTCTATTCAATGACTTGTTAATGTCTTATTCATGTTTGATAAAGTGTGTGTGTGGAGCTTGTATATATACCTTTAGCATATTTTATCAAATGGTTGTGTAGAATTGTTAATCCGGTAGGGGGATGCCCTAGATCGTACGACTGAGGGGCGTCGTGACACGGCTGTCCCTTTAACGGACGTCTAGGGTATCACCTTGAAGGGAGAAGCAAATCTCCACAAGGAAGTAGGGGATCAGACATAATCACTATTTCTATCTCTATGTTATTGTGTGTTAGTGTGTTTCTATGTTGTATGACCAAGGGGTGTCGTGACAGGGTTGCCCTGCTAACAGACTTCATAGGAATCACTTCCATTTAGTAGCATAGGACATGGAGTAGGAGATCATGTCGGCTTATCCACTGCAGGGGAGAGTCGGTAATTAATCTAACTTCCTACAAGAGCATGAACATAGAGGATACAAACTAAGCAATCTATGTAACATCGCCTAGCATCACAAGGAAACCGAAATCCTAGAATCGCACCTTAACCCATCTCTCACATCCTCTTAGCTCAACCCCTTTCAAGATCCATTCTCTCTCTTCTCTCTTTTCTTTCTCTTACTTTCTTTCCCAACTAATCTTACGTTTGTCTAGATAATTCGCCGTGCGAAGTTAACTAGTGCTTAATCAACAGTCCTTATGGATAAGATATCTTTTTATTACTGATGACGAAACTATGCACTTATGGTTCGTAATATATGACTCATTAGTTTAATATCCCTATAGTTTGTACAATTTTATACGTTTTCCTTGTTCTTATATAAGGGAACTAGAGTACTTATCTTCTATTGATCAAACATTTTTTTCGTTTTCAATATCATGTTAAATAATTTTGTAAATTATTCAATACCTTGTTTCCCTAAGCACTTCTATACCTCTATCAGAATATCATTTGGTCCAACAACTTTTTCATTGTGCATCTCATTTAAAATTTGTTTTACTTCTAAAGTTTGAATTCTACGATAAAAATTAAAATTTCTATGCTCATTTGACCTACTTAAATTACCTAAGTTAAGTTGGTCACCTAAACCTTCATTAAAAAATTAATGAAAATATCTCTTCCACCGCTTTTTTATTTTTCCATCGTTTACTAATACCCTATTACATTCATCTTTAATACATTTTATTTGGCTAAGATCTCTTGTTTTCCTTTCTCTCATTTTAGCTATTCTATAAATGTCTCTTTCCCCTTCTTTTGTATTTAATTTTTGATATAATCGTTCAAAAGTTTCATTTTTTGCTTCACTCACTATTTTCTTAGCTTCTTTCTTGGCTATTGTATATTTTTTTTAAGTTTTCCTCGTTCTTACAAATATATAATTCCTTATAAGTTATTCATTTTTCCTTCACTTTTTCTTGTACTTTCTCATTCCACCACCAAGATTCTTTACTTGGTGGTGTATGTTCCTTTGATTTACCGAGTACATTCTTAGCTACTATTTTCAACTTTGATATCATCTTATCCCATGTTGTATTAGAGTCATCGTATATTTCACCTAATGCTTGTACTTCTACCTTCTCCTTAAATATATTTTGCTTCCCATCCTTTAACTTCTACTACTTAATTTTAGGAATTGTATATATTTTCTTTCTATTGATACTATGTTTGAGGCATATATCCAACATTACTACCCTATGTTAGGTAGTTAAGCTTTCTCCAGGGATGACTTTGCAATCTTTACAAATCTTTCTATCATTCTTCCTAACCATAAGAAAGTCAATTTGCAATTTATTATTCCCACTTTTGAATGTGACTAAGTGTTTTTCTCTTTTCTTAAAAAATGTATTAGCTAATATAAGGTCATATGCTATCGCAAAATCTAATATAGTTTTTCCTTCCTCATTCCTCGTTCTAAACTCATAACTCCCATGTACTCTCTCATATTCATCATTTTTCACTTCGACATGCCTATTTAGATCACCTCCTATTAAAATCATTTCATTTGATGGAATATTTTGTAATATTTCATTTAAGTTCTCCCAAAATCTTGATTTGGTAGCTTCATCTAATCCTACCTGTGGTGCATATACGCTAATTATGTTTATAGTTTCTTTCGCCACTATTATCTTAAAGCCTATAATTATATCCCCTTTTCTAACTACTTCTACACTTCATCCTTTAACAAACTATTTACAATAATACCCACTCCATTTCTTCCTTTAGTTTTTCCAGTGTACCATAACTTAAAACTCAAGTTCTCTATCATCTTTGCTTCTCGCCTATCCATTTTGTCTATTGTACACACAAAATATTAATTCTTCTCCTAATCATCATATCTACTACCTCTATTGATTTACTAGTGAGAGTTCTTATGTTCCATGTTCCAGATCTTAGATTATTAGTTTTCCTATCATATTTATTATTATCCAACCTATGATGTGAGAACTCTTGCCTATTTAACATTACACCCAAGTTCTCATGGAGATGTAGCGGTCCTTGCTAAAACGTTACAGTCGAATCCTGTAACGTGAACTCTTGCATATTTAGCACTACACCCTAGTTCTGGAGATGTAGCGGTCCTTGTCGAGACGTTACAGTCTGACCCTGCAACGCATTCCTTTCGGGGAACAACCTAGCATTAGCACAATAGTTTAATGGATCCATTCATTGAATATTTATCATAGTTTTGATGCTGCTGGCAACCTAACGCAACTCTCCTCCTTTATTCGGGCTTGGGACTGGCCATGACTGTAACGCCCTCCCTTCCTGCTAGTAGGGCGGGGTTACTCTACTACTTCTATTACTATTTGCGGAAACATACATGCATATTAAAATTTCTTTTGGAGTAAAACAGTAGAAATATCATGAAGTCATGCGGAACAATAACATAATAAACTAGTTCATGTCAACATAACAAAATAACATAAGCAGGTCTTTTATTTGTCTTAGCCGAGCCACCACCACACACATCTCCTTGCCTCTCCTGCAGCTCCCCTAGTTCATCCATTCATTGCCTTTATCTGCGGTACAAGGAAAGTAAGCTATAAGCACACAGGCTTAGTAAGATCATTTCCTACTCACAAAAATCATATATTAAAGCATAAGCATATAACCATGGAAATATGATCATTTAACATCATATTGTGAAAACATAGCATCATAACATATCATCTCATAAAGAACATCATGCTATATCATATCATAAATCATCAGGTCATATAAATTATAATGGCATAGCATGTCATATCATAAATCATATCATATCATCTCATAGAGAACATCATGCATATCATATCATAAATCATCATGTCATATAAATCAAATGGCATAGCATGTCATATCATAAATCATATCATATCATCTCATAGAGGACATCATGCTATAACATATCATAAATCATCATGTCATATAAATCAAATGGCATAGCATGTCATATCATAAATCATATCATATCATCTCATAGAGGACATCATGCTATAACATATCATAAATCATCATGTCATATAAATCAAATGGCATAGCATGTCATATCATAAATCATATCATATCATCTTATAGAAAACATCATGCTATATCATATCATAAATCATCATGTCATATAAATCAAATGGCATAGCATGTCATATCATATCATCTCATAGAGAATATCATGCTATATCATATCATAAATCATCATGTCATATAAATCAAATGGCATAGCATGTCATATCATATATCATATCATGCAAGATGTCTTTTAAAACATGTGTCATGTCATATGCAAGATGTCTTAAAACATATCATATAGTACTTGAACATAATATCATCATGAGGGTCCGGCTTGTACCACATACATACATAAGTGCGTGCAATCCCTAGGACAAGGTAGCTAGCCCCGAACCTACTAGGGATCTAGGTCCGTACTACGACCGTCGACCTAGGGGCGTACTAAGGAGCCCATCCCTTTACTAGACCCCTTCATAGTCCGTCGGCCTAGGGGCGCTTATGGAGCCCACCCTTGGTACAAACCATACAAAGTAAAGTAGCATATCATGGTTCATGTCATAACATAGCATATCATATCTTATCATATCATGAAGAGTGCTTTTAGTCCCCAAGGGGAAGCAACTCTTAGTGTTGGTTGCTACTCGGAAAACCTAATGGTTCCACTGTATAAAAATTTTGTACAAAGGTCTGAACCTTTTCCTAGCTACCATGTATTCTTTTAAATTAAACTCGATCACTTGCGGAACTTAACACGTTTGATCCAAAGTTTAATTTATTTGTTCTTTTAGGTTTAGACTTAGATCTCTTGCAAAACTTAACACGTTCGATCCAAATCTCCTAGGTTATTAATTTCATTAAATACTAATTTCCAAAATTGGCTTCCAGGACTGCATGGCGAGGCACATGACCTTCTTGGATATGGGAACAACCACCACCGCCTAGACAAAGCCTTTTAAGGAAAGCTAATATTTAATTTCCTTAAATAACTTTAGGTCAACCAAAAAGAACAATCAAATCACAAGGAAAATAAAAATAAAAGAACACAACATCGAAAATAAATTTGAAATACTAGAATCGCATGCCTCTTGTATTTGGTATTATTTCCAAAAATAACTAGTATGATGCGGAAAGGAAAAATACTAGTTATATCTTTTAGAAAGACCTCTTGATCTTCTATCGTATTCCTCTTCTAACCTCGGACGTTGTGTGGGCAACGATCTTCCAAGATGAGGACCACCTAGCACCTTCTTCTTCTTCCTTCAAGTTTCGGCTAAGCACCAAAATCCAAGGATGAAGAACTTTTTCCACCAACTAAGCTCCAAGGGATGCAAGCTTTCTCTCCTCCTCCTTCTTCTTCTCCAGTAGTATCCGGCCACCACAAAAGCTCCAAGCAAGGAAGAGTTTCGGCCACCACAAAGAGGAAGAGAGGGAGAGAGGGTGGCCGGCCACAACACCAAGGAAAAAGAGGGAGAGAATAATAGAGGTTGTGTCCCTTGAAGGCACCTTAACCCCCTCTTTTATAATCCTTGGCCTTGTTAATTAAGGAAACTTATTTACAATAAAATTTTCCCTAATTCTTTTTGTCAATGGTTATTTAGGAAAATTTAATTAAACTTCCCTCTTAACCATCTTATGGCCGGACACAACTAGGACCAAACAAATAAGAAAATTTTTCTGAAAAAATTAAACTTTCCTTATTTGCTTCCGGAAAAATTTTAAAATAAAATTTATCCCTTCATGGTGGATAAAAATAATTCTTATAATTTTAATTTTTCAACATGTCAATAATTTATAAAGAAGAAAAATAAAATATCTTTCCAATCTACAAATAAGGAAAGAGATCTAATCTCTTTCTTTAATCTTTTGTAGATCCTTTTAAAAGAGATATTTTAATTTTTAATCTCTCCAATAAATTATATCTTTCACATAAGAAAATTTTAAAATTAAAATTCTTTTTAATTTAATGGGGGCCGGCCACCTAAGCTTGGGTTCAAGCTAGGGTCGGCCACCCATGAACCAAGGCTTGGCCGGCCCTAGCTTGATCCACAAGCTAGCTTGGTCGACCCCTACATCATGGGTATGAAGGTGGGTATAGGTGGGTATAGTACTCTATAAATAAGAAGCTACGATAGGGACCGAGAGGAGGAATTGGTTTTGGTGTCCCGATAAAATTAAGCATCCCGTGTTCGCCCCGAACATACAACTTAATTTTATCAATAATAATTCATTCCACTAGAGAACTATTATTGAACTACCACACCAATCCCAAATTACATTTTTGGGCTCCTTCTTATTATGAGTGTGTTAGTCTCCCTGTGTTTAAGATGTCGAATGCCCACTAATTAAGTGAGTTACTGACAACTCATTTAATTAATATCTTAATCCAAGAATAGTACCACTCAACCTTATCGTCATGTTGGACTAAGTCCACCTGCAGGGTTTAACATGACAATCCTTATGAGCTCATCTTGGGGACATTATCAACCTAGATACTAGGACACAGTTTCCTTCTATAATCAGCAACACACACTATAAGTGATATCATTTCCCAACTTATCGGGCTTATTGATTTATCGAACTAAATCTCACCCATTGATAAATTAAAGAAATAAATATCAAATATATGTGCTTGTTATTATATTAGGATTAAGAGCACACACTTCCATAATAATTGAGGTCTTTGTTCCTTTATAAAGTCAGTATAAAAGAAACGACCTCTAATGGTCCTACTGAATACACTCTAAGTGTACTAGTGTAATTATTTAGTTAAGATAAACTAATTCCTAATTACACTACGACCTTCCAATGGTTTGTTCCTTTCTATTTTGGTCGTGAGCTACTGTTTATAATTTATAAGGTACTGATAACATTATCTTCTGTATGTGACACCACATACTATGTTATCTACAATATAAATTAATTGAACAACTATAAACAAATGTAGATAATTTGACCAAATGTGATTCTTTATTCATAATAAATGTTTACAAAAGCTTAGACTTTTAGTATACACTCTAACAATCTCCCACTTATACTAATGACTAAGCTGCCATATCTTCTGCCATACATCTGATTCACATTCCCTCCACATGTCGATCAAAAGCTTTTGCCAGAAGGGCCTTAGTGAAAGGATCTGCCAGGTTATCTACTGATGCAATCTTGGCAATGACAACTTCTCCTCGCTTCACGATATCTCGTATCATGTGGTACTTGCGCTCTATATGTTTACTTGCCTTATGAGCTCGTGGTTCCTTCGAGTTTGCAACTGCACCGCTATTATCAAAATAAATTGTGATGATTTTGGGCAAACCAGGAATCACATCTAAGTCCATTAGAAAGTTCCTGAGCCATACTGCTTCTTTAGCTGCCTCAAAGGCTGCTACATACTCAGCTTCCATGGTTGAATCCAAAACGCATTTTTGCTTAACACTCCTCCATGCAATAGCTCCACCTCCTAAAGTAAACACATAGCCTGATGTAGACTTACTGTTGTCCCTATCTGATTGGAAATCTAAATTCGTGTAACCCACATGGAGCAAATCGTCTGCTTGGTAAACTAGCATATAATCTATAGTCCTTCTCAGGTACTTTAATATATGCTTTACCGCAATCCAATGTCCTTGTCTAGGGTTACTCTGATATCTGCTAACCATGCCCACGGTAAAACAGATATCAGGTCTCGTACATAGCATTGCATACATTAAGCTTCCTACAGCCGAAGCATAAGGAACTGCTTTCATGTCCTCTATCTCCTTTGATGTCTTCGGAGACATCTCTTTAGATAGAGCTACTCCATGCCTAAAAGGTAAGAAACCTTTCTTGGAATCCTGCATGCTAAAACGAGCAAGGATTGTATCTATATATGAAGCTTGGGATAGACACAACATTCTTTTCTTGCGATCCCTTATAACTTTGATTCCAAGAATGTGTGCACAATCTCCTAAGTCCTTCATATCAAATTGTTTGGACAATCATACCCTTACATCTGATAATACCTTGACATTGTTGCCAATTAACAAAATATCATCTACGTATAGTACAAGAAATACCACCACGTTTCCGTTACACTTCTTGTATACACAAGACTCATCCGGACACTGAATAAATCCATATGACTGGATTACTTCATTAAACTGGATGTTCCAAGACCTTGAAGCTTGCTTCAGTCCATAAATGGACCGATTGAGCTTGCACACTAGATGCTCTTTGCCTTTTTCAATGAACCCTTCTGGTTGCTTCATATGGATGTTCTCTTCAAGACTTCCATTAAGGAAAGCTATCTTGACATCCATTTGCCAAATTTCATAATCCATATGAGCAGCAATGGATAAGAGTATCCGGATAGACTTAAGCATGGCTACCGGTGAAAAGGTCTCCTCATAATCGATTCCCTCTTTCTGAGTGTACCCTTTCGCAACAAGCCTAGCTTTGAAGGTTTCTACCTTCCCGTCTGTCCCTCTTTTCCTTTTGTAGATCCACTTGCATCCAACGGCTTTTACACCATCAGGTGGTTCTACGAGCTCCCAGACTTTATTAGAGTACATAGACTCTATTTCAGAATTCATTGCCTTTTGTCAAGATGCTGCATCTATATCTTGGAGTGCTTCGTCATATGTTCAGGGATCAGGTTCATGTTTACCCGGGATCAAGTCCGAAGACTCTCCCAAAAACATGAATCTATCAGGCTGCCTAACAACCCTCCCACTACGACGAGGCACAGTCTGTGGTTGTGTATCATGTGTGACACGTGTTGTAGTCTCTTGTGGTACTTCATCTTGTACTGTTGGTACTAAGGTAGACGTGTCCTCTCTAAGTTCTTCTAAAAAAACTTTGTTACTGGGCTTGTGATCCATTATATAGTCTTCTTCTAAAAACTGGGCATTGGTGCTAACAATGACCTTCTGGTCTTTAGGACTATAAAATAAACCACCTTTCGTTCCTCTGGGATACCCCAGAAACACGCGAACTTCTGTACGAGCATCTGGTTTCAGCACATGTGCTGGATTACCCCAAATCCGAATATGTCTTAGACTGGGCTTTCGCCCATTCCACAATTCTATCGGAGTAGAAGAAACTGATTTAGAAGGTACTAAGTTCAGAATGTACACTGTCGTTTCCAGAGCGTATCCCCAAAACGAATTTGGTAATTTGAATAACTCATCATCGATCTAACCATTTCCATAAGAGTCCTATTCCTTCGTTCTGCCACACCATTCTGTTGGGGTGTACCAGGTGCGGACAGTTGGGATTGAATCCCGGCCTCTGATAAGTAATTCCTAAACTCTCCTAAGAGGTATTCGCCACCACGATCAGACCGTAGTGTCTTGATACTTTTACCTAGTCGTTTCTCCACATCAGCCTTGTACTCTTTGAACTTATCAAAGCACTCGGACTTACGGGGCATTTGGTAAATGTATTCGTATCTTGAATAATCGTCTATAAAAGAGACAAAATATTCAAAACCACCTCTTGCCTGGACAGACATAGGACCACACAAATCAGAATGAACCAATTCTAACACTTCTTTGGCTCTATACCCCTTGGCCTTAAAAGGCCTCTTGGTCATTTTACCTTCCAAGCAAGATTCACAAGTTGGAAAATTTTCCAACTCTAATGAACTCAAAAGTCCATCGGCTATAAGCCTCTGAATCCTACTTAAATTAATATGACCAAGCCTTAGATGCCAAAGATATGCTTGGTTTATTTCCGAAGGTTCTTTTCTCTTATTAGAGTTAGAAGATGAGTTATAAATTTTCATGTTTTGCTTTGTGGGAGAAATTGGATTTAAATTATACAAATTGCCAACTAATGCACCAGAACAGATAATCACTTTATTTCTCTTAATAACTACATCATTACCAAAAGAAACTGAATATCCATCCAAAAACAGTTTAGAAACTGAAATTAAATTGTTTCTAAAACTGGGTACATAAAGATAATTTTTTAAAACCAAATTTCTATTCCTATTAAAAGATAAATAGACGTCTCCCACTGCAACAGCCGCCACCTTAGTAGCATTGCCCATGTAGACGGTAATCTCTCCTTCAGTTAGTCGTCGGGTTTCCTGGAACCCCTGCAAGGAATTGCAGAAATGATCAGTGGCTCCCGTATCTACACACCAGGTACTAGTAGATAACACCACTAAACATATTTCAACAACTAGAGCATGAGATATACCTTTGTTGTTCTGACTCCTACGAGGACAGTTCGCCTTCCAATGCCCTGACTGCTTGCAGATGAAGCACTTGCCCTTCGGCTTCTTCATTCCAGTTTTAGGTCCTGTACTCTGAGATTTATTCACTTTCTTTGCTGAACCAACTTGTTTCTTCTTCTTCTTTCCTTTCGATTTAGAAGTAGAGTCATTTTCAGCATAGTGAATATGAGAATTGTGACGAAACAATCCTTCTGCTGCCTGAAGTTCTGTCAGTAGTTCCGCCAATGAATATACTCTTTTGTTCATATTGTAATTCAGGCAAAATTGCTCAAAACTTCTAGGTAGTGTTTGGAGGATCATATCGATCTGGGTTTTCCCATCAATCTCTCCTCCAAGGATCTGTATTTCGTTCAGATAAGCCATCATCTTTAGGATATGATCCCTCACAGGAGTACCCTCTTGCATGGTGGTTGTCATTATCTTTCTCATGGCTTCTTGTCTAGAAGGTCGATCCTGATAACCAAAGAGTTCCTTGAGATTGTTCATAATATCATAAGCTGTTGGTAAATCTTGATGCTGATGTTGCAATACATTTGACATTGAAGCCAAAATGTAACACTGCGCCATCTCATCTGCCTTTACCCATTTCTTATGATATTCAATCTCCTCTTGGGTAGATTCCCCAGTGGGTGCATCAGGACAAGGCTCAGTCAGTACAAACTTATAGCTTTCAGCAGTAAGAACAATGTCTGTTGGTGCGGGAAGCATCCGACGATCGAACTCGTGTTTTGATAATGGCAAAGAATTCAAAGTTAAGATGTTTTGTATCTAACATGTTGAATGAGTGTTTCAGGAAAGTCCTAACTGCGGTTAGGCAAAGGGATAAACCCTAGGGGGTGGTAACCCTAGGTCATAGGGGGTGGTAACCCTATGCGGAAAGTCTTGGCAGGTCGATGACTTCAGGCAAAAAGTCCTAGGGGGTGGTAACCCTAGGTGGAAAGTCCTGGTGTCGCGAACCAAGTGAAAGACTGGACTAGCCGGGAAGCGGATGTCCAGCAGAAAGTCCGGAAGCGTCGAGTGCTGAGCAAAAGTCCAGTCGATTTGGAGGATCGCACTGGCAACAGGTAAATCTCCTGAGTGGAGTAAGTGAGGACGCGTTCCCCGTAGAGGGAACAGTAGGCGTCGGGTCGACCTAGGGTTTCCGGGCGGAAACCCGAAGTCAGACTCGGATAGTCCAGAGACTATCATTATCACTTCTATTATGTTTTATGTGCTAACTTTGTGCTGCAGGGTATATTTGGGATTAATGTATCTTGCAGGGACCAAAGTGCAAAGATTAACCTCGGATGAACAGTGTCTGAGGCGCCTCCATGGAGCTTGGAGGCGCCTCAGGTACAAAACCTAAGCTGGCTGCGAAGCAAGCTTCAAGGCGCCTTGGATAGGCTTAAGGCGCCTTGAACAAGTTGATGAAGGCGCCTTGGAGAGGTTGGAGGCGCCTTGAACAGGATAGAATTCGACCAGGTCGGTTCTGATCCACGCGGGTGATGCGGCCAGCCTGGAGGCGCCTTGGAGGGGTTTAAGGCGCCTTGAACACTGTTTATAAAGGGGATTCAACCAGTAGCTTGAATACACAACATTCAAGTCTTTCTTCTGCATTTAGCTGCTAACGAACTCGTCCCGAAGTGCTGCAACTCGACACCGACAACCCGAAGCTTCAATTTAGTATTTTCCATTGTCGGTATAAGATTATTTACTGCATTACTTGTAAATCATCTTTGTATACTTTCAAACTTATAGTTGTTGCCCACCGGAAGCGATCAAGGATCGCGGGCCTTCGAGTAGGAGTCGCCTTAGGCTCCGAACGAAGTAAAATCGACCTGTGTCTTTTATGTTGTTTTCTTTATCTATTCCGCTGCGTTTTGTTTGTTTTTATTCCGATACGAACGAAACTTCCGCGAGCGCTATTCACCCCCCCCCCCCTCTAGCGCATCTTGATCCAACAATTGGTATCAGAGCAGGGTCGTTTTGAATCGGTGCAACCACCATTCAAGATAATTTTCTTGTGGAATTTTCAGATTTTTTCGGAGTCGATTAGAATTTAGCCTCATAGCTATATTCTAATTCTTTTTCTCGAATCGATTTTTTGCTCGGAGTTGGTGCAACACCACTCGAGTTCGTGATTCTTTTATATACTTCCCGCACTACTAATCCAGGACCAAGTCCTGGGATTTTCTTGTCATTCTTTTTCTACATAGTTATTTTAAAATGGCTCTATAAGAAGGCTACAGTACAGCCAGGCCCCCACTCTTCACCGGAGAAAACTTTGGTTACTGGAAGGGCAGAATGGAAAACTTTCTGAAGATCCAGTTTGAGACGTGGATGATCGTCAAGACTGGTTTGGATCTGCCAACAGATAAAGATGGAAATCCTACTCCTTGCGAGGATTGGGAACCAGCACTGATCAAGAAAGTGGAAGCAAATGCCAGAGCAACTTGTACCCTCCAGTGCGGACTAACAAAGGAGGAGCTAAACCGGGTCGGTCCGTTCTCAAGCGCCAAGGAGCTATGGGAGAAGTTGATCGAGCTTCATGAAGGGACCACCGATACCAAAGTAAGTAAGCGTGATTTATTATTCAATAAATTGTATAATCTAAAAATACAGGAAGGTGAAACGACAAGTTCACTACACGCGCGCATTCAAGACATCCTCAATTCTCTCCACGGAATCGGACAAAAGGTAGAGAATCGAGACGTCATAAGGTACGCACTAAATTCGTTTCCGAGGAGCACGTTGTGGGCATCAATAGTAGATGCCTACAAAGTCTCCAAGGACTTATCTTCTTTAAAGTTAGATGAATTGTTTAGTGAATTTGAACTTCATGAACAAACTAATGCACAGCCATCCGAGAAAGGTGTAGCTTTGTTTGCAGGGACAAGTAGAACGCGTGAATCGAGATCTCAGCGAAAAATTGAACCTGAATCAGAAGACGAACCCAACTCAGAAGACTCAGAAGACGAACTGACCAGCGAACTCGTGAACCTCATGAAGAGGCTCTACAAGAAGAAGAAGGGCTTCAACAAGAAAGATCTGAAGAAGGTAGTTCAATTCAAGGAGGCCCAACCTAGTCCGAAAATAAAATTTGAAGTTACCTGTTATGGGTGCAACCAGAAAGGGCATATCAAAGCCAACTGTCCCAACCAAAAAGAGGCCAAAAAGCAAAGAAGAAAGAAGGCCCTGAAAGCAACGTGGGACGAATCTTCTTCGGAGGACGACGACGACGAACTCGATCAGACGATTTTGCTCGCATTGATGGCCCGGGACCAAATCATTGAATCTGAGAGCGAGTCGGAGGCCGAGTCCGAGCGAAGCCACGGATCCGCATCCGTTTCCGAAGGGCCAGACTCCGCTGTAAGTATTCCTAGACTTAATAATTTAGTTAATTATTTACTTCGCAAATTAGCTAAATCGAACCTTAAGATTAAGTCACTTCTAAAGGAAATTTCTGAAGTGACTATCTCTGAATCCTTACCTAATCAAGTTCAGACTGAAGATTCAACTCAAGTTCAAAAACTTGAGGAAGAAAATTCAAGTTTGAAAAATCAGGTCAAGGATTTAAAAGATATCTTAGAACGGTTTTCTTTAGGTTCCAAGAATCTTGACCTAATTCTTGGGACACAAAGAGCCGTTTACAACAAAACTGGGCTGGGATATAAAAATAAAAAGAAATATAGATCTTATCTATCCTTAATAAACAAACAAAATAGTAAATCAGTCCAAGCATGGGTCCCCAATTCCAAATTGATCAATCAAGTTGGACTTGGCCAATATTGGGTTCCGAAGGATCAAATACACTACCTCGATAGACCATATCGAGGATATGAACCAGGGAAAGCTAAAAGAAAAATGATATTTAAAATATAAAATTCAAAATTCAAATTAAAAAATTTGAAATTAAATTATAAATTTAAAATTAAAAATTCAAAATCAAATTAACAATTCAAAATTAAAATATAAAAAATTCAAAAATAGATGGAGGATCCAAACTAGCTGGCACCTTCAACTGAACTACCCGACAGGGTAACTGAACCTAATTTACCCGAAATGGGTAAAACAAGAGTAGATTACCCGGCAGGGTAATTAAGGCTAGTTTGAAAACGGGCTGAGTTTAACTTTAACCACAGTACCGGTGAAGTTTTTGGATGATAGTACGTTAGGGAAACTTGGGCATCGCATGTCTAGGAAGATATGGCTTCGACCTGGTGCATTTGGCCAAGTGGAACTGACCGAAGCTACCCTTAAATGGATCCTAACTTGTTACACCAAGGATTAGTATTAAGTTCAATGGGTAGGACTATTTGGAAAACCTCGAAGGCATGATTACTTTAATGAGCTCCGAGTGACTCACCATAGCCCAGAAGTTTATCCAAAGAATGCTTACTTGTTGAACCCAAAGCTAAACCTGAATCTAATACAAAGTTAAACCAGACCCTTAAATTCTACAATAATTCATCTCACAATAATTATAGGATGCCCTGATTGACAATTTAGATCGGGTGAGATGACTAAGGAATTAAAATTAAATTAATTAACAATTATCTTAAATTTCAAAATTATTTTAAAAACTTAAATTTCAAAATTATTTTAAAAACTTAAATTTCAAAATTATTTAAAAAAAAAACTTAAATTTCAAAATTATTTAAAAAACTTAAATTTCAAAATTATTTAAAAAACTTAAATTTCAAAATTATTTTTAACTTAAATTTCAAAATTATTTGAAAATTATTTTAAAACAAAAAATTATCTTAAAATCCTTACAAAATCAATTAACTTGAACTCGTTTCAAAATTAATTATTTTCAACGTTAATTAAAACAACCATAAGATTAATTGCTTGCTAACTGAGAGATAGAAAATCTAAGGAGTCTACTTCAATCAAGCTATCTGTTAATCCATTAAAAGGAAATCAATTCAACTACTTCATGTGTAGGAATTGGATCAATGGATGTTGGATAGTGGATGCTCCAGACACATGACTGGAGATAAATTGAAGTTTACTAAACTCAAGTACAAGAATTTAGGATCGGTTGCATTCGGCAACGACGGTAAACTTAAAGTAATTGGAAGAGGTAATATTGAACTTAGTTCCGATTTCATTATCCGAAATGTTTTATTGGTTGAGAATTTTAACTCTAATTTACTAAGTATAAGTCAATTGTGTGACAGTGGATATCTAGTTAATTTTAATAAATCTGGGTGTCTAGTTAAAAACATCGAAAACCCTGAGATTAGACTTAAGGGACTTAGAAAGAATAACATCTACACAATTGACCTATCAACCTCCTCAATAAAGTGTCTCTTGACACAACAAGAGGAAACCCAACTGTGGCACAGAAGACTGGGTCACACTCACACTAGACTCATTTCAAAAATAAGTCAAAGTGGTCGAGTTAGAGGTTTGCCCAAATTAAAATTTATTGAAAATTCAATCTGTGATGCATGTCAAAAGGGAAAACAAACCAAGTCAACCCACAAGTCAACCAACCTAGAAAGAACTAACTCCTTACTTGAGCTCCTTCATATTAACCTATTTGATTCACATGGAGCCAAATCACTAAGCAAGAACTAATATTGTTTAGTGATAATTGATGACTACTCTAGGTACACATGGGTAAAATTCCTAAAAACAAAAGATGAAACCTATGAAATATTTAGTAATTTTTGCAAATTAACGGAAAATGAGAAAGATACTAAAATCAAAAGAATAAGAAGTGATCACGGAGGAGAATTTGAAAATCATAGGTTTACCCAATTTTGTAAAATAAATGGATACCAACATGAATTTTCATGTCCTAGAACCCCCCAACAAAATGGTCTAGTGGAACGTAAAAATAGAACACTACAAGAAGCCGCTAGGACTATGTTAAATGAATATAATTTAAACCATCAATTTTGGGCTGAAGCAATAAATACTACAAATTATATTCAAAATAGAATCTTAATAAACAAATTTCACAATAAAACACCATATGAACTATATTATCATAAAATTCCCAACTTAAACTATTTAAAAGTATTTGGCTGTAAAGTTTACATTTTAAATACTAAAGATTACTTAGGAAAATTTACACCCAAGTCTAACCAAGGAATATTTTTAGGATACTCCTCAAACAGTAGAGCCTTTAGAGTATATAATCAAAACACCTTGAAAGTTGAAGAAACAACTAATGTAATATTTGATGAAGAAAACAATTTACCTAATCTAAATGAAAATATTAACATTAATCCAAGAGCTATAGAAGATGATGAAATCCTACCTAACTTTAATAAGTCAGAAGAACCAGTGACTGACCCACAGATAAGATCAAATAGAGTAAGTACCTCTCATCCATCTGACCAAATTCTGGGTGACCCAAACCTAGGAGTCAGAACTAGATCATCCTATAGAAACCTAAGTCAAATTGCTCTTATCTCTAAGATTGAACCCAAGCCTATAGAAGAAGCCCTACCTGATCCAGATTGGATCATTGCAATACAAGAAGAATTAGCACAATTTGAGAGAAACCAAGTTTGGGACCTTGTACCTAAACCCTTAGATAAATCAATAATAGACACCAAATGAGTTTTTAGGAACAAGTTAGACGATCAGGGTGAGATAATAAGAAACAAAGCTAGACTAGTAGCCAAAGGGTATAGTCAAGTTGAAGGCCTAGATTATGATGAAACCTATGCTCCAGTAGCCAGACTCGAATCCATTAGAATGTTATTAGCATATGCAGCAAATAAAGGGTTTAAATTATACCAAATGGACGTTCAGTCAGCCTTTTTAAATGGGTTTATTAAGGAGGAGGTCTACGTAAGTCAACCTCCAGGATTTGAAGACTTAGACTCCCCAAACCATGTATTCAAATTAAAAAGGCATTATATGGACTAAAACAAGCCCCCAGGGCATGGTATGAAAAATTATCTAACTACTTAATATCCAAAGGCTTTAACCAAGGACAAATAGAACCGACCTTATTTGTAAAAACTATAGAAAAAGACATCTTTATAGCCCAAATCTATGTTGACGACATAATTTTTGGCTCAACTAACTCTAAGTTCTTAAAAGAATTTGTTAAGTTAATGGAAAATGAATTCGAAATGAGTATGGTTGGGGAACTTAACTTCTTCTTAGGCCTACAAATTAAACAAACCAAAGATGGAATCTACATTTATCAAACCAAATATGCTAAGGAGTTAATTAAAAAATTCTGCATGGAAAATTCAAAAATTATAAATACTCCAATGGCAACCAACACTAATATTGACTCTGACCCTGAAGGAAAACCAGTAGACCCAAAATACTATAGGAGTGCCATAGGTAGCTTACTCTACCTAACTGCAAGTCGACCCGACATATTGTTTGTAGTAGGTATGTGCGCGAGATACCAATCCTGCGCAAAAGAGTCACACCTAACTTATGTCAAAAGAATACTTAGGTATATTAAAGGAACTTTAAATGTAGGACTTTGGTACCCAAGAACTTACACCTTTGACCTGTATGGCTATTCTGATTCAGACTATGCCGGGTGCAAGTTAGATAGAAAAAGTACAAGTGGTAGCTGCCAGATTCTAGGTCAGTGCTTAGTAAGTTGGTCAAGCAGAAAGCAACATTGTGTTGCTCTATCCACTACAGAAGCTGAATACATAGCTCTAGGAGAATGTGCATCTCAACTGTTGTGGATGATACATACCTTAAAAGACTTTCAACTAGAATATAAAAATACAAAAATCTTTATTGATAATATCAGCTCAATTAATCTGACCAAAAATCCTATACACCATTCTAGAACTAAACACATAGAGGTAAAACACCATTTTATAAGGGATCATTTAGCTAAGGGTGAAATTGCACTCAACCATGTTGAGTCCAAATCAAACCTAGCTGACATTTTTACAAAACCCTTACCTGAACTTGAATTCAGTGCACTTAGAAGGCAAATAGGAATATGTTGGGTAGAGTAGGCGCCTAATTTTACTTAATTATTTTGTTTCCTTTCAAAATCTAGGAAAAATAATTTTCAAAATTCCCAATTTCCTAGATTTTTCAAAATTCTGGAATTAGCCTAAGTTTCCCCCTAGAAATCATGTTCCCCTAGAATTAAGCCAGAGCATCTCACAAACACTTAGGTGTACCTTGATTGTGTTTGAAAAATATAGAACGGCGTGAGATGCATAGGGTTCAGCCTGGACTCAAGAATCCTTATATCTGTGCATCGATATGAGTCTGGGCGTTAAACACGCAATAAACATCAATCAAGTCAAGTCTTCCAGCTCTAGTCAAATCTAACTGGACCAAATTGACTTGACTTGACTAACCATGTGAAAGCTGTTGCCCTATAGGCAGTCAGCAAGTAGCTAAAGGTTAGACAGTTGGAAAAGTACACTCAGTTTTCTGCTTAAGCATGTTTTGATCTTTAGGGCTCTGATACCTAGTAAGTTATTTGAATATAACTCATGCTTGGACTTAAGGACCAACTGAATTTGAATGAATAAACTAAACCAAATTTAAATATTGTTCAAACTTAAGTTTACTATTAACCCAAGTTTTAAAATTCAATACTTCTAAAGATCTAAGCTAAGTTACAATCTTAATGCTCAAATCCTTGCTGAGCCTAGCTAACTTTGAAATCTAACATTGTAAATTCCTACAAAGTTGTTTTTATTACCCTCAAAGATTACTTTTCTCCTAGCCTTTAAAATTTATCAAAAAGATACCTCTTTTCACTTAACTATAAATAAGAAATAAATGTTAAGTATCTAATTATTCAAAAGTCTATTATTGTTATTGATATATGGCAAAGGGGGAGAGTAGCAAAATTTAAATTTAAATTACTACAAAAGGGGGAGCATCAGTTAAGGGGGAGCAATAGTTAAGGGGGAGCATATAGTTTAGCAAATTTGCTTTGGTTAATGTGTTCACCTATAATTAGCAAATTTGCCTGTGTTAAATGGTTATCTATTCGTTTGTTTACTTAACTTTGAATTTGAGTTGCCATAATCAAAAAGGGGGAGATTGTTGGTGCGGGAAGCATCCGACGATCGAACTCGTGTTTTGATAATGGCAAAGAATTCAAAGTTAAGATGTTTTGTATCTAACATGTTGAATGAGTGTTTCAGGAAAGTCCTAACTGCGATTAGGCAAAGGGATAAACCCTAGGGGGTGGTAACCCTAGGTCATAGGGGGTGGTAACCCTATGCGGAAAGTCTTGGCAGGTCGATGACTTCAGGCAAAAAGTCCTAGGGGGTGGTAACCCTAGGTGGAAAGTCCTGGTGTCGCGTACCAGGTGAAAGACTGGACTAGCCGGGAAGCGGATGTCCAGCAGAAAGTCCGGAAGAATCGAGTGCTGAGCAAAAGTCCAGTCGATCTGGAGGATCGCACTGGCAACAGGTAAATCTCCTGAGTGGAGTAAGTGAGGACGCGTTCCCCGTAGAGGGAACAGTAGGCGTCGGGTGGAAACCCGAAGTCAGACTCGGACAGTCCAGAGACTGTCATTATCACTTCTATTATGTTTTATGTGCTAACTTTGTGCTGCAGGGTATATTTGGGATTAATGTATCTTGCAGGGACCAAAGTGCAAAGATTAACCTCGGATGAACAGTGCCCGAGGAGCCTCCATGGAGCTTGGAGGTGCCTCGGGTACAAAACCTAAGCTGGCTACGAAGCAAGCTTCAAGGCGCCTTGGATAGGCTTAAGGCGCCTTGAACAAGTTGATGAAGGCGCCTTGGAGAGGTTGGAGGCGCCTTGAACAGGATAGAATTCGACCAGGTCGGTTCTGATCCACGCGGGTGATGCGGCCAGCCTGGAGGCGCCTTGGAGGGGTTTAAGGTGCCTTGAACACTGTTTATAAAGGGGATTCGACCAGCAGCTTGAATACACAACATTCAAGTCTTTCTTCTGCATTTAGCTGCTAACGAACTCGTCCCGAAGTGCTGCAACTCGACACCGACAACCCGAAGCTTCAATTTAGTATTTTCCATTGTCGGTATAAGATTATTTACTGCATTACTTGTAAATCATCTTTGTATATTTTCGAACTTATAGTTGTTGCCCACCGGAAGCAATCAAGGATCGCGGGCCTTCGAGTAGGAGTCGCCTTAGGCTCCAAACGAAGTAAAATCGACCTGTGTCTTTTGTGTTGTTTTCTTTATCTATTCCGCTGCGTTTTGTTTGTTTTTATTCCGATACGAACGAAACTTCCGCGAGCGCTATTCACCCCCCCCCCCTCTAGCGCGTCTCGATCCAACAATGTCCAGGTTCCTTTTCCTATCTATGTAGTTAAGACCAGTAAGTCTATTCTGTTGTAGTATGATGGACAGTGGGTTGAAAGTCATCCTAAGAATCACAAATAACTTTTGGTCAGAACTCTAAATTTAGAATAGTATTGATTTCTCAAACAATACTATTTTAAATTAACCAACACATCAAAACACCGTGAATTTTGTATGCCACGATAGTGTGGACGTATACAAATTCAACATTTGTAAAAGGAGGGTTTTAACCCATTAATTTTATTATCTTGTCAACCTAACTTTTTGACAAATAAAATTAATAGTTGGTATCCTTTGGTCACACAAATAATAGCAGTGACTCCGATGGGGAGGATACTATTAGTTGTGCCTAAGTGTATACCATTACTTAACACTAAGTCCGTTAATAAGATTGTGCCCCTTCCGATGGGGAAGATCACACGCTCTTAATTAACTTTCTATAGTCATCCCAAATGGAAGTTTGTTCTAGTGATCCACAAACAAGCTCATCTGATATGGTGGAAGGCACTCAGAGCCAACGCGCAAGCTTGTTTGCATCACTTACAAACCAGAAATGGAGACCGTGGAATTTATTTAAAATCCCTCTCCCACTTAGTTATTTATAAATGAGGAATTTTAACTATGCTAGTCTACTAAACATGTATACTAACATGCACACACAGCACAATATAAAAGCAATAAATAGAAAATCTAATTTTCAACTATTATGGCTTTTATCTATGGTTGTCCTCTGTGTGTTGTCATCCCAAGCTGCTGCCATATTTGGCCACCGCCACCGGGTCTTGTTGTCGCATCCATCTTGCTCCTTGTTCCGCAGCGCCTCTGGTCCTCAAAAAGTTCCACGCCTTGCAAGATTCGATCCACGACACAAATAGAATTTTACATTTTTCGATCCTATATTCCTCGAAGGAATATACATGTAAACTAGATCGAACATAAAATAAAAATTTACATCCATCGATCCTATATTCCATAAAAGGAATGTACATGTAACTAGATCAAAAATAAAATCCTAATAAAACTAAATACAGCTCCTGCTGTATTTTATAATACAATCATGCACACACATATAAATGCCCTTGACATGTCCAAGGGTCCAATCACACACATAATAACTAAAAGTCATAATAGTTGGATCCTGTATCCACAAAGTTAGCACATCCTACTATTAACCTGCCTAAATTATGTATGACATGTGCATAATTAAACTAATACCAAATACACAGAGGTAAAACCCTAGCTCTGATACCAATTGTTGGTTGCTACTCGGAAAACCTAATGGTTCCACTGTACAAAAATTTTATACAAAGGTCTGAACCTTTTCCTAGCTACCATGTATTCTTTTAAATTAAACTCGGATCGCCTGCGGAACTTAACACGTTTGATCCTAAGTTTAATTTATTTGTTCTTTTAGGTTTAGACTTGGATCTCCTGCGGAACTTAACACGTTCGATCCAAATCTCCTAGGTTATTAATTTCATTAAATATTAATTTCCAAAATTTGCTTCCAGGACTGCATGGCGAGGCACATGGCCTTCTTGGATATGGGAACAACCACCACCGCCTAGACAAAGCCTTTTAAGGAAAGCTAATATTTAATTTCCTTAAATAACTTTAGGTCAACCAAAAAGAACAATCAAATAACAAGGAAAATAAAAACAAAAGAACACAACATCAAAAATAAATTCGAAATACTAGAATCGCATGCCTCTTGTATTTGGTATTATTTCCAAAAATAACTAGTATGATGCGGAAAGGAAAAATACTAGTTATACCTTTTAGAAAGACCTCTTGATCTTCTACCGTATTCCTCTTCTGACCTCGGACATTGTGTGGGCAATGATCTTCCAAGATAAGGACCACCTAGCACCTTCTTCTTCTTCCTTCAAGTTTCAGCCAAGCACCAAAATCCAAGGATGAAGAACTTTTTCCACCAACTAAGCTCCAAGGGATGCAAGCTTTCTCTCCTTCTTCTTCTTCTTCTCCAAGTAGTATCCGGCCACCACAAAAGCTCCAAGCAAGGAAGAGTTTCGGCCACCACAAAGAGGAAGAGAGGGAGAGAGGATGGCCGGCCACAACACCAAGGAAAAAGAGGGAAAGAATAATAGAGGTTGTGTCCCTTGAAGACACCTTAACCCCCTCTTTTATAATCCTTGGCCTTGGTAATTAAGGAAACTTATTTACAATAAAATTTTTCCTAATTCTTTTTGTCAATGGTTATTTAGGAAAATTTAATTAAACTTCCCTCTTAACCATCTTATGGTCGACCACAACTAGGATCAAACAAATAAGAAAAATTTTCTGAAAAAATTAAACTTTCCTTATTTGCTTCCGGAAAAATTTTAAAATAAAATTTATCCCTTCATGGTGGATAAAAAGAAATTCTTATAATTTTAATTTTTCAACATGTGAATAATTTATAAAGAAGAAAAATAAAATATCTTTCCAATCTACATAGAAGGAAAGAGATCTAATCTCTTTCTTTAATCTTTTGTAGATACTTTTTAAAGAGATATTTTAATTTTTAATCTCTCCAATAAATTATATCTTTCACATAAGAAAATTTTAAAATTAAAATTCTTTTTAATTTAAATGGGGTCGGCCACTCATGAACCAAGGCTTGGCTGGCCCTAGCTTGATCCACAAGCTAGCTTGGCTGGCCCCTACATCATGGGTATGAAGGTGGGTATAGGTGGGTATAGTACTCTATAAATAAGATGCTACGATAGGGACCGAGAGGAGGAATTGGTTTTGGTCTCCCGATAAAATTAAGCATCCCGTGTTCGCCCCGAACACACAACTTAATTTTATCAATAATAATTCATTCCACTAGAGGACTATTATTGAACTACCGCACCAATCCCAAATTACATTTTTGGACTCCTTCTTATTATGAGTGTGTTAGTCTCCATGTGTTTAAGATGTCGAATGCCCACTAATTAAGTGAGTTACTGACAACTCATTTAATTAATATCTTAATCCAAGAATAGTACCACTCAACCTTATCGTCATGTTGGACTAAGTCCACCTGCAGGGTTTAACATGACAATCCTTATGAGCTCATCTTGGGGACATTATCAACCTAGATACTAGGACACAGTTTCCTTTTATAATCAACAACACACACTATAAGTGATATCATTTCCCAACTTCTCGGGCTTATTGATTTATCGAACTAAATCTCACCCATTGATAAATTAAAGAAATAAATATCAAATATATGTGCTTGTTATTATATTAGGATTAAGAGCACACACTTCCATAATAACTGAGGTCTTTGTTCCTTTATAAAGTCAGTATAAAAGAAACGACCTCTAATGGTCCTACTCAATACACTCTAAGTGTACTAGTGTAATTATTTAGTTAAGATAAATTAATTCCTAATTACACTACTACCTTCCAATGGTTTATTCCTTTCCATTTTGGTCGTGAGCTACTGTTTATAATTTATAAGGTACTGATAATATTATCTTCTGTATGTGACACCATATACTATGTTATCTATAATATAAATTAATTGAACAACTACAAACAAATGTAGATAATTTGACCAAATGTGATTCTTTATTCATAATAATTGTTTACAAAAGCTTAGGCTTTTAGTATACACTCTAACACTTAGGCCTTCACTTATCATGTCATAAAGAGTGCTCTTAATCCCAACAAAAAGGGAAGCAACTCTTAGGCCTTTGCTTATCATAACATTAAGCATGCATATTTGGGCACATAGCACATCATAAGAGACATTTTTATGCATGGATCATAAGCATACATAAATGAGCATATTATTTGTCATATCATAAAGCATGCATACTTGGGCACATAGCACATCATAAGAGACATTATCATGCATGGTTCATAGGTATACATAAATGAACACATCACCTATCATAGAAAAGACATAATCATGCATGGAATCATTAAATAACATCTCTTAATTCATAACGTAGCATGTGAGGCACATCTAGGCTCCTAAACCCATTATGGCCGAAAGTTCAAGGGTATGAACTTACACTCTAAACAACATACAAGCATAAGAATCTCATGTTAACTTCATATCATATCATAAGGAAAGTCATTGTTGGATCGAGATCGCGCTAGAGGGGGGGTGAATAGCGCTCGTGGCTAAATCGTTTGATTATCGGAATCGTAAATCGTACGAGAAATTAACAGAGTAATAAGCAGCGGAATAACAGAGTAATAAGCAGCGGAATAAAAACAGTCAAACACAGAGACACAGGGAAGATTTACTTCGTTCGGAGCCTAAGGCGACTCCTACTCGAAGGCCCGCGATCCTTGATCGCTTCCGGTGGGCAACAACTATAAGCTCGATAACAATTACAAATTACAATGAAAGTATTGAAATAACTTTTTACCGACAACTTAAGAAAGAGGAAAATTGGAGCTCCGAGTCGTTGGAATGTCGCAACAGCACTTCGGAATGACTTTGTTAGCAGCACGTTGAAGAAGGAAAGCCTGGAACTTGATGATATGAAGTGCTGGTCGAAACCCCCTTATAAAGGGTGTTCAAGGCGCCTTGAAGGCTGTTCAAGGCGCCTCCATGCTGCCGAGTCTTCCGCGTGGATCAAATCTGATCTGATCGAACTTCATCCCTTTAAGGCGCCTTATGCCCTGCTCAAGGCACCTTCCAAGGCGCCTTATACCCTCATGAAGGCGCCTCCATTGAAGCTTCGCAGCCAGGTCAGCTTTTGCACCCGAGGCGCCTCCAAGCTCCATGGAGGCACCTCGGACACTGTTCATCCGAGGCAAATCTTCGTTATTTTATACCTGCAAGACATGTTAGTCCCAAACAACATCCTGAAACACAAAGTTAGCACAAAATAACAGAATGAATAATAAATAATGTTTATGACAGTCTCCGGATTGTCCGGGTCTGACTTCAGATTTCCAACTGGAAACCCTAGGTCGACCCGACGCCTACTGTTCCCTCTACGGGAAACGCGTCCTCACCTACTCCACTCAGGAGATTTACCTGTTGCCAGTCGATCCTCCAGATCGACTGGACTTTTGCTCAACACTCGATGCTTCCGGACTTTCTGCTGGACATCCGCTTCCCGGCTAGTCCAGTCTTTCACCTGGTTCGCGACACCAGGACTTTCCACCTAGGGTTACCACCCCCTAGGACTTTTGCCTGAAGACATCGACTTGCCAAGACTTTCCGCATATGGTTACCACCCCCTAGGGTTTTTCCCTTTGCCTAACCGCAGCTAGGACTTTCCTGAAATCCTCAAGTAGACTTGTTAGAATACAAAACACCTTAACTTTGAATCCTTTGTCATTATCAAAACACGAGTTCGATCGTCGGATGCTTCCCATACCAACAATCTCCCCCTTTTTTATTATGACAACTCAAATTCAAAGTTAAGTAAACAAACGCATAGATAAACATTTTTAACACAGGTAAATTTGCTAAGAATAGATGAACACAAATTTACTTTAGCAAATAGCAAATTTGCAAATTTGCTAAAGTAAACTATATGCTCCCCCTTAACTGTTGCTCCCCCTTTTATATTAATTTAAATTTGAATTTTACATTTACATTTTTGCTACTCTCCCCCTTTGCCATATATCAAAAATAAGTAACAATAGACATTTGAATAACTAGATTTTGAAACCACTTAACAGTCATTTCTTATTTTTAGCTAAGTGAAATGATAATGTTAGCTCTTTAGAAACTTAGTTAACATTATAAAACTGTTAGGAAGTGTATCTTTTTGATAGATTTTAAAAGTTAGTAATAATATCATTCTTACTTAGGAAAAAAAAATATTTTTTAAACTTTGAAGGTACTGAGTTAAGTTTTGAAAAACTGTACAGGAATTTACAAAGTTCAAAGTTAGCTAAGTTCAACAGGATTTGAAAATTAAGATTGGAACTTAGCTTAGCTCTTTATAAGTATTGAATTTGAAAACTTTAGGTTAACAGTAAACTTAAGTTTGAACAATATTTAAATTTGGTTTAGGTTATTCATTCAAATTCAGTTGGTCCTTAAATCCAAGCATGAGTCATGTTCAATAGATTAACTTACTAGGTATCAGAGCCCTAAAGATCAAACATGCTTAACTAGAAAATTGAGTATCATTTACCAACTGTCTAACCTTTAGCTACTTGCTGATTGCTTATAGAGCAATAGCTTTCACATGGTTAGTCAAGTTAAGTCAATTTGGTCCAGTTAGATTTGACTAGAGCTGAAAGACTTGACTTGATTAATGTATATTACATTTTTAACGCCCAGACTCATATCGATGCACAGATATAAGTATTCTTGAGTCCAGGCTATACCCTATGCATTTCACGTCGTTCTATGTTTTTCAATCACAATCAAGGTATACCTAGGTGTTTGTGAGATGCTCTGGCTTAATTCTAGGGGAACATGATTTCTAGGGAGAAGCTTAGGCTAGGTCCAGCTTTTTGAAAAATCTAAAAAAATGGAATTTTGAAAGCAATTTTTTTCTAGATTTTGAAAGAAAACGAGATAATAAAATGTGACACCTACTCTACCCAACACATTCCTATTTGCCTTCTAAGTGCACTAAATTCAAGTTCAGGTAAGGGTTTTGTAAAGATGTCAGCTAGGTTTGATTTGGACTCAACATGGTTGAGTGCAATTTCACCTTTAGCTACATGATCTCTTACAAAGTGGTGTTTTACCTCTATGTGTTTAGTCCTAGAATGGTGAATAGGATTTTTGGTCAGATTAATCGAGCTGATATTATCAATAAAGATTTTTGTATTTTTATATTCTAGTTGATAATCTTTTAGCGTATGCATCATCCACAAAAGTTGAGATGCACATTCTCCTAGAGCTATGTATTCAGCTTCTGTAGTGGATAGAGCAACACAATGTTGCTTTCTGCTTGACCAACTTACTAGGCACTGACCTAGAATCTGGCAGCTACCACTTGTACTTTTCTATCTAATTTGCACCCGGCATAATCCGAATCAGAATAGCCGTAAAGGTCAAAGGTGCAAGTTCTTGGGTACCAAAGTCCTACATTTAGAGTTCCTTTAATATACCTAAGTATTCTTTTAACATATGTTAGGTGTGACTCTTTTACACAGGATTGGTATCTTGCGCACATACCTACTGCAAATAAAATGTCGGGTCGACTTGCAGTTAGGTAAAGTAAACTACCTATGACACTCCTATAGTATTTTGGGTCTCCTGGTTTTCCTTCAGGGTCAGAGTCAATGTTTATGTTGGTTGCCATTGGAGTATTTATAATTTTTGAATTTTCCATGCAGAATTTTTTAATTAACTCTTTAGCATATTTAGTTTGTAGATTCCATCTTTGGTTTGTTTTATTTGTAAGCCTAAGAAAAAGTTGAGTTCCCCAACCATACTCATTTCAAATTCACTTTCCATTAATTTAACAAATTCTTTTAAAAATTTTGAGTTAGTTGAGCCAAAAATTATGTCGTCAACATAGATTTGGGCTATAAAGATGTCTTTTTCTATAGTTTTTACGAACAAGGTCAGATCTATTTGTCCTTGGTTAAAGTCTTTGGATATTAAATAATTAGATAATCTTTCATACCATGCTCTAGGGGCTTGTTTTAGTCCATATAACACCTTTTTTAGTTTAAATACATGGTTTGGGTAGTCTAAGTCTTCAAATCCTGGAGGTTGGCTTACGTAGACCTCTTCCTTGATAAACCCATTTAAGAAAGTTGACTTAACGTCCATTTGGTATAACTTAAACCCTTTATTTGCTGCATAGGCTAATAACATCCTAATGGACTTGAGTCTAGCTACCGGAGCATAGGTTTCATCATAGTCTAAGCCTTCAACTTGACTAAATCCTTTGGCTACTAGCCTACCTTTATTTCTTATTATATCACCGTGATCATCCAACTTGTTTCTAAAAACCCATTTGGTGTCTATTATTGATTTATCTATGGGTTTAAGTACAAGGTCCCAGACTTGGTTTCTCTCAAATTGTGCTAATTCTTCCTGCATTGCAATGATCCAGTCTGGGTCAGGTAGGGCTTCTTCTATAGTCTTGGGTTCGATTTGAGAAATAAGGGCAATCTGACTAAGGTTTCTATAGGATGATCTAGTTCTGACTCCTAGGTTTGGGTCACCCAAAATTTGGTCTGGTAGGTGGGAGGTACTTACTCTAGTTGGTCTCAGCTGTGGGTCAGAAACTGGTTCTTCTGACTCATTAAGGTTAGGTTGAATTTCATCATCTTCTAAAGCTCTTGGGGTGATGTTAATATTTTCATTTATATTGGATAGGTTATTTTCTTCATCAAATATTACATTAGTTGTTTCTTCAACTTTCAAGGTATTTTGATTATATACTCTAAAGGCTCTACTGGTGGAGAAGTATCCTAAAAATATTCCTTGGTTAGACTTGGGTGTAAATTTTCCTAAGTAATCTTTAGTATTTAAAATGTGAACTTTACACCCAAATACTTTTAGATAGTTTAGATTGGGAATTTTATGGTAGTAAAGTTCATAAGGTGTTTTATTGTGAAGTTTGTTAATTAAAATTCTGTTTTGAATATAATTTGCAGTATTTATTGCTTCAGCCCAAAATTGATGATTCAAATTATATTCGTTTAGCATAGTCCTAGCGGCTTCTTGTAGTGTTCTATTTTTACGTTCCACTAGACCATTTTGTTGGGGGGTTCTAGGACATGAAAATTCATGTTGGTATCCATTTATTTTACAGAATTTGGTAAACCTATGATTTTCAAATTCCCCCTCGTGATCACTTCTTATTCTTTTGATTTTAGTATCTTTTTCATTTTCCGTTAAATTGCAAAAATTACTAAATATTTCATAGGTTTCATCTTTTGTTTTTAAGAATTTTACCCATGCATATCTAGAGTAGATATCAATTATTACTAAGCAATATTGATTCTTGCTTAGTGATTTAGCTCCATGTGAATCAAATAGGTCAAGATGAAGGAGCTCAAGTACGGAGTTAGTTCTTTCTAGGTTGGTTGATTTGTGGGTTGACTTGGTTTGTTTTCCTTTTTGACACGCATCACAGATTGAGTTTTCAATAACTTTTAATTTGGGCAAACCTCTAACTAGACCATTTTGACCCATTTTTGAAATGAGTCTAGTGTGTGTGTGACCCAGTCTTCTGTGCCACAGTTGGGTTTCCTCTTGTTGTGTCAAGAGACACTTTATTGAGGATATTGATAAGTCAATTGTGTAGATGTTATTCTTCCTAAGTCCCTTAAGTCTAATTTCAGGGTTTTCGATGTTTTTAACTAGACATCCAGATTTATCAAAATTGACTAGATATCCGCTCACATAATTGACTTATACTTAGTAAATTAAAGTTAAAATTTTCAACCAATAATACATTTCGAATAATGAAATCAGAACTAAGTTCAATATTACCTTTTCCGATTACTTTAAGTTTACCGTCGTTGCCGAATGCAACTGATCCTAACTTCTTGTACTTGAGTTTAGTAAACTTCAACTTATCTCCAGTCATATGTCTGGAGCATCCACTATCCAACATCCATTGATCCAATTCCTACACATGAAGTGGTTTGAATTGGTTTTTTAATGGATTTAAAGATAGCTTAATTGAAGTAGACTCCTTAGATTTTCTATCTTACTCAATTGTATTCGAAGTAATTTAGCAAACACTTAAGACTATGGTTTATTATTAATTAACGTTTTGAAAAGATTTTATTGTTAATTAATTTTAAGATATAATTTTGGAGTTAATTTTAATTTTGAAAATGATTTTGAGTTTTAAAATGATTTTGAAAAATAATTTTGAGTTTTAAAATGATTTTGAGTTTAAAATAATTTTGAAATTAAGTTTTAAAATAATTTTGAAATTTAATTTCAAATCATTTTGAGTTTAAGTTTTAAAATGATTTTGAAATTAAGTTTTAAAATAATTTTGAAATTAAGTTTTAAAATGATTTTGAAATTAAGTTTTAAAATAATTTTGAAATTAAGTTTTAAAATGATTTTGAAATTTAATTTTGAAATCATTTTGAGTTAAAGTTTTAAAATGATTTTGAAATTAAGTTTTAAAATGATTTTGAAATTAAGTTTTAAAATGATTTTGAAATTAAGTTTTAAAATAATTTTGAAATTTAATTTTGAAATCATTTTGAGTTTAAGTTTTAAAATGATTTTGAAATTAAGTTTTAAAATAATTTTGAAATTAAGTTTTTAAATGATTTTGAAATTAAGTTTTAAAATTATTTTGAGTTTTAAAATGATTTTGAAATTTAATTTTGAAATCATTTTGAGTTTTAAAATTATTTTGAGTTTTAAAATGATTTTGAAAATAATTTTGAAATCATTTTGAGTTTTAAAATTATTTTGATAGTTTAATTTCTTAGTCATCTCACCCGATCTAAATTGTCAATCAGGGAATCCTATAATTGTTGTGAGATGAACTATTGTTGAATTTAAGGGACTGGTTTAACTTTGTGTTAGATTCAGGTTTAGCTTTGGGTTCAACAAGTAAGCATTCTTTGGATAAACTTCTGGGTTATGGTGAGTCACAAGGAGCTCATTAAAGTAACCATGCCTTCGAGGTTTCCCAAATAGTCCTACCCATTGAACTTAATACTAATCCTTGGTCTAACTAGTTAGGATCCATTTAAGGGTAGCTTCGGTCAGTTCCACTTGGCCAAATGCACCAGGTCGAAGTCATATCTTCCTAGACATGCGATGCCCAAGCTTCTCTAACGTACTATCATCCAAAAACTTCACCAGTACTGTGGTTTAAGTTAAACTTAGCCCGTTTTAATCTAACCTTAACTACCCTGCCGGGTAATCTATTCTTGTTTTACCCATTTCGGGTAGATTAGGTTCAGTTACCCTGTCGGGTAGTTTAGTTGGAGGTGCCAGCTAGTTTGGATCCTCCATCTATTTTTGAATTTTGAATTTTAATTTCGAATTTTTAATTTGATTTTGAATTTTGAATTTATAATTTAATTTTGAATTTTTAATTTTGAATTTATAATTTAATTTTGAATTTTTAATTTGATTTTTAAATTTTGAATTTAGAATAATTTAATTTCGAATTTTTAATTTGATTTTGAATGTTGAATTTATAATTTATAATTTAATTTTGAATTTTTAACTTGATTTTGAATTTTGAATTTAGAATAATTTAATTTCGAATTTTTAATTTGATTTTGAATTTTGAATTTAGAATTTATAATTTAATTTTGAATTTTTTAATTTGATTTTGAATTTTGAATTTAGAATTTATAATTCAATTTCGAATTTTTTAATTTGATTTTGAATTTTGAATTTAGAATTTATAATTCAATTTTGAATTTTTAATTTGATTTTGAATTTTGAATTTAGAATTTATAATTCAATTTTTAATTTTTAATTTGATTTTGAATTTTTGAATTTTAAATTTTTAAGATCGTTTTTCTTTTAGCTTTCCCTGGATCATTGCCTTGATATGGTCTATCGAGGTAGTGTATTTGATCCTTCGGAACCCAGTATTGGACAAGTCCAACTTGGTTGATCAATTTAGACTTGGGGACCCATGCTTTGTAACGACCCGCCTTCTACTGACTAGGCTGCGAGGCCTATCGTTACGTAATGCTGTGCTAAATTACTATTGCGGAAATTTGGATTGATTAAAATTTTACTAAACTGATTACTGTAAAATCTGAACTTAATACTCTAGGTGTACCTAGGAGTTGTACACATGCTAGGGAAGATAATCTATGCCTCTCGGATGTCCTGCTAGGTGTAATCAGGCATTTCAATCGATCCCTGAATCGATTGGGTTGTCGGATCGATCCAGTGATCGATCCAGCTTAATACTGGCACGGAGAAAGCTCTGGATCGGTCGGCTGACCGATCCACAACCCATCTCGCTTCTGTATACGGCTGGATCGGTCTACCGACCGATCCATAACAGACGCTAACTCTCTGTTCGCATCTGGATCGGTCGGCTGACCGATCCATAAACTTTCTATTCGCGACTGGATCGGTCAGCTGACCGATCCAGCGGCACAACCCAACTCTGATCGATCTGTAGATCGATCTGGGTTTCTGAATTCGAATCAGAACCCTGATTTCAGCACTAGTTCGTGCCAAAATCTCATATAAGAGTTCTAAAAGTAATTGAAATAAGTTCTAACATCTATTAACTAGCATTCCAACATAATTACTAACAACTTAAACAAATCTTCCATGGTTTAAACATTCTAAGATCTGAAAGTGCATAAAGGTACTTGAGAAAAGAAATTAAGTTCTCAATTTGCTAAACTCCCTAAGGATCTTCATTCCAGGTTCCTGCCACACACACCATCACTGCATTGACCTCCAACTTCCTCTGCTAGTCCATCTTTCCTTTACCCTTATCTGCAATATAAGGAAAAATAGTATCTGTAAGCTTTAAGCTTAGTAAGAAACCATCTACCTCACTAAAACATGCAACGATGCAAACATGTTTTTAAAGAATGCTATTTGAAAACATGCACTGAATTTGTTAAAGCATGGCATACTGGAGTTACATGGCATAAACACTGAAACATGGCATGCATAATAAAATCTAAGCGTGGAGCTATCTCATGATATCAACTAGGAGAAAATAAGCTGAAATTGTAATTGAAACTGAGCTAAAACTGAGCTAGTGCTGATCTTAAACTATGATCACATAACTAGATTATGAGTTTGAAAGTTATTATCGTAATAAGTGAAAATACATAATCATGTTGCTAGTGGGCCCGACAACTGTACTTTGCTGTGCGCGCATCCCTAACGAGACCCGGGTTTCCAAGTCCTGAATTTAGTAGGGTTACTAGGTTGTCTGAACCTAGGGACGACTGTGGGAGCCCAACCCAATGGATATCTAATCCAGTACAGTGCCACTGGAAATAAAATACTGAATATAGCTACTAGTTGTTTATTTTGCTGTTTCTAGGTTATCTGAACCTAGAGCTAGGTTATCTGAACCTAGAGGCGACTGTGGGAGCCCACCCATTGGACCGTAATCCCATGTAAGCTGAAACTAGACTAATATACTGATTTAAATGCTACTAATGCATTTAACCGAGCGGTTAAAAATATCTGAGGTGGTATTTAGCTACACTAATCATTTTGTCGAACACTTGGTGTGCCCCAACTCTCCCCTCTAATAGGGAGACCACCTCTAGGCACCTGACATGTTAGAGTGTATACTAAAAGCCTATCTTTTGGTATAAACATTTATCTAGAAATAAGAATCACATTGGTCAAATGTCTACATTTATGATAAATGTAGTTGTTCAATTAATTTATATTGTAGATAACATGGTGTGTGGCGTCACACACAGAGGATCATGTTATCAGTACCTTATAAATTATAAACAGTAGCTCACGACCATAATGGAAATGAACAAACCATTGAAAGGTCGTAGTGTAATTAGGTATCAGTTTATCTTGACTGTATAATTACACTAGTACACTCAGAGTGCATTGAGTAGGACCATTTGAGGTCGTTTCTTTTATACTGACTTTATAAAGAAACAAAGACCTCTGTTATTATGGAAGTGTGTGCTCTTAATCCTAATATAATAACAAGCACATATATTTGATATTTATTTCTTTAATTTATCAATGGGTGAGATTTAGTTCGATGAATCAATAAGCCCGATAAGTTGGGAAATGGTATCACTTATAGTGTGTGTTGTTGATTATAGAAGGAAACTGTGTCCTAGAGATACTAGGTTGATAATGTCCCCAAGAGGAGCTCATAAAGATTGTCATGTTAAACCCTGCAGGTGGACTTAGTCCGACATGACGATAAGGTTGAGTGGTACTACTCTTGGACTAAGATATTAATTAAATGAGTTGTCAGTAACTCACTTAATTAGTGGACATTCGATATCTTAAACATAGGGAGACTAACACACTCATAATAAGAAGGAGACCAAAAATGTAATTTGGGATTGGTGCGGTAGTTCAATAATAGTTCTCTAGTGGAATGAATTATTATTGATAAAATTAAGTTGTGTGTTCGGGGCGAACACGGGATGCTTAATTTTATCGGGAGACCAAAACCAATTCCTCCTCTCGGTCCCTATCGTAGCCTCTTATTTATAGAGTACTATACCCACCTATACCCACCTTCTATACCCACCAATAGGGGGCTGGCCAAGCTAGCTTGGGAACCAAGCTAGGGCCGGCCTAGGTATAAAATTGGGTGGCCGGCCCTAGCTTGAACCCAAGCTAGTGGGGGCCGGCCAAATTAAATTAAAAAGGGATTTTAATTTTAATTTTTATTATGTGGAAGAAATAATTTATTAAAGAGAATTAAAATTAAAATATCTCTCTTGTAAAAGATCTACAAAAGATTAAAGAAAGAGATTAAATCTCTTTCCTTATTTGTAGATTGGTGAGATATTTTATTTTCTCTTTAAAATTATCCACATGTTGATAAAATTAAAATTATAGAAATTTCCTTTTATCAACCATGAAGAGATTTTTAAAGAGAAATTTTATTTTTAAAATTTCTGGAAACAAATTAGGAAGTTTTAATTTGTTGATTAAAACTTGTCTAATTTATTTCCTCTTGATGTGGCCGGTCATTAGAGATTAATTGGGAAAATATTATTTTATTTTTCTCAATTAAATCATGTCAAGGGAATTAAGGAAATTTTATTGTAATTAAATTTCCTAATTTGCCTAGGCCAAGGAATATAAAAGAAGGGGTGAGGGTGCCTTCACAAGAGACAACCTCTATTATTCTCCCTCTCCTATTCTTTGGTGTGGCCGGCCAACATCTTCTCCCTTTCTTCCTCTTTGTGGTGGCCGAAATTCTCTATTGCTTGGAGCTCTTGTGGAGGCCGGATACTACTTGGAGAAGAAGAAGAAGGAGAGAAAGCTTGCATCTCTTGGAGCTTGGTTGGTGTTTTTTTCTTCTTCCTTGGTGAAGCTTTATTTTTTGTGGCCGAACCTAGCTAGGAGGAGAAGAAGGTGGTTGGTGGTTTCTCATCTTGGAAGATCGTTGCCCACACAACGTCCGAGATTAGAAGAGGAATACGGTAGAAGATCAAGAGGTTTTTCTACAAGGTATAACTAGTAATTTTTCTTTCCGCATCATACTAGTTATTTATGGAAATAATACCAAATACAAGAGGCTTACGATTCTAGAATTTCGAATATATTTTTTCGATGTTGTGTTCTTTTGTTTTTCTTTTCCTTGTGATTTGATTGTTCTTTTCGGTTAACCTAAAGTTATTTTAGGAAATTAAATATTAGCTTTCCATAAGAGGTTTTGTCTAGTCGGTGGTGGTTGCTCCCATATCCAAGAAGGCCATGTGCCTCGCCACGTCAGTACTGGGAACCAATTATGGAAATTAATATTTAATGGAATTAATAACTTAAGGCGATTTGGGTCGAACGTGTTAAGTTCCGCAGGAGACCCAAGTCGAAACCTAAAAGAACGAATAGATTAAGTTTTGGATCAAACGTGTTAAGTTCCGCAGGCGATCCAAAATTTAATTTAAAAGAACACATGGTAGCTAGGAAAAGGTTCAGACCTTTGTACAAAATTTTTGTACAGTGGAACCTATAGGTTTTCTGAGTAGCAACCAACAATTTGTATCAGAGCTAGGGTTTTGCCTCTGTGTATTTGGTATTAGTTTAATTATGCACATGTCATACATAATTTAGGCAGGATAATAGTAGGATGTGCTAACTTTGTGGATGCAGGATCCAACTATTATGGCTTATAGTTATTATGTGTGTGATTGGACCCTTGGACATGTCAAGGGCATTTTATTATGTGTGCATGATTGTATTATAAAATACAGCAGGAGCTGTATTTAGTTTTATTAGGATTTTATTTTTGATCTAGTTACATGTACATTCCTTTTATGGAATATAGGATCGATGGATGTAAATTTTATTTTATGTTCGATCTAGTTTACATGTACATTCCTTCGAGGAATATAGGATCAAAATGTAAAATTCTATTTATGTCATGGATCGAATCTTGCAAAGCGTGGAACCTTCTAAGGACCAGAGGCGCAGTGGAACTAGGAGCAAGATGGATAGACCCGGTGGCGGTGGCCAAATATGGCAGCAGCTTGGGATGACAACACACGGAGGATAACTAGAGATAAATGCCATCATCGTTGAAAATTAGCATTTCTATCTACTGCTTTGATATTGTGCCGCGTGTGCATGTTGGTTTACCTATTTGGCAGGCTAGCATAGTTAAAACTCCTCCTTTATACCAAACTAACTGGGAGAGGGATTTTTAAGTAAATCCCATGGTCTCCATTATTGGTTTGTAAGTGATGCAAACAAGCTTGCATCTCCCTCCTTTGTTTCTTGTTTGTGGGATCATCATGATCATGACTTCCTTTTTGGATGACGGAATATTAAAGGCGTGTGATCTTCCCCAACGGGAGGGGCATAATCTTATTAATGGACTTAGTGTCAAGTAATGGTATACACTTAGACACATTTAATAGTATCCTCCCCAACGGAGTCACTACTATCACTTGTGTGACCAAAGGGAAACCAACTATTGATTTGTCATAAAACTAGATTGGCAATATAATAAAATTAATAAACCCCTCTTACAAATGTTTGAATTTGTATACGTCCACACTAACGTGGCATACAAGATTCATGGTGTTTGAGGTAATTTTATTTGTCAAAAAGTTATATTGACAAGATAGTCAATGGGTAAACCCTCCTCTTACAAATGATGAATTTGTATACGTCCACACTAACGTGGCATGCAAAATTCACGGTGTTTGAGGTGTTGGTGAATTTAAATAATATTGTTTGAGGAATCAATGTTATTTTTAATTCAAAGAGTTTTGACCAAATATTTGATCAAAGACAGATCAACTATTAATTTTATTCGTCATAAAGTAAAGTTGACGAGATAATAAAATTAATGAATAAAATCTCCTCTTCGATTTTGTATACACAAAATTCATGGAGATTTTAAGGAGTTGATCTTGACCAAATATTTTTGTGATTCTTAGGATTTAAAATGTTTGTCAATCCCCTAGTAGTCATACTATAAGAAAGACTTAGCAATCTCAATTGTAATGATTGGAAATAGGACTTGGACATTAAGGTAGACTGTCTTCTTAGAACTAAGAACAATATAGGTGTATTTAATTCATTAGTTGAAACATGTTTAGTGGAGTTATCTACCAGAACCTGGAGTGTAGATACAGATGTCATTAATCATATCCGCAATTCATTGCAGGGTTCCAGGAAACCCAGCAACTAAATGAAAATTAAAACACCATCTACATGGGCACTACTGTAAAAATGGTAGCTGTTGCAGTGGGAGATGTTTATCTTTTGATAAGAATAAAATATGGATTTTTTAGTAATTGTCTTTACGCACCAAGTTTAGAAAGAACTAGTTTTCAGTTTCTAAACTATTCAAAGAACTTGATATTCTGCCTCTTTTAAATAACAAAGTTGTTATTAAGGAAAAGAGGGAAGTTATCTGTTCTGGTACGTTGGTTGGCAATTTATAAATCCAATAACTCTCACGATGCAACAAATGGAGATTAGTAACACATCTTCTAACTTTAAGAGAAAGTAACCTTCGAAAATGAACCAATTATATCTTTGGCTTCTAAGGCTAGGTTATATTAACTCGAGTAGGATTCATTGGTAGCTGATGAACTTTTGGGTTCATTAGTAGTGGAAATCTTTCCAACCTACGAGTCTTACTTGGAAGGAAAAATAACCAAGAAGCTTTTAAGTCTAAGGGGTAAGGAATCAAAGATATATTGGAATTGGTTCATTCTGATTTGTGTGATCCTATGAGCATCCATGCAAGAGGTTGTTTCAAATATTTCATCTATTTTATAGACAACTATTTGAGATACGGATATATTTACTTGATGTGCCGCAAGTCTAAGTGCTTTGATTAGTTCAAAGAATACGAGGCTGATGTGGAGAAACGGCAAAGTAAAAGTATCAAGACACTACGGTAAGATCGTAGTGGCAAGTACCTCTTGGGAGAATTTAGGAGTCATTTATCAGAAGTAGGGATTCAATCCCAACTAACTGCACCTGGTACACCCAACGGAATGGTGTAGGAAAAGGAAGGTATAGGACTCTTATGGAAATAAGTAGATTGATGAGTTATTAAGAATATTATCAAAATCATTTTAAGGATATACTCTGGAAACAGGAGTGAATATAGTACCTTCTAAAGTCAGAACTCTCTACTCATATAGAATTGCTGAATAGGCGTAAGCCTATTTCGAAGCATATTCGGATTCGGGTAGTCCAGCACATATGCAGAAGAGAGACAATGATAAGTTGGACAGGAATTCACTTGTTTGTGGGTTATCCTAGTGAAATGAAAGTAGGTTTATAGTCTTAAAAATCAGAAGGTCATTGTTAGCATCAATGACCGATTTTTAGAAAAGGACTATGTAATAAACCATGTGCCTATAAGAAAATTTGTTCTTAAGGAAATAATAAAAGGCATGTCTAATCTAGTACCAACTGTACAAGATGAGATACCACAAGGAAACTGCAACACGTATCACAAATGATACACAATTGCAGAAAGTACCTTGTCGTAGTGGGAGGGTTGTTAGGCAACTTAAAAAAATTCATGTTTTGGGAGAGTTTTTGGACTCGATCCCTGGAGGACATGAACCTGATCTCCGGACATATGACGAAACACTCCAAGATAAAGATGCAACATCTTGGCAAAGAGTAATGAATAACAGAATTAGAATATATGTATTCTAATAAAATCTGGAAGCTTGTAGAACCACCAAATGGTGTAAAAGCCTTTTGGTGTTAAAAGGTCTATAATAGGAAAAGAGAGATAGAAAGGAAGGTAGTAACTTTCAAAGCAAGGCTAGATGAAAAAGGAAACTTTTTCACTGGTAGCCATGCTTAAGTCTATCCGGATTCTTTTATCTATTTGGTAAGTGGATGTCAAGACAACATTCCTTAATGGAAGTCTTGAAGAAAGCATCCATATAAAGCAACCAGAAGGGTTCATTGCAAAGGGCTAAGAGCATCTTGTGTGCAAGCTTAGTCAGTCTATGGACTGAGGCAAAGCTTCAAGGTCTTGGAATATCTGGTTTATCAAAGTAATCCAGACCTTTGGATTTATTGAGTAAACGGATAAGTCTTGTGTATACAAAAGGTGTGATGGAAACGTGGTGGTATTTCTTGTACTATACGTAGATAGCATTTTTGGTAGTTGGAAACAATATCAAAATGTTTTCAGAAGTAGGGGTATGGTTGTCCAAATAATTCGATATAAAGGACTTGGGAGAATGTATATATTCTTGAGATCAAAGTAATAAGGGATCACAAGAAAAGAATATTTTACTTATCCCAAGCTTCATACATCGAAAAAATCCTTGCTCGTTTTAAGCATGCAAAACTCCAAGAAAGGTTTCTTACCTTTTCAGGATGGAGTAACTTTATCTAAAGATATGTCTCTGTAGACATCAAAGGAGATAAAGGAAATAAAGACAGTTCTTTATGCTTCGGCTGTCGGAAGCCTAATGTATGCTATGCACGAGATCAGAAATCTGTTTTGCCAAGGACATAGTTAGCAGATATCAAAGTAACCCTAGACAAGGACATTGGACTGCAATAAAGCATATATTAAAGTACCTTAGAGGCGCTAGAGATTATATGCTAGCTTACAAGGCAGTTAATTTGGTCCCTGTGGGTTACACGGATTTTGGCTTCCAATCGGATAGGGATAATAATAAGTCAACCTCGGGGTTTTGTGTTTACTTTAGGAGGTAAAGTCATAACTATGGAAGAGTGATAAGCATAGGTGTTTTTCTAGACTCCACCATAGAAGCTTAGTATATGGCAAGCCTCTGAGGTAGCCATAAAAGCTGAATGACTCAATAACCTCAAGATAGACTTAGATATGATTTCTGGTTTGTCCAAAGATTGTTACAATTTATTGTAATAATGTTGGTGCAGTAGCAAACTCGAAGAAACCATAAGTCTATAAGGCAAGTAAACACAATAGAGCGCAAGTACCACCCAATACGAGAAATCGTATAAACGAGGAGAAGTTGTTGCTGCCTAGAATGCATCAGGTGATGACCTATAGATCTTTTCACTAAGGTCCTTAAGGCAAGAGCTTTTGATGGGCATGTTGAAGGGTTGGGAATCAGATGTATGGCAGCAGATATGGCAGCTTAGTCTTTTAGTATAAGTGGGAGATTGTTAGAGTGTATACTAAAACCCTAGCTTTTGGTATAAACATTTATCTAGAAATAAGAATCACATTGGTCAAATGTCTACATTTATGATAAATGTAGTTGTTCAATTAATTTATATTATAAATAACATGGTGTGTGGCGTCACACACAGAGGATCATGTTATCAGTACCTTATAAATTATAAACAGTAGCTCACGACCATAATGGAAAGGAACAAACCATTGAAAGGTCGTAGTGTAATTAGGTATCAGTTTATCTTGACTGTATAATTACACTAGTACACTCAGAGTGTATTGAGTAGGACCATTTGAGGTCGTTTCTTTTATACTGACTTTATAAAGAAACAAAGACCTCTGTTATTATGGAAGTGTGTGCTCTTAATCCTAATATAATAACAAGCACATATATTTGATATTTATTTCTTTAATTTATCAATGGGTGAGATTTAGTTCGATGAATCAATAAGCCCGATAAGTTGGAAAATGGTATCACTTATAGTGTGTGTTGTTGATTATAGAAGGAAACTGTGTCATAGAGATACTAGGTTGATAATGTCCCCAAGAGGAGCTCATAAAGATTGTCATGTTAAACCCTGCAGGTGGACTTAGTCCGACATGATGATAAGGTTGAGTGGTACTACTCTTGGACTAAGATATTAATTAAATGAGTTGTCAGTAATTCACTTAATTAGTGGACATTCGATATCTTAAACACAGGGAGACTAACACACTCATAATAAGAAGGAGCCCAAAAATGTAATTTGGGATTGGTGCGGTAGTTCAATAATAGTTCTCTAGTGGAATGAATTATTATTGATAAAATTAAGTTGTGTGTTTGGGGCGAACACGGGATGCTTAATTTTATCGGGAGACCAAAATCAATTCCTCCTCTCGGTCCCTATCGTAGCCTCTTATTTATAGAGTACTATACCCACCTATACCCACCTTCTATACCCACATAAAGCGGGCCGGCCAAGCTAGCTTGGGAACCAAGCTAGGGTCGGCCTAGGTACAAATTGGGGTGGCCGACTCTAGCTTGAACCCAAGCTAGTGGAGGCCGGCCAAATTAAATTTAAAAAGAATTTTAATTATGTGGAAGAAATAATTTAAAGAGAATTAAAATTAAAATATCTCTCTTGTAAAAGATTTACAAAAGATTAAAGAAAGAGATTAGATCTCTTTCCTTATTTGTAGATTGGTGAGATATTTTATTTTCACTTTAAAATTATCCACATGTTGATAAAATTAAAATTATAGAAATTTCTTTTTATCAACCATGAAGAGATTTTTAAAGAGAAATTTTATTTTAAAATTTCGGAAACAAATTAGGAAGTTTTAATTTGTTGATTAAAACTTGTCTAATTTATTTCCTCTTGATGTGGCCGGCCATTAGAGATTAATTGGGGAAATATTATTTTATTTTTCTCAATTAAATCATGTCAAGGGAATTAAGGAAATTTTATTGTAATTAAATTTCCTAATTTGCCTAGGCCAAGGAATATAAAAGAAGGGGTGAGGGTGCCTTCACAAGAGACAACCTCTATTATTCTCCCTCTCCTATTCTTTGGTGTGGCCGGCCAACATCTTCTCCCTTTCTTCCTCTTTGTGGTGGCCGAAATTCTCTATTGCTTGGAGCTCTTGTGGAGGCCGGATACTACTTGGAGAAGAAGAAGAAGAAGGAGAGAAAGCTTGCATCTCTTGGAGCTTGGTTGGTGTTTTTTTCTTCTTCCTTGGTGAAGCTTTATTTTTTGTGGCCGAACCTAGCTAGGAGGAGAAGAAGGTGGTTGGTGGTTTCTCATCTTGGAAGATCGTTGCCCACACAACGTCCGAGATTAGAAGAGGAATACGGTAGAAGATCAAGAGGTTTTTCTACAAGGTATAACTAGTAATTTTTCTTTCCGCATCATACTAGTTATTTATGGAAATAATACCAAATACAAGAGGCTTACGATTATAGAATTTCGAATATATTTTTTCAATGTTGTGTTCTTTTGTTTTTCTTTTCCTTGTGATTTGATTGTTCTTTTCGGTTAACCTAAAGTTATTTTAGGAAATTAAATATTAGCTTTCCATAAGAGGTTTTGTCTAGTCGGTGGTGGTTGCTCCCATATCCAAGAAGGCCATGTGCCTCGCCACGTCAGTACTGGGAACCAATTATGGAAATTAATATTTAATGGAATTAATAACTTAAGGCGATTTGGGTCGAACGTGTTAAGTTCCGCAGGAGACCCAAGTCAAAACCTAAAAGAACGAATATATTAAGTTTTGGATCAAACGTGTTAAGTTCCGCAGGCGATCCAAAATTTAATTTAAAAGAACACATGGTAGCTAGGAAAAGGTTCAGACCTTTGTACAAAATTTTTGTACAGTGGAACCTATAGGTTTTCCGAGTAGCAACCAACAACGTCTAGAGCCTCCAACCGAAGGAGAATAACGTGTCTGGCCCATCTAGAGGTGCTCAACTAGATCCCTAGTCTGCGAGGAGGGTTTAAACACACCCTGGGCGCCGAAAAATCTACATATAGCTAAACTAAAGGCATGCAATCAAACGAAAGCTACTTATACTGCAGGTGAGGGGTTTCTTACCTCCTGTTCGTAATTTTTTACGATTATAATCGCTAGGTTTCACGGAGGAGAGATCTCTTCAACGATCTTCTCACGTCTATGCGTTCCTCTCGCGGAGGCGAGCGTCCTCGTGCCTTTGATGTTGCCGGGAGGTGCTCCTAGGGCCCTTGGCTTGGTGCGCCGAGAGAAGGAGGAGGAAAGGAGAGGGGCGGCGTGAGGTTAGGGTAAGGAGAAGAAGTTCACGGTGGAAACCAAAAATATCACCCTCACTTAATTATTTTCTATTTATATTAAGTGATAATTCCGGCCTAACTCTAATATAAATTTAATTGCCTCCCTTTCCTTTCAGCACGGCCCTGCTGGGTTCAACTGGTTACTAGTATTATCCGTAAACCATAGGTCTCGGGTTCAATCCCCGCTTAGGCCGTTTTGTTTTCTATTTATTTTTGCTACTTCTGCTGCTCTAAAAATTCCGAAAAAATATCTAAAAATTCCAGAATAATTATAGAATATTTCTAATATAATTTTGAGAATTTTCGGGCGTTACAATCCCCCATACCTTATAAAAAGTTCGTCCTCGAACTTAGAATAATTCTGGATACTTCTGTCTCATGTTGGCTTCTGTCTCCCATGTCGCCTCTTCTGCTGTGTGACTGTGCCAAATGACTTTGACTAATGGTACTTCCTTGTTCCGCAATTTCTTAACTGCTCGGTCTATTATCTGAATAGGCCGACTGTCATAGCTGAGGTCTTCGCGGATCTGTACCGACTGGGGCTCAATCACCTGGGTGGCATCTGGGATATGCTTCTTCAGCATAGAGACATGAAATACATTGTAGACAGCTGACATTTCCTGGGGTAGCTCTAGCTCATATGCTACCTTGCCCACTCTTCTGCTGATAAGGTATGGTCCCACATATCTAGGACTTAGCTTGCCCTTCTTCCCGAAACGCATTACTCCCTTCATGGGAGCTACTCTGAGGAACACTGAATCCCCAACTGAAAACTCTAAAGGTCTGCGCCGTGTATCAGCATAGCTTTTTTGGCGGCTCTCTATCCTCTGGCGGATCTGCTGTATAGCTGCTGTGGTATCTGCCACTAGATCTGTTTGAAGTTCTAGTTCTTTCTGTTCACCACTCTCATACCAGCAGATTGGAGATCTACACCTCCGCCCATAGAGAGCCTCGTAAGGTGCCATACCGATAGTGGCCTGATAGCTGTTGTTGTATGTAAATTCTGCTAGACTCAGATATTTGAACCAACTTCCCTTGAAATCTAGGGCACATGCTCGGAGCATATCTTCGAGTACCTGATTTACCCGCTCCGTCTGTCCATCTGTCTGAGGATGGAAAGCTGTGCTAAACTTCAACTTTGTGCCCAAAGCTGACTGTACACACTCCCAGAAGTGTGATGTGAATCTGCTATCTCTGTCTGAAATAATGGTTCGTGGGACTCCATGTAATCTAATGATCTCCTTGAGATACAACTGTGCTAGTTGTTCCATAGAGTAGGATATCCTGATAGCTAAGAAGTGGGCTGATTTGGTCAATCTGTCGACTATTACCCAGATGGTATCAAAACCATTCGTGGTTTTGGGTAATCCCACTATAAAATCCATAGAAATGTCTTCCCACTTCCATACTGGGATCTGAATAGGCTGCAAAACTCCTCCTGGTCTCTGATGTTCTGCCTTGACCCTCTGACAGGTCAGACAAGTGCTAACATATCTAGCGATGTCTCTTTTCATCCCAGGCCACCAAAAACGTTTCTTCAAATCCTGATACATTTTGGTGGAGCCAGGATGCATCGCATAGGGAGTCTTGTGAGCCTCATCTAAAATCTTTCTTCGTAGTTCCTCCTGATCTGGAACGCATAATCTGTCGCCAAAGTACAACACCCCGCTAGCAAACACTCTGAATTCTCCACTTTCTGATTCTGCTAATCCTTGCTTGATTTTCTGAATTTCAGGATCCTGCTCCTGAGCTGTCTGGAGATCACCAAGCAAGGTAGACTCTAATGTCATAGTAGAGAGTTGTCCGACTATGAGTTCGAGACCGAAATCTGAGATCTCCTTCTATAGGGGCGGTGACATGGCTGCTAGAGATAATAGGGTAGCGCTGGACTTTCTACTGAGGGCGTCTGCTACCCTATTCGCTTTTCCTGGGTGGTAGAGGATATCTATGTCGTAGTCTTTGACCAGTTCTAGCCATCTGCGCTGTCGCATATTCAGATCCTTCTGAGTGAAGAAGTATTTCAGACTCTGATGATCTGTATACACTCTGCACTGAGCTCCATACAAGTAATGTCTCCAAATCTTGAGAGCGAATACCACTGCTGCAAGCTCAAGGTCATGAGTAGGATAGTTCTTCTCATAATCCTTAAGTTGTTTGGATGCATAGGCAATCACCTTGCCATCTTGCATCAGCACTGCTCCTAGTCCCAACTTCGAGGCATCACTATATATGTCAAAGCTATCTGCGTTCTCTGGTAGAGTCAGAATAGGTGCACTGGTCAATCTCCTTTTCAGCTCGCTGAAACTGTTCTCACAGTCCTCTGTCCACTGAAATTTTCTGTTCTTTCTGGTAAGAGCTGTCAGTGGGGAGGCTATCCTGGAGAAGTCCTCTACGAATTTCCTGTAGTAACCTGCTAATCCCAGAAAGCTTCTGATCTCACTGGCGTTCTTGGGTCTTTTCCAGTTGCTCACAGCTTCTATCTTACTGGGGTCTACCATGATACCATCCTTTGAGATGATGTGACCCAGGAAGGACACCTTATCTAACCAAAATTCACATTTTGTGAACTTGGCATACAACTGGTTCTACTGAAGGGTCTGCAGTACTATTTTCAGGTGCTCTGCGTGTTCTTCCTGAGTTCCTGAGTAGATAAGAATGTCATCGATGAATACAATAACAAATTTATCTAGGTAATCTCTGAATACCCTGTTCATGAGGTCCATGAAAGTAGCTGGAGCATTTGTCACGCCAAAGGGCATGACTACGAACTCATAATGTCCGTATCTAGTCCTGAATGCTGTCTTGGGTATGTCCCCTTCTTTAACCTTCACCTGATGATAACCTGATCTGAAGTCTATTTTAGAGAACACTGCTACTCCCTTTAGCTGATCAAACAGGTCATCTATTCTGGGAAGAGGATACCTGTTCTTGATTGTGACTTGGTTCAGTGCCCGGTAGTCTATACACAGGCGCATGCTCCCGTCTTTCTTCTTCACGAACAATACAGGTGCTCCGCATGGTGAGTGACTAGGACGTATGAAGCCCTTGTCAAGCAGCTCCTGTAATTGCTCATGAAGTTCCTTCAGTTCTGCTGGAGCCATGCGGTAAGGTGCTTTGGAGATAGGATTTGTACCGGGAATGAGCTCTATCTCAAATTCGATCTCCCTGTCTGGTGCTAGGCCTGGTAACTCTTCAGGGAAGACTGTTGGGTAGTCACATACAACTCGGACCTCTGCTAGCTGTTGGTCCTTGTCCTGACTGGTACTGACTACGTGTGCTAAGAACCCCGTACATCCTGAATCCATCAACCTCTGTGCCTTCATAGCTGAGAGAAACTTCTTGGCTTTTCTCCTTAGTTCTCCGACAAATTCGAACTGTGCTTCTGCTTCGGGTTGGAATATGACTCTCTGTTTACGGTACTCGATGGAAGTACCGTATCTGATCAAGAAGTCCATTCCAAAAATGACATCGTAGTCAGTCATATTTAGCACAATCAGATCACAGAAGAGTTCTCTGTCTGCTATAATGACTGGCACTGCTCTGAGCCAGTGCGTGGATGCCATAATTTCTCCTGAAGGCAGTGTCGTCAGAAACTGACTACTGAGTACCTCTGGAGGTATTGCTAACTTCTCGGTAAATGCCCTGGATATATATGAATGGGTTGCCCCAGTATCGAATAAGACAGTTGCTATTTGCTGGAAAATATTAATCTGACCTGTAATAACTGTCGAGGCATTTGCTACGTCCTCTCTGGTGAGTGAGTAGATCCTTGCATTGGTCATAGCTGGAGGGGCTTCTAATCTGCCCTGGCTGATGTGTGGACCATCTAAAGCGGCCTACATCTGATATAACTGAGCTGGCTGGCCTCCGTACTGAATCGGCTGTAGCTGAGGAAGACTGGTCTTGTTTGGGCACTGCTTAGCCATGTGCCCTTCTTGTCCACATTCAAAGCATCCTCGTGTGCCCTTACGACAAACTCCAGGATGGAATTTCCCACAAGTAGCACACTTTGGATAACTGGGCTGCTTGCTGGCTGGTCCTCCTTTTGGGTAACTCCCTGGTTTGCGCTTGTTGCTGGAGTTTCCTTTCTAGTTAGAGCCATGGGAGCTGTGGCCCTGCTGTTTCTGAGCGTCTGAGCCTCCTTGACCTTTAGCTTCTGAGAGGACTTGCTTCTGCTGCCTGATGCTATTCTGATAATGCTCAGTGATTAGAGCACTGCTCACTAACTCTTCGGTGGTTTGTGGCCTATGAACGCCACCAACCACGTTCATCGCTATTTCCGGCCTCAGCATCTTGAGCATCAACCGGATTCGTTCCCTTTCTGTGCTGACTAATTCTGGGCATAGACGAGCCAACCTGTTGAATTTCTTCACGGCTTCCTCAACTGATAGGTTGCCCTGACGAAACTCTGTGAACTCATCGTAGTGGCGGTTCGTGACCCGCATGTGAAAGAATTCCTCAAAGAACTCCTTCTCGAAGTCAGCCCACAACATCTGGTTCACTGGGCGCTTCGCTCTGATTCTCTCCCACCACATGCGTGCATCCCCTGTCAGGCAGAAGGAGGCACACTTCACCTTCTCGTGTTCTGGCCAGTCCAGAAGCTCCATCGTACTCTCCAGTGTTTTGAACCAGGTTTGTGCATCCCATGGTTCACTGGTGCCTGAGAAGTTCTCGGGCTTGACTCTCTGCCACTAGATCAGATAGGCTTCTCTCTTTGCCTCTACTGCTGCTGGGGCTACTGGTGTTGTAGGCTGGACTGGTGGAACCTCTAAGACCACTGGTGTCGCTCCGGGGTGACTATGGGGGTATTCTGCTGATTAGCCCTGAGGGTGGCTATCTCCTGTTGCTGTTCAGCTAGCTGCTGCTGTAACTGAGCCACTAACGCTGTAAGGTCTGGGGGAGGCACTGAACTGTCTGCCTCATGCTAGGGCTCAGTAGCTGGTGTCCTTCTAGCTGGGCGTCCTCGTGCCATTTCTAAGGACATGGAGGACAGGACATGCATAACTAATACAATTATAATTATATAACTATTGCTATCATATTATATACTATCACATACTAACATGCATCAATTATTTATAAACATGAGCTATAACAAGAAAGCAAGAAACATAAATAAAGCAGAGGTATTCTTACTTGGAAGCTGCAGGTACAATGCTGATGTGTGTGTAGGAAGTATGGAAACTACTCTGATACCACTATGTAACGACCCGCCTTCTACTGACTAGGCTGCGAGGCCGATCGTTACGTAATGCTGTGCTAAATTACTATTGCGGAAATCTGGATTGATTAAAATTTTACTAAATTGATTACTGTAAAATCTGAACTTAATACTCTAGGTGTACCTAGGAGTTGTACACATGCTAGGGAAGATAATCTATGCCTCTCGGATGTCCTGCTAGCTGTAATCAGGCATTTCAATAGATCCCTGAATCGATTGGGTTGTCGGATCGATCCAGTGATCGATCCAGCTTAATACTGGCACGGAGAAAGCTCTGGATCGGTCGGCTGACCGATCCACAACCCATCTCGCTTCTGTATGCGGCTGGATCGGTCGGTAGACCGATCCAGTGGCTCACTGATCGGTCGGCTGACCGATCAGTGAGCTTCTGCACCCACTGTTCGCATCTGGATCGGTCGGCTGACCGATCCATAAACTTTCTGTTCGCGACTGGATCGGTCAGCTGACCGATCCAGCGGCACAACCCAACTCTGATCGATCTGTAGATCGATCTGGCCTGATTTCAGCACTAGTTCGTGCCAAAATCTCATATAAGAGTTCTAAAAGTAATTGAAATAAGTTCTAACATCTATTAACTAGCATTCCAACATAATTACTAACAACTTAAACAAATCTTCCATGGTTTAAACATTCTAAGGTCTGAAAGTGCATAAAGGTACTTGAGAAAAGAAACTAAGTTCTCAATTTGCTAAACTCCCTAAGGATCTTCATTCCAGGTTCCTGCCACACACACCATCACTGCATTGACCTCCAACTTCCTCTGCTAGTCCATCTTTCCTTTACCCTTATCTGCAGTATAAGGAAAAATAGTATCTGTAAGCTTTAAGCTTAGTAAGAAACCATCTACCTCACTAAAACATGCAACGATGCAAACATGTTTTTAAAGAATGCTATTTGAAAACATGCACTGAATTTGTTAAAGCATGGCATACTGGAGTTACATGGCATAAACACTGAAACATGGCATGCATAATAAAATCTAAGCATGGAGCTATCTCATGATATCAACTAGGAGAAAATAAGCTGAAACTGTAACTGAAATTGAGCTAAAACTGAGCTAGTGCTGATCTTAAACTATGATCACATAACTAGATTATGAGTTTGAAAGCTATTATCGTAATAAGTGAAAATACATAATCATGTTGCTAGTGGGCCCGACAACTGTACTTTGCTGTGCGCACATCCCTAACTAGACCCGGGTTTGCAAGTCCCGAATTTAGTAAGGTTACTAGGTTGTCTGAACCTAGGGACGACTGTGGGAGCCCAACCCAATGGATATCTAATCCATTATAGTGCCACTGAAAATAAAATACTGAATATAGCTACTAGTTGCTTATTTTGCTGTTTCTAGGTTATCTGAACCTAGAGCTAGGTTATCTGAACCTAGAGGCGACTGTGGGAGCCCACCCATTGGACCGTAATCCCATGTAAGCTGAAACTAGACTAATATACTGATTTAAATGCTACTAATGCATTTAACTGAGCTGTTAAAAATATCTGAGGTGGTATTTAGCTACACTAATCATTTTGTCGAACACTTGGTGTGCCCCAACTCTCCCCTCTAATAGGGAGACCACCTCTAGGCACCCGACAACATCTAGAGCCTCCAACCGAAGGAGAATAACGTGTCTAGCCCATCTAGAGGTGCTCAACTAGATCCCTAGTCTGCGAGGAGGGTTTAAACACACCCTGGGCGCCGAAAAATCTGCATATAGCTAAACTAAAGGCATGCAATCAAACGAAAGCTACTTATATTGCAGGTGAGGGGTTTCTTACCTCCTGTTCGTAATTTCTTACGATTATAATCGCTAGGTTTCACGGAGGAGAGATCTCTTCAACGATCTTCTCGCGTCTATGCGTTCCTCTCGCGGAGGGGAGCGTCCTCGTGCCTTTGATGTTGCCGGGAGGTGCTCCTAGGGCCCTTGGCTTGGTGCGCCGAGAGAAGGAGGAGGAAAGGAGAGGGGCGGCGTGAGGTTAGGGTAAGGAGAAGAAGTTCACGGTGGAAACCAAAAATATCACCCTCATTTAATTATTTTCTATTTATATTAAGTGATAATTCCGGCCTAACTCTAATATAAATTTAATTGCCTCCCTTTCCTTTCAGCACGGCCCTGCTGGGTTCAACTGGTTACTAGTATTATCCGTAAACCATAGGTCTCGGGTTCAATCCCCGCTTAGGCCGTTTTCGTTTTCTATTTATTTTTGCTACTTCTGCTGCTCTAAAAATTCCGGAAAAATATCTAAAAATTCCAGAATAATTATAGAATATTTCTAATATAGTTTTGAGAATTTTCGAGTGTTACATGCTTGGACTGATTTACTACTTTGTTTGTTTATTAAGGATAGATAAGATCTATATTTACTTTTATATCCAAGCCCAGTTCTGTTGTAGACGGCTCTTTGTGTCCCAAAAATTAGGTCCAAATTCTTGGAGCCCAGAGAAAATCCTTCTAAGATATTTTTTAAATCTTTTACCTGATTTTTCAAACTAGAATTTTCTTCCTCAAGTTTTTGAACTTGAGTTGAATTTCCAGTCTGAACTTGATCAGGTAAGGAATTAGTGGTAATCACTTCTTTAAGGACAGCTACTTCCTTTAGAAGTGATTTAATCCTAATATTTGACTTAGCTAACTTGCGTAATAAGTAATTAACTAAATTATTGAGCCTCGAAATACTTACAGTGGAGTCTGGCCCTTCTGAAACGGATGCGGATCCGTGGCTTTGCTCGGACTCGTCCTCTGACTCGCTCTCGCTCTCGACGATCCGGTCCCGGGCCATCAGTGCGAGTAGACTCGTCTGATCTAGTTCGTCGTCGTCGTCCTCCGAGGAAGATTCGTCCCACGTTGCCTTCAGGGCCTTCTTTCTTCTTTGCTTTTTGGCTTCCTTTTGGTTGGGGCAGTTTGCTTTGATGTGCCCCTTCTGGTTACACCCGTAACAGGTGACTTCAAATTTTACCTTCGAGTTCGGTTGGGCCTCCTTGGATTGAACTGCCTTCTTCAGATCTTTCTTGTTGAAACCCTTCTTCTTCTTGTAGAGCTTCTTCACGAGATTCACTAGTTCGCTGGTCAGTTCATCTTCTGAATCTTCTGAGTCGGGTTCGTCTTCTGATTCCGATTCAATTTTTCGCCGTACTCTTGATTCCCGTGTTCGACTCGTACCTGCAACCAAAGCAATACCCTTCTCAGATGGTTGTGCATTAGTTTGTTCATGCAGTTCAAATTCACTAAATAATTCATCTAATTTTAAGGAAGACAAATCCTTAGAGACTTTGTAGGCATCTACCATCGATGCCCACAATGTACTCCTAGGAAATGAGTTAAGAGCATACCTTATAATGTCTCTGTTTTCTACCTTCTGCACGATTCCATGAAGGGAATTCAGAATATCTTGAATTCGAGCGTGTAACGAACTTGCCGTCTCGCCTTCCTGCATTTTTAAATTGTATAGTTTATTAAGTAACAAATCACGCTTACTTACCTTGGTTTCCGAGGTGCCCTCGTGAAGTTCGATCAGTTTCTCCCACAGCTCCTTTGCGAAGAGAACGGACCGACTCTGTTGAGCTCTTCCTTGGTAAGACCGCACTGGATGGTGAAGGTAGCTTTGGCGTCAGCTTCCACCTTTTTGATAAAGGTTGGCTCCCAGTTCTCACAGGATGTAGGCTTGCCGTCTGCATCAGTTGGTAGTTGCAGTCCTGTCTTGACTATCATCCAGGTGTCAAACTGGATCTTCAGATATATCTCCATTCGCCCCTTCCAATATCCGAAGTCTTCTCCGGAAAATAGTGGGGGACGAACAGTGCTATATCCTTCTTGTTGAGCCATTTAGATCTAAGAAAAACAAAAACAAGAAGAACTATTCCAAGACTGAGTCTTGGATTAGTAGTGCGGGAGGAAGAAGAAAAAATAACGAGCTCAAGTGGTATTGACCAACGTTGAGCAACACCGATTTGAAAAGAATTAGAATTTTAGCTACTTAGCTAAATTCTAATTGACTCCGAAAAAAAATAAACAAAATACCACGAAAAAATATGGTTTTGAATGGTGGTTGCACCAATTCAAAACAACCCCGCTCTGATACCAATTATTGGATCGAGATCGCGCTAGAGGGGGGGTGAATAGCGCTCGTGGCTAAATCGTTCGATTATCGGAATCGTAAATCGTATGAGAAATTAATAGAGTAATAAGCAGCGGAATAACAGAGTAATAAGCAGCAGAATAAAAACAGTCAAACACAGAGACACAGGGAAGATTTACTTCGTTCGGAGCCTAAGGCGACTCCTACTCGAAGGCCCGCGATCCTTGATCGCTTCCGGTCGGCAACAACTATAAGCTCGATAACAATTACAAATTACAATGAAAGTATTGAAATAACTTTTTACCGACAACTTAAGAAAGAGGAAAATTGGAGCTCCGAGTCGTCGGAATGTCGCAACAGCACTTCGGAATGACTTTATTAGCAGCACGTTTAAGAAGGAAAGCCTGGAACTTGATGATATGAAGTGCTGGTCGAAACCCCCTTATAAAGGGTGTTCAAGGCGCCTTGAAGGCTGTTCAAGGCGCCTCCATGCTGCCGAGTCTTCCGCGTGGATCAAAATTGATCTGGTCGAACTTCATCCCTTTAAGGCGCCTTATGCCCTGCTCAAGGCGCCTTCCAAGGAGCCTTATACCCTCATGAAGGCGCCTCCATTGAAATTTCGCAGCCAGGTCAGCTTTTGCACCCGAGGCGCCTCCAAGCTCCATGGAGGCGCCTCGGACACTGTTCATCCGAGGCAAATCTTCGTTATTTTGTACCTGCAAGACATGTTAGTCCCAAACAACATCCTGTAACACAAAGTTAGCACAAAATAACAGAATGAATAATAAATAATGTTTATGACAGTCTCCGGACTGTCCGGGTCTGACTTCGGATTTCCAACCGGAAACCCTAGGTCGACCCGACGCCTACTGTTCCCTCTACGGGGAACGCGTTCTCACCTACTCCACTCAGGAGATTTACCTGTTGCCAGTCGATCCTCCAGATCGACTGGACTTTTGCTCAGCACTCGATACTTCTGGACTTTCTGCTGGACATCCGCTTCCCGGCTAGTCCAGTCTTTCACCTAGTTCGCGACACCAGGACTTTCCACCTAGGGTTACCACCCCCTAGGACTTTTACCTGAAGTCATCGACCTACCAAGACTTTCCGCATAGGGTTACCACCCCCTATGACCTAGGGTTACCACCCCCTAGGGTTTTCCCCTTTGCCTAACCGCAGCTAGGACTTTCCTGAAATCCTCAAGTAGACTTGTTAGAATACAAAACACCTTAACTTTGAATCCTTTTCCATTATCAAAACACGAGTTCGATCGTCGGATGCTTCCAGCACCAACAGTCATAAGCATGTTAATCAAATTTTTAAGCTTTCCTAGGTCTTGATCCTTATCATGGTCGAAAGTTCATGAAGAAGGCAAATAAACTCCAAGCAACATACAAGCATGAATATCAAGCTAACTTCATATCATATCATAAGGGAATCCATGAGCATGCTAGATTAAATTTTATGCTTCCTTGAACCCTAGAATTGTTCATGGCCGAAACCTTATAAGGAAGAAAGACCAAGCTCTAAACAACATGCAAGCATAAATATCTAGCTAAATTCATATCATGTCATAAGAGGATTCATGAGCATGCTAGGTTAAATTTTTAGCTTCCTTGAACCCCAAAATGGATCATGGCCGAAAGTCTCATGAAGAGGGAAATCAAGTTTAAACAACATACAAGCATAAATATCTAGCTAAATTCATATCATATCTTAAGGAGATTCATAAGCATGCTAGATTAAATTTTAAGCTTCCTTGAACCCTAAAATTGATCATGGCCGAAAGTTTCATGCAGAGGAAACCAAGCTCTAAGCAACATGCAAGCATAAATATCTAGCTAAATTCATATCATATCATAAGGAGAATCATGAGCATGCTAGATTTAATTTTAAGCTTCCTTGAACCCTAAATTTGTTCATGGCCGAAACTTTCATGAAGAGGCAAATAAACTCTAAACAACATGCAAGCATGAATAACTAGCTAACTTCATATCATATCATAAGGGAATCCATGAGCATGCTAGATTTAATTTTAACCTTCCTTGAACCCTAGAAATGTTCATGGCCGAAACCTTCATGAAGAGGAAAATAAATTCCAAACACATACAAGCATGAATATCTAGCTAAGTTCATATCATATCTTAAGGAGATTCATGAGCATGCTAGATTAAATTTTAAGCTTCTTTGAACCCTATATTTGTTCATGGTCGAAAGTTTCATGAAGAGGAAAATAAATTCCAAACAACATACAAGCATGAATATCTAGCTAGGTTCATATCATATCTTAAGGAGATTCATGAGCATGCTAGATTAAATTTTAAGCTTCTTTGAACCCTATATTTGTTCATGGCCGAAAGTTTCATGAAGAGGAAAATAAATTCCAAACAACATACAAGCATGAATATCTAGCTAGGTTCATATCATATCTTAAGGAGATTCATGAGCATGCTAGATTAAATTTTAAGTTTCTTTGAACCCTAAACTTGATCATGGCCGAAAGTTTCATGAAGAGGAAAATAAATTCCAAACAACATACAAGCATGAATATCTAGCTAAATTCATATCATATCGTAAGGAGTTTCATAAGCATGCTTAGACTAAATTTAAGCTTCCTTGAACCCTAAAATTTATTTATGGCCGAAAGTTTCATGGAGAGGATCCTAGGTTTTAAGCATTCTACCCTCATGGAAAATACGTCAACAACTTGTACCATAGGTGAAGGGATACTTGCATCCTTTCGCTTGTTGTTCCTAAAGAAAATGGTACCCTTGTGAGGAGGAAGAAGGAGCTTCTCTTCCTAGTTCTCCCTTTTGTTTTTCTCTTCCTTGTAAGGAGTAAACCTTGAGACTCCCTCTTAGAATTTGGTTTTCTTAGAGAGAAAACCTTAGCTTGGATTTTAGAATTGAGGGAAAAGAGAGCTCTATGTCTCGGTGGAGAAGGAAGAAGGAGAAAGAAGGAGGAGGAAGAAGAAGGAGGAAGAATCAACAAATTTTCTTTCCCTTTTCTTTACTCTTTCCTATTTATTCTTCATGTAAATGAAATAGGTCCTCATTCATCCCCTTAACTCCTCATCTCTTCACTCTCTTAATTCCCACGAAATTAGAGGAAAAGAAGAAAGGAAGGCAACTTGACTTTTGCTTGCTTCTTTTCTTAACCAACAGGAAGAGGAGGTAAGTTACTTGATTTTCTCTTGTTCATTTAATTAACTATCTTCTCACCTTTAACTACAATTTCCATTCTTTTCTATTCATCTATTATTCATTACTCTAGTGGTTACCATACACTAATTAACTCTATCATTTGTGGGAGGTTCAAGGTTCAAACCTTAACCTCACTATCTTTTTATTTCATTTGGTTTCTATTTCCATTTCTCTTTTTCTTTTATTCTAAAAGAAAAATACTCATAGGCATAGCTTATCATTTCATGGGTGTTACAGTACCCCATACCTCATAGAAAGTTCGTCCTCGAACTTAAAATAGCGACATCAGGTGGCACAGGTCTTAATGTTGAGTGCATTGGCCACCTTGTTCACTTTTCCGGGATGATAAAAGATCTCGTAGTCATAGTCCTTAACTAACTCAAGTCATCTGTGTTGTCCCATATTCAGATCTTTCTAGGTGAAGAAATATTTTAGACTTTGGTGGTCGGTATAAATCTTACACCGGACTCCATATAAATAATGTCTCCATGTTTTGAGAGCAAAGACCATGGCTGCTAGCTCTAGGTCTTGAGTGGGGTAGTTCTTTTCGTGCTCTTTGAGTTGTCTAGAGGCGTATGCAATGACTTTTCCATCTTGCATGAGTACAGCTTGTTAGGATCGAAAAGAATTTAGATATCTCCACAATAGCATGATATTGTCCACTTTGGGCCTAAGCCCTCATGGTTTTGCTCTTGGGCTCTACCCAAAAGGCCTCATGCTAATGGAGATATCTTTCTCTTATAAACCCATGATCTTTTCCATGTGTTTTCAATGTGGGACTATGTTTGCAACCTTGCAACCCCAACAATCCCCCCCTCAAACAAAGGACCACGGGCCTTCCACGTCCGATCCTTGACCCACCAGGTCTTCCTGCCCCTCGGTCTACCTGACCTACTAGGACTTCCTTGCCTAGCCGCAACTAGGACTTCCTGCCCCTCGGTCTACCCGACCTACTAGGACTTCCTGCCCCTCGGTCTACCTGACCTACTAGGACTTCCTTGCCTAGCCACAACTAGGACTTCCTGCCTGGTGTCTGGTCCTCTTGATCCGAACATAGGAGCCCCCACTTTCTTTGTTCGAGGTCAATATTGTACTCACATGGTTCAATCAGACCATAGCTCTTATGCATAGTCGGTGGTTAAACCTTCTGGCAGTCCGGACTCTGATACCAATTGTTAGGATCGAAAAGAATTTAGATATCTCCACAATAGCATGATATTGTCCACTTTGGGCCTAAGCCCTCATGGTTTTGCTCTTGGGCTCTACCCAAAAGGCCTCATGCTAATGGAGATATCTTTCTCTTATAAACCCATGATCTTTTCCATGTGTTTTCAATGTGGGACTATGTTTGCAACCTTGCAACCCCAACACAGCTCCAAGTCCTAATTTGGAAGCGTCGCTGTACATATCGAAGCCTTTGTTACTTTCCGGAAGAGTAAGGATTGGAGCACTGGTCAGTCTCCTTTTTAATTCCGTGAAACTCTTCTCGCATTCATCCGTCCATTCATACTTTTTTTTTCTTTTTGGTGAGAACTGTCATAGGGGCTGCAATTTTAGAGAAGTCCTCCACAAACTTCCGGTAGTAGCCTGCTAGCCCGAGAAAACTTCTGATTTCACTGACATTCTTTGGCCTGTTCTAGTTACTTACAGCTTCGATTTTGTTTGGATCTACCATTACTCCGTCCTTGGAGACGACATGACCCAAGAATGATATTCGATCGAGCCAAAACTCGCATTTGGAGAACTTTGCATATAGTTGTTTCTCTTGAAGAATCTGTAGTACGGTGTTCAGGTGTTCAGCATGCTCTTCCGGGGTTCTTGAATAGATGAGAATATCATCAATGAAGACGATCACGAATTTGTCGAGATATGCCATAAACACCCGATTCATCAGATCCATAAATACAGCGGGAGTATTTGTCACTCCGAAGGGCATAACTATGAACTCATAGTGTCTATATCTTGTTCAAAATGTCGTCTTCGGTATATCATCCTGTTTCACTTTCCCTTGATGATAGCCGGACCTTTGGTCAATCTTAGAGAAGATGGTCGCTCCCCTTAATTGGTCGAACAGGTCGTCGATCCGTGGAAGAGGGTACCGGTTCTTGATTGTCACATTGTTCAGCGCTCGGTAGTCTATACACATCTGCATAGACCCATCCTTTTTTTTCACAAACAGTTCTGGAGCTTCCCATGGAGAGTGACTCAGGCGAATAAGTCCCTTGTCAAGAAACTCTAGTAGTTGTCCCTGAAGTTCCTTCAACTCAGCCAGTGCCATACGATAAGGTGCTTTAGAGATCGGTTTAGTACCAGGAATCAGTTCGATCTCAAATTCTATGTCTCTATCGGGGGCTAACCCTGGTAGTTCATCAGGAAACACTTCTGGATAGCTGCACACCACTCTGACATTTTCTAGTTTCTGGTCCTCAGCATGACTTGTATCGATCACTTGTGCTAGAAACCCAGTACATCCCCTATTTAACATCTTTTGTGCTTTTATGGCTGATAAGAATATCCCGGTTTCTTTCGTTGGTTCTCCAACAAATTCGAACGTCGGCTCGTCCTCATGTCATAAAATCACTTTTCTTTGACGGCACTCGATTGAAGTGTCGTACTTGCTCAGGAAATCCATGCCCAATATACTGTCATAATCTCGCATGTCAAGCACTATCATATCACAGTAGAGTTCTCTGTCTACGATTCTAATGGGTGCGGCTTGTAGCATATGAGTAGATGACATTACTTCTCCCGAAGGCAGGGTTGTTAGGAATTTGCCATTTAAGGCTTGTGGTGGTATCTCTAACTTCTCCATGAAGGGTGTAGAGACGAATGAGTGTGTTGCCTCAGTATCAAATAACACATTAGCATATTGACTGAAAATAGGCAGCTGACCTGTGACAATTGTAGAGGCACTCGCCACATCATCTTTGGTAAGAGAGAATACCCTGGCGTTCGTCGTAGCTGGCATGGCTTCCAATCTCCCTTGGCTAATCGGAGTTCCTTCAATGGCAGCCTGCATCAGGTGTAGTTGTGAGGGCACACTCCTGTTCTGGTTATTCTGCTGGGATGGTGTCTGGGACTGGGTAAGGCAGTCTCTGGCCATATGTCCTTCCCGTCCGCAACTGTAACACCTTCTCGTACCCTTGTGGCATACTCCGTGTAACGACCCAAATTTTCTCATTTTGAGCCTCAAAAATAATTCAAAAATATTTAGAAATGTTATAGAAAAATTCTAGAGATTTTTAGAAATTTTTAGAGTATTTTTATGCTATTTTTTGGAGTTCGTTTGGTATTTTTACCAAGAGGAAGAAGTTTAAAAAAAATAAAAAAAATAATAAATATATATGTTGAAGCCGGGTTTTGAACCCAGGACCTCGGACCCGAACTAGGTTTTTATCGAGCTCAGCCAACCAACTGGTCTACGACCTGTTTGTGAGCATATATGGAGCGAGATATATATAAGTAGTAGTTAGGAACAGTAAAATAAATTGGAAATAAAAGTGCGCGGCTGAGGAATCAAAGCCGCGACCTGGGATTTGGTTAAAGTCGAGTTGACCAAGTGTGCTAGCGATTGTTTGTTATTAAAGAAGGAGGACAATTCCATTTAAGCTATAGTTGGAAATGAAAATAACCTTGAGTATAAGATTTAAATCCTTTTCCTAAAACCTAAAATTTCTCCCGAAATTCCCTTTCTCTTCTCGCGCGACAGCGGCGGCTCGGGCGGAAAATACACCAAGGCGACGGCGTCTTCTCCTCTCTCGCGGCGGAAACGAAGAAGAAACCAGGTTTGGTCTCCGACGCCGGCGAGCTCTCTCGTCCACGGATCCTTCACCCAGCCGAACTTCTCTCGGCAAGGTCAGCGCGGGCACAAGAAGAAGCCGCAAGTTTTCAAGCTTTGAAACCCTAGACCTCCCTCTCCTTCGGTTGTAAGTCCAAGAAGCTATGTAAGTTGCTACTCACCTGTAGTAGGATAGCTCTGATTGTTCCTTCTTTTTTTTTCCGAAAGCTTTGGGATAAATTGTAGGTGGTTTGTGCTTTTGATCGGATTCTATGCTACATAGTTGCATCTGTGCCGACCACTACAGAACCTAGTTTTTAAGCATATAGTAATTTCTGTAATAACCTTGAAACTATGAATTGAGACAGACAAGGTTAGGTGAGTTGCTAGAGGTTTAAGAGATTTGCTTTCTCCTTTTTAATTCGGCAGTGGCATGTTTATGTTGAAACCCCAAGGTTGTTTTGGTGTGATCAACAAGTTAAGTTAGGTCCTGCGTTGTTTCTAACCTTGTGTCTAAGTGTGCAGGAGCTTAGGAGCACAGGTACTCGAGCGGAAGACGCAGCTAGTGAGAAGGGCGGCACGCTGTGCGTCCGAGGGACGAGGTGCTGTGGAAGAGTACACCGGCGGACGAGAAGGAAGTGCGTGCGGTGGTTCCGAGGTATGAAAGCCGGAGCGGAAGATTGCTCGGGGAGCAAGAGACGCAGCTAGCACGAAGGTCGGCACGGGGTGCAACCGAGGGACGAAGTCTGCGGATGAGTACGCTGGTGGACGAGAAGGGACACGCGGTAATTCTGAGGGACGAGAAGCCGGAGGGAAGCACGCTCGAGAAGACCGGAAGATGGGTTCGGGTGAGCCCTATTCCAGATGTCAGAGATCACCCAAGCAAGCGGAGCCAGAGCATAAAGACCCGGACCAGAGGCGAGCTGAACCGGAGAAGAGAGCACGGACCAAAAGTCAACAGGGTTGACTTTTGGCTCCGGGGCGCCCGGAACTGTCCGGGGCGCCCGGAGCTGTCCGGGGCGCCCGGAACTGTCCGGGGCGCCCGGAACTGACTTTTTCCCAACCGCTGGGGGATAAATTTTATCCCCCCCAGGGCGCCCGGAACCCTTCCAGGCGCCCCGACCAAGGCTATAAATATAGCCTTGGTCCAGAAGCTTTTCAACAATCACGATCATTCTATTTCCAAACACTTGTATGCTTTAGTTGTAGTTAAGCTTCTGTTTTCTGTGCCTAAACATTGTAAGAGGCTTCTCCGCCTGAAGGAGTTTTTGAGCTTAATCTTCCTTGGATTAACAACCACATCGGTTGTAACCAAGTAAACATTTGGTGCCTCGTCTTTTCTTTTATACTTTTATTTATCTGCTTAATTTATTTTACAAGTGTTAGTTTAATCGTTCGAGGAAGGGTTGTCTGTTTTAATTGACAGGTTATTTACCAACCCTTCTAGCTGGCCCAACGGTCTTACAAGTGGTATCAGAGCCGAGTACGCCTCAGAAGGACTAACCGCCGTCTGAAGCAACAAAACAATGGCCGGAGCTAGCGACTACCCCACCAGCATTCGAGGGGGAGCTTGCTTCTTGGAAGCAACAAATGATGGTATTTCTTAACTCTAATATTGGTATTTTTCTAATAATGAAAACAGGTTATGAAGCACCAAAGACAGCGAATGGAGAAGAACTCGATCTACGCCTCTGGAACGAGAAGCAGCGTGACGAGTCAATGGCAAACGGTCGGGCAGAATTTCACATTCTAACCGCAATACCAAATGAAGATTTCGATAGAGTTGGCAAATACAACAGCGCAAAAGAACTTTGGGAAAAGTTCTTAAAACTCTACGAAGAACAAGTCGAGGCTAACTCCAACACCGATCCGTCATCTGAAGAGTCCGCAATAGCCCCAACAACCGAAGTACATCTCGAGGACACAGAAAACCCTTCTTCACTGAGCATCGTTGAAGGGGGAGAAACTTCGGAAGAAAGCAATTCAACAAGGGGAGAACCAATGACCGACAAGGTAAGTAAGGTATGGACTCGAACCTCTGATCAATTAAATGATTCAATCGAAAAATTGCCTAAGGAGTCTTTCGAATCAGAAATTGAATCATCGAAAGAATTTTTCGAATTAGAAAATCAATTGTCAAACCTGTCTTGCAAATCAAAAATATTATTTAAAGAATTTTGCAAGTTAGAAATTTTATCGAAAAACTTTTGTAAATTGCAAAACATTTATTCGAAAGAATTATGCAAATTAGAAGTGTTGTCGAAAACTTTCTTCGAATATTTTTTCGAATTACAAATTACTTTCTCGAAAGAGTTTTGCGATTTAGAAATTGAGTCATCGAAAAAGTGTTTCGGATTAAGAAATCTTTTATTAATAAATTCCTACAAATTAGAATTTTTATCACAAAATATTCTTTCAAACGAATTTTGCACATTGCCGAAAGAATTTTTACAAATTAGATTATCGAAAAATTTTATCAAGTTTATGCCATTGAAATATTTTTGTGAAGTAGAAATTCAAAAAATTATAGAAATTAACATGATACAATTTTTTGCACGTTTAATATTTGTGGCTTTAAATTTGAAAAAGTGTGATTTAAGAAGTTCTAATAAATTGAAATGGAAATTTAAAACTTTTTGATATAAGTATTAAAATAAATAAATGCATAGAAAATTCTTTTAATGTTATCAATCTTCCTAAATTTTATTGCATAAATTTTTGAGCTTAGAAAGTTTTTTTTGGTGAAAACTTAGAAATTTTTTTAAGTTATTCTTTGACTTAGAAATCTTTTTCCTTAACTTGGAAATATGCTTTCTCGGAAAATCATTGAAATAGATTTCTATAATCTTTCTAAGTGTCAAACCCTTAGATTGTTTTTTTTTCTCAAACCCCATTTTTATTGTGATCAAAGGGGGAGAAGAGGGAAAGTATAAGTTTAGGGGGAGGTAGAATTCATTTTTTCTACCATGTTGCACGTTATTGAAAAGTGAAAATTGAACATTGTTTAATTTTTCATATCTATTTTTGACCCTAGCTTAACTTGGGTTGATCACACCAAAAAGGGGGAGATTGTTGGAACCCCAAGGTTGTTTTGGTGTGATCAACAAGTTAAGTTAGGTCCTGCGTTGTTTCTAACCTTGTGTCTAAGTGTGCAGGAGCTTAGGAGCACAGGTACTCGAGCGGAAGACGCAGCTAGCGAGAAGGGCGGCACGCTGTGCGTCCGAGGGACGAGGTGCTGCGGAAGAGTACACCGGCGGACGAGAAGGAAGTGCGTGTGGTGGTTCCGAGGTATGAAAGCCGGAGCGGAAGATTGCTCGGGGAGCAAGAGACGCAGCTAGCGCGAAGGTCGGCACGGGGTGCGACCGAGGGACGAAGTCTGCGGATGAGTACGCTGGTGGACGAGAAGGGACACGCGGCAATTCTGAGGGACGAGAAGCCGGAGGGAAGCACGCTCGAGAAGACCGGAAGATGGGTTCGGGTGAGCCCTATTCCGGATGTCAGAGATCACCCAAGCAAGCGGAGCCGGAGCATAAAGACCCGGACCAGAGGCGAGCTGAACCGGAGAAGAGAGCACGGACCAAAAGTCAACAGGGTTGACTTTTGGCTCCAGGGCGCCCGGAACTGTCCGGGGCGCCCGGAACTGACTTTTTCCCAGGATCGAGCTTTGACTCGATCCAACCGTTGGGGGATAAATTTTATCCCCCCAGGGCGCCCGGAACCCTTCCAAGCGCCCCGACCAAGGCTATAAATATAGCCTTGGTCCAAAAGCTTTTCAACAATCACGATCATTCTATTTCCAAACACTTGTATGCTTTAGTTGTAGTTAAGCTTCTGTTTTCTGTGCCTAAACGTTGTAAGAGGCTTCTCCGCCTGAAGGAGTTTTTGAGCTTAATCTTCCTTGGATTAACAACCACATCGGTTGTAACCAAGTAAACATTTGGTGCCTCGTCTTTTCTTTTATTCTTTTATTTATCTGCTTAATTTATTTTACAAGTGTTAGCTTAATCGTTCGAGGAAGGGTTGTCTGTTTTAATTGACAGGTTATTTACCAACCCTTCTAGCCGGCCCAACGGTCCTACAGTTTAATGAATTAGGATTTGGACATATTTGTGTGCTTTCACTTGATTCCAATGTTGTATCTGTTTCCTCATGATGGCTAATTCTCTAAACAGATTTAGAGGGTTATAGGATGAATGCAGGGTTGGTTTTATTAGTTTCCGTTGAAGAATTTATGGAAATGACATGGTGTTTGTGAATTGGTTTCAACAACTTGATTATCATCTTCTAATGGTTGGATCTGCTGGGGCAGGTCCATTTGGTTTCGGACTTGGCATTTATACAGTAGTTGCCTTTTCATTTCTGCTTCAAGCGCTTAGGTTGCTTATATTCTCGAATCGATTGAGGATCGACCTCCATGCTTAAGAATTAGTTTGCAATGTGGAATCTGATACGATTTAATTAAGACCAATGCCTAAGTGTAAGGAATGTGAAGTCAAAAAGAGTTTCAAATGAGCTTCATGAAGCAACAATTGTTAATATTGGAAGGAATGATATATTTGTGATGTTGCTTGAAAGGCTGATAGGGAGTATGCAATAATTTATTTGCGCTGGTCAGGAATTAAATATTATACAGGAGTAATTGTTGTGAAGGGGGTTCTTCCACATTACAAGGGAATTGGTTAGTAAGGAAGGTTAAGGGTTCTTGGTTGCAAAATGATTCAATTCCTAGTTTTCTTTAAATAAGATAAAAAGGAGAAACAAGAATGACCTTCACCAGTAAGAATTTATGTTCATCATTAACAATATAATCTCAATCTTGAATCTCAGGATGAACATTGTGGTCAACAAAGAAAAGACTTATGATTTAATATATCTGGATAATGCTTGAAGAAAGGAATTGCATGATGTAGATTAGTAATTTAGTACAGATTTTTGTTAAGAATTAGTGTGCAGATTTGATTAATGATTAGTGCAGATTTCATTGTGTTATTAGCCGGACATAAGCAGTTTCCTTTGCAGAATTTTAAGTGCAGATTTCATTGTGTTATTAGTTGGACATAAGCAGTTTCCTTTGCAGAATATTAAGTGCAGATTTAGTTTAGTTCTTTAGCAAATGCAGATTTCATTTATGCTATTAGTAGAGCACGAGCAGTATTTCTCATTTGCTATTAGAATAACATGAGCAAAGTTTCTTTTAAAGCATTAAGGTTCTAGATTTCTTTTTGTATACTAGCTTGAGGTGATTAGTTTGTGGCAAAAATATAGATTTAAGTTTCTTTGCTACCTCAATATGCATATGGAAAATACCCTAACAGTATTTTGGGTTTAAGAAAAGTATAAGAAAGATAAAGAAAAGAAAGAAAAAGGCCAAGGCCTTAAGTAGATCCCAAAGTCAAGACTTTAGGAATTTTGGCATACAAGGTGCCTATTAAAATGCCAAGGCATTTAAAGAAGAAGTAATTAAGATTATAAGTATTTTACTTTTAAGAAGAGGCTAGTACCCGACTTCCGAGGTTGTCGTTAAACAAATCCAGGTGTCCAATTCCGAGGTCTTGGCCCTGGTAGACCGAGGTCTGCTCTTTTAGGATTGGTGGCTCGCTACCCCAACCTATTAGGGAACGCGCATAAGATGGTACTACGCCTGGGCCCAAGAAGAAGTTGATTATTATTTTGAAATATTATAAGTATAAGTTTTTGAACAAGTAAAACGAGTTTTACATAAACATAAAGTATTAAAGATTAAGTTAGAACAAATGAAATAAGTTTCATATAGTTCTAAATCAATAAGTTTAGTTCTTTATTCTACCATGTTTATTTAGTAGATGAGTAGTTTTTCATGTTTACCTATTGGATGAGCAACTTTCATATGTTTAGCCTTATTCCTAGCATGCAGTTTTATCCTTGTATAGCATGATTAGCTATTAGTATTGCATGAGTAGATTTCTTAGCTTTTCTTTGCTATTAGTTTGACATGAGCAGTTATGTTTATGCTTTACTTTCGTTTAGAGCATATAGTTTCTAGTTCTTTTCGTATACATGCACATTCGTGATTTTGTGAGTTAGATAGCGCTACTGAGCAAATTTTACTTATAGACTGCACTTTCTCTTACTGCAGATACAGGAAAGGAAAAGATATAGAAAGGAAGGCGACAAGGAGGTGGTTGAAGGATGTGTGATGCCAGGACTATGGAAGCCTTGGGAATAGGAAAGAAGTTTTATTTTAGTTTCTATTGTCTTTTGCTATGTTAGAAGTATTTGAGATAGTACATGATATTTTGATGTGATTAGGACATAGTAGTTGAATTATGATATAGTGTGATGAGTTGTCGTATTGTTTTCTTTATTTTGGATTTATTATACTGCGTGGTTGATTGATATGTGTTCCAGACGCTTGTGGCTGAGTATATATTGCATGTATTGTTGAATATGGTCACCGGTACAGGGGAGACTCTGCCGAAATTTTTCGGTAGGGTTTCCATGTGATTTTTAATCATACCGGTTAAGTAGAGTTAGTAGTTAAGTAACGGTCATCCTTAGAGAGTAGTAGTAGTAAGAAGGGTGGTCGTTACACTCCGGAATGCTGCTTCCCACAAATGGTACACTGAGGGTACTTAGGTTGCTTATTTGCTGTCCTCCTTTAGTGTTGTTCCATTGCTTCCTTTTGCCATTAGAGTTTCCTTTCCAGTTCGTTTTGGTACTCTGAGGTTTTTGTCCTTTCGTCTGTGTCTGATTCTTATTCCCGTTCATCGCCTTCTGATAATGTTCAGTGATCAGGGCACTGCTGACCAGTTCTTCTGTAGTCTGGGGTCTATTAATTCCGCTGGCCACATTCAATGTTATCTCGGGTCGAAGCATTTTCAGCATCAGTTTAACCCTTTCTCTTTCCGTGCTGACTAACTCTGGGCAGAGGCATGCAAGACGGTTGAAGCGCTTCACTGCTTCGTTCACTGATAAGTCACCTTGCTGGAACTCAGTGAACTCATCGTAATGTCGGTTCGTTACTTGCATATGGAAGAATTCCTCGAAGAACTCTGTTTCGAAGTCCGTCCAGTTCATCAGATTAATTTGTCTCTTAGCCTTAACTCTTTCCCACCACATTCTTGCGTCTCCGAAAAAACAGAATGACACGCATTTGATCTTTTCCGATACAGGCCAGTCCAGCAATTCTACAATACTTTCCACTGTCTTAAACCAAGCTTGGGCGTCCTATGGCTCACAAGTACCCAAGAAGTTTTCCGGCTTATCAAGTAGGTCTCCTGTCGGACCACTGGGGCAGGGGCTACAGGTGGTACTGGTGCAGCTATTGGTATGACGGGCACTGCATTCTGATTTGTTGGTGGGGTGGCAGGGTTTCCTTGCTGATTCATTAGAGCAGTGATTACTTGTTGTTGTTCCGTGATCTGACGCTGAAGATCTGTGACTACTTGGGTCAGATCTGGTGGGGTCACTGTCTCATCGGCCTTGTTACCGCGTCTTCTAGCCATATCTATTTTCATAAATAATAATAAGGCTAGCATAAGTCTAGAGTCATCCCTACTTATATTCGTGCACATTAAATATCGCTTATCATACATAAAGGAAATCCATATCAATCATACTTAGGTTCATGGATACTAAAACATTTCCTATTATGCATAAATAAAATAGAGTAAGTACAGAAAGTCTTACTTGGAGCGGCAGGATGGAGGCTTGATGTGTGTGTAGCGGGAAGGCTAACCTCGCTCTGATACCAACCTGTAACGCCCGCCCTTCCTGCTAGTAGGGCGGGGTTACTCTACTACTTCTATTACTATTTGCGGAAACATACATGCATATTAAAATTTCTTCTGGAGTAAAATAGTAGAAATATCATGAAGTCATGCGGGACAATAACATAATAAACTAGTTCATGTCAACATAACAAAATAACATAAGCAGGTCTTTTATTTGTCTTAGCCGAGCCACCACGACACACATCTCCTTGCCTCTCCTGCAGCTCCCCTAGTTCATCAATTCCTTGCCTTTAGCTGCGGTACAAGGAAAGTAAGCTATAAGCACACAAGCTTAGTAAGATCCTTTCCTACTCACAAAAACCATATATTAAAGCATAAGCATATAACCATGGAAATATGATCATTTAACATCATATTGTGAAAACATAGCATCATAACATATCATCTCATAAAGAACATCATGCTATATCATATCATAAATCATCAGGTCATATAAATCATAATGGCATAGCATGTCATATCATAAATCATATCATATCATCTCATAGAGAACATTATGCTATATCATATCATAAATCATCATGTCATATAAATCAAATGACATAGCATGTCATATCATAAATCATATCATATCATCTCATAGAGGACATCATGTTATTAACATATCATAAATCATCATGTCATATAAATCAAATGGCATAGCATGTCATATCATAAATCATATCATATCATCTCATAGAGAACATCATGCTATATCATATCATAAATCATCATGTCATATAAATCAAATGGCATAGCATGTCATATCATAATCATATCATATCATCTCATAGAAAACATCATGCTATATCATATCATAAATCATCATGTCATATAAATCAAATGGCATAGCATGTCATATCATATATCATATCATGCAAGATGTCTTTTAAAACATGTGTCATGTCATATGCAAGATGTCTTAAAACATATCATATAGTACTTGAACATAATATCATCATAAGGGCCCGGCTTATATCACATACATACATAACTGCGCCCAATCCCTAGGACAGGGTAGCTAGCCCCGAACCTACTAGGGATCTAGGTCCGTACTACGACCGTCGACCTAGGGGCGTACTAAAGAGCTCATCCCTTTACTAGACTCGTTCATAGTCCGTCGGCCTAGGGGCGCTTATGGAGCCCACCATTGGTACAAGCCATACAAAGTAAAGTAGCATATCATGGTTCATGTCATAACATAGCATATCATATCTTATCATATCATGAAGAGTGCTCTTAGTCCCCAAGGGGAAGCAACTCTTAGGCCTTCACTTATCATGTCATAAAGAGTGCTCTTAATCCCAACAAAAAAGGAAGCAACTCTTAGGCCTTTGCTTATCATAACATTAAGCATGCATATTTGGGCACATATCACATCATAAGAGACATTTTTATGCATGGATCATAAGCATACATAAATGAGCATATTATTTGTCATATCATAAAGCATGCATACTTGGGCACATAACACATCATAAGAGATATTATCATGCATGGTTCATAGGTATACATAAATGAACACATCACCTATCATAGAAAAGACATAATCATGCATTGAATCATTAAATAACATCTCTTAATTCATAACGTAGCATGTGAGGCACATCTAGGCTCCTAAACCCATTATGGCCGAAAGTTCAAGGGTATGAACTTACACTCTAAACAACATACAAGCATAAGAATCTCATGTTAACTTCATATCATATCATAAGGAAAGTCATCAGTATGTTAATCAAATTTTTAAGCTTTCCTAGGTCTTGATCCTTATCATGGCCGAAAGTTCATGAAGAAGGCAAATAAACTCCAAGCAACATACAAGCATGAATATCAAGCTAACTTCATATCATATCATAAGGGAATCCATGAGCATGCTAGATTAAATTTTAAGCTTCCTTGAACCCTAGAATTGTTCATGGCCGAAACCTTATAAGGAAGAAAGACCAAGCTCTAAACAACATGCAAGCATAAATATCTAGCTAAATTCATATCATGTCATAAGAGGATTCATGAGCATGCTAGGTTAAATTTTTAGCTTCCTTGAAACCCAAAATGGATCATGGCCAAAAGTCTCATGAAGAGGGAAATCAAGCTTAAACAACATACAAGCATAAATATCTAGCTAAATTCATATCATATCTTAAGGAGATTCATAAGCATGCTAGATTAAATTTTAAGCTTCCTTGAACCCTAAAATTGATCATGGCCGAAAGTTTCATGAAGAGGAAACCAAGCTCTAAGCAACATGCAAGCATAAATATCTAGCTAAATTCATATCATATCATAAGGAGAATCATGAGCATGCTAGATTTAATTTTAAGCTTCCTTGAACCCTAAATTTGTTCATGGCCGAAACTTTCATGAAGAGGCAAATAAACTCTAAACAACATGAAAGCATGAATAACTAGCTAACTTCATATCATATCATAAGGGAATCCATGAGCATGCTAGATTTAATTTTAACCTTCCTTGAACCCTAGAAATGTTCATGGCCGAAACCTTCATGAAGAGGAAAATAAATTCCAAACACATACAAGCATGAATATCTAGCTAAGTTCATATCATATCTTAAGGAGATTCATGAGCATGCTAGATTAAATTTTAAGCTTCTTTGAACCCTATATTTGTTCATGGCCGAAAGTTTCATGAAGAGGAAAATAAATTCCAAACAACATACAAGCATGAATATCTAGCTAGGTTCATATCATATCTTAAGGAGATTCATGAGCATGCTAGATTAAATTTTAAGCTTCTTTGAACCCTATATTTGTTCATTGCCGAAAGTTTCATGAAGAGGAAAATAAATTCCAAACAACATACAAGCATGAATATCTAGCTAGGTTCATATCATATCTTAAGGAGATTCATGAGCATGCTAGATTAAATTTTAAGTTTCTTTGAACCCTAAAATTGATCATGGCCGAAAGTTTCATGAAGAGGAAAATAAATTTCAAACAACATACAAGCATGAATATCTAGCTAAATTCATATCATATCGTAAGGAGTTTCATAAGCATGCTTAGACTAAATTTAAGCTTCCTTGAACCCTAAAATTTATTTATGGCCGAAAGTTTCATGGAGAGGATCCTAGGTTTTAAGCATTCTACCCTCATGGAAAATAAGTCAACAACTTGTACCAAAGGTGAGGGGATACTTACATCCTTTCGCTTGTTGTTCCTAAAGAAAATGGTACCCTTGTGAGGAGAAAGAAGGAGCTTCTCTTCCTAGTTCTCCCTTTTGTTTATCTCTTCCTTGTAAGGAGTAAACCTTGAGACTCCCTCTTAGAATTTGGTTTTCTTAGAAAGAAAACCTTATCTTGGATTTTAGAATTGAGGGAAAAGAGAGCCCTATGTCTCGGTGGAGAAGGAAGAAGGAGAAAGAAGGAGGAGGAAGAAGAAGGAGGAAGAATCAACAAATTTTCTTTCCCTTTTCTTTACTCTTTCCTATTTATTCTTCATGTAAATGAAACATGTCCTCATTCATCCCCTTAACTCCTCATCTCTTCACTCTCTTAATTCCCACGAAATTAGAGGAAAAGAAGAAAGGAAGGCAACTTGGCTTTTGCTTGCTTCTGTTCTTAACCAAGAGGAAGAGGAGGTAAGTTACTTGATTTTCTCTTGTTCATTTAATTAAATATCTTCTCACCTTTAACTACAATTTCCATTCTTTTCTATTCATCTATTATTCATTACTCTAGTGGTTACCATACACTAATTAACTCTATCATTTGTGGGAGGTTCAAGATTCAAACCTTAACCTCACTTTCTTTTTATTTCATTTGGTTTATATTTCCATTTCTCTTTTTCTTTTATTCTAAAAGAAAAATACTCATAGGCATAGCTTATCATTTCGTGGGCGTTACAATGACCGGTTGTCATGGGTGGAGTTTTGAAAATTTCAAAATATATCAAATAAATCAGATTTCCTTCTCATAGGATAGGGTCAAGTATATTTACTAAAATGATCAATGAAGGTAACATAATATTGGAAACCTTGATTAGACAAAATAGGTGTAGGGCCCCAAACATCAGAATGGATTATTTCAAATGGAAAATTAGAAACATGATCATATGAAGAGAAAGGTAGTTTATGACTTTTAGATTCCATGCAGACCCTACATGAATGAGATGGAGAGGAAGTAATGGAAGTAGGTAAACCATACCTATTGATGATTAACTGAACAATATGAAGGGAAGGATGACTAAGTCAAGCATGCCAAGCTAGTTTATTTGTGTGTTCACCAACAAAAGCTTTGATTGAAGAACTCTGAAGATAGTAGAGGTCATTTTTGATTCTCCCATAAAACACAATAGTATTTATTCCTCTATTCTTTTTAAGATAATGATTATGAAGAAACTCAAAAATGACATTATTATCAAGATAAAACTGACGTGTATAAAGTAAATTTTTAGTGATTGATGGAATATAAAAGACATTGCGCAAGTGAAAAGTTCGATTAGATAAATGAACATATGTGTTTCCAAGATTAGTAATTTGTAAACTTGAACCATCGCCTACTTGAACCATATCTGAGCCATAATATGACATTACGTCTATAAAGATATTATAATCTGATGTGATATGATGAGTTGCTCTAATGTCAATATACCAATCAGTAGATGAAAGCGCTGGAGTTTTACCACAAGTAGGCACAGATAAGAGGACTTTAGGATATACTTGTGAAATATATGGTTGTCTTGAGGTTGTAGGACCACCAATGAAATTTGAGTCAAATGAGTTAGGACATTGAATATCAAAATGTCTAATTCCGAGACAAATTTTACATTTTACCCGAGACAAATCAAGTCTTTTAGGGTATATATTTCCAGTATGACCAACGTTGTGACAAATCTGACATCAATCTGAACTTTGCTTTGGCCTCTTTGATGTTGTTGAATATTTGACATCTAAAGTAAAAATAACTTGTCCGGCGGCAGTTGTTGGACGACGTCACAAGAAAGAGCTTCTACCTTGTGGTCAGCGGCCGCGGGAGAAAAACCATATATCGAATCGCTAAAGAAACTTTTTTTGTGGAAGAGAAACACAAAGATTAAGGAAGAGGAAAGAGAAACAAAGGGGTTGGCGGTGGAAGAAAACAGAGAAGAACAAGAAAATTAAAATACGTAGGAAAGAAGAAGAAGCCTGAGGAAAAAAAAATTAAAAAAAAGTTCACCGTTTATTGGATCTCCACCTCAAGAAGTTGAGGGAAGATAAAAAGAGATGACTCTGATACCATGTAAAAAAAAATAGGGAGAGAGCAAGAAATAATATGAGAGTAATAAAATATATTATTCATTGGTATTTGTCCTACGGATAATAAAGTATATAATGTTCAAAAAGTACTTGGTCAATTTATCAATTAATAAATAACAGAATTATTCTAAGAATAATTCTGAGAATTATTCTAATAATTATAACAGAATTATTAGAATAATCCAAATACTAATTTGATTTGATTCGATGATTTAATCCGGTCAATTATGATAACTCTCATTTATTTTTTTTAGAAAGACAGCGAGTCGAGTTCGTTCTTCCAACGCTTGTAGACAACTCGAGCATCATGATGGCGTGGAAGGGGAGGCGAAGGAGGCACTCGAGAGCGACACAGCCTGACAACCCTGGAATTAGATCAGCCTCCATGGTATTCTACGAGACCAGCTCCGTAAGGTGGGAATGATGGAAAAAAGAGACAAAAAGTAATAAGATTTTCACAATTAATATAATTTTACTTTAAATTAATTTTTGGAAAATAATTTTCCCATATATGTGGATAGAAATATTACCAAACAAATATTATTATTATTATTATTTTCTTTTTATTTCACTTTTATTAATTATCATCTCAAATAAATATTAACTTTTTTATTAAAAGGTATTTTAAAAGAATTGTTTAATTTTTTTAAGAAAAATACGTTAGAATTTTATTACGATTAGATTTTTAAAAAAATATTATATATATATATATATATATATATATATATATATATATATATATATATATATATATATATATATATATATATATATATATATATATATATATATATGACGTTGTACACATGTGGATCTGTCCGAATTTAACTCGGGTATCTAGAATTGATGCCCATGCACGACATGGTCTAGACGCTTGGAATGAATTCAAGTGCCTAGATTCATTTAATAAGATTTTTTTTATTTTAGTATATATTATATCTATTTATGGTTAGGGTTTAGCGTGTATATATATATATATCAAGTGCAACAAAATAAAATAGTAAAATTATTCAATTTAGCAATACTACAATTCATAATTTGAGTTATTAAAGATTTTTGGTCTATCAATATTTTTTTCATCTAATGCATTTTGCAATTACATGATTTGATTATTTAAAAACATAATTAGTTTTTAGTGTTTAAAAAAGTTAATTTATTTTCATATTATTATTTTAAATAGAAGTTTTTGAGTGCCTTAAGAACTATTATGTGCATATTATTCTCTAGAGTATTTACTACGAATAATGGACTAATCTACAAAATATTTTTGTTATAAAAATTATTGGTATGCCAAATTCTGTGAAAAAAATTTAAAATTTATTGTCAAATTTTGGGAGGAATTATATTTTCATTGCCAAATTTTTCACTAATTTAAAAAAAATATCTATCACAAAATTTAAATTTGTAATTCATCCCAATTTTAGTTAAAAACGATTTTCATAGCCAAATCATGAAAAATTTACAAATCTGCAATGAATCATTTCATCCCAAATTTTTTCTCAGATTCTAGAACAAATTACAGATTCATCCTGATCTGGTAGTAAGAGCGGGCCCCCCCTCTTGCAAAGTCAACGCCAAGTGGAAGTCATCGGAGCAGCCGTCCATCCGGGTAGAGTGTGGTCCGACCGGACGGACGGCTGTAGACGACCGGTCCGACCGGACTGCCGGCAGGCCGGCTCGCACTTATGGTGGGGAGACACCCTGTCAAATCGGGGTTCCGACGCTCAGTTAAAAAGGTCATGGACCGAGCTGACCTTTTGATCGACCACAGTCATAAAGCACCCCTGTTTATTAGTCTCCACAAAGCACAAGTAAACCACCGCGGATGTCCGGTCGGATGTTGAGGGATCTGTCCGCTCGGACGACAAGTTTGGAGCAAAGGAAAAGGCCAGAGGATTTCTTTCTCTGACAACCGGTAGGTTTCACGTGTGTGCCATGCTCCAAATCTTGTGACAGGGGATTCAACTGTCCCATCGAGGGCATGCTTTGACTGTAGCGATATGGGTCAGGTAAGTTTTCTGACAGCCGCATACCTAGGAAAGGACAGGTAAGCTTTCTGACAGCCGCATACCCAGGAAAGGACAGAGGACACGTATGCACATCGGTACGCGTGCCCAAACCCTTCACAGCTCTATATAAAGAACCTCAGGTTTCGCCGGAGGGAGGATTTGCTACGTATTCTGAGACTTTGGGGAGCCACCTTGTTCATCGTAATTTACCTGACTTGAGCGTCGGAGGGTCGCCGCCGGGAACCCCCTTCCCGGCTCGACTTCTGTGCAGGTTAGCCGGAGCATCGCGCCACCCGTGGGAGATCTACATCAGCGAGCCGGAGAGCGCCACGTGCCCAGCGTCTGTTGACTTCTGGTTCGGACAGGATCAATTTGGCGCCGTCTGTGGGAACGCTCCTGCATTCGAACAAAAACAATGGACGAGGCTGGACGACAACACACGGTGGCGCTTTCAACAGAAGAACTCGATGCTCTAGTCGAGATGAAGGCCACCAAACTTATGGAGCAAAAACAAAAAGCATCAGCCGAACGGCCGGAGCAACAAGCAACATCTGCGTCTGGTGGCCGAGCGGAAGCACCTCAAGCCACCGTCGCATTCCATCGGGCCTTATTTTGCACCCCTGAAGTCGTACCAACCCGAAGAGATAAAGGATCTTCTTCAGACGAAGTGCCCAGACGGGATGACAGGAAGGGGAAAGCTCCCCGAACGGACTCATCTCCCGAGCGGATCAATCGCCAATTTTCGGAGGCTATTCTGCGAGACCCTTTGCCCAAGCACTACGTGCCTCCGACGATCGGCGAGTACAATGGAACAACAGACCCGGATGATCATCTGGGTAAGTTCGATAACACAGCTACGCTCCATCAGTATACAGATGGAGTAAAGTGTCGAGTCTTTCTTACCACTCTCTCGGGATCGGCTCAACGGTGGTTTCGGAGGTTACCGGACGGATCCATCACTAGCTTCAAGGATTTCCGAACGGCCTTCCTCCACCACTTCGCCAACAGTCGGCGTTATCAGAAGACAAGTGTCAGCTTGTTTGCCATCAAGCAAGAGCCAAGAGAATCGCTTCGAGCTTACATCCAGCGATTCAACCAAGTGGCGATGGATATCCCAACGGCCACATCGGAGACGATGATGAATGCCTTCACACAAGGCCTTGTGGATGGGGACTTCTTCCGGTCGCTCATCCGAAAGCCGCCCCGAGATTATGATCACATGCTACATCGGGCCAACGAATACATAAACGTGGAAGAAGCGCAAGCCGCTCGGAAAAAGGAAACTCCAACCGAGCGTGCACCTGTTCATGCCGAGCGGAAACAGCACGCCGCTCAGCAGCCACCCAGAGGACCGAGGGCCGAAGCAATTCGATCCCCCCACGCCAGATCGCACGTACAAGAAGTGGCTGCCGCCCGGCCCAAGCCAAAGAAGAGGTGGACCCCTATGTTCTGCTCCTTCCACCAGACGGATACGCACAACACGAGGGATTGTCGAAGTCTTCCCTTCGTGGCCAATCCTGTTCCCAGGAAAGTCGAACGACAGTCTCCTCCCATCGACAGGAGACAAAGGACCCATGAAGCTGACCAGACCCGCACCGAAAGGAGACATCAACAGACACCCGATCGGCGCCGATCTCCGAGACAGGAGAATCGCCGGGCGTCCAGAGAACGGTCACGACCGTCCACTCGGGAAGAGGAAAACAGGAGCAATACTTCCCGGGGCGAGATCAACGTTATTGCTGGCGGGCCGACCGGAGGAGACTCCAACCGAGCCAGAAAGGCGGGCGTCCGGCAGCTACAGATCCACGCAGTCGACTGTAGCCAAGAGCGGGCAAGTGGACCGAAAATCACTTTCGGGCCCGGAGACTTAGACGGAGTAGAAGTGCCCCACGACGACGCTCTGCTCATTAAAGCGGTAATAGCAAATTATACTATTCACCGCATATTTGTTGACACAGGGAGCTCGGTTAACATCATATTCAAGAAGGCGTTCGATCAGCTGCAAATTGATCGAGTCGAGCTGCTGCCCATGACGACCCCGCTCTACGGGTTTACGGGCAACGAAGTTCAGCCGGTCAGATAGATCCGAGCCGCTCAGGAGGACCAGGACAATAAACTTCGTGGTGGTCGACTCTCCCTCGTCCTACAACGTCATTTTGGGACGACCGGCGCTCGGCGAATTCCGAGCGGTTGTCTCAACCTTCCACCAGAAGATAAAGTTCCCCGTGGAGGACAAAGTAGGAGAAGTACGTGGAGATCAGCTAGCAGCTCGGCGGTGCTATATAGAGATGGTCCGAGCAGAAGCTTGTTCCACTCGGAAGGCGCCCCGAATCGAGGTACACGCCATAACCGAGAAACCTCCTGCTTTAATTTATGATGAAAAGGAGGAGGTTCAGATCCATCCGACCCGATCGGAGGCCACGACTTTTATCGCCTCTGATCTAGAGGAGCAGAAGGAGGAGCTGATCCAATGCCTCCAACGAAATCATGCCGTCTTCGTCTGGTCGACACATGAGTTGCCCGGAATTTCGCCGAGCTTAGCGCAGCATGAGTTGCATGTCCGACCGGACGCTCGGCCAGTGACGCAGAGAAAAAGGGATTTCAGTGCTGAGCAGAATGCCATCATCCGGGCGGAAGTGGAGAAACTTCTGGAGGCCGGCCACATACGCGAGGTGCAGTTCCCGAGCTGGCTGGCTAACGTAGTATTAGTCTCCAAGCCGGGCGGCAAGTGGAGGGTTTGCATTGACTTTCGGGACTTGAACAAAGCATGCCCCAAAGATTTTTATCCCTTGCCCCGGATAGATCAACTGGTGGACTCTACGGCCGGTTGCGAATTGATTTGCATGCTCGACGCATACCAAGGCTATCATCAGGTGCCGCTCGCCCTTGAAGATCAAGAAAAGGTTAGCTTCGTGACTGCCGACGGCACATATTGCTACAATGTGATGCCGTTCGGATTGAAGAATGCCGGGGCCACCTATCAACGCTTGATGAACAAAGTGTTCAGGGAGCAGATCGGGCGGAATCTGGAAGTCTATATGGATGACATTCTTATCAAATCCGTCCGAGCGGCCGATCTCTTCAAGGACATGGAAGAAACCTTCCGAACGCTACGCAAATATGGAGTCAAGTTAAATCCCCAGAAATGCTTGTTCGGAGCAAAAGGGGGGTGTTTCTTGGGATATATAGTGACCGAGCGGGGAATTGAAGCCAATCCCAGCAAGGTGAAAGCTCTGCAAGACATGCCGCCTCCCAGAAATACAAGGGAAGTGCAACGGTTGACCGGTTGGATAACTGCTTTGTCCAGATTCATCTCCAAAACCGCCGACCGGAGCTTACCATTCTTCAAGATCCTGCGCAAGGCTACTAAGTTCCAGTGGGATGAAGAATGTGACCGAGCATTTGAAGAATTGAAAACATATCTAAATTCTCTGCCTGTACTTGCCAAGCCGATCGGGGGTGAGTCACTTTATATGTATCTGTCGTCAACTGAGCATGCTGTAGGCTCGGCACTTATGAGGGCGAGCGGCAAAGAGCAGCCGGTGTATTTTCTAAGCCACATCTTGAAGAATGCTGAATCTCGTTACACCGGGCTCGAGAAGTTGGCCTTTGCTTTAGTTCTAGCCGCTCGGCGCCTTCGACCATATTTCTTGGCTCACACCATCATCGTCCGGACGAACAGTCCACTAGGAAGAGTGCTGTTGAATCCAGAAGCGTCCGGACGGCTCATCAAGTGGACGACAGAACTAAGTGAATTTGACATCCAATATCAACCCCGCTCGGCGATCAAAGCGCAATCCTTGGCTGATTTTGTGACCGAAGTGCAGAGGCCAGAGCCGGAAGCTCTGTGGAGAATATATGTGGATGGGTCTTCCACTCGGCTTGGAAGTGGGATTAGAATATTGCTGCTCTCACCTCAAGAAGAAAAGATGCACCTATCCGTCCGACTGGATTACAAAGCCACCAACAACAGCAGAGTATGAGGCTCTCATAGCCGGATTGCAGGCAGCACGGCATGTAGGAGCCGGTCGGGTGACACTCTATTCGGATTCACAGTTGGCCGCTCAGCAACTTTCTGGTACCTTTGAAATCAACAGCGTTCGGCTTAAGCTCTACGCTGAAGCCTTTGAAAAACTCAAAGTCACTTTCCGAGAGGTCCTTATTCAAAAGATTCCCCGAACGGAGAACCAGGCAGCCGATGAGTTGGCCAAACTAGCAAGTTCTATAACGTCGGTCGCCATTCAGCAACCAATTGAAAAAGTACTGCTGGTGACGCACGTCGACCGGATGGAAGGCCTCACATTTCCAAGCGACTGGAGGACACCCATCATAGAGTTCCTCCGCTCGGGAGCCACACCGGCCGATCGGGATGAAGCCCAGCTGCTCAGGAGGAGGGTCAGTCGGTTCACACTTATCGGCGATCAGCTCTACAAGAAGGCTTTCTCTCGCCCGTTGTTGAAGTGTGTGAGCTCGGAAGATTCGGCTTACATCCTCCAGGAGGTACATCAAGGATCGTGCGGAGGACATCCGGGCGGACGATCACTAGCCAAGAAGATTTTGCTAGCTGGATACTTTTGGCCAACCTTACAAATAGACGCCGCTCGGACAGTATCTACATGCCTTTCATGCCAGAAGTATCACAACTTCTCGCACCGACCGGCAGAGGAGATGAAAGCATCAACCGTTTCATGTCCGTTCGATCAATGGGGAATGGATATTGTGGGTCCATTTCCGATGGCGACCGGGCAGAGGAAATTTTTGCTGGTGGCGGTCGATTATTTCTCCAAGTGGGTGGAGGCCGAGCCACTAGCCAGGATCACCGAGCAGATGGTCAAGAAATTCATCTGGCAACACATCATATGTAGGTTCGGTATACCTCGCCGATTGGTTTCCGATAACGGGCGGCAATTCACAGGGAAAGTGCTGGAAGATTGGTGCAAAAGCTACGGCATCAGCAACGATCAAGCCGAAGTAGCCAACCGGGAAATTCTCCGTATTCTGCGCGCTCGGCTCGACCACGTGGGAGGAAGTTGGCCGGATGAAGTGCCGGGCGTTTTATGGGCCATCCGAACAACTCCTAAGGAAGGAACGGGCGTTACACCTTTTCATCTGGTATACGGCGGTGAAGCGGTCATTCCGGTTGAAGTCGGCGTCGAGTCCGTCCGGGTACAGTGTTATGATGAAGGCAACGCCGAGCGGAGGAATATGGAGCTGGATTTGGTTGACGAAGAGCGTGCCAAGGCATCCGTTCGGCTGATGGCGTACCGTCAACGGATGAAGCAAAACTACAACCGGCGCGTCATTCCCCGATCATTCCAGGTCGGCGACCTTGTCTGGAAGAAAGTCAAACCGGTCGGCGACGTCGGCAAGCTTGAAGCTCCGTGGGCAGGTCCCTTCAAAATCATCGAAAAGCTCCGCTCGGGCGCGTATTATTTGGAGGATGAGGACGGTCGGCAGCTAGATAGGCCGTGGAGCACGAACCACCTCCAGCCTTACCGGGCGGGATGAAAGGTGTACCACTGTAAATCATCCTGTGTATTTTTTTCGACTGAATACTTGAAATGCAGAAATGAAAAATCAAAAGAACAAATATAAGGCATCGTCATCAAGGAACGAAGGCCACGCGCCGCTCGGCCGGGGGTAAATGGGTCGAGCCAAGCGCTCGATGAACGAAGGCCCCGTACCGTCCGGTCGGAGGTAAATTATCCGAGCCAAAATGCCCGACGAAGCAGACCCTGAGCCGTTCGGCCAGGAGTACGTTCTCCCAGTTGGGTGAAAGGTGCGCTAAACATAAATTTATATACTTTTTGGTCGCCTATGTACTTGCGATGCAGGAAGTAGAAAGATGAAAGCACATTAAGTATTTTCTGCTGAAAGGAAGGCCAAGGTCGCTCGACCTGGTAAGGAGTTAGCCTTAAAGGCCGTCTAGCCCAGACGTTAAACCGTAGAGCCGCGCCGACCGGCTATAAATAACCGCGCCGTCGAGCACCGACGTTAAAAATCGAGAGACGAGCCGGCGTCTATAAATCCCCGAGCGGAAGATCGACGAGCACCGTCGTTAAACATCGAGAGCCGCGCCGACAGGCTATAAATAACCGCGCCGTCAAGCACCGACGTTAAACATCGAGAGACGAGCCGGCGTCTATAAATCCCCGAGCGGAAGATCGACGAGCACCGTCGTTAAACGCCGCGTCGACCGCCGATCGTAATAGCGTCGAGCACCGACGTTAAAAATCGAGAGACGAGCCGGCGTCTATAAATCCCCGAGCGGAAGATCGACGAGCACCGTCGTTAAACATCGAGAGCCGCGCCGACCGGCTATAAATAACCGTGTCGTCAAGCACCGACGTTAAAAATCGAGAGACGAGCCGGCGTCTATAAATCCCCGAGCGGAAGATCGACGAGCACCGTCGTTAAACATCGAGAGCCGCGCCGACCGGCTATAAATAACCGCGCCGTCGAGCACCGACGTTAAAAATCGAGAGACGAGCCGGCGTCTATAAATCCCCGAGCGGAAGATCGACGAGCACCGTCATTAAACATCGAGAGCCGCGCCGACCGGCTATAAATAACCGCGCCGTCGAGCACCGACATTAAAAATCGAGAGACGAGCCGGCGTCTATAAATCCCCGAGCGGAAGATCGTCGAGCACCGACGTTAAAAATCGAGAGCCGCGCCGACCGACTATAAATATCCGCGCCGTCGAGCACCGACGTTAAAAATCGAGAGACGAGCCGGCGTCTATAAATCCCCGAGCGGAAGATCGACGAGCACCGTCGTTAAACATCGAGAGCCGCGCCGACCGGCTGCCGTCGAGCACCGACGTTAAATATCGAGAGACGAGCCGGCGTCTATAAATCCCCGAGCGGAAGATCGACGAGCACCGTCGTTAAACATCGAGAGCCGCGCCGACCGGCTATAAATAACCGCGCCGTCGAGCACCGACGTTAAACATCTAGAGACGCCTCGGCGTCTATAAATAATCCGAGCGGAATATCGTCGACACTACAATTATCCGTATTCTCCGCCGATAGTTAAACCGGCGCTAAGTTCCGCTCAGATTCGAGGTACAAAAGTTCTGGTCGGCTTATAACGAGCGATTCTTGGCAACATCGGATGATATTCGGCCGAACGGAAGGGCTGGGGAAAACACTTGTGAGAATGCACCTCGAAGGTCAAAGGTGTGATAGTAGACGAGCGGGCAGCACAAGTATTAGCGAGGGGACAGTGCAAAAAGAGGGGGTGCACGAAAGGAAAGCATTTCATTGAAATTAAAACCTTAGGCCGAGTGGCCTAAGTACAAAAAGATTCATGTTCAGCCGAGCGGCGAAATTACAAGAACTACTCGATGTAGTCGTAAAGGTCCCTCGGAATGTTGTTCAGGAGCTCCACCTGATCGCCGGCTGGAATATTGGTGGACTCCGGAAGAAGGCCCTTCGACTTCAGATAAGTCATAGTGGCTGTAATGGCCAAGTCGAAAGCTGAGTACATCCGCTCGCAAATTTTCTCCGAGAACTCGGGCGATCGGATATGGCTTTGTCGTAGAGCGGCAACTCGGCTCGGCTCGGCATCCTGGTATTCTTTGAAGGTTGCCTGGGAGCTTGTGAGGGCCTCATTCAGATGTTCGATTTTCTTCGCATCGGCCGAGCGGCCTGCCTTCTCCTGGTCGAGCTGCTCCGTCAGCTCCTTTATCTTCAACTCCAGGCCCCGGGCCTCCACGTTTTTCTTCTCCAGATCGGAGATGGCTGTGTTCTTCCGAGTAGTGGCCAGAGTTATCTTTGCGTCAAGCGACTTGACTTGTCGCTCGGACTCGGCTAGGGCGTGGGCCTGGTCAGCTGTCTTCTTCTGCTCAGCAGCCAGCAGAGTTTGAGCTTTCTTCAGCTCTTTTTGCAGCTCGGAGTAGGAAGGGCCTTGGGAGCCGCTCGGACCACCTGCCGCCTTTAGTTGCCTTATCTCCTCGTCTGCCATGGCCAGGCGGTTGGAAACTGCTATCTCTTCCACCCATCTCTGAAGCAAGAAGGCGCAGTTGTCAAAAGCCGAGCGGAAATATTATGACAAAACTTCAACAAGCTTACCCCCGTAGCCGCTTGCATGTGGCTGTTGGCTAAGTTCCGGAGGGGGATCATTGCTACGCGCGCCCGAGCGTCGGCCCACATCTCGGCGAGGGGCCCCTTCAAAGTAATGGTGTGCTCGGGCACGGTTGGCTGGTCGGCTTCTGGTAGCAACTCTTCAGTCGGAAGATGAAGAGTTACCCGTATTGTGCGACCGTGACCAGGGATCGCCCGGCCGGGATCAGAAGCTGGCGCAGAAAGCCGCGAATGGATGGTCGAGCGTTGGGCTGAACGGTGAGCAGGGGGGAGAGTGTCGACCGGAATGGCCTCAACCGGAGCAGTCAGCTCGTCCCAGTCAGACGGAGTCCGGTCGGACGAAATGGTCTCGGGCACAGGCGCCTTGCCTTTAGCAGTCACGGCGGCCCGGTCGGAGGGTCGGACCGCGGAGGTAGCCGATCGCAGCGGAGTCTCTACCCGGCGCCTCTTTTGCAGTGGCTGTTCTTCCCGAACGGACCCTTCCTCGGGCCCCGTTGGTTCCCTGGAGGGGGTTGCTCCGCTCGCCACCTGCTGTTGAGAGGCCCGAGCGTCCGATTCGGCCTGGGTGCCGCTCTCTCCTTCGTGAGAACCGACCGGCTGGATACCCAGCGCCTCCATTTCCTTGGTCGCCGCGGCCTCCAGCGCCGCTGCTTTTCTCTTCAGAACGCCGGCCATCACCGAGTCCATAACGATGTCAGCTGCATGAAAAGAAGAAGAAATCAGTTAGCAATTAAAGCAAATGCCCAAGCAAAATTCTTACCGAAGCTGGTCGGAAGAGGAGTCCGTATAGGACTCAGCCCAAAAATGTACATCACTCCCTCGTGAAGAAGTTTGTTGATGTCGAGCCGCAGACCGGCTAGTACATTTGCGGCGTGAAGATAATCCGGTCGGGTCTTGAATTTCTTCAACTCGGGAGTAGGAGGTAGACTGACCTGCCACTGGGTCGGAAAGTTTGGCTGACTGGGCATGCGGATGTAGAAATAATAGTCCTTCCAATGTTTATTGGAAGTGGGTAGTTTATTGAAGAAGACCAGACCGGGCCGAGCTTGGAACATAAAGGTGCCCGGCTCGGCTTGCTTAGGGTAATAGAAGTAAAAGAAGACCTCCGGTCGGAGGGGAATGTTATGAATCTTAAACAAAACGACAACACCGCAGAGGAGACGGAAGGTATTTGGTACTAAACTTCCGAGCGGCACGCCAAAATAATTACAAACGTCTACTATAAAAGGATGCACGGGGAACCGCAGACCGGCGGTAAATTGGTCGCAGAAGACACAGAAACCGCCGCGCGGCGGTCGGTGTGGCCGAGCGGCGGGACCAGCTAGGCGAACTTCAAAATCCTCGGGAATTTCGAAATTGTCAGCCAAAATATCAAAATCCCGTTGTTCGAAACGGGACCGCATGGTGGTATACCATGGGCCTAGGGATTGTTCTTCGGGATGAGAAGAACTGGCCATGATCCGGACAGATGAAAGCAAAAAGGAAGTTTCAAAGACAAAGAAAAGGAGTTTTAAAGTCTGGAACTAGGGGAAGAAATGCGAATTAGATACCGGAAAGGAAGAAGGAAAGATCTAAAAGCTTACTGAGATGAGAGGGATCGAAGAAAGGCGCCGAAGAGCGTCAAAGGGCAGAAACAAGATCGCCGGAACTCCAAAGCGCAAAGGGCAACAGTAGAGGTAATGGAGGCAAGTGAAGGTGAGAAGGAAGTGTTAAGAATTTATAGGGTGAGGGTCGGGCGGCCTCCACCGTCGGATCCAGGTTACAGGAATCGAAGCATGCATCTAGCCGTTTATTTCGAATTGCTTCGATCACATCAAAACATCATGCCACCGCCTCCGTACTCCGATGGCGTTGCTCCACGTGGCAGTCAATCATTCGGAGCATTTAATGAAGGTATGATCAACCTTGATATCGAAGATTGGCGCAGAATGCGAGGAGATCCGGTGAAGGCCATCCTTGATTCATTCAAGGATATCTCTGCCGCTGACCGGGCGGAGAGTATTAGCATGGACGAGCAGTTCGGCTAGACTCACAGTCCAGTCAGTCGGACTATTCGCCTCCTTCGACTAGACTTGAAGGGGAGACAAGTGATCCGGTAGTAAGAGCGGGCCCCCCCTCTTGCAAAGTCAACGCCAAGTGGAAGTCATCGGAGCAGCCGTCCATCCGGGTAGAGTGTGGTCCGACCGGACGGACGGCTGTAGACGGCCGGTCCGACCGGACTGCCGGCAGGCCGATGGAATCGAATACCCGGATGGGTCCGGCCGGCTCGCACTTATGGTGGGGAGGCACCCTGTCAAATCGGGGTTCCGACGCTCAGTTAAAAAGGTCATGGACCGAGCTGACCTTTTGATCGACCACAGTCATAAAGCACCCCTGTTTATTAGTCTCCACAAAGCACAAGTAAACCACCGCGGATGTCCGGTCGGATGTTGAGGGATCTGTCCGCTCGGACGACAAGTTTGGAGCAAAGGAAAAGGCCAGAGGATTTCTTTCTCTGACAACCGGTAGGTTTCACGTGTGTGCCATGCTCCAAATCTTGTGACAGGGGATTCAACTGTCCCATCGAGGGCATGCTTTGACTGTAGCGATATGGGTCAAGTAAGCTTTCTGGCAGCCGCATACCTAGGAAAGGACAGGTAAGCTTTCTGACAGCCGCATACCTAGGAAAGGACAGGTAAGCTTTCTGACAGCCGCATACCTAGGAAAGGACAGAGGACACGTATGCACATCGGTACGCGTGCCCAAACCCTTCACAGCTCTATATAAAGAACCTCAGGTTTCACTGGAGGGAGGATTTGCTACGTATTCTGAGACTTTGGGGAGCCACCTTGTTCATCGTAATTTACCTGACTTGAGCGTCGGAGGGTCGCCGCCGGGAACCCCCTTCCCGGCTCGACTTCTGTGCAGGTTAGCCGGAGCATCGTGCCACCCGTGGGAGATCTACATCAGCGAGCCGGAGAGCGCCACGTGCCCAGCGTCTGTTGACTTCTGGTTCGGACAGGATCACATCCCATCGGGAAAATTAACGATAGAAATTTGCATTTCGTCTGAAAAATTATTTCGGCAAATTTTCTCCCGACAAATAATATTCCGTCAAAACTCTATCAATAATCGAATATATCGACGGAATATTCCATCGATAAACCAAGATAATTTCATGATGGACGACCTATAACATAGCTCAAGAAATATAGAAATGGATCACAAAATGATTTATTTAAACATGAATTTATCTATCAATTTAAATACGACATAATTAATCATCTATTATAATTTTTACTTTAAATTTATTATTTTTTCCTTTTACCTTTAAATAGTGTACTAATTTAAATGATATTTGTTCTTAAAATTAAGAAGTGTTATTATTATTACTTTAAACAAATGAGAAGAAATGAATAGAAATCAAAAGAGTGCTCTCAAGTATTTCATGTAAATTATTTAGTTGATTTTAATTTTTTGACATGCCGATTTTAAATTTAAATATTCACTATGTGAAAATCGACAATAAACTTTGGATATTATCCGAAGTAATAGGAAGATAATTACCGAAGTAGACACACGTGAAGTAAAAAGGTCAATTTTTAACTTCACCACACTTTCACTGAAGTCTATCACCGGTCCAAAACCGGTTCAAAATTGGACCGTTTTCGAAGTAAAAAAACTCTATTACTTCATCGAGACCAGTAAAATGACCGAAGTAGTTGATGTTATATTACTTCATAGGTTTCGTTGTTTGATGAAGTAAAATAGGTATACAACTTCACAAATTTTGAATTCTGGTGTAGTAAAAGTTTAATTTTACTTCTGCATAATTTGTCTTGGTTGAAGTATTTATTATTGTATTACTTTATTGTAATATAACAGTAATAGAGTATATTTTACTACAACAACAAAATCAATGTAGCGAAGTAATTTATATGAACTATTTCATAAATTTGATCAATAGTGAAGTAAATAGTTTTTTTAACTACACCACTATTTAAATTTAGTGAAGTCTTGTTTTTCGTATTACTTCATCATTTATTTATAGTATCAAAGTAATTGACCATATTTTACTGCAATACAATTTTAATTGACAAAAATTTAGATTATAATATTTTACTACAACACAATATTTTTGCCACCAAAATTAAACAAATATATCACAAATATGTATCAAATACAATCCAAAAGTGTATTCATAAAAGACATGTTTAACTATAACCCAAAAGCTTTTGTATCCAAAAATCTCTAAATACATGTCTAAAATTTATATCATAGCCTACACTTAGGCACCTACATAAAAATAGACGAATTCGCTCCATTCACTTCTGACTTCATCATACTGAGATTGATTGTAATACTGTTTATTTTTTGATGCTGCAAACTGAAAAATTAATAGAAGTTTGAGGATCAATAAAAAATGACTTAATATTTTATAAAGAAAATATTTCATAAAGAAGAAATTCACCTTTCTCTCCAATTGTGGATCTTCATCCAAGACTATCTCTTTCATGTACTGCATCACACAATATTCACATTGAACACCATTATTTTATTTAAGATTACCCTAATGAAATTGAAAATGTCATGCAAGAAGTCACAATCCAAATAATAAAAATTATTAATTGTTGTCTAAATACATGGTCACAATACATACTGTCAATTATTTAAAACCTGGTCCTTTTGAAATACCCCTTGATGCATTGTATATCTTGACCCCACTACATTGTAAACAATAGAAAATTATTTTTACAACCTATAATGAATTGAATGCATTCCAAATCAGTATAATCTACTACTTACTTTGTCACAATAGTTTGTCAAGCATAGTCTCGGTTCCTGTTACTCAAAGAGTCCAATAAATATATCATATTCTTATCTTCATTAATTATAGTCAAGATCCAATGGTACATGCACAAATGAAAATATAATATTGACTAGCATGTAGTAGGAATATATATAGAAAACAAGTCCAAACACTTGAGAAATTGGAGGATGACAAGAAGATTCTATACCACTTGAGAAATTAGAGGAAGATATTTATAATTCTGTTATGAGGAATATTCTCAAGGAACAAAAACATTTAAGTAGGGATGATATGGTTAACTCAAGGGGAGATAGAGTAGCTGAGTTTTTTATGCTTGGGGACCTCTTGAGAGAGTCAAAGCAGAATGATTCTTCCATTAGCTTCGGATGCCTTGCAAATTCATGTGCATTGGCTTTGTTGAATTAACACAACACTCATATGCATAGCTTAACATATTAAAACGTAACAACTTAACAATCTGTTGACTGCATTAGTATGTCCGTTGAAAATGAACATTAATAAAAATATACATTAATACAATCCTTAACTATAAAGACTTGTAAGCAAACAAACTATATTCCAAAGAATTACAAATGTAAACGAGCAAATAAAGTCTGTTCAATTTGTAAATACTTGGAACCATGACCTTAATAAAGAATTACTTGTAAGCAAACAAATTAATATTGCAGGTGTCAGCATACTTGGAGGTGTAAGCATATGTTGTTGTAAGATATACTTGTTGAAAACGTGTAAGCAAACAAACCTTAATATTGCAGGTGTAAGCAAACAAACATTTCAAAAACTAATTTAATACTTTGGTATTTTGCAGGTGTAAGCAAACAAACATTAATATTGCAAGCAAACTTTAAAACGTGTAAGCAAACAAGCTTTAAAATGTGTAAGCAAACAAACTATAAAGACTTGTTGCAATCCTTAACACCATTACGTGCTGCAATCCTTAACTACAAATACTTGTAAGCAAACAAATTATATTCCATAGAATTGCAAATGCAAATGAACAAATAACACTACACAATCAATAAATGCAGGAACTTGTAAATGCAAAAGAACAAACAACACTATACTTTAAGAGTTGCTACAATCCTTAATGTCTAACATCAAGTATTATCTAACATCAAGCATTATCACTCTTCTCTATAAGGATCGTCTTTAAGAAAAATTAAGGTCAAATCTAAATTTACCCCATGTAAACCAAAGAAAAGCATGTGAACAAAGCAAAGCATGTTGAAAATACTAGAGTTCATTAATAGTGCTAAGACAGACATCTCATAAGCACCAATAGTCATCTTAAACTAATGAATCAGATTCCAGTACATATTGACACGGTTAATGATTCCATAGTAGTTAAAGGTCCAGCCACATTCATAGCTTTAGTTTGATATGGGAAAAACAAATTTCAAATCATTTGAATGCGATAAATCTTGAGAATGTTGAACAAAGAGTCTTGTGCTAGTGTAAGAACACATATAGCTTATTGAACCAAAGTTATGGGACTGATCTTATAATGAAAGGTTTCAAATCCCCTGGTATTAAACATACTAGCTTGTGATGATATATAAACTAGAAAGAAATAAAGAGATTGTTATTGAGATATGAACAAACATGCATTATGTCATCACTGCTAAGCTTGGATGTCTAAATACAAAGTAAAGCAGTATTTAAATAATTTAACTTTATAGCATGATCATTATGTTTGCTTTTAACAAATCCAGCCACCAGAAATGTGCAACTTACATTGGAATCACCTTACAAGAACATTATGTCTATTTATGATAAATTGGAATGCATGAATTTTGTATAGCAAATATCCTTTCTACATGTAAGTGCTTTACTTAGAAATAGAAGAAAAGATGATGAAACACAACTGGTTAAAATATATGAGAAATCCTATACTACAATCTTCACACAATAAGCCCAACTAATAAACACATTATGCAGATTAAATGATCGAACCCTTAGGCTATGTTTACTCTAGAGTGTGGATGAGGAAAAGAAAGGAATCAACGATAGAAAGTTATCTTTGGAGGAAGAGAAAAGAAAGGGTGAAGAAATCTTTTCCTTTGCACACTTGTTTACCTTGATAGAGGAAAGTGAATACTTGTGATGTAATTTTGTAAATAAAAAAGGGTGCATGCGTCATTTTTTTTGTACATAGTGTAATTTTGTGAGTTAAAAAGGCTACATGCGTCATTTTTTTTTGGTATATAATGTAATTTTGTGAATGCAAAAGGGGTACATGCGTCATTTTTTTTCCATCCGCTGCTTTCCGTCCGATTTTGAGGTGATCAATTTTGGCTCCAAAATTATACGCTGATGGATTGCGTTACTTTTCCTTCGGAAAATTTTAATGAAGTAAACGACGGAAACTTTTCCACCGTGAAAACTTTTCCTTAATTTTGCTTTCCGCTCTCCCAAGTAAACAGAGCCTTAGTATAATGCCTTATTGAACAATACATGTGAATAGTATACATGTTCAAGGAAATCATTATTAGAAAAAACACATGCCAACAGATGCATCATAAAAATCACATACCTTTAGAGCACAATGTAATTAGTGTACCTATGAACTTGCCCTTGAGAGCCTCCTCTGCCCTGTTCAGCACCCACTCGTGGATGGCGCCCCTCCGCCAGGCTTGGACTTGCCCATGAGAGCCTCCTCTGCCCTCTTCAGCACTCACTCGCGGATGGCAAGTGCATCCTTGGAGAACTTGATCTTCATCTTGAGCGCAGCCAAGGCGCAACTGTCATGCTTGACCTAGATCTCCATGAAAAATCAAACTGGAACAGGGGGCCAACCTTGGAGGAGGACGAAGAGAAGAAAAGCTCAGTGAACTTCTTCATCGTTGGATTGGAAGACAAAATATCATCGATGGAGACTTCCTTGTTGGAGTCAACTTTTTCCTCTTGCAGATATTCTTTGTGTCCTTGGGCTTGCGGAAAAAATTGTAGAAATTGCTCATGTTGCATCTTCTTCCCGTGGACAGGAAACCTCAAAGAGGATGACCTATCAAAGGTTGATCCGCCGACGGCACTACAGAGATGAAGAGCCCTAATGGCGTAGCAGAGAGGAAATGAAAGACGGGGATGGGAGAAGGAAGAAACCTAGAGTGTAGAGAGGAATGGAAGTGAAGATGTCTCAAAGCAAAAGCTGTGCATCGAGGAAAAACGAGAAGGCTGACCGTTGGGTAAAATGTGAAGGCTTGAATCGGGGAAAAAATGCTAAGGATTGTGTCGGGAGGATGTTGTGAAGTGCTTTCGGCGAAAGACAAATAAAACAAAGTAAAGGATGACTTAGGGTTTTAGCAGACAATAGGTGAAAAAATAATAAATCCGTTCAACATAGAAAAATTTTTAACCAATTTAAAGTTATTACTTCATCATTGAGACATATCAATTTTATTTAATAACTTACTACTTCATTAAATATATATTATGAAGTAAAATGTCAGATAGAATTGAAAGTGAGGTCCGTATTTTTTAACCTACGAAGTCTAAAATCATATTTACTGTATCAAATTTATTAGCGAAGTTGATTATCGTATATTACTTCGTTATTACTAATTACTGAAGTAAACAGTGGCGAAGTCTATTACAGATTTTTACATAGTGATTAAATTCATCGGGCTAGGTGCAACTTGCCGACGGTGGGCAAGAGCTTGCCCTAAAGGAGCAACGAGACGACGCAGTGGGAGAGGCCGGAGGCCCTACGGATGCGATAGAAGGACGGCAAGTCAAGTTCGTTCTTCTAACACTTGCAGACAGCCCGAGCGACGAGGATAGCGTGGAAGGGGAGGTGAAGGAGGGACTTGAGAGCCAGTCCGACAGTCCTGAAATTAGATCAGTATTAAGAGACAAAAGGTAATAAAATTTTCTAAATTAATATAATTTTACTTTGAATTAGTTTTTGTAAAATAATTTTTCCATATATATGGATAGAAATATTACAAAGTAAATATTATTATTATTATTATTTTCTTTTTATTTCACTCTTATTAATTATCATCTCAAATAAATATTATTATTTATAAAATAAAAAAATGTGGAACCGCCACATCAGCGGCCCCTCTAGAGTCGGTCCCACGGATATAAAGGAGGTAAATGCAGGTACACAGGTGGAAAGTGCATAGCGGAGACGTTAACCTCAGGCAGTGGCACCCCGGGGATCGACCCCTGGACCTTTCAGCCACAGAACCATGCACTCCCCATCTGTGCTACGCCCTGGGGACAAATAAATATTATTATTTATGCCCGTGCACGACATGGTCTAAACGCTTGGAATAAATTCAAGTGCCTAGATTCATTTAATAATTTTTTTTTTATTTTAGTATATATTATATCTATTTATGGTTAGGGTTTAGGGTATATATATATCAATCAAGTGCAATAAAAGAAAATAGTAAAATTATTCAATTTAGCAATACTACATTTCATAATTTCGGTAATTAAAGATTTTTGGTCTATCAATATTTTTTTCATCTAATGCATTTTGCAATTACATGATTTGATTATTTAAAAACGTAATTAGTTTTTAGTGTTTAAAAAAGTTAATTTATTTTTGTATTATTATTTTAAATAGAAGTTTTTGAGTGCTTAAGAACTATTCTGTACATATTATTCTCTAGAGTATTTACTACGAATAATGGACTAATCTACAAAATATTTTCGTTATAAAAATTATTGGTATGCCAAATTCTGTGAAAAAAATTTAAAATTTATTGTCAAATTTTGGGAGGAATTATATTTTCATTGCCAAATTTATCACTAATTTTAAAAAAAAAATATCTATCATAAAATTTAAATTTGTAATTCATCCCAATTTTAGTTAAAAACGATTTTCATAGTCAAATCATGAAAAATTTACAAATCTGCAATGAATCGTTTCATCCCAAATTTTTTCTTAGATTCTAGAACAAATTACAGATTCATCCCATCCGAAAAATTAACGATAGAAATTTACATTTCGTCTGAAAAATTATTTCGACAAATCTTCTCCCGACAAATAATATTCCGTCAAAACTCTATCAATAATTGAATATATCGACGGAATATTCCATCGATAAACCAAGATAATTTCATGATGGATGACCTATAACATAGTTCAAGAAATATATAAATGGATCACAATAAATGATTTATTTAAACATGAATTTATCTATCAATTTAAATACGACATAATTAATCATCTATTATAATTTTTACTATAAATTTATTATTTTTTCCTTTTACCTTTAAATAGTGTACTAATTTAAATGATATTTGTTCTTAAAATTAAGAAGTGTTATTATTATTACTTTAAACAAATAAGAAGAAATGAATAGAAATCAAAAGAGTGCTCTCAAGTATTTCATGTAAATTATTTAGTTGATTTTAATTTTTTGACATGCCGATTTTAAATTTAAATATTAAATTCATCGGGCTAGGTGCAACTTACCGACGGTGGGCAAGAGCTTGCCCTGAAGGAGCAACGAGACGACGCAATGGGAGAGGCCGGAGGCCCTATGGATGCGATAGAAGGACAGCAAGTCGAGTTCGTTCTTCCAACACTTACAGACAACCCGAGCGACGAGGTAGCGTGGAAGGACAGGTGAAGGAGGGACTTGAGAGCCAGTCCGACAGTCCTGAAATTAGAGAGACAAAAGGTAATAAAATTTTCTAAATTAATATAATTTTACTTTGAATTAGTTTTTGTAAAATAATTTTTCCATATATATGGATAGAAATATTACCAAGTAAATATTATTATTATTTTCTTTTTATTTCACTCTTATTAATTATCATCTAAAATAAATATTATTATTTATGCCCGTGCACGACATGGTCTAAATACTTGGAATGAATTCAAGTGTCTAGATTCATTTAATGAGTTTTTTTTTATTTTAGTATATATTATATCTATTTATTGTTAGGGTTTAGGGTATATATATATATATATATATATATATATATATATATATATATATATATATATATATGCAACAAAAGAAAATAGTAAAATTATTCAATTTAGCAATACTACATTTCATACTTTGAGTTATTAAAGATTTTTGGTCTATCAATATTTTTTTCATCTAATGCATTTTGCAATTACATGATTTGATTATTAAAAAACGTAATTAGTTTTTAGTGTTTAAAAAAGTTAATTTATTTTCGTATTATTATTTTAAATAGAAGTTTTTGAGTGCAAAGAACTATTCTGTACATATTATTCTTTAGAGTATTTACTACAAATAATAGACTAATCTACAAAATATTTTCGTTATAAAAATTATTGGTATGCCAAATTCTGTGAAAAAAAATTAAAATTTATTATCAAATTTTGGGAGGAATTATATTTTCATTGTCAAATTTATCACTAATTTTAAAAAAAAAAATATCTATCACAAAATTTAAAGAGCTGTGATACTCATCTAGAATTTTCATCTAGAAAATTCATCTAGATAGACACATAAATGATGGGATCCACCGTTTCACTTTTTGTGGGCCCATCATTTATGCGTCTATCTAGATGAATTTTCTAGATGAAAATTCTAGATGAATATCATTTCTCAAATTTAAATTTGTAATTCATCTCAATTTTAGTTAAAAACGATTTTCATAGCCAAATCATGAAAAATTTACAAATCTGAAACCAATCGTTTCATCCCAAATTTTTTCTCAGATTCTAGAACAAATTACAGATTCATCCCATCGGGAAAATTAACGATAGAAATTTGCATTTCGTCTGAAAAATTATTTCGACAAATCTTCTCCCGACAAATAATATTCCGTCAAAACTCTATCAATAATCGAATATATCGACGGAATATTCCATCGATAAACCAAGATAATTTCACGATGGACGACCTATAACATAACTCAAGAAATATAGAAATGGATCACAATAAATGATTTATTTAAACATGAATTTATCTTTCAATTTAAATACGACATAATTAATCATCTATTATAATTTTTACTATAAATTTATTATTTTTTCCTTTTACCTTTAAATAGTGTACTAATTTAAATGATATTTGTTCTTAAAATTAAGAAGTGTTATTATTATTACTTTAAACAAATAAGAAGAAATGAATAGAAATCAAAAGAGTGCTCTCAAGTATTTCATGTAAATTATTTAGTTGATTTTAATTTTTTGACATGCCGATTTTAAATTTAAATATTAAATTCATCGGGCTAGGTGCAACTTGCCGACGGTGGGCAAGAGCTTGCCTTGAAGGAGCAACGAGACGACGTAGTGGGAGAGGCCGGAGGCCCTACGGATGCGATAGAAGGACGGCAAGTCGAGTTCGTTCATCCAACACTTGTAGACAACCCGAGCGACGAGAATAGCGTAGAAGGGAAGGCGAAGGAGGGACTTGAGAGCAAGTCCGACAGTCCTGAAATTAGATCAGTATTAAGAGACAAAAGGTAATAAAATTTTCTCAATTAATATAATTTTACTTTGAATTAGTTTTTGCAAAATAATTTTTCCATATATATGGATAGAAATATTACCAAGTAAATATTATTATTATTATTATTTTCTTTTTATTTCACTCTTATTAATTATCATCTCAAATAAATATTATTATTTATGCCCGTGCACGACATGGTCTAAACGCTTGAAATGAATTAAAGTGCCTAGATTCATTTAATAAGTTTTTTTTATTTTAGTATATATTATATCTATTTATGGTTAGAGTTTAGGGTATATATATATATATATATATATATATATATATTTATATATATCAATCAAGTGCAACAAAAGAAAATAGTTAAATTATTCTATTTAGCAATACTACATTTCATACTTTGAGTTATTAAAGATTTTTGGTCTATCAATATTTTTTTCATCTAATGCATTTTGCAATTACATGATTTGATTATTTAAAAACGTAATTAGTTTTTAGTGTTTAAAAAAGTTAATTTATTTTCGTATTATTATATTAAATAGAAGTTTTTGAGTGCCTTAAGAACTATTCTGTACATATTATTCTCTAGAGTATTTACTACGAATAATGGACTAATTTACAAAATATTTTCGTTATAAAAATTATTGGTATGCCAAATTCTGTGAAAAAAAATTAAAATTTATTGTCAAATTTTGGGAGGAATTATATTTTTATTGCCAAATTTATCACTAATTTTAAAAAAAAATATCTATCACAAAATTTAAATTTGTAATTCATCCCAATTTTAGTTAAAAACAATTTTCATAGCCAAATCATGAAAAATTTACAAATATGCAACGAATCGTTTCATCCCAAATTTTTTCTCAGATTCTAGAACAAATTACAGATTCATCCCATCGGGAAAATTAACGATAGAAATTTACATTTCGTCTGAAAAATTATTTCGACAAATCTTCTCCCGACAAATAATATTCCGTCAAAACTCTATCAATAATCGAATATATCGACGGAATATTTCATCGATAAACCAAGATAATTTCATGATGGACGACCTATAACATAGCTCAAGAAATATAGAAATGGATCACAATAAATGATTTATTTAAACATGAATTTATCTATCAATTTAAATATGACATAATTAATCATCTATTATAATTTTTACTATAAATTTATTATTTTTTCCTTTTACCTTTAAATAGTGTACTAATTTAAATGATATTTGTTCTTAAAATTAAAAAGTGTTATTATTATTATTTTAAACAAATAAGAAGAAATGAATAGAAATTAAAAGAGTGCTCTAAGTATTTCATGTAAATTATTTAGTTGATTTTAATTTTTTGACATGCCGATTTTAAATTTAAATATTAAATTCATCGGGCTAGGTGCAACTTGCCGACGGTGGGCAAGAGCTTGCCCTGAAGGAGCAACGAGACGACGCAGTGGGAGAGGCTGGAGGCCCTACGGATGCGATAGAAGGACGGCAAGTCGAGTTCGTTCTTCCAACACTTACAGACAGCCCGAGCGACGAGAATAGCGTGGAAGGGGAGGCGAAGGAGGGATTTGAGAGCCAGTCCGACAGTCCTGAGATCAGTATTAAGAGACAAAAGGTAATAAAATTTTCTAAATTAATATAATTTTACTTTGAATTAGTTTTTATAAAATAATTTTTCCATATATATGGATAGAAATATTACCAAGTAAATATTATTATTTTCTTTTTATTTCACTCTTATTAATTATCATCTCAAATAAATATTATTAAACAAATATTAACTTTTTTTATTAAAAGGTATTTTAAAAGAATTTTTTATTTTTTAAAAGCAAAATAATGTAGAATTTTATTACGATTAGATTATATATATATATATATATATATATATATGTGTGTGTGTGATACACATGTGGATGGATTTAATTCAGGATGTCTGAAATTCATTTAGGTGCGTGCGTGATATGGTTCAGACACCTGGAATGAATTCAGATGCCTGGATTCATTTAGTAAATTTTTTAATTTTATTTTGAGATATATTATATGTATTTAAAATTTAAGATTTTAAGATTTAAAAGTTGAGTTATAATATATTTGAGCAAATAAGATTTTTTTTTTTCTTTAGAGTTAAGGTTTCCGATTATAATGTTCAAGATTAAAATTTTTAAATATTCCCAGACTATATTATTTATATTTATATTTATATTTATATTTATATTTAGTGTTGATAATTTTAAGATTTAATGATTAAATTATAATGAATTTAAATTAATAAGATACTTTCCTCTTTAATTATAATATTTAAAAAAACTTTTCAAGTAGATATAGTGTTCTATCTTTTCGAGATAGATATAGTGTTATATCTTAAAAAGTATTTGATTTTAAAAAAAATTAAATCCATATATCTGAATTTATATATGCATAGACGAGCCCACCACGTTTTATATATATATACCCAATTGCAACAAAACAAAATAGTAAAATTGTTTAATTTAGCAATACTACATTTCATACTTTGAGTTATTAAAGATTTTTGGTCTATCAATATTTTTTTCATCTAATACATTTTGCAATTAGATTTGATTTTTCAATATTTATTATTTTTTAATATAATAGTTTATTATGTTGTTTCTTTATCTTCTTTGTTTAAATTTAATAACTTAATTAGTTTTTAGTGTTTAAAAAAGTTAGTTTATTTTCATATTACTATTTTAAATAGAAGTTTTGAGTGTCTTAATAACCGTCATGTACATATTATTTTTTATAGTATTCAAATAATGTCATATTCTACCATTAATTTTGGAATTAATCTATAAAATATTTTCTTTATAAAAATGGTTGGGACGTCAAATTCTATGAAAAAAAATTTAAAAATTTTTATCAAATTTTGGGATTATTTTCATTGTCAAATTTGTCACTAATTTTGCAAAAAAAAAAAAATATATCCATCACAAAATTATTTAAAATTTGGAATTTAAAATTTGGAATTCGTCCCAATTTTGACGACAAAATCGATTTTTGTAACCAAATCATGAAAAACCTATAAATCTACAACGAATCGTTTTCATCCCAGATTTTTTCTCAGATTCTAGGACAAATTACAGATTCATTCCATCGGAATAATTAACGATAGAAGTTTGCATTTCAGAAAATTATTTCTGATAAATTTTCTCCTGACAAATAATATTTTGTCAGAACTCTATCGATAACTAAATATACCGACGAAATATTTTATCGGTAAACCAAGATAATTTTATTATGGACGACCGATAACACAGCTCAAGAAAGATAGAAATGGTATTTAAACATGAATTGCCATCCATCTTTACTATTATCTATCAATTTAAATAGGACATAATTAATCATCTATTATAATTTTTACTATAAATTTATTATTTTTTTTTTACCTTTAAATAGTCTAATGATATTTGTTCTTAAAATTAAGAAGTGTTAATAGAAATCAAAAAGTTACTCCCTCCCACAGTTCTTTCAACTAAAGTATTTAGTTGATTTTAATTTTTTGACATGCTGATTTTAAATTTAAACATTAAATTCCAGTGGGGTGTGATGTTCTTTTTAATAATAATAATAATAATAATTATTATTATTATTATTATTATTATTATTATTAGATATGGGTGCAATAATTAAAAAGAAATCCTTTTAAACTTATTTATTCATTAAAAGAATGCTATCATGAACATCCAATAAAAACACAAATTAAATGTAATAAACAAAAAATTTCAATATTCCAAAATAAGAAAATAAAAAATTTCACATTATAATGTTATAACGTGATCTTTCAAATTAACTTAATTTAATGTTGTTTTCACACCTCAGTTAAAACTATAGCATATTCTCAACCTTATTTGGCCGCAGTCCTAACTTCTGTCGGCGTCCATACTCAATGTAACCTCCGCCACCATCATCTTCTCTCTTCCACTTTGGTGTGCTTAGGCATCGAGCGTCGGAGATTAGGTCGTAAATGTGGGCATCGCTGGTACGACGATTTTCCAACATGTTTGCATGTTCCATCCGCTGATCACCACCAGCGTCTGCCCGATGATCATGGCATTGTTGCAACCCTTCTTGTAGTGGGAGAGGTCGGCGACCCTACGGATGCGATAGAAGGACGACGAGTCGAGTTCATTCTTCCAACGTTTACAGACAGCCTGAGCGACAATGATGGCGTGGAAGGGGAGGTGGAGGAGGCACTCGAGAGACGAGAGTGACACAGCCCTAAATTAGATCCGCCTCCATGGTATTCTGCGAGACGAGAAAGAGACAAAAGTAATAAGATTTTCTAAATTAATATACTTTTATTTTGAATTAGTTTTTGGAAATAATTATTCTTAAAAAATAATTTTCCCACGTATATGGATAGAAATATTACCAAGTAAATATTATTATTATTATTATTTCACTCTTATTAATTATCATCTCAAATAAATATTATTAAGCAAATATTAACTTTTTTTATTAAAAGATATTTTTAAAAGAATTGTTTAATTTTTGTTTAAGAAAAATACGGTAGAATTTTATTACGATTAGATTTTATTAAAAAAATATTTTATATATATATATATATAATCATGATATGCTGTGCGCTGCACAATGCGTGACTGTACGCGCGCAGCATATCAAATTTTTTTTTAATTATTTTTTTACGATTTTGAATTAAAAAAATTAATAATTCCTTAGATAAATTCATAATACATACATATATCACCTAAATATATTACAATACTCTATAAATACTTAAATTTATTTTATTTTAAATTTTTCTTTTTACTAAACACTATAATCCAATTGGGAAGTCTAAACCCTAGAGATAAAATCTTTAAAAAAATAGTTTAAAAATTATAATCTAATTGAGAAGCATGAACCTAAAATAAAATCTTAAAAAAATATTTTAATTAATTTTTTTAATTCAAAATTTAAAATAATAATAATAATAATAAAATAACATACGATATATTATTGTTTTTAGTTTTAAATTTTTTAAAAAATTAATATTTTCATATATAAATCCCTAATCCTGAATATATTCCCTAAACATATTTCAATACTCCGTAAATACTTAAATTTATTTTATTTTTAATTTTTCTTTTTACTTTGATCCTGTCCGAATCAAGAGTCAATGGACGCTGGGCACGTGGCGCTCTCCGCTGGATCCTCGAGTGCTCCGGCGAACCTGCAACAAAACCGAGCCGGGAGGGGTGTCCCGGCGACGGCCCTCCGACGCTCAAGTCAGGTAAGTGGTGGAGAAAGTGGATGCCAAATTCGTATTCTGCGTACCTTTGGCGAAGTAATGACCTCTTTATATAAGACAGAGAAGGAACTGATGCACGCCCACCAAGGAGCGTACGTGTCAGCAACCCATACCACGGTATGCACTTGTCAGAGAGCTTACCTGACACCATGCTGCCACAGTCCGAGCATGTTCTTTGATGGGACGGCAGGACCACCCGTTGTCAAACTAGAAGTATGACACAGCCATACGACTTGGTGTCGAAGATGTCCGTCTTTTACCCGTCGGTGCGGCCCGAAGCGGGCAATGAGCGTCGTCCGCGGCCTTGATTCTTCGCCGTCCGGCGGCACCTCCTTCCGCTCGGTCATTGCGCCTTTGCTTATTTGAGCGTCGGACCTGGTCCCTACCGGTGCCTTTACTATCGATTTCTCTTTCTTGAGTCGGTCGGCTCGCCCTTTTCCGTGAGCCCTGGCTTTGACCTCCCTCGGCGTTGACTCCTTATGGGGTTCCGGATTTTACCGCGGATCACTTGTCTTCCTCTCGAGTCTAGTCGAAGGAGGCGAAGACTGCCGATCTGTCGAACAATGATCATTGCCTTAGGCCGCTCGGCGAGGCATAAAGATGCTCCTCCGTGCGGCGATATCCATCCGTCCGGCGACACTTTGTCCATGCCTTGTATTTTCTGGGAATCGATGTTCGTTGTTCTCCCCACTACCCATCACGTGCTCTGCGCACGGTAAGGGGAGCTCATTAAATGCGGCTAGTAACTGGCTGACACGTGGCGACCGTGCATTTGTCGAGTATGGCGGTTACGTCACTTCCGATGGGACGACCGCCGTTTGAAACAGACGATCCGATGACAACCTCGATATCGACGACCTGGATCGGACGGTGGAGGTTGCTTCCGGCGGCAATATAAAGCTTGCGGCTCCGCTTCCGCCGCCTGCACTTCTCTGCTCGTATTCTCTTCCGGCAACCTCGCCCCTTAACTCTTCGGCAAACCTCGGCCCTTCGTCGATCATCTTCTTTGTTTGTAAGGCCTTTTCTCTTGTTCCCAGCGCTTTCTTCTTTTTGTTACCTGTTTCCTTCAATCGGCTTCTGCTCCATTCTTTGCTCACCCCTTCCCTCGGCATTCTATATTCTCGTCCCTTGACCATGACTAGCACTTCACAGTCGACTGGCGGCGCTCCAGGTCTATGGTACACGACCATGGAGAGCCGTTTTGATGAGGAAGACGCCTTGCGTCTCGTCCGGACTTATGACCTGCCGACCGACCACCAAATAGTGTTAGCCACACCAGCCGCTCGGCCTCATGAACCGCCGTCCGGCACAGTGCTTTTCTTCCGAGACCAATTTCTGGCCGGACTGCGTTTTCCACCTCACAAATTTTTCTTAGAAGTCTGCAACTATTTCCGCATTCCGCTCGGCCAGGTAGTTCCCAACTCTATTAGGCTGCTGAGCGGAGTGATAGTTTTGTTCAAGCTGAACAACATCCCCTTGGACCCAAAAATATTCCACTACTTTTACTATCCCAAGCAAGCCGAGTGGGGTACCTTTGTTTTCCAGTCTAGGATAGGCTTCGTGCTTTTTGATCATATGCCGAGCTCCAACAAACATTGGAAGGAGCATTTTTTCTATATACGTTTTCCCGAGCGGCCGACTTTCCGCACCAAGTGGCGGACGGCTATGCCCGCAGCCGGAGCTCGGCAAGTTTAGAGGTGACGCGGACTATCTCCATGTAGTTGGTCAGCGCTATCATATTGACGAGATGCTCCTTCCGGGAGTAATGCATATATTCGACTTGTCTTCTATCCCCGCCGATCTGCCCTACAGCATGAGTAAGTTTCCTTATCTTCTCATTTGTTTTGTTCTAACTGATTTATTGAAGTCATGTGGCGTGCTAAGGTTACCGAGAAGCTCAAACTGAAAGCCGCTCAGATTGAGGAGGTGACGAACAAGGAGGCCGCCGGGGCCTTGCTCCATCCGATCCGACCGGTGGAGAAAGTGAGGGGCAACCGAAGCCTCGGATGTCCACTGCCTTTCACAATGAGGCCGCGGGTGCCGGAACCTCCCTCGAGGCTGAGGTAGAGGTCGTTGGCCGATGATGTGCCGCCAGGCACGAAGGCCAGAATCTGCTGCCTCTGCCCGCCTCTAACCTTGATGAGTCCGCCCGGCGGAGCGCTAACCTTGATGAGCCCTTTGCCGGCGGGCGCAGCGCCGTGCTATCGGGGCGGTTTCGCCGAGTACCCCAACTCGGGGCTCTCGAGGGCCGGCTCGAGGTGCCGCCGTCCGACCCTTCCGAACTTTGCGCCGTATCGGCGTGGGTGACTTCCCTCCTCTTACGGTGGGCGTCCGATAAGGCTGCTTCTCAGAGCGAGCGGCGGCCAAAACGATAAAGACCGTTCTGCGCCTCCTCTCGAGAGATACATGGTCCCCGAGCAGCAGATTACTCTGACGGGTCCTCTTGCCCAAGCTTGGATAGATGCTCGGCGTCGCATAGCCACGATGACTCCCGGGCAGCTCGGCGATAGCAACCTTCAACAGGCCACCGGGGTATGCTCTCCTTTTCTTTATTTGCATATTCGAATTAGGTTTCTGACCTGTGGACATTTGTTGGTAGAACTGGGTGGAGCAGATCGCTATTAGCAATCGATTGGCCGAGCTGGAGGACGAGTTGAAAAAACAAACCGTTGGGGGTAACGGGCAGTCGGCTGTCGCTCTGGCGAAGGCCAAAAAATCGCTGGATGCCGAACGGAAAAGGGCTAACGATTTGGCGAGCAAAGCCGTTCGGCTCGAAACGATGATCAAGCAACGAGAGAAGGAGCTCAAAACGGCGACCACTCGGAAGCAACAGGCCATCAATGATATGGACCGTATGAAGGTGGAGATCAGGGGGTTGGAACAACGCATCAAAGACTTGGACGCCCTGTTGGCCGCCGAGAAGGAGGGCCGCTCGGCGGATCTCCAAAGGTTCGATGGAGACTTGAAAGAGCTCCAAGCCGCCAGTGACGCCGCTCACGCCACGCTCAAGGAATACAAAGAGGGGGAGTTGGCCCGCTCGGAAGAAGTGAGGAAGGAGTTCCTTCGCTCGGAAGACTTCGGAGAGAAGTTCACCGACAAGATATCCCTCACGTTCGAGGAGGCGATCAAGGCGGTGATGGGCTATCTGAAGACCAAAGGTCACCTGCCTGCCGAGCTGGCCATCCCCCCCGAGGATCTAGCGAGCGTGATGGACACCATTCCCGACGCTCTCTTTGATTTTGATGTTTGAGGAGCGTTTTTATAAACTTTTTTGTATTCCAGCCGTTCGGCCAGGATTATCTCTGTAATGACTTTTTTAGCTTGCGTAGTAGATGATCTTCTGTTCCTTTCACCTTTTATTGTGGCAAGAACTTACTAAGTATTCTTTATAACCATTCCGCTCGGCACCTCGCTATGCCAGACAAGCGAATTATCTGTAATGTCTGATTATGCGCCTGATCAGCCGCTCAGCGCGCAAACTTGTTTGCTTCTTTAATTCCGATTAACCATCCTTTGCTCGTCTCTTGATTTTTATCGTCGGTGGTCGACGGAGCGGTTATTTATAGCCGATCGGTGCGGCTCTCGATCTTTAATGACGGTGCTCGTCGGCCTTCCGCTCGGGGATTTATAGACGCCGGCTCATCTCTCGATGTTTAACGACGGTGCTCGTCGGCGCGGATGTTTATAGCCGATCGACGCGGCTCTCGATCTTTAACGACGGTGCTCGTCGGTCTTCCGCTCGGGGATTTATAGACGCCGGCTCGTCTCTCGATGTTTAACGTCGGAGCTCGATCGGCGCGGCTCTCGATCTTTAACGACGGTGCTCGTCGGTCTTCCGCTCGGGGATTTATAGATGCCGGCTCGTCTCTCGATGTTTAACGACGGTGCTCGTCGGTCTTCCGCTCGGGGATTTATAGACGCCGGCTCGTCTCTCGATGTTTAACGACGGTGCTCGTCGGCGCGGATGTTTATAGCCGATCGGCGCGGCTCTCGATCTTTAACGACGGTGCTCGTCGGTTTTCCGCTCGGTTTTTATAGCCGGTCGGCGCGGCTCTACGGTTTAACGTCTGGGCTAGACGGCCTTCCAGGCTAACTCCTTACCAGGTCGAGCGACCTTGGCCTTCATATCCCGCGCGTGATCAATATTTATGCCCGGCCGAACAGCACGGGTCATTCGCTTGCGAATCTGATCGGCCGGGAGGCTTTCACTATTCGGGTGCTTAGCTCGGATAATCCATATGCCCCTTTTACCCAAGAACGTACTCCTGGCCGAACGGCTCAGGGTCTACTTCGAGCATTTTGGCTCGGATAATTTTATCTCCGTCCGAATGGTGCGAGGCTTCTGTTTTTAGGGCGTTTGGCGCCAATTTAATCCGTATACCTCCGGCAGAGCAATTCGGGGTCTTCGTTGTCGAGCACTTGGCTCGGAAAACCATATACCCGGCCGATCGGCTCAGGCCTTCACTTCAGGCAACAACCTCCCTCTATCATCCTGCACAGCGCAGGGCTTTGGTTTCCTTCCTGCCACACTAGTATGCAGCCCGGCCGAACAGCTCGGGGTCTTCGATTTCGAACGCTGCTTATATTCTATACGCAGCCCGGCCGAACGACCTGGGGTCTTCAGGTTCGAGCTCTCGGCTCGGATACAAACCTCCCGGCCGATCGGCTCGGGGGCCTTCGGTTTACGATGATAATGCCTTATATTCGCTCTTTTGACTTTCCATCTCTGCATTTCAAGTATTTAGTCGAAAAAAAAAAGGTGATTTACGGTGATACACCTTTCACCTAGCCGTCCGTCCTCATCCTCCGGATAATGCGGAGCTTTTCGATGATTTTGAAAGGGCCGCCAGAGCTTCAAGCTTGCCGTCGGACTTGACTTTCTTCGACAAGGTCGCCGACTTGGAGCGATCAGAATTACGCGGTTGTAGTTTTGCTTCATCCGTGACGGTATGCCATCCGAACGGACGCCTTTGCCCTCTCCTCTTCTACGAAGTCCGACTCCATGTTTCTTCGTTCGACGTTGTCATCATCATAGCTCTGGATCCGGGCTGACTCAACGCCGACTTCGACCGGTATGACAATCACAACCATATACCAAATGGAGCGGGTGACTCCGTCCCTTCTTTTGGCGTCGTTCGGATGGCCCACAAGACGCTCGGCACTTCATCCGGCCAACTCCTCGAGCAGATTTCCCGGTTGGCGACTTCAGCTTGACCGTTGCTCCGAGGATAGGCCACGGACGTGAAATGTTGCTCAATGCCGTAGCTTTTGCACCAATCCTCTAACATCTTCCCCGTGAACTGCCGCCCATTGTCGGACACTAGTCGGCGAGGGATGCCGAACCGACAAATGATGTGTTGCGGATGAATTTTTAGCCATTTGTTCGGTGATCTTTGCGGTGACTCGGCCTCCACCCACTTGGAGAAATAGTCTACCGCCACTAGTAAAATTTCCTCTGCCATCTGAAATGGACCCACAATATCCATTCCCCATTGATCGAGCGGACATGAGATGGTTGATGCCTTCATCTCCTCTGCGGTCGGTGGGAGAAGTTATGATACGGCATGAAAGGCATGTAGATCTTGTCCGGCATCTGTTTGTAAAGTTGGCCAAAAGTATCCGGCCAAGAGGATCTTCTTGGCCAATGAGCGCGCCCGGATGACCCCGCATGATCCTTGATGTACTTCACGGAGGATGTGAGTCCTCCGAGCTTACATTTCAGAAAGCTTTCTTGTAAAGGCGATCTCGATTAGTGTAAACCGTGGCTCTTCTTACGAGGGCCATTCATCGGATGGTGTGGTGCCCTAACGGAGGAATTCTATAATAGGTGTCCTCCGGTCACTTGGAAGCGCGAGGCCTTGCATCCGGTCGACATGGCCAAAGACATTTTCAATTAGTTCTTGAATGGCGACCGTTATTGAGCTCGCGAGTTTGGCTAACTCATCGGCGGCTGGGTTTTCTTCGGGGATCTTACGAATAAGCACCTCTCGGAAAGTAGCTTTGAGTTTTCAAATGCCTTAGCGTAGAGTTTGAGCCGCAGTTGATTTCAAAAGAGCCGGAAAGTTGCTGAGCGGGTGAATCACCACCCGACTGGCTCCCACATGCCATGCGGCCTGCAATCCGGCATGAGGGCCTCATACTCTGCTTCATTGTTAGTAGCTTTGTAATCTAGCCGACGGATAGGTGCATCTTTTCTTCGAGGTGAGAGTAGTAATATTCCGATCCCACTTCCAAGCCGAGCGGAGGATCCATCCATATATTCTCCACATAGCTTCCGGGCCTTTGCACTTTGGTCACAAAATCAGCCAAGGATTGGGCTTTAATCGCCGAGCGGGGCTGATATTGGATGTCAAATTCACTTAATTCTGTCGTCCACTTGATAAGCCGTCCGGACGCTTCTGGATTCAACAGCGCCAAGAAATACGGTCGCAGGCGCCGAGCGGCTAGAACTAAAGCAAAGGCCAACTTCTCGAGCCCAGTGTAACGAGATTCAGCATCTTTTAAAATGTGACTTAGAAAATACATCGGCTGTTCTTCGCCGTTCCCCCTCACAAGTGCTGAGCCTACAACATGCTCAGGTGTTGACAGATACATATAAAGTGACTCACCCCCGACCGGCTTAGCTAACACTGGTAGAGAATTAAGATATGTCTTCAACTCTTCAAATGCTCGGTCACATTCTTCATCCGGAATTTAGTAGCCTTGGGATCTTGAAGAATGGCGAGCTCCGGTCGGTTACGGAGATGAATCTCATAGCGGTTATCCGACCGGTCAACCTTTGCACTTCTCTTGTATTTCTTGGGGGCGGCATGTCTTGCAGTGCTTTAATCTTGCTGGGATTTGCTTCAATTCCCCGCTCGGTCACTATATACCCCAAGAAACGCCCTCCTTTGGCTCCGAACAGGCACTTTTGGGGATTTAGTTTGACTCCATATTTGCGCAGCGTTCGGAAGGTTTCTTCCATATCCTTGAAAAGATCGGCCGCTCGGACGGATTTGATAAGAATGTCGTCCACATAAACTTCCAGATTCCGCCCGATCTGCTCCTTGAACACCTTGTTCATCAAGCGTTGATAGGTGGCTCCGGCATTCAAACGGCATCACATTGTAACAATATGTGCGTCAGCATTACGAAGCTTACTTTTTCTTGGTCTTCCCGGGCGAGCGGTACTTGATGATATCCTTGGTAAGCGTCAAGCATGCAAATTAGTTCGCAGCCGGCCGTGGAGTCCACCAACTGATCTATCCGGGGCAGAGGATAAAAATCCTTGGGGCATGCCTTGTTTAAATCTCGAAAGTCGATGCAGACCCTCCACTTGCCGCCCGGCTTGGAGACCAAGACTACGTTGGCCAGCCAGCTCGGGTAATGCACCTCGCGTATGTGATCGGCCTTCAGAAGTTTTTCCACCTCCGCCCGGATAATGGAATTCTGCTCGGCGCTGAAGTCCCTTTTTCTCTGTTTCACTGGCCGAGCGTCCGGCCGGACATGCAATTCATGCTGCGCTAGGCTCGGCGAGATTCCAGGTAACTCATGTGTCGACCAGACGAAGACATCATGATTTCGTTGGAGGCATTGAATCAGCTTCTCCTCCGGATCGGAGGCGATAAAGTCGTGGCCTCCGATCGGGTCGATGGATCTGGACTTCCTCCTTTTCATCATAAATTAAGCGGGAGGTTTCTCGGTTATGGCGTGTACCTCAATTCGGGCGCCTTCCGAGCGGAACAAGCTCGCTCGGATCATCTCTATATAGCACCACCTGCTAGCTGATCTCCTCGCACTTCTCCTACTTTGTCCTCCACGGGAACTTTATCTTTTGGTGGAAGGTTGAGACAACCGCTCGGAAGCGCCGGCCGTCCCAAAATGACGTTGTAGGATGAGGAGAGTCGACCACCACGAAGTTTACTATCCTGGTCCTCCTGAGCGGCTCTTCTCCCCGTGCTGTCTGACCGGCTGAACTTCGTTGCCCGTAAACCCGTAGAGCGGGGTTGTCATGGGCGGCGGCTCGATCAATTTGCAGGTGATCGAGCGCCTTCTTAAATATGATGTTGACCGAGCTCCCTGTGTCAACAAATATGCGATGAATGGTGTAATTTGCTATTACCGTTTTAATGAGCGGTAGCGTCGTCGTGACACTTCTACTCCTTCTAAGTCCCCGGTCCGAAAGTGATTTCCGGCCACTTGCCGCTCTTGGCCGTGGATCTGCATGCCGGACCCGCCTTCGGCTCGGTTGGAATCTCCTCGGTCGGCCCACCGGCAATAACGTTGATCTCGCCCGGTATTGCTCTATTTTCCTCCTCCCGAGCAGACGGTCTCTCTGGGCCTCCGGCGATTCTCACGCCTCGGATCGATGTCGATCGGGTGTCTGTTGTCGTCCCCTGTGGGTCCGGTCAGCTTCATGAGTCCAACGTCTCCTGCCGATGGGAGGCGACCGTCGTTCGGCTTTCACGGGAGCAGGATTGGACACAAAGGGAAGGCTTCGCAATCCCTCGTGTTGTGCGTGTCCGTCTGGTGGAATTTGCGGAACATGGGGTCCACCTCTTCTTTGGCTTGGGCAGCGGCAGCCACTTCTGGGGCGAGCGGATTGCTTGACCCTCGGTCCTCTGGGTGGGCTGGCGGCGGTGTTCAGCTCGGCATGAACATGCGCCGGTGGAATTTCCTTTTCCGGCTTGCTTCTTCCACATTTATATATTCGTTGGCCGATGTAGCATGTGATCATAATCTCGGGCGGCTTTCGGATGATGGAAGAAGTCCCCATCCACAAGGCCTTGCGTGAAGGCATTCATCATTGTCTCCGATGTGGCAGTTGGGATATCCATCGCCACTTGGTTGAATCGCTGAATATAGCCTCGGCGATTCTCTCGGCTCTTGCTTGATGGCGAATAAGTGACACTTGTCTTTTGATAACGCCTACTGCGTGGTGGAGGAAGGCCGTTCGGAATTCCTTGAAGCTCGTGATGGATCCGTCCAAGCAACCTCCGAAACCACCGTTGGCCGATCCAGGAGGG